>NC_136430.1:353578499-354807665 GCF_052849685.1 Lactuca virosa
TTTAAAAAGAACCTTTATCGACAAGTCTGAACCCACAAAACATGGCCCTATTTGTTGACATGCGTTACCCTCACGGTAACTGAGAACCTTATATCAGATCCACACAGTCAAAATGAAAAGAAGGGTACAACTATCATATCACGTACCTAAGTCAGAGTTCAAGCACTTAATTGAAGAAATCTCAAGAAATTCAAAAACTTGATTGATGAACTCAAGCTAAAGACAAATATACAAATTCAAGTTCAATCAAATCAAGAGCCGCAACGAAGACAAATATGGCGCAAGAAGAACTATGTGATATGCTATTTTTCGTTCTCTACCAAGTGAAAGCATAGAGTTGGGCTCCTGTGGGGGTTGACCCACTGCTGCGTCGGTAAAAACTAATTTGAACGTGTCGGGTTCTTAAGGATGCGTCGATTCTGGTTTTTGACTATCTAGTCTTGAGGACATGAGATTTCGAACTATGTTATTTTCACTCTCAAGTCTAATTAAGGTATAAAGTTTATATAAAACTATGGTTGAATTATTGGGTTACACCGTTGCGAGTCTTTCTGACTTTGGAATCTGTGATACATGTAAGGTTTCAGGATGGTCGTCTAGGTAGTGATTCCATTGGAGCTTCCTCGATGTAGAGTTTGATCGTAAAATAATAATAATAATAATAATAATAATAATAATAATAATAATAATAATAAAATAGAAGAGAGAAAAAATTAATTAAGTTTGTTTATTTTTCATTTTGTTATGTTTTTGCATGCATATTTTATTCCTTATTTATTTTTCTGTTGATCTTGCTATTTGGTTTTCCTTTAAAGTTGTTAGTTTCGTCTAGGTTATTTCCTCACTACCCTTTTCCCTCACATCCGTTTCCGATGCCTATCATTTCCATACTCGAGGACTAGTAATGTCTAAGCTTGGGGATGTTTTTTAGATGCATTTTATATGCATCTATTAGCACGTTTTTGTCATTATTTTCTTATAAAATTCTAACTATTTCCCTTGTTTTATTATAAATTGTGTGTTTTTCATTATGTTTGCAGAATGCCCGTACTACTCACTTCTGTTATGATTTTCAGGGTAAATTAGCGAGGATTGAGAATATGCCACATTAAGGATGCATTTGATAGAGCTTTGGAGCCAAATTGGAGCTTGGAACTCATGGAGGATGTCGATGAATGCTTGGAAGCTGCTTTAATCGGAAAAAATCGACGTTCGGACAAAATTCAAGAAATTCGATCGAATTATAACAAAATTTAATCGAATAAATGTTTCGAAGAATTATCAGCCTGTTTTTCAATCGAAGAAAAGAAAAGCCAACAAATTTGATCGAATTTTCCCAAGAAATTCGATCGAATAAATGCTTCGAGGATCAGAAATTCCAAAAATCAGAAAACCACTAATTCGAGCCAAAATTCGATCGAAGCCAAAAAAAATTGACCGTGCCCAAAAAAAATCCGTTCGGATTTTTTAGTCGTGTTTTTTCTGGACATATAAATTAGCCTCCTTAACATTCCCACAACTCAAACTTTCGACCATTCGTGATTCCAGACGACTGAGAGGTGATTTGCAGAGGTTTTCGAGTGCTAAACACAGATCTGAAGAACACGATTCGATTTTTATTTTCTTTTAGTAGGATTTGTCAATTAGTTTTTGTTTCTACTTCTAGTAATTCGTTTTTAGCCATGTTAGGCTAAAACCCTACTGTGACATCCTCATTTTCACGGCCAGAAAAGACCGATTTGTTTATGCTTTATTTTGAAAATCAGAGTATCTTTTAAGGAAATATGTTGCGGAATTTGTTCCCAGAAAAACATGATAAATACGTTATCAAAGCATTTCCGAAGAAATGTATTTTATTCATTTTAAAACATTGGGGTGTCATCGTCAATACATAAACATAAGCATAAACAGACCTTAAATCCATTTATACTAGTGATCTACATCTCCTTAATCTCTCAGTGTAAAGTGGCTTCATATCGACATATGTGATACAAATAAACTTGAGTGAGTCAGGTTGGGAAACCTGGTGAGCACATAAGGTTTTCAACCCACAATAATATAATTACTATGTTTAAACATCAAACAATCAACCCAATTACCCATCCCCATTATCTTCTTTACTCTTAAGGGTCTACCCTAAGAATCATCTATCCTGCATTTGTTCATTCCGAAGTCCATTACTTCCAGGGTTTATATGACAGACACTAAGTCCATAACTGCCAATGCTCGTTCGTAAAACACTAATTTCATAGCTGCTAAAGTTCATTCATCAGGTACTATATCCATAGCTAGCAGTGTTTATCTAATAGGTACAAAGTGTGAGATCACCATTTTTCACGGCCAGAAAAGACCGATTTTGTTTATGCTTTATAAAAACCAGAGTACCTCTTTTAATAAAAATGTTGCGGAATTTGTTCCCAGAAAAACATGATAAATATGTTATCAAAGCATTTCCGAAGAAATGTATTTTTATCCATTTTAAAACATTTGGGATGTCATCGTCAATACAGAAACATAAGCATAAACAGAACTTACATTCATTTACACTAGTGATCTACATCTCTTTTAAATCCCTCAGTGTAAAGTAGCTTCATATCGACACCTGTGATACAAATAAGCTTGAGTGGGTCAGGTTGGGAAACCTGGTGAGTACATAGGGTTTTCAACCCACAATAATTTAATTATTATGTTTAAACATCAAACAATCAACCCAATTACCCATCCCCATTATCTTCCTTACTCTTAAGGATCTATCCTAAGAATCATCTATCCTGCATTCGTTCATTTCGAAGCCCATTGCTTCCAGGGTTTATATGATAGGCACTAAGTCCATAGCTGCCAATGCTTGTTCGTAAAGCACTAATTCCATAACTGCTAAAGTTCATTTATCGGGTACTAAATCCATAGCTACCGGTGTTCAGCTAATAGGTACTAAATCCATAGCTACCAACGTTTATTTAACCGGTACTAAGTCCATAGCTACCAATGTTTATTCTATAGGCACTAAGTCCATAGCTGCCGACGTTATTTGTTAGGCACTAAGTCTATAGCTGCCAATGTTCACTCATATCATCTTTCATCTCTCATCATTCATCTACCCATGTTTTACCCAACATATTCGTAGATATAACTACATATACATTTTAAATTATTTAAAACATGTATAAAATCGTTCATCCAGCATAGAAAGCAAGTATTCAAATAATATGCACACATACCATGTAATTTATATAAAATACTTCATATCTATGTGTAAGATGAAAGTAACTATGCACTCACTTGAAAAGGTGATGATTCCGAACTCAGACATCGCTTCGTTTCTTAAAAAAAATAATTTCCTTCGACGAAACCTACTATTATTACCACTAGAGTTTAGTATATTATTCGCCGAGACTAATTAATAGTCTAGCTATTATTACTATTATATAAGCGTTAAAAAAAATACTTATATAACCCATAATAATAGCCCAAGTACTTATTATAAGTTCTTAATAACGTTACTATAATTAAATAAAAACTATATTAAAAATAGCGTAGGTGTAGCTCACTTACAGCGGGTTTTATAGAAAATCGGGCTTTGCTTGGAGCAGCGTTCCCGAGCCGAAAATCTCTTCTTCTCGGATCCGTCGAGCGCTCTGGGGCTTCCGCCTCGTGCTAGGGAGGTTCCCTAGGCTTTTCGGGGGGTTCGGGGGGTTAGAGAGAGAAACTAGTGAGAGAAAGAAAGAATGGGAAATGTGTGAAGAAAATGAGGGTGGGAGAGGTTCTATTTATAGGGTGAAAAATGGCTGAACTTGGTGCCACATGTCACCATCTAGTGGCAAGACTTGGGGAGAAAGCAATGGCCAAGATTGTGCCACATCACCCATTTTCGCACAACACACTTGCGACTTCTAAAATCCGTAACTTTCACATACGACCTCCGTTTTTGACGTTTATGTTATATCCATGCGTAGGTAAAAATAAGATCTACAACTTTCATTTTGACTCCGTCGGCTAATTATCGACCGATCTTAAATTTAACAGTACGAGGAGATTATACTGTTAAATGTCCGCGTAAAATTCATAACTTCTACATACGGACTCCGTTTTCGTCTGTCTTTTTACCGTTGAGTTCCTATTAATGAGATCTACAATTCTCCTTTAGGTGGCGTAGGCCAAAAACCGCTCGATCTAAAATTCGAGTTTCGGGCCGTGCACTGCTATGCCAAATCTTAGAAAATTCATAACTTCCTCATACAAAGTCAGATTTGGGCGTTCTTTTTTTTTTGTATGTTCTCGGTTTAACGTATACTACAACTTTTGTTTAGATTTCTAAGGCTAAAAAGTCCTTTATCAAAAATTCACTATTTACGTCTCCCGGTGCCGTGCCGGTTTTGCCGTAAAACTTCGACGGGCCATAACTTCTTCGTTATAACTCGGATTTCGGCGTTCTTTATATGTACGGAACCCTTGTAACATATACTACAACTTGGTTAAGATCAATCCTTCTAAATAATCTTCCATCAAAAACTCATTTTTGATGCTCATGGTCTCTAAATTGACTAGCCCGGATCTGCGGGCGTTACAATTATCTCCCCCTTAGGATGATTACGTCCCGGAATCATCAACGAAACAGGGTTGTATAATGACTCCGTACGTTATCTCTTTATCCTAGGTAATAATCGTAACTTCTATGTTCCTTCGAATGAGTATCTAATTCTTGGACTTCTCGACTGCAGGCGGTGCTCGACCTTGCACTTGCTCCCTATCTCACGTTAGACTCCAAATTATGACCTTCAAGTCACAATCTCGATCCTCACTGGATACGAACTTAAGATAAGTTTTTTTTATTACTACAATGGAACGATGTGTCATATTCTAATGATTTATCATCGTATGTTGCAACGCTTAGACTCGGGTCTCTTAGAGTCTTCCAGAACAGACTATACTTTCGTTCATGTTCTAATCTCATCTTAAAAGGTATCATTTCTAGCTACAAGCAACTTTTCGCGATACCTCTACTTTATTTCAATCTTCCGTCTTAAGTCAGATGCCACATCGAACTTGGTTCTCTGAACCACGTAATATATTCATCTTAGCCGGACTCGACATGATATGACCACTAGGGTCGGAATAATAATCATCTTCTTAGTCATTCCCGAAACGATGGTAACGACATACATGAACAAAACAGAATCAATTACTAGACGCGTATTCCTCCGTATTACTCGAAAAAGTTACATGCCAGTTCTAATATCGTAATTAAATGTTTAGAAACCTGAGCACATAAAATTTCCAGATCTGGTCGGTAACAGACCATAGATCCGATCAAACGATAGCATAAAGCATCACAAATCATTTAGCACATAAAAGCATTTTAGGCATCTTCCCTAATTATAGTGCTTGTGTCTATTCATGTGTACTTCCTAAAATTTATTAGACACAGTCCTCACCATCATTGCTTAGCATTCTAAGTTTAAGTCTAGAATTAAATCCATATTCCTAGTTCGCTTAAACTAACGCTCTAATACCAACTGTGACATCCCCATTTTTCACGGCCAGAAAATACCGATTTTGTTTATGCTTTATAAAAACCAGAGTACCTCTTTTAATAAAAATGTTGCGGAATTTGTTCCCAGAAAAACATGATAAATATGTTATCAAAGCATTTCCGAAGAAATGTATTTTTATCCATTTTAAAACATTTGGGATGTCATCGTCAATACAGAAACATAAGCATAAACAGAACTTACATTCATTTACACTAGTGATCTACATCTCTTTTAAATCCCTCAGTGTAAAGTAGCTTCATATCGACACCTGTGATACAAATAAGCTTGAGTGGGTCAGGTTGGGAAATCTGACTTCCTCATACGAAGTCAGATTTGGGCATTCTTTTTTTGTATGTTCTCGGTTTAACGTATACTACAACTTTTGTTTAGATTTCTAAGGCTAAAAAGTCTTTTATCAAAAATTCACTATTTACGTCTCCCGGTGCCGTGCCGGTTTTGCCGTAAAACTTCGACGGGCCATAACTTCTTCGTTATAACTCGGATTTCAGCGTTCTTTATATGTACGGAACCCTTGTAACATATACTACAACTTGGTTAAGATCAATCCTTCTAAATAATCTTCCATCAAAAACTCATTTTGATGCTCATCGTCTCTAAATTGACTAGCCCGGATCTGCGAGCGTTACACAAAGTCCATAGCTACCAACGTTTATCTAACAGGTACTAAGTCCATAGCTACCAGTGTTTATCCAATAGGCACTAAGTCCATAGCTGTCGATGTTATTTATTAGGCACTAAGTTTATAGCTGCCAATGTTCCCTCATATCATCTTTAATCTCTCATCATTCATCTACCCATGTTTTACCCAACATATTCGTAAATATAAAATACATATACAGTTTAAATTATTTAAAACATGTATAAAATCGTTCATCATAGATAGCAAGTATACATGTTATATGCACACATAGCACGCAATTTATATAAAATACTTCATATCTATGTGTAAGATGAAAGTAACTATGCACTCACTTGTTAAAGTGGTGATTCCAAACTCGGGCAACGCTTCGCTTCTAACAATTCTATTTTCCTTCGACGAAACCTAGCATTATTATCGCTAAGTTTTAGTTTAATCTTTATTGAGACTAATTATTAGTCTAGATTCATCATTAACTCAAAGTCTACTTTCATGATCTATCAAGTAAGGAACAACCAGGTAGGATCATATCGGAGGTAGGGTCCGTTTGGTATACGAAGTATACTGTTTGGAAATCCCACTTTAAACACCTCACTAAATCACAGCCTAGACATCATCCCTATAAGTAGATCAATCACTATAACGACTTTGAATCACTGATAAATTTTATTTATAAGTTCGTAATACTATATTTAAATATAAGCTATACTTAAAGTATTGTAAGCATATCTTACCTACGAGAGGGTTTGGCTAGGTGCCGGGCTCTGCAGGGGCAGAACTTCCGAGCCGAAAGCACTTCTTCTCGGAGCCTTCTGGCGCTCCGGGACTCGCCTCTAGCACTTAGAAGTTGCTAGGGAAGGGAAGAGAGGTTTGGGGGGGGGGGGTAATAGGAGAGAAAGAATGGTTTTGGTGTGAGTTTTGGGGGTGATTTACGCCTCTATTTATAGGCTGTATGGGCCTTCTCACGTCGTGAGCTTTGCGTAGGCACTAAGGCGAAGCCTGGTGCTGACACGTGGCACAGGACGCACGTAAAACAGTCAATCTTCAAAAATTCATAACTTTCACATATGAACTCTGTTTTTAACGTGCTTTATATCCACGCGTAGGTAATGACAAGATCTAAAACTCTCATTTTGACTCCATCAGCTAATTATCAACCGATTTTAAATTTAACAATATGAGAAGATTACACTGTTAAACGACCGTGTAAAATTCATAACTTCTACACACAGACTTCGTTTTCGTCTGTCTTTTTATAGTTGAGCTCCTATTAATGAGATATTCAATTATCATTTAGGTTGCGTTGGCGAAAAATTGATCGATCTAAAATTCGAATTCCGGGTTGTGCACTGCTATGCCAAATCTTAGAAAAATCATAAATTCCTCATACGAAGTCAGATTTGGGTGTTCTTTTTATGCACGCTCTCGGTTTAACGTATACTAAAACTTTCATTTAGATCCCTAAGGCTAAAAAGTAGTTTATCAAAAATTCACTTTTTACGTTACGCGGTGTCGTGCCGGTTTTGCCGCGAAACTTCGACGGGCCATAAGTTCTTCGTTATAACTAGGATTTCGGCGTTCGTTATATGTACGGAACCCTTGTGACATATATTATTACTTGGTTAAGATTATATACTCTAAATAGTCTTCTACCAAAAAGTCATTTTTGACGCTTATTGTCTCTAAATTGACTAGCCTGAATCTGCGGGCGTTACACCTAGATTTCAGTTTCGCAAACAGCTCGACTTTTCATGCAAGTAATCATTAGGCACAATTTCTGATTGTGTTTGTTGTTTAGTTTGATCAATCTTATGCTTATTTGAAAGTTTGATTTTGATTGAGTTTCTTTGACCGCTTTAATTGTTAATGAATCATTCCAGTTATCTTATTTGTTTAGATCTGTAATTGTCTTTATTAATCAGTAAAAGTAACAAATATTAGATTGGTTTTGTGTTAGGATTAACTCTAATATAAACTGATCAAATAAGTCTTTACGCTTCCGAGCTTGTGAGAAGTATTGGACTTTACTGAGAATTTTACATTGTGTCTAATGCTACTTTTCTAAACTAATTAAGAGCTTATTTGGTTAATTCAGTAAAAAGTAAAGTTTAATTCAAAGAACATGTTTTGGTTAAACATCTTAGTAAAAGAAAATTGTTAGACCTTATTAATAATTTCCAGTACAAATTTAAACAGTATACAATTCACTTATCGTGTTGAAGGTTATTTGCATGATCAGGAGAGTCACCGCGAAACTGAAATTGCTTTTACTTTCTGAATTTTTTTTCTAGTATTTAAGTTGCATTTTTCTTTTATAAATTTCCGTCCAATTTAGTTTTAATAATCAACATACTCCCCCCTCCCCCTTTTTTTTTTAATTTTTGTTAAATTAGTGTGTGCCTTACGGAAGAGAGACATATACCTTAGGATGTGTCTCTGTGGAATCGACTATGTTTTTCTATCCTACCCCCAGTGCATTTGAGCAATATTTTTATTTATATTTTCTATTTGTTAGGCGTTGCGACATGCTGTTAACACATGCACTCTGCATTCATCAAACATATAATATAAAGTACAAACGATAAGTTTTTTAGCTCATATGTCAGTTCTAATTTCACAAAATGTCAGGTGACACTAAAATTACCAACACTTTCCACCAAAATCATAATATTCATAGAGTTGGCTTATCTAATTATTAATAAAAACAAATTTATATTTTACTACTGTTAATTATTTTATTGTTATTATCAATGTTTTTCCACTTCCTTCTACTGCTACTAATAATAATAATAATAATAATAATAATAAGAAAATACAAAATGTAATATTAAAAAAATGAAATAAATAATCAAAAATCAAAGTCAAGTTATTTATCGATCACCGATTTGTCACCAATTTAGTAAAGGCATAAAAGGACGATCATTAATCAATAAAGGCTAACAATATCTAATTATATGTCGAGAACGTTTTGGATGAAATTCATGTGTTAGTTACACTAAATGTGTATACTATCATCTCAAAAAGTATTAACAGTTATTTAGTTATTGTCATTTCATATTTCTACAGGTATAGTATTTAGGTTTAATATCAATTTTTGTATGTTTGGTTAAAATTAAATTATCTTTTGAAATTATTTTAAATCTTAAAAATTATTTGAAAATATTAGTCCGAAATTTGATCTCAAAACATTTAAAAAACAGTTTTTGTTTAATTAGATTTGAAGGTGTTCCATTCAATATCAATATAACAGGTTAACATGACTACACACCTTCTAAATGTCCAAGCTATGCTATTATAAGTTGCATCTTCATTTTCGAATGCATGTCAAAATAATACGTTAAGCTTTAATAGCCTAGAGTATAAGACCGGAATCTGACTATGAAATGAAATTGGGTAATAGTAATAACAAAACTCCTAAGTCTAGATTCCCAGAAAAAAAAAACATTTGAAAAACATTTTTCAAAATGACAAACCTTTCCATAACCATTTTCTTCAATAACATTACATTTTCAAAACTGTTTCTCATTTCATAATAGAAATTTGACAAAACTGTAAAAAATGCCCTTGTGGTATGTATTTTTTAGGAAAAAAAATCCAAACCACTAAACTTTTGGATTAATGGTTATTTTTAGTAAGTATGCTTGCGGTTTTGGTCCCTCGAAAAACTGAAAAGACTAATATTCCCTCTTGATATTTTCTTAATGTTTTTTCTATTTAATTTAAAGCTTTATTAAATATGAATATGACTCTCTCTCCAATGAACTATGTGAAAAATTGAAAGGAAACTGAGACAAAATTCCAAATGAAAGTAACAAAAAGAAGCAAATCCTCCCAAATACAAATCCATTATATAATTATCTTTACCATACAATTGATTATGGTATATGCTTCATATTCCATTCTTCTCCATCTAAAATTTATCAGAATTCTTGTCTCTTTGTCCCTCTACTTCCGCTTTTATACTACCTATTTCATATATGTTTTCGATAATCTTTCATTTAGTCATGATTTCTCCTTGAAATTATTGCAAAAACAGTGTCAAATGGTAGTGACATTTTCTCTTCCTTTGAGGCGTTTCTGGAATGGAAGGCATCGGTGGTGGTCAGAGCCAAGATCAAACAGACGTCGCCTCATCGAATCTAAGATTAGATTCAACTAGATCTTATCTGTGATGATCAGACTTGTGGAAAGGAACCAAAGACGAGGTGGAAGATGATTAGGGATAAACTCCGACTCAAAATTGCGGACTCAGTCCATACAATTACCACCCCTACTCTCGCCTCTCTTTTCCCCATTACCATAAAGAGAAATTATATGTCGACACGTCATGGTTCGACTCAGTGTAACTCCATCGATGGGTGAACATGGCAATTGAATTCACCGTAGGTGACTAACTCTAGTAACATACCGGAAACACAAACAAGCAGGGTACAAACTGACCCGTCGGTAGAGGAAAGTGAGTTGTTTTGATTCATATTTCGAGAGATCAATGAGGGGAATAATTGGAAAACTTGGCGAGTTGTTTTTGTTTGTATGGCTTGACGAAGAACTGTTCGAGTGGGGGTTTGGAAATGACCACTATTATCGAAGCTTGAAAAAACAAAAAATCTATAGCTTAAAGAAGGCGAGAGAGAGAGAGAGAGAGAGAGAGAGAAAGGGAGAGAGAGAGAGAGAAGGATAGGGAGAGAGAGGGATAGGGAGAGAGAGAGAGAGAGGTTGGGTGTGGGCCTTATATTTATATTTAATAAAAAATTAAATAAAATAGAAAAAAATTAAAAGTATCAGGAGGGCAATTTAGTCTTTTTAGTTTCCCGAGTGATCAAATCGACAACGAAACACACTAAAAGGACCGCCAATCAGAAAGTTTGGTAATTTAGACATTTTTCCTGAAAAAAAAATGCAAACCACAGAGTCCATTTTTTGTAGTTTTGTCTAGAAATTTATAAGTTTAAGATTATATATTATTATAATCAAAGATGTACTGAACTTGCTACTAACCCAACCTAATCCGCTACTTTCAAACAAGTCACTCACATTCTAAGGGACAATGATATAGGTTTCTACCTGAATTAATGCTTCATGCTAATCCAGTTCGTTTTCATTGGCTCAACAAATGAATCTATTTATGACCATAAAAAGGTCATATAAAAAGTAATCGCTACTTTAGGTAAACTTTAAAGAGTCGTGTGACCATTACCATAACCCTTATGAAATGGAATCACAAACTTCATCCTTAAGATTTTATCTTATAAGTCTAGGAAATCATTTCCATCAAACTTAAAGGAATACATCCCTTCAATTCTGGATTCTTAATCCTTCACCCTCTAAGGAATTACTCATTTGTCAAGAACACTCTCAAGTCCCATTCTATAAGCAATGTAAATTAAAGATGCTCAACTATTTTCCAAACCAATTCACTTTATTCATTGCAAACATATTTAAAATTCATTTTCATGTAATTCACAAACATGTCATAAGGCCACATAACACATGTATATATATATATATATATATATATATATATATATATATAGTAATAAAAATATTTCACAATATGGTGGTAGGGGACATGTACTATGGGTATGTACTTGTTGGATTAAGGTGTCTAAGATCATAACTAAATTGATATATATATATATATATATATATATATATATATATATATATACTTGAGTTGAAAGTAAAGTTCTTTTTGAGTTGTCCTCACAACTAGTAATTGTGTAGAATGACTTTTAAAGAGAGAGATTGATTTATTGATTTTATATATAGTTAATAAATAACAATAAATGATTTGTTAATATATTATGTCATTAATATATTAATTAGAAAAAGTATTATTTAGTTAATATTTAACTAGAAATTAATTAAATTAATTTTTAGGATTAATTGAATTAATTAAAAGTAGAAGGACTTAAGCTGTAATTGTTCAATAGTTGAACAAAAGAAGGATTCTAGATCCTTCCTAGGGTGGCTGAATTTGTAGTTTGCCATTAGAGTTTCTAAAATAGTCCATGTGGATAATTAGGAAACTAGATAAATACCATGTTTGAAATAATATTATTTTATTTCAAATTAGGGTTTATAGGGTTTTCATATCAGCTATAAATAGGACCCTTTGGGTGCCTCATTTTCGTCCAACCTCTCACACACAAGAAAAGCCAAAAATTTTCTCCCCTTTCCTCTCTCCTCAAGTCTTCTAATTGATAGAATTTGGGTACAAACCAAAAGGCACTAAGCTTTTAGTGCTTGCTTTTCATGGTTTGAAGAAGAATTTTTTTTTTGGTTATTTACTATAACAATCAAAAGGTATGTAAATCCTAATCCCTTGTATATTTTTAATATCATAGGGTTCCTTTAGGGTTCTTGATGTTCAATGTTTTATTGCTATCAATTAGAGAAAACACAAATCATTTATAGGTTGCATGCTCACTTAAGAGTTAAGATTTTTCTCTTCACATGTTTTTTATAGCCTGTAAAACCTATCCGTACTCACTTCAACAACTTGTGATGTTTATTCACATTACTTCAATTCTAAAAAGCCTCCTAATCAACACCTAATGGTGTATACAAAAGATTATCAAAATGACCAAAATTCCCGTAAGAGAGTTATCTATTATTTTTTCTCTCATTTTACTTGTTTTAACCTTATATAGAAGGTTTGGGGCATTAGAGGTCAAGGGATTAAGGGTTATGCTTTAGAAATCATTTTAAATTCTCATACTGAATCACAATCGTGTAAAATTTTCCTTAGGCATTACATGATCATGTAATGTTTAGCTCTTCCCAAACATCAATTTTCACAACAAAATAATATACTTTGCTCCTTTTGCTTCCAAACTTCATACGTGTCATAATGACTTTAAAAATTTAAATTACATTAGTTTATATCAGATATGTCCTTTACTATTAGTTACTTAATGGTTAAGACAATTTAATGTCACAAGATCCATATGAAAGCTCGTGTAGACACCAACCATCAATAAGGGTCCATATGTTATTAATGAATTTTAACACTTATGTAACTTCACTAATCGCCTCTAATGAGATATATAAGTCTTAATAACTCTTAATTTTTTGAAATAGTGTTCATGGTCATTAACTGTTTTGATAATGTTTCTAATAATAGTAGGGCCCTTTTGGGTTGGCCTCATGACCCAAATGACATATGGAAATAGAGGTGAATGAAGGATAAAGAATATGTTTGGGTATATGGAGTTGAATGGTCCTGCGGGTTGTAGTTAATACTCATAAGGATGCAAATAGATAATTTATTTTCTTTTATCTTTAATTAAATTTAGTTTAAAAAACAAATGAAAAAGGTCAAATGAGTCATTTCATGTTGCTCATGGACCAACTATATAACTTTTAGAAACCACAAGGACCATGTTTGTAAAAGAAAACTAGTATGAATTGAAGTTGTGACATTTGGTAAACCATATGGACCATATATGTATTTTTGTGTAAAAACTAGTTTATATGGTACAAGTTAGTGATGTAGAAAGATGAAAGGTATACATCATACCATGAGCAACTTGTTGACATAAGTGGCTCAAAAACTTTTGGAAAATGTGTAAACTTTTGAGGTTTAGGGGGGGGGGGTAGGCCTGGCAACTGGTTTGGGTTTGGGTTGGCGGGTCACGGGTTGGCGGGTCAGAAAACATAAACTCAACCCAACCCATATAATATATAGGTTGACGGGTTGGCAGGTCACGGGTTGGTGGGTTGGAAGCCTCAACCCAACCCAACCCATATAACCCATTTAAGTATATGGGTTTGCGGGTTCACAAGTTAATGGGTCAAACCCAACCCATATAACCCGTTTAATAAATAAACAACATATTTTAAAAAATGAAGTTTTTTCAACATAAATTCATAAAATGATTAAAGTAATTAACATAAAAAAAGGTTTTCAACATAAATTCATAAAGTCAATAACATCCAAATAAAAATGAAAAATGAAAACATTCATAGAAAGTGGATGTGTTCTTCGTTCGTGACTCGTGAAAATAACGACATGTATTTTTTCTTTTTCTGATTAACAAACCGCAAATGCAGATTAGTCACATACGAATACGAAAGGAATACAATGATATATAATATTACGAATACGGATGGAAATCAAATTTCATTAATAATTAAATATATCATTTTTTAAATGTAATATATATATATATATATATATATATATATATATATATATATATATATATATATATATATATATGTTGTAAATAATTGGTGGATGACATAATAATTGGTGCATAGTACATTTGTCAACATTTCTAACTAGTTACAATTATATGTTAGTAAAATTTGTAGTATAAATACCCCTCCATTGTAAAGAATGAGATACACCAAAAGTTATAAGAGATATAACTTTCATATTCTCTCTAAATATTCTTTCTTCTCAATTAAAGTTCTTATCAAAGTTTACTAGTTTGGTTTGATTTATAGTTACATTAATTACGCTTAATTCATAACACGTTATCAGCACGAAAGCTCTAATCAAGGTTATTAAACAAGTGGAAAATCACATCTATCTTAATCAAGGTATGTATTACTTAGTAAAAACACTATTAATTATAAAAACCTCAATCATATTAAAATAATAATACTAATAATTAATGAAACTTATACATTATTGACATTATGGACTACTAACAATTTTTATTTCTTATACTAACATTTCTTTATGTATTCTAATTTTTATACTAACATTTACATGATGCAACTAATTTTTATTTATGAAAACTAACATTTACATTATCCAACTAACTTTTATTTATGCATACTAACATTTATATTATGCTACTAACTTTTATTTGTGCATACTAACATTTAAATTATATTTATTTATACATGTCAATGTTTATTTATATTTTAGATACTCTTCATAATTTTATTTAAACATTTACTAATATTTATTTATGTTTCTAATTAGTAAAGTTATGTATTAGTTATAAGTCTTATTACATGATTTATAAAATACATATACATATATACACAACGGGAATATATATGCAACGGTTATAAACAACAAAAACAACAGCTATATTTTTTTTACCATAAATAAACATCTTTACCCTGCTTATTTTACCCACAACAAATTTTTCTCTCTTGTATCAAATAAATCAATTTCAAGAAATCAAGCTTCAAGATGATTCATCCTTTTGTGATAATCATGACTATAATAGTCATGTTAGTTTTCATCCCAATCCTTAACATCGAAGATAATATGGAATTTCATCTACTTTTAGGCTTGTATGCAATGTTAGCTTTACCGCTTCTTTTTTGTGTAATATTTATTGAAATAAATGGATTTTAATTTTAATTTTAATTTTTTTTAAATTTATAGTTACATTATGTCCAACATTGCAAAGCTCGAGTTTGCAGCACTTGAAGTTAGTGGGAAAAACTATGTGCCATGGATGATAGATGTAAAAATGCATCTTGAATCCATGGGTATCTCAAATACTATATATGAATTTAATAATTGCTTGGCACAAGACAAAACAAAAGCTCAAGTTTTCCTTCGTAAGCATATTGATGAAATGTTGAGATTTGAATATCTTGATGTTACCGATCCAAGTATTCTCTGGAATCTTTTGAAAGAAAGATTTGATCATCAAAAGGAAGTTATACTTCCAAATGCTAGAGATGAATGGAGAACACTAAGGTTTCAAGACTTCAAGAAAGTAAATGAATACAACTCAGCTTTGTTCAGAATATGTTCACAACTCAAGTATTGTGGACAAGAGGTTACTGATGAAGATATGTTGGAGAAAACGTACTCAACATTTCATGCAACAAACATTACTTTGATGCAACAATATCGGATGCAAAAGTTCACAAGATATTCTGAACTGAATGCATGTCTGCTCGTTGCAGAGCAAAACAATGAACTCTTAATGAAAAACCATGAATCTCGTCCAACGGGATCAGTAGCACTTCCTGAAGCAAATGCTACAAATATTGATGGTCATCGAAACAATACACGTGGACGAGGGCGAGGTCGTGGTCGAGGGCGAGGCCGTGGCTATTTTAATCGAAACCAAAGCCATAATCAGAACCATAATTCTGGTCGTGGACAAGGTAATAATCGTGGTCGTGGCCAGAAAAGAAATAATTACCAATATTCACAAAGAAACAATGTCCACACACAAGATAATGCCAAAGTGGCAAGGCATGACACTGGGACATCACAAAAATCTGATGGTTCATGTTATAGATGTGGTAGCACAGGCCATTGGTCAAGGACCTGTCGCACACCTGTACATCTTTGTCAACTTTATCAAGAGTCCATTAAAGGAAAATGAAAAGAAGCAAACCTCATTGATAATGTTGAATTCACTCCGCTAAATGTTGCTGATTTCTGCAATGACATGGAAGACATAAACTAAAAAAAAAAATCTATTATTGTTCTAGTAAAACTGTTTTTCCTTCGTTTGTTTTTCATGTAATGTCTTTCCTACAATAAATGAACTTTCTTTTTAATAATAATTATGATTATGTTTATTCACTTATTATTCATTTTATATGTGAAGTTTAATATGAGTCCAACTGGAGCACAACACCAAGAAAAGATTGGAGATCTTTGTATAGCAGATAGTGGTAGTACACATACTATTCTGAAATCAAAGAAATATTTTTCAGAATTAGTACCAACAAAAACAGTCATACATACAATATCAGGTCCTGCAGACTTGATAGAGGGAACCGGGAAAGCCCATTTTATATTACCAAATGGTACAAGCTTTTGTATAGAAAATGCCTTATTTTCTCCAAAGTCAAATAAAAACTTATTAAGTTTCAATGACATATATTTCAAAGGATATGACACAAAAACTGTGACCATTGAAAATAAGAAATATATGTATATTATAGACACAAACAATGTGCTTGAAAAACTACCAACACTTGATTCTGGTCTGGATTATACATATATACATATGATTGAATCAAATATGGTAGTCGAAGGAAAACATTGTGATCCTGGGACATTCAGTTTATGGCATGATAGGTTGGGCCACCCAGGATTAACAATGATGCGAAGGATAATTGAGAATACACATGGGCATCCATTGAAGGACCAAAAGTTCCCTCAATCCAATAGCATAAAACCATGTACATCTTGTTCCCTTGGAAAGTTAATTATAAAACACTCTCCAATGAAAGTTGAAAGGGAGTCACTTAGATTTCTAGAAAGAATTCAAGGTGATATATGTGGACCGATTCACCCACCATCTGGACCATTTAGATACTTTATGGTCTTAATAGATGCATCCAGTAAATGGTCTCATGTTTGCCTATTATCAACTCGTAATATGGCATTTGCAAAGTTTCTTGCCCAAATTATTAAATTAAGGGCACATTTCCCTGATTATACTATCAAAAGAGTGAGACTTGATAATGCTGGTGAATTTACTTCACAAGCATTTAATGACTATTGTATGTCTGTAGGAATTGTTGTTGAGCATCCAGTTGCTCATGTACACACACAAAATGGTTTAGCTGAATCACTGATTAAACGTCTCCAGCTAATAGCTAGACCATTGATAATGAGGACCAAACTTCCTGTTTCTGTTTGGGGCCATGCAATCTTACATGCTGGATCATTGATACGCGTGAGACCAAGTTCATATCATGTATATTCTCCACTACAACTTGCTTTCAGTCAAGAGCCAAATATATCCCATTTGAGAATTTTTGGGTGTGCATTATATGTCCCTATTGCACCACCTCAACGGACAAAAATGGGTACTTAAAGAAGGTTGGGAATATATGTTGGTTATGAGTCAGTCTCTATTATAAGATATCTTGAACCATTAACAGGTGATGTTTTCACAGCACGCCTAGCAGATTGTCAATTTGATGAGGCAAATTTCCCATCATTAGGTGGAGAAAAGAAGATTCTGGAAAAGGATGTGTCATGGCATGAGCCTACTTTATCATATCTTGACCCTCGCACAAAGCAATGTGACATGGAAGTTCAAAAGATAATGCATTTCCAAGAAATGGCAAATCAATTACCTGATGCATTTACTGACACAAAAAGGGTGACTAAATCATATATACCAGCTGTCAATGTTCCAGCTCGAATTGACATTCCACATGGACAATCTGATGATAAAGTCACTCAAGAGTCTAAAACACGCCTGAAGCGTGGAAGGCCATTTGGTTCTAAGGATAAGAACCCACGAAAAAGAAGAGGAGCAGAAATGCACTAGATCACGAGGAAAGTGTTCCTGGAGAAACACGAATTATTCAAATTCCCCCAGGAAAGGAGGATGATGCATTAAATTATGGTCAGACAAATAGAATATGTGACCAAAATGAAACTGACAATATAGGTGCAATATTTTCTTATTCAGTTGCATGTGATATTATGAATGATGATCCCGAACCACAATCTGTCATTGAATGTCAAAGAAGAAATGATTGGGCTAAATGGAAGGAAGCTATGCAAGTTGAATTAAATTCTCTTAACAAGAGAAAGGTTTTTGGGAACATTATCCTTACACCTGAAGTTGTGAAACCATTAGGATATAGATGGATCTTCGTACGAAAAAGAAATGAGAAAGACGAAATTGTAAGATACAAGGTCAGGCTTGTTGCTCAAGGTTTCTCTCAAAGACCTGGAATTGATTATGAAGAAAGTTATTCACCGGTAATGGATGCAACCACTTTCAGATATTTAATCAGCTTGGCAGTATCTAAAAATTTAGAGATGCGTCTTATGGATGTTGTTACAACTTTCTTGTATGGATCACTTGATAGTGATATCTATATGAAAATCCCTGAAGGATTTAAAATGCCTGAAGCGTTGAGTGCAAAACCCAAAGAAATGTATTCTATAAAATTACAAAGATTTTTGTATGGGTTAAAGCAATCTGGGCGCATGTGGTACAATCATTTAAGCGATTATTTGACAAGTAAAAGTTATAAAAATAACACTATTTGTCCATGTGTATTTATTAAGAAAACAACATCTGGATATGTGATCATAGCAGTCTATGTTGATGATCTAAACATCATTGGAACGAATAAAGAAATCCTTGAAGTGATTGAACTTTTAAAGAAAGAATTTGAAATGAAAGATCTTGGAAAAACCAAATATTGTCTTGGTTTACAGATTGAGCATATGCCTAATGGAATACTTGTGCATCAATCAAATTACACAGAAAGAGTCTTGAAACGTTTCAATATGGAAAATGCAAATCCTTTAAGCACTCCAATGGTTGTTAGATCATTAAATATTGACAAGGATCCATTTCGTCCATGCGAAGAAAATGAAGAAGTCCTTGGTTCAGAAGTACCATATCTAAATGCAATTGGAGCTCTTATGTATCTTACCAATTGTACTTGACCTGACATTTCTTTCGCTGTAAACTTGCTAGCAAGATTTAGTTCAACCCCAACAAAAAGACATTGGAATGGAATCAAACATATTTTTCGATACCTTCGAGGAACTAGTGATTTAGGGTTATTTTACCCTAACAATTCAAAACAAGGCTTGATTGGTTATGCAGATGCATGTTATTTGTCTGATCCTCATAAAACTAGATCTCAAACTGGATACGTATTCATGAATGGAGGTACTGCAATTTCCTGGCGTTCTCAAAAGCAAACACTTGTTGCGACATCCTCGAATCATGCTGAAGTAATTGCACTAAATGAAGCTAGTAGAGAATGTACATGGTTAAGATCGATGACACAACTAGTTTTAACTTCATATGGACTTGAAAAGGATATATGTCCAACTTTAATTTATGAAGATAACTCAGCATGTGTCACTCAAATGAAAGAGGGATATATCAAGAGCGACAGGACAAAACATATACCTCCAAAGTTTTTTGAGTACACTCAAGAGCTTATAAAGAACCATCAAGTTGAAATCAAATATGTTCAATCCAGTAACAATGCAGCAAACCTTTTTACGAAGGCACTTCCTACTGCAATCTTTAGGAAACATGTCCATGGCATCGGAATGCGACATGTGCATAGAATATAATGTGACGGGTGTCTAAATAAGGGGCAGTCAACTATACACTGCACTCTTTTTCCCTTCGCTAAAGTTTTTTTTCCCACTGGGTTTTCTTTAGCAAGGTTTTTAATGAGGCAGTACGTCAAAGTTGAACGCTAAAATGATGTTATCCAAGGGGGAGTGTTGTAAATAATTGGTGGTGTTGTAAATAATTGGTGGATGACATAATAATTGGTGCATAGTACATTTGTCAACATTTCTAACTAGTTACAATTATATGTTAGTAAAATTTGTAGTATAAATACCCCTCCATTGTAAAGAATGAGATACACCAAAAGTTATAAGAGATATAACTTTCATATTCTCTATAAATATTCTTTCTTCTCAATTAAAGTTCTTATCAAAGTTTACTAGTTTGGTTTGATTTATAGTTACATTAATTACGCTTAATTCATAACAATATATATATATATATATATATATATATAT
The DNA here is from genome assembly GCF_052849685.1 of Lactuca virosa. Taxonomy (NCBI): domain Eukaryota; kingdom Viridiplantae; phylum Streptophyta; class Magnoliopsida; order Asterales; family Asteraceae; genus Lactuca; species Lactuca virosa. The sequence goes on from NC_136430.1 coordinate 353,599,162, forward strand.
ATATATATATATATATATATATATATATATATATATATATATATATATATATATATATATATATATATATATATACGGGTTGGCGGGTTGACCCGCGAACCCAACTAGATAACCCAACTCAACCCATGAAATAAACGGGTTGGTGGGTTGGCGGGTAAAAAATCTCAACTCAAACCCGTCTATTTTCGGGTTGGGTCAGTGTCGGGTTACGGGTTGAGTCATTCTTATTTTAATCTTAGGTAAAATATATTTATAAATTTTCGTTAAATCTTTTATTAAACTATGTGCCAAATAAAATATAAATTCATACACATATTAAAACACAAGAGAAGCAAATTATTAAGAGGGGAAACACGACATTAAATTCCAAAACCACGCATGTGCGATCAACTAAGATCATAATCCATTAAAACTACAACGGGTCAAATGCATGATGGCTACCTTTTCCTCGTTTTTATTCTGTAATTTACTTTACTCTATTGAAAAAAATAACGCTAAATAAAAAAAGATTAAATTACATGAATAGTTCAAGGTTATGAATAGTCACAAATTCTGTCACTTATACGGTCTACATAAGTCAGATCTATATGTTGGTGATTTTAATATTATAAACATGACTCATTTGAATAACCCGGTGACCTACCAATTGTAGAAGTAAGATTTTTGGCAAACAAAGAGTGAATAAATTTGTTAGTTCTTGAAATCTCTTTTCTGATTCAAAATCGTGGTGTAATGTGTATCCTCCACTGTTCCGGTTATGGAATAGATGAAATAAAAAAAATAGATTTTTGTTCAAGAATGAAATCTTGTTGGAACTATCCATATCCGGTGGAACAAAAAGCAAGAACAAAAACAACAGAGATTCGGACAAAGACAAACATTGGAAAGAATGCTAATGTTGTATCCTCAACAATAACAACAACCCTATACCAAGTATTTTCCTCCAGTAACTTGCTTCTCACTGCTGATTCGAGATGTTAAGCCGGACAGTGAGACAGGTTTTAGAAAGAAGTAAGGTGTATCTCCAACGACAACAACATTTTTTTTAAGCTTTTTTCTTCGGTCACTAGCTTTTCACTGTTGTTTAGAGCTGTGTTAAGTCGGACAGGGAGTTAGTTATAATCGCTTCTCCTCCGCCCCCAACCGCTTACCTATCGCCAATCAGAAGTTCAATCCACGGGTAAGAACTTCTGGCTGGCTTGCTTCCTTTAATTCTGCTATTGCCAATCCTGACATTTAAGGAATTAGCGACAGAGTTCATATTAGTGTAAGGGATCCGTGAAACTTTTGAAGGTTTGTCAAGATTTTGTTTGAAATAAGTTGAATACCTTTTAGACCAATTTAGGGTATGCCGGTTCTGGTTCCGGTCCGGTCCGCTTCCGGGTCTCATTCGTTTTTTGGACCGAATTGGACCATTTGTTGGGCTAAACAACACGTTTTATAAAAATTAAATTTTTATAAAAATCATGACATGTGTCCCCTGGCCTCCCCTCCTCAGTTGGTAGTTTTGCAATCTTTAAAAATTCATATTTTTTTCATGCAAGCGCCGTTTTCGACGTTCTTTATATTTCCAGTCTTATCAAAAACTTTACTTTAGACTTCATTAGATAATTCCTCCATTATTTTTAATTTATATTTTTTTGTGAGGGGTGCACTAAAAAAGATTTTGCGAAAATCATATCTCTCTCATATGAGCTCCATTCTCGACATTCTTTATATCCATAGATTCATTCTCTTTTACATCATTTTGGCTAAAACTCAATCGATTTTTCATCTATATTTTTATGACACATACTTCTTTGTCGAGTTAAGCGCAAAACTTAGAAAAATCATAACTTCCTCATACGAAGTCATGTTTTTGTATTCTTTATATTTCTAGAATCGTGTTGACGTGTATTTAGGAATATGTTATTATATATACATAATAAGTCAAAATTTTGTGCGCCTAAATTTTTAGTTTTTTGGATGTTTCTACTGATTTTTCTTATATATCACAATGTATAACATTGTATTTTCATTAAAAAATGATCAACATTATACATTAGGTTGATGTTCGTCACATTTACGATTGACGATAGTTGACCAAATTTTGACGGTTGTCACATTCTCCCATCATTGAAAGAATTTTGTCCCGAAATTCAACTTGCAATGCCCGTTGCAGAGGGTACTATTGAATAGTTGGGGTGTTTTTGTTTCTTCTGATTCCCGTGTGGTCCTTCTATAGTCGCTTTGTGTATGTAAGTTGTATATAATTCAAGGTTGGCTAGGCGGTCAGATTAATGATTATACCCTAAGCTCACAAATAAACAAGGAATGGTGAATAAGGCGGAATCAAAACATTCTAGGGCACGATTTCTTAGTTTATATTGGATGAGTTGACATCCTAGAGTTCTCTTTCGAAGTGAAGTTTAGAGTTGATTAGAGTTTCATTAAGAGGAATGACAAGAGTGTTATCGGGCAAACACTTCTTGAGATTGGGTGTGTGGAAAGTGTCGTGTACATTGTTGAGTTCCTGGGGCAACTTGAGTTGGTAGGCTACCGGAAAATCTCTTAACACTTAAGTGCACATGAAACCGATAAAGATCTATGTTTTCTCTAATTGATAACATTAAACTATGAATATTAAGAACCATATGGGAAACCAATTATAATCGAAATATACATAGGGTTAGGGTTGCATACCTTTGATTTGTTTTAGTAAACAAATCACTCCAGTTCTCTGTGTTTGTTGGTCTTGGAAAGCTAGCACCAAAAGAATGATGCATGTAATGGTTCACATCTAAAACCAAAAACCCTAGAATGAGGAGTAGAGATGAGATATAAGGGAAATTTTGTTCATATGCCTTTATGTAATGTGGTGAACGAAAATTGCAAGCCAAGGGGTTCTAGTTATAGTTATGTTCAGATTAATAATTAATCAATTCTAATTGATTTCACATTAATTTATTAATCATATAAATTAACAAATCAATCATTTAACAATTGATCTCATATTAATTTATTAATAACATAATAAATCTACAATTCAACTATGTATTTCCAATTAATATATTAATCACATAATATATTAACGAATCATTTTCCCATAATTTCCAATTAGTTTATTAATCATATAATAATCTAATAAATTATACTTATCTCTTCTAATATCATTTATGTCTATTTATAGTTATGATGGCAACCCAGAAGGACTTTGTTTTTAACTACAAGAGTATACCAATTTAGTTATGAGCTTAGACACCTTAATCCAATAGTCTCCCACTTGGATAAGTACTACAATTGCAAGTATAACCTTGAACTAAACAACAAAGAGTGTTTTCCAAAGCCAATTCCAAAATCTAATTCAAATCAAACGTTGGCCCTAAGATAAGTGATCAACTATTCATTCATTCTACAAGATATCATATGAACAAAGTCATGGATTAAATAATCAACCTCATGTTCATTTGTTTGTTTCCCGATTTGTGATCAAATTTAGACGAAAAAATCGAACATATCAATTTAGTTTGGACCAGACCTGGTTCTTATAGATCAACTCAAATCATCATGGGGCCCAAAGATATCGTTTTTCCTGTTAAGGCAAAAGGAACGAATAAACTTTGACTACATAATTGTAACCTTTACTCACCAAATCATACATGACACTATGTTTTATAACATCATGTTACTGATGCGTTTTTGTAATACCAATGCACAACCGACTTGTAAATTACAACTTATGTATCTCCGTTTGAAGAATATAATATATTATTGTCTTAGAATTACTTGTGATTGAATCCATGAAGTAATCTCTAAGCATGAGTTTATCCAGTACTTAGATCCCTATTTCTAAGTACCCATGAACATTGTAGCAATCTGTATGCAATGTTCAATCCCTATGGACAATCTAAAAATTGATTCATGACAGTCTTAATTCATTACTTACTTCCAAAAGTATGAACGACTGTGTAGTTTTGAATAATATTAAAATTACTAAGGGAAGTAAAACACGCAAAGTGAAACACAATAATAAATTAATTAACTATGTCATCATACCCATTGAATATAAATAAGTTCTTATTATTTAATCACCATAATAATAACAAATCTATTCTTTGTATAATGTTTCGAATAATCAACTAACCACTTGAATTAGATAGCATCGGTCATGCCATGTTATAAACATGCATACTTCGCCTCTCGATGGTCCTTCCTTTATGAATAGATTGATTGTACACTAGTCCAATGATGGTCAATTCACGATTCAAATTCTTATCACTATCTAAGATGTAGTGGAATTTCATCTTTACATGCGTTGTCTTTCTGTGATGTCAAGGTTCTTAAGTCACTGAGACCGGACCTTCCATATTACATAATGTTCCACTAGAACTTGTTACTAGAAACAACTTCATGGTTACAAAGTCTCAAATTCAAGATACACTCCTTGGATACTTCTCTCGCATTAAAGTTTCCAACTCACATGTAGATTTTGCAAATATCTCTCATTATGGAAACATTTCCATATTCCTATATGACCATCAATTTTGATTAAGAATCATCTCAATCCAAAACGTGTCACTATGGTCCTTCCCAAATAATGTCATACTTCTAACTGTCCACAAGTAACCAATCTTCGTTAAAACCTCAGAATGTTCTTGACAGTTGTTTAACAACCTTATTCACACAAAATTCTAATCCTTTTCACACAATGTGCTAGGAATTTGAAAAAATAGAATAAGCGAATATTATAGCTATATCAAAAGCATATGGAACTCGACTCATTATGTTAGAACATGAAAATTGATCCCTATGCAATCCGAGGTGAAGCTATTATGAGATTGAAGAGTTTCCGAGATTGAAGAGAATTCCGAAGTGAAGATTAGTTTAACGACCCAAAAACAATACTAAAAATTTTCATTTAAGAATCATTAATTTTCATTCATTGATTGTATCAAAATACATCATTCATTACAATATTCCAAAACATCAGAGTACAAGTACATCAAGTGCGGAAATCATGTGGGGAGGATGATGTGTCATCACGCCAGGCCCTTCCCTTTTGAGCTAGAAGTACTTGAAACCATAAACATAAACTGTAAGCATAAAGCTTAGTTAGCTTCCCAAATTACTACATACATCATACATATGATATAACAGCACGTGACTATGTCAGGTCCGTATTAACCTCCTGAGTCCGTATCAACCCAAAATAACAGCATATAGTTGTGTCGGGTCCGAATCAACCCACGGGTTTGTATCAACCCCAAGTCCGTAATGAATTTAAGCCCATATAGGTCAATACATAAATCATACTAGTACATCAACTAGCATCATACGACAACATACAGTTCTACCCATACAATACAGTGGTTCGGGCTTAGTGCCTTCAGCCCACTTAAGGTGGTAAGAAGACTCACCTCACAGACAGACGAAAAGCTAAACTGACACGTTGCTCTGAAACCCACGCTACTGGTCACCTTTACGAATAATAGTAACCAAAACTCAGACTACCATTGAAATACCTAAAATACCCCTATGTCAAACCCTAGTCAAAATCCAGGTCAAAGTCAACCGAGTCAACCAGATCGACTCAGTCAGTACGCGGGCTGCACTCCTTATGTACGCGGGGCGTACTCCTCGTATACGTGGGGCGTACTTCACAGTTGACTGAGGATTGAGAAGCTGACCTTGTATTCCCAGTGTACCCCTCAGTACGCCCAACGTACGGGGCTGCTTACCACCGTTCTTATTAAGTGATTAATCCTTTAAGCACTTGCGTCCAAACTTCAGATTTAGGAAAAAAAAGATGTTCTAAACCATAAAGTTTCCAACTTTATGTTCTAGCATGGCTATTAAGTCCTTAAATCCAAAAACCCTAGTCTCTTAACCCATTAAGACCATCTAGTACTTGCATGGAAGGAAATTAGTGATAAAAAACCCAACTTTATGACTTAACACCCATTAAAACCTCTGAAAGGACAACTCAAATCCCTCAGAGTAACTTCTGTTCACAAATACTAAGTTTGGGACCAAAAAGAAACAAATTTGAGCAAAAGCTAGATCCATAAGATTGCTACATCAAGGTTGAAACATTTTACCTCCACAAGGTGCATAATGGGGACAAGATGATGGATCTAAAGCCTTGAGTGAGACACCACCACCTCAATGCTCTTCCTTCTACTCCAAAAGCTCCAAATGGCACCAAAAATGGCTGAACAAGCTTCACAATGCATGAACACTCTTTAGGGTTTCTAAATGAGGAGGGAGGCTGAAGATAAGAAGGTGCATGAGGCCATAATTGAGTTTAAATAGGGTCTAAACCCTATAATTTACGGTTTGCACCTTGGTTGCGTACTCCCTGCATACCAACGTACGTGTTGCGTACTAAGGCGATCCAAATTACGCTCAATGTATGAGGGTGTACGCCTCGCGTACTCCAACAACTCCGAAATTACAAAATTGCCACCGAGGACTAAATTGAAAATAGAGCATAACTCAAGGGTTAAAATGAATACCTAAATAATAGATATTACAACTTTCCCCCAATTGAACTAGACTTCATCCTTGAAGTCGGCTGCCGTAAATAGATCTGGGTAGTGCTCTCGCATCTCCGCCTCTGGCTTCCACGTCCATTCAGAACCCTTCCAATGTTTCCACTGGACCTTGACCAGTGACATTTCCTTGTTGCACAAAACCTTCGTCTTTCGATCTAAAATCACCATCAGTCTCTCCGCATATATCATACGATCGTCAACCTGAATGTCATCAATAGGAATAACTGTAGAGTCATCGGCCACACACTTCTGAAGCTGAGATAAATGAATCTGGCTGAGCTCATCGGGAAAATCTAGTCGGTATGCGACCTTTCCCACCCGATCTGGAATCCTAAAAGGCTCAATGAATATGAGGCCCAGCTTGCCCCGCTTCTGGAATCAGATGACACCTTTCCAAGGTGACACCTTCAGAAGCACCAAGTCTCCCACCTGAAACTCAAGATCCGAACGTCGCCGATCTGCATAACTCTTCTGTAGGCTCTACACAACCCCCACCCTATCGCACACATGCTGAATCAACTTACTAGTCTTGAGTACAACCTGTATACTTCCCATGACTCAATGCCCGACCTCCCCCCAGCAAATCGGAGTCCTACACTTCCTTCCATACAACATCTCAAATGGTGGTCGGCCAATATTAACATGGTAACTATTGTTGTAGGAGAACTCGGATAATGGGAGGTAAGTATCCCAAATCCCTCCAAAATCCAATACACAAGCCCGAGTATATCCTCGAGCGTCTGAAATGTCTGCTCGCTCTGGCCATCGGTATGAGGGTGATATGTTGTACTAAATTGCAACTGAGTACCCAACTCCTCATGAAACTTCCTCTAAAATCGGGAGGTGAACCGAACATCCCGGTCCGATGTCACCGATACTGGCACCCCGTGCCGAACTACTACCTCCCGGAAATAGATGTCCGCTAACTTTTCTGTGGATATACTCTCGACAATAGGTATGAAATGTGCACTCTTGGCCAATCTATCAACAATGACCCATATGGAGTCAAAACCCTGTGTTGTCTTTGGCAATTTTGTGATGAAATCCATAGTAATCTCTTCCTACTTCCATGTGGGAATGGGTAAGGGCTACATCTTGCTGTGGGGTCTCTGATGCTCGACCTTGACTTTTCTGCAAGTCAAACACTGCTCCACAAACCAAGCTATTTCCCTCTTCATGTAGGGCCACCAACATCTCAACCTCAGATCTATGTACATCTTCGTGGCCCCTGGGTGGATAGAAAACTTTGACTTATGCGCCTCCTCTAAAACCTTCTGCCTCACCCCACTGATGCTAGAACCTAGACTCTGATCCGCTGTCTCTGAAAAATAAGGGAACCTGACATCTGATCCGCTCGGTCTTCCAGTTCTCCTTTTCAACTCCTCTACCTGAGCCTTCTTGATCAAATCCATCAAAGGCGAAGTGACAGTCTTCAAGTATCCCAAATGGATGCACTCACAGTCTTGCGGCTTAAAGCATCGACCACCACATTGGCCTTCCCAGGGTGGTACAGGTGTTAGATTAGGTGTCTAAGCCCTTAAATATTATTGGTATGTACTTGACCCGAGAGTAGCATGGTCCATTTGGGTTGCATGGCATCGGAACAATTTGGATAGACTTTTGTGAGAAGAGGATATTTATGATTTATTAATATATTATAAGTTCTAATATATTAATATGAAATCATATTATTTAATTAGTATTGATCAAGAATTAATTTGGAGTTAATTTTGTGATCAAAAGACACTAATTAAATAAATGGGGATTGATTTGGTAAATCATTCATTCTTATAAAGTGGGCTTATGATCCATAGTTCTTCATGTTGGGCTAAACCCATGTGGTGACCCATGGATACTCCATGGAGGTTAAAACCCATGGATCATGAGGAATATGGAAAGTCATGAGTTACATGGTGTAATCCTAATGTGCACACTATATAAGAAGCCTCATAGCTCATGAAATGGCACCTTTTTAAGGGACAAAAAGTGAGGGCTAGCCGATTTGTGAAGTAAGTGTTCTTCTCTCAAGTTATTCTAATTGTTGGTGGTGTTGTGTGATTTCATTTGAGGTGCAACACTTGGGGCACTAAGTTCTTAAAGGTCCAAGGCTTCCAACTACAACAAAAGGTATGTCTTCTAACTTGTTTTATTACCCAAGTATCAAAGTTTTGTATGCTAGTTAGGGTAATACCTTGGAAAGTTCAAGTTTGCATGTATAATAGAAAAAACATAGATCCAAGGTATTTAGGGTTGCATGCACACCTTAGGAGTGTTAGAATGCTCAAAATTTTTGAATCATGAAAAAGTGACCCTCTTGAACTTCAGCTACCGCAGTCCACAAGCTACCGCAGTCAAGCTCCCTCTTAAGCATCCGAAGTCATCAAAGCCAACCGCATTCACTCTTTTGTTACTTAGCTTATTTTATCTTACTGTAATTCTCTCTATTGTCCAGTATGCCTTGCATGGCTACTCTTAGAGATTGAATCTAATTTAACTCCTTGAGTCTCTATAAATAGAGCTCATTCCCAAGTATGAGTAACAGATCTATCATTTTGAATACATATCTCTGAAGTTATCTTTTCTATCTCTCTATCTAATTACTCATCTCTTCTTATTCACAAATCTTACTAGAATATAACTGATTACAATCTCTCTTTGGAGCAAGTCTCTTGTGACTTAATCACTAAGTTTGATCTCACTTATTAACTTGGCTTGAATGCATTCCTTGTTATGAATCAACTTATGTGTATTCTTGATATAACCATTGTTGTCATTTCATTTCTTTACTTCTCCGCAACTAACTTTCTAACTATTTAACTCTAAATATTATTGTTGAGCTTTTAGATCCTTCGAGATTAACTATTCCGCAATATACTTGTTCTAACGTTTGTTCAAGTGTGTCTCAAAGTTTTTATCTCAACAATTGGTATCAGAGCCATAGTGGTTGCTTTTTTGAAAAACGGAACTCTGATTTTCAAAGGGCCTTCTATACCACTGAAGCTCATTTCTTAAAACAAAAAAAAACTTCAAAAATGGCACAATCGTTATCTCTGAATGTTTCCAACAGTGTTGGTGGTTCTAATCGAGCCCCAATACTGGTAGCAAATGAATATCATCACTGGTCCCAAAGAATGGAAAGATACCTAAGGATACTTGGTAGAGATGTATGGCGATCCGTAGAAGAAGGACCACATGTCCCAGTCCTTACATCAATCCAAACTGACGGCGCTACAACCAGACTAGGAGGAGGTCAACCAGTTATGAACCATCCCACCAAGGATGATCTCAATAAAATGGAAAATGATGTTGTTGCTTATTATGAAATCTCCTGTGGAGTTGCTCCTGACAACTTCGATATTATCATAAATTGCAAATCAGCAAAAGAGATCTGGGAAGTTCTCAAGAATTTGTACGAAGGCTCAGAACAAGCACAAGACAAGAAGCTTACTACCGCACTCAATGAGTTCAACAACTTCAAAGCTCATACTGGCGAAAGCTTGGAAGACTCCTTCAAAAGGTTCAACCTGATAGTTACCAAGTTATCCAATGCGGGCACCATCCGTAGTAACCATGAAACAAATCTTCAGTTCCTTAATGGTTTGGGAAGACATTGGAATACGGCTAAGATGATAGTCCAAGGCGATAGAAAGATTCATTTTTTGTCACTCTACAAACTCTATGGAGATCTGCAAGCACAAGAATCCACCGTACTCAAAGACTGTGCTGACTTCGGAGGACCACTTGCTCTCATAGCACAAGCTCCACATAATCAATCTTATTCTCCCTCGTATGACACTCCACCGCAGTCATACGAAGTTGATTCAGAGTATGATGATGAAGAAGAATTTCAGAAGGCTATTGCTCTGGTTAGCCAACAGTTCAACCGTCTACCACCTCCCTCCTTCCTCAAGAATCAACAGTTCAACAAACCTCCATTCAATCGTAGCTTCAACCCGCAGAATAACCATCCTCGATATCCCAAAAGTTCTCATCCACCACCACAATCTCAAAATACTCAACCGAAGGAAGCACCGCAGTCCACTCAAACCACTGACTCCGGTACTACCTCTGAAGACAAGACTGATGTTGTGATTTGTCACAAATGCAACAAAGAGAATCACTTTGCAAGAGATTGTAAGGCCAATGTTGTAAAAGACAGAGCATTCTACCTTAGAATGGCTCAAGAGTTGGAAGATAAGGAAAAGGCAAGGGCATACGTAGCCCATGTCAAAAGAGACCATCAAGTTTGGTCATCCGGAGACGAAGATGAAGCCATCAGCAGTATCAAAGGAAAAGGGAAAATCTGCATGCTGGCAACTGCGGATGATGATGGGTCTACCAAGCTGGACAAGAATTACTGCTACATGGCAAAGGATGGAACTCTAAGCATCGTCGAACAGGTAAAACTCATGATTCAAACTCTAAACTATAGCATGCATGACTGTCAACCTTACATAGATGATCTTAATGACACGTGTGATGCCGTCCTTACAGACTATAACAAAGCCTTAGATGAGAAGAACATTGCGTCCCAAGAGATGTTCCATGTGAGAGGACGACTGGATAACAAAAGACTCAAAATGGCTATGTTAGAAAAGGACTTAGAGTTAGAGAAAGATGCAAGAATGTTGAGTGAAACACAATTATAAATAGCTTTGAACCAGAGAGATTTAGCTCAGAGTGAAATTGTACGCTTAAATCTTTTAATCGAAAAATTGTTCAATGAAAGTGAAGCTATTGAAAATTTAGTAAATAGTGGAACCGTGGACAATACATACAATTGGGGTTGGTCAAATGGATATCCTACTGCAATGGATTCCTCACCCCGGTTCAACAAAGACAGACTGTATGTCCCTCCTGACCGAGAATTTCATTTCCCAGTCAATGACAAGACCTTTCCCAAAGACATCAAAACTCACTTCGGTAGACTTCATAATCTAAGCAATAATTGTGTCCTTGAGGAAATTATGCCTGAGGTTTCGGGTCACACATGTGATCAAATTCCTATTGTGGCACCATTTACCCAAACTCTCAAACCTCATCCGTAGTTGATGAAGAAATTGTCATTGAGGGCCCCGAAGTCTCTAGAGACTTTCCATCTCTGCCCTCAGACCGCAGTGTCTCACACTGTAGTCAAAAGTCCCACAAAAGTCCCACTGAAGTCCCAACTCAGACTTACTCTGCGGTAGTCAAATCATCTCTACCGCAGTCCTCAGTAAAAGGAACTGTGACTCTTCAGCCAATTCATCATGAATTACCCATAGAGAACTTTGAAGTGGGTCAATGCTCTCAGACCCTTGAGTCTTCAAGTTCGGATGACTCAAGCCCACGTTTTCAAAAATTTTCTAAGAATTCCAGGAAACTGCAGTTGAACATCAAGGACTGCGGTTCCCCAAAAACTTTAGCAAAAAAGGCTTTCAAAGAGGAAATTCGCTCCCGAGGCACAAATAGACAAACCTTTTCGAAAAACAAGAAGCATGTCAGATTTCCAAAGTCCAAAAGCCCAGAAAAATTTGTTTTCTCACACTATCTTTTGAAAAACTCTCCCATCAAGAAAACATACAAAAAGGAATGTACAGTTTCAACAGTCATTCCTAATTCATCTGACACAACCCAAAAGAGTGTAAAGTCTTTTCGAAACAATGGTTTTCAAGTTTATTCTTCTGATTATCCAAAATGGAAAGGTATCTTACCCACTCCAACACATTTAAAGTCACATCAAAATTTTAACAAGTGGAAGGGTATTCTACCAAATCCAACAAAAAGGACACAAAGATCTACACATGCTAAACCTTTTTCAAAACAAATTTTTCAGAAACCAAACAACACTCATGTCCGATCTTTTCAACCTCGGACCAGTCACAAGCCCAACTCATCCTTTAGACCGCTGACCAAACATGGTGTCAGAACAAAAGACAAAATCTCAATCTGCAAATGTGAGTGTAGTTGCCAAAAAGATTCATCTTATATCAAATCTAGTTGGAGTCAGAAACCTTGTAACTTTTCAAAAACACACAACACTCCAAAACTACACAAACACCCAAGACTAGGATTTAAATGTTGACAAGAAACCTGTCCCTGAAACCTCGGTCCATGCATCATTCAGAAACTCATTTGTTGTCCCAGGCTCCAAACTAGTTTGAATGCCTAAACTAACCGTGTAATTCTCAGGCTTTGTGCAAGGAGGAACAAGAAGAAGAATGGTTAATCGACAGTGCCTGCTCCTTGCACATGACCGGAAGGTTAGAATACCTTCGAGATTTCAGGCCAATTTGCAACGGTGGAAATGTTACATTCGACAACAATGCGGATGGGATCATCCGAGGTTACGGTGTTCTCACTACGGGGAACTTCTCTATTCAAAAGGTTGCTTATGTAGAAAGCCTTAAACACAACCTCATCAGTGTTGGCAAACTATGTAAGGCAGGCCATCGAGTTGAATTTGATGATGAATTTTGTTATGTAATGACAAGTGATAGGAGCACATGCTTGATCAAGTCTCGATCCGAAGGTACTATGTATCCTCTGGATGTCTCTCTGATCATAGGCGAACCGCAGTTATGTTTCCTATCCAAAGCTATGTCCGAAGTCAGCTGGTTATGGCACCGCAAGCTAGCTCATCTCAACTTCAGATACATCAACAATTTGGTCACTGGAGAACTAGTCAGATGACTCCCTATTCTCAAGTTCAGCAATGATACTCTCTATCCTGCATGTGAATGTGGGAAACAATCCAAAGCAAGTCACCCCATGGTGATTAACTCTTCAATTTCTGAACCACTAGAGCTCCTTCACATTGATCTCTGCGGGCCATCCACCGTAGCCAGTCTCCATCACAAGAAATACATACTGGTTATAGTAGATGACTTCACACGCTTCACATGGGTTTTCTTCCTCAGACTCAAGTCAGAAACACCGCAGATTCTCATCAACTTCATCAAGGAAATAGAACTTCAGATCAAGCTGCCAGTAAGATGTATCCGCAGTGATAATGGAACCAAGTTTACTAATCATCTCCTCAACAGTTTCTTGGTGTCTAAGGGCATCACTCATAACTTCTCAGCTCCCTACACACCGCAACAAAATGGAGTAGTAGAGAGAAGGAACCGCACTCTAGTAGAAGTAGCCAGATCCATGCTCAACTTTGCACACCTTCCTCTCTACTTCTGGGCTGAAGCAGTAGCAACCGCATGCTTTGTGCAAAACCGAAGCATTGTGTGCAAACGCCTCAATAAAACACCGTTTGAGGGCCTTAACAACCGCAAGCCAAATGTTCGCTTCTTTCATATCTTTGGGTGTAGATGTTTTGTGATCAACAACAGAGATCAACTTAACAAGTTTGCACCGAAGTCTGATGAAGGCATCTTCCTTGGCTACTCCACTAACAAGGTTGCTTATCGCGTTCTCATTAGACGCACAAGGTTGATCATTGAAAGCTTCGATGTGAAATTTGATGACTATCACATCTGCAACACCCCTCCATCCACTGAAACCACCGCAATCCTGGAAAGTGATATTCCTGCCTCTTCGGGTCCATTAAATCTTGTTGAAGTCAATTATGATGATCTCTTCGACCCTGTAGAAACAACCAAGTTATCCGAAGTCCTTGTGTCTCCAGAAGCTCAACAACAACACGCTGATGTATCTGGTCCTTCACTATCCGAAGTAGCATCTCTCAATACTTCCACCTCGCCGGTTGAGGGGGAAAGATCTACTCCGGATCAAGAAACAACCATCGAGGTTCCAGTACTTGATATAGCTCAAGTTCCCATCCGTAGAGAATCATTACCATCCAACGTTTCTTCCGACTCGGATGATGAAAACATAGAGAACATTGACACAAGAACAGACTTTAGGATTATCACTCTTCCATCCGCAGTCCAGGGGGAACCTTCTTAGGTTCCAGAGGAACTCCCATCAGCAATCCAGGGGGAACCTCTTCCGACTGCTCAAGAAAATTCCATTCTTGCCCTAACAATCCAAGATGATTCCGCAGGATGTTCTCAAGTCCAGGGGGAACTGCCATCTCCAACCGCAGAATCTTCTGACATTGAAGACATTCCCTCTACCGCAGCTGCTGATCATCTGCAACCCCGCCTACACGTATGGAAAAAGGACCACCCACCAGGTCAAATCATTGGCAACCCATCCGCAGGTATCCAGACTCGATCTTCCAAGGACTTATCTGATCATTGTCACTACGCAACATTTATGTACTCAGTTGAGCCCCGAACGATCAAAGAAGCATTACTAGAACCTGATTGGATATCCGCAATGCAAGAAGAGCTTGAAGAATTCAAAAGAAACAAAGTGTGGCAGCTTATCCCAAAGCCATATGATCACACCATTGTTGGTACTAGATGGGTATTCAAAAACAAGCTGGATGAATCTGGTGCGGTAGTCAGAAACAAGGCAAGGTTAGTTGCAAAGGGCTACAGTCAACTTGAAGGTGTTGACTATGATGAAACGTATGCTAAGGTGGCACGAATGGAAGCCATCCGAATCTTCTTAGCATACGCAGCCCACAAGAACGTCAAGGTACACCAAATGGACGTTAAGAGTGCATTTCTCAATGGGGAATTAAAAGAAGAGGTTTATCTTCAGCAACCTCCAGGCTTTGAAAGTATTGAATTCCCACACCACTGCTACAAACTTGAAAAAGCAGTCTACGGTCTGAAGCAAGCCCCAAGAGCGTGGTACGAGACTCTCTCTAAATTTCTTGTCTCGTCCGGATACAAAAGAGGAGTGATTGATTTTATTTAGAAAAGCAAATGGTGACCACCTTATGCTTGTACAAATATATGTGGATGATATCATCTTCGAATCAACTGATCAAGGAATGGTGGATGAATTTGCTAAGCTCATGACCAACAAGTTCAAAATGAGCATGAATAGAGAGATTAACTTCTTTCTAGGACTTCAAGTGAAACAAGTTCCACAAGGGATATTCATTCATCAGGAGAAATACACCACTGAACTGTTAAAGAAATATTCTATGGACAACTGCTCTTCGGCTAAGGTCCCCATGGCCTTCGGATATAAGATCTCTGCTGATCCCTCAGGTGAATCTGTGGATCACAAGACTTATAGAGGTATCATAGGCTCGTTGATGTACCTCACCGCAAGCAGGCCAGACATTGTCTTTGCCAAAGGTGTATGCGCAAGGTATCAGGCTGACCCAAAAGTGTCACATATGACCGCATCCAAACAAATTCTACGGTATCTGAAAGGAAGCAAGTCTCTTGGATTATGGTACCCCGCAGGCAATGATTTCAGCCTTCAAGCATTTACGGATGCGGATCACGCCGGATGCAGACTAGATCGAAAAAGCACCTCAGGTGGATGTCAATTTCTGGGTGGAAGACTCGTCAGCTGGTCATCAAGGAAACAAAGTTGTGTATCTCTGTCTACCGCAGAAGCTGAATATGTGGCCGCAGCCAGCTGTTGTTCACAAGTCCTATGGATGAAGACACAACTTATGGATTACGGATACATAATGTTGCGGATACCAATTTGCTGTGACTCTGAAAGTGCTATAGCGATTTCTCATAATCCTATTCAGCACTCCAAGACCAAGCATATTGAACTACGATATCATTTCATCAAAGACCACATCCTGAAAGGTAACATTGAACTCATCTTTGTCCATACTCATGAAGAGATTGCTGATGTGTTCACAAAGGCACTTGACTCTACAAAGCTCAACACTTTCTTACAAATGTTAGGAATGATGAATCCGGACCCTCAATTCTTCTTGAATTGATAGGTACCGCAGACCATTCCTGGTCTCGGTTGCGGTCCTAACTGAAAATTACTTATGATAGATGGTTTTGGTATATCCTGTGTACCGCAGTCTATGTACCGCAACCATATATCATATTTATCTTTCACTGGTCCTTATTGTTTGTTATTACTAACTTATTATACAAGTGCTTTCCTCAGTTCTTCTACTGCAGTCATACATCTACCGATCCGCAATGAATGATCTATCCGCAATAATGAAGGATCCATCCGCAATGCAGTTTCCATCCGCAATCACTTTAATAACTGTTTCATTAATCTTTGAATCATGATGTGCTATTTAATGATCCTTCATTAAATAATACATTAAATAAAAAAAACATTCCTTGGAGAAACTGTCCCTTCATCTTTTTGAATAAACCTTGTGTCAGACCTATTTTAGGTATGATGACAAAAAGAACGTTTTTCCATAAACAAATCCTTAATCTGTCTTTTCCTCTTACCCAGCACGTCCCATCCGTTACAACTTCTTTTCCCCTCAGCACACGATCACCAGACGTGATGATGTACGTCTGACTTTTCATTAAATGCAAACCCTTCTTTGGTAAAATCTCAAAAATTTAAACCGTTTCAAAATATGTGGCTGAGATTTCACCTCCCAAATATCAAGAACCCCCAAATTCTTTTTTACCTTTTTCCTTTTCACCTAGGGTAAAAAACGTTTCCCGCTTCCATAAACCCCTATAAAAACCTTTCATCTTCCCAAAGAACAGTTTACGCTCTCTGAACATTGAATCCTTTCTCCATTAACACACTCTGTTTTCTACACTTTCTCTCAAACTGCTTCAATGGTGAAATCCGGTGTATCCAAGAAACAATCCAAAGCCTCTGGATCAGTGAACCCTACTGGTTCAGATTCTTCTTCAAGACATCCCACTCCCACGATAGCATCGAGCAATTTCAGAGCCGTGTTCGAAGACCATTTATCTTACAATGCTCCGATCAAGATGATGATCAAGTTCTTGAACAATCACCCCCTGTTTGGCCCATTCGATTCGTTTACAGACGTTGTTCCCCTCTCAACTCTCTTCAAATGTGCCTTTTCAGCCTATCGCCCCCTCGAGAACCCACAAGAAGTGCATCTAAACCTAGTTAACGATTGTTTAGTAATTATGTCTAAAGAAAAGTTTCTTTCTGCCATTAACCTTCTTGTTCATCCTTCAATCAAGATTTTTTCTCCATCAATGGCGGACATCACCTCTACACTTTACCAAATGGGATATCAGAAGAAAATCAAAGGCATTGGAGAATTCAAGAAGAACCAACTGCATGTGGTCTGGCAATTCGTTTGCCATTTTGTCATCCGCAGTCTATCCGGCAGAACCGGAGGCACGGATAACATGGGACTCAAACTCCTGGAGTTAGTATGGAGTATTTTCACTGGCCACGACGTGAACTACGGTCAGATTCTATGGGATGATTTTCTACAGTACATTCCCAAGGAGAGCCCAAGGGAGAACCCTACCAAGCTTACGTTTGCAAGATTTTGGTCCCTCTGCATTTTAGACCTCCATGCGGACGCAGGAATAAGCATGGGCAACGACATCAACTATTTTGTCACCAAGGATCTTAAAAGGTACAATCCCTCATCTGATCAATCTGTTTTTTGGACCTATTAGAAGACTTCCAACCCATATTCTCAACACTCTTGGTCTTGAGACTGCTGATGTCTCAGATCATATTGAGGCTACGGAAGGTATTGCCCCATACCTTCCTACCCCGCCTCTTCAAACCCCATCCGCAATCATTACCCCTGGAAGTACCGCAGTCCCTTCCTCCACTACTCTCTCAAATCTTTCTCAAAGAAGAAAGAAACTGGCCTCAACTCATCAAGGCCCCCGCAATGTCTCCAAGAAACAGAGAACCCCAAAGAAAGATGCTCCCAAACCAACCGCACCCTCCAAGAAACGCAAAACCAAACCAACCGCACCCACAAATGACAGTGGCTCTGATGAGGATGCGCAACCAATTGCCATCCTTAAGAAAAGAAAAACCAATCCCACTGGCCATATGTGTGACCGGACTGATACCTCAGCCTCTCAAAAGGCTCCGGTAGTCCTTGGGGTGGCCGCAGACCCATTCAACACCACTATCGAATACCACTCAAGCTCAGAAAGTGAGTCTGTTTCATCACCTCGTAGAGACACCCCCCCAGTTCAATCCCAAGAGGATAACACTGGTTCTCGCCCTAAGGTCTCCAGGGCTTCCCGACTGCATTTCTTTTCCCCTGAGGAGTTGAACTCCATCCTTTTGAATGTCACCCATACACTTCAAACACCTTCCCAACCGCAGGGCACTTCTTCCGCCCTTGCCGGAACTGAGCCGAGGCCAAACTTGACTACGGGTCAAGGAGACCGAGGAAGCTCAGGAAATCCTACTCTGCTTACATCTGTAACAGGTGGTTTAGGCATGGTGAGCACAAATGTGCAAGGATCCGTGAACCCGAAGGACACTTCGGTGCGATACCAAGGATTTGACGGTGATCACTCAAATGACTCATGGTTGAACTACACTCCGGTATCTGAAGCCGACATCCAGAAGTATGCCGCTTTCCGTAGGGCATTCCAAGCATGAAAAGATCAACAAATCAAGCAACAGCGGCAAAAGGAACAAGAAATCCAAGCTGTGGCTAAGTATTGGGCAGATGCAATTAACAATGCCAATACCGTAGCCACTATACAGAAAGTTCAAGACTGGATGACAGAGATGGCTGAGACAATCCTTAAAGCTCAATCCACTGCTGAAGGTGCAGGCCCTTCCAAAGTCACTCCAAATCCAACTCCAACTCCAAATCCAATGCCAACTCCCACTGTTCAAGACTCACAAGACGAAGGAACCGCAATAGAAGTCAACTCCGCTCCCACCTTCGGTCTTGATGATGTTGATCTACAAGAGGTAAACAAACCCTCTCCCTCTGATGATGACCTTATGATGTTCAATGAAGAAGAAGAATCCAGTGGCTCTCATCATTCAACTTCTAAGCCCAAAGAGAAGAAGAAAAAGAAGAAGAATGCTGTCACAAGAAAGGAATTTTTGAGCCTTCAAGCAAAGGTCGATCAAATTCTTGCTGCAGTCAATCCAACTCAACCGCAACCAGAAGACACACTCGGACCGCAGTCATTGATCGAACGGATAGAGCGCTTAGAAACTCGTGAAAGATTGGCTGCTGAGCGTATTTCCCTCAAAGTTGAAATGGGAATCCGGTCCCTTGACAACAATCGACAAGCAGATCACAAGGACTTCATGGCTGCTGCGGAACGCCTCATCTCTGAGGTGACCACAATCAAGAAAGATCTACAAGTAGCCATTGCGGATCAAGCCACCCACTCTCAAAAGCTGATAGCTGAGACTCACACTGCATATGAGTCCACTATCTCAGTCCTTCAAGCTACAATCAACCGCCTGCAAAGATCCCTGTCAACCAACTTCCATGGCCCAGAAATCCTTCAACTCACCAAGCAAATTCACAAGCTACTCTTCAACTCCACCATCCCCAATAATCAACAGTTGGCAGATGCCCTTAAAGCCCAATTTCAGGATGTTTTTGCCAAAGTTGATGGCCTTCGAAAATGGCTTGAGGAAGCTCCTGCGTTGCATTCCTCAAGAGGGGGAAGTGAAGAAGAAGAAGACCATCACTCCAAAAGCCTCTCCCAACATCAAAGCTCCCCATCATTACAGAAAAAATTCCCACACCGCAACCCACACCGCAACCCTCACCGCAACCATCTCATCATACTCCACCTCATAACACTCCACCTCAAAAGGAGATCACTCCTGAGAAACCAGAGACCCCTCCTCACTTCAAAAATCTGGTGGATCACATGTCCTCCCCAAGCTCAAATGACTCCCCTGCCACTACCCAAAGGAAAAAAGATTGGAAAGCATCTAAACTTGCTGAGCTTATATGGAGAGAATGCGGTTTTGAGACTATCATGGATGAATCCTTGATAAACTCCTGGATCAATCCTCACCACAGACTGCTGGATGATGACTACAAGCCATACCTCACATATGCTGAACCCCCCTCGGATGGCTACTGGGATGTTCCAATCTCCCCAAATGCTAAATACTTCACAATGTTTGAGCCATTTGACCGCAGCCTTCCAGACCACAAAAGACTGCCAATGGAATTCGAGAGACTTAACCACTTTTATGCTAAATATTCCTCTCCCATTGAGAAAATCTGGTCTAACGACAGACCATCCGCAGTAAAAAACTACAAGCCTCGGAAGTTCATGAAGGCTGACTTCATCCAATACACTCTCACTAGAAGGGAACACGACTATGCCCGCACCCAGGCTGACTTCCCCTGCATGAATCCTGAAGAAATCTTTCTCATAGCCAAGGTGTTCCAGAACAAGTCGGAGAAACACCCGAAGATGAAGATAGCTCTTGAAAGAGCTAGTACGTTTTTGAAGGAGACTGTCTGTGATTTTGCTAAAATCGACGCAGACATTTACCCCACCATTGCCAAGAAGTTTGATCTACCACCGCTCGATCCTGCACCGATGCCTACCGAAGGTTATCAAAAAAGATCCTTAGGTGTAACCAACTTCCCTGAACTTGGAGTCATTTTCAAAAGGAAGACCGATAAAGTCAAATACTTTATTCCTATGACTGCCATGAATCGCCTCACCAAGAAGCAACTTGAAATCTGCCGAACCGCAGTCGAAAGATCAAAACATACAACTGCCGAAGTCAAGTTCGAGATTTTAAGGAGAATTACTTGGTTGGAAAACATCAGGAAGTTTTGGTGGATCCTGATCAAGTTTCTTAAACTCGATAGCTGAACAAAAGTTAAAGAGGTCACTTAGGGGGAAATTGTTGAATCATGAAAAAGTGACCCTCTTGAACTTTAGCTACCGCAGTCCACAAGCTACCACAATCAAGCTCCCTCTTCAGCATTCGAAGTCATCAAAGCCAACCGCAATCACTCTTTTGTTACTTAGCTTATTTTATCTTACTGTAATTCTCTCTATTGTCCAGTATGCCTTGCATGGCTACTCTTAGAGATTGAATCTAATGTAACTCCTTGAGTCTCTATAAATAGAGCTCATTCCCAAGTATGAGTAACAGATCTATCATTCTGAATACATATCTCTGAAGTTATCTTTTCTATCTCTCTATCTAATTACTCATATCTTCTTATTCACAAATCTTACTAGAATATAACTGATTACAATCTCTCTTCGGAGCAAGTCTCTTGTGACTTAATCACTAAGTTTGATCTCACTTATTAACTTGGCTTGAATGCATTCTTTGTTATGAATCAACTTATGTGTATTCTTGATATAACCATTGTTGTCATTTCATTTCTTTACTTTTCCGTAACTAACTTTCTAACTATTTAACTCTAAATATTATTGTTGAGCTTTTAGATCCTTCGAGATTAACTATTCCACAATATACTTGTTCTAACTATTTAACTCTAAATATTATTGTTGAGCTTTTGGATGCACTCACAGTCTTGCGGCTTAAAGCATCACCCACCACATTGGCCTTCCCAGGGTGGTACAGGTGTTGGATTAGGTGTCTAAGCCCATAAATATTATTGGTATGTACTTGACCCGAGAGTAGCATGGTCCATTTGGGTTGCATGGCATCGAAAGAATTTGGATAGACTTTTGTGAGAAGAGGATATTTATGATTTATTAATATATTATAAGTTCTAATATATTAATATGAAATCATATTATTTAATTAGTATTGATCAAGAATTAGTTTGGAGTTAATTTTGTGATCAAAAGACACTAATTAAATAAATGGGGATTGATTTGGTAAATCATTCATTCTTATAAAGTAGGCTTATGATCTATAGTTCTTCATGTTGGGCTAAACCCACATAGTGACCCATGGATACTCCATGGAGGTTAAAACCCATGGATCATGAGGAATATGGAAAGTCATGAGTTACATGGTGTAATCCTAATGTGCACACTATATAAGAAGCCTCATAGCTCATGAAATGGCACCTTTTTAAGGGACAAGAAGTGAGGGCTAGCCGATTTGTGAAGTAAGTGTTCTTCTCTCAAGTTATTCTAATTGTTGGTGGTGTTGTGTGATTCCATTTGAGGTGCAACACTTGGGGCACTAAGTTCTTAAAGGTCCAAGGCTTCCAACTACAACAAAAGGTATGTCTTCTAACTTGTTTTATTACCCAAGTATCAAAGTTTTGTATGCTAGTTAGGGTAATACCTTGGAAAGTTCAAGTTTGCATGTATAATAGAGAAAACATAGATCCAAGGTATTTAGGGTTGCATGCACACCTTAGGAGTGTTAGAATGCTCAAAACCCAACAGTGGTATCAAAGCCTAGGCTTGTTTTCAATTATACTTGATGCTACTTGCTTGGAAATGCTTTAAAAATCGATTTTCTGTTGTTCTAGACAGTGGACTTGCCGAGTCCACTGGTAGACTCGCCGAGTCCATGAACAAATTCATCCAACTCGCCGAGTTGTTTAATACACTCGACGAGTTGGTGCTCCAGAATGCAGATTTTCGAGGTTCTTGGCTAGAATTGGACTAGGATCATTACCCTAAGCTGTTTTTGAACTTACAAACCTATTTTTGATGTGGTAATGATCATGCTAATCCAATTTAAAATATAATTGTCAAAGTTTCATGTTTTGTATTAGTTTATATGGTTAGGCTAATTACATGAAATTTGTTTGATATGAATTGTCTTGTTCTTATGAGTTTAATTTAGATCATAGACAAATTGTTTGTTTTTCCTTGTTAGATTTTTTGATCTAAATGATTTTGATGAATTCCATAACTTGTCCTCAAGTTATGGAAAATGAAAAGTTTTCTTTTAAAGAAATCATTAAAGCCATAGGTTATGAACTTGAAGAGTCCTTTTCTTATAAATGGTTTTATGAACTTCATAACTTGTACTCAAGTTATGGATTTTCAAGAGTCTTTTCATTTAAACCTATATTAAACTCATAAGTTATGGATTCGAAAAGGTTTTGAAAGTTACAAAACTTGCCCTCAAGTTTTGGAATTTGTAAATGTAAAAGTCTAACGTTTGAAACATTTAATTCCAAACCCTAGAATTTTAAAAGTTTAAAATTCAATCCTTATACTATTATAATATTATAGGTTTAATATTTATACATATGTATAAGAGTAAAGTCAGTCTTACCGTTAGTAGGCCTCATTCACGAAGCCGGTCTATACGGGGGGGGGGGGGGTATAAGGTTACTGCCTATAAAATGGCAGTTTAATGGGTGTCCACTCTCACCCACCGCTTTCTTGACTGGTGGAGGGTCGTTAGCCGAATGGGTAGGATAAGACTCTAATTCTCCCTTCATTAAAAGTATAATGATAAATATAAAGTGACTAAACACTTATAAATTCCCAATCTTAGTTAGTTAGGAAAATGTGAATATGGTGCTAACCCATGAAATTGCACTTTGCACCTTGTTAAGCCGTTAGTGGAGCGTGTGTGGTTAACCGGCACACTAATCGAGACTGACAGTGCGTGTCAAAGGGTAGCTTGATGTTAATCATAGATCAATGGAGCGTGTGTGGTTAACCGACACATTGATTAGGTGGTTGTAACATTGGGTGTACCAAGCTAATTTTCATGGTTATTCACACCTTGTTTGTGATCCTCGGCATCCCAGTCACAAACTTGAAGGGCACAATCGAGATTTAAACATGCCATTGAATTGTTCAATGAATCTCAAAGGATCTAGGAGTTTCAATTCACTTAAAACCTAAAATTTTTTTTCGTTTTTCGTGGTGGAAATTGGTAAATCGTCATTTACCTACCTTCAAATATTTTGCAGTTTGGATTACGGCATCCCTCTTCCAAATTGTAAAATATTGTGTTGGGTCCTAGCCTAAATATTTCATTTGGGTGTTATATTAAGGACTTAAATCAATTAACTTGAATTTCTCCCATTGTAGATGTCTAGTTCAGACAACTATGGTCTTCCCAAATCCTTTGGAACAAGCTTTCCTCTTGAATATGATGTCCCGCGGTTGGATCGTGGAAGTCATACTTCTCTTCCTCCACCTCCTCCAATCATTCTCTCTAACCCTACAAATTCAAAGAATTGAAAAATTCAAGGTCACTCAAGCCCTACTTGCAATGAAACATGAAGATGGAAGGCCTGTGTGTACTCACGTCTTGGAGATGAAGTCACATATTGACAGGTTAAGAGTATTGGGTGTCAAAGTCTCAAGGAAGTTAGCTGTTGACTGGGTTCTTCGATCACTTCCTGAGTCATATAGTGAGTTCATTAAGGACTACTATGTGACAGACCACGACATGACCCTTATTGATCTTATCTATTTGCTTGTTGTTGTTGAATCAGAAATGATTTGGCGCACTGGAAAAGCAAATTTGATTGGAAGATCTACTCCCCAAACTTCCATGGACATTGATAATGGAAACATTGGAAGTCCAGAAAAGATTTCTCTTTCCAAGGGAAGGAGAAAGGCTAAGTCTGAGATTGTCCCGTGTACCATTCCCAAAGAGTCTATATGTTTCTATTTCCAACAGAAGGGGCATTGGTTGCGAAGCTGCCCTGACTACCTGAAAGATCTGAGAAAAGGTAAAATCAAAAAGTTTGACTCTGCTTTAGGTAAGTCTACTATCTAACTCTATTAAGTTCCTAATTGTTGATTCTTAATACATGATGTGACTAGGTTGCATTTTGATGTTTTGTAGGATCATGCAAAAGGAAGGAAGCTTAAAAGAAGAGTATGATGAATCTGGTCGCGAAGATGGATTTCAATTGCATGGTTCGATGATCGGATTTTTGAGCTCCTGCTTAGGAGTTATGATAGATTGCTAGGAAATATGTAATAACATAGTTTTCATTTGTAATTGCATTGTAAGGAAAAATTTTCCGCATTTTATAAATAAATAAAATCTTGTTTTATTTTATATTATATCTCCTTGCAATGGCATTTGTGAAAATTGATGTTTGTATGTTTCTATGTTAGCAATATGAATTTGATTCTTTCGTTTGTAGTGTCGAGTATTTGCCAAATAAGGAAAGATTCTCATCACCCAAGTTTCAATTGGACATAAACTTGGAATCAAGCAAGTTGTATAGTATGATGAATGAGACTTTTCATCTTTGGTAAATTAAGACTAATTCCTTGTTCACATGTATATGTGAGTTAAGTGAAGGACTAGGGGATCGGGTACACTGGGTGTGTGCTGATCAAGATCCACCACAAAGATCGATAAGACTATTCGTCATGATTTACTAAAGTTTAGTAAACATGGTTATGCTTACAAGTTTAAGTATAATTCTGAAACATTAGAAAAGGTCCAATGTATGGCAGAACGAATGAGAAGAATCAAATTTGTAAGAAAGATAAAAGTTTCTCTAATCTGAAAAGAAGGGAGAGTACTTTAGTATCATGTTTTATGATCATCTTAACGGTTATGGAAAACCATATCACAATTGATCCTCTAAGGACATCTTAGTGCATTTGTACGACTAAGAAGAGGAATCATGAATTGTTGAAATAGTTTAAATCAAAAAGATGAGTCATACTTCGTTCCCAAAACAAGTCTTAGAGTCATACTCCAAGATTGTTACCTTGAGTGACACAATCTTAAGAAAGGTTTAAAACACTTATCAAATGTAGAGTAAAAGTTTTCTACTCTTGTACATTTGAACTTGGTAAGTTGTGATGTTTTTGGATAAAACAAAGACCAACTAAGGCCAATTGTGTGAAGTGTTTGTCTTGGTAAGAATCCGCACTAACTCTTGAATATTTGATTTGTCAAGGAATGATTCATGACAAGAGAATCTGATATGTCAAGAGGGCAGTTGGAGTCTTAAAGATCTTGACAAGTTTCAAGAACTAATCAAGAATAAAACCTATTGTTTATCACCAGCACACGACTTGAGGTTTATAACCTATCGTGTTGACATATTCTTGTTTTTGTGCCCATTCCAGTTAAAGTTGACTATGCATGTGAGTTCTATGAGTTCTCAGTTGTTTGCATAACTACCTGGAAGCAATGGTAGGCCCTTGAGCTGCCAAGTGGCAAGAAATTAAGATTGAACAAGTTCAATCCATATGAGTTTGGATTTGTCACTAACCTTGTCTTATGATAATGATTATGACAAATTCACATGGATAGGAACACATACACCATAAAATCTAAGTGTCATAAGGTTTGTCTCGGATTCATGAAAATGATGGTGAGGAAACGCTTTCACTAAGTATATTTTAAGGAGATAGAAGTTGTGATATTTGCATTCTCAAATTTGATTATGATTACGACATCCCTTTTCATAATTCAAATTGTGAGGAATGGCAAAAAGTCTAAACATTTGAGACTTATTGATGTAAGTTCTTAAATTGTTTAGACACACATGTGGGCTATCTAAGGAAAGGTGTATGAGTTTGAGAAGCCTAGATAAAATCTTATCGAAGCATCTCATATCAGAAATCTGAACTTTGGTAATGAAGGTCAATAAGTATTGATTTCTAGAAGTCCAGCTGTTTTCTGAATACATGTCAAAGCTAGTGGGAGCATAAGTATTATGCTAATAAGGATGTAATTATTATGCTAGTGGGAGCATTATTATTATGGAAATGTTGCAAGTTGGCAATGTTAATTATAGAAAACAAAAGTTTCAATTTGCAAAGATGCAGGGTTTGAAAAGTTGTTTTGCTATAATTAAGGGAGAGGAATTTATACTTCATTTCAAAATCTAAAAGCTTAGATTGGTCTTTTAATCAAATTTAGTCATATATATATGAATGTTATGTTGGAATGGTTCAACATAAGGAAATTCTATATATGGAAATGTTAATTGCGTTCTCACAAAATTTGATTATGATTACGCCATCCCTCTTCATAATCAAAATTTTGAGAACATGGCAAATAGAAATATTATAGCAAAAGAATGATCAAGTATCATGTCTTTATGATAGACATTATGAATCGTGTCCCATATGCTTCGAGTATAGGATCGATTGCATATGCTATAATATTCTCGTGTTCTAAATTTTTCCAAATGCCTAGGGCATTAAGAGGGAAAAGGACTAGAACCGGTTATGAATAAAGTGGTTGAGCAACTGTTAAGGACAATCTAAGGTTCGCCAATGATTGGTCGCTTAAGGACAGTTGGAAGTATAGTATTAGATGGACCGTATTGACATTATTATGAATAGACAGGAATCTATTAATTATGAGTTGTCGTATGGCAAATATGAAATGTTTCCATATTGGGAGATGAGAAAGTTAGAAACTTTTATGCAAGAAGGATGTTCAAAGGAATGTACTTTGAATTTGAGACTTCTTTTCCATGGAATTGTCCTATAACAATTTCCAAAGGAATATTTTGTAATATCATTGGTTAATTCTCTGTGATTTTTGGTACCTAGACATTACAAAAGAATCATTTCTTTGATAGTTTAGAATCTAACACTTTCTAGTAGTGACAAGAATTTGAAATTCTTACACTTGCAATAAGGATTTGGAATTTTGAAATGAGCATCATTGAAATGTTATTCAATTGAGCTATTTCACAAATTAAGGACCATAGACAAACATAGTGTGCATGCGTGGAGCATGGCATAATTATTATTTTAATTCAAGAATTAAGTTGATTATTTGAAACATTATACAATGAATGATGAGTAATCAATATGGCTCAAAAGTTTTGGGGCCATATAGGGTTTTCAACCCACAATAAATAATTATATTTAATTTCACCACCCAACAATAACCCGATTACCCATTCTCGTTATCCTCACTTTACGTCCCTATGACAAGAACTATTACAAGAGACCTAATCTAGGATTTTCATCGGGACGGACAATACTGCAAAGGGGTTTCCTCAGCAATGAATGTCCTAAGGCAACCATGAGGGGGATAGAATACAGCGAATGAATACCCAAGTTCGCCAACACCTACAGGTTATGAGCCTGCCAGCATTCCACAGGACAGTCTAGAAAGAGTCCGTGGTCGTCATCCATATTCTGCTGAATGACTAGATCACAATCACATCGAGGCCTCTCATCAGTTTATCACACATCAACTATCTACCCAATTTCTACCCAACATTTTTGTAGATAACAACATACACATGTATTCATATGCAACTTAAAAACTGATAAGATACTCATTCAATACTCGTTCCAAATAAACAGATAACATACATATACACATATATTTATACACACATAACACGTATTCTATAGGAGATACTTCATATCTGTGTGTTAGAAGAAAGGGAATATACACTCACTTGATCAGAAGATGATCGGACATCACTACGGCTTTTTAAAAGTAGTATTTCTTTGGTGAAACTGGAATATCTTCACACACCGGGCTTCTCGCAGGCAGAGCTTCGGCTCGGAAACTCTTTTCTTCTCGGGATCTTCGGGCTTCGGGACTTGCTTCGGGTCTCGGGATGATACCGGGGCTTCGGGGGTATTTCCTTGCACGTAAATCGAGGTAATATGGGAGAGAGATGAGTGAATTAGCAACCTTGGCCGGCTGCCCCTTCAACTCTATTTATAGAGCTGTTTTCTGGAAATTCACGTCGTGAACAGTACTCCCACGTCGTGGGCTTGATCGTCACTGCATGCGTCATCACAAGTGGAGTCTGGCAGAGTCCAGGTGACGTCATTTCTGGGTTCACGTCGTGAACTCTGACACAGTATCGGGTTTCGTGCCCCGAACTTCAGAAATTCATATCTTTCGCATACGAGCTCCGTTTTCAACGTTCTTTATATGCACGCATAGGTGAGATTATGCTCTACAACTCTCGTTTAGACTTCGTCGGCTAATTTTGACTTGATTTTTATTATATTTTTATTATATTATTTTTAGTAGGCCGGGACAGGAAAACTCCGTTAGAAATTCATAACTCCATCGTCTGACGTCCGTTTTCGTCTGTCTTTTCACCGTTGGACTACTATCGATGAGATCTTCAATTCTCGTTTAGATTGTTTCGGCTAAATATCGCTCGATCTCATATTCGAACTTTGGGCTGCATACCGCTAAGTCGAAACTTCGAAAAATCATAACTTCCTCATACGAAGTCAGATTTAGACGTTCTTTTTATGCACGCTCTCGGTTTAACATATTCTATGACTTTCGTTTAGATCACTAAGGCTAGATATCGCTCTATCTTAAATTCATATTTTACGTCATACAGCGTCGTGCCGGTTCTGTCGCGAAACTTCGACAGGTCATAACTTCTTCGTTATAACTCGGATTTTGGCGTTATTTATATATTCGGAAACCTCGTCACGACCACTACCACATCCTTCATAGATATCGGGTTTATCTAACATTTCATTTTGACGCTTATTTTTATCCTTAATTCATTTAAGTCACACAATTAAGCACAAAACACATAATACTCAAATAATACATCTTTATTATTTCAAAACGAGTTACAAATGTTAACCTAGACTGTTACATCATCATTAATGCCTAGCCTAGAAACACGGGCATTACAATTCTCTCCCCCTTAGGATGATTCCGTCCCCGAAATCACACATCAACAAACAAATGCGGATAGCGACTCATCATGTCACTCTCCGTCTCCCAGGTGAGATTTGGCCCATTCGTATGTTTCCATCGGACAAGCACTAATTCGACCATCTTGCGTCGCAACTTCTTAGTCTTTCGATCAACGATTGCCTTTGGTTCCTCAATTAACCTCTTATTTTCATCAATTCTTAACTCAGAAATTGGAATTATATCGGGAACTTCTCCCGTGAACTTCCTCAAATAACACACATGGAAAGTGTTATGAATTCCATTCAGTTCTTCGGGTAATTCCAGTTTGTAAGCTTGGTTCCCAATCCTCTGAAGAACTTTAAACGGTCCAATAAATCTTGGACTTAACTTTCCCCTTTTACCAAATCTTATAAGTCCCTTCCACGGCGAGACTTTAAGCAAAACCAAATCTCCAACTTCAAAAGTCATCGGTCGTCTTTTCTTGTCAGCATAGCTCTTTTGACGATCTTGAGCTTGTAACATCCGGATTTCCAGGCAGGACAATTTGAGTATTTCTTTTTAAGTTATGAGGAGGGACTCGACCAGTTGACGCCTAGACTCGTCGAGTAGGATCGCGATTTGCTGACTGGATTAATGAAGGGACTCGACGAGTCGATGGGTGGACACGACGAGTCCGCGTTGTGGACAAAAACCCTAAATCTTTGGGCATGTGCCCTATTTAAGGGTCCTTATAGCCCTCATTTGCGGCTACCAGTACAGAGAGAGAAACCCTAGAGAGCTTGGGCGAGTTGTGTGAGAGCAAGCCATTTTAATCCTTTTTGGTGTTGTTTTGCAAAGAAGAAGGTGTTTCCAGCTTGAGGAGGTCAAGAGGATTGCTAATCCGTGGTTTTCAAGCTTGGATCTGCAGTATTGAGGTAGCAAATCGAACTCTCCTTCTGTTTTGGTTAAGATCTATGAATCTAGGGTTTTCTATACCCTTTTTATGGCTTGAATTGATGAGTTTGTGGTCCCTTTATGTGTTAGACTTCAGATCTGGACCCATAGAGGTCCAGAGAGCATTATCCATCTTGCTTTATGAAGTGTTATGGAAGGAATGAACTTAGGTTGCCATTTTTGAGGCTATTTCTTCAAAAGGAACCATATATGTGTTGCATGAGTGTAAAGGTTTCACCTTTACGTGATTAGTGGGCATGGAAAGGTCAGATCTATAGGCTAGAGAAGCGGATCTGACCTCAGAAGGTCATTTGAGTGTTGCCATGGACGCTACTCGCCGAGTTCATAAGTGGACTCGACGAGTCGAGTCGGGGTTGCCCCGCGATTCGTGACAGGAGTAACCCGTCGAGTGAAGGGATGACTCGACGTGCCAAGTGAGGATAGAAGGACTCAGAGGATCCGCATGGACTCACCGAGTCGCCCATGTGCACTCGACGAGTCGGGTCAAAGTTTGACCGTTGACTTCAGTTGACCTTAGGGTTTTGGTCAAGCTGATTCAGGATAGTTCAGGGAGGGGTAGAATGGCCTTCTACCCAATCTTTAGAGATGAGACTATGAGAGGGTATTGATCAGGAATGTTATTCAGATGATAGGAGGAGGCTAGGTCGGGACGTCAAGCACGAGAGTTTATCTGACTTCGTACGAGGTGAGTCTTCTCACTATACTGTACCTAGGATGGTACCTATGTGTGACCGGAAGGTCTTATATGCTATGAGATGTATGTGATGTATGTTGTTATATGATATGTATGTGTTATGTATGTTATGAATGAGAAGGACCGGAAGGTCATTATGATGTGGACCAGAAGGTCATGATGATATGGACCGGAAGGTCATTACGGGTACGACCGGAAGGTCTACCAGGGTTGTGGGACGGAATTCCTCTGAGACACAGTGACCGGAAGGTCTTATAGCCTTGAGTGGCGTATATGCGTATGTGGTATTTTGGGGAACTCACTAAGCATTTATGCTTACCATGTTATGTGATATGTGTTTCAGGTACTAGCGAGGATCGCGGGAAGGCGCCGGCATGCTCTGTACACACTGATGAAGATTTATGAATTTGAGATTCTGGGGTTGTTTATTGAGTTAATATGTGATACAATGGGTTTTGAAATTGTTCTTATGAAATTTATTATGATTGAAAATGAAAAATTGTTTTGGAAATTTACGTCGTTACAGAGCTGCTAACATTCTCTCCCTAATTATTTTTAACTTTTCAGCAGTTTGATGGACTATCTCCGGTCCCATAAACTGCTTTTCCCCAGCCTCAAGCCAACAAGACGGCGCACGACACTTCTGTCCGTACAAAGCTTGATATGGTGCCATCTTTATGCTCGAGTGGAAACTATTATTGTAGGAAAATTCTACCAAAGTTAAGTGTTCATCCCAGTTACCTTGGAATTCCAGGGTACATGCTCTCAGCAAATCTTCAAGCGTTTGTATCGTTCGTTCGCTCTGACCATCAATCTGTGGGTGGTAAGCTGTACTCAAACACAACTTGGTACCCAATTCCTCTTGTAGACTTTTCCAAAATCGCGAGGTGAAACGGCTGTCACGATCTGACACAATCGTTAATGGAACACCGTGAAGCCTCACAATATCTTTCACGTAAGAATTCACAAGCTTATCTATAGACCATTTCTCATTGGCTGCTATGAAATGCGCACTCTTAGTGAAGCGATCAACGACCACCCAAATCATGTCGTGACCATTCTTTGTTCTGGGCAGTTTAGCGACAAAATCCATAGTGATGTCTTCCCATTTACCCATAGGCACAAGTAAAGGTTCTAAACTCCCGTATGGTTTCTGATGTTGTGCCTTAACTCTCGCACATGTTACACACTCGGCCACATACTTTGCAATATCGAGCTTCATCGTCGGCCACCAATAATAGGGTTTTAGGTACCTATACATTTTAGTGCTGCCAGGATGAATTGAGTACATGGTTTTGTGAGCTTCTTCCATCAGATGATCTCTTATTCCTCCTGACTTAGGTACCCAAATACGATATTGGAATACCTTCAGTCCATGACCGTTTGTACCAAAACACTAACGTTTTGCCCAAACGTTCCTCCTTCCGGTCATTCTTTTCAGAAGCTTCCTCTTGAGCTTTCTTTATACTCTCCACAATTGTCGAGACAACTTCTATTCTCAATGCTCTTGGCCTTTTTCTTTCAAGATTGACTTTCCGACTGAGAGCATCAGCAACAACATTTGCTTTACCAGGGTGGTAAAGTATCTCACAGTCGTAGTCCTTAAGTAATTCTAGCCAGCGTCGTTGCCTCATATTCAATTCTTTCTGATTAAAGAGATATTGGAGACTCTTATGATCAGTGAAAAGTTTGCACTTCGAGCCATAGAGGTAATGCCTCCATATTTTCAGAGCAAATACTACCGCTGCCAACTCCAAATCATGAGTGGGGTAGTTCTTTTCATGCTCTTTCAGCTGTCGAGACGCATATGCTATCACCTTTTCTCTTTGGGTCAAAACACAACCCAACCCAACACCAGACGCATCACTATAGACAGCGAAGTCTTCAACTCCATCGGGTAGAGAAAGAATCGGTGCTTCACATAGCTTCTTCTTTAGCAACTCGAATGCTTCTTTGTGCTTATCACTCCAAGCATAAGTAGCTCCTTTGTGAGTCAAAGCTGTTAATGGAGTAGCGATCGAAGAAAAGCCTTGGATAAACCTTCGGTAATATCCAGCTAATCCCAAAAAGCTTCGGACCTCCATGGGACTTTTTGGTTGTTCCCACTTCATCACACCTTCAATCTTTGCTGGATCAACCATTATTCCTTCTTGGTTGACCACGTGACCCAAGAATTGGACTTCTCGAATCCAAAAATCACATTTGGAGAACTTAGCATATAGCTTCTCCTTCTTCAAGACTTCTAACACTTCTCTCAAGTGTTGGCCATGCTCCTCTTAGCTTTTCGAGTAAATCAGAATGTCATCTATGAACACTATCACAGATTTATCAAGGAACGGATTACAAACCCTGTTCATTAAATCCATGAATGCTGCTGGAGCATTGGTTAGTCCAAACAACATAACCAAAAACTCGTAGTGTCCATATCGTGTTCTGAATGCAGTCTTCTCGATATCCTGCTCTCTCACCTTCAGCTGATGATATCCTGACCTAATATCGATCTTTGAAAAATAACTTGAGCCTTGCAGCTGATCGAACAGGTCATCAATCCTTGGCAATGGATATCTATTCTTTATCGTTGCCTTATTCAGCTCTCTGTAATAAATGCACATTCTCATACTCCCGTCTTTTTTTTTTCACGAATAACACCGGAGCTCCCCAGGGTGATGAACTAGGTCTTATGAAACCTTTGTCCAATAACTCCTGAAGTTGTATCATCAGCTCCTTCATCTCCGTTGGTGCTAATCGGTAAGGTGCTTTTGCTATCGGCGTCGTTCCGGGTAACAAGTCTATTCTAAACTCCACTTGTCTATCAGGCGGTAATCCAGGAAGATCTTCGGGAAATACTTCTGGATAATCACACACCACCGGAATGTTCTGCACCTCCTTTTTCTCCTTCTTTGCGTCAATCACGAATGCCAACTATTATGTACATCCTTTGGCCAAACACTTTCTGGCTTTCATTGGAGAAATGATTCCAGAATTTACCCTGCGTTTGTCCCCATACACCATAAATGACTCTTTCCCTGGCGGGTTTACTTTTACTCTCTTCTTTCTGCACAATATCTCGGCGTCATTGGCGCTAAGCCAATCCATTCCCAACACGATGTCGAAACCGTTAAGTTCGATAGGCAATAATTCCTCGTGGAACTTATTCCCATTCAGGTCGATTAAGATGTTTTTCATATGATGGCTAACAGGTATAAACTTGCCACTAGCAACTTCGACTAATAAAGCATTATCTAGTCTATCAACAAGCAAATCTAGTTTTCTACCAAATTCATGCGATATAAAGGAGTAGTTGGCTCCAGAATCAAATAAAATTTGGGCAGACAAATTGTTTAAGAGAAAGGTTCCTGAAGCGACATCAGCTTCTTCTTTAGCAGCTTCCAGTGTCATCTGGAAAGCTCTTGCTTTAGGCTTTGGGGGAATATTGGGTTTTGCTGCCTCCTTCTTTCTCGGACAGTCTTTCAAAATGTGCCCCTCTTCATTACACCCAAAGCACACTCTTTTGTTGGACGGACACTCATTGGCATAATGCCCCGTCTTTCCACACTTGTAGCAGGTCACATCCTCGCTACATTTCCCAGAGTGCTTTTTCTTGCACTTCTCACACCATTTCGATTCACCTCCTTTTCCTCCTCCAAACTTTTTCGAATCAGACTTCGAAAATTTGCTTTTCTTGTTGGAACCTGAAGTTCCTTCAAACTTTCTTTTTTCACCAACTTCAACTTTGCTGGCGGTTCTTCCCTTGATCATGTCCTCAACAGACTTGGCAGTCCAAATAGTTGCCTCCAGAGTAGGTGCCTGATGTACTGGCACTGCGTACTCCCATGGAAGTCCCTTTGCGTATCGGTCTACCTTTGTCAGGTCATCTAGAACGATGTGCAAAGCAAACTCCATTTTGTCGGTGAAGGCGTTTGTGTATTCATCAACTGACATACTGCCTTTTGTCAATGTCAAAAACTTATTCTCCAACTCCAATAGATTTTGGGCCGAGCAGAACTTGGGCTTGAACTGCACCAAGAACTCTGTCCAAGTCAGTTGCAGTGGCTCATTAGGGCTTAGGGTCTTCCCCAGAGTGTTCCACCAACGAACAGCTCCACCCCTGAACTGACGTACTGCGAAAGTGGTCTGCAACTTGCCTCTGCAGCCACACGTCATGAAGGCTAGCTCCATCTCCGAGATCCAATCCATAACTCCGATCGGATCCACCTTTCCAGTGAAGGTCGATGGTTTGCAAGTCAGAAAATCTTTGTACTTGCATCCAAGACCATCAATTCCTCCTTCCTGGTGGTTTTGTCTAACTAACGGTGGGTTGGCTTGACCAACAGTCCCACTAAAGTTACCTCCTTCCGACTGCCCTTCACTTAATTCGGGCTGCACAATCGGTATTGAAGGTTCTTCACGATTTTGCTGAAGCAGACGTCTCGTTTCTTCCATCTGACGATCCAACATTGTCTGAATCATCAATTGTACACCAGCCATTGTCATTGGCTTAGGTGTTGCTGCTACAACGGGTATTTGCTCAATCACTGGTGGTTGAGACCGTTGATTCCTGTTTTCATCGCCATTTCCAACGCCACTTCTTGTTCTTGCCATCGTTGATCTATACACCGAACAATGTGAATTTAGATCTTCAATCACGATAGATAATCAAATCATCATTATCACTCCGAAACGTTTACATGCTAGTTCTAATACTGTAATCCTACGCTTAGAATCCTAAACACATAAGCTTTCAGATCCGGTTGGCAACAAACCATAGATCCGAACAAATAATATCATATATGGCAAACATATGACATTTAGCACATAAAAGCATTTTAGGCAACTTTCCTAAAATAAACTAGTGCTCGTGTCTAAAATATGACAGATACTCATCTCACAATCTTCACTTAGCATTCTAAGTTTAAGTCTAGAAATCCTACAAATTCCTAGTTCGTTTAAACTAATGCTCTGATACCAACTGTGACATCCCCAAAATCACGGCCGGAAAAGACCGGTTTCATTTATGCTTTTCAAATAATTTCATAGTAAATCCATTGATTTAAAAGAGTTGCGGAATTTGTCCCCAAAACAATACATGATAAAATAAGGTTTATCAAAGCATTTCTTAAAAAAAATGTATTTTCATTATATAACAAAACTCGGGATGTCATGTTCTGATACAGACACAAAAGCATAAACAATAAAACATAGACCTTACACAGTTATATACAACTACATGTCTATAAACAAAAACATCTTCACAAGTTCTCCAACTTATGCTCTCGCGCCACTACCTGTAATACAAAGAAACTGAGTGGGTCAGGCTTGGGAGCCTGGTGAGCATATAGGGTTTTCAACCCACAATAAATAATTATATTTAATTTCACCACCCAACAATAACCCGATTACCCATTCTCGTTATCCTCACTTTACGTCCCTATGACAACAACTATTACAAGGGACCTAATCTAGGATTTTCATCGGGACGGACAATACTGCAAAGGGGTTTCCTCAGCAATGAATGTCCTAAGGCAACCATGAGGGGGATAGAATACAACGAATGAACACCCAAGTTCGCCAACACCTACAGGTTATGAGCCTGCCAGCATTCCACAGGACAGTCTAGAAAGAGTCCGTGGTCGTCATCCATATTCTGCTGAATGACTAGATCACAATCACATCGAGGCCTCTCATCAGTTTATCACACATCAACTATCTACCCAATTTCTACCCAACATTTTTGTAGATAACAACATACACATGTATTCATATGCAACTTAAAAACTGATAAGATACTCATTCAATACTCGTTCCAAATAAACAGATAACATACATATACACATATATTTATACACACATAACACGTATTCTATAGGAGATACTTCATATCTGTGTGTTAGAAGAAAGGGAATATACACTCACTTGATCAGAAGATGATCGGACATCACTACGGCTTTAAAAGTAGTATTTCTTCGGTGAAACTGGAAGATCTTCACACACCGGGCTTCTCGCAGGCAGAGCTTCGGCTCGGAAACTCTTTTCTTCTCGGGATCTTCGGGCTTCGGGACTTGCTTCGGGTCTCGGGATGATACCGGGGCTTCGGGGGTATTTCCTTGCACGTAAATCGAGGTAATATGGGAGAGAGATGAGTGAATTAGCAACCTTGGCCGGCTGCCCCTTCAACTCTATTTATAGGGCTGTTTTATGGAAATTCACGTCGTGAACAGTACTCCCACGTCGTGGGCTTGATCGTCACTGCATGCGTCATCACAAGTGGAGTCTGGCAGAGTCCAGGTGACGTCATTTCTGGGTTCACGTCGTGAACACAGTGTTCACGTCGTGAACTCTGACACAGTATCGGGTTTCGTGCCCCGAACTTCAGAAATTCATATCTTTCGCATACGAGCTCCGTTTTCGACGTTCTTTATATGCACGCGTAGGTGAGATTATGCTCTAAAACTCTCATTTAGACTTCGTCGGCTAATTTTGATTTTATTTTTATTATATTATTTTTAGTAGGCCGGGACAGGAAAACTCCGTTAGAAATTCATAACTTCATCGTCTGACGTCCGTTTTCGTCTGTCTTTTCACCGTTGGACTACTATCGATGAGATCTTCAATTCTCGTTTAGATTGTTTCGGCTAAATATCGCTCGATCTCATATTCGAACTTTGGGCTGCATACCGCTAAGTCGAAACTTCGAAAAATCATAACTTCCTCATACGAAGTCAGATTTAGACGTTCTTTTTATGCACGCTCTCGGTTTAACATATTCTACGACTTTCGTTTAGATCACTAAGGCTAGATATCGCTCTATCTTAAATTCATATTTTACGTCATACAGCGACGTGCCGGTTTTGTCGCGAAACTTCGACAGGTCATAACTTCTTCGTTATAACTCGAATTTCGGCGTTCTTTATATATTCGGAAGCCTCGTCACGACCACTACCACATCCTTCATAGATATCGGGTTTATCTAACATTTCATTTTGACGCTTATTTTTATCCTTAATTCATTTAAGTCACACAATTAAGCACAAAACACATAATACTCAAATAATACATCTTTATTATTTCAATACGGGTTACAAAGGTTAACCTAGACTGTTACATCATCATTAATGCCTAGCCTATAAACACGGACGTTACAGACAAGGTGGCTGCAGTGTTCATGAGTACTCCTGGAATAAGATTCGAGTATTGGATTCAACCCACGCTCATCTGAATCACTTCATGGATTTTATCACGAGTGATTGTGAGACGATAATATCTTATATTCTTCAAACGGAGACATGTGAGTTGTAGTTGCGAGTCGGTTGCACATTGACATATGTAAACGCACCAGTAACTTGGTTGTTATAAAACATACCGTTGTGTGTGATTTGATGAGTAAGTAAAAGCGAGCATTTGGGTCGAAGTTTATACGTTCCTTTTACCCCATGTGGATAAAATCAATATCTTGGGCCCCTCGATGATTTAGTGATGACATCAGGCCT
Source organism: Lactuca virosa (assembly GCF_052849685.1). NCBI lineage: Eukaryota > Viridiplantae > Streptophyta > Magnoliopsida > Asterales > Asteraceae > Lactuca > Lactuca virosa. The sequence goes on from NC_136430.1 coordinate 353,638,092, forward strand.
GGACTGGTTTGATTCGTTCAATTAGTCGGTCGTCAAAAATCGGAAATCGGGAAACAACAAATGGACAGAGAGAATGATTATAATCCATGTCTCAGTCCATATGATATCTAGAATGGAGGAATATATGATCCCTTATCTAATGGACACATCATTGACTAGATCAGAGTTCGACGGCAGCTTTTAAGAGCTACAATTGCTAGTCGGGTTGGAGTCATGCTTGCAATAATAGTTATTAGACTTATCCAAGTGGGAGACTGTTGGATTAGGTGTCTAAGCCCATAACTATTATTGGTATGTACTTGACCCGAGAGTAGCATGGTCCATTTGGGTTGCATGGCATCGGAACAATTTGGATAGACTTTTGTGAGAAGAGGATATTTATGATTTATTAATATATTATAAGTTCTAATATATTAATATGAAATCATATTATTTAACTAGTATTGATCAAGAATTAGTTTGGAATTAATTTTGTGATCAAAAGAGACTAATTAAATATATGGGGATTGATTTGGTAAATCATTCATTCTTATAGAGTGGGCTTATGATCCATAGTTCTTCATGTTGGGCTAAACCCATGTGGTGACCCATGGATACTCCATGGAGGTTAAAACCCATGGATCATGAGGAATATGGAAAGTCATGAGTTACATGGTGTAATCCTAATGTGCACACTATATAAGAAGCCTCATAGCTCATGAAATGACATCTTTTTGAGGGACAAGAAGTGAGGGCTAGCCGATTTGTGAAGTAAGTGTTCTTCTCTCAAGTTATTCTAATTGTTGGTGGTGTTGTGTGATTCCATTTGAGGTGCAACACTTGGGGCACTAATTTCTTAAAGGTCCAAGGCTTCCAACTACAATAAAAGATATGTCTTCTAACTTGTTTTATTACCCAAGTATCAAAGTTTTGTATGCTAGTTAGGGTAATACCTTGGAAAGTTCAAGTTTGCATGTATAATAGAGAAAACATAGATCCAAGGTATTTAGGGTTGCATGCACACCTTAGGAGTGTTAGAATGCTCAAAACCCAACAACAGGATCTCGCAATCATAATCCTTTACCACATCCAACCATCTCTGCTGCCGCATATTCAGATTCGGCTGATCCATGAAATACCTCAAACTTTTGTGGTCAGTGTAGATTGTACATCAAACCCCATACAAATAGTTTCTCCAAATCTCGAGGGCAAAAACCACGACTCCCAACTCCAAATCATGCGTAGGGTGGTTCGCCTCATGAGGCTTCAGCTGCCTCGAAGCATAAGTAATCACATGACACCTCTGCATAAGAACCGCTCCCAATCCTGAAATAGAGACATCACAATAAACCACGAATTCATCCAGCTCCTCGGGAAGTGTGAGTATCGGGGCCTCACACAATCTCTGCCTCAGGGTAAAAAAGGCCAACTATTGATCAGATCCCCGTCGAAAGATCACATTCTTCTTCGTCAGACGGGTCAATGACACTGCAATATTGGAGAAATCCTAGATAAATCTCTGATAATACCCTGCAAGACCTAAGAAACTCCTAATATTAGATGTGGTCCTTGGAACCTCCCACCGCATCACAACCTTGATCTTGGCCGGGTTGACCAATATACCCTTCTGGTTGACGATGTGCCCCCAAAATTGCACCTCGCGCAATCAGAACTCACACTTGGAGAACTTGGCATAAAGCCTATCCCTCCTTAGGGTCTCCAGTACCTCTCGCATATGATTCTCATGCTACTCTTTGGTCTTGGAGTATACCAAAATATTATCGATGAATACAATCATATACCGATCCAACATCGGCCTGAAAACTCGGTTCATGAGGTCCATGAATGTTGCTGGTGCATTGGTGAGCCCAAATCGCATCACCACAAACTCATAATGACCATAGCGAGTTCTGAAGGCCGTCTTCTATATATCATCATCCCTGACCCTCATCTTATGGTACCCTGATCGCAAATCAATCTTGGAAAACCAAGACGCGCCTTGAAATTGATCAAACAAATCGTCAATCCTCGGAAGTGGGTAACGGTTCTTCACCGTTAGCTTATTCAACTCCTGATAATCTATGCACATTCTGTGTGAACCATCTTTTTTCTTCACAAAAAATTCGGTGCTCCCCATGGAGAACCGCTCGGATGAATAAAACCCTTGTTTAACAGCTCCTGAAGCTGGGTAGACAACTCCTGCATGTCAGGTGGTGCCAGACAATACAACGTCTTGGGTATCGAAGTCGCACCAGGTACTTGAGAGAACAAGATTCAATGCGCAGACAAGATTTGAAAACTATAACCTTTAGTAAACCTTTAAGATCAATGTCTGCTTCTAATAAGTTGGTCCAGTCAAGTCTGGTAAACCAGTCGAGACTTGAAGATAATATTCAACCAAGTATTCAAGTAAGTATAACTGAAGTAAGATCGAGTATGATCAAAGTAAAGACGATTTTTAAACAAGTAGAATGTAAGTGAAAGAATTTTGATTTGCAAGAGAGTTTGAAATTGATGTGAAGAGAATATTGATTACTTTCCATTCTTGGTACATAATTTATGAAATATCAACTCCTTAAATAGTGAAGGAGAGACCTATTATAAACCAAGAAAACATTCTAAGGACTAGTTAATACTAAGTGTTTGACAATTTTGACACTTTAAAGATTTACTTGATTTAGTCCTAAGAACTGTTACATCAACTAAAGAAAAAAAAACATTAAATTCTTGTACAGACTCATACTTCAGAAACATCTTCATCTCGGATTCTGAAATACTTCGGAGCTCTTCACATCTCGGACTGAGAATTGATTTCAGATTTGCTTTGGTTCGGATTGCTAGAGGTTCACTTCTTATGCATTAACAGTACCACATCAATCTGAAACTCAACCTGCCTCTCGGGAGACACTCCTGGAAAATCCTCAGGAAACACATCGGGGAAGTCCCAAACAATGGGCACCCCACCCAAATATGACGTCTCCTCAACCCAAGTGTCCTCGACATAAGCTATAAACCTAGAACAACCCTGCTGTAAATATCTCCTGGCCCTTGCAAATGATAGAGAGCTGGCCCATGCGAAGTTCTCTCACCAGGGATAACCAGTTCTCCCCCACTTGGGGTTCGAACTCTCACCAACTGCCACTCGCAATCAATCATGGCCCCATTGGGGCCTAGCCAATCCATCCCGATGATAACCTTTGATCCTCTTAAGGGAATCGACACCAAATCTATAGAGAACCTCTCGCTAAACAGATTTAGGACACATCCACGGAAAACCCTCGAAGAACTTATAGTATGGTCATCCGTATTCTCAACCTCTAGAGGTATAAAGTCTCGGGAGCATCACAAAACTTCTTGCTGAGTGCAAGAGATACAAAGGATCTGGTAGCCCTCGGATCAAACAAAACGTGGATAGTCATAACATTGACCAAAAAGGTCCCTATATAGAATCAAGCATAAATATGAGCATGAAATAAAGAAAGCAATAAAATGTAAAGATAAGATACATATGTTGGGTTTTAAGCACTATAACACTCCTATGGTGCACATGCAACCTTAGATGCTTTGGATCTATGTTTTCTCTAATTATACATGCATTTTCAATTTTCCAAATCATACATCCTAACTAGCATACAATAGAGGATATACAATGTAAAACTCATAGTTTGATGAATAACTCTTGATGTAGATATAGTTCTTGGCCTTTGAAAGCTTTAGCACCTCAAGTGTGATGCCTCTAATGTGTCACAAACACCAAATGCAAGAGGAGGCTTGAGAGAATAGGCTAGTTAGCTCAAAATCAATTATCACTCTCTTAGAATGAATGGGCAACCGATTTTGGCTCTAGTGGTGTGGTTTTATAGTGTTACAAAGGCTAGGGTTTCATACATGAAAACCCTAATGCACCATGACCCTTCATATTACTTAGGCTCCATGGGTTAAACCTCCATGGACTATCCATGGACTACCATATTGGTTTAGCCCATCCTAATTAATCATGGATCATTGGCCCACACTATAAGAATCATTGATTTACTTAATCAGTCCCTGTATATTTAATTAGTCTCTTTTGATCACTAAATTAATTCCAAATTAATTCTTGATCAATACTAATTAAATAATATGATTTCTCAATTAATATATTATACTTATAATATATTAATAAACCACAAATAACCTTATTCTCAAAAGTCCATCCTATCAAATTGCACCGGTGAAGGAAACCCAAAAGGACCATGCTACAATCGGGTCAAGTACATCGTAGTTATAGTTATGGGCTTAGACACTAAATCCAACAACATACCCGTAACCACATCTAGTGTTGCACGGGCCTCATCGGTGGTCAGCTGAAATGCCTTGCTCTTCATCACATGGGTCCCTGCCTTGCCCTGGAGGCCATCAGTAATCCTCAATGTGGCTGGCGTAGGCGCCACCAAAACTCCCCCTGTCAATCTCAGGCAATCAACCTTTTTATATCCGATTTGATTACAATGGAAACAAATCAGTGTGCTCCGGGGGAAAGCCTTACTCATATAACCAGTCAGCCCACACCTATAGCAACCCTAACCCGCTGACCGACACACCCCATAATGCTGCTGGCGACACTTGGCGCAGCGGCCTCGACCCTGCTGGCCCCTAGAATGTGAATCAGAAACCTTCGTCTTCTTTCTCTGGCCCACCACAATCCTCACCTGCAGCGACTTGAGCTTTGGCTGAAGCCCCAGCTCAATCTCCCACTCACGGACCCTCTCAATCATATCATTGAGGGTCTTGCACCCTGAAAAGCCAACAAACTCCCTAATGCCATCTCTCAACATGTCATGATACCTTTCTTCTTCATCTCCTCATCCGCAGCTTACTACGTAACCAATAGAGCCCTCTCTCGGAACTTGGCGGTGATCTCCGCCACAGTCTCGGTGGTCTGTTGAAGGTACTAGAACTCCATCGCTAGTTGCTGCACCTCAATAGTCAGTGCAAACTCCTTCTAGAATCTCTGAACAAAATCCTCCCAGGTCATCATTGCCAGTGCCGATGTCTCAACAGCTCGGGTAACCTCCTCCCACCAGTCTCGTGCCATGTCCCTCAACAGGTAGGATGCAAATCCCACATTTTCCCCCTCAGGTCAAAAGCTCGTCTGCTGAGCATTCTCCATGTCAGCGATCCAACGACAGCTAGCGATGAAGTCCTTAACCCCGAAGAACTTAGCAGATCCACAAGCCTTGAACTCCCGAAACGAAGGAGTTTGAGCTCCAATCAGACCCGTAATAATCTCAGCTCGAAAAGTCCCAAGCCTCTCATCCATAAGCTCTGTAATCCCCTCCTTGATGGTACCAAATAACACAGGGGTAACATCCAGGATATCACGAGAAATGTCAGCCGAAATGAACTCGCGCAGACGCTCATCAATTGGTTATGTGCCTGAGTCAGAACCTGATCCAGAACCATAGCCAGAACCTCCTCGAGTGATCATCACCATCCTCCAAACTGAAACACAACATAAAACAATTTGAAAGCACTCGATGGGATTCCTCTATACATGCCCACTTAGAGTTTCCAGATCTGCACCTGTCTCAGGTACAAGTCCTGTACTTCTAGTAGTATAGATACAATACTACCTTTCACACCTACCAGTACCTTCCTCAAGGTCAGTCATAATTCCTCTAAGTCACCACACTGAAACCATAAAATAACCCCATGCCATATGACAAACATAACCTAGACTCCCTTAGGAATCCTCATCTGCTACTACTCGCAATAACAAGAACCTCAATCAACACTGCTCGTTGTCCTATGCATGCAAGTTATATAGATAATAGGATCCCATAGACTGTCAAATGATGATTCTACCCTAAGTCCATAACCAAACAAGGAATAAGAAATGAGGCCAAGTTAATCATTCTAGGGCTATACAATCCTAATTGTATACAACTTTGAAAACATACACTTAGCAAATAACAGAGTCGATATCAATTCCAAATAATATATAACATCAACTTCTAGTAGGATATAAGATATCACGCAAATCAGACAATTCTGTCATATGATTCCTGAAGGTATCCTTAGCTCTACTTTAGCATACAGTTCCCATATCAAGCATACTACTCGTAAAACATAAGTTGGGTAATTTTGGAACCACTTACTTGAGCTCGGCCGATCGTACACATCACACCCTTTTTTCTTAAATAAAGCTCTTTTTAAAAGTTTAAATTTATTATTATTTAATAAAAACTATCATTTCCTCAGTTTGAGTTCTGACACACCCGCGAGTATGCCCGAATCCCTCAAACCAAGGCTCTGATACCAACTTGTAACGACCCAAAAATAGTACTAAAATTTTCATTTAAAAACCATTAGTTTTCATTCATTGACTGTATCAAAAGCCATCATTCATTACAATATTCCAAAACATCAGAGTACAAGTACATCAAGTGCGGAAATCATGTGGGGGAGGATGCTCTGTCATCACGTCGGGCCCTTCCCTTTTGAGATGGAAGTACCCGAAACCATAAACATAAACTGTAAACATAAAGCTTAGTGAGCTTCCCAAATTACCATATACAACATACATATCATATAACAACATGTGGCTGTGTTAGGCCCGTATCAACCCCCAGGTTTGTATCAACCCAAAATAACAACATATAGCTGTGTCGGGTCTGAATCAACCCTCGGGTCCGTATCAACCCCGAGTCCGTAATGACTCTGAGCCCATATAGCTTAATAAATAAATCATACTAGTACATCAAACAACATCATACGATAACATACCGTTCTACTCATACAATATAGTGGGTCAGCCTTGGTGCCTTCAACCCACTTAAGGTGGTAAGAAGACTCACCTCACAAACAGACGAAAAGTTAAACTGACACGCTGCTTTAAAACCTATGCTACTGGTCACCTTTATGAATAATAGTAACCAAAACTCAGACTACCATTTAAATACCTAAAATACCCCTAGGTCAAACCCTAGTCAAAATCCACGTCAAAGTTAACCGAGTCAACCGTGTCGACTCAGTCAGTACATGGGGCATACTTCGCAGTTGACCGAGAATCGGGAAGCTGAACTCGTACTCTCAGCGTACCCATTGGTACGCCCTGCGTATGCGGCTGCTTGGCACCCTTCTTATTAAGTGCTTAATCCTTTAAGCACTTACATCCAAACTTCAGATCTAGGTAAAAAAAGATGTTCTAAACCATAAAGTTACCAATTTTATGGTTTAGCATGGTTATTAAGTCCTTAACTCCAAAAACCCAAGTCTCTTAACCCATTAAGACCATCTAGCACTTGCATAGATGGAAACTAGTGACCAAAAATCCAACTTTATGACTTAGCACCTCTTAAAACCTCTGAAAGGACAACCCATATGCCTTGGAGTACCTTCTACTCACAAAGACCAAGTTTGGGACCAAAAGGAAGCAACTTTGAGCAAAAGCTAGATCCATAAGATTGCTACATCAAAGTTGAAACTTTTTACCTCCACAAGGTGCACAAGTGGGACAAGATGCTGGATCTAAAGCCTTGAGTGAAACACCACCACAGAATATACTCTCCCTTCTACTCCAAATGGCACCAAAAATGGCTCAACAAGCTTCACAATGCACAGACACTTCTTAGGGTTCCGAAATGAGGAGGGAGGCTGAAGATAAGAAGGTGCATGAGGCCATAAATGTGTTTAAATATGGCCTAAACCCTAAAAGTTAGGTTTTGTACCCTGGCTGTGTATGCCCTGCGTACCAACGTACGCGCTTCATACTAAGGTGATCTGGAGTACGCTCAACATACGAGGGTGTACGCCCCACGTACTCCAACAACTCCAAAATTACGAAATTGCCAACGGAGACTAAATTGAAAATAGAGCATAACTCAAAGGTTAAAACAAATACCTGAATAACAGATGTTACAAGTAGTCCGAGATGAAACTTATGTCCGAGATTGTTTTATGTTTAGAAGTGTATTATGTTAGTAAACCTTTTCAAATGACAAAGTACTATTTTATAGTTTACAATGTGTCTTGTAGTATATCACAGGAGACAAGATCAACAGAAACGACTGTATCAGGATGTTGATCTTCAATTCTCCAGTCTATGCGCACCTTTTTTCCGTATTTTCTTTAGTAACTCGTTTTGACTATAAAAGGAGTTATCAACCTTTGTAAGGTAGAGCACCTTTTGATCAACTTCACTTCTATTAAATCAAAGAATTGTTCAGTCAATCATTTCTCTAATATTCTTATTGTTCTTATTTACTTTACATTGTTCATATTTTTACATTATTCCATCTTCATCACTTTGTTTAGTTTCTTATTTCAAGGCTTGACTGGTTTACCATACTTGACTAGAACTTTATTACAAGCACTCAATGACATTATGATAAATCAAGGATTGAGTTTCAAACCTTGTGCGTGCAAGTCAGTGTTCTCATAATTGGTATCAGTGTTGGAACATGAAATGGTCCTTCTGCAATTTGAGATGGACACTTTCGAAGCTACAAGTATTTCGAGATGTTGATCATTCTGAAGTGAAGACTAATCTGAGATAGAATTTCTATTTAGAAATATTTTATGTATGTAATGCATTTAATGTTGCAAGTACTCTTTTGTATGGTTCTTATTGTTTTTTAGTGTTGTATAAGAGACAAGATCAACAACAACTGATGTGTCAGTCTTTTGATCATCAGGTGTCTCTCAGTCCATGTGCACCTTTTTGTGATTTGTCTTTAGTGAGTTCCCATCTATTTAAGGTGTTGTCAACCTTAGTAGAAAATGAGAGTGAATATATGCAAACAACAGTTGTAAAACTTTTTCACTCATATCAAGAATCATTAACCCAATCATTCTCTTACATTCTTCTTGTTCTTAAATCACTTTACATTGTTCATACTTATTATCATCGTTTTCTTATTGAGCACTTTGTTGATTGTCTTAAATATGAGACAAGACTGGTTTACCAGACTTGACTGAATCTTTATTATAAGAAGACATTGATCTTAAGATAACTCAAGGTTTGAGTTCTCAAACCTTGTCTGCACAGATCCTTACATCTACAATTGATATCAGAGCCTAACTGGTTGTCCTTTGAATCCATAAGAACATATTATAGTTGATTGTTGATTACCTTGGTATCTCAATCATTTATGTGTTTGGGATAAAAGTTCTTCTGTATGCTACTTCAACTATACTATCTTTAACTTCAATGGTTGTTTCTAATCAATCTCAACCAATGTATTCAATGCAACTAGAACATAGCATGGGTTTCCCTTCACGTGCCCCATTGCTAGATTTTAAAGAGTATGATCATTGGAAAGTTAGAATGGAGATATTTTTTCTTGGTAAAGAAAACAGTGAGGAAATATGGAGGTCTGTGAAAGAAGGTCCTCACGTTCCCATTAAACAAGTCGTTAGAGATGTTGTCTCCACTCTTATGGGTCAAGAAGAAACTCGACCGGCACCAATGACTGCAACCGACATTGAGTATCTTCATGCATATCAAATCACCTTCTCTTAAATGGTTTTTAGTGTACCTCCATCTCTCATTGAGCACATTAAGTTGTGCAAATCTACAAAATAGATTTGGGATACACTATAAGATTTGTTTGACGGTTTAGAGAACATGAAGGATAAGCATTTGCCATCCATGGTAAACAACTTTGAAACCTTCAATACCACTCCGAGTGAATTTGTAGCTTCTACATCAAACCAATATAGGATCTTGGTGGTCCAAACTCCACTCAAGTACAATCTCAAGTTCATCAACAACCTTGGAAAAGGATGGGGAATGTTAAGTCCTGTCTTCAGAGCAATGGGTCTCTGAAGAAACTGAAGCTCTATCAGCTGCTTGACGAACTGCAAGCTCATGAATCCGACGTTGCTAAAATGTTGAGAGAACTCTCAGGAGGACCTCTCGCTTTATTCAGCTCGGCCAATCCACTGATTCTGAAACCATCTGTTTCGGATCCATTTGGAGCCATCCCACCTCTTCCACCTGTTCAACCTACACGACCCACTCTACCTATTGCACTTGTTCCTCAAGTTCCGAGTTATTCATTTGAATAAAATTTTGACCCAAAAGAAGCAGATTCTGAACTTCATTTCCAGCAAGAGTTTGCACTTCTATCTATGACATACAAACGTCCTTGGAATCCCAATTAATAACCTTCTCAAAACATATTTCAAGCTCCTCACCAAATCAATCCTCAATCTTGCCCTAAACCTACTGAAAATCCACTAGCTTATAGACCCAACATTCCCAATCTCTTCTTAGAACCTTAGGAAGTTCTGAACACATCTAAGCCTAAGATTGTATGTCACAAATGTGGTCAAGGAAACCACTATGCTAAGGATTGTTTGGATGAAGTTCCTCAAAAACCAAAGGTGAAAGACTCTGCCTATTATGCTCGTAGATCACAAGAACTTGTTGAAAGTGAAAAGGCTTTTGTCACCAAAGTTTCAAGGAATGTTGATGGGTATTGGTCATCTAGTGATGAGGGTGAAGGAGAATCTGGAAGAAACTTGTGCCTTATGAGTAGACAAACAATTGAGTGTAATGAAGGTTACTGGTCTTCCGGTTCGGAAAATGATGATGAAGATGCTGAGCCAAACTACTACTATATGTCAACCAACGATCTACCTTGTCGTAGAATCATCCAATAGGTAAATCCAAGATTACTAGTAATAATTTTGATTTATCCATTTGTGAACCTTATATAACTCAAATTCAGTCAGATATGACAGTCATTTATAAAGCATATGAGTCTGCCATAGAAGTGAGTGAGAAATGGATAGTGAGTTAACCAGTCTTAGATTACGATTTGAAGACCACAAGCTAAAAATAGAAGCATTATAAAGATAACTTGTAATGGATAATGATGAATGTATCATTCTGAATGAAAAATGTGAATTTCAATTAGTGAAAGAAATGTTTAGGTAACAGATAACAAACGTATTAATGCCAAAATTGATGCTTTGCATAATTCGATTGATATTCTTGAAGCTAATGAAAGAATGACACACAATTTTCGTCATCAAATTTGGAATTAATACGTTTGCCAAGACCTAGTTTCTTTTTCAAGAGCTTTCCTAGGTTCCTTGAGAGATCAAAGAAGAAAGTGTCTCAAACATTCAATCCAACTACTAGGAATCACAATACCTTCTTCTGTGTTTCTTGCTTCCTCAGGTGGCACGATTTTTAAACCAAAACAATTTCCGAAATCAAATGTGCCTACGAATACAGTAAAAAAAGAAAAAGATGCTTGGAACACTGCTGCTCAGAAACCTTCTAAAGGTTCAAACCAAAATTTTGAATGGAAAGTTAAAAAACCTGAAAATTCAACTGAAACACCTCGGAACACAGTTCTACCGACAACATCTCGAAAAACTATTCCTCCGCGGAACGCAGTGCCCAAACAACCAATGGTTGAGTATGATTTTTGGATAAACAAAAAGACTCTGACATTCTGCATTTTCCCAAAAGAATCTCAGATAAAGCCTTCCGAGATACCAACTATTCATAAAACACAATCCAAGTCCAAAGCCCGTACCAAAGTCCCTAAATCTAACTCGGAGCCTAAAAACTCCAAAACTAATTGATTTTGTAGGCTTTTTGTGCTTCGGAACAAGATACAACATGGTATATTTATAGTGCTTGTTCCATTCACATGACTGGGCAGAAGGATTTTCTGCATGATCTGAAGCCTTCTTCAAATGTTGTTTATGTTACTTATGGCAACAACTCCAATTCTCAAATTCAAGGTTAGGGAATCCTGACCAACGACAATTTCTCTATCTCTAATGTGGCTTACGTCCTTGATCTCAAGCATAATCTGATCAACATGGCCCAACTTACTGATGCAAATAGGAGAGTTGAGTTCTATAAGAAACATAACTATATTATGACAAAAGACCGAAAATAATGCCTCATCAAATCAGATCGCATCAAAAATATGTATCCTCTAGATATCAACATGATAATTGGGAAGCCTCAATTATGTCTCTTGTCAAAAGTCGTTCCTAACGTAAGTTGGTTATGGCATCGGAGGCTGGCTCATCTCAACTTCCAATACATGAATGATATGGTTTCTGGTGAAATGGTCTGAGGTCTGCCTCTCCTTAAATTTGAAAACGATCATCTCTGCGTTGCATGTGAATGTGGGAAGCAATCAAAGAAAGTACATCCTATTCTGATTGAAAAATCCATTTCGAAAACACTTGAATTTCTTCACATCGATCTCTGTGGACCATCTGCAGTAGAAAGCCTACATCACAAAAAGTACATTATGGTGATTGTTGACGACTATACAAGGTTCACCTGGGTTTTCTTCTTAAGGCTAAAGTCAAAAACTGCCTCCAAACTCACAAGGCATTGAATTCCTGACTAAACTTCCTGTTAGAAGAATTCGAAGTGATAATGGATCCGAGTTCACAAATGCCACAATTGAATATTTTCTTACCGGCAAAGGCATTGAACACAACTTTTCTGCTCCCTACACTCCTCAACAGAATAGTGTTGTTGAAAGAAGTAACCAAACTCTAGTTGAAGTCGCTTGGTTGATGCTGAAATTTACAAATATTCCTCTTTATCTATAGGCCGAAGAAGTCTCCAAGACCTGTGTCACACCCCCAAACCGGAACGGCGGAAACGTTCGGGAGCGGAGGACGTCATGTACAGTATCACAACAATGCATAATAGTAAACAAGCAACAACATCATCCATTGCATTAATAATATAATTTTAATATAAGTTTGTTCTGTTTAGTTTAAGACACCAAAAATATGAATCAAAATAAGAGATGAGTCTTGAATGTGCTCCATCTTCTCAAAACCTGGTCATCGGTACCTGTCTACTGGTGACCTGAGAATACAAGTTATTTTGAAAGTGTAGATCAGCATTAAAGCTGGTGAGTCCATAAGTATTTTAGTGTCATTGTTTGCATAAGTTTGAAGAAAGTGTTTGTAAATGTTTGATGTAAAAGTTTATATGTGTTTGATGTAAATGTTTGTAACTTCCTAGAAAATCCTATATTTTCTACTAAAGTGGTCTTCTACCAAGACCCAACTGTTCTTTATGTTTGTTCTTTTGTAAAAGGGAGTGTTTTCCCAAAGTATGTCTATCATTACCAAAATATATCTTTCATTACCGTTTATGCGAGAAGATCACAATGTGAATGAAATGGGGAAATGAAGATGTACTGTAGTTTTATATAATTAACTACCAATGTACTAACTATCTTAAACATGTTTGTTTAATTAAGGTAAAATGTGATAAGATTGTAACCATACTTGATTGACTAGTATAACACGACGTTTGAGGCGTCGAAAATGATATGACATTCGTCACCCGTAGACCTGCAGGTCCCACTGTAGCTAGCAACAAGGTGTGGGATGGTCAATCCCGTATAGATCTATACACTAATTCACGCTCTCTCTCCAGGAGACTCTGGGTATAAAACATGACACAACAGTATATTGCCGAGCCATGAAGTAGTATCTCACATTAATATTATAGTATTCTTGTATTTGTATAATATGTTCTAGTGTAGTGTATGTTCTCTCTGTCTAGTGTGTAGTATGTTCTATCTGTTTCTCTTTATAGTGAGTATTATCTCTCATTGTAGTATGCACTGGTTCTCGTTATAGTATGTACTGTTTCTCGTTATAGTATGTTTGAACTGACTCATGTATGAACTGACTCTTGTATGTTTCATTGTTCTAGAAATAGTAGTAGTGACTTCCTAAACTATACCTATTATACTTTACTAGTAATGTCGTTTGTATGAATGAACATGTTTGTAAACCTTTTCTACTCAAAGGTATTGAACTGAATGAAGAACCTTTATATCTATATACATACACATAATATATAACTAAGATTCAAACGACCTTCGGACAAACAACCGATACCCTAAGTCCACAACCAAACAAGGAACAAGAAGTAAGGCGGGTTATCAGTCCTAAGTCCTTTTAATCCTACTTATATAACTATACCTATATAGACATGATTTTTAACAATATATAAGATTGAAAGAGTTTAATAAAGAGTTTTGCATATAAGAGAGTTTGTAAACGATTTGAAACAATTTGTTTGGAAACACAGTTTGAAGTATAAGAAATCCATTTGTTTGAAAACACAGTTTGAAGTATAAGAAATCCATTTGTTTGAAAACACAGTTTGAAGTATAAGAAATCCATCTGTTTGATAGTTATTAATAGCATGTGATTGATATAATAACTTAAATGTTTCTACTTGTATTCCTCCCCCCCCCCCCCATAAAAGCATTTAAAATCATTTAAAAGGCAAGTTAAGGGGTATGAACTCACCTGCAGTGAGTGGTACGAATGTAAGATCGGTGGTAGGATGCTAAGTGTCAAGTGAAGACTTGAGCACAACGGATGCGAATAAGCATATAATGACACACATATACATATATAATTAGTGTTTATGGAACTACTCATGTAAGGAAAACACCTTATGGACTTGGAAACACTTAGATTGAAGTCTTAGAAGTACAAAGGATTGCATAAAATGGGTGTACGGCCACTAGGTGTACGGCCACTTGGGTGTACGGCCATGTGTGTACGACCATGGAGTGTACGGCCGTACACTCCTTAAAGAACATGTCAAAAAGTGTGGTCCAAGGTTCTATCTTGCATCTTCTAAGTGTTCTTGATCTTGTGTTGGAATATAACATGAGTTTTAGGCCAACTATGCACCAAACAAGGGGTGTACGGCCATATGAAGGGTGTACGGCCGTACACTCTTTGTGTTCATGCATTATATGATGTTTTAAGGCTAGAAAGGGAGGGATTCACAAGCCTAAATAGCAGATGGAAGAGATACTTATGAATTAGAAGCCTTTAGGGGTGTTTGAGGTCCAAGAACTTAGTAGGTGTTCTTGGTGAAAGTGAAGAACACTTGAAGATCTAACCAAAAGAAGTAATTTCATGGATGAAATCATGGATCTTCACTAGATAGTGTAATAAATCAACTAATCAAAGGAAGTAACACTTACATTTTGAAGATCTAGATGATGGAAGTTGAAGATAGTTGAGAGAGAAATCCGAGTTCTTGGCTTAGAAGGGTGAAAAGAGTTGAATGAAGGCCAAGTATCCTCTTTATAAAGGGGAGTGTACGGCCAAGGATGGGTGTACGGCCGTACACCCATGTGTACGGCCGTACACTCCTCATGTTGGAGTGTTTGGCACGATTTTGATACTATGGACTTTGAGAACTCATTCATATACTCTATCCTTGAATGTATAAGACTTGGAACACTCAAACGGACTCCAAACAAGGCTATAAGATAGCAGAAACGAGTTTGACTTTGATTGAATTGAATAACTGTACAAGATAGAAATTTTCGGGTTGTCACATCATCCCCCCGTTAGAGAGAATTTCGTCCCGAAATTAGAGTTTAAGCAATTAAGCAATTACAAATAACTAAGAAAAAAGATGAGGATATTTCAGTTTCATTTGATCCTCACGTTCCTAAGTGAATTCAGGTCCTCGCTTGGCATTCCAGCGAACCTTCACTATCGGGATACGACTTTGCTTTGTTCGCTTGACCTCTCGGTCCATGATCTCTACTGGTTCTTCCACGAAGTTGAGGCTCTCATTGATCTCGATCTCGTCGAGTGGAATTACAAGAGTCTCGTCAGACAGACACTTTTTCAAGTTCGAGACATGGAAAGTAGAATGTACGTTACTAAGTTCGCGAGGTAGTTTGAGTTTGTAAGCTACAGGGCCGATCCTAGCGAGAATCTCGAAAGGCCCTACGTATCTTGGATTTAGCTTTCCACGCTTTCCAAAGCATATCAAGCCCTTCCAGGGTGACACCTTCAATAAAACACGGTCGCCCACCTGGAATTCCAAAGGCTTCCTTCTCTTGTCTGCGTAGCTTTTCTGTCGGTCTCTAGAGGCTTTCAATCGCTCACAAATTTGAACGATCTTCTATGTCGTTTCCCGAATGATTTCCGAACCTGTGAGAGTGCTGTCAGGAACTCGTCCTTTAGCTAACTGAGTGTCGCCCACCTCGGCCCAACACAGGGGGGATCTGCACTTACGGCCGTAGAGGGCTTCAAATGGAGCAGCCTTTATGCTCGTGTGATAACTATTGTTGTAGGAAAACTCGACAAGGGGTAAGTGAGTATCCCATGCCTTCCTAAAGTCTATCACGCAGGCTCGCAACATATCTTCCAAAGTTTGAATAGTCCTCTCACTTTGTCCGTCAGTTTGCGGATGATAGGTTGTACTCATGTCCAACCTAGTTCCTAGGGAACTTTGTAGCGACTGCCAGAACCTCGAAGTGAATCTACTATCCCTATCAGAGATAATGGATATGGGAACACCATGTAGTCGTACGATCTCCCTGATGTATTTTCTAGTGAGTTTCTCCATCTTGTCAGTTTCTTTGATAGGAAGGAAGTGTGCCGACTTTGTTAGCCTGTCTACGATCACCCAAATGGTATCGAGACCACCCGTTGTCTTGGGCAACATGGTTATGAAGTCCATCGTGATCCGCTCCCACTTCCATTCAGGTATCTCCGGTTGCTGAAGTAAACCTGATGGTTTCTGGTATTCGACCTTAACCTTGGCGTAAGTAAGGCATTTACTCACGAAGGTAGCAATCTCTGCTTTCATGTTAGGCCACCAATATAACTTTTTAAGATCCAGATACATCTTATCTGAACCTGGGTGGACGGAATACCGAGTGTTGTGCGCTTCGGACATGACCAAGTCTCTGAAACCACCGTGCTTCGGTGTCCAGATCCGATCCATGAGATAAAAGGCTCCGTCACCCTTGACTTCCAAGTTTTTATCCATCTCTCTCAGGGATTCACCTGCCACATTTTCAGGCTTCAAGGCTTCGAGCTGAGCCTCCTTAATTTGTGTGGATAAGTGTGAATGGATAGTCATAGTCAATGATTTGACTCTACGACCAGAGTATTCTTTCCGACTTAGGGCATCAGCTACTACGTTGGCCTTGCCTGGATGATAACGAATTTCGCAATCGTAGTTACTGAGTAGCTCAACCCACCGTCGTTGTCTCATATTAAGCTCCTTCTGGTCGAATATGTGTTGTAGGATTTTGTGGTCTGTAAAGATAGTGCTTTTCGTACCGTACAGGTAGTGTCTCTAGATCTTCAAAGCAAACACTACTGCTCCTAACTCAAGATCATGTGTGGTGTAGTTGACCTCGTGTGTCTTTAGCTGTCTTGAGGCATAGGCGATGACCTTACCTCGTTGCATCAGAACATACCCGAGCCCTTGATTAGGTGCGTCGCAATAAACCACGAAGTCTTCTGTCCCTTCTGGGAGGGATAGTATCGGTGCGGTGCATAAGGCTCGCTTCAGCGTTTGGAACGCTTTCTCTTGCTTCTCTTCCCAGTCGAAGGCCATGCCCTTCTGGGTCAATGTTGTAAGCAGTTTCGCAATCCGAGAGAAGTTCTGAATGAACCTGCGATAGTAGCCAGCGAGGCCTAGAAATTGATGAATTTCTGTAGGCGTCTTCGGTGCCGACCAGTTCTCAATGGCTTTGATTTTGGAAGGGTCCACGTGAATTCCCTCTTCACTAACAACGTGACCCAAGAATTCGACTCTTCGGATCCAAAATTCGCATTTAGAGAACTTCGCATAAAGCTTCTCTGATCGCAGCGTTCCTAAGACCTGACACATATGTTGACTATGCTCCTCCTTACTACGAGAGTAGATAAGTATGTCATCGATGAATACAATGACGAACTGATCCAAGTAAGGACGGCACACCCTATTCATTAAATCCATGAATACTGTGGGTGCATTGTTCAATCCGAACGGCATCACTACAAACTCGTAGTTTCCATAACGAGTTCGGAAAGCTGTCTTCGGAACATCCTCCTCTAGCACTCGTAATTGGTGATACCCGGATCTCAAATATATCTTTGAAAAGAAGTTCGCCCCTTACAGTTGGTCGAACAAGTCGTCTATGCGAGGCAGAGGGTAACGATTCTTAACGGTCAGTTTGTTCAGTTCGCTGTAGTCGATGCACATACGGAACGATCCGTCTTTCTTCTTGACGAACAAGACCGATGCCCCCCAGGATGAGAAGCTTGGTCTAATAAATCCCTTGCTGAGCAGTTCGTTAAGTTGACCGGATAGCTCCTGCATCTCAGCTGGTGCCAGACGATAGGGCGATTTGGCTACTGGGGTAGCCCCTGGAACTAAGTCGATTCTGAACTCGACTTGACGTTGCGGAGGTAATCCTGGGAGTTCTTCTGGAAAGATGTCGGGAAAGTCGCGTACCACTGGGATGTTCTTTATGTCCTCCGTCTCTTGGCTCACATTGACAACATAAGCAAGGAATGCGCGACATTCCTTTCGTAAGTACTTCTGGGCTTGTATGCTCGAGATGATGCAAAGGTTCGTGCCTGGTTTGTCGCCATAGATAACTAGAGTTTCGATAGACGACATATTAAGGCGAACATCCTTTTCGTAACACATGATGTCGGCACGATGAGAACTCAACCAATCCATGCCGATTATGACGTGGAAACTTTTAATTGAGACCGGCATGAGGTCGATTAGAAATGAATGGCTATCTAGTGTTAGTGTGCATCCTATGTATATGCAGCTAGTGCTCTCTGTCTTCCCGTTAGCCATTTCTATAGTGAACGGTTCTTTAAGTGCATGTGATTTTTGTTTAAGCAAGTGAGCAGATTTCTGGTTCACGAAACTCCTCTCCGCTCCACTATCAAACAATATGCATGCATATGAGTTATCGAGGAGAAACGTACCAGTGACCACTGTATGGTCGGCAACTGCTTCCTCATGGCCTATAGCCAAAACTCTTCCCACTCCGCTGGCATTCCCTGCCTTCGGGCAGTTCCTTTTGTAGTGGCCCACCTCGCCACAACCGTAGCAAGCCTGGCCCACACCCGCGCTGGGGACTTGGGTGATTGGCCTTACTGGAGCTTTGCAGAAACGGGCATTGTGCCCCTTCCTGTTGCAGTTAGCGCACTGCATTTCCCGGCAGGGCCCGTTGTGGTGGAAGCTGCATTTGTTGCACTTCGGCAAGTTTCTAGCATACTGCTTCACTGGCGCAACAGCAGTAGGTGCTATTGCAGCATGAACAACTACAACCTGCTGCTTCTTGGCAGCGTTCTGCGCCGTTTTCTTCTTTTTGTTATCCCGGAACTTCCGCTTATTGTCGGCGGCTTTGGAGGGTTCTGAGATGGCTAGGGTTGTTGTTGTTGACGGGGTACGAACCCCATGGTCAATGAGTCGTTGTGCCAATCGCTTGGCACTATCGAAGGTAGTGGGGTTTGAAGCTAGTACATTCCCCCTGAAATGGAGGTACCAGCCCCCAGATATACCTTTCCACCTTCTTCGCTTCAGAAGGGACCATTCCCAGACACAGCGCTACCAGATCACTGAATCTGGCAGTGTATGAGACTATGTCGGATCCCTTCATGAGTAGGCCCCAGAGTTCCTGCTCTAGTTTCTGAACTTTGCCCCTTAGGCAGTATTCCTCGATTATAAGCTCCTTAAGAGCTTCCCAGCCCATAGCATTTGCCACTATAAGAGTTAGCGACTTGACATGGCTATTCCACCATGTCAGGGCTCGGTCCGCGAAGGTGCAGGCAGCAAATTTAACCTTGATCCCTTACGGACAGGAGCAGATTTCAAAGATCGACTCCGTTTTCTCGAACCATTGCGAGAGGGAAATGACTCTGCCATTTCCATTGAAGGTCCTGGGTTTGCAGCTGATGAAGTCCTTATATGAGCACTCCCTAGAGCGCACTGTAGCTTCAACTGGAGTGGTATGTACATTCGTTTCACTCCCGCTAGTACCGGTGGTGGTGAATTGTGCTAGGGTTGCCGTGACAGCCGCATTCACCGCAGCTTGGATTGCTGTCGGATTGTATTGTGGAGGAGGTGGAGGAGTTTGATTTGGAGTTATTGGAGGATTGCGTCTCGTTGATCGACGGGGAGGCATCTTGTAGCTATAAGTTTAAAAGAAATGAAGATATTGATAAGTATTTGATAGTAAGAAATGAAAGTGAATCATGAACTAACTCTCCATAGCCCAACAGATAGATGAGAGTATGATTGAATAGAGATCTAGTACTAGAAAGATGAAAGTATTTGGATAATTCCCATGAGATTAGATATCTGTCAATAACACTAGTATTAAAGATGTAACAAGTTCGGGAAAATGACCTAGGAGTAGGTCTTACATCACCCACGATAAGAAAATTTTGACAGAAAAAGACCTAATAGACTGAAAGTTCAAGGTCTTAAGATACACAGGAAATTACAGGGAAAAGTGCTACTTAGAGCATAGATAGGAAGGCTATTCCTTCAACCAAAAGAAAGGATGAGCAGAGCATCTCCTACTGGCGACGGGCACCCCTCGGGCGAACACTTAAGTCAGCCAGCTGACGCTCCATGTCAAGAAGGCGTCGTTCATACACTCGCTGGCGCACGCGATGTTCTATGACTTCGGCTCGAGTCAAAACTAGCTCTTGCAGTAGAGACTCATTGTCTCTCACAACTCTCTCACGAGCATCTTCCAGACGACGAATGCGGACAATATTGACCCCCGCATTGGCATCAACCTTCGCAATGCGGTTGAGGGCTGTCCTACCCTGTATTTCGTTACGAGCAACCCTGCGAACCATAATAGGCAGGACTCTGTCCGCTGACCCTCCCTCACTCAAGTTGTAGAAACTTCTGTCTTCGTTGTATGGCATGGGTTGACCGTGTTCTTGACTCAATGTCTCCAAACTTTCCACCCACAGAGGCGTCGAGCCTTGAAAATCCGGACGAGGGTTAGGATTTTGGATTGGAGCTACTAGGGGTTGATCA
This sequence comes from Lactuca virosa, assembly GCF_052849685.1. Taxonomy (NCBI): domain Eukaryota; kingdom Viridiplantae; phylum Streptophyta; class Magnoliopsida; order Asterales; family Asteraceae; genus Lactuca; species Lactuca virosa. The sequence goes on from NC_136430.1 coordinate 353,658,910, forward strand.
TTGACTTCTGGCTCGGAGTTAGGATCCTCCGGGAAGTTCTCTGTGAAGTCATCATTTAATGGAATTGCATGATTCTCTTCTGGCTCATCATCGAGCCATCCACCATTGCCTTGATTGGGGAAGTACGGATCGCCGGGATATGGAATCCAGCCATGTTATCTACGCGATAATGGGGGTAAAAGAAATAATTAATAGACGTACTAATAAAGATAATTATAAGATGATCCTTACCAGTTACTCCAACATTTGTGTAGTGCATACCAGTCATATGTAACCAAAACAGGATAGACCTTCGAATAAGTGATCCTAACTCTAAGTCCACAACCAAACAAGGAACATGAAGTAAAGCAAAGATCACAAATTCTAAGTCTATGACACCCTAGTCACATATAACCTTAGCGTATCCACTCAGCAACTATTGGCATACTAATAAAGATATTTTTAGTTTGCACATAAGTAATTATAGTAACACAAAATACTCCTATAGTATTTTAAGTTTATGTTCTGTTCGAATGTTTTCATTGTAGTAGTGTTGGTAAGTTTTTAGACTTGCTGCAACATCACAACCATTCCTAGGCACATGCTAATCACTTCTCGGAAAGATATAGTTGATCAGGCTATATCACTCCCAGATCTGATTATATGTCCCCAAGCCTACTTGTGTTGTCCAACAATCGTAATACACACTGATTTTAGTATGAATGCAGGTGTGTATACTTTGGTTAAATATTTTATTATTTAAAAGTATAAACTCTTGGTCAGAGTATTTTAATCCTGATGTGTTTATAGTTGTATATCTTTTATGGGTTGATATAATCAATTCACTATAAACAATGCTCTGATACCAATCTATCACACCCTTAAACCGGAACGGCGGAAACGTTCGGGGGCGGAGGACGTCATGTACAGTATCACAACAATGCATAATAGTAAACAAGCAACAACATCATCCATTGCATTAATAATATAATTTTAATACAAGTTTGTTCTGTATAGTTTAAGACACCAAAAATATGAATCAAAATAAGAAATGAGTCTTGAATGTGCTCCATCTTCTCAAAACCTGGTCATCGGTACCTGTCTACCGGTGACCTGGGAATACAAGTTATTTTGAAAGCGTAGATCAACATTAAAGCTGGTGAGTCCATAAGTATTTTAGTGTCATTGTTTGCATAAGTTTGAAGAAAGTGTTTGTAAATGTTTGATGTAAAAGTTTATATGTGTTTGATGTAAATGTTTGTAACTTCCTAGAAAATCCTATATTTTCTACTAAAGTGGTCTTCTACCAAGACCCAACTGTTCTTTATGTTTGTTCTTTTGTAAAAGTGAGTGTTTTCCCAAAGTATGTCTATCATTACCAAAATATAGCTTTCATTACCGTTTATGTGAGAAGATCACAATGTGAATGAAATGGGGAAATGAAGATGTACTGTAGTTTTATCTAATTAACTACCAATGTACTAACTACCTTAAACATGTTTGTTTAATTAAGGTAAAATGTGATAAGATTGTAACCATACTTGATTGACTAGTATAACACGACGTTTGAGGCGTCGAAAATGATATGACATTCGTCACCCGTAGACCTGCAGGTCCCACTGTAGCTAGCAACAAGGTGTAGGATGGTCAATCCCGTATAGATCTATACACAAATTCACGCTCTCTCTCTCCAGGAGACTCTGGGTACAAAACATGACACAACAGTATATTGTCGAGCCATGAAGTAGTATCTCACATTAATGTTATAGTATTCTTGTATTTGTATAGTATGTTCTAGTGTAGTGTATGTTCTCTCTGTCTAGTGTGTAGTATGTTCTATCTGTTTCTCTTTATAGTGAGTATTGTTTCTCGTTATAGTATGCACTGGTTCTCGTTATAGTATGTACTGTTTCTCGTTATAGTATATACTGTTTCTCGTTATAGTATGTTTGAACTGATTCATGTATGAACTAACTCTTGTATGTTTCATTGTTCTAGAAATGGTAGTAGTGACTTCCTAAACTATACCTATTATAGTTTACTAGTAATGTCGTTTGTATGAATGAACATGTTTGTACACCTTTGCTACTCAAAGGTATTGAACTGAATGAAGAACCTATATATCTATATACATACACATAATATATAACTAAGATTCAAACGACCTTCGGAAAAACAACCGATACCCTAAGTCCACAACCAAACAAGGAACATGAAGTAAGGCGAGTTATCAGTCCTAAGTCCTTTCAATCCTACTTATATAACTATATCTATATAGATATGATTTTTAACAATATATAAGATTAAACGAGTTTAATAAAGAGTTTTGCATAGAAGAGAGTTTGTAAACGATTTGAAGCAATTTGTTTGGAAACACAGTTTGAAGTATAAGAAATCCATTTGTTTGAAAACACAGTTTGAAGTATAAGAAATCCATTTGTTTGAAAACACAGTTTGAAGTATAAGAAATCCATCTGTTTGATAGTTATTAATCACATGTGATTGATATAATAACTGAAATGTTTCTACTTGTATTCCCCCCCCCCCCCATAAAAGCATTTAAAATCATTTAAAAGGTAAGTTAAGGGGTATGAACTCACCTGCAGTGAGTGGTACGAATGTAAGATCGGTGGTAGGATGCTAAGTGTCAAGTGAAGACTTGAGCACAACGGATCCTAATAAGCATATAATGACACACATATATACGTATATAATTAGTGTTTATGCAACTAATCATGTATGGAAAACACCCTATGGACTTGGAAACACTTAGATTGAAGTGTTAGAAGTACAAAGGATTGCATAAAATGGGTGTACGGCCACACAAGTGTGTGTACGACCACTAGGTGTACGACCACTTGGGTGTACGGCCATGGAGTGTATAGCCGTACACTCCTTGAAGAACATGTCAAAAAGTATGGTCCAAGGTTCTATCTTGCATCCTCTAAGTGTTCTTGATCTTGTGTTGGAATATAACATGAGTTTTTGGCCAACTATGCACCAAACAAGGGGTGTACGGCCATATGAAGGGTGTATGATGAATCAATGAATCGAGTATAAAATGAATCAGAGTATAAAATCAAGTAAGAATGCGAGATTGAACAACGGATGTAAATATGATCTTGTTTCAGTACTATTACGCTTTTGAATCATAGTCGACCTTCTTAATTTGTAAGAAGCTGGATGGAATATAGCATCACTCTTCGAATTTCCGTGTACCAGGAAATTATCTTCTTTAGCTCTTTATTATCTCCTTCATTGTTCTTCTTACAATGATTCATACGAACAATTAAGTTCGTATATTGAGACGTTGAATATCTTTCCACTTCGCATGCTTGAAATAAGAAACGTTTTGCTTTTCCTGCCTTGTCTTTTCAAGCAGATTTCACCATCAACATACTTTTTCAATTCTGCTTGAGTCTTCGTAGGTGCCATTGGAGCTTTTATTTCCATACCTTTAGCTATAGCTAACTCCACATCTGTTAGTTCCAAGCACTCATAATAATTTTCGATGAAAATCTTGATGTGAGCAACCCCAAGCTTAAATTCATTAGGTTCAGTGTTTTGAAGATATGAAAATGATTTATCTTTCAGAATCAATGCAACTTGTATAAGATCATACAAGTTCATTAATGGAAAATCTGCAATTGTAAATTCGCAAATATTTCCATTTGCCCTGGCAACCACATACTTGATATTTTGGACTGTGTTTTCGAACACCACATCCTTTTTCATACTAATAACTTTCTTGATCTTCACTAAAGACCAAACTTCCTCAGGGGCTTTTGCAAGAACAGCATGAAATCTAATTTTCATGTGAGTACCATCATTCTTTTCTTTGAAATTTCCTTCTGCTTTAAATTGTGGCATGATGAACATCATTTCATTCATTGGAAAGTCAAGCTGACTTGTATCAGTATTTGTAACCATATAACTCTGCTTTGGTTTCTTCTCGAATGAATACATATGATTATATGCAACCTTGGCTTCGATTATTTCATAATTGTAGTGTTTGGACGGATCACCTTTGTCCATACCCTTAGGATCACTCGCACGTTGAGTCATTATGCTTTGAATCAACCTTAGCTTTTCAATTTCAGCTTCTGCTTCAGCTTTCTTTTCTTCTTTCGACTTTTCCACAACTATCGTTTTCCCTTTATCTTTCAAAGCTGAATTATCTATTACCTCTTTTGTTTTCGAACCACTCCCACCAGTATCAGCAGATTTACCAATCACAATTCCTTTCGAAATTGGTCTTGTAATTGGAATAGTTGTTACAATTGTTGAAGTAACCGGCCCAGCGGATGCAACAGTTGGCTTCGTTGATGGGATCTTCGAAGAGAACACCTTTCCCACAACCTTCGCATCTTCACCACCAGCCTTCGTATAAATCATCATTCTCTGAACCTGCAATCGAACAAACATCATCAAAATCATTATTACTCTCAATGTTTTGAACCAAAAAGTTGATTCAAAAACTTTTTGAATAGGTGAAAATCAGATCACAGATGTGATTCCTGCTCTGATACCAATTGATGAATCAATGAATCGAGTATAAAATGAATCAGAGTATAAAATCAAGTAAGAACGCGTGATTGAACAACGGATGTAAATATGATCTTGTTTCAGTACTATTACGCTTTTGAATGTTTACAGAGTACAAAGACAGGTCTGTAAAAACTCTTATCTAACTCATGTAAATATCCCTATTTATAGGGAACAGAAAGCGTACAAAAAATATACTAAGGCATAGACACTTAAGCTTCGAATAAAAGCGCCTTAGTAAAATAGATTACATAACATTCGAAGAGTGTAAAATACACTTCGACTAATTACAACATTTTGACCCTTACAGTGTACGGCCGTACACTCTTTGTGTTCATGCATTATATGATGTTTTAAGGCTAGAAAGGGAGTGATTCACAAGCCTAAATAACAGATGGAAGAGATACTTACGAATTAGAAGCCTTTAGGGGTGTTTGAGGTCCAAGAACTTAGTAGGTGTTCTTGGTGAAAGTGAAGAACACTTGAAGATCTAACCAAAAGAAGTAATTTCATGGATGAAATCATGGATCTTCACTAGATAGTGTAATAAATCAACTAATCAAAGGAAGTAACACTTACATTTTGAAGATCTAGATGATGGAAGTTGAAGATAGTTGAGAGAGAAATCCGAGTTCTTGGATTAGAAGGGTGAAAAGAGTTGAATGAAGGCCAAGTATCCTCTTTATAGAGGGGAGTGTACGGCCAATGATGGGTGTACGGCCGTACACCCATGTGTACGGCCGTACACTCCTCATGTTGGAGTGTTTGGCCCGATTTTGATACTATGGACTTTGAGAACTCATTCCTATACTCTATCCTTGAATTTATAAGACTTGGAACACTCAAACGGACTCTAAACAAGGCTATAAGATAGCAGAAACGAGTTTGAATTTGATTAAATTGAATAACTGTACAAGATAGAAATTTTCGGGTTGTCACAACCTGCTTCACTCAAAAACGAAGTATCATCGACCATCGACTCAATATGACACCATATGAAGCAATGAATGGTCGGAAGCCAAGTATCTCATTTTTGCACATTTTTGGCTGTAGATGCTTTATCAAAAACAATCATGATCAACTCACAAAGTTTCAATCGAAATCTAATGAAGCCATCCTTTTGGGATACTCTGCAAAATCTAAAGCTTACAGAGTTCTGAATCGTATAACTTGTGTAATTGAAGAAAACTTTGATTTCACTTTTGATGATAATTTTTTTCGGCACTCAGTTCGTACCCACGTCACAACACATATCATGGAGTCTGATGCTCCACCTCTTGGGTCTCTGAATCCTCATATTATCTGTGAAGTTGATTTCGAAAGCATGTTCGGACCAATAGAAAATGCTCTTGATTCGGCATCTCGAATAAGACTGTCCTCAACTGCCACTCCTATTTCTCAAAATGTTTATGGTCTGACCCCAACCTTTCCTCCATTTGATTCCAAGATATTTCAACCTTCTCAGGTTGAGCGGGAGAATAGCAATCCAACCCTCGAATCAAAGGTCGACGGATTTCAATATGCAACTGATCAATTTGCTGGCCTTGATCCTATTCCCAACAATAATGAAGATGATGTCAACTTCTTTGACTTTCCAAACTCTGACGATGCTGACATATTCGGTTCAAGACTTTAGGGGGAGCATCATCCTCAAATTCAAGTTGTTCAAGGGGAGCAACACAACCCCATTGTTTATATCGGATCATCCGCTGCTCAAGAACTTCTGAGATTGCGTATCTGGACAAAGGATCATCCTCTGAATCAAGTAATTGGAAATCTCAATGCTCGAGTTCAAAATTGCTCTGATGCTAACATTCAAAATGAGTGTCACTTCTCGACATTCATTTCAATGGTTGAACCTAAATCCATCAAGGAAGCTTTAGAACATTCAGACTGGATTACAACCATGCAAGAAGAGTTAGCAGAATTTGACAGAAATTAAGTGTGGACTCTTTTCCCTCCTCCTCATGATCACCCTATTGTTGGTACGAGATGGGTCTTCCAAAAAAACTCAACGACGCTGGAGTCATAATCTGAAACAAAGCAAGATTGGTAGCCAAAGGATTTACTTAGATCGAAGGACTTGACTATGACGAGACCTTTGCTCTTTTTACCCGTCTTGAAGCTATCCGAATATTTCTCACTTAGCTCCTCATAAAGGCTTTAAAGTTTACCAAATGGACGTTAAGAGTGCTTCTCTCAGTGGTGAACTTGATAGTGACGTATATCTTTAACAACCTCCCAGGTTTGTGAATACTTCATATCCGAACCATTTCTACAAACTTCAAAAAGCTGTTTATGGCCTCATGCAAGCTCCTCGTGCCTTGTGCGAGACTTTCACTGATTTTTTGAAGCGTTCTAGTTTTCAAAGAGGAATTATCGATCCCATATTATTCAGGAGAACAAATGGGAAACATCTAATGTTAGTACAAATCTATGTCGACGATATCATTTTTGGATCAACTGATTCAACAATGGTTTCCGACTTTGCTAAACTGATGGTTAGTCGATTCCAAATGAGTATGAATAGAGAATTAAGTTTCTTCCTCAAATTACAAGTTAAACAAACCAATAGAGGAATCTTTGTTTATCAAGAGAAATACAACTCTGAGCTTCTAAAGGAATATTCTATGGACACATGTGCCTCTGCCAAGCTTCCAATGGGTTTTGGACACAAGATCTTCTCGGACCTATCCGGTGTTGAATTTGATCAAAAGAAGTAAGGAGGAATGATTGGATCATGACTCTACCTCACTGCAAGTCGTCCCAACATCATGTTCTTTATATGTCTGTGTGCTAGATTCCAAGTTAATTCGAAGATGTCACATCTTCTGTCTGTAAAGAAAATCTTCCGATATCTGAAAGGAACAAAGAATCTCCGGATTTGGTATCCTGCAAATGAAAGTTTCCTTCTTCAATCCTATTTCGACTCAAACTATGGAGGACCTCAACTTGGTAGAAAATCACATTTAGTGGTTGTCAATTTTTGGGTGGAAGATTGATTAGCTGGTCATCCAAGAAACATAACTGTATTGCTCTTTCAACAACCTAAGCGGAATACATTGTTGCTGCAAGCTGTACATCACAAGTTCTATGGATGAAATCTCAGCTTTTGGACTATGGTTATAGATTTCAACAGATTGCTATCTATTATGACTCTAAAAGTGCAATTGCGATCTCTCATAATCCAAATCATCACTCCATGACCAAGCACATGGATATTCAATACCATTTTATTAAAGATCATGTTTTGAAAGGTAACATTGAGCTCATTTTTGTTCCATCTGACAATAAAATTGCTGATATCTTTACTAAGGCATTAGACGAAACCAAATTTAATAGGTTTCTGAACAAAATGGGAATGATGATGCCTGATCCTCAATTCTTTCAAGAAGTTTGTACTCTCTAATGTAAACATTAAAAAGTCAAATAATTCCGATTTAAAACATTTTTCTCCTCATAATTGTTTCTTCTCGAAAAATAAAGGATCATTATGTGTCTTTTTGTCTAACCTTTTCTTCTAGTCTTTATATTTTCAGAGTACTACCTTACTTGAAGTTTTGTCCATTATAGTCACATCAGATACCCTGGGAAGGTTCCTCCTCGGAGTATTTCTCCTTGAAATTACTTCAAATAAATTCTCCGTGGAATTCAAATCCAAGACGGTAATGTGATCCCTTCACTTATCTCTTTCTGAGCCCTGCTCCTTCAGCTCTTGGAATTTCTCATGAATTTTTCAAAAACTTGTTGTCCAAGATCTTCATACATTTTTACCTTTGATATTCATTTAGATATTGTGCCATCTACAAGTCTATATCATGTACTAATGATGTGTTTGAATTCTTTTCAAAGTATCTTATGTCATTGCATTTAAGACTCTACTTATTCCGTGACTCTCCTCAATAAATGAATTTTAAGGTTATCATTTAAGTACTAATCCGAAGCACTTCTTCATGATCATCTTAACGGTACTGACTGATTCTGAAACTAAATCGACGGTTTCCCTTTTTGAACAAACAAACGTATTATCATTTGGTTCTTAACTGTCACATAGGGAGGATTTTGAGCCTATGAATTTAATGCAAACCATTTCTGATTTCGGGTGTCATCATTCTATTCTTCTACCCGACCCGGAAACTCCCACATATAAAAGGATTTTGAATCCTAATTGCACCCACTTTTCACGCATTTGGTTATCGTCTTCTTTAGCACGTTTCTTCCGTACTCTGTTCTTCACGCTTTTCTTTTTTGCAACAATGGCATCTAAATCATCCAAACCTGCTACCAAGAAGAAATCATCAAAGGGATCTGCATCATCCTCCTCAACCAAACTCATCCTTAGGGAAACAGTCCAACTCTTTTCTCTGGTTCCATTAGGCTACAATGAATCTGTCAGAATTATGATCGAGTTCATATCCCTTCATCCCATCGCCATCCCACTTACAAAAATTCCTAACCCTAATTTCCCTCTTAGGCTTCTGCACAGAGCCTTTGCACGTGTTAAAATTGAAGATGGCATTTTGGAAGTTAAAATCACTGCTGATAGGATTGTGCCTCTTCATAAATCGACGTTTCTCATAGCAATTGGAGTTGCAGAAAACCCACAAGGTTTTCAGGTGCAGGAACCAAGCCCATAAGAATTCCAATCGTTCTTAACTCACATTGGTTACAATAGCGAATTCAAGGCCAAGGAATTTAAGAAATCGGCCGTTCGTGGTCATTGGACCATCTTGATGCACTTCATTCTTAGGTATTTGTCTAGAAAACATGGAGGAACAGACATGATGAGCAAGGAATGGATTTATGTCGTGTATAATATATTCACCGGAAGAGCCAACATCGTAAACTTACCGGAAGTCCTTTGGGAAGACTTCAGGAAATTCACAATCAAAAGGAAGGAAAACGAGATTCCAAGTCCAAGATTCTGGGCTATGACTCTTCAATAGATGTACTCCGAATGCCATGAAGCCATTCCAATCAAGTCTGACATCTGAGAGGTATATTGTTCTTTTAAAACAATTAAGACTTATAGGTTACCGATTGAAACTGCTTACAGACCTATTAGACATTTTCCTGTGCACATGTTAGCTATTATTCCTTCTGAACCATCACATATCAAACATCTTCTTAAGACCTTGGTTGTGTTTTTTGTAATGCCTGTGTTTCGAGGCTAAGCATTGATTCGATGATGTAATAGTTAGGGTCAACAAATGTAACTCATTTTGAAGTAATAAAAAAGGAATTATTTGAGTATTATGTGATTTATGTGAATTTATGTGAATTTATGTGCTTTATACTTGTTTATAATGATATAATAAATTAAGGATCAAAATAAGCGTCAAAAATAAAATGTTAGATAAACCTGATATCTATGAAGAAAGTTGTAGTGGTCGTGATAAGGATTCCGGAGATATAAAGAACGCCGAAATCCGAGTTATAACGAAGAAGTTATGACCTGTCGAAGTTTCGCGACAAAACCAGCACGACGCAGTGTGACGTAAAAAGTGAGTTTACGATAAAGTGCTTTTTAGCCTTAGCGATCTAAATGATAGTCGTAGTATATGTTAAACCAAGAGCGTGCATAAAAAGAATGTCTAAATCTGACTGCGTATGAGAAAGTTATGAATTTTCTAAGATTTGGCATAACAGTGTACAGCCCAGAGGTCAAATTTTAGATCGAGCGATTTTTAGCCGACACAACCTAAACCAGAATCGAAGATCTCATCAATAGGAGCTCAACGATAAAAAGACAGACGAAAACGGACGTCGGATGACGAAGTTATGAATTTTTAGCCAATGGATTCTAAACAAAAGTTGTAAAGTACATTCCCACTTACGCGTGGATATAAAGAACGTCAAAAACGGAGCACGTATGCGAAAGTTATGGAATTTAGAAGTTGAAGGTGGGATGTTGCGAAGGGTGATGACACGTGGTCCTCGCACGCCCATTGTAGGATCTCGGACGCCCTGCGTTATGAGTACGCCCTGCATACACCGAAGGTACGCCCCGTGCTCTTACTTTGTGCGGTTACGAAGCTAGCCACGATGCACCACCCGAAGAGCGACACGTACCCTTACGCACAGCGTACCACTGAGGGTACGCCCAGCGTACTGCGAGGCTTCGGCCCTATAAATAGGATGCGAGGCCGCCCTTCTTTCTCACACCATTTCACATTTCTTTCTTTCTCTCTCTCTAAACCTCCCAAACACCCCCCAAGCCTAGGAAACTTCCTTAGCACTAGAAGAAAGCCCGGAATGCCTGAAGACTCCGAGAAAAAGAGCTTTTCGGCTCAGAAGCTCTGCCCGCGCAGAGCCCGGTTTTTAGCAAGACTCACTGTTTCGTCAAAGGAAATTATTTTTTTTAAGAAGCGAAGCACTGTCTGAGTTCAGAATCATCACCTTAACAGGTGAGTACATAGCCACTTTCATCTTACACATAGATATGAAGTATTTTATATTAATTACGTGCTATTTGTGCATATTATCTATTTATCTTGAGATCTATGTTGGATAAAAGATTTAAACTTTTTTTTTTCTTCAGATCTGAACTATATATATATTTTCTTTTCAGATCTAAACTTTTTTCTTCAGATCTAAACTGTATATGTATTTTCTTTCCAGATCTATACTTTTTCCTTCAGATAGGGATGAGAATTTGGCCCGAAAACCCGAACCGAACCGAAAACCGAACCGAACCGAACCAAATTAGACCCGAATAAGCAATTCGATTCGGTTTTCGGGTATCTATATTAGGCTTATTCGGTTTTCGGGTTATTCGGTCCGAGTTACCCGAATAAGGGCTTATTCAGTCCAAAAGGACCGAACCGAATATGAAAAGTCACATTTTTTTTCCTAACACGATTGCTTATTTGGTCTTATTTTCTATCGATCGTTACCCAACAAAACCCACGTAATACACCAAAAAAATCAACGAAATCGAATTCGATCATCTGTATTACACCAAATCGACAGTAGCGTATTACACCAAATCGACGAGTCGACGACATTACTCTTTGATCGATTGAGGTTTTTATCATCCTTGCGACATTACTCTTTGATCGACGATTGCAGTTTCTGCCCTTGCGACTTGCGATAACCTGGACTCATTGATCGATCATCACTAGTTCAAAGTTCAAACTTCAAAGTCCATTCACAATAAGAAAAAAAAAAGTCGGCCCTTGCATCTGGAAAAAATAATCGTCTCCTCATCCTTGTTTTCTAGTTTCTAGTATGATCAAACTCCATTCAAGTCATGAAAAATTGGGTTCCAAATCAAGAAACTCAAGTAAGTATTTGTATCTTAATCTACTACTCAATCTTTCAATGTGTTATTATGTATGCTACTCATTGAAATTTGAATGTGTTAATCTACTACTCAATCTTTTAATTTGTTTCTTTAAAATATTTGTTATGAAATCATAAGCTACAAAAGTCATACAAAATACAATATTTATAATCACATTCTAAATGTTATTTGGGTTATTCGGCTCCTTAATCATCTTATAAATGTTATTTGGGTTATTCGGGTCGGAACCGAACCGAACCGAATAATACCCGAACCGAACCGAATCCGTATTGCTTATTTGGTTCGGTTTTCGGTTCATACAATTACCCTTATTCGGTTTTCGGTTTATTCGGGTTCGGGTCGGTTCGGTTCGGTTCCGACCCGAATAACATCCCTACCTTCAGAGCTGAACTGTATATATGTATTTTATATCTACAAATATGTTGGGTAAAACATGGGTAGATGAAATAATTGGTGTGTGATGAAAGATGAGTTGGATAATGAGATGAAAGGTGATATAGATCATGAGATGAGGGTGAGAGGTGAAAAATGAGAGAAACCTGTACCCAAGTGTTGGCCCCGTCATCTAGCAGAGTATGGATGACAACCACGAACTATTCTAGACGGTCCGGTGGAACACTAGCAGGCTCGCAACCTGTAGGTGTTGTGAACGATCTGTTCACAATATGAACCAGATCATTTGCATCTAAACATTCATCTATCTTAACAATATGAACCAGGTGTTAAAATCTCATTCACAATATGAACCAGATCATTTGCATCTAAACATTCATCTATCTTAACAATACCATATGCATATGAGTCATTTGGGACCTTGTCAAACTCATAAATCTTTTTCTCACAGTCATAGTATGTCGAATCTATTTTTTCCCTTTCGAATGTCAAAAGGGAAAAAGTTTCCTATGTTGTTCCTTACTTATTTCAGATGAACAATGTAAGGCAATCAACTTCGCATACAATCTTTTGGCTGAATTACAGTAAATGTTACGTTATTTTAACAAAGTATAATTATCCAATCTCAAATTATCCTTATCACAAGTAACATTCTTAAACTGCAGTTCTAGATTGTCTATTCTACATCTCTTCGACTCCAACCTTTTATGAGATTCTAGCAGTAAAGATTTTGATTTCTCAGCATCACTACTGACAGAAATAAGCATGTCATTAATGTAAGATAGAGTATTATCGAAGTCAGATAAATAGCATCATATGAACTGAAAGGAATATCAAAGGATTCAAGAAGAGAACGTACCTTCGAAGTCATTGGAGACTTGTCAGCACCAGTAGACACGAAGCAACTTCATGTCACCTTCTCCTCATCCTCACTTCCCTCTTCAAACCTTTCTTACATGGCTCCATGTGTGGGGTTTTGTATTTCCTCATCATCTGATCCAGATGACCAAATTTGGTAAGTTCCATCCCCTTTGCCACTTCCTCTTGCAGCTAGAGACATCCCCTTCGTTCTAGCTCTCACTTCTTCTAGCCTTTCAACATAATAGGCTTCATCCTTTACTCTTTCCTTCTGCTCCTCTCTCTTCCTCAATATACAATCGATTTCCATATGGTTTGCACCATTACAGTAATGACAATCGAAACCGGAATCACCCTTTAATTTCTTTTTTGGCTTCTCAACCTCAGACTTGTTTTATTTCTTCTCCACCTTCTTTTCCTCTCTCACATTCTTCCCAGATGAATTTCCCTTGAAATCATTTCCTTTAAACTTCGTAGTGAATGGCTTTTTGTAAAACATCTTGATTTTATTATTCGAATAATACGCCACAACTTCGTCATCCGAGTTCATGATAAAACCTTCATTATAAGAACCATCATCACCAACAGATTCAATTTCAGTTTCTTTTCCAGAGACTTTCGAAACCAGTGCAGGAGGACCGGCCAAACTCAGTTTTACTTCTTCAGAAATCTTGTTAATCTCACTCTCATGGGCTTTTAGAACATTACAAAGATCACCAAGTGAATAGTTGTCGAAGCTTTGTTGCGTCTTGATCATCAAACTAATGTTCCTCCATTCCTTTCGAAGTCCCATCAAGAAAGTAAGATTGTACTTCGTAGTCGAATGATTAACTCCATAACGAATGCACTTTAAGATTAATTCATTCAGACGATCATAATACATTTCAATGGTCTCCATCTCCTTTTCTTTGAAATCACCTAATTCAAGCAGACATTGCTTAACATAACTTTTTCTAGTCTTTTCACTTCCTTGATACTTTTCTTTCAAAGTATCCCAGATCTCCTTAGCAGTTTTACAACCACGAACGTAATTATAAACCATCGGTGGAAGAGCACTGCGAAGTTCTCTCAAGCACTTTTTATCGTTTGCTTTCTGTTTGTCTCCTTGATTTGAAACATCAGCAGATGAACCAACAGTTCTAATTTCTGCAAGCATTGATGGACAAAAATATCCACTCTTGATACAACGCCATAGATCTTCATCAATCCCGTTCAGATAATCTTCCATCCTATCAACCCATTGTTCATAATATTCAGGTATCAGCATCGGAATTTTGGTTTAAGAACCAAGAAGATGAGAAAAACTAGTCATCGTGTTCATGTTGAAGTTCGCCATTAATGTAAGGACAAAAATGATGAAAAGCTTCAGAAATAGGAATCTAAGGAATGAATCTTTCAGAAATCAATCACTAAACACTCGATTTATCAAACGAACAACAGAATCGAATCAAAACAATTGAATATAAATGATTTTCTAAGTAACGCCTGGTTCATGGTACACATTTAATTATAACTAGGTGTGACACTCATGTATTACAAGAGTTTATTTAAAAAAGAAATTAATTATGAAATTTTAACAATTTGAAAAGTTTGAATTTATAAGAAAAATGAGAAAATTTTTGAATTAATAAAATTAATGAGGCTTTAATGTATTGAATACATTACATATATAAACCCTTTCTAATAAATACATTACATATATATTACCTTACATATTAAATGAGGAATTTTAATTTAATAAAATGAAAAATACAATAAAATGACAAGTGGAAAATAGAAAATTCAAAAATTCTAGAAAATGACATGTGTCTAAATGAAGGAGAATAGGACATGTGGCAAAAAGTTCTTTATTTATTAGGGACGATTTATTCATTTTTGTAGAGCAACTCGACGAGTTGGGAGCCCAAACTCGTCGAGTAGAAACCAGATTTGATGCGGGTTTTAAGTAACCTACTCGACGAGTTGAGAGCCTCAACTCGACGAGTAGGGCTGCCAGAATGAAACCCTAATTTCGGGGTTTTGAACCCTATTTAAGCATCCTAATCCCCACTTGTTGGCCTCATTTCTAGCCTCCAAGTACCAAATCCTAGATTCAGAAACCCTAATGCATTTGTGAGCTTGTGAGCCATTTTGAGTGAAACTTTGTGTGTTTTGAAGCTTGTGAAGGAAGGAGAGGCTTGGGGATTCAAGAAGAAGTTAGTAGATCCAGAGACTCCATTTCATTTTCATCATTTTCTAGTAATCAAGTCTTAAACTTGCTTAGTAGCTTCTTAGATCTCTTTATTATCACTTTACTGGGTTTTTGGTCCAAGAAGCTTGATCTTTGGGATATGGACGTCCCAAGTGAGTAAACCTTCATATCTGGAATCATGGAGGGCTTTCATGGCATAAAGGGGAAAACTTTATGGCCATTGAATCCCCATGCAAGCTATAGGATGCCATTTTGGCCTTTTAAGCTCCAAAAGGCCATGCATGGAGTGAAAGGTGGAGGCTTTACATGTTCATGTAGTATTTGGGGTCTAGATCTCTGTTTGTATGCTTTAGTTTGGAGTATGGATGGCTTGTGGACTAAGATCTAGGTCCTAAAGAGTTAGGGTTTGAGCTAAACCCATTAAGTAAAGGTATTAACAGGTAAAGTTGGAAACTTTACCCTTAAAAGGACATTTTCAGTGTATATGAGAAGTATGAAGCTTAGATCTGAAGATTAGGGGCTTAATCCATTAAGATGTAGCAAGAGACGAAGGAACTTGGTGAGTCCAGAGAGGGACTCGACGAGTTGTGTCGATTTGTCCCGATTCTGTATAAGGTAGAACTCGACGAGTCTGTGAAGGGACTCGACGAGTTGACTCGTTTTATCACGACTACGAGTAGTAAGGGAACTCGGCGAGTCAGGGGGATGACTCGACGAGTTGAGTCAACTCGGAGTGTTGACTTTGACTTTGAATGAGCATTGACTTTGAATTGGACCTTGACTTTTACCATGGTTGACCCGTGAAGGGGTCTTGATGTAAGGAATGGTATCTAAGGGGTTTTTTTGTATAGGGCGTGAGTAAAGCCGGTTGTAGGAGCAGAGACATTCAACTATTTCGCTCGACATTTGAGGTGAGTTTTCCTCCAGTAGAAACGGGTCGAAGGCACCAATGTCGGCCCGTTTATGCATGTTAGCGTATGTCGGACTTAGGTCCGATGTCGGGGTTAGCCCGATGTAGGTTGTATGTTTCCGGACTTCGGTCTGCTGCCGGGGAAAGCCCGAGGAATGTTTGTATGCTTGATGTCTTTGTGATTCTTGCATGTGTATGTGTATATGTTTCGGGCTTCGGTCCGATGTCGGGGCAAGCCCGAGGAATATTTAGCTTATATGTTATGCATTATATGTTCCAGGCTTCGGTCCGATGATGGGGCAAGCCCGAGGAATGTTTATATGTTTATGTTATATGCTTGTTGATATGTTATATGTATACCGGACTTCGGTCCGATGCCGGGTGGGGCCCGATGCCGGACTTCGGTCCGATGTCGGGCGAGGCCCAATGTCGGATTCGTCCGATGCCGGGCGGGGCCCGATGTAGCGGGCAAGGCTTAATGTATGTTATTATGTGATTATGTGTATGGTATGTGGTAGTTTGGGGAGACTCACTAATCTTCGTGCTTACAATTTTCAGTTTTGGTTTCAGGTACTTCCGCTAGTAAGGGGAAGAGCTCAGGATGACTGCATCGCACACACCACAACGTTTAGCCTGGGATGATTTACTCTGATATTTGGACATGTGATTTTGATACAGTGTTTTGATATGATATTTTGAGATATTATCACTTATGTTTTTATGAGATGATTTGGATTACTATGATTTTATTTAAAAATTAAAACGGAATTTTTGGACCGTATTTTTGGGATGTTTCATTCTAGATCAAAAGTGCGGAATATTTTTGAATCTAGAACAGCGACTCAAAAACTTTTGAAACAGAGAGAAAATCAGAAATCAATTGGTATAATCCTGCTCTCATACCAAATGTAGTTCGTCTGAATCGAGTAAATGAGCTGAAATCAGAGTATGAGTTGAATCTAGAACACAAGTTGTAAATAAAATCTGTTTGGCTGAATTGATACTTCTGAAAGATACAAGAGTGTTGTAGAGTAAAGAACACGAAGTGCCAAAAGTTACTCTATATCTAGTACCTATCCCTATTTATAGGAATGACAGAAGTAGCAAAAAGTACATAAGGGCGTAAACATGAAAGCATCGAATATAAACAACCCTTACGAAATACATACATTTGAATCTAACATACAGACTTCGAATCTTAACAAGCTATAAATGACTTCGACACCTCACAACTAAATTCGAACTCAACACTTTTATACCAAAGTATGTTTACGAAAAGGGTACTTTTATCCCATAAGTATGTTTACGAAAATGGTACTTTTATCCCAAAAGTATGTTTACGAAAAGGGTACTTTATTACCTAAAGTATGTATACAAAAATGGTACTTTTATACAAAAAATATGTATACAGAAAGGGTACTTTTACACCAAAAGTTTGTTTATTGAAAGTGTACTTTTATACCAAAAGTATTTTTTATTGTATGTATGTTTTCTTGATTGAAAGTGTGTTTGTTAAGAGTGTACTCTTATGCCAAAAGTAGTGTTTAACTCTATATATGTATTGTGTCAACTTATATGATTGTTTCTGTACTTTTTATCCAAAAGTAGAGTTTTACTATATATAAGCATGTTTAAACTTATATAATTGTTTCCTTAAGGCGTGAATATCAAGGTTATAAAGAGTTCCCATAATCGAGTTATTGACGATTTTTTCCCCTTACGATGCTTCATCGGACGTCGTAGTTGTTTTTAGACAGTTATCACCCGCATGACTTGACCGTTGTGGTTGTAGCTACCAACCGCAGGTGGGAATGTCAACATGTATAGATCTATCCATAACTCTCCTTCTCATTTAAGATTTAACGATTATAGGTAGGGGTCGTAGCTAAGTATTAAACTTAGATGATGAATGTGTCACACGGTACCATAATGTTTGGATAAAATGTTCTAAAGGTTGTAGCAACAAATAATAATAATTTAACATGTATCCCCCCCCTGCGAGAAAATGGTAAAAAGCTTTAAAAGGGCCGTAAAACTCACCCTTGAAGCGTGATTTATATAACGATAGCTCCCACCTAAAAGTAGTATGAAGCTTGGGCTTCCTCGGGCCTTCGGGAGGGGAAAACCTCCAAAGAAAGTACAGAGAGATATGAGATTCGTTATGCTAAAGGAATGAAGTTCGTCACTTATTTATAGGTGAAAAATGGTGTATCACGTTGTGGTATAAGGTGTGCCACGTCGTGGTGCTTGCTTTGGGAGCAAGGCTGTTTCAGGTGCTGACATGTGTCCCATGGCCTACCTTCCTCAACAAGTATTTTTGCAATCTTTAAAAATTCATATCTTTTTCATACAAGATCTGTTTTCGACGTTCTTTATATCGCTGATCTCGTATCGATGAGTACTACAACTTTCCTTTAGACTTCATTAGCTAATTCCCTTTTTATGTTTAATTTATATTTTTGTGAGGGATGCATTGAAAAAGATTTTGCGAAAATCATAACTCTCTCATAAGAGATACGTTTTCGACATTCTTTATATCCATGGATTCATTCTTACAAATACTACAATTCTTTTTTACATTGTTTTGGCTAAAACTCAACCGATTTTCATCTATCTTTTTATGACACACATTTATGTGTCAGATAGAGTGCGAAACCTAGAAAAATCATAACTTTCTCATACGAATTCAGATTTTTGTGTTCTTTATATATCAAGAATCGTGTTAACATGTACTTTCGGAAGATATTATTATTGGGAAATCTTCGGTAAAGTCCTAATATTTCACCCTAATTTGCGAAAAAGTCCCAAACTAAAATTGGTTTATGAAAAAGTCCCGATTACCGGAAAAAATGACGATTTGACCATTTTTTCCGGTTTATCGGTTTCAATACTTATCCGGTTTCATTAAAGTCCCATTATTTTACCATAATTTTCATTAAAGTCCCATTATTTTACCATAATTTGAGACTTATTCGTAAATTATGGTAAAATAATGAGACTTTATTAAAACAGGGTAAGTAATAAAACCGGTAAACCAAGAAAATAGGGCCAAATCGTCGTTTTTACCGGTAATTGGGACTTTTTCGTAAACAAATTTTAGTTTGGGACTTTTTCGTAAATTAGGGTAAAATATTAGGACTTTTCCGGAGATTTCCCTATTGTTATTTATATATAATAACACAAAAAAGTTTGCACACCTAAATTATTTTTTTTTCTGGATGCTTCGTCTGATTTTTCTTTTATATTACAATGTATAACATTGTAATTTCATTTAAAAATGATCAACATTGTACATTAGGTTATTACTTTAATGTTTGTCATGTTTGCGATTGACGATCCTTGACCAATTTTTATGGTTATCACAACTTCCATGTTTACAATAAATGATGTTGTTGGTTATAAGGTTAAAGATGAACGACGGATGTGGCTTATAGGCGTTGTAATGTTAACATAAGAGATATGAGAGAAATTGGAGGTGCTAAGTGTATCTCGGACGGCTTGAAGGTGACGAAGAAGGAGGCTTGCAAAGAATAATGAGATGGGTGAGAGATGGATAGTGGTAGGTGTGGCAGGAATATGTGTATCTCCGATCATATTATAACTGAAGGGGAGGGGAGGTCGTGTGAGGAAGGAAAATGGGTGGGTTACGGTATCTCAAATGGTCTGCTAGTAGTCTAGGTAAATGGAATGTGAGTTTTTTTCCCGGTTATTGTGTTTTTCATACTCTATTGACCAAGCAGAATTTGTAAAGGGAAGGAATCTGACGACCTATATATATATATATATATATATATATATATATATATATATATATATATATATATATATATATATATATATATATATATATAAAGAGCTAGGTTCAAGTGTTTAAAGTAATTATTGTGTTATTGTATGAATCAATGTGGGTCAATCAATTTTTAAGAAATATTAAATAATTAATAAATTGTTTAAGGGGTATAATAGTAATCTTGAAACATTTTATTTTTAGTAAATATTGAAAACATTTAATATCCCTTTCAATTAGGAATTTAGTTTAAAACCCTACAATACATCTACGCCTCATCCCTCACCAGCAGGTCACCGACTCAACCAGTGCCTCCTACTTCAATCGAGATCACCAGCAGCTCATCCCTCCCGATTTTTACTTCAATCTCCCACCAGATAAAGCCCTAGCATCGACGCTTTCAGTGTTCGGAAACCCCTCACTGATCATCCAAAAATAATCGATGGGGGGAAACCTCTTCATCTTCATCTTCATCTGACGCGAACAACAATGGCCGGAGCAACGAAGGTTCGTCGGTCGGCTGCGCAAGTCGATGTGGTCTCCGGGCTTTGTGGTCGATGGGAACAGTAGAGAAGGAAGAAAACGAGGGGAAAATGGAGGACCTCTGGGCTTTGGCTAGACCGAAGGAAGAAGCATACGCTGCCACCATGAATCGATTACCACGGCACCACCGTTGAACCATTCTTATTGGGTTTATGATTATTGGAAAAAAGAAAAAGGTATGAAACCTATCGATTTTTTTCTCGCCGTTCCCTTTTCTCTTATTTAATTATATCAACCTTCTAATTGTTTTTTCTCAGTAATTATAACTAACCGTCCAACTTTGATGAAACCAAAATAAAAAAGATTTGGTTTACTTTTTAACGCCTTTGAATTAATTATCTATAATTTGTAGAACCTTCAGGAGCTTGAACTTTTGAATATATAAACATGTATATTTACATGAAAATATGATATTGTTTATAATATGGGTTTTTGTGTGATTTTTATTTGGAATATTTTTTTTGTGCGTATACAGTTAAAACCTCATTAGACCTTCATTGGAATATGTTTCTTTTATTTTATATTCGATGGATCAATAGATTAATTTGATTTTATATGTTTGTGAGAAATTAAAGTTTTGGAATCTCTGACATTATCGCTTTCACCGAGTTTTGCATTCTAATATCTATAGTTTTTTTTGAGACATTGATTATTTGCAATTGTTAATTGTAATTCACTAATTTGTCTGTGAGCGGCTCAACCCAATTTGACTGCCATCATGTGTTTGTAAATTGTCACTATAGGCTTTATGAAGTGGTTTCGGCATTGCCGAGCGCCACTTCCTCCCAAACTCAATCCATATCAGTCAAAGTTTGCCAAGTGGAGAGAGACCAGTGTATCTTCTATTATGATTTTGGACAAAATATCCATTGTGTGTGTTTCTAGAAAGACATATTGAAATAGATTGATTTGATTTTTTATTTTAATATGTTCAATTTAAAAATGTTTTCAGGCTTTGAGAAAACGAGGCTTATGAGGTAATTCCAATTAGTTTTACTTGCTAAATGCAAGTTGAAAGATAAGGATTTGCTTTTTTTTATTTCTTTTTCACATAAGGATCAGGTTAAGTAAAACTTATGAGGTAATTCCAACAGAATGCATACGGTAATTGAATCTTGAATTCCAAGTCTACTGGAATGGAATCACGAATTCCAATTCTGTTGGAATGAAATATGAATATTTTCTCACATTTATGCATGTTGTACAATTATTAACAGAAATCAATAGAGGGAAAAGATGGGTGTTTGGGTTTGTTATTTTTACAAGGAAGAGAACATGAAATTCGGGCTATTCCAATTCTGTTGGAATGGAATCATTAATTCCAATTCTGTTGGAATCTAAACTACAATTTGATTTTGTTTTCACAGAAGTTGATGCTTGAAGAACGGACCGCAAATTTAAAAGTGATTCTAAGCAACATTATTCTTTTAGAATGTATTAGTGTCGTTGTTATATTTTGATGTTTTCTTTTACCGCTTTGAAAGTTTTTTTAGTTTTATTCTTTAACAATAAATGTAATTCTTAACAATTGTTACCCGTATTCTATAAGAAATAATGTATTTTTTATTTTTATTCTTCAATTAATTGTTCAAGAATTTGTTATTCTACAAGAAGTTTTTAAAGTCATGATCAAGAAATAGGTTCAAGAATATTTTTATTATTTATGGTTCAAGAATATTTTTATTTTTGAATATATACTCAAAAACACATTCTGTCAGAATGTCCGAATTAAAAGAATTATAATTCGTAAAATCGGATTTTTAAAATTAATAGAATCTATGATCCCTTAAAATATGCAATTTTCCTTTATTAAATCTATATTAATTGACTAAAATACCCTTGTAATTAAATTAGATGATATTTTTCAATTATATTTAATTCAATAATATATATTAATCACTTTCTTAAAATAAGTAAAATTGATTGGCCCATATTTATGCATACAATAACACAATAATTACTTTGAATAGAATAGCCTAAGCATATATATATATATATATATATATATATATATATATATATATATATATATATATATATATATATGAACAACAATCACCACATTCTTTATCTTGCTCCAGTCCAACATCCTCTCTTGAAGTTCATTGTCGATTAGATCATCCATCTTCTTAGAATTTAAATAAAATACAGCCCCACTTTAGTAATCTATCATCCATAAACTGTGAGACGTGTAATTTTGCTAAACTCAAGTGTGTTTATTTGAACCCGAGAGTTAACAAACGAGTTGCATACAATTTAAAATGAAAATTTTTCACTTTTTAAAATTATAAAGTACTTGAAAAACTGATAATTATTGTTTTCCACGCTTTTCAATTTTCAAAAGTTTTCTAAAATATATAAACACACATCCAACTCCACTCTCGCTCCTATACCCATATATACCCTACCCACCACCACTCCAACCCATCTCAACCTTCCCATCAACCACTACCTATCCTACACCTACTCATATCCTATCATGGGGGCTTTGAGGGGGGGGGGGGGGGGCAAAATGGGCAGCTGTACAGGACCAAATTTTTTTCATTATATATTTTTATTTAAAAATAAAAAATTATAATAAAGATAAGGGCTTTTTTTTTTCTTGTTCGTCCTGGGCCTTTGAGAATATTTACTTTTTCAGGACCGGCTCTGTTAATAATTGATGTATATTGTTAAGTTTATGATCGTTATATATAAATAATATGGGACATGGTTATTAAATTTAAATAATATTATTTAATGTATGATTAATGAGAAAACCATAAAAGCGTGTGTTTTTTTTAAACAACAAATATAACCTACTCCTAAATTACTCATTAAATCCACCTATGTCCACGACGGGACTTGAACCCTCAACCTCAAGGAGGGAGGACAACATCGGATACCGCTGGGCTAGAAACCCTTTGGTAACCATAAAAGTGTAACGTGACAAAACTAATTTTTATATATTAAATATGACAATAACAATTATACATGATATAAGGAAATAATTGTTAAAGAACATCTAAACAAATAAAGATGTTGCTTAATATAAGAGGATTTGAAGTTTTAAAAAAAGTAATAATTGATAGTAAGTATAATAAAAAAAATTAATTTCTATCTTTTCTTATATACAGGAAAATTTTAAATGAAAATACATAAAACTAGAGATGGAAAAAGATGTCATTGTACAATAGCTCATTTAATGAGAAAATTCATCAAATGACCAAAATGTAGGGTGAGTTTGAAGAAAATGACTACAAAAATGAAGATTTCAGAAAATGACCACAGGTTCCGCTGAGGGGGTTCTGCGGAACCATAAAATACCTCTGCGGAATGTGAACACCTCTGCGGATCTTGGTTTTTTTCATTTTTTTTTTCGCTTTTTCGTTTTTTTTTGTTTTCGTTTATTAATATTTTTTTAATCACATAAGGTATTATGTGATTATTATGTAAAAAAAAATTGTTTTCGTTTTTCGTTTTTCTTTTTTAATTACCCGTTTATAAAAGTTGTGTGTTTAATAAAAATTATACAAATATTATATGTTTTTTAATAAAATTACACACACCGGAATTCTGAATAATAAACATACTTTAAGTAGGTTACAAAACATACTTTAGAAAACATAAACATACAACCTTCATAATAAACATACTTTGAAATAAACTTCATTGAAGTCTCTGCTGATCCTCTACAGCTCTGCGGAATCTTTGTTTTTTGATTTTTTTAATTTTTTTTTCGTTTTTTCGTTTTTTTTTTGCGTTCATTTTCTTTTATTAATATAATTTTTTTTAAATACACTAATACCTTATGTGATTATTATGTAAAAAATTCTACAAAAAAAGGTTAAAAATAATGAAATGTTTTATGTAATACGTTTGCCTCTGAGGAACCGAAACACCTCTGCGGATCTTGAGTTTTTTAATTTTTATTTTTTCGTTTTTTCGTTTTTTCTATTTTTGTTTTCGTTTATTAATATTAGTTTTTTTAATACACTAATACCTTATGTTTTATGTAAAAATTTGACAAAAAAAGGTTAAAAATAAGGAACTTATGTTTAATATCAGTCCACATAACTGTTTGGGAATCCACATAACTGTTACCAGCGGATCAGTGTACACCTCTGCGGATCAGTGTACACATCTGCGGATCAGTATACACCTCTGCGGATCAGTGTACACCTCTGCAGATCTATGTACACCTCTGCGGATCTGTGTACACCTCTACAGACCAGTTATAGAAGTTATAGACGTATTTTAGTGGCTTTTTGTGAGTTTGAGTTTCAATTACCACTAGAAGTTGTTTTTTCATTGTGTTTGTGGAGAGTGATTTGTAAAAATAGTTTTATTATTTTGTGTACGGGAGGGTCTTGGCAGTTAGTTAATGGAGATGAGGTTTACGTTAGAAATAATGTGAAAAACTATGGTTTAAATCTTCCTCCTAACATTGACCATGAAATGTTATTACAAATGGTTAGAAGTAAGGCATGTGTGCTAAATAGTCATATATGTTTGTCTTTTACGCACCCAGAGTTAGGGTATGCCATGGAGCTTGGAGATGAAACTGATGTATTTCAATGGAGACATGTAATGTCTAAATCAAAGAAGACGGTGCATTTGTATTTAACGGTGGTAGGTGAAGAAGCTGAAGAACAAGCAGTGGTTAACAACCACTTTAATCCAGCAAAAACTAATAGAGGTCGTAGAGAAAGCCAATGTGATGGAAACTGTTCAAGGGGAATAGGAAATGAAGTGCCAGTGGGTTATGAAAAAAAAAGTTTCGGATACTGATAAGTTTGTATCTAATAATGATACTTTTGTATCAGATAATGATAAATAAGCAAAAGTGGGCATGACTGAATTACAACGCCATAATTTGTTCGAGTTTGGAGAAGTTCCTGAAGTTGATGATCAAAGATGTGAGGAAAAATCAAATGAAGGGTGGTCGGATGATGAGTACACGAAACAGAAAACTACTTTTAATTCATGGTATTGTATTCCTTCTATTCCCGATTGTCCAGAACCTATTCTTGAACCTGGACCATTTCACAGTTTAGGTCCGAATGATAAATTAATTGTCAATCAAACCTATAACACCAAAAAAGAGCTAGCGTTTGCTATTAAATTGAAAGCTGTTAGAGAAAAGTTTCAGATAAAGGTTGAAAAATCTTCAAAATCTCGGTACCAGGTTGTTTGTATGCAAGAAAACTGTCATTGGCGTTTATATGCATCTCTCATTAAAGGAACATAAATGTTTGAAATTAAGATGTTTAATGACGAGCATACATGTTCTTCATTGCTTATACACCTAAATCATAGGCAAGCAAATAACAAAGTTGTGGGAACCATAATACATGACATTATAGGTCAAGGAAGTTTGAGAGTTTGGAAGCCTAAAGATATAATTAAAGATATGGATGCTTTGCTACAAATAAATATGAGTTATTCACAAGCGTGGCATGCTAGAGAATTTGCTTTGGGATTGATGATGGGGACCCCCGAAGAAAGTTTCTCCAAACTTCCAGTTTATTTTCACAATCTGAAGAAACATAATCCTGGTACTGTGGCGTACATAAAAACTGATTCGGAGGATCGTTTTGAGTATTGCTTTTTCGCTATTGGATGCACGGTAATATATTTTTAAATATATTTGTTATTTTCTTAAATGTTTATAAACAAATTATATTGTTGATATATTAATGGTTTTTATATTGTTGTTGCAGATACGTGCTTTCAGAGAGTGTTGTAGAAAAGTTATTATTATGGATGGTGCTCATTTGAAGGGAAAGTATAAAGGCACCATTTTGCATGCAGTGGCCATGGATGGCAACAATCAGATCTTGCCTATTGGGTACGGAATTTGCCCAAAAGAGACTACGGATTCTTGGACATGGTTTCTTGAAAAACTACATGAATGCATTGGTGATGTGGAAGGTCTGACAATGGTCACAGATAGGGCACCCTCAATTGCTGTAAGTATTCAAAATGTTTTTCCAAATGCTCAAATGGTTTTACAAACGGCGGATGGCTGCAGGTATGATTATTTTATTTTTAAATTATATGATAAATGTCATATATAATAATATATGTTTGTTTTAACAGAAAAAAGTACAACAATAGTTACGAAGTGGGCAGAAGATATGGTTAAAAAAATAAAGAGGGGATTCAAGGATGGTCGGTATCCGGTGTGGACAGTACAACATATCAAGTGCATGACTTCAAAAGTGGTGGCATAGTGAATTTGAGGGAAAAGACTTGTTCTTGCAGATATTGACAACTAACTGGTTTGCCATGTGGTCATGTGATAATGGTTTTAACGCACTTGAAAATTGATCACTGTGGGCATATGCCCATAGATGCTTATAAGATTGAAACATATCGAAGAACGTATGAGCACGCCGTATACCCTCTTTCAGAACTTAGTGATTGGGAGGTTCCGAATGACCTTATGGTTGTTAACCCTCCTGTGATGGAAATACGTCAAGCCGGTAGACCAAAAAACACCAATCGTATTCCCTCTCAAGGTGAGGAACCAAAAATAAGAAGGTGTAGTAGATGCCATAGCACAACTCATAATGCAAGGACGTGTAAGGAAATCGTTCCAAATAACCAAAGTAAAAGTAAAAAACGTACTGGGGCGTCAGGGAGTGGGACAAAAGAGAAAGAAGAGGAACCGACGCAAGCGACCGAAAACCAATGGCAACATGAGCCAGAGAACCAATAGACGCAATATACTGAACAACAATGGCAGCAGCAGTCAGACAACCAATGGACATAACAGACTGAACATCAATGGCAGCAGCAGCCAGAGAACCAATGGACACAACAGACTGAACATCAATGGTAGCAGCAGCCAGACAACCAATGGACACAACAGACCGAACATCAATGGCAGCAGGATCCATATAACTAATGGACACAAGGGACCGAATACCAACCGCAAGAAGAGCCACAGAACCAATGGAAGGGTTGCACCGAGTACCAATGGACGCAAGTGACAGTAAACCTAGGGACACAAGCAACAGAAAACCCATGGACGGAATACGAAAACAAATCAAAGTTTCCGTGGTTCGATTTGAATGAATGAAGTTTATTTCATAGTATGTTTATTATGAAGGTTGTATGTTTATGTTTTCTAAAGTATGTTTTGTAACATATAAAAAACATGGAATATTTGTATAATTTTAATTAGGTTATTTATATGCACCGGTTTGTATTACGTTATTTATATGTATTTGGTTTGTATTAGGTTATTTACGAAACCAATTGAGTTAACTTCTACTTTATTCCATAGAACATAAAATACAAAACAGTAAAAATACATGGAAAACATACATCAGTAGCAAACGTATTACATAAAACATTTCATTATTCTTAACTTTTTTTGTCAAAATTTTTACATAATAATCACATAAGGTATTAGTGTATTTAAAAAAAATTAATATTAATAAACGAAGAATGAACGCAAAAAAAAACGAAAAAACGAAAAAAAAATAAAAAAAATAAAAAAAATAAAAAACAAAGATTCCGCAGAGCTGTAGATGATCCGCAGAGACTTTAATGAAGTTTATTTCAAAGTATGTTTATTATGAAGGTTGTATGTTTATGTTTTCTAAAGTATGTTTTGTAACCTACTTAAAGTATGTTTATTATTCAGAATACCGGTGTATGTAATTTTATAAAAAACATAGAATATTTGTATACTTTTTATTAAACACACAGCTTTTATAAACGAGTAATTAAATAAGAAAAACGAAAAACGAAAACAAATTTTTTTTAAATAATAATCACATAATACCTTATGTGATTAAAAAAATATTAATAAACGAAAACAAAAAAAAACGAAAAAACGAAAAAAAAAATGAAAAAAACCAAGATCCGCAGAGGTTTTTATGGTTCCGCAGAACCCCCTTTGTGGAACCTGTGGTCATTTTTTGAAATCTTCATTTTTGTGGTCATTTTCTTCAAACTCACCCTACATTTTGGTCATTTGCCGAATTTTCTCTCATTCAATAGAAGCACAAATAACAATTTTAAATTTTATTTATTAGAAGAATTAGATGTTAACTAAAGGGCTTCTAGACCAACGGTATTTGGTGTTGCCCTCCCTCATTGAGGTTAATGATTCAAGTCCCGTCGTGGACATAGGTGGATTTAAGGAGTAGTTTAGGAGTAAGTTAGATTTGTCGTTTAAAAAAAAATTATTAACCATAAACATAAATAAAAATATATACTATTGTGTTGTATCTTTATCATGTATAACTGTTTTGTCGAAATCGATAATATTTTGAGATCATCTTTTGCTTTGTTAAATCCAGCTTTCTGATGCCGTGTGCTTTTTAAACTATTAAGGACCATTCTTTTTCTAGAACATGTGAAAACAAGAAAACAAATAAAGTTTCATTTGAATAATTATTATATAAAATAAAGATATCTTTAATTAGTTTTATGTCAAAATAAAATAAAATTGAGAATGAGATCGAAATTAGATTGCATGGTTCTCGGCAATGTAGGGAGCAAAGAAGGGAAATGCTTCAAAAAAAAAAACATATTGAGATTGAGACAACAGAGATTAAGGGTGTGTTTGGTTGTGAAAAAATTAACGGAAATTTTGAAAACGCGTTTGTTTCGTTCAGTTTTCCAAAATTTTCCAAGAAAATGAAAATTTTCAGTTTTCCAAATTGTATGTAAATTAGAAAAGTGTTTTTTTTTACAGTTTTCCAAAGTTTTCCAATTTTCTAAGATGGAAAATGAAAATTCCCCCGGTTTCAACCACACGCGTTTCTAAAATTTTCATTGAAAATTGAAAGCGAAAACTCAACCTTATTTTCTGAAAACATTTTCTTAGAAAATGAAAACAGTTTTCCACAACCAAAAGCACCCTAAAGATTTCGTTCTAAAATCTAAAATAAAATGGGGATTTGAGACGGATGAAAATACAAGTTTTTATTCATGAGATTATTAACGAAAAAGGAAAGCTATTGGCGGAATTAAAGATAATGGTGTTTGGATTACTCCGGATTCCATTAAAAATATTTTTTTTTGTAATTTTTTAAAGAAAATTTAAAGATATTGACTGTCGTCCAGAAGAAGTGATAATTTTAAACGTTCATGTGACAATCATGTTTCTTTTTTGGAAGCTACGGTTTTGGAAGAAGAAGTCAAGCAAGCGATTTGGGCTTGTGGGCCCGACTAGTCTCCGAGTCCCGGTGGTATTTCGTTCACTTTTTACAAGAAATATTGGGAGCGATTAAAGTTGATATTATAAACTTTATGGATGGATTCTTTTTACAGGGAAGATTCCAAGTAGATGCAACTCCTCATTTATTATGTTGATACCTAAAGTTAATGGTCTCGTGGTTGTTTCTAATTCCAAACTTATAAGCCTCATAGGTGCTCAATACAAGATTATTGCTAAAATTTTGGCTTCTTTCATTGCGGAAGTTATTTGATATGTTGTTAGTGGGGACATTCTGCTTTCGTAAAGTATCGTCAGATTCTTGATGACCCGTAGATGGTAAACGAAATAGTTGATTGATGCAAGAAGAAAAAAAAACTGATGATTTTTAAAATAGATTTTGAAAAAGCACAACACTCGGTTAGTTGATTTTTTTTAGAAAAAATGATGGCGATTCTCGGTTTTGGTCCTAAATAGGTGTCTTGGATTCGTGGTGCTTTGATTTCGTCTAAAACTTCTATTAACGGTAGCCTGACTGTGGAGCTTTAGGTGATTCTCAGTTTTGGTCATAAATAGGTTATTCTTGGTTTTGGTCCTAAATAGGGTTCTCAGTTTTGGTCCTAAATAAGTGTCTCCCTTTTTTTCTTTTTTATTATTATTTGAGTAAATTACATGAATGATCCCTATGGTTTGGGACAATTTGTATGTTTGATCAATTACTTTTTTTTTTTAACTTGGACTGTCTCTGTTGTTTGGTTTTGTTGCTCGCTTGGTCCTATCAGACCTAAAAAAACTATGTTGCCCATCTTTATTTTATTTTTTATTATTTATTTATTTAATAAAAAAATATTTAATAATTAAGTAGGACCCCTTTCCATATTCTCTTTCATAGTAGGCGAACGGGAGGACATCGATTTGATGTTGAGAAAACACAACGAGTGATTCTTTACTTCTTCGTTCCAAAAAAGCCACACAATACTCCGGCCTCCATCGCTTTTCTTGTAGACCACTACTTACTAGAAAATTTGTTGAGTCTCTCACACATTACTCCGATGACACCATCTAGGTCTTCAAAAAACTTTGTTTTCAATCTCCATGTAATCATCGTCGGCCGCCCCTGAAACCACCACTACCGTTGACCCCACAGAAACCATCACCACCCTTATACAACCCCGGCCCCTTATATTCTATCCATCAATTTCTTCCCCCTTTTCTTATCTCGCCACAATAAAAAAGCATAGAAAGATTTAGGTGACAAAAACACAAAATAGTAATGGGAGGAGGACAGAAAACGACGGTTCAGATCTCCACGATGGGTGGAAAATGAAGGAGAAAGCCACTGGAGAAAATGAAAAATTATCGCCTTGGTCGGAACCTGGAGGAGGAGGTAAGCAGAGAAGACACATGTAATTTTTTTTCTCGTCAAAATCAGGAGTTTAAGATCCACCTACAACTTTTTCATGTCGGAAATCAAGGCTACCAAACACAAACATGTTTAGAGTTTCGGTGACCCACCTGCACCTACAACATTTTCTGTGCATATCAGATGGTCGTCTAATGTGGTGGGTAAAAAGGCGGTCACTGATAGAAGGCAGTCATCGACATGGTGGTTAAGAAGGCAAACATGGAGAATGACGTTTGGTTTAAATTAATCTGATTTCCATTTGTATTTGGTAACCGAAGGTGAAGACAAGGTGAGGTAATTGGATCTTAGGGAAGACGGTCAATGGACTAGTGGGTACAGGATACAGTGTGGCTGCTTCATGTAACATCCCAAAACTCATAAATAAAATTTTCATTTTTAAGTTAATCTAAAATCATCAAATATCCATATCAATCCAACAAAAGTGTGTCAATATGAAAATAGTTATTAGAGTACAGTCTCAAAGATCATAAAAATGGTGAACAAGGGTGGATGTGGTGCGATTAGGCCAAACCCTTCCCTTTTGAACTAGAAGTGCCTGAAACATAAACTTAAATCGTAAGCATAAAGCTTAGTGATCCTTGGTGGGTAAAATAGTTTTAATTAATCTGATTTCCCTTCTATGGTTGCTTTAATCTTTCTAACTATTGCAAAATGATCCTTGGTGGGTAAAATAGTTTTAATTTTATTCAACATTTTTTAAAGCTTCCGTTGTCATTTTTACCGGTTGTGAAACCGGATTTTTTGAATAAAAACCCAACACAATACGCCCGAGACATTTATGGATTTGATGAATTGGATATGCAGGTCAATGCTCGATCGTTCGGTTTTTGTTTTTATCGATGATATCCCGGCCTATTCCAAGATCAAGGAGTAGCATGAGAAGCACCTTTGAGATCTGTTGGGAGTGCTGAGGAGGGAGAGGCTTTATGCCAAGTTCTCAAAGTGTGAGTTTTGGTTACGGGAGGTCCAGTTATTGGGACACCTCGTCGACCAGAACGAGATCCTATTCGACCCGGGCAAGATTGAGGCAGTTATGCAGTGGGAGGTCCCGAAGTCTCCTTCCGAGATCAAGAGTTTTCTGGGTCTAACAGGGTATTATCAGATGTTTATTCAGGATTTCTCCAAGATTGCTATACCTTTCACTCGTTTGACGATGAATGGTGTGTATTTTCGTTGGGGGCCTGAGCAGCAGGCTACATTCGAGACATTGAGACAGAAATTATTTGAGGCCCTGGTGTTGACCCTCCCAGAAGGTGTGGAGGATTTTTTTTGTTTATTGTGTTGATTTTATCACCGGTTTGGGGGCAGTACGTATGCAGCGAGGGAAGGTTATTGTGTATGCTTTTAGGCAGCTGAAGCCACATGAGGTTTGGTATCTGACGCATGATCTGGAGTTGGGGGCGGTGGTGTTTCCCTCAAGATTTGGCAGCATTATCTCTATGGGGTCATGTGTACCATCCACACGGATCACAAGAGTCTGAGATATCTAATGGATCAGCTGAATCTGAATATGAGACAACGTAGATGGCTTGACGTGGTCAAGGATTATAAGTGCGAGATTCTTTATCACCCGGGGAAAGCGAATGTACTCGTTGATGCTTTGAGCCGCAAGTCAGCTACTTCTTCTGTTGGGAGCTTGTGTATGAGGATTTATATCGACTCGCCGCCTAGACTTGATTAGGGAGGCTCAGGCTGAAGGAGTTAAGAAGGAAAATTGGAAGCAAGAGAGAATCAAGGGTGATATTGACAAGTTTTCTACTGATAGTCACAGGTTGTTGACTCGGTGTGGTCGAGTTTGGGTGTCAGACTTTGGTGGAGTTAGACAGACTGTATTGGAGTATAATATTCAAAAAATTCTTGAAAATTTTAAACTTTTAAATAAAACCCCAACCATCATTGTTTACAAATTGTTTTCAAAATAAGTTTCACGTCAGAGAAATCCCAAAATCATAAGAACAAAATATGAGGAGGTGCACGATCACGCCTTCGCCTTCCCGCGATCCTCTGAGGTACCTGAAACATAATCCAAAACTGTAAGCCCAAAGCTTAGTGAGTTCCCCCAAAATAACAATACATAACAAATAGCACAAATATAATAACAACATACTATGGGCCCAATCAACCATCGGGTTGGAATACCCCAGGCCCCTCAACTATCGGGTTGGAATGCCAACATACTATGGGTCCAATCAACCATCAGGTTGGAATACCCCAGGACCCTCAACCATCGGGTTGGAATGCCAACATAATATGGGTCCAATCATCCTCGGGATGGAATACCCTAGGCCCTCAACCATCGGGTTGAAATCCCCCGGCCTGTTGGCTTACGCACAAAGCAGTGAAGTCTCAGCCACCAACCAATCATGTGCACATAATACATATAACCATACTATCAACCAGGTAGCAAACAAATAAATAGATCTTACAGATCACAAAGCATAGCCTCATCCTAACTATCAGGATACTGATATACCAGATCACTATAGCATAACATGCACAACAGGATATCAATCCAAGGGTCGGTGTTGGTGCCTTCGACCCGCAAGTACAGTGAGAAAAACTCACCTCACAAGTAGTGCTGAACTGATAAGATCCAACTCCAAATCTCAGTTCCGGACGCAAATGCCTACAATCACCATGTGACCATTTCTATCAAAACTCCGAATTACCCAAAATGCCCTCAACAGTTAAACTTGGTCAACCATGGTCAAAGTCAAAGTCAACAGTCCATGTTGACCCAACTCATCGAGTGCACCCACAGACTCGTCGAGTTCCCACAGTACACAGAAGATCGGGAAAACCCTAGCCAACTCGCTGAGTTTTCCCAGTCTTAACACATTCATCCCTTTTTCATCAAATTTAATGCTTCAAGATACAGATCTTGTTCAATGGGGTTGGAATACCACGTAAAGTTTCCAGCTTAATGTTCATGCATACCAAAATAAGCTCTAGAACTCATACAAGGTTTAATAGAGAACTTAATGCATGCATGAGGCCTTGAACCTAATAAAGTTTGCAACTTTAAGCCAAAAGAGGCCACAAAATGGCCAGATCTAAGGTGACAATCCATGAAAATCTCAACCCCATGAACCATCCATAAATGATCCAAAAATCCCAATAATCTATCTAAGGAAGAGGTCTAAGAAGTGAGGAAGCAAGGTGTCGACTTTATACCTCAAAATGACTGCAACAAAAGAGGAGGTTTTGGATCTAAAGCCTTCCTTCTAATCAAGCCACCTCAAACTTCAAGCTCCTTCAAAATAACACCAAGAAATCACTCTTTAAGGTCACCCACACTCAAATATGGGAGAGGATGTACGAAACTAGGGTTTATGGACAGAGGGGACTGGTAAGGAGGCCATCCAAAGGGGATAAGACCTTTAAATAGGGTGCAACACCCTAAAAATTAGGGTTTCTCATTCAGCCGCCAACTCGTCGAGTTTTCCTCACCAACTCGTCGAGTTGGTCCAAAAAGATGCGCGGTCCAAAAGCCTTCAACACGTCGAGTTTAGGCCATCAACTCGACGAGTTCCAAGGGAAACTTGTCTTTTGAATAATAAATCTCACACCTGGGAATCAGGATGTTACATGGAGGAGGCACATAAGTCCAGATTTTTGATACACCATGGAGCCACAAAGATGTATCGGAATTTGAAACTCGATTACCAGTGGCCATGCATGAAAAGGGAGATCGCTTGGTATGTTGAGAGGTGCTTGACCTGTCGTATGGTCAAGGACGAGCACCAGAGGCCGCACGACAAGTTACATGCTTTGGAGGTTCCCATGTGGAAATGGGATTAGATCACCATGGATTTCATTACCAAACTACCTCGGACGACTAAGGGATTCGATGTAATATGGGTTATTATGGACCGTCTGACTAAGAGTGCCCACTTTCTAGATATTTGGGAGAGCTCCTCGGCCGAGAAGTTGGCCGATGTGTACATGCACGAGATTGCACTTTAGCACTGCTTATCATCTACATACTAATGGCCAGAGCGGGTGGACTATCCAGACACTCGAGGATATGTTGATAGCATGTTTTATAGATTTCGGTGGAATTAGAACTTGTAACATCCTGTTTCAGATCGACTGTGATTTAGGGTTCGTGGGCTGCAACCCGGGCATGAGAAAAGCCTTGAGGCTGCGACGAGTTACAAGAAGCATATGGCTTCTCGCCATCTTCCCGTGGATGTGGGGATTCATTGGAAACGGGCTCATAACGAAGAAGCTATGATAATTTGAAGCTTTGGAAAGTTTGGTCCCTTATTTGAGAAAAGGTGGCAGCTAAGTACGCGGGGCGTATGCGTGTGTACGCTCAGCGTATTCATGTGCGTGATTTGGATGTGGAGCCACCTAGTATGTTGGGCGTACCAGAGGGTACGCTGGGCGTACTAGGCTCAAGGTGAAAACCCTAATTGAGGGGTGTGTCCCTATTTAAGGAACATGATGGCCTCATTTCTAGCCACCATTTCCAGACCTCAACCCTCTCAAAACCCTAATATTCGTTCCTTTAGCTTGAGTGTCCATTTGTGAGCTTCTAAGTGTTCTTGTGGTATCCTTGGAGTGAAGAAAGAGCATTGAAGAGAATAGAGTTGGAGTCCAGGCTTTCGATCTGAGCTTTTCTGTGGTTAGAGAATCATTTGAAGGTATAAAGCTCAAGGCTTTCTCATCCTTTTTGATTTGAGCATATTATGGTCCATTTTAGGGGTTTTGGTCCCAAAGCTTGAAGCTTTATGAGTTGTTGAACTCCAGAGCCTTATATCTGTCCCTTTAAGTGTTTCTAGTGGAGATGATTCATAAAAATGAGGTCTTGGACGTTAAAACCACCCCATGCATGAGATATGAGCATTTTTAGGAGTAAAGAGTGAGTGTATTTGGGTTTGGGACTTTATCAACCATGCAAAGGCTTAAAGTCATGAACGTTATGGAGTATGAGCCTTTAGGGATTCCAGATCTGAGAGTATAGCTATGGTCTTAACGGGTTAAGACCAAGAGAGTGGGAAAAGCAAGATTGGACGTACGCCCTGCGTAATCCTAGTATGCCCCACGTACTGATCAAGTGTCCCCGATCAGGATTCGTGTGTACGCTGAGCGTACCAAGGGAGGTACGCCCCACGTAATCTCGTTGTGGGCTTTTTGGGCTAAATCTCATATTGGGCCTTAAGAGTTGTGCCTGGATGTTGGGCTTGTTGTACTGGAAATTTTGATCAGAGAAATATATGTATATGTCTTGGGCCTTTGTGTTGGTCTTGCCATTTGGACTTAAGTTTAAGAGTTGGTCCTTGGGAGATCCCATTTAGTATTGGGCCTTGGTGGGCCCAATGGGCTTGGGTTATTTATGGGTTGGGTAGTGAGCTGTATTTAGACCTAATGAGTGAAGGTTTGGTCTTAGATCTTAATTGGGTTAATTGTGGGTTTTGGCTCAGTGTTAGAGGTCGGTGTGCAACAGTAGCATTTATAGGAGTTGTTCATCATCCGAGGTGAGTCTTCTCACTATACTTACATTGAGTAGTAATTTTGTGTGACCAGAGGGTCTTGTATGTTATATTGAGTATTGTGATATCCTGCATTATGTCTTTGTGATTTATGTTGTGTATTATTCAGAGCTTTACTGAGTTAGGACTAGAGGGTTCACCTGAGCTGTGGGACCGGAGGGTTCCACTGACACACATTGACCGGACGGTCTTATTCGAGATATATCCATGAGAGGCTAATGAGTTATGTGTGGTATTTTGGGGAACTCACTAAGCTTTGTGCTTACCATGTGATGTGATATGTGTTTCAGGTACTTCTCAGGATCGCGGGAAGGCGTCGGCTTGATTGTACACACGAGATGGAGTTATGTTTTGAGGATCCTGGATTTTTATTCAACAATTATGGATATGTGTTTTTGATAATTTGATACTTCGGGGTTTTTGTGAAATGTGTTAATGATAATTATGTGATTTTATAATGAAAAATTTGTTTGAAAATTTACGGTGTTACAAGTTGGTATCAGAGCCTTGGTTTGATGGATTCAGATGTACTCTCTGGTATGTCTGGACTCAAACTGAGGATTTGAGAAAAAATTTCTAAAGAGAAATGACGTTTTCTAAAACGAGTAAGAGTTTAAAGAGAAAACGAGACGGATCAGTGTATACAATCAGCCAGAGCCCGAGCGGTGATTTCCCAAAGTACCATTACTTGTTTACATTATGACATATTTATGAGATATTAGAGCTGCATGCTAGAGGATAGGCTAGGTATTTCAGAAATTAGGGCTAGAGTTGCCTGATTCATGATGCCTTAGCCTAGGGATGCTATTGATTGATATTATATTCTATTTGCTATGTGTATGTGCTGAGTAGGAGTGCCTAGCAGGAATCTTTAGAGAGATCTTTGAGTGGAGGAGTAATCTAGGAGAGATACCTAGATGTGCATTTGAGGAAACTGAGAAAGTAGTGAGATACCCACGAGAGGTAGGGTTGCCTGAGTTCGGTAATGCCTTTTAGCGTTACGGATAGTGCGAGTGGAGTTGTGTGCTAGAGTGGTTTTATGTGTTGGTGGAGATGATTCAATGCCCGAATGTTGCTTGCTTTGTGCTTTGTGGAACTCTTGATGATGGGAGACATCTACTAAGTGAATATGATGATATTCAGGAGGTAGATGGTTGGCATCATGAGGAGTTCTTCAGCAGCTGATGGCAGAGAAGTGTGAGAACCTAGGAAGAGCCTAGGGAGTGGCTTTAGTCAGATGAGTACGCTGATAGAAGAGAGTATTTGCTGGAGAGCGAACATGTGTAACGGGATTGGTGATCGAGAAAGTTGAGCAGCTACTTAGGAAATCTGGGACGATCTGTGTAGAAATTATGGGTGGATATGGCAGGTAGTATGGGCCCGTAATACTGAAAGAAGAGGACCCATACTCGAAACAGGGAGAATTCCAGAGGTTCTAAATAGCAGGTTGAGGGGAGATAACATGGTTCGGGTACCATGATTCGTAGCAGAGTGTGTTTCCATCTTTACCGGTTATCCGACGATGGGTGTTCAGACTGAGAATGGATATGGTAAACTGTGGGGCCAGAGGTCCAAGTCGGTTGAGCTTCGATAGAGTGTACCTTGCGAGGAAAATTAGGTTAAGATCCCGAGGAGTTTGACTGGTGAACTGCCAGTTGGAGTCGCAGGACTTGAGGAAAAGTGGAGATTTTACGCTGTGGAGGATTGTGGTCTGGGTTGAGTGATCGGTCGATGGTTGGGATGTCACTTTTTGTGATGAGAATTACACTAATTCCGTTTCCAGTGTGGAGCGAAGGAGATAACGAGTTTCCGGTTTCAGAGTTTAGAGGTAAACCCTATGGGGTAGCATTTAGTTGAGATATTTTCACCAGAGTATGTGTGGTTTGTCAGCTACGAGGAATTCATATATTGTGAGAGAGTCACCAGAGGGGACTGAGACGGATGAGGACAAAGATATGCCTTAGATGAGTATAGTAAGGCACATTTTTGCAGTAGTTCCTGGTAATCAAGAGGAGTATATCAGGGCGGCGGCCCTCGTTGTCTACGTTATGTATCGACTGTGAGAGTAAGGCCTCTTGCTCCTATGATAATTTTCGTTATGGAATGTTGGTTGGGGAATCGGAGACGAAGTGTGTGATAGTGCATTATTTCCAGATTGAGAGTCGTGACTAATTCGGGACAGTTGGGATATCCGGCGGTGTGTCAGTATGGG
Source organism: Lactuca virosa (assembly GCF_052849685.1). Lineage (NCBI taxonomy): Eukaryota > Viridiplantae > Streptophyta > Magnoliopsida > Asterales > Asteraceae > Lactuca > Lactuca virosa. The sequence goes on from NC_136430.1 coordinate 353,697,715, forward strand.
ATTTTGAGATGACTACAGGCAGTCACATTGGGAGGATTCCGAGGTTTTCATCTGAGATACGAGATACTTAGAGTTATGTGGTCACTATCTGGAAGATCATCGAGTGTTGCGTAGTACATTCCATGAGTCGGATATGGTACATCTGGAGAGCTAGTCTGCAGTGTGATTTGTTTGGTATTTCAATGGACGATGGTTCGAACCCTAAGTGGGGGAGAGTTGGGTATTCTATGGGGGAGGATCCTCAATCTGATGTGGAACAGAAGTTTGGGTTATGAGGATCTGCGGTGCGAGTATATGATGTTGGGTTTTGAGCACTATAACACTTCCTAAGTGAACCTGCAACCCTAAATGCTTTGGATCTATGTTTTCTCTAATTATACATGCATTTTCTTTTTCCAAAGCATTCACCCTAGCTAGCATACAATTGAAGCTATATATAAACAAAACATAGTTAGGATACATACCTCTTGAATAGGGTAGAGTTCTTGACCTTTGAAAGCTTGAGCACCTCAAGTGTGATGCCTCTAATGCTTCACAAACACTAATATGCAAGAGGAGGTTCTAAGAGAATAAGTTACTTGTCTCTATTGAAGGTGAAACCAATTTTGGTGTATGGAAGGGTCTATTTATAGTTGTGGCAAGTGCTAGGGTTACACTTTGTAAACCATAATGATCCATGACTTTCCACATTCCTATGATCCATGGGTTTAACCTCCATGGACTATTCATGGGTTATATTATTGGTTTAGCCCACTTACATAATCAAGGATCACTTAGCCTATACTATAAGTATTATTGATTTGCATAATCAATCCCTCCATATTTAATTAGTCTCTTTTGACCATAAAATTGATTCCAAATTAATTCTTGGACAATACTAATTAAATAACCATATTAATATATTATACTTATAATATATTGATAAATCGTAAATAACCTTATTCTCATAAAACCATCCTATCAAATTGCATTGGTGAAGGCAACCCAAAAGGACCATGCTACTATCGAGTCAAGTACATACCAGTTATAGTTATGGGCTTAGACAACAAATCCAACAGTCTCCCACTTGGATAAGTCTAATAACTATAGCTGCCTATGTGACTTCAGGATTCGACTTAGCAATCATAAGCTTCCAAAAGTCGTTGTCAACTCTAACCCAGTTAGTGACGTATCCTTTAGATAAGGGATCATATACTCCTCTGTTCTCAAGATATCAGCTGGACAAATACATGGAACAATGTCATACTTCTTGTCCAACAGTTTGTTTCCCGATTTCCGATTTGTCTGATATAGAACATAACCGAACACATCAATTTAGTTCTGACCGGGCGTGACACATAAGTCAAAACAAAATCATCCAGGGGCCCAAGATATCACTTTTAATCCTCTTAGGATAAAAGGAACAGATAAACTTCGACATTATATGCTTGTACTAACTATTCATTAAATCATGCACAACGACACAGTTTATAACATCAAGTTACTGATGAGTTTTCGTGCCATCAATGCATGACTAACTCATAGTCAACAACTCATATATCTAGGTTTGAAGACATATATATGATATTATCGTCTCACGATCACTCGTGATAAATTCCATGAAGTGATTCAAGTGAGCAGGGGTTGATCCAATACTCAAATCTTATTTCAGAAGTACTCATGAATGGTGCAGCAAACCTGTTGCAATGCCTAACTCCTTAGACAATCCTACAAGCCAACTCATGATAGTCTTCTTTCATACCTACTTCCAAAGTATGAATGATTGTGGATAGTTTAAATAAATCTTATTTATTCTGGAAGTTAAAACATGCAAAGTGAAACAATAGTAAATAATTGACAGAAGGAAATAACTTTACTTATAAATAAAACTCCTTTTATTCATCATCAAATGTCAATTACAATTTAGCTATTACAAGTTTCGGTTTATCTAATCAGTAAAACTAATATCGTCCTTTAGCCCAATGCCCGTCGCATGTTGCAAGTGCTTAACCCTAGTCAATCCCTAGTCAGTCCCTATGAAGTGGTACTTTCTGTCGATATGTCTGGATCTTTCGTGATCTCTCGGTTCCTTGGTTAAGGCAACCGCCCCTTCATTATTGCAGAAAATTTCCACAGGCTCCTTTATGGATGGAATAACTCCAAGGTCTCCGATGAAGTTTTTCAACCATATCGCCTCCTTCGCTGCTTCGCTTGCTGATATGTACTTTGTTTCACACGTTGAATCAACTACAGTCTCCTGCTTGGAACTTTTCCATGTCACTGCCCCTCCATTCAGGGTAAACACCCAGCCTAACTGAGAACGGAAATTATCTCTGTCGGTCTGAAAGCTCGCATCGCTATACCCTGTCACTCTTAAGTTATCACTCCCACCGAGGGTAAGAACCCAGTCGTTAGTCCTCCGCAGGTACTTAAGAATATTCTTAACCGTAGTCCAATGAGCTTTACCAAGGTTCCCTTGATATTTGTTGACCATGCTCAAAGCAAAGCCCACATCAGGGCGAGTACAAGTCATAGCATACATGATCGAACCAACTGCAGAAGCATATGGTATATAACTCATTTCTGCTATCTCAGCCTCTGTACTCGGACTCTGAGCCTTACTCAGTTTGGTATTGCCTTGGATAGGTAAGTCACCTTTCTTGGAGTTCACCATGTTGAAATGCTTCAGCACCTTGTCCAGGTAGGTACTTTGACTAAGTCCTATTAGTCTTTTACTTATGTTTCTCAATATCCTTATCCCTAGGATATAGGCAGCTTCTCCGAGGTCCTTCATAGTGAAACACTTCCCAAGCCAGGACTTGACCTCCTGCAAGGTTGGGATGTCATTTCCTATGAGTAGTATGTCATCCACATACAACACCAGAAAGCTAACTATACTCCCACTAGCTTTGACATATACGCAAGACTCATCCTCACTTCTTGAAAATCCGAACTCTTTGAATTTCTCATCGAAACAAAGATTCCATCTGCGAGATGCTTGTTTCAACCCATAAATAGATTTCTCAAGCTTACACACTCTATTAGGGTACTCTGCACTGACAAAACCCTCCGGCTGACTCATGTAAACATCCTCAGCCAACTTTCCCATGATTAAGTTTATCTTCCCGTGCTCCACATCCCTACTTCTTTTTAGTCCCTGCAAATCAGAACAAATGTGAAATCCACAACCTGTATCAAGGACCCAAAAATTAGAATGTGATGAGTTATTAGATTGAATAGTGTAAATACCTGCAAAGGAGGGTTTGATCTTTCCATCCTTTATACCATGCAAATACATGGGGCAGCTTCGTTTCTAGTGCCCTTTTTTCATGACAATGGAAGCAGTCAGCATCCTTCGGATTGCAAGAGGGATTCACAGAACCAGCTTTGGTCCCAATAGAAGAGGATCCATCAAGGGACTTTCCCTTGCGGCTCTTGAAGGGATCTTTCCTCTTATTTCCCTTTCCATGTCCTATTTCCAGAACAGTGGTTAAGTAGTAGTAGGAGTAGACACAACCGATTTGCCTTTAAGGTTGCTTTCTGCAGTCCTTAAAAGCCATTGAAGCTTGCTAAGAGTGACCTCCTCCTTGTTCATATGATAAGTCATACGAAACTGATCATAACAAGAGGGTAAAGAGTGTAGAATTATATCTATGGCCAACTCTTCATCAAAATTGACATTCAATTTCAGCAAGCGGTCCACATATCTCATCTTCTGCAAGTGGGCCGTGATGGGTTCACCATCCTTCATTTTGGTTGTGATCATGGAGGCAATGATCTCATACCTTTCCTGCCGAGCACTTTGATGGTATATTTCCATCAAATCATGATACATTTCATAAGGATAGTAGTCCTCATAGGACTTCTGCAGCTCAGCAGTCATGGTTGCAATCATAAGACACGACACCTTTGTCTCATCCCTCTAATGAGTAGTGTGTTCAGCGATTTGTTCAGGAGTAGCAGTGGTGACATCAATCTCATTCAACTCTTTATCAAGGACATATTCTTTGTCCTCATAGCGAATAGCCATTCTGATGTTTCGAATCCAATCATTGAAATTCGAGCCATCAAAAATGACCCTCTCACAAAGGTTCATTATGCAGAAAGAGCCTAAAGGAATTGGTGTGGAAGCATTGTTTGGGGTAGACATCTGAAAAAGAAGAAGAACAAAGTTTAGATTAGATGAGAATCCTTAATATTACACCCAATATGAAATATTAAGGCTAGGATCCAACACAATATTCTACAATTGCGAAGAGGGATGCCGTAATCCAATTGCATAATATTTGAAGGTAGGTAAATGACGATTTACCAATTTCCACCATGAAAAACGAAATAGATTATTAGGTTTTAATTGGTTTGAAATTCCTAGATATTTGAGATTCATTGAAGTTTTCAAAGGCATGTTTAAATCTCGATTGTGCCCTTCAAGTTTGTGACTGGGATGCCAAGGATCACAAACAAGGTGTGAATAACCATGCAAATTAACATGGTACAACCAATGTTACAAATCACCTAATCAATGTGCCGGTTAACCACACGCGCTCCATTGATCTATGATTAACATCGAACTACCATTTGCCACACATTGTCAGTCCCAGATTAGGTGTCGGTTAACCACACACGCTCCACTAACGACTTAACAAGGTGCAAAGTGTAATTTCATGAATTAGCACCATTTTCACATTTTTCCTAAAGTAACTAAGATTGAGAATTAAATAAAAGGTTTAGTTACTTTATATTTATCATTATACTTTTAATGAGGGAGAATTAATGTACTATCCTACCCGTTCGGCTAACGACCCTCCACCAGTCAAGGAAGCGATGGGTGAGAGTGGACACCCATTAAACCACCATTTTATAGGCAGTAACCTTATACCCCCCTTATAGACCGACTTCGTGAATGAGGCCTACTACTGGTAAGAGCGACTTGTTCTTATATATATATATATATATATATATATATATATATATATATATATATATATATTACTAAACTATAATATTATAAAGTATAAGGGTTGAATTTTAACTTTTAAAACTCTAGGGTTTGGAATTAAAGTTTCATTTAATGAAACTTTGGAAATTCCAAAACTTGAGGACAAGTTTTGAAACTTGTCAAAACCCTTCATATTCATAACCTATGAGTTTAATTTGATTTTAATGATAAGACCTTTCATTTTCCATATCTTGAGGACAAGTTATGGAGGTCATTAAGCATCAACTAGATCATATTTCTAACAACTAAATTATCATATAATTCTTGATCTAACTAAACTCATCTACAAGGCAATTCTATATCAACAATTTTAAAACAATTTGGTTTATCATATAAAACAACAAGTATTTTAAAACTTTGATAATAATATTTCAATTGGATGAGCATGATCACTACCATATCTTAAAAAACATACTTTTATGATTCAAAACAGTTTGGGGTAATGATCATATCCAATATTGGCCAAAAACACGAATTTCTGCACTCTGAACAGCCAACTCGACGAGTCCATGAACTGGACTCGTCGAGTAGCTTCATTTCTGCATGGACTCGTCGAGTTCCCCAGTGGACTCGGCGAGTTCATCAGTCAGAATGCAGAAAACTCGATTTTTTCAACTTTGAAAATAAGCAAGCATCAAATATAATAGAAAACAATCCTAGGCTCTAATACCACTGTTGGGTTTTGAGCACTATAACACTTCCTAAGTGCACATGCAACCCTAAATGCTTTGGATCTATGTTTTCTCTAATTATACATGCATTTTCTTTTTCCAAAGCATTCACCCTAGCTAGCATACAATTGAAGCTATATATAAGCAAAACATAGTTAGGATACATACCTCTTGAGTAGGGTAGAGTTCTTGACCTTTGAAAGCTTGAGCACCTCAAATGTGATGCCTCTAATGGTTCACAAACACCAATATGCAAGAGGAGGTTCTAAAAGAATAAGTTACTTGTCTTTATTGAAGGTGCAACCGATTTTGGTGTATGGAAGGGTCTATTTATAGTTGTGGCAAGTGCTAGGGTTACACTTTGTAAACCCTAATGATCCATGACTTTTCACATTCCTATGATCCATGGGTTATTTTATTGGTTTAGCCCACTTACATAATCATGGATCACTTAGCCCATACTATAAGTATTACTGATTTGCATAATCAATCCCTCCATATTTAATTAGTCTCTTTTGACCACAAAATTAATTCCAAATTAATTCTTGGACAATACTAATTAAATAACCATATTAATATATTATACTTATAATATATTGATAAATCGTAAATAACCTTATTCTCATAAAACCATCCTATCAAATTGCACTGGTGAAGGCAACCGAAAAGGACCATGCTACTATCGGCTCAAGTACATACCAGTTATAGTTATGGGCTTAGCACCAAATCCAACATATGAGACGAGAGTCATGTGGCAGTCGAGACAGTATACAACGTGATATGATGCATGTCACATATTCTCAGGAGAAAATGAGTGACTTCACGACAGGTGGCCGGTAGACGGGAATCTGATTAAGTTTTGTGTTTCTTCGGGTGTACCAATGTATGAGTTTCGAGATGGTTGGGTTGCCAAGGTCAAGATTTGATTTCAGAGAGACTAATAGTTCGACGTATGAATGGTTATTTGTACTCCGGGAGGGGCAGCAGTTGATTGTCAATCAACTACAAGGTCGGTATAAGTAGTTCGCATGGGCTTGATTTGTAGCATATGGGGCTTTGGATTGTTGTCAACATGTTCTCAGTCGTGACGATTTCTCCATGCTTCCAATTATGAGTTAGAATACTTCAAGGCTTCAAGTTGTGTGAGTGGAAGACCAATGGTCGTGTCAAGACACTGTGAGATTCCGTAATGGTGTATCGAGGTATCCGAGTATGATGCCCTAGGTTGTTGGATTATTATGAGACTTGGGTGTGTCAGACGGCAAGTAGACCATCAAGCTGTTGGATTAATGTCTAAGTCCATAACTATAATTGGTAAGACTTGACCCGACCCGGCATGGTCCATTTGGGTTGCATGGCATCATGCATTTGGATAGACTATAATGAGAGAAATAACACTTAAGGTTGGTTAATATATTATAAGTTCTAATATATTAATAAGGTTATTTAATTAGTATTGATCAAGAATTAATTTGGAATTAATTAAGTGATCAAAAGGAGACTAATTAAATATATGGGTTGATTGTGTAAATCATTCATTCTTATATATGTGGGCTTGTGATCCAAGATTCCTTATGTTGGACTAAGTCCATGGGGTGACCCATGGATACTCCATGGAGGTTAAAATCCATGGAGCATAAGGAATGGGTAAAGTTATGAGTTACATGGTGTAACCCTAATAGCCACCATATAAAAGAATCTCATGGCTCAAGAAATCGTGCACTAATGTGTGAGTGTGAGGGCTAGACGATAATTAAGGAGTGTTCAAGTTTCTCTCAAGTTATTCCAAGTGTATTTGGTGTTGTGTGAACCATTTGAGGTGTCACACTTGGGGCACTAGGCACTCAAGCTTCATGAAGACATTCTACATCAAAGAGGTATGTATTCTATCTTGTTATATTTATTATTTTGTATGCTAGATTAGGATAATACCTTGGATGTTCATAATTGTATGTATAATAGAGAAAACATAGATCCAAGGTATTTAGGGTTGCATGTACACTTAGGAGTGTTAGAATGCTCATAACCCAACAGTGGTATCAGAGCCTAGGCTTGTTTTCTTGTTATACTTGCAAAAGTAGCTGAAAAATCGAGTTGGATGCATATATTCGATTGTTTTGGCTGGAATTGGACTAGGAACATTACCCTAAGATTTTTTTGGACTTATAAACTTGTTTTTGATGTGGTAATGTTCATGCTAATCCAATTTCTAAGATAATTGTCATAATTTCAAGATTTGTATTAGTTTGTATGTTCATGCTAATTTCTTGAAGATTGATGATTTGAATTATCTTGTTCTTATGAGGTTCTTAGATTAATAGAAAAGTTGTGTGAAATAGTTGTTTTCAATCCATTTTAATCTAAGAGTTGATTCCAAAGTGTGTTTTTGTAACTTGTCCTCAAGTTATATGAAAAGTCACATTTAAGAATCATAAAACTCATAAAAGTTGGCAAAGGTTACAAAATGAAGAGTCTAGTTCTAATTAAATGGTTTTATGACTCCATAACTTGTCCTCAAGTTATGGAGGTTCAAGAGTCTCTTCATTAAATTAAAAAAAAAAAGTGTAACCTTAATTAGTTCCATAAGTTACAATAAAAAAAAGTTATTTTTTTTATTAATTAGTTTAAAGTCTTCCATAACTTGTCCTCAAGATATGGAACTTGAAGAGTTTTTTTTAATTAAAAACTACTTTAAACTCATAAGTTATGGAATTAATTAGTTTTGAATAGTTTCAAAACTTGCCCTCAAGTTTTGGAATTTGAAAAGTTTTCACTTATGAATACTTTAATTCCAAGTTAGCCCTTAGAATTTTAAAAGTTAAAATTCAACCCTTATACTTTATAATATTATAAGTTAATAATATTTATATATATGTATAAGAGTAAACTCAGTCTTACCGTTAGTAGGCCTCATTCACGAAGCCGGTCTATAAGGGGGGTATAAGGTTACTGCCTATAAAATGGCAGTTTAATGGGTGTCCACTCTCACCCACCGCTTCCTTGACTGGTGGAGGGTCGTTAGCCGAACGGGTAGGACAAGGACTATAATTCTCCTTTCATTAAAAGTATTAATGATAAATACTAAGTAACTAAACTCTTATTAATACCCAATCTTAGTTACTTAGGAAAATGTGAATTTGGTGCTAACCCATGAAATTACACTTTGCACTTTGCTTAAGTCGTTAGTGGAGCGTGTGTGGTTAACCGGCACACTAACCTGGACTTAACAAGGTAGGCAAAGGGTAACTTAATATTTATCATAGTATCGGTGGAGCGTGTGTGGTTAACCGGCACACTGATTAAGGGGTAAATATTAAGGGTACCAAGTATATTTGCATGGTTATTCACACCTTGTTTTGTGATCCTCGGCATCCCAGTCACAAAACCTGAAGGGCACACTCGAGATTGAAACATGCCTTTGAACAGTTCAATGAATCTCAAAGATCTAGGACTTTCAAATCCAATTAAAACCTAATAAATTATTTCGTTTTTCATGGTGAAAATTGGTGAATCGTCATTCACCTACCTTCAAATATTTTATAGCTTGGATTACGGCACCCCTCTTCTAAGTTATAAAATAGTTTGTTGGGTCCTAGCCTTAATATTTCATATTGGGTGTCATATTAAGGACTTTAAATCAACTATCTTGAATATCTCCCAAAAAGATGTCTGGTCTAGACATTTATGATCTTCCCAAATCTCTTGAAACAAACTTTCCTAAATGAAGATGATGTCCCATGGATATCATACTTCTTTCACCTCCTCTAATTATTCTCCCTAACCCACAAGTTCCTAAAAAGTTTAAGGTCACTCAAGCCCTATTGGCAAGACAAGGTCTAGGTGTGATCACATCTTGGAGATGTAGTCACATATTGACAAGCCGGGAGAGTTGGGTGTCAAAGTCTTGAGAAAGTTGGTGGCTCAACTACTTTCTAAGTCACATAGTGAGTTCTTTTGGGAATCCTATGAAATAGACTAAGACAAGACCCTTAATGATCTTATCTATTTGCTAAGATCAACTTCCTAAAACGCTATGGACATTGACAATGATGACATTGGATATCCAGTAAAGCTCTCTCTTCCCAATGGAAAGGGATCGGCCATAGTCAACTCGATTGACCCAATGGTAAAGAGAGAGGCGAAGTCTGAGATAGTCCCATTATCAAGGGTCCATAGGTAACTATTTCCAAAGAAAGGGGCATTGGTTACGAAGCTGCCAAATTTACCTAAGGATGTTAAAGTCAATAAGTTTGGCTCTACTTCAGGTAAAGTCCATTGTCTAACTCTATTAAGTACATGCTGATTCTGATCGCGAAGATGGATTTCAATCGCATGGTTCGGTGATCAGAATTTTGGGCTATTACTTAAGAGTTATGATATTTATATTGCTTAGGAATAGATAACAACAAGGTTTTCATATGGATTGTAAGGATAAGTTTTTCCGCAAAGTTTTAAAATAAAAGAAAAAGGTTTTGATTTTATTTATTTTAAGTATCCTTACAATGGCATTTGTGAAAAGTTGTTGCTTATAAGATTCCATTGATAGCAATATTGGAAAAATGGATTTGATTCTTTCGGTTGTGGTAGTGTCTAATATTACCAAATAAGGAAAGATTCTCATCACCCAAGGTTCAATTGGACCGAAACTTGGAATCATGCAAGTTGTATAGTATGATGAATGAGAACTTTCAGCTTGGAAAATTAAGACTAATTCCTTATGTGAATAAGGAAAGGACTAAGGGATCGAGTACACATTCTTGTGCACTGGTCAAGTCCACCACAAAAGATCAAGAAGACTATTCGTCATGATTTACTTAAGTTCAGTAAATATGGTTATACTTATAAGTTTAAGTATAAGTCTGTAGCATTGGAGAAGTTTCAATGTGAGACAGAACGAATAAGAAGAATCAAAGTATGGCAGAAAGATAAAAGTTTCTCAAATCTGAAAAGATGGGAGAGTACTTTAGTATCATGTTTATGATCATCTTAATGATTAAGATACCATATCACAATTGGTCCTCTAAAGTCATCTTAGTGCATTCTTATGACTAAGAAGAGGAGTCATGAATTGTTGAAATGGTTAAATAAAAAAGATGAGTCATACTTCGTTCCAAAACAATTCTTAGAGTCATACTCCAAGATTGTAACTTGAGTGACATATCTTAAAGAGGGTTTGTTAACACTAGTCAAATGTAAGAGTAAAAGGTTATCTACTCTTGTACATTTGAAATTGGTAAGTTGTGATGTTTTGGATAAAACAGAGACCAACTTAGGCCAATTGTGTAAAGTTGTCAAGTCCACCACAAAAGATCAAGAAGACTATTCGTCATGATTTACTTAAGTTCAGTAAATATGGTTATACTTATAAGTTTAAGTATAAGTCTGTAGCATTGGAGAAGTTTCAATGTGAGACAGAACGAATAAGAAGAATCAAAGTATGGCAGAAATATAAAAGTTTCTCAAATCTGAAAAGATGGGAGAGTACTTTAGTATCATGTTTATGATCATCTTAATGATTAAGATACCATATCACAATTGGTCCTCTAAAGTCATCTTAGTGCATTCTTATGACTAAGAAGAGGAGTCATGAATTGTTGAAATGGTTAAATCAAAAAGATGAGTCATACTTCGTTCCAAAACAATTCTTAGAGTCATACTCCAAGATTGTAACTTGAGTGACATATCTTAAAGAGGGTTTTTTAACACTAGTCAAATGTAAGAGTAAAAGGTTATCTACTCTTGTACATTTGAAATTGGTAAGTTGTGATGTTTTGGATAAAACAGAGACCAACTTAGGCCAATTGTGTAAAGTGTTAGTCTTGATAAAGAATCCGCACTATCTCTTGAATATTTGACAAGGGAGTCTTATATGTCAAGAGGACAGTGGGAGTCTTAAAGCTCTTGAAAGTTTCAAGACTTAATCAAGAATAAAACCTAAAGTCCTTCACTAGCACACGACTTGAGGTTTATAACATATCGTGTTGAAATTTTTGTGCCTATTCAAGTTGGCTTTGCATAGGAGTTCTGAGAGTTCTCAATTGGTTGCACAACTACTTGGAAGCAATGGCGGGCACCTGAGCTGCCAAATGGCAAGAATTTAAGATTGCACAAGTTTAATCAATATGAGTTTGGATTTGTCACTAACCTTGTCTTGTGATTATGGTTTTGACAAATTCACATGGATAAGAACACATACACTATTAAATCTAAGTGTCATAAGGTTTCTCTCCGATTCATGAAAATGATGGTGAGGAAACACTTTCACCAAGTAGATTTTATCTAGATAGCAATTGTGATATTTGCATTCTCAAAGTCGTTAGTGGAGCGTGTGTGGTTTACCGACACACTAACATGGACTTGTGAGAAGTGGCAAAGGTCTAAACAATTGAGACTATGATTACGGCATCCCTTTTCATAGTTCTAAAATTGTTTAGACACACATGTGAGCTATCAAAGAGAGGTGTATGATTTTGATAAAGTTTTATCAAAACAATCTAGTATCAGAAATCTGAACTTTGGTAAGAAAGTCAGCTGATTTCTGAGTACATGTCAAAGCTAGTGGGAGCATAAGTGTTATGCTAATAATCATCATGTTAGTGGGAGCATGATAATTATGACAAAGGTTGCAAGTTAGCAATGTTAATTATAGAAAACAAAAGTTTCAATTCGTGAGGCTGCAGGGGTTGAAAAAGTTGTTTTGCTATAATTAAGGGAGAGGAAATTATACTTCATTTCAATTCTAAAAGCTTAGATTGAGATTTTAATCATAAATCAAGGATATATATATGAATTTCATGTTGGAATGGCTCAACATAAGGAAATTCTATATATGGGTCCATTATTTGCGTTCTAAAATTCGATTATGATTACGACATCCCTTTTCATAATCTGAATTTTGAGAACTTGGCAAATTGAAATGGAAATATTATAGCAAAAGACTGGTTTAGTCTTTATGTGAGACATCATGAATCGTGTCCCATATGCTTCGGATATAGGATCGATTACATGTGCTATATTCATCCTTTCTAAAATTTTCCAAATGCCTGGGGCATTATGAAGGGAAAAGGTCTAGAATTGGATATGACTAAAATGATTAAGCAATTGTCGAGGACAATCTAAGGTTTACCAAAGATGGGTTGCTCAAGGACAGTTGGAAGTATAATGTTAATTCTGGAAGGACCATATTGACATAATCTGTAAGGAGGCAACTCTTGTTCAGAAGTGATAGTCAAAACGGAATATGGAAATGTTTCAAAGTTAGAAATTATTCAATCTGTGTAAGATTAGGAAACTTAATGAAAGAAGGATGTTTCCAAGGAGCTGATCTCCTTTGGAATGCTTTGTAATGATTGTTGTCAAGTCTTTCTGACTTCGTGCATAATCATTAAGAGGATCAATGCATATAAGTTTAGAATCTAACAGATTTCAGTAAATGGCATGAATTTGGAATTCTTGCATTTGCAGTAAGGATTTGGGACTGTGAAAAGAGGATCATTGGAGTGATGTTCAATTGATCTATTTTACAAAGTAAAGATCATAGACAAACATAGTATGCATACTTGGTGTATGGCATGACTAGTGTTTAGAAAACATAGTGTACATGCTTGGAGCATGGGACAACTATTGTTTTAAATTCAAGTATAAAGTTGATAAAACCGAAACAATGAATAATGAGTAATCAGTATGGTGATAAATAAAAGTGTTTATTTATATTCATAGGGTTTGATACCATATTTGATTCATTTATTCTTGTGTTTCACTTTGCATGTTTTGACTTCCAGAATAACTAAGTCGCTCTTCCTGAATGATTAAGTTATTCAAACCATCCACAGTCGGTCATATGTTGGAAGTAGATATGAATCAAGACTGTCATGGGTTCGTTTGTAGAGGTCCAAGTTGGTGGACAAAGTGGTGCTACAACACTCATGAGTGCTCATAAGTTCTGAGTATTGGATTCAACCCGCGCTCATTTGAATCACTTCATGGATTTTATCACGAGTGATCATGAGACGATAATATATTATATTCTTCAAACCTAGAGATATGAGTTGTTACTATGAGTTGGTTATACATTGATTGCACGAAAACGCATTGGTAACTCGATGTTATAAAACGTGCCTTTGTGTATGATTCAACAAGTAGTAGAACAAGCCATATGAGTCGAAGTTTATCCATTCCTTTTACTTTCGGGATAAAAGCGATATCTGTGGGCCCCTCGATGATTTAAAGATGATACATGCGAGTGCTTGGCCAAGCCAGGACTGATTTGATTTGTTCAATCAGTCAGTCATCATGAATCGGAAATCGGGAAACAACAAATGGACAGAGAGAATGATTGATAATCCATGTCTCAGTCCATATGCTATCTAGAATGGAGGAATATATGATCCCTTATCTACTGGACAAGTCATTGACAAAGGTCAGAGTTCATCGACAAGGTCAGAGTTCGACAGAAGCTTTTGAGAGCTACGATTGCTGATCGGTTCCTGAAGTCATACACAATAATAGTTTTAGACTTATCCAAGTGGGAGACTGTTGGATTAATGTCTAAGTCCATAACTATATTTGGTAAGACTTGACCCGACCCGGCATGGTCCATTTGGGTTGCATGGCATCATGCATTTGGATAGACTATAATGAGAGAAATAACACTTAAGGTTGGTTAATATATTATAAGTTCTAATATATTAATAAGGTTATTTAATTAGTATTGATCAAGAATTAATTTGGAATTAATTAAGTGATCAAAAGGAGACTAATTAAATATATGGGTTGATTGTGTAAATCATTCATTCTTATATATGTGGGCTTGTGATCCAAGATTCCTTATGTTGGACTAAGTCCATGGGGTGACCCATGGATACTCCATGGAGGTTAAAATCCATGGAGCATAAGGAATGGGTAAAGTTATGAGTTACATGGTGTAACCCTAATAGCCACCATATAAAAGAATCCCATGGCTCAAGAAATCGTGCACTAATGTGTGAGTGTGAGGGCTAGACGATAATTAAGGAGTGTTCAAGTTTCTCTCAAGTTATTCCAAGTGTATTTGGTGTTGTGTGAACCATTTGAGGTGTCACACTTGGGGCACTAGGCACTCAAGCTTCATGAAGACATTCTACATCAAAGAGGTATGTATTCTATCTTGTTATATTTATTTTTTTGTATGCTAGATTAGGATAATACTTTGGATGTTCATAATGAAGGGTTTTAGGTACAACAAATAAACTAGAAAACAATTCCTAAGTTCACATGCAACCTACTTTGGATCTATGTTTTAACTATTGAACATACAACTTTGAATTGCAATACAAGAACCCTAGAGGAGAGAGGCTATTATCGAAAATAGTAAACTAGGGTTTAGGGTTTACATACCTTTCAATTGTTATAGCAAACAATTGATATTCCCTTGATCTTGATCTTGATCTTCTTGGAAGCTTTAGCACCACAAGTGTAATGCCTCTAATGGAGTCACACCCAAACTAGCAAGAAGGAAAGTAGAAGAGAGAGAGAGAGGAGAGGGAGTATGCAATTTCGGCCAAGGTATTCTTCCAAAGAATCAGTACACTAAAATGTGAGCCAGGAGGCTCCTTAAATAGTTGAGGGAACTAGGGTTTAGGGAAAACCCTAGTTATCCTTTGCTTAGGGCCTAAGCAAGACCCAAGGGCCTTATTCAAGCCCCTATGGACGAAATTATTAGGGTTTCCCCTAAAGATTTCGTCCACCCTCTTCCAAGGGGGTTCTAGAGCCTTCCACTCAACTATTAGATAATTGCAAACTAGTCCCTGCACCTTATAATTAATTCTTTTAACCCCAAAATCAATTCTGATTAATTTCTGGCTAACAATTAATTAAACATAATGATTTCTAATTAATATATTAATCCATTAACATATTAATAAATCATTTATATATATATTAATTTATTAATCTTATAAATTAATATCTCTCCTTTCATAATTTCCTTGTCCAGTTGCTAGGTTGAGGGCAACCCAAAAGGACTGTGCTGCTATCAATTCAAGTACATACCAATTATAGTTATGGGCTTAGACACCTAATCCAACAGTCTCCCACTTGGATAAGTCTGTAACTATAATTGCTAGTATGCCTTCTAAATTTGACCAGCAAATTGTAGCTTCCAAAAAACTGCTGCCGAACTCTGACCCAGTCAGTTACGTGTCCTAAGATAAGTGATCATATAACCCTTCGTTCTGCTTGATATCCCCAGACAAAAGACATGGAATATAATCAATCTCTTTGTCCAGAATCTATGTTTCCCGATTCCTGATTTGTGATGATGTAGGACTTCTAATTGAACACATCAATTTAGTCCTGGCTGGGCCCAGCACATAAGTCAACACCAAATCATCGAGGGGCCCACATATATCGCTTTTCCTGTTAGGGCAAAAGGAACGAATAAACGTTGACTCATATGCTTGTATCTTTTACTCATCAAATTATGCATGACAATACGTTTTATAACACCAAGTTACTGATGCGTTTTCGTATCACCAATGCACAACCGACTTGTAAATTACAACTCATATATCTTCGTTTCAAGATTATAAGATATTATCGTCTCAGTATTACTCGTGATGAATTCCATGAAGTAATACTCTGAGCGTGGGTTTATCCAATACTCAAATCTCAATTTCTGAGTACTCATGAACATTGCAGCAATTCTATTGCCATGTCTATCCTTAGACAATCTGCAATCCAATTCATGACAGTCTTAATTCACTACTTACTTCCAAGAGTACGAGCGACTGTGGAGTTTGAATAATCTCATTATTCAGGAAGTAAAACATGCAAAAATGAAACACAATAATAAACAATTGACAAAAGGTAGTAGCCAAACTTATAAATAATACTTTATTATTTAATCACCAAAAGTCAATTACATTTACTTTGTTACAAGTTTCAAAAACTAATCTAACTACTAAAACTAATATCATCTTTCAGTCCTATGCTCCGAGCATGCTGAATATGCTTAGCCCTACTCAGACCCTTTGTGAGAGGATCTGCTGGGTTATCTTCAGATGACACCCTCTTTACTATAAGATGGCCTTCTTCTACTCTATGTCTGATGAAATGGTACTTTCTGTCGATATGTCTGGTCTTACCATGATCTCTCGGTTCCTTTGTCAAAGCAACCGCTCCTTCATTATCGCAGAACAGTTCCATAGGCTCCTGGATGGTTGGAACAACTCCGAGATCCCCGATGAAGTTCCTCAACCAAGCTGCTTCTTTCGACGCTTCACTTGCTGCAATGTACTCTGATTCACAAGTAGAATCAGCCACCGTATTTTGCTTGGAACTCTTCCAAGTAACTGCTCCTCCATTCAGTAAAAACACCCAGCCTGACTGAGAACGGAAGTTATCTCTATCCGTCTGAAAGCTGGCATCACTGTAACCATCTACTCTCAAATTATCACTGCCACCAAGCACAAGGACCCAGTCCTTTGTCCTTCGCAAATACTTGAGTATATTCTTAACTGCTATCCAATGAGCTCTACCTGGGTTTCCCTGATAGCGACTGACCATGCTCAAAGCAAATGCCACATCAGGGCGAGTACATGTCATAACGTACATGATCGATCCGACAGCGGAAGCATAAGGTACACGACTCATGTCATCTATTTCAACATCTGTACTCGGGCATTGAGTCTTACTCAATTTGGTATTGCTCTGGATAGGTAGCTCTCCCTTCTTGGAATTTTCCATACTAAACCTCTTTAGTACCTTATCCAAGTATGTGCTCTGACTAAGTCCAATTAGTCTCTTCTTTCTATCTCTCAATATTCTAATCCCAAGAATATAGGCAGCTTCTCCAAGGTCTTTCATGGCAAAACACTTTCCAAGCCAAGACTTAACTTCTTTCAAGGTTGGAACGTCGTTACCAATGAGTAATATGTCATCGACATACAACACCAGAAAAGTTACTATACTCCCACTAGCCTTGATATACACACAGAACTCATCTTCACTTCTAGAGAAACCAAACTCTTTGACTTTCTCATGGAAGCAAAGATTCCAACTGCG
The DNA here is from genome assembly GCF_052849685.1 of Lactuca virosa. Lineage (NCBI taxonomy): Eukaryota > Viridiplantae > Streptophyta > Magnoliopsida > Asterales > Asteraceae > Lactuca > Lactuca virosa. Next base: position 353,715,406 of record NC_136430.1, read on the forward strand.
AGATGCTTGTTTCAATCCATAAATGGATTTCTCAAGCTTGCACACTCTATTGGGGAACTTTGCATCAACAAAACCCTCTGGCTGACTCATGTAAACATCTTCAGCCAACTTCCCATTAAGGAAAGCAGTTTTGACATCCATCTGCCAGATTTCATAATCATGAAAGGCAGCTATGGCGAGCAATATCCTAATAGATTTAATCTTAGCCACTGGCGAGAAGGTCTCGTCATAGTCAACCCCTGGGGTTTGAGTGAAACCTTTTGCAACCAGTCGAGCCTTGAATGTGTGTACATTTCCATCCATGTCTGTCTTCTTCTTGAAGATCCATTTGCACCCAACTGTCTTACGACCTGGTGCACTATCAACCAAATTCCAAACTTGGTTGTCATACATGGACTTAATCTCGCTGTCCATTGCCTCTTTCCACTTGGAAGCCTCTGGGCCTGCCATTGCTTCCTTATAAGTGACTGGTTCATCTAAGTTTACCAGTGTTCTGTCACTTATGAATGTGTCACCATCTGAAGTAATATGAAAACCATACAACTCAGGTGGCACACTCACCCTAGCGGATCTTCTAAGAGGTAATGAGTTATCGATTGGTTCAACAGGAACTGTTTCCTCTGGTTGAGTGCTAGTGTCATCTAAGGTTCCTTCATTGGCTGAATCTTGAATTTCTTCAAGGTCAATAGTGCTCCCACTGTCCTCTTTAAATATGAGCTCTCTTTCAAGAAAGACTCCTCTTCGTGCTACAAAGACCACGTTTTCACTAGGCCTGTAGAACAAATATCCAAAAGACTGCTTTGGGTAACCAATGAAAACACATTTCTCACTTCTAGCTGCTAGCTTGTCGTGAGTCTCTCGTCTTACGAAAGCTTCACAACCCCAGACTTTAATATGTGCTAACGAGGGAACTTTCCCTGTCCACATTTCGTGAGGTGTTTTGGCAACCTTCTTTGTAGGGACAAGATTGAGGATGTGGGCGGCTGTCTCTAAGGCATACCCCCAGAAGTGAATAGGAAGCGAAGCCCGACTCATCATAGAACGAACCATGTCTAACAAGGTTCGATTGCGCCTCTCAGCTACACCATTTAACTGTGGTGTCCTAGGAGGAGTCAATTGTGAGACTATCCCACATTCTTTCAGATAGTCGTTAAACTCGATACTAAGATACTCCCCGCCTCTATCGGATCTAAGTATCTTTATCTTTCTGCCCAATTGATTTTCGACTTCATGTTTAAACTCTTTGAACTTTTCAAAAGTTTCTGACTTATGCTTGATCAAGTAGATATATCCATATCTGCTATAATCGTCAGTGAAAGTCACATAGAATCGATTAGCATCTCTTGTAGTTGATCTGAAGGGCCCACACACATCTGTGTGTATGAGATCCAACAGACCTTCACCTCTTTCACAAGACCCTGTGAATGGTGATTTTGTCATCTTTCCCAAAAGACAAGATTCACACATATCATCTGACTTTAGGTCAAATGATTCCAACACTCCATCCTTTTGGAGTTGGGCTATGCGTTTCTTGTTAATGTGTCCAAGACGGCAATGCCACAAGCATGCCTTGTCTACACTATTAGACAAGTCAATATTAAGTACACTATTTCCTAAGCTATCAACACAAGTCACTGTTTCATACACACCATTACAAGGCAAAGCTTCAAACATAAAAACACCATTCTTATAAACAGAAATTGAACCATTCAAATCATTAAAAGAATATGTAAAACCTTGTCTGAACAATGCATGAAATGAAATAATGTTTCTCGTCATCTCAGACGAATAGCAACAATTTATTAAATCTAATCTAACATCATTACTAAGCAGAAGCTGATAAACTCCGATCTTGGTTACTGGTGAAGACTTTCTATTTCCCATGATCAGGTTTATCCTTCCTCGCTCTATCTCCTCACTTTCCTTTAGACCCTGCAAATCAGAACAGATATGAAAACCACATCCTGTGTCAAGGACCCATGAACGAGAAGATAATGAGTTATTAGCAGAAATAGTGTAAATACCTGCCGAAGATGGCTTCACTTTGCCATCCTTGATATCTTGCAGATATTGTGGGCAAGATCTCTTCCAATGCCCTTTTTGGTTGCAGTAAAAGCAAACTGCCTCTTTTGGATCAGAAACATGGGGAGTGGAACCATTGGGCTTAGCCTTTGGGCCATTACTAGATGACCCAGCTTGAGCCTTGCTCTTCCAGTTTTGCTTGGGAGGACCTTTCCTCTTTTTCCCCTTTCCCTATCCAATAGCCAAAACAGGGGCACTTGTAGGTGTGGAGGGTATACTTTTACCCTTCATCCCTGCCTCAGCTGTCTGCAACAAGTTGTACAATTGGGCCAAGGTCTGCTCAGTATTGTTCAAATGGTAAGTTAGAATAAACTGACCATAACATTCAGGAAGTGAGTTCAAGACCATGTCAATGGCCAATTCCTCATCAAAGTGAATATTGAGCTTGACCAAACGCTCTATGTAGCGTTGCATTCTTTGCACATGTGACACAACCGACTCCCCATCTTTCATCTTGCAAGCCATGAGTGACTTGACTACTTCGAACTTTTCTTGACGAGCTCGCTTATGGTACTTTTCCACAAGGTCCTTGTTCATCTCGAAAGGCCAGTAGTCCTCATAGTACCTCTGCAGTTCTGGGGACATAGTTGCCACCATGATGCATGCCACTTTGGTAGCATCATCGTAATGTTTCTTGTAGGCAGCAAGATCTTCAGGAGTAGCTTCATTCTCATCAAGCTCTTTGAGCTCCTTTTCAAGAACATATTCTTTGTTCTCGAAACGAAGAGCCATCTTGATGTTGCGCATCCAATCGTTATAGTTTGAGCCATCCATAACGACTTTGGAGCATATATTGAGCAAGGAGAAGTTCTGGTTGGAGGAGGATGAAGTAGAAGTGTTTCCAGGAGTAGACATCTGAAAAGAAAGAAAGTTTTAGTTAGATTTCAAGATACCTTAATAGAATAACCCAAAGATATAATATCAAGGTTAGGATCCAACTATGAAGATTCACAACTTAGAAATGGGATGCCGAGATCCAAGTGCAAATTTCATAAAGGTAGGTGAATGACGATTCACCAATTCCACCATTAGACGAAACAAACGAAGTGAAATTCCTAATTCTTTTGAGATACATTGAAACTATTCAATGGCATGTTTTAATCTCAGATTATGCTCTTCTATTTGTGACTGGGATGCCGAGGGTCACAAACAAGATGTGAATAACCATGCAAATGTGCTTGGTAACCTCATTGTCTTTATCATTAACTATTGATGTGCTGGTAAACCACACACGCTCCATCAAAATGACAATTATGAGATACCCATTACTACTCTTTATTAGTGCCTTTTAGTGTGCTGGTTAACCACACACGCTCCACTAACGACCAATAAAGCATAATGTGCAATTTCATGGATTAGCATACTTTTCACATTTTTCCTAAAGTAACTAGAGTTGGGATTTTGAAAATAATGTTCTAGTACTTTCTTTAATATCATTATACTTTTAATGAGAAGTAGTTGTCCTATCAAATCCGTTCTGCTAACGACCCTCCACTAATCAAGGAAGCGGTGGGTGAGAGTGGACACCCATTCAACTACCATTTTATAGGCAGTTTCCTTATACCCCCCTTATAGATTAGCTTCGTGAATGAGGCATACTAGCGATTTGACTGACCATGTTCTTATACATATATAATATTAAACTTTTAATTATAATATATATATAAGGTGTGTTTTAAAACATTTTAAAACTTCAAGGGTTTATAAATTTCGAAATTTAAGCTATTAAATTTAAATTTTAATAAACCAATTAACTAGATTTAATATTTATCTTTTAATTAACTATTAATCAAATTATTAAATCTTGTAAGGATTATCTAATTAAATTAATCCATTAATTTAATCCTAATCCTTATCCCTCTAAATTTCGAAAAATAGGGTAAGGATAATTATCCAATTAATCTAATTAAGCAACAATTATCCAAAACAAGAAACCCTAGTTATCCTCTAGCATATTTCGAAATTTACGAGGGAGGAGGCTAGGGTTTTCAAAACCCTAACCCTAATTTCGATTAGGGTTCTTTGGAGGCTAGGGTTTTCGAAAAAACCCTTTGATCCAAAACCCTAGAAATCGAAAATTTGGCCTTTAGGGTTTAATAGCTATAAACCCTAATTTGCAATTCAACAATTGTAGCAATTCAATTTAAAACAACAATGGCTCTGATACCACTGATGGGTTTTAGGTACAACAAATAAACTAGAAAACAATTCCTAAGTTCACATGCAACCTACTTTGGATCTATGTTTTAACTATTGAACATACAACTTTGAATTGCAATACAAGAACCCTAGAGGAGAGAGGCTATTATCGAAAATAGTAAACTAGGGTTTAGGGTTTACATACCTTTCAATTGTTATAGCAAACAATTGATATTCCCTTGATCTTGATCTTGATCTTCTTGGAAGCTTTAGCACCACAAGTGTAATGCCTCTAATGGAGTCACACCCAAACTAGCAAGAAGGAAAGTAGAAGAGAGAGAGAGAGGAGAGGGAGTATGCAATTTCGGCCAAGGTATTCTTCCAAAGAATCAGTACACTAAAATGTGAGCCAGGAGGCTCCTTAAATAGTTGAGGGAACTAGGGTTTAGGGAAAACCCTAGTTATCCTTTGCTTAGGGACTAAGCAAGACCCAAGGGCCTTATTCAAGCCCCTATGGACGAAATTATTAGGGTTTCCCCTAAAGATTTCGTCCACCCTCTTCCAAGGGGGTTCTAGAGCCTTCCACTCAACTATTAGATAATTGCAAACTAGTCCCTGCACCTTATAATTAATTCTTTTAACCCCAAAATCAATTCTGATTAATTTCTGGCTAACAATTAATTAAACATAATGATTTCTAATTAATATATTAATCCATTAACATATTAATAAATCATTTATATATATATTAATTTATTAATCTTATAAATTAATATCTCTCCTTTCATAATTTCCTTGTCCAGTTGCTAGGTTGAGGGCAACCCAAAAGGACTGTGCTGCTATCAATTCAAGTACATACCAATTATAGTTATGGGCTTAGACACCTAATCCAACACATAATTGTATGTATAATAGAGAAAACATAGATCCAAGGTATTTAGGGTTGCATGTACACTTAGGAGTGTTAGAATGCTCATAACCCAACACAAGTGACTATATTTCCAGATGTGAGATCATCAACTAATGGTCACCAGACGAGAATTGTTCAAGAGTGTGACTATACTGAGGAAGGTGCCCTGTCTACGAGAACTTAAGTCAAGAGTAGTGATGCATAATCTGGGTAGGTGTGTGCACCTAACTATATTGGACCGTGGAGTATTCGATAGTGAACTCAGTGTGGTGACGGCTTAAGGATGAGATTATCGGGTGATAAGAGAGTGAACAGATCCGGGTGGGAGTAATCACTTAGGACTGTCAGGGGAGACCATGGAAAGAGCCCATGGAGAGTAAGAGAGGGTGTCGTAATACTACGGGAAGCCGTAGCATTCACAATGTCAGTACGAGAGAGTATCGTAATACTACGGGGAGCCGTAGCATTCACGAGTCCGTACGATAGAGAGTATCGTATGACTACGAAGAGTCGTAGCATACATGAGTCAGAGAGAGGGTATTGTGTGACTGCGGAGAGTCGTAGCATACGTGAGTCAGAGAGAGAGAGAGAGTATCGTGTGACTGCGGAGAGCCGTAACATACGTGAGTCAGAGAGAGAGTATCGTAAGACTGCGGGGAGCCGTAGCATTCGTGAGTCAGCGAGAGAGAGATAGAGATAGAGAGAGAGAGAGAGAAAGATAGATAGAGAGAGAGAGTATCGTAAGACGGCGGGGAGTCGTAGCATTCGCGAGGCGAATGAGAGAGTGTCATAGGACTACGAGGAGTTGTAGAACTTGTTAGTCAGTGAGAGAGTGTTGTATAACTGCGGGGAGCCGAAGCCTTACTAGTCAGGGTGTGACGTAGAAGGGCTCTTAGGCCTGGGTAGCCTTGCCAAATGAGTCTGTGGGAAACTGGTGGCCGAACCAGGGGCGAGATTGGGGTCTCAGCAATGGTCGGAAACCGTTGTGTTTTGAGTTAGAGAGGGGTTGTCGCAAATCGGAAGGATCGAGGTGTAATGCATGCATATATTCACGGAACATGGGTCATGAGTTAAGTACTAGATTGGGACAAGTGGTTCCAACTCTGTGTCGGACCAGACTCTGGTGGGTGAGTTTGGCTCTATCTGTGTGGAGGACGAGCAGGTTTGGATTTCGAGTGGATTTCATTCTGAGAGGGATGTGTTTCCCATTTGATGTTTTAGACTTGGGTGAACCTGTTCATTGGTTTGAGGAGGACCACGACGCGCATGAGGTAACAAGTGGTAGGCGACCAAGGTCGTCTGTGGGGTGCGATTTCAAATCGGTTGTAGTAATCGCTCGTGATAAAGCGACTTCGTGATTGTGGAGTTTAGTGTGATTGGATGAGTCCGCTCGGTTGGAAAAGACTACTGTGAAGTCGTATTTTCGAATGGGCTAGGGTAGTCTTGGAGATTCAACTATTGGGTCGAGAGTCGATCTTGTATTCGGATTTGGTGTCAAGCATCGAGAGGCAGCGGGAGTTATGTTTCCGGATATCAGTGGATTGTTCGGTCAGGCATGGACTTTGATTTTGGGGCCGGAGCTGAATCATCTTGGGGTCGGCAGTGAAATGATTCTGTCTGACGGGAGGTCGGACCTAGTGTAGATTTTCGGTTTCATGTGGATCGGCAGGTCTTCATTTAGTGTTGAGGACAGAGTATTGAGGTTCACTCTTCAGATGGGTTCTGATAGCAGTATCGAAGGTTGGTCATTGGTGCGAGATGACCTCCATTTCTTTGGGTTCGGTCGGAGTCAACTGGTATGTCGAGCATGAGTGTTCAGTAGCTAATTATGGTCAACGACTTGTTCCATCAGTCGCGACAAAGTAATCAGAGTTGGAGGAGTTTTATCAAGTCTGTTATTCGATGAGCAAATGACATGGGGATATACCGCATGGGCGATCATTCGGGGAAAAATACCATTTCAGATTCCAAGTTTTGGAGAGGCAGAGTTGGTTCTACAACGGTGAAGGGTTCGTTCTTCTTCGAGTTGAAGGGCTCTTATTAGTTTCGGTTGTCTTGGGGAGATCGTTTATGTTCCGAATATTCGGTTTCGCTTCTCGGGCTAGTTGATTGGATCTGAGTAATGATAAGGAGCGATTTCGAGGGCGAAATCAAGTTTAAGTGGGGGAAAATTGTAACATCCTGTTTCAGATCGACTGTGATTAAGGGTTCGTGGGCTGCAACCCGGGCATAAGAAAAGCCTTGAGGCTGCGACGAGTTACTAGAAGCGTATGGCTTCTTAGCATCTTCCCGTGGATGTGGGAATTCGTTGGAAACAGGCTCATTACGAAGAAGCTATGATAGTTTGAAGTTTTGGCAAGTTTGTTCCCTTATTTGAGAAAAGGTGGCAGCTAAGTACGCGGGGCGTACGTGTGTGTACGCTCAGCGTACTCATGTGCGTGATTTGGACGCGGAGTCGCCTAGTACGCTGGGTGTACTAGGCTTAGGGAGAAAACCTTAATTGAAGGGTGTGTCACTATTTAAGAAACATGATGGCCTCATTTCTGGCCACCATTTCCAGACCTCAACCCTCTCAAAACCCTAATTTCCGTTCCTTTAGCTTAAGTGTCCATTTGTGAGCTTCTAAGTGTTCTCGTGGTATCCTTGGAGTGAAGAAGGAGCATTGAAGAGAATAGAGTTGGAGTCCAGGCTTTGGATCTGAGCTTTTCTGTGGTTAGAGCATCATTTGAAGGTATAAAGCTCAAAGCCTTCTCATCCTTTTTGATTTGAGCATATTATGGTCCATTTTAGGGTTTTTGGTCCCAAAGCTTGAAGCTTTATGATTTGTTGAACTCTGGAGCCTTATATATGTCCCTTTAAGTGTTTCTAGTGGAGAGGATTCATAAAAATGAGGTCTTGGACGTTAAAACCACCCCATACATGAGATATGAGCATTTTTTGGAGTAAAGAGTGAGTGTATTTGGGTTTGGGACTTTATCAGCCTTGCAAAGGCTTAAAGTCACGAACTTTATGGAGTATGAGCCTTTAGGGAGTCCAGATCTGAGAGTATAGCTATGGACTTAACGGGTTAAGACCAAGAGAGTGGGAAAAGCAAGACTGGACGTACGCCCCGCGTAATCCTAGTACGCCCCGCATACTGATCAAGCATCCCCGATCAGGATTCGTGTGTACGCTGAGCGTACCAAGGGAGGTACGCCTCGCGTAATCTCGTTTTGGGCTTTTTGAGCTAAATCTCATATTGGGCCTGGATTTTGGGCTTGTTGTACTTGAGATTTTGATTAGAGAAATATATGTATATGTCTTGGGCCTTTGTATTTGGCTTGCCATTTGGACTTAAGTTTAAGAGTTGGGCCTTGGAAGATCCAATTTAGTATTGGGTCTTGGTGGGCCCAATGGGCTTGGGTTATTTATGGGACGGGTAGTGGACTATCTTTAGACCTAATGAGTGAAGGTTTGGTCTTAGATCTTAATTCGGTTAATTGTGGGTTTTGGCTCAGTGTTAGAGGCCGGTGTGCAGCAGCAACATTTATAGGAGTTGTTCATCATCCGAGGTGAGTCTTCTCACTATACTTACCTTGAGTAGTAATTTTGTGTGACCAGAGGGTCTTGTATGTTATATTGAGTATTGTGATATCCTGCATCATGTCTTTGTGATTTATGTTGTGTATTATTTGGAGCTTTACTGAGTTAGGACCGGAGGGTCCACCCGAGCTATGGTACCGGAGGGTTCCACTGAGACACATTGACTAGAGGGTCTTATTCGAGATATAGCCATGAGAGGATAATGAGTTATGTGTGGTATTTTGGGGAACTCACTAAGCTTTGTGCTTACCTTGTTATGTGATATGTGTTTCAGGTATTTCTCAGGATCGCGGGAAGGCGCCGACTTGATTGTACACACGAGATGGAGTTATGTTTTGAGGATCCTAGATTTTTATTCAACAATTATGGATATGTGTTTTTGATAATTTGATACTTCGGGGTTTTTGTGAAATTTGTTAATGATAATTATGTGATTTTAAAATGAAAATTTTGTTTGAAATTTTACGGTGTTATTGAACTCCTACCATCTTCTGGCTGATTTTTCTTACAACAACATCTATCACTCCAGTATCGATGCGATGCCATTTGAGCTTCTTTATGGGAGGAAGTGTCGTAACCCAGTCTGTTGGAGAGAGTTCGGTCACAGGTTCATCAGAAAATCAGGCAGAGGTTACAGACAACTCAGAGTCGGCAGAAGAGATATGCTGACAGACATCGATCTGAGTTGGAGTTCCAGGTCGGCGATATGGTTTTGCTGAAGGTATCACCCTGGAAGGGTGTAATACGCTTCAGGAAGAGGGGCAAAATTGGGCCTCGATTCATTGGTTCGTTTCGAGTAGTTATCATGGTAGGCAGGGTGGCCTATCGATTGGACCTGCCTTAGGAGATCAATCATATTCAAATCACTTTCCATGTTTCTCAACTATGGAAGTGTGTAGTTGATGATTCAGCAGTGGTTCCTTTAGATGATATTCAGGTTGATGATCTTCTGAACAATGTTGAGAGGCCGCTGGGAATTTTGGATAGGAAGACGAAGGGATTATGCAACAAAGTGGTTCTATTGGTCAAGGTTCAGTGGCAGCATCTGATGGGTTTCAAATGAACTTGGGAACCTGAGGCAGAGATGTGAGAACACTACCCTGAGTTATTCACAGCATCAGACTTCGAGGACGAAGCCTAATTCAAGTGGGGGAGAATTGTAACGCCAAATATCAAGTAAACTTTCATTTTTAACCCAAAATGTAAATTTGTTGCAATATTGGTCATTACGCCATGCGTACTTGGGGAGTACGCATGACGTAGCTTGTTAAAAAGGAATGTGTGTTTATGTGAGTACGTTGGGCGTACGTGGCTAGGGAGCACACCCTAATTTTTAGGGTTTGAGCTCTATTTAAACATCCTTATCCCCTCAAAACCCTTTCTTTCATCAGTCTCCATCTCCCAAATCATCCCTTGCTAACCCTAATCCATTATATGAGCCTTTTTAGAGCTTGAGAGTGTGTCTTTGTGTCCTTAAAGGAAGAAGAAGGTGGTGGGATCATCTTGGAAGCTTCAAGTAATTGTAGATCTAGAACTTTCACCTTGCAAGCAACCTCCAGAAGGTATTAATCTTGAAACTTGATGAGTTATTTGCTTAGATCTTGCTAGTCTAGAGTTTGTGTACCTTTTTGGTCCCATAGTTTTGGTCTAATGGAGTATGAGCTACTCCAGGTCCTTGAAATGTAGTTTTCTATAGTTTTGAGCTCATGGATTCATAAAAATGAGAGCTTGGACACTCTCATTAATCCATGCAAGAGTTTTGGAGCCTTGGATGACTTTTGGACTAAGGATTTGAGTTTATACCCTCTTGTATGCATGCAAATGGATAAAGTCAGAGACTTTATCCATTGAGACGTCCCTTTTTACCTAGATCGGAAGTTTGGTTCTTTGGCTTACCGCAATAACGACTTAATGATGAGATGTAGATTCAACGTTGGTAGCCCAATATACCTAGAGGTACATGCAGCGTACCTTGTTTGCAGCCCGTAGTCTGGAATGCACCCTCTACGTTGGGCATAGAGGGGAGTACGCAGAGCGTACTCAGCCTAGGTGATACCTTTGACTTTTTAACCTTGACTTTGACCAGGAATTTGACCAAGTTTGACTTAGGGGAATTTTGGGTAATTTGAGCAGTAGTTTGAGATTAGGTCCATATGTGTTGTATAGGTGACCTGTAGAGTTAGTGTTTGGAGCAGCAATCTGTTCAGTTACATTTCAGACCGTGAGGTAAGTTTTCCTCACTATACTCGTATAGTAGGTCGAAGGCACCAATGTCTGCCCACGAGTTCATGTATCCTAGTATGTAGTGTGTTGCTATGTTATAGTTATCTGTGAATCTGTATGATTATCCGTGTTGTTATATGATTCATATGTTTCATATATCGACATAGTGCTGTATGGGTTGAGGCTTTAATGCTATGTGCGTAAGCCAACAGACATGGGCATTCCAGGCTGATGACTGATTGGGCAGAGGCAATCCAATCCGATGACTGTGGGTCGGTGGTAATCCAACCCGATGGTTGTAGACCCGAGGGTAATCCAGTCGGATGACTGTGGATCCAACATGCATGTTTGTATATGTTCTGTTATGCGGGGTATTTTAGGGGGAACTCACTAAGCTTTGACTTACAGTTTAAGTGTTATGTTTAAGGTACTACTGATGATCGGGGCAAGGCGAAGACGTGATCATACACATTCTTCGGTGATATGTTTTGGAGATTCTGTGACACTTTGATTTTAGGATACTTGTATTTGATACTTGGGTTTTGATTTGAAATAATGATTTTACATTAATTGAAAAATGAAAAATTTTATCGTGATTTTTGGGATGTTACTCTCATTTCCAAAACATATATATATATATATATATATATATATATATATATATATATATATATATATATATATATATATATATATATATATATATATATATATATATATATATATATATATAGAGAGAGAGAGGGTTCAATTGAGAAAAAAAGGTTGAGAATGAAGGAATCATTCTCAGCCACACATTTATTTTGCCGCAAAACACTTAGACGTACCGACAGAAATGGACAACGGATAAACATGTGTTTTCCAACCAAACATGTTTCCTTAAACTATGTTAATCATTACCATAATATACACAAAAACATTTTTTTTGTTTTTTAGATTTTTAGAAAGCCATTTTTATCGAAAAATTATTTTAAATATATCAAAATTCATAATTTTTTATTCTCTATAAATAGACATCCATATTGATATAGTTTTAAGATAAAATAAAAAATTTATTTTTTTAGAGCTTCAGCTCTCGTTATTCATAAGTGAATAAAAATTTATCAGATTTTTATTACAGTACATTCGTTATTCACTTATGAATAAAACGTATGATTAACTTTTTTTATAGTTTAAGTATCGTTCATATATGAATATGACACGTAATAAAGTTTTCTTACTTAAAATATATTTTTACATCATCTTTCGTCATATATTCTATTTATATTTGAATAGAATGTGTATTAGTTGTCGTCAGATTTGGCCGTAGAAGGATCGAATTGTATCCGAAAAACAGGGGAATACAAAAAAGTAATAAGAGAGGCGCACAGACCAATCAATCGTATCGGTCATATTCTTGCATTTGGAATGAAAAGAGGAGCAATGCTTCCTAGCACGGGACACAGAATAAGACCACTTAGATCAGAATAGCATTCACAGAAAATCGGAAGAAAACTTCCACATCTAAGATTCCATGTGTGACTAACTCAATTGAGAAATGCCCCTCTTGTACGCTAACGTTCTAGGATGGCAGGGTTGGTAAAACTCTCGATCGTGTTTTTCACAGGATTTATCGTTACTCATGTCAGCATTCTCATTTCTGATATCTCCAGGTCTTGTCACCAAAAACCTTCCCCGATTGACAGAACGTTCTGCTACTGACACTTGAAAAAGCTGCTTTCAAGGTCTCGTCGCTTCGGTGAATCACTTGAGCCCTGATACATTTTCGGTGCCATGGAGCTAGACCAGTGAGCTATTACGCTTTCTTCAAAGGATGGTTGCTTCAAAGCCCACCTCCTGGTTGTCATCGCTTGATCACTTCCTTTTCCACTAAGTGATTGCTTAGGGACCTTAGCGTACGATCTGTTTGCTCGCAAAACTGCTAAGGTTAAGATAGCCAATCTCGTTTTGTTTCGACAGAAATGAAGAAATTTCGTACAGTGTATTATAGTCGAAGGGTCTCTAGCGAGGATCAGACCCAGATAATCAATGTATTCATCATGCCCCCCTTGGTTCGGTGAAAGAATTTAGATTTCTTGATGAGGTGGCCTGCTGGGACTTTGCTATAAAAGGGATTAGCGGCTTAATGCATGGATTTGAGCTGTGAAAGGCCTTGTAAGTGCCTTGCTCATGCCTTCCCGCCTTACTATGTCAAAGAGCAAAAAATGCACTCAATGAAGGCCACGATCGATAGTAGGGGTTTCTCTCTCGGAACTAAAAAAAAGAATCTAACGCTCTAGTCTAATTGAAGACTTTCAACGCTCATGCTATTTTGACAAGGGGTTGCTTGCTGCTCACCCCTATCTCTAAAGGGGCGCACACTCGTTACCACTAAACGACGAAGCCGGGAGCGGAAGGAGGGACTTGAACCCTCAACCTCAGCCTTGGCAAGGCTATGCTCTACCAATTAAGATATTTCCGCCAGCTACGGTAGTGGCCAAGCACTACTGAGCAATTCACGTATCACTTGATGCGAACGACTTCTGTTTTTCCGCCAGACCACAGTCTTGACCTCCGATCGAGCTACGAACACGAGTAGGTGGGCTAGCAGGGCGGCAGGGCTGCGCCTTTTCAATCAATCTCCGGCCAGCTCGCCGCTACTAACGGGGTCTCGGTTAATTTCCCTTCCTTTAGCTACTCAGATGTTTCAGTTCGCTAAGTTTGAAAAGTCCAAAGAGCGCAGACTAGCCACGGAGCTTGGATACGGTTTCCCGATCGGAGATCCATGGATGAAGGCAAAGTAGTAAACTTAATAACCTTTTCCATTATCAGTAGCAGCAGTGGACGAATCGAGACAAGAAAAATATAGGTAGGAATCTGCTTATCTACTTGCCTTTCAACCTCAGAGCATGGTAAAATCCCTATCAATAAGACGTCGGAATGGTGGGGAAGGAAGCCCTCCCTACTTCAATGAAAGGGGGAAGAGCCCTTTCACAGCCGCTCCTCTACAACTACCTTTCGCCCAACATGATCACGAACGAAGACAGAGAATTGCGTAGATAGGAGGACGAAATGAACCAACCCACTTGTCCTGATCGGAACGATTGAAGAAAGAAAGAGAATGGTGCCCCCTTTCGCCCAGGGGACATCGTCGGAGAACAATGCCTGCTGCAGTAAAGCCAACGGGAAGATCAGTCCTAGGGCTCAATCTAGGCTGCCAGCCAAGATGAAGATGGATTGAAGGGGTTGTCAGGGAGCTTCATACGGAATTGTAGGATCCATAGCTGGAAAGACTGTAGGAAAAAAGGGGAACATAGTCGCTAGGAAATCAGACGGCTACTACTTCCCGATCTCTGTGAACGTTCACTTTAATAGGATATCTCGTTTTACTAGCTCGACTATAGAGAGGAACTAATGGTAACGAGCCAGACCAGATGATCTTCAAAGACATCCTTCATCGATCGATTAGATGAGAGAGGTCATTCAGTGTAAGACCTGAGGTAGACGAACGGTTCACTGTCAGTGGTTCCATACGTCAATCCCATCCTGAAGGAGCTAATGAAAGCCTGAATTCAATATGAAAGTGGGCTCTTCCTTAATTCACTCCTAACCTCCCGTAAAGAACACATAATGAAAACAGCCTGCCTGGTAAGGCTGTACAAGGGGAAGGGCTTTGATAAGAAAGAGTTTGGGGGTGTCCCGCTTAGTTAACAAACATCGAGTTTAAATTAAAGTCGAGGCAGCATGGATACGAGACTACCCCTCTTCCTGAAAGCTTTGCGGGGACTACTTTACGACGACGGACGACCGCCCGTAGGGGGTTTATTGCACAAGACCCTTGCAGAGGAAAAGCTTGATCCCATCGAATATAAGATGCTCAGCTCCACACAACATAGGGATTATCACGCTTTCGGGAAGAACATAGAATAGTAGAGGATCCAGCATGCGAAACACGACGATCATTAGAAATTCAAGAATTAGAGATGTTGTAATATACTCTTTCCCATAACTTCTCATACCAGACCAACCCACTAAAATGCAAATAGGGATCAGAAATGTGGTCAATATCATTAAGAATAAAGAGATACCGTCTATACCCAAATAAAAATGGATGTTTTCATAAGGAAGCCATCGAAGGCTTTCCACAAATTGAGATTTGGCCGTAGAACGATCAAATTGTATCCGAAGACGAGAGGAAGCGAGTGAAAAGGAAGGATAGGGGGAGGAAGATGACTATTTAAAGTCGATAGTCCAGTAGTTCCTTGTAAGGCGAGTGGAAGGAAGTGACTCGACCGATAGGTTGAGGAAGTTGGGCAGGTCTGGAGGTAGTGCCTCCTAAGAGAGATGATAACTGCACCATTCAAGATCAATGCTTGCATCCGGAGATAGATGGGCGAAAGATGGACAAAATCCCTTGAAAGTGGAACTGATTCATATCTGGTTGTTCAAAGCCTGCCTACTTTTGATGACATGAGATTCATGACCCCCTTAAATAAAGTAAAGGCAGTTGATCCCGATTTCCTTGATCCTTCATCTGGGTTCAAAAGGACGATGGAAGCGAAAAGATCACACCGAAAAAGCCGGAATCGGTGTATTGCCTGGGGATGATAGCCTTGTTGATTGCAAGTGCTGTCTTAGATCCATTTTGAAAGGTCGGTTTAGTAAGAAATTTTTTCAAGAGAAGGAAGTTTTAAGCAAGGAGACTCATCGAAGAAAGGGTTGTGACTATATGGATGTATCGAAAGACGGATGAAATAGATTCTCATAGCCTATCCCTTGTCTTGTCTCCTACCTACGTTCCAACCAGTAGTAAGCAACTAACATTCCTGCCCGTCCGGGGTTATCTCTGCTCGGTTCCGCAATCAATCCCAGATCCATCCATTTGAGGGGGGTCAAATTATGCACTCTTATAATTGCTTAGATAGAAGGGTTCAAAAATCGTATACTTTTTCGATGCCCTCTATCGGGGAGGTCCCTATGGACAAGGGGACAAGTGAATCATCGCTTTTGGGCGCAGGCAGCCCTCTACCATCTATCCCATTGCATTCCATTGTATCATATTGTACTGTACCGTATCAGACTAGATACATCTATTGAGTGAGAGAAAGGTAATATATTTCATTCTATTTTCTTCATTTTGATATTGATAGGGATCCCCATTCATTCCTAGATTCCCGGATTGATTGTCACTACCTAACTGCATGGTAGTGGTCTAGGGAGCGCAATTGCTTGAGCACGGGAGAATGAAGAGTAATGATTTCAGCAAGAGCAGCCCTTTTTTGGAGTACGGGATGACTCGGATGGGCAGATAAAACAGAACCTGTCAGTTATGCCTTGAGATCGTGATGAGGCAAAAGGAGGCTTTATTAAAGTCCTCTGGGTCGTCCACTAAGTGAGTGAAAGAGGTTCAGAAGGAGAAGTGTTATAAGCTTTGAATGGAAGCCCCGATAAATGGCGGCAGTAACTCTAACTGTCCTAAGGTAGCGAAATTGCTTGTCGCTACATGGCAGACCCAGTCTCTCTTGGAATCCTGAATATGCCAATAATTGTGCTAATCCACATATGTCTATCTCCCGATACTAGTTGCAGTAATGAGAATTCCCCTATTTATTTGATGAGAAATACGAAACGCAAAAAGAAAAGATCCCCCGTTAGGTTAGGAATGATATTCCGCTCCCTGCCCCCCCCCCCTTTTCACAGAAAATAGAGAGAGGAATTGATGTCTTTTTTGAATCCGGCGTCGGGACTGACGGGGCTCAAACCCGAAACTTCTACCTTGACAGGGCGGTGCTCTGACCGATTGAACTACAATCCCAGGAAAATGAGGTGTACAACCTCCAATTTCTTTTTTTTTCTCACCTTTTTCTTGCTTTCGTCACTTGTCATTCAGGTACTAGTATTTGTAAATCAACTCCACTCTTTCTTGTACCTGGCACTAGTAAAATTGTATCTCGGTTCATGGCATGTTAAAACGACTCTATCGGCTTATAGTCATTCCTGGCACTCAGCGCATGTCTTTGATCAACACCGGTTCCGTCACTCGTATCTGGTTGAACCAGTACTTCCTTTCTGCCGTTCATAGGATTCATCTTTTATGTCTTCTTCCGTGATCCATTTCATGTCAATTCTAATTAGTTATAAAAAGGCCTACTTTACAAAGGGAACGTAGTTTCCCGGTAACCGGCCGCATCGGCCCCTTCGTTAAGATCCTTCAAAGAAAAACAAAAATGATCCTAAGTGTTTTGAAGTGGTGCTCAGATCTCTTAAGGCTTCTTACTCTCTCAGTCTTCATGATCAGACATGCAATAATAAGAAGAGACCGATTGATATAGCATCTCACTAACTTAATCTCATGACTTTAGAATATCACTTTGTGAAAGTGCTCTCGATATGCCACCAAGAAGCCATTAGTGCAAGCTGGTATTTAGCTCGCTCCTTAGATAAGCTATAGCTCCCTCTTTCTCGGTCAACCAATTGGGATTACATGATCCATATGAGAATCTGAGATTTCTCTATCATATTTTACATAAATATGTTTCATGACATTCAAATAAATGAACTCATTTATGATTCTTAGAGGACGCCCCAGACTAATAATTGCATTATTATAAATACCAGCAATTTTTTTGCTATGATATCACACCAAATGGAGTTTGATCTTCCATTGCTTGAAGGAGTTGCAGCTCCCTGAACACATACAATCTGTCATTCATGAATGTATTTCCTCCCCGCGGATGAATCTCTTGTGGAATGGTCTTAGAGCTAATGATATTGTTCCTTCATGTGGTGTCAGAAAAGGGAACCCGTTATCACCATACCTCTTTATACTGGTTGTTGAGCGGTTGGGTCATCTGATACAAAGTGAGGTTGATCTGGGTAGTTAGGCTGGTTGTTATCACCATACCTCTTTGTACTGGTTGTTAGGCTGCATAAAAAAGGTACGGCCATATCCCATCTGTTTTTTCCTGATGACTTCATCTTATTTGCTGAAGCAGACATGGAACAAGCGGGTACTGTGAAAGCTATACTAGATGAATTTTGTGAAGCGTCAAGGGGGGGGGGGGGGGGGCTCCAAATCCAGGATTTTATTCTCACGGAATGTGCACCAAAAGGAGATCAATGATTTTCTTTAGTTCCAACAAGGGATGCAAGCGAAGCAAGGAAATAAGTCCCTCGCCCGAGAGGCTACTTTGTCTTGCCGATAGCCTAGAAAGAAGAGGCATCACGAATTAAGAGCTTCCAACTAGAGGAAACACTTGTACTAGGAGAAGATACATTAGCTTTGTTCGCCTTGTTGAACGGAACTCAGACTAGAGATATCAAATGACCTAGGGGACTGGACCTCTAGATGTAGCACTGGATGTAAGAAAAAACTTGACTGCCAAAGCAGCACTTAGCACTCCAACTAATGGCCTTAAGACTGTTGCAATTGGTACAACTGCTTTAATGGGATAGAAGGAAACTGGCTAAAAGGGATTAGAAATGGACTAGTAAGAGACTCCAATGTAACCTAAAACTAAAATTGGAACCCTAGGAGAGGCAACTTCCACTCTTTTTTTCACTCTTTCCATTGTCGTTTACTTTATGTAGCGAAGGAAATCTAAAGGTATGCCCATTTTATCGAGGAGAGGAATTACTAGCTCGCAGGCTTAAAAATGAGAACTTCCTTCCTTTGCGTCTATAGACACTTATTGAAACCTTCTAAAAAGAAAAAGAGTCGACGGACTCTTCTAGTCTCCCCGGTGCCCGTGGATGACAGCCTTCACTATGAGTGCTTGCTGCTCCGCCCGCAGCGCTTGCTGCCTCCCCTCCAAATCCTCGATACGCTCCCTGGCAGCGCGAATGCGCGCTTCTTTCCAGGTGGGATCCAGTGTTCTCACACTCCTAAAAAGAGGTGTTGCTTTCTACGGCGCTCTTCAATCTCATTTTGCAGTTGCCCCATTTCGGTAGCAATTGCAGAAAGCCTGTTTGTAGCATCCATATGAGGGAACTTTCCCGACGATTTGTGATCTTGGGAGATGTCATGCATCCAAAAGAGCAGTTCACATCCCGGTCGCTTTCATCCGTGTAAAGAGTCTCGGATCACTTTGTACCCATCTCCATGATTTCCTTGGCATCATATGACCATTTCCCATTATCAAGCTTTATAGCTTCAATCCTATTTCTCTTCCGTCTTGCACTAGCTAAAGAGTGGAAATACCGGGTATTACGATCTCCATATTTATACCAATTGCAACGAGAATTATAAACCCGCATTACTTCTTCCTGAGCCAGCAATCCCTCCAATTAAAGCCAGAGATCATTTCTCAGTCTGTCAATTTCAGGGTAGTAAGCGCCAGCTGCAAGCTTTCGGTTAATGCCATCTAATCTCCGGTACAAAATTTCCTTCTTCTATTTCATATTTCCAAGCACTTCCTTATTCCATCTAGTCACACGGTCTCTGAATCCATCAACAACTTCATTCCAACCTTGTTCCCCTCTCCAGGCCGCTTTGACAAAATCCGGGAACTCCTTATGCAACACCCAAGGGAGTGGTTATGTGAAAAGCACCTGAACCGATACCTAAAGCTGAACCGCTGAAGGAACCTCTTTCCGTTGTTAAAGCAAGTATGCCTTTCAAGCTTTTTCCTTACTCTTACTAAAGCAGGCACACGCAAAACTCTCTATTTGGCTTTTCACTAAAACCAATACGTCTAAACATAAGGTAGGTGCGTTCACGACTCACTAAACGGGGGATCAAAATCTTTGCGCAGTAGAGGCGGATGACGAAGCGAATGTAGAGGACACAACATATCCAGGGAAGGAAGATGGACTGGACTCACTCTCATTCATGGCATGGGCAAAAGATCCTATTTCACTATCCTTGTCTAGAAGGCGATTCGGTAGCACTAAATTACTATAATAAGGTAAAAGATCAAAGAAGTCTCTCCGATCGATCCCATTCCTAGTCTTCGTACTAAGCCCTGTTGCCTTACCCCTAATCAAGCTTGCTTTCAGCCGAGATCGCCCTTCAGTAGTTTCCCTCCTCGCCCCATTCAATAGAAATGGATGTGCTGTCTAAGCCTATTTCTTTCTGATTTAAGCTCTCATGTTTAGAGGAATGTTTTCCCGCATGTTAGTACCATTCTGGGCAACTCTCATTGGGTGGTAGGTGCTGGTAACATCAGCTTTAGCATGGCTAAATGGGGTGCTGGTGCTTTTTCTGTGCAGAATGTGGATCTTAACAGTTCATATTGTGACAAGATGTGACCCAATCAAATACTTAATGTCACGAGCTATACTATACTCATAGGGAGAGCTGCTCGGCGGTTCCTCACTCTAGCAGGCTATGACATGAAATGTGTAACTCCTAACGCAATGAAAAGTAAAGCCTTATTTGATTTGCTTGCCCGTTTCCCGAGTGGAGAATATGAATATGCACCTCTATCAGAGCAGAACTCTCAGCTGCAGTATTGGAGGAAGCCACAACTGCCGTCTAGCGCCTTTTAGGCTTAGTCACGTCTCCCCAGATAAGGAAGCAAAGCCATAGCACGAGAGAGAAGGTGTTCCTTCGTCGTTTTATTTCGAGGAAGCGCTCAAGTCGAGAGTATTATATGTCAATAGAGAAAGCGGATTTAGAAAGAAAGCGAGTCCTTTTAGTCTGTAATCTTGTAAAAGAGGGTTTCAACTAGACTTCGAGTCAGGTTCCCTATGACTATGAAGTAAGGTATAGGTTGTTTCCAACAACAACCAGAGAGACTTCATTTCTGGGGAAGAACATTGAGTCTTCCGAATAGCAACCTATAAAAAGAAAAAAATTGAAAAGTGAAGGCCGAGCTGTAGGTCACGTAACCTGCACCGAGTTGGTGGCTGACTGGGATTTTGATTTGATCAAAGCAGAGAAGCTCTCCTTCTTGTTATCCAAAAGCAAAATTAGGTCGAATCGGTCGGGCCTCTGCCCCGGAACGCCGAATGAAATAGGTGGCCAGGTTCTTTTTCTACGACCCTTTTTATATGGTAGGCCCGGCCCCAGGACCCCTATCCCTTATGTTTAGGAGCGGGATCCGCCCAAGAACAACCTTTTGGTGGTACGGAAGGCACGAACTCCGCGAACGTCCCTGTCGTTTCGTTTGGCTTCCACTCCAGTTGACCTCTCTTGTTTGCATCCCCGTGAGAAGGTAGAGAGCAAAACCAACCCAACAAACCACTATTACTATGCATTAGTAAAGCATGTACTTCTTGCAAGGCTTTCTGAGCTTCTTCATGTGACAGACATTGCAAAAGTAGTCCGTCGAACTATCGCCGATAGAGGGCATCGAAAAAGTATACGATTTTTGAACCCTTCTATCTAAGCAGTTATAAGAGCGCAGAATTTAAGTCAAAAGACAAGGCTTCTAGTTCCAAGTGCTTGCCCTCATGCCTGGTAAGGTCCTCCAAGGAAGAGGAACGAGCTAATCTTTTACCGGATGAAGGCCGGGGCGATATAAAGGATAGGCTAGTCCAGCTAGATTCTCTCAAGCTAAAAGGGTAGTTTACCCACATTGGTATTTGTAACAAAAAGAAAGACTTTGAAACCTATCAGCTCATGTCGTGAGATGTTTGGCCAAGTCCTATAACGAGCGAAACCCTCGTTTTGTGTTGCTGAGCGTTCGTTAGCGCGTTATGTTTTCTCGTTTTCTAAACACGAAAACTAAGGATAGGCGCGATGGGATAACAAGCAAGTTTGTTGAAAGAGGGGCAGTAGATTCTAGATCTGCTGAAAACCAGGTAATAGGGCTATATCTTTCTTCCATGGTAGGGCTAGGGGCAGGGTGGATGCACGTGGTTCCAAGTTAATGCCAGATAAAAAGGATTTCGGTTATAGTTTTCCTTGCGATGGCCTAGGACGAGGCGGTACTTGTGATATTTCGGCTTGGGACGCATTTTCTTTGGCAGTTTTTTGGATGTTAAATACCATTGGATGGGTTACTTTTTATTGGCATTGGAAGCACATTACATTATGGCAGGGTAATGTTTCGCAGCTTAATGAATCTTCCACTTATTTGATGGGCTGGTTAAGAGATTATTTATGGTTAAACTCTTCACAACTTATTAATGGATATAACCCTTTTGGTATGAAGAGTTTATCAGTCTGGGCATGGATGTTTTTATTTGGACATCTGGTTTGGGCTACTGGATTTATGTTTTTAATTTCCTGGCGACATTTGGCGTAAGATTCTACTTTTTTCAATGACAAATTGTCTATGCTACTTGAAAGGGAGAACGTGTGGCTGGATTGAATCCAATGCCCCGCAAACCTAAGGGTTCCTCCCTCATAGCACAATTCTATGGCTTCTTAGAGAAGGGTAAAGGCACTCATAGCAAGATGAAAAGCAGGAAACAGAAGACTCTAATCACTGGAAGGAAGCTAGGCAGGAGCCATTCAAAGCTTCGAGTTACCTCAGCTTGAGAGCACTAGATAGAAGGAGTTCAAATGCGCGGAAGAGGGATTTTTCCCCATCAGGCTTTAAGGTTAATGCTTCGATGGTTGGTGGCTTTCTAGGCTTTGACAAATGCTTGTCTGTTTGGTCTGTGATTATACCAATATCTCTCCGGTCTCTCGATTGCCCGGTTCTTAGTAGTAGGTCAATCTATGTCTGTCCTTTCAGCTTCGATTGTCCTGTCTGTAACCAATGCCTGGGAATTTTCTTTTAAGAATACGTTCGTATTTGATTCGAAATTTCTCTTATCCGAATGCCCCTTTCCTTGCCGCCAAACCACTAGGAGAGTCAGCAAGCTAGCTTGCTCGCATTCTAGAAACGGTAGCTTTCGTGCCTTTCCTGCCTACTGAAATGGATGTGAATGATCGTGACAGCTCTTAAAATCCTATTCAGTCTGATTAGATATGTCACTGAAAGAAAGTGATTATGTTCCCTCTTTTTTTTAGGATTCCGAGGATAGGCCGGCCCATCCTAACATCATTTATGAGGAGCCTTCGTGATAAGAGTTTCCGAGTGAGGCGAGGGGCTCCTCTCAATCGACGAAGGCTTGAGTCCCCTACGACCAATACAATGCACTAGTCGCATCTTTTATAAGGCTGGTATCTAATATAAATAAAGTTGTCCTTGTGGACTCTGTCTCATCTTTTTTTATGAACTATATTCATGCTTCATGAAAAAAATGAAGCAATCCGCTTCGCACCTTTATCCCTTTCTTTTTTGGGGGAAAATGCATTCTCACAACTTCCTATTGAATAAAAAAATGCCTACACCCATGGTCTCTGGAAAAGTCTTCTTAAGAAGTTTTATACTAAGCCCAATTATTCTTATCCCCCCTGTGGCTGCCTTTGCTTTTCCCACAATAACAAGCCCACCAGGCATAAAGAAAACAGAGGATCCCGTGCCAAAGCAGGCATCTTTCTTGGCTATCCTTTTGGCCAAATCTTTTCTCTCTCATATATGATTCTTCTTTCAAACCATTTACACTTCCAGGAGTATCAGCGCAGCTTCGATAGGACAAGGTTTGAAGAGCTCTTATGCGGGAAGTCTTTCGCTCTCTCTTATTCAGTTCGAATCCTCAGTTATTTGATAAAGCTAAATTCGAGAATAGAATAAAGAATCGAATCATAGAGTTAAGATCTCTACCGAAAGGGAGAGGAGAAAAAATCAAGATCGAGTGACTTACAGGAAAGAAGCGAAACTCGACTGCTTGGACAGAGTGGGATAGATCTATTGCCAAAGGTGGAGACGGATAGGTAGCTAGACTTCCAAGTTGCGGCACGAAGTAGCGAAGACTGTTCAGTTAGATTTTTCAGATGCTGGAGTGAGTTCTTGAGAAAGAACAGAACTAGACTTCAAAGGATAAGTTAGAAGAAGATCAACTGAGATTCCCCAACTTTCATATACTCTTTATAAAGTAGTTTGAGGGCCTTAAGAAAGGTAGACCGTCGGGGTAAGGAAAGGGTCGATGTACATTGATTTTTCATATATAGAGAGATTCCCCTGTATAGCTAGCCTTCTTCTTCAGCAGATACTCTGCGTAGTATACCTATGGGCGGTACATTTAATCAAACAAAGCCTCTCGACTTGCTTGTTGGTTCGCGGGTCAACTTCTCTTTTGATCCGTGGTCTGCCATCGATAGGTGGCCGATCGTGTTTCTT
Source organism: Lactuca virosa (assembly GCF_052849685.1). Classification (NCBI taxonomy): domain Eukaryota; kingdom Viridiplantae; phylum Streptophyta; class Magnoliopsida; order Asterales; family Asteraceae; genus Lactuca; species Lactuca virosa. Next base: position 353,739,439 of record NC_136430.1, read on the forward strand.
AAGAGGGTTGTATCCAAGTTATTCGACCAGGATTCATCTGAAGCGGTTAGTTTCATGTTATCTTATCTGGCGGTGAATTTGATGCCCCGTGGGTGACGACCCCGGGCTCTACTGTCAGATTTCTGAGTGGGTAACCGTTGGGCTATCTTGGCGCATGGCCTTTTTCGCGTTGTCCCACCACCTAACTATTTGGTGGTGTGCAGAACTTGTGTACCCGGGAAGGGTGTTTACCAACTACGTCGTCCCCGGGGATGACATAGTAATCGTGGATGAGAATGTCGCGACCCGTTACAAGGAGTCCCTTGACCTCCTGCATGTGGTTATTTCGAAAGAGAAATCACTAATATCAAGGAGTGGGTCCGCGGAATTCGCGAATAACTTTAGGGTTCGATATTTGACAGTCGATCTCCCCCGGTATCCATTAAAAAGCGTTATTAAACACTTTCCACCCCTACGGGTTGATGGTTGTTGCTCACCGTTATTCGGTGTGTGATTTCCGTTTGCTTTGTAGGCTGGGTGGAGCTGGATATCGTGTTCTTGCAAGGCTAAACCATAGGCGCTCGAGGCGGTATTCCCATCTTGTGGTTATGGGGCTAAAATTGTTCTCTCCTTCTTACCCGCTTGATTTCTGGTTGGGTAAGGGACGACCACTCAGTCCAGAAGCTCATGGGCGTTTGGTGAGACTCCTTCGAGCCAAACTTAAGCCCCGGGAGCTAATATAGCCCCCCGATGAGCTGTTCGAGACTTAGTAATCTAGATATTTCCTGGAGTACTCTCTCCTTTATGGATGGATGCGCCAGTGGTTAAACTACCTTAAATGGTATCTGTAACGCCCGATGACGAACGCCATGACCTGAGCAGGACCAAACTCACGACGTGAACATTTGAGGTTCACGACGTGAATCCAGAAATTTGGCCCTATAAATAGGAACCGAAGGTCAGCCGAATATGGTTGCTAATTCATCACTCCCTCACTCTCTATACCCTCTTTAAGCCTAATTTTAACCCCCCGAAGTCCCAGTATCATTCCGACACCCGAAGCGAGTCCCGAAGCTCTGAAGATCCCGAGAAAAAGTGTTTTCGAGCCGAAGCTCTGCCCGCGAGAAGCCTGGTTTTTGGAGAAAACATCACGGTTTCATCGAAGAATATTGTTTTAAGGGACGAAGAGTTGTCCAATCGTCGTCTTATCAAGTGAGTGTATACTCACTTTCATCTTACACATAGATATGAAGTATTTTATAAAATACGTGCTATGTATATATATATATATATATATATATATATATATATATATATATATATATATATATATATATATATGTTTGTTTATTAAGATAGATCAGACATACCCGATCCGGGAATATGGATTAGGTAAGGAGGTAAATTTTAGATCCGGGAGTACGGATTATGTATTTTTGAACTATGTGTTCATCCGATAAGGTATCATGTGCATAGTCCCTTTCATGGACATGATTTTAATACAAGTATTGATTAAAGTATTAAATATATATGTATGTGAAATATTTGTTATTGCCCGAAATACGTGTTAGATATATATTTGATGATATACAACGTGCGAATCAGTTATGGTTCAATATGTGTTAAGATGTGTATATATGATATTATTACTTAAAACTCTGTGTTAAGTGTACACTAGTTAGCGTTGCCTAAACGGATATAGTATCGAAAATTGATTATAAGCATTGTAGGTTTGCCTAGTGATGGGTTAAGACTTAAAAAGGGATGTTTAGTTCAATTAAGTTTGGACATTGGGTAGCCTCTTATTAAGAGTACGTGTGTGGTGAGATCGATGATCGGTGGAGTACGTCCTACATACAGAAGTACATTTTATGTACGAAGTCCTTTTCAAAGCCCTGTGTCTTAGGTGCTGCTTGTGCCGGGTTTTTATTATGTTCTCGGGTACGAGTCCTACGCATACCAGAGTACTATAATGTGCGAGAAGTACTATCATGTACAAAGTCTTTTTTTACACTATTGTGTGTCAGGTTACGGGAGCGTACGGGAGTACTTTATTAGTATTTCCCCATAATTTTTTTTATTTGAAAGAGCTTTGGAGTCATTGTTTCTTTTATGAAGTGATCGGACGAGCTTCATATGTCAGCGTTTCCTTTCACGAAGTAATTGAGGGAACTTCGTAGACTGCCTAATAAAGTGTGTCCGTAATAGACCACTACCAGGTATGTTTGATGTTGTATTCCCGGATAGGGTGAGTCTGGGGGTAAAATATCTCATGATATTCAGACCACTGCTAGGCAAAGTTCGATGCTGGATAGGGTGAGTCTGGGGGTAAAATACCTCACGATATTCGGACCACGGCTAGGCATTGTTATCTAGATAACTACCCCTGACTTAATTGTCTTGTGGTTCTTCCTTTTACGAACGAAGGTTTGTGGTGAAACTTATTCCATTCCCCTCATTTGATGTCTTTATTGATCCTCGTTTGCTGCCATGGAATTTCCGAAGCAGCTTCGTCAGTTTGTTGTTCGTATCGATTCCTTAGGCTAGATCTCGTAAGATCATTGTATAGGGTCAATATGTGGGGATCGACGGGATGGGATAGATTGTTTTAGAAATATGATATATATGTGTTAATAATAATAGTTGTTTTGCAGGATTGAGATATACATTATTATCACATTGTTTGAACTAGGTGTTCATTAAGTATTTTCAAACGGAGTATTTACCAAGTATTTTTGATTTAAGCGTTCACCAGTTGTAATTTAAGAACCCTGGCAGCTATGGACTTAGTGCCTTATATATGTACGTTGGTAGCTATGGATTTAGTACCATATAGATGAACATTGGTAGCTATGGACTTAGTACCTTGGCAGCTATGGATTTAGTGCTTGTTGTATAAACCTCAGGCAGCGATGGACTTCGTGCCTATTCCTTAGGTCAATCCTTAGGAATGAATGATAGATGATTCTTAGGGTAGATCCTTAAGATTAAAGAAGATAATAGGGATGGGTAATTGGGTTGATTGTTTGATGATTAAATATAATAATTATATTATTATGGGTTGAAAACCCTATATGCTCACCAGGCTCCCAAGCCTGACCCACTCAGTTTTTCTATATTACAGGTAGTGGAACAAGAGCATAGTTGGACGATGACGAGGGATTTTGGATTATAGGCCAGTACATATAAATAAATGTTGTAAGGCCTTTATGGTATTGTTTATGCTTTTGGTCTGTATCGGAACATGACATCCCGAGGTTTTATAATATAATGAAAATTCATTTATTTAAGAAATGCTTTGATAAACTTTTATCATATTTTGTTTTGGGAACAAATTCCGCAACTCTTTTAAACAAAGGATTACTCTGATTTTATTTTAAAAGCATAAACGAAATCGGTCTTTTCTGGCCGTGAAATTGGGGATGTCACAGTATCACCTTACCGTACTTTCCCCTTGGGTTACCCTCGAGGAACTGTTTAGCGGTCTGGTTGTCTCGCACTCCTGGACGATGGTCGCGGTGGATGAAGACCCCGTTCACTTCTCTCTGGAAGTTGTTTATAGAAGTGCACTTTTCAAGTTCATTAATCAGGCCGTGAAGTGAAGGTCACAGGGGCTATGAGACCCGGCGTAGTAATTTGGAATCCCTAGTAGTAAGCAGAAAATGAAAAGCTTATTCATAAGCTCAAGATAGCCAAGATGGAGTAGGGCTAGTCTAAGACAAGACAGACCGATTGAATTGAATTAGCAAGTCTCCAGACTGATTTACTGGAGCAGGAGAAGTTACATCACTGAATCAAGATGCCACTAACTTTATTCCTTACGCTTTTTCCGATGTTCGGGTCGGCTTTCTTTGTCGGACGTTTTATAGGAACGGACAGCTGCCCCATAATTTCCACCGTCATCGCTTTATTATTACTTTTGGTCACTTTAATACTGGTTTATATAATTTGAGTTTCCAAAGGGAAGAAGAGTTCTTTTCTTTTCTTCGTCATTCTCATTCTAATTTACGTATTCTGTACTTTTGCTAGATATTTGTGTTTTTCTCTGCTGGCAGGAATGACAAGCGCTTGCATTTGGCAAGTATCTTCCGAAAGTGGAAATGAAAGTAGTCAGAAAGTAGAAAGACTCTAAACAAAAGGTACTGGACAAGCTCTTAGGGAATAATCTCTTTCTTATTTATTTCTAGACTCAATCTCTATCCGGTTGGAGTTGGATTGAATCGACTTCGTCTTCTTCCTAACAATGAACCCCGTTCAAGCTGTGATAAGAGGACGTTTCCGTACCCCTTACCTTACTCAAGAATGAAAGTCATGCTGATCAGTAGTAGTGTCTAAGAGGAAGGGTTGGAGCTTTGAGCTACCTATTTTTTGTGATCAAATTAGAAACTTAGCTTCTCACGTTGCCATAGATTCTCCGGAAGAAAGCAATCGGCTTTGCCCAAGTTGTAATGACAGAAAAATCCCTGTCGATGAAGAATGTTTCGAAAGCAGCCTCAAAGCGGTTAGCTTCGCTTTCCTTGAATTTAGAGAGGAATGGTTTCAGATGAACTACTCCCTTTACCAGTTGATGAATCATGCTTCGAACACCTAGACCAGCAGCCGTTTCGTAACGTCTGCGCTTAGATAGCGATGTGAACCCGCCTTCCTTACTTTAATCAATAGATAGGTTTGTACTACTACCAGTAAAAACAGAAAGTTTTGAAATGCTTTTCGTAAGGCAAGGAAGTCAGTGCAGGTAGGCGAGGGCAGTTCCGGTCTACGATTTATGGCAGTCTATTTTCTTTCACTTTTGTCGTTGTTGATTGATAGAGATGGCTTTTGTGCCGGTCAATCTGTATCCCATTCTTCAGGTATAGTTTTCTTTGATCACAGATCGACAATCCTTTCTCCCCCTTTCGTCATAAGGCGTGGTCTGACTCTGAACCATTCCTGTGTTTAGGTCCCTACTAAGCATAATTCGTAAACTATGCAATGGCTATTTGAAGACTTTTTAAAAAGTTTCTCGCAAAGCAAAAAAAATTGAAAACGACCTTACGAGGTAATGCTGAGTTAAACTACTCGTGTTAGCATGGAAGTCAGCCCGCTGATTCCATTCTGCTACTAGGGTTCCAAACCTTCCCATTAGCTCTATAAAGACCTTTCCAACTCAAGAGATGCTAAAGCTATTGTTAGTGGTCTTTCTAAGTCGGAAAGAGGGCTCAGACTGGTCTGACTTCGGGGTTGGGAGAGATCGGAAATAAGCTGCCATAGGCTTGGATGGAGCTATTTATGGCGAAGAGGAATGAGATGAAATGGTTCCGCATGGTTGTTCCGCACTTTAGTCTAATTCAGTTCCGTTAGGGGTTCTTTCGTTAGTTCGATGCAGATTCGTAACCATTGGTTCCAGGGAAAGAGGGATCACTATCGGAGGTAGGCTCGCACTTAGATCTTCAATACCCGCTGTGCCCCAACCAAATTCAGGTGAATGAGCTGGTCGTTGCTTGGTTTTCCCCATCCTACGAGTCAAGCTTGGAGGGGATCTACCTATTGAAGATGCAGCTTCAGCGGATGGTGGTTCTTCCCCGCTAGAATGGGATTTGTCGGTGCTAAGTGGAATCCTTTGATTGAAGGTCAGGAAAGGAATACAATTGAGGTGTGGATTCAAGTAGTTAGTTCGCACTAGCTCGTACCACCTTGAATTGCAGTCGGTCTTGAAGGCTAGTAACTAGGATCAAGGACTAGGAAGGGAAGCTCTTCTTGTCCAACCGGTTGGGTTGCAGGACTGGTTGTTAGCGGAGAAGCCCAGGAAGAAAGATAACTTATTAGAGCATTGGAGGTCGACGAATTCGTCTATCAGGCAATCTATCCTTAGCCTAAAGGCCCGTTAAAGCTCTAAGGTGCAGTGTGACTGGAGCGGTTGTAGAGTTTTGAAATGGGATTAGAGACGACGCCTGAGTATGAGGAGATCGCACTGGAATATGGCTACTCTTTACGGCAAAGGGGGCATTGCCCATAATATAAGATAAGACTGCCCACCATCCAGGTAACCTCACCCGTGAACCACGAACCAGACTTACAGACAACCTAAGAAGAAAGGGAGTCTCACCCATAAGCATAAGAAGGAAAAACTAGAAGAATAAACAAGAGAGAACGCGCATACAAAGAGGATTCTTAACCGTTCGCGAAGAGAAGATAGTTGTTTTAGGCATTGGTTCAAATCCAATAGTAGGTAGAACTTATTAGATACCGCGGTCCATGGTATCTAATAAGTTTTTATACCCATTTTCTTTTAGTGATATTTTTTATCTTTTCTATTTCTTTTTCGTTGCATCAAAATCTGATTTTGTTTGATTGTATTTATTCGACAGAATCAAGTCAAACAAAACACCCAAAGGGTGTATAAGTTATAAATCGATGAGTCATTACTCTACCATTATTATAGGGGTATGGGGTTCGAGACAAAGAAAGATCAAGGCAGCATATCAGCTTTTCCTTTATACTTTACTTGGATAAGTTTTTATGCTATTAGCTATTCTGTTGATTCTTTTCCAAACAGGAACCAACGAAGCAGATTTGCCTCGGCACAACCTAACGATACATCCAATACCAATGATCTGTGCTTAGAATGTGTTGCTAGATCTCTACTCTAGAAAGCTATACCGGCAACAACAATGTGCTTAGAATGACCCGGGGCTTACCTTTAATTACTTCTTTCACGACGAGAGAACCCAGCCCGGGGGGGAGTGTCCGTAAGTGTTGGTGAACGGTATACGTAGAACACGTGAGTAAAGAGTTGTCCTTTGAGCTCTTAGCTCTTTTGGTACCGTCGGTATTGCTTCTTTCTTTCAAGTTTTCCTAGGCCTACATCAGTTAAATATAGATATAAAATATCAAAAAGTATATCCACATATTTACAACCTGTAAATAATTTGTATTTATCAGACAATTATTTTATTTGAAGGAGTGCAAACTAATTTGGTTAAAGATAAATCATATATTTTTATCATATTAATTTGATTGTTTTTAACTACTCTAAATTAATATAAACTGTTAGGTTACTTCATACTTATTCTATGATTTGTAATTATTAATTAATAAGTAGTTCAATAGATTTTATACTCATGTATATTTTTATATTGTTCTAAATTTTAAAAATGTTAAATTAAACAAATTAACTATCATGTTAACTAAACGTTGTTGGAAATTGAGATAAAGTTTATTTTGCTAGCAAAAAAACATTCAATTTTAAAGAGTGTATTTTCAACTTATTTATTCAAAATATGTTAGATTATCTTTTTTTTATTATTATTATTACAGCTTAAAAAGAAAAAATGAAAAAGTAACTGATACAATTATATATGCATTAAAACATTAAAATGAGTCAAGGATTTATAACATCTAAATAACTTATAATTATTAAATACATGATTTATTAAAACCACTATAACTTTTCAAATTTTATTTAGTAATGATTTTAATTGTTTCATTAACCTATATAAATTCAAAATAAAATAAATAAATAAATCTATATTTTAGTATACTTATAACATTTTAATAATAATAAGAAGTGGTTTTTCAAAAGTCTTTTTTAACTTATTAATAGTAATAAATGAGATTTTTATATATGAACTTACTGTAAAAAATTTAGGACAAATTTGATACCAATAATATAACAATTTTAAACGACATATATTTTTCAATATTTTAACAGCATTTAGTTTTGGTATGCTGTTAGAGCAGTTAGAAGTTTAAAGCTTAATGTAGGAGATGTGAGGCTTAATTTTAGTTACAACATTTGTTACTCCCACTCTCCGAAATCAAGAAACGTCTCATTACTCTGCGGTGTATACCCAAAAACTTTCAAGTTTTGTGTTATCCTCTCCAACATCGAGTATATCTCATCACATCGAAAATGAGATCTATCACATACTACAAATTCATGAATGTTTCCATAAACCTCTATACAACTACACCCCGGGGTTTTCGTGACCCTTTTATTCATCATTAGATTTCTTACTTCACGTAAATCTTCCCATCTATTACAAGCTCCATATATATTACACAACAATACATACCCTGCACCATTATCTGGCTCTAATTCAACAAGTTTTCTAGCAACTATTTCACCCAAATCCACATCTTTATAAATCCCACAAGCTCCAAGAAGTGCACGCCAAACTACCGAATTCGGTCTAATTGGCATTGCGTTTATAAACTCATAAGCTTCACTCAAAAGCCCAGATCTACCCAAAAGATCAACCATACACCCGTAATGCTCCACCTCTGGCTCAATTCCATGGTGAATTCTCATGTCATCAAACAACTTTCTCCCTTCATCTACCTTACCACTATGCATACAAGCACAAAGAACACCAAGGTAACAAATCCCATCTGGTTTTATCGATTCTTTTATCATCGCATTAAACATGTTTATCGCTTCATTTCCAAATCCATTCATACCATATCCAACAATCATATTAGTCCAAGTAAACTTGTCTCTCTTCACCAATTTCTTGAAAACATCCACTGCTTTACCAACTTCTGCACACTTAAAGTACATGTCTATAAGTGCATTACCCACGAAAACATCGTTTTTTATTTTAAGATTGTGGTTCTTGTCGATACAAACCTTCACCCACTCACCTAACTCAAGTGCACCCATGTTCGCACACGCTGTTAGAACACTAACCATGGTGAACTCATCGGGTTCGATTTTTTCATCTTGCATTTGCTTGAAAAGCATTAAACTTTCCTTGAACCTGTTTTGACTTACATACCCGTTAATCATTGTAGTCCATGAAACCGAATCTTTTACCGGGATCTGATCGAAAAAATCGCGAGCTAAATTGAATTTCCCGATGTTGAGAAACCCCGATAAAATCACTGTCCATGAAATCACATCTCTTGTTTTCATGTTTGTGAAAATTTCAATTGCAGTGTCCATTTTGTGACAGGTGGCGTACGCATCGAGTAATGCGTTATTTAATTTCACATTTGGATCGATTTTGTTGTTCTTGATGTATTGATGAATGTGTTTGGTTCCATTAATGTCTTTTAGTTTTGAGCAAGCTGATAGGATTGAAACGAGAGTGATGAGAGTGGGTTTGGCTTGTGTTTTCTCCATTTTGTTAAAAAGATTTATTGATTCGTGGAATAGTTTGATTCTGTTGTAGCTAGTGATCATGATATTCCAAGCTATGGGGTCGTTTTTTAAACTTGTGTCAAAAACCCGTCTAGTGTCATCCATGTTTCCATATAAAGAGTACATGTGTAGTAGCGATGTTTGGACAGCTGGATTAGAATCAAACCTGAATTTATATACATGACTATGTATTGCCTTTCCGATTTTTGAACTGATGGATCGTGTAAATCCCTTCAGCAGAAATGGAAATGTGTAATGATCAGGCTTCACGTTCGTTCTTAACATCTGTATATACATGGAGATGGCATGTTGGGTTTGGGTAGTGCGAGAGTATCCCTTGATCATGGTATTCCAAAGGAAAACTTTTGGTTGGGGAGTTTTGTCGAACACTTGGCGTGCGTAATTGATATCCCCCAAATGGTTAGTGCAACAAAAGATGATAATCATGGAACATACAAAAGGGTCTAGGCTTACACCTGTTACGATGGTTTGGAGGTGAATTTGTTTTAGTTGATCCATTGATCTGCAAATGGAAAAACGAGAAAGTAAAGGGTCTGCTTTTAGCATAGATACGTACATGGTTCCAAGATACCAAGTTATGGTGCTTTAAGTTTAAGTGCATATAATATACTAGTGTAAAAGACTATGAACAGATAATATGTTCCTACACTTGTAAGGATTATAAAAATTTTGGGTCATATTTTTATTTTATTTTATCGAGAACTAAAAGATATCACTCAAAATGATTATTATGTCGTATAAGACTAAAAAAAATCAATCATAAACAAATACTGTAAAAACATAAAATAAAATAAAATCACTATATTTGTTTTAAAAATAAATTTCAATTTTAATTTGTGTATTTTTGTTTTTCTTTAGTGTTGTGTGCCAATCAAATACATCCAATTACCCGATAACATAAAAGGTCGCGGCAAACGGATAAACTTCTCTCTCGACATGGCGGCAGCGGTGGCGGCAGCAATTCAATCTCCCCGGAAACAGTCGTCGGCGATATCGGTAGGGCATCAGCGAACGACTGGTGTGAAGAATGCAATACTACATATCAGGAGAAAGTCCTTCGCCTACGAGCATCGGGTCACGACGGCGTCGTCGCCTTATTCTGGTGGTAGGTGCTGTATTGTTGCTGCTTCCAATTCCCCAAATGAAGAAGCAAATTCAAATGCCGATGATCCTGATCTCTCGTTCACGTCTCAGGTCAGGATTTTATCAAAAATTAGTTTAATCTGTCTCCATCAAACCTGCTATTCAACAAACAGCTGGTACCTCGAGAATCTGGCTTCAGTTGCCTGAGTTTACGACAACTGCTTGATTTATCCTCTTTATGTACTATTTAGTTCATCCATTTACGATAAAGGATAATGGAACATGATTGGTGCTCAAAATCTCATATGATCGATCAACTTCTAGTGTTTGATCTTCTATCTGTTTCTGCTGGATATCTCTCTTCTCCATATGCTATTTCATTCATACATGACAGATGATAATAGTGTTTGAAATCTCATATAATCAACCAAGTTATACTGTTTAGGTTTTTTGTTGTTGGTTTGAGCTTTAAATGATATCTTTACTTCCACCAAGTCTCCTAATCTTGCTTTGTTAATGAGCAGGAAGATGTAAACTTCTTGTTGAAGCTCGGAGGTGGATCCTTGGCAGGTGCAGCTGCCATCAAGTACGGCAGCATCCTGGTGCCACAGATCACTCAGCCAAACATCACTCAAGCTCTCATTATGATATCTACTCCTGTTATAGTAGCTGTTTTGATTTTAATAATAGCAAGTCGTGTTGAACAACAATGAAACCTTATCTTATTCCAACCAACAATCATTTCATATTTTCATTGTAATATTAATATAATAGTGCAAGTAGTATCGAAATTTGAAATCAAATATATCAAAACCACCGGGGTACTACTACTGGTAAACTCACTATCGGCCGTTTGAACAAAATTCTTACAAGCAATATTATTTAATGTTTTAGATACATGAAATGAATCATCAAGTTTCCACCAATATTGAAATTTGATGAACTTTGAGATATGATTTCTAAAAAATTGAAGAATTGTTTCACGTAGTACATTTCGATTTCTTGAGCAAGCAGCATTTGATGAGGATATTCTTTTAATCTTTTGGACACTACGTTAGATGGAAGAGAGTATTAATTAATTAATTAATACATGCTCTGCTTCTAGAAGTTCTCCTTGAACCAATTCAAAGCTCCTTTTACGACAGACCTGCAACACAAACAAGTGTTGGTATGAATCTTACAGTATAACTAGAAAAAAAAAATTTTAAAATAAATAAATACCCGGCAAAGTTTGTTATCTTCTTCAAGGGGTCATCTTCATCAGCTGAGCTGTCGGTTTCCTCAGCCACAGGATCCGCTTGAGTTTCTGTGACTTTAGCTGAACCAGAAACAAAAAACAAAACCGATAATTTAAAAAAATAAATAAATAAAAACTTTTTAGGAGAAAGTTGAGATGAAACTAGAATTTACCAGGTTGTTGAGAGCGAGAACGGGGACGGGTGGAGGTGGGGTTTTTCAGAGAAGCAAGTTCTTCAAGAAGCTCACGTTCTTGTCCACTAGAGAGTAGAAAGTGATTCTTAGTTGTATAAAAATAAAAACGAAATTGATAAGATTTGAGGAGTTGAAGTTGATACCTGATACGTCTAGGTATACTAACTTTAATGGTGAACAAATGATCACCACGTATGGAAGGTCTGTTGAGTTTAGGAGCACCTTTCTTTGCCAAGACAAGAGTATCACCAGGTTGGGTTCCTGGAGGGATCTGAAGTTCAGTCATCCCCTCAACCGTCTTCACCTGTTAAAATACCAAATACCAATACCATGTCCTTTTTCGTCATTTTATATATCTCTATTACTTCCTTAAATAATCAATCAGAATCAGAATTCACCAAATTACTACCTTAGCAACAGTTCCAAGTATGGCATCAAGATACGAAATGGAGATGGATGACATTAGATTAATCCCATCTCTTTGGATCTCCGGGATTTCTTCAACACCAAGGTAAACATACAGATCTCCGGGAGGACCTCTGCTCAAATCAAAACAAAATACAGCTAAATGCTACTTTTACTTGTTATTTATAATATAATTATACCCCTCAAAAGTCAATATATATACCCTTTTGGACCAGCATCACCTTCTCCAGCAACTCTAAGGATACTACCCTTGCTGACTCCAGGTGGAATCTTGACTTTGATATCTTTCTTCACACGTATCCGCCCTTCACCCGAGCATTTCCGGCAATACTCCGATATCATTTCACCCTTCCCGTTGCAATTTGGACATACAGAAACCTACAAAATGGAAAACAACAATACAATTAAAAACTATAAACAAGCAATTAAGAATACTGAAATTTAAGAGAATAAAAAAATGGATTACAATTACCTGTGAGAACATACCAAAAGGTGTTTGTTCGGTCCTCATGACTTGACCTCTGCCGCCACACGTGGAGCATATCCTCATCTTTGATCCAACTTTTGCTCCGGTTCCAGTGCACACGTCACATGTTTCAAGATGAGAAAGCTCAAATTCCTTTTCGGTTCCAAATATGGCTGCTGAAAATTCTAACATCATGTCGTATCTGGAACAAAAAAAAAAAAAAAAAACATTCTTTTAAACTTATACAAGTCCAAGTGGCATTAGTATGATGATGACACGTGTCAACTTAACTGACTAACTCACCGTATATCTTCACCTTTAATAACAGTAGTGGCACGGCGTCCTCCAAATCCGGTTGTGTCACCACCAGCAAAACCACCCATACTAGTCCCAAAGAATGTCTCAAACAGATCAAATGGATTTGTCTATAACAAAAAATAAAATGTAAAGAACAATAACAAACAAAAATGGACACAAAGAATAGGAGTTAAGAGTAGTTAGTACAGCATAAGCGCCAGCTTGTCCTCCCCCAACTGTGCTTTTAAGTCCGTCTTCACCGTATCGGTCATACATGGCTCGTTTCTTGTCGTCTGATAGAACCTGACAGTGTCAATGTACTGCTTTTTATTGCAATTATAATAATATTATTTTATTTACATAATATTTACCAATAAGTTTCTGAAAGATTGCCAGCTATTACTCCCAAAATTATCTATTTTTCCTAATACAAGCATCAATGTAGTAGTTTTCAAAAGAAAGTCTTTAATTTAGGGTTTAAAAGAGGGGTAATAATAATATAGGAAAATTTGTTTTCCTTTAGATAAACAATTTTGTTGCAGCCAGTTATCTGACCCCCAAACAATCTCATAATTAAAATCAACAACTTAAAGCTTTCGCTAATTCACTGCCATAAAAAGGTGTAATATCATGGAAACCAGGTGTGTAAGGAACAGTTTTCTTCTCTCCTACACATACCTCATATGCAGCACTGATCTCTTTAAACTTTTCAGTAGCTCCTGGTTGTTTATTGACATCTGGATGATACTAAAAAAATAAAAGAATATATTATATCAGAAGTAAGTAAAGTAAAGGAAGTTTCCATGATCAATCATCAGGCAATTAGTAACAACTTGTCACTAGAAAATCGGACTCAACAGCTACATAATCATGAAATTCAGTTACATCAAAACAATGCAAATTATAAACGCAAGAAATCTTCTGGTTTTCGTATTGGAAAACTATTATCACAAACATACAATGATACGATATCGTTTTATAATGAGAATGCTTCAATAATCTTTTTATGTTTTTGGACCACAGCATCTGTGCTTTTGTTACGAATTACTATCAGCTTCTGTTAGTTAAGGAGAGACTATGGCTTAAGTACATAAGGGAGATTTTGGCTAAGGCTGAACTGAGGATGAAGATGCAGGCTGAATAACATCTAAGTGAAAGAACTTTTCAAGTTGGAGATTGGGTTTACTTAAAGTTACAACCTATAGACAATATCAGCAACTTCTTAGTTCTTACCTACTTCAAAATTGTATTAAAATACATCTAAATAATCAGAAAACTGGAATCATAATCACTCCCCCAAATACTTCAAACAGGTTATTGCAACTTTGGTTTCTGTAACCAAATTCTCACCTACTGCAATCAAAGCTAATTAATTGTCACTTTAGTTCAAAAGCACATCCAAACACCCTGCTATTCAACTCTTGGACAAAGAATTCACTCCCTCTTGTACTAAACTTTGCTTTCTGTAACCAAATTCGATATAGACTTACAATCTAAAACTAAAATCCAGTGGTTTTGCAGTACATAAAGTTCAATTTGTCTCTAAATGGAGATTTAAGAATTTTAGAATCACTCACTTGATTACAACGAAGAAGTACCTAACAAGATCTCTATAGCTTGATTTTCAATTTGCTCAAAGAGAGCACATGAAAACAATGCAAATATCATATCTATATACCAAGAAAGCAATAGCCCTAACAACAACAGGGAACCCTAATACCTGGCGAGCTAACTTTCGATAAGCGGCTTTAATGTCTTTACCCGTGGCAGACTTGGGAACTCCAAGCGTAGAGTAATAATCCGCCGCCGCGAATACGCAAAATCCTCCACCGCGCTTGCCGTACTTCTTCCTGTTGAATTGCGAAGGCGACGAGAAAGAGACGAAACTCCTGTTGTTGCTGCTACGGGTGAACGAGAGTGTTCCACCACCGAAGAAAGAGGAAGAGGATGACGCGGAGGGTGAAGGAGACGGTAAAGGGTCTCGAATGAAGTTGAGAGAGGATGAAGGGATTAGAGAGAAAGATGCCGCCATTGTTGAAGTTGTTGATTGTGTGGAACTTAGAGGAAGCACACTAAGTGTTCGATGATTTGCATTGCGTTCCTCATTTGTAAGTGGTAAAGTATGATGATTGTTGAAGATCAGGAGGCGTGTAAATCAGAATTTCGGTTAATTTGCAGAAAAATCGAAAAGGGTGGGTCGGAATTTACAATAGAAGATGTGGTTCAAGGAATAATCTCACGTTTCCACGGGTGTAAAATGTAAATGTTTATGAGCGTACTGTAGAAAAGTTTGGCAAACATAAATGTTAAAAGAAAAAAAAAAGCGTTAATCATTGCTGTGATTGGTTCAATAATTTGATGGTTTCGTTTTTTATGATTTGTTTTTTATTAGGACCTTGTTTTAAACTTTGCACACTACATCGGTAATGGTAAAACTATTTAAATTTTATTGTTAACCTACAATAAAATGACAATATTACTTTTACTAGACATGGCTTAAGTTCTGACTTGTGGATTTTGACTATAGAAAACCCAAAATTAATTGGGTTACTTAATTCTAGCAAGTCACATAGCCTTGTGCTTAAGTTCTCTAGTGACTTATAGATTTTGAGTCGATTTCAAGATATTCTTATTCTTGATTTCATCCTACATAAATCATCTAAACATAAATTCAAAAATCAGAATCCCGACACTCATCGTGATGAGTGTCGTCGAAAAATCCAAAGGATTTTGGGATACGTGTTTTGGATGTGAGATTTATAACGGTTTGATGGAGATGAAGCACAAATTTGATTGGTTTCTGAAAATGTTCAAAGAACAAGAAGGGGAAGAAGGAAGGGGGCAACAAAAGAAGGAGACAGTGGTGGTGGTGTTAACGCGTCTACGAGTAACGACGAACAAAGTCTGCAAGATGGAGGGGTGCCAAAGGGGAAGGGTTTGGGGATGGGAGTAACTGACGATATTGAAAGTTTGTAAGAATACATATTTAATGGTTAATACATATTATTTTCTTTTTGTTAAAACTTAAACCTAGTTTAAAAAAATTTAAAAAAATAATAAAAGGTTATAAGATTCTTTTTTATATGGGTTGGGACTCATGACTATAAATGAATATGGATCGGTTTGGGTTGGTTGTGAGGTAAAACCGAACCCAAACCACTAAGTTTGGTTTTTGTCTTATTTTACACATACATGCTATAGATTTTCTACATTTTTCATGTATAAAGGAATGAACTTCTAAAGAACTAACCCCCGATTCTCCTGACTTTCTAAAACTCAATACATATTGTGTTTTCGAATCTTGCTTTGTAGCTTTATAACCAAACAAATTTTTACAATTTTTTTTAAGATTTGCCATTGCACTCGTACTATTCTTTTTCGATTTTGCACACATCATCTATGGACAATATGGTAATGTTGGTCCATGCCCGTCACTTTTTCAAAATGGTTTCATACCCATGATCCCTTGAGACCACCACCTTTATTTTCTTCAAGTTCTTCATCAACATCAACAACAGGTGAATCCAAATTAGTCCACTTACTTCTACATTCATCTCCATCGTCCATCTACATAGAGAAAACTAGTTTCAACAAACTCATATGAAACAACCTTACATTAAAAAACTTAAATTATCTGATAGATATTGACATAAATCTTGAAACATAATTTTTTGCACTTGACATATGATAAGAAGGTAGTAGCAGGTAGCGAGGGGATGATTCCAATCGAGGACAAACGAATCTTAAACAAATTTTAGATTAAGCAAACATAGTAAGCATGTAGCAGATTTCAGTACAATACAAATCTCTGGAATCAAATATAAGCATGTAGCATGGAGATGATTCCAATTGATAATTACAAATATAAATAACCTCGACAGAATCAGATTAAGCAAAAATAACAAATTTCATCTTCACAAGTTAAACAAAGTTTAGTACAATACATATCATATTTCAGCTTTACTGTAAGTTGCAAACATAAATCAAACCATATTTTAGATTCAAGTGTTCAAGAGAGAATTCGAGAGGCTGAGAAGGTGAGAGCCAGGGGAGCACTGTTCTAACTAAGTTAGATGGTGCCGGGGTTAGGGCTTTTTATTTATTTTTATATTTACTTATTTAATAAAAAATACAACATTTAATAAAAGTATTACATAACTGATAATATGTATTTCATCGGTGTGGGTTGATTCATGATCGGTTTCTAAACCATTAGGGTGGTTCGATTTTAGTTGGTTGGTGGGTACTGTGAAAACCAAACCCAAATCAATTTTTTTTAAATCCAAACCCAAAACCGATGGTTTGGGTTCGATTGCGGTTTTATTGGTTTTCGATTTCGTTTTTGACCAGTTCTAGTCAGGACCAACTATCATTATCATAAGGATTATTTTCATCAACAAAAAAAGTTATGGACGAAACATACAAATCTAGGAAACCATAAAGACCATTTATGTAATTTTGTCTAAAAAAAGAAAGTGAGAATGAATCTATGACAAATCAATAGTAAATTAAACCCTACAATTTATTATGCAACATGAAATTCGAAAATCAAGACTTCATCAAATCATCAAGCAAAATAATAATCTATAGTTCTTAATACTGTACATCAAACTCATATTTGAAAAATACAATACAAATTTCAGAATCGTGACTCAAAGAAGAAAGCCTTTATCCCAACAATGTGTTGGTAATTTCCTATCTAGACTGTTTATACACTTTATTTGATCACGCTCTAACGTTAGAATATATTGCTTGAAGATAATAAACCCTTTTTTTTTTATGTATCGTACCTTGAGGATTCAAGCAAGCAAGATCTTCTAGACATTTTCAAATGCATTTGTAAATACTAAATATAATATGATAATACTTGAGACTTTTTCAACATTTTCTTTTAGAAAAGACCTTGGTTTTCTAATTTTTCAATAAACCAGCAACATGATTATGCAAAAAAAAAAAAAAAAAAAAAAAAAAAAAAAAAAACAATTATTATACTTATCAACAAAATTTAAACATAGAGAAGGCTTTCCAATAAAAAAAAAGGGTAAATTACACCAATCGTCCCTCGTGTATATGCCAGAAAGCGTGTTTAGTCCCTATTTTCAAAAATTAACTCGGACCGTCCCTCATTTGCTTAAAACTTGCACGCTTCGTCCCTGAAAGAAGATTTTGTTGCAAACTTAGTCCATACCAAATTTGAAATGTCCAAAATACCCTTGTGTTTTTATTTTAAATTAATTTAATGCTTTTATTATGATTTTCAATTTAAAAATAAATAATAAAAGGACCCTCCCCTTCATCCCCCCAACTCATCCACAACCGGAGAGATACAAACACACATACAAAATCGCCGATGAGAGGGAAAATGGAGACCTTCAACTCATCGTACAATCACCGACGACCATCCTCTGACAAAACTTCCCCACCCCTTTCATTATGTTACTGATCGAGAAAACCAGAAACACCAAACACACTAGTTGTAGATCGATGGTGGTGGTTTAGGATGGGTTTTCTGGGGGCGAGATAGGTGGTGGGTTACGAAAATTAGAGAAGAGAGCAGGAGAAGGATATCGATGATGGGTTAACGATGATCAGAAATAACGAGCTTCCCCTCCGACCCATAAAACCATCTTGTATCTTTGATAATATCTGTGAGCAAGCTCTAATGCGACCTCCGTTTTCCTAATTCTAGGTTTGCCATTGATGCACACAATGCTTCTTCCAAAGCTTTTGTATTTCCCGGTTTTCATTTTCTTGTATTTAGGTCTTTTAAATGAAGTTTTCCCGATTACAGGTTCCACCCATGCTTCTAATTTCAGTTCTTTTCACTTTCTGACTTCCAAATTTATAAACTTCCAATCGTTTTCACTTTCTTCATCTGCAATGCCTTTTGATGTGTCAGGTGTTCTAATGTGTGTGTTGGTTTCGTTTTCATTTGTGCATCCAAAAAAGTATTTTTGATCTCTGTTAACTCATTTCCACTTCCGACGAAGAATTGTTCTTAGGTTAAGCCAATTTCAGAAGATTGAGCTGATTTCATTTGGGTTTGATCTTGATGGGTTTTTGCATCAGTTTGATTTCATACGACTTGATGATCTTGTCTATTTGTGTTGGGGTTTTTGCCGGCTTTGGTGAAGGAAAGGTGAGAAAGAGGGAGACGAATTTAGGTAGAAGAAGCTGGGATTTAGGGAAGAGTGGGGATTAATTGTTTTTTTCTTTTAATTTAAAACTAATAAACAAATAAAAGAAAATGAAAAAATAAATTATTAAGGGCAAAATAGTCATTTCAAGTCAATAGGGACGAAGTGTGCAAATTTTAAGCAAACGAGGGATGGTCCGAGTTAATTTTTGAAAATAGGGACAAAACACGTTTTCTGGCATATGCATGAGGGACGATTGGTGTAATTTACCCTAAAAAAAAATCCATTAAAATATGAACTCGTCTCATTTTGGGATTCAAATCAAGGGTTTGTCATGTATTTAATCTAATCCAAAATAATTTATGAAAGAAAGCTTTTGTTAACTTTAAATTAAAACACAAAACAAAATGAAAAAGAAACAAAGTGACATTCTGAATATTAAACTGTGGTCTTACCCTTTAATTTAAATTAACCAACCACCAAACATCATTTTGTAGACATTTGCCTGATATTATCAGGTAAATGTACATCTTTTAGACAGACAGACAAACAAACAATATTTATAACCAAAATCTCTCTCTCACTCTCACTCTCTTAAAACAACTTAATTCTTTATTTATTAGAAGATATCAGGATGGAATCGTCCAGGAATCGAATTGCTTTCCTGAGCTTGCCTCAAATGCATTGTCAACGCATAGTTATTCACCTGCAACAACATCCATCAATTATATCAATCTACTAGACTACACTGATATTTAAGCAATAGAAAAGTGTAAGATTGAAACCTCAAGTGTCCTGATTTGCTGTTGATATTGGGATAACAACTGCTTCAACTGCTGCACTTCTTGGCTCCTCTCATCATACTCTTTCTGGCGTTCATGCTGAATGGCTACAGCACGTTTCAGTATTGCATTATCCCTCAAAAGAACTTCAATCTGCTCCTTGAACACCAAATTTTCCTGAAACATAAACACCACCCAAATAAGTTACTTGCAAACAGTAATTACAGAATTACCCTCTCATTTTCTTTGGGAAGGGGCTTGCCTTGTGAAGGGTATCTGCTGCTTCACCAGCAACACGTTCACTTATGGACTTCTCCAAAGTCTCAAGTACCCTCATAGCACGAACCCTAGCATCATCAATGCTTGTAGCACTTGTCATTTCTATCACAAACAATTCAACCCATTCTGCACCACTTTTAGGGATGTTGTCATTATTAGCTGATGAGTTGTTGTTGTTCTCCAAAGAAGCAACACCTTCACTTTCAGTAGAACAACCTGTGGTTTTAACTTTTAATTAACAAATGAATCTTGTTTATTAAATAAAACAAAAAAGAAAGTTCATAACAATAAAGACACATGATTTGAAAGTTTGAGCCTCCAAAACTCCAGTTGTTTGACAATGGAAATGAAAAGATTTACCTTTTTCAGTTATTGCATTTGATTGCCCGGGTAAACCTGAGATCCCATCCACGTATCCAAGACAGAGTTCATTGAGACTCTTGATGGCAGAATCTAAATCATTTCCACTCCTTTCTAGTGCTTTCTCCAGCAGCTGAAAAAATAGTTGATTCTTTTCAAATGAGATTCATACACCATAACATAGAATAAAATTAATGTGATTTGAAGTGTAAACAACACTAGACATGACAACTCACAGACAACACACACATAGACATTATAACCATCATCTATGCATCTCAAATACCACCATGAACAAATGATACTATAAATCTACAACTAGATTATATATAGAGCATTTTGTAAATGGGAAAATCTATCTATAACCAATCCAGGTTTTAGATTGAAAAAATCTACATCAAACTATTGTATTGTTTTTAAGCCCAAACCTAATTATCAGTAACCATGTGTATAAATATAAATGCACTTACAACTTACAGGACAGTGATTGAAGACCTTTACATTTGTATATAGACACAATCTGTGTGTCCAATATGTATGTGTGTGAGAACAGTTAACAAAAGAGAAATGTTTGTCAATTGTAGGTAAATAGCAAATTCTTATATAGGCATCAGTTGCAGAATCAGAACTGTAAAGTTATAGCAACAGATGATACACATGGCACATGCACCAAATGCTCGACATCGCAGATGCATTAGATAGTGTGTATACTTAAATCTTAAATCTAATTAATCACCAGACCACTCGCATCCACATACAACCACAATCTGATTTTGATTCTACGATAAATTTGCTTGATCCATATAACTTTACCATTTCAATCGATCTTTCTGTTAACTTATAACAAATCATTTTAATTGCATCAAGACATACAAATAGGCAAACAATTATATTCAGACCTGAGAAATTAGAAACGCTCAACTACGCAGATACACATGTGATTTAGAGAGATTAAACAAGCCAACCTTCTTATCCATACTAGGGAAAAACGATCGGAGCTTATCTACGAGTGATGGTGACGGCGGCGAGTTAGTGAACGGTGAAAAGCGAACCGGAGAAGTCGAAGTATAACAACGAAGTTTCTTGGAAGCGGGAGGAGATGCAGAATTCGGCGACGTTGGTAGGTCTTCAAAGAAAGATCTCTTCCCACACACAATCGCAGACATTGTTTGTCAAAATCAACTGAATTCAAACAAACACCGTTCTGCTGGTCCAGAAAACTAGAAATCGATTCGATCCGATAAGCGGCCTTTTCAGAAACGTCTGCTCATACGTACAAAACAAAAATTGAGCTAATTAGGGTTAGGGTTTTGGGTGTTTGTGACTTGTGAGGGAGGAGATGAGATGATGGAAATAATTTTTTGGTTTCTTTGTGGAGGGGGAAGGGGGTGGTATATGAGTACATGGGGAAAGCTTTTAAAATTGTACTTTTGACGAAATGACATGTTGGCTCCCTATATTTTGTGTTTTTTACTTTATTACAAAAAGTTTGAAATTATTAAAGCATTAAAGTGTGTATGGATTTTTTAATGGGAAAATTCATCAAATGACCATAAAAGGAGGTGTGGTTGAAGAAAATATTAAGAAAATGATTAAGAAAATATAACTTTCATAGAATGACCATGATTTCCGCAAAGAGGGTCTTTGCGGAACTCGTTCAGTTCTGAGGAATTGGACACGTGGGGAAAAGGACAAAAAAATCATGTCTGATGGCATGGTTCCGCAGAGCAAGTCTGCGGAAATGTTGAATGCTCTGCGAAAATGGTGAATGCTCTACGAAATGGTAGCTGAAAGCACTAAATAACGTCCGACATTTCCACAGAGGGCAATGAGGATCCGTAGAGCAGCCCTTTGCGGATCTGTTCTTCAAACACATGCCTCTGATGAACTGTTCTTTGCATAACCATGGCCTAAAAACGATTTCAGTAAGTGTTTTCTTGTTAATTTATCGAGGTTTCACCATTCGCACATACCAATGATTCAACATAACAAATTAAACTATAAAACTACGTTTCTAAGACAATTTATTTGCAGCCCACCCTCTTTGAATCCGCAGCACCCTTTCAATTTTGTTAATTTTTTGTGTTTTTACGAATATACCCCTGACACATCACTTCCTCAGAGTTTTTCTAATTCCTCAGAGTTGAACGGGTTCCACAGAGACTTTGAGGAAATCGTGGTCATTTAATGAAAGTTGCATTTTTTGGTCATTTTCTTCGACCACACCTCCTTTTGTGGTCATTTGATGAATTTTCCCTTTCTTAATTTTTATCTCGGTGTTTGAATATGAATTTCTTAATATTTTCCATTTAAGTGTGCTTTGAACTTATAGGCTAATTAGTTTTATATTTTATTTTCAAAGTATACAGAAAACTCTAGCTTTTGTTTGGTTTTGGATCTTGTGGATATAGTTTTCAGGTTTGGTTTACCTTCATTATAGTTTGGTTAGAACATGATAAAATAACCCTACCAACTTGAATGAGATGTACAGTTATTTTTTTCTACTGTAAACAACCATCGATTTATAATAACATTACATGTATAAAAAGGAATTATGGGGATGCTTCAAATTTGATCCAACCATAACATAATAAAATCTTAATAACTAAGGGTGCAATCCCCGATTAGGCTAAGTCGAACAGATCTAGAGATGAACAAGATAATCATATATAGAAAGATTAAACAATCACATGTACAACTCGATATGGGCGAATCAATTACCAAGAATAGTGAATGAATTATGGCATATGGGCCAAGACCATGTTTTAGGTACAAACACTCTCATTCTTTTCTTGTCATCATATGTCGTCATTAATCATATTCATAAAAGCATGACACATGCAATATGACATGTAACATCACAAAATTTATTACGTAATGAGATGTTATTATTGTTTGGGAAATTAGGTAGAAGTTAAATACAAATTCAAACACTTTGAATCATAGACAAAAAATAGAAACATTTGGTGCTTTGGGCACTTTTATCATGAAAATCCAAGAGGCAAACATGCAAAGTTTATGAGAGTAGAGATTGAAGATTTGTGAATAAGACATTATTACATAGGAATGAACGTTTGGATCGAATAACCGAACTAGAACCGGAACCAAATTAGGACTGAATAAGCTATTCCGTTCGGTTCCCGACTTTGTACGTTGGACTTATTCGGTTATCAGGTATTTTGTTCCGGTTCTACCTTTTTGGGTTTAATCAGTTCTAAAAATCAGAACCGGCGATTGAAGAAGCACTTTTTGGTACTTCGATCGAAAAAACATGCACACACACATTCGTGTGTGCCATCTGCAATCGAACAACACAAAAAAAAAAAAAACCTTCCGTGAGTCGTCCCTCCATTGACAACATATGTAGCCTCAAATGCTCATCCCTTCTCGATCCTCCATTATCGTTTCCATACATCGCTCCCTCCATTTAGTGATTTTCTGACAAGTCTTCACCACCATGGAATCATTCAAGTAACATGATTCCCACTTTGCCAAGTCATGGATAATTGAGCTCTAAGTCAAGAAACTCAAGTAAACATCATTATGTTAATCTACTATTATTTTTTAATGTGTAATTGTGTTGTTTTACTATTTGAATATGTTATGTTGACATATAAAAATACTTTGTTATTCTATTATATTAAATATTGGAAATGGTGTCAAAGGTCATTAACTAGCTGGCAATATTTTTAAAAAATAACGAGATCCTTTTGGGTTGGCCTCATAACACAAATAGCTAAAAGGAAATGGAAAAAATAAGTTGTTAATTTATTAAGTAATTACTAGATTAATTTGGTAATTAATTAAAAGGTTTTAATTAATTAAAGAGCTTGAATATTAATTAATCTAAGAGATTAATATGAATATTCCAGAAGCTCCTGGAAGAGTTATATGAGATGATTTCAATATCCATTGGATAATGATAAGGCAAGTTTGAATAAGATAATGATTAACCTTAAGAGTTTGAATCCTTTTAGGATTCTAACAACTGTCTATAAATAGACTGCTATAGATCAACCTTAAAAGCTGATTTTTTTCCTATAAAACTTTTCCAGCTCTCCTCTCTTCTCTCCATAACCGAAATTCTAACCCCTCTTATAGGGTTAGTTGAATTTCATATAAACCCTAGCTTAGGGTTTCATTCTTTTGCCTTTTGGTGTCGTGGGTCTGACTACATTAGATGAGTTCTATTTTGGGCTCGTCACCCATTGCAAGATATGTCAATTACATGATCTAAGGATCATGAAGTAAGTGTTTTATCCTTCTCTTAGTTCAATTTGAAAGTATGTTGCTATAACTAGTAAAATCTAGATTTTAGGATGCATGTGCACTTAGATAAATTTGTTGATTATTCCGCTACCTTTAGATAGTGTACTTGATGCAATAAATCCCCAACAACGGTATCAGAGCCTTTAGATTTAGTTATTTGCACTAATGTAAAAATCGAAGTCGAAATTCTAGAAGTAGAGCATTACGTGACGCGTTTGCTCTCTATGCGACGCGTAGTCGTATTTTTCTATTTTTTTTGGATTTTTGGTATTTTTTGAATTTTGAGGATAAACCTATTGATTAAAAATACTATTTTAAATTGTTTAAATCTGAATATCACAATAAGAGATTCATTCTGAATAATGTTGAATAAGAAATTTAAATTTGAATATTAAATTAAATAAAATTTGAATATTATTTAAACTTGAAATTAAAATTTGAATATTTATCTTAAATATTATTTAAATTAGAGAATTAAATTTGAATATTTGGAAGAATAGAATATAAATTTAAAAGGTGTAAATTTAGTATATGGTATAATTTACTATACATATTAAAATTATACCATATGTGTCCACATGGTTTTTAAAATGCTACAAGCTTGCCTCCTTCACCGTCTTTTATATTTTGAGAGTGGAGTTACCGAAAGGGTTCAATCAGATTTTGTTTTTCAAGATTAAAAGTATTAATCAAGTAATAAAACATAATTCCTGTTATATATATATATATATATATATATATATATATATATATATATATATCAAAACATGAGTTGTGTGTTACCTATGAAAACACACTTTTTATTTATATTATGATGATGGATAGTGGTGTGGTTAACCGACACGCCATTGCGAGAATATAAGTTAAAATAAGAGTCTCTAGGGAAATTATTTTGTTGATGGAACGTGTGTGGTTAACCGGCATATCAATATGAGAATAATCTTGCGTCGAGGATCAAGCGTTTTTGCATGGTTGATTCATCATATATTCAATGATCCGCAACATCCTTACTAGTGAATCAAGATGAGCACAATCAATATTAACATGTCATTGAATGTCAATGAATCTAAAATGATTAGGAGTTTCAAAAGATTGAAACTCATAAATTGCATTACCTACCTAAATAACTTTGTGTTATGTTTACGACATTCCTTTACACATCGCAAAGTCAAATATGGATCCTAATCGTAATCAATAATTTCATTTAGGGTTAACAATTATATTAAGGATTAATAAATCAAACTAGAATAGAATTGATATTAAATGATGTTTATAAATAATCTACTCAAATCTATATATCTTATAATAGAAGCATTTTTCTAAGCACCATATTGATTTAAAACTCCTTTGTCTTTTCATATTCTCAAATGACTATATTTCTAAGCACCACATTGATTTGAAACTCCTTTGTCTTTTCATATTCTCAAATGACTTTTTAAATGTCTTCTAAGTAATTGATTTAGCATTAAACACCAAACATGCTATATAAACTCTTACATGTAAGAAGGATTTCATAAGAAAATTGTAACATCCCGATTATTGAATAAATAAATAGATAAAGGTTTATAGCCCTAAAGTATATAACATTTAGCGGAGTGTTGGTGTTGGGGAGCCAATTGATATAATTTTTGGATTTTGAGAGTTAAAAGAATAAGTTATGGGTTTAATTTGAGAAAGATTTTAGAAGCCAAGGTGTGTTTGGTAATTAATGTACTTAATTTGAAAGGATTTAAAGGCTCCAGGGGCTAAAAGGGAAAATATTAGACTAAAGTTGAAAGGGATTGTGGAGGAGGGGCCAAAATTGGATAAATGGAAAGCAAGTTTCGTTGGTACACGGGTTATGGACTCGATAGTTTCATCCTGTGTAAAGGTGCTCCAGCAACCCTAACCCTAACATTGTGATACAGCCGCCATGCTTGAAGTCCAGCCGCCACCCTTGTGACCTCACACTCCACCGATCGCCACCTCCTCGTCGCATGGCCGTCTAACGCCACCGCTGTCGCCCCTGTCGCCGGCGAAGTCAAGGTGAAGCGGTAACTACCGGGGACAGCTGAGAAGACCGCTGAAGACGGAGGATTCGGCGGAGTTCATCCTTGCGTGGCGTCGTGAACGACCGGAAACCCTCGGTAAGATTGGCTTCTTCTCCTCTCCGTCGTCTCTCTCCCTGTTTGACGTTGTGCGCATTATTATGGCCGCCGGTGGCTTTTGGGCTGCTGTGGTCGTCATTTCCGGCGACGCCAGCCATATATAAGGCGGCCAGATGTTAGATGCTCGAGTATTTATATGATGTAAGGTGTTTTTGGTGTTGTTTGTGCTAATTAGAGCCGGAATCCACCGCCACCACCATGAAGTGGTGGCTGCCGCCGCATCACCACCACCAGCCGCCATATGGTGGTGGCTGTTTGTATAGATTTGTGTTGTTATGGCCATGTCTACTGGAATGGGAATTTATTTAGCATTTTTGGCGAAAGGATTGAGGGAAAACCGCCACCATCACCGCCGTGAGCCGCCACTGACCACCACTACCTGAGGTGGTAGTGGGTGGTGCTTGGCATACTGAACCCTAGTTGGCCCAATTGCTTATTATTGGAATGGGTTGGCTTGTGATTGGGCGAGAAACCTTAATTACGGTTTAGAAAACCCTAATTTTGGGTTTTGTTGGTTTGGGCCTATTGGGACCCGTATTTGGACCAGTGAACTGAAGATATAACTGATGACGATTCTATTGTATGATGGCTTAGTGGAATAATGGACTTAATGGGTTAAGTCCTTAATGGGTTAAGTGAGAAACACTTAACCCTAATTGTCATTTTATGTGAAAACCCTAATTTTTGCTTAGGCCTTGAGTTGGGCCTTTTTATTGGGCTTTGGTGTTTGGGCCATTGATGAACCATCCCAGAGCAGTCATGCAGACTAGAATATTTAGATGGGCTTTAGCGTAAGGCCCATGTGAGGGTTTGGGCCCAATGTGGAAAATCGGGCCATAGTTGGGCCATTAGAGGACTTTTTGTGAACCCATTTGGTATTGGGCCTTGGTGGGCCCATTGGGCTTGGATTATTTATGGACCGGATTGGTGGACCATATTTAGACCTAATAATGTGAAGGTTTGTCTTATATCTTAATGGGTTTATTTGTGGGTTTGGCTTAGTGATAGAAGTCGGAGTGTAGCAGCAGCATTTATAGGATCCGTTCGCCATCCGAGGTGAGTCTTTTCACTGTACTTTACCTAGAGTGGTAATTAGAGTTATGTGACAGAGTATCTTGTATGCTATTTATGTGATTGTGATATACTGCATTAATTCTATGTGATTCATGTCGTGTATGTTCCAGAGTTACAGAGTTAGAACCGGAAGGTTCACAGAGTTAGGACGAGAGGGTCCACAGAGTTAGGACCGGAGGGTCCACAGAGTTATAGCCTCGAGTGGCTAATATGTGTTATATGTGGTATTTTGGGGAACTCACTAAGCTTCGTGCTTACCGTGTTATGTGTTATGTGTTTCAGGTACTTCTCAGGATCACGGGAAGGCGACGGTTCGATTGTACATACGAGATAAAGAGTTATGTCTTGGAGGATCCTGGATCATTAGTTAAACAATTATGGATTTATGTTTTGTTAATTTGATAAGTGGGATTTTTGTGAAATGTATTATGAGCATTTTTGTGACTTAAAAATGAAAAATTTGTTTGAAAATTTACGGTGTTACAAGTTGGTATCAGAGCCTTGGTTTGAGGGATTCGGATGCACCTCCGGGTGTGTTAGAACTCAAACTGAGGAATTGAGAAAGATTTTCAAAAGAGATAAATTTTTCTAAAAATGAGAAAAAGTTTAAGAGAAAACGAGTTGGAGCAGTGTGTACAATCAGCCAGAGCCCGAACGGTGATTCCCAAAATACCCTTACTTAATTGTGAATACCCTTACTTATTTGTGTTATAAGTTATTATTGAGATATTAGAGATGCATGCTAGAAGATAGGCTAGGTATTTCATGTATTAGGGCTAGAGCTGCCTGATTTGTGATGCCTTAGCCTAGGAGTTGTTGTTATCTGTGATGTGCTTTGAGTATGTGCGGAGTAAGAGTATCCAACAGGAATCTTTTAGAGAGAATTTTGAGTAGAGGAGTAATCTAGGAGAGATACCTAGATGAGCATTGGAGGAGTCTATTGAGAGAGTAGTTAGATGCACGCGAGGGGTAGAGTTGCTGAGTTCGGTGATATCTTTTGAGTATGAGTAGAGCAAGTGGAGTTATCACCTAGAGTGGGTTTTACGTGTTTATTCGATGCCCGAATGCTGCTTGCTTCGTGCTTTGTGGAACTCCCGATGATGGGAGTCAACTACCAAGTGAATGTGACGATATTCAGGAGGTAGATGATTGGCACCATAAGGAGTTTCTCAGCAGCTGATGGCGAAGAAGTGTGAGAACCTAGGAAGAGCCTAGGAAGTGACTTTAGTCAGATGAGTACGCTGACAAAGTAGAGCATTTCGCTGGGAAGCGAGCATGTGTGTCGAGATTGGTGATTGAGAAGGTTGAGTAGCTACTTAAGGACTCTGGGATGGTCCGTGCAGAAAGTATGGGTAGATGTGGCAGGTAGTATGGGCCCGTACTACTGAAAGCAGAGGACCCATACTCGATGCAGGGAGTGTTCCGGAGAATCTAAGTAGCAGATCGAGAGGTGATGTCATGGTTCGAGTACTATGATTTGTAGCAGATCGAAAGGTGATGTCATGGTTCGATTACTATGATTTGTAGCAGATCGAGAGGTGATGTCATGGTTCGAGTACCATGATTTGTAGCAGATCGAGAGGTGATGTCATGGTTCGAGTACTATGATTTGTAGCAGATCGAGAGGTGATGTCATGGTTCGAGTACCATGATTTGTAGCAGATCGATAGGTGATGTCATGGTTCTAGTACCATGATTTGTAGCAGAATGAGAGGTGATCACATGGTTCGAGTACCATGATCCGTAGCAGATTAAGAAGTGATCACGTGGTTCGAGTACCATGATTCGTGGCGGTTAGTGCTTCTGGTGTTACCGGTTATTCTGATTGAGATCAAATATGATAGAGTATGAGGCCAGAGGGCCATGTTGACGAGCTTCAAGGGAGTGTACCTTGAGGTGGGAAAATGAGATGTCAGTCGGAGTCGCAAGACTCAGGGATGAGTAGAGGTGGTACTTCATGGAGGATTACGGTTTGAGCTACGCAGTCGGCCGGTAGCGGAAATGCCACTTCCTGTTATTGCAGTGTGCTAATTCTGTGAGGAGCAGAAGGGATATTGAGTTTTTGGTCTAGAGTTGGAGGTAAACCTGTGGGGTAGCAAGAGTGGTGACCTTTTCACCAGAGTATTTGGGCAGTATGTTTGCTGCGAGGTATTTTTATACCAGGAAAGAGTCATTAGTGGGATTGAGATGTATAAGAACAAGGAGGCGCCTTATTGATGGAAAGGTACTTTTATTAGCAGTTCCTGGTGGTTAAAAGGAGTATATCGGGGCGGTGGCCCTCGTGGTCTACATTGTGTACCGACAATGAGAATGAGGTCTATTGGTTTTATGAATAATTCCCGATTTGGGAAGCGGGGCGAGGAGTCAGAGTCGAAGTGCGTGATAGTGCATTGTTTTCAGATTTTGTGTCAGATCTAATGCGGAACAGTGGGGTATCCGGCGGTGTATCGGTCTGAGGCTTCAAGGTGACCGGGGGCAGTCACATGGGGAGGATTCCGAGGTTTACATATGTGGTTCAGGGTACTTGGAGTTATTTGGTCATTTTCCGGAAAGTCATCGAGTGCTATGTGGTACGTCCCCTGAGTTGGGAATGATACATCTGGAGAGCCAGTCTGTAGTGTGGTTAATTGGGTATGACATTGGCCGATGGTTCGAACCCTAAGTGGGGGAGAATGTGGTACTTTGTTGGGAGGATCATCACTCTGTTCAATTTGGGGATTAGAGGATTGGGTGTCAGGAACATGCGGTATGGTCATATGAGACTTGGGTTTAATGGTGGATGAGGCAAGGCGCAGAGCGAGATTATGCATATTGTACGTGTCCAGGAAAGAACAAGTGTATCCACGACGAGTAGCCGTTGGTCAGGGATCTTATTGTGGTCAAGGACTCTTCAGGGTTGCTATGGTTGAGTTCGAGGCGGTTGATTCGTCGAGGTCCAGTTTCGATTGTTGAGATTTGGTAGTTTGATGTATAGATTGTATCTATACTCCGGGAGGATCAGCACTTAATGTGCCAATTAGTTTCAGAGTTATTATGAGTAGCTTCGGATGATCGTTAACGTGATCTCAATCCTTGACGATTTCTCCGTGTTTCAATTTGTGAGTAGAGTATTCTGAGGTTATAAGTGGTGCGAGAAGAAGATAAATGGTTATAGCTAGTCACTGTGGGATTCTATGATGGTGTACCGGGGTGTCCGAGTATGATGCCCTAAGTTGTTGGATTATTTTGAGACTCGAGTTTATGATATGATAGGTGGAGTATCGAATAGCTATTGTTCCAGTGGGAACCCATCAACTAATTGTCATCGGTCAGGGATGGTTCAAGAATGTGAATTGTATCGAGAGAAAGTGCGTTGTTGCGACATTTGTCGTTAGAAAAGGGTGGGTGCACCTGTCCATGATGGATCGCGGAGCATGAGTTCAATGAGCGCAATATGGTAATGGCTTAATAAGGAAATTGTGGGGTGGTAAGAGAGTGATTTAAGCCTGCGGGGAACCGTAGCATTCACGAGTGGGTGAGTAAATGATGTAAGCCTGCGGGGAGCCGTAGCATTCACGAGTGAGTGAGTAAGTGATGTAAGCCTGCGGGGAGCCGTAGCATTCACGAGTGAGTGAGTAAGTGATGTTAGCCTGCAGGGAGCTGTAGCATTCACGAGTCAGTGTGAGAGTATTGTAAGCCTACAGGAATCCGTAGTATTCCCTGGTTATAGCATGACACAGAGGAGTTCTTAGGCTTAGATAGCCTTGACGACTGAGACTTTGGGAACCTGGTGGCCGGATCAGGAGCGAGACTGGGGTCTCCATGATGGTCGGAATCTGTTATATCTTGAATCGGGAAGAGGTTGTCGTAATTCGGAATGAATTGGAAAGGTAATGTACGCGTAAATTCGCAGATCACGGGTTGTGAGTTGAGTATCTAATTAGATATGGGTGGTCCCAATTTTGTTGTCGAGCCAGACTCTCGAGCTTGAGTTTGGCCCTATCTGTGTAAAGGATAGATGAGTTGAGATTTCAGATTCCTGATGGTTTTCATTTGTAGTGGTTTTGGGTTGCATCTGATGTTCTAGGCCTGGTAGGGTCGGTTCGATTGGTTTGAGAAGGATCGCAACATCCGTAGAGTTAGTGAGTGTTAGGCGACAGAGGTCGGAAATGATGTGTGACTATAGATCGGTTGTAGCATTGCTTGAAGTAAAGTGAACTTAGTAGTTTGTACATGTAGTTGGTTGAGATAGCTCTATCGGATTGAACGGTTGGGGTTATGCTCGGGCTTGTGGCCATGCCGTTCAAGTTATCGGGCGTGAAAGGGATGGTGAGGAAAGATTTCGAGGACGAAATCTAATTTAAGTGGGGGAGAGTTGTAACATCCCGATTATTGAATAAATAAATAGATAAAGGTTTATAGCCCTAAAGTATATAACATTTAGCGGAGTGTTGGTGTTGGGGAGCCAATTGATATAATTTTTGGATTTTTGAGAGTTAAAAGAATAAGTTCTGGGTTTAATTTGAGAAAGATTTTAGAAGCCAAGGTGTGTTTGGTAATTAATGTACTTAATTTGAAAGGATTTAAAGGCTCCAGGGCTAAAAGGGAAAATATTGGACTAAAGTTGAAAGGGATTGTGGAGGAGGGGCCGAAATTGGATAAATGGAAAGCCAGTTTCGTTGGTACACGGGTTATGGACTCGACAGTTTCATCCCGTGTAAAGGTGCTCCAGCAACCCTAACCCTAACATTGTGATACAGCCGCCATGCTTGAAGTCCAGCCGCCACCCTTGTGCCCTCACACTCCACCGATCGCCACCTCCTCGTCGCATGGCCGTCTAACTCCACCGCTGTCGCCCCTGTCGCCGACGAAGTCAAGGTGAAGCGGTAACTACCGGGGACAGCCGAGAAGACCGCTGAAGACGGTGGATTCGGCGGAGTTCATCCTTGCGTGGCGTCGTGAACGACCGGAAACCCTCGGTAAGATTGGCTTCTTCTCCTCTCCGTCGTCTCTCTCTCCCTGTTTGACGTTGTGCACATTATTATGGCCGCCGGTGGCTTTTGGGCTGCTGTGGTCGTCATTTCCAGCGACGCCAGCCATATATAAGGCGGCCAGATGTTAGATGCTCGAGTATTTATATGCTGTAAGGTGTTTTTGGTGTTGTTTGTGCTAATTAGAGCCGGAATCCACCGCCACCACCATGAAGTGGTGGCTGCCGCGGCATCACCACCACCAGCCGCCATATGGTGGTGGCTGTTTGTATAGATTTGTGTTGTTATGGCCATGTCTAGTGGAATGGGAATTTATTTAGCATTTTTGGCGAAAGGATTGAGGGAAAACCGCCACCACCACCGCCGTGAGGTGGTGGCCGCCGCCGTGAGCCGCCACTGACCACCACTACCTGAGGTGGTAGTGGGTGGTGCTTGGCATACTGAACCCTAGTTGGCCCAATTGCTTATTATTGGAATGGGTTGGCTCGTGATTGGGCGAGAAACCCTAATTACGGTTTAGAAAACCCTAATTTTGGGTTTTGTTGGTTTGGGCCTATTGGGACCCGCATTTGGACCAGTGAACTGAAGATATAACTCATGACGATTCTATTGTATGATGGCTTAGTGGAATAATGGACTTAATGGGTTAAGTCCTTAATGGGTTAAGTGAGAAACACTTAACCCTAGTTGTCATTTTATGTGAAAACCCTAATTTTTGCCTAGGCCTTGAGTTGGGCCTTTTTATTGGGCTTTGGTGTTTGGGCCATTGATGAGCCATCCCAGAGCAGTCATGCAGACTAGAATATTTAGATGGGCTTTAGGGTAAGGCCCATGTGAGGGTTTGGGCCCAATTTGGAAAATCAGGCCATAATTGGGCCATTAGAGGACTTTTTGTGAACCCATTTGGTATTGGGCCTTGGTGGGCCCATTGGGCTTGGATTATTTATGGACCGTATTGGTGGACCATATTTAGACCTAATAATGTGAAGGTTTGTCTTATATCTTAATGGGGTTATTTGTGGGTTTGGCTTAGTGATAGAAGCCGGAGTGTAGCAGCAACATTTATAGGATCTGTTCGCCATCCGAGGTGAGTCTTCTCACTGTACTTTACCTAGAGTGGTAATTAGAGTTATGTGACAGAGTATCTTGTATGCTATTTATGTGATTGTGATACACTGCATTAATTTTATGTGATTCATGCCGTGTATGTTCCAAAGTTACAGAGTTAGAACCGGAAGGTTCACAGAGTTAGGACCGGAGGGTCCACAGAGTTAGGACCGGAGGGTCCACAGAGTTATAGCCTCGAGTGGCTAATATGTGTATATGTGGTATTTTGGGGAACTCACTAAGCTTCGTGCTTACCGTGTTATGTGTTATGTGTTTCAGGTACTTCTCAGGATCACGGGAAGGCGACGGTTCGATTGTACACACGAGATAAAGAGTTATGTCTTGGAGGATCCTGGATCATTAATTAAACAATTATGGATTTATGTTTTGTTAATTTGATAATTGGGATTTTTGTGAAATGTATTATGAGCATTTGTGACTTAAAAATGAAAAATTTGTTTGAAAATTTACGGTGTTACAAAAATGAAAAAAAAATCAATAGGCACAATTCTTTTAGAATGTATTAGCAGTGATGGAGTCCCTAAAAGAGCTATACAAGTCAAGGTTGTGGATGAATGTATCCTTTTTTACTCATAGTTTGATCGTGTTATATTTTTTTTTTCCAATAGTGATGTGCAATTCGAGTTGTGGTTTGCAATTTTTGAAGTTACATGTGAGAACATCATCATTAGCCTACTTGTTTAATGTTATAAAACCTTAACAATGATTAGATGGTAGGATGATCAATCTAGTCAAAACTAGAATGGAATTCATATCTTAGAGTTGATATTAAATGATGTTTATAAACAACCCTATTATTTTGGTAAACATTAATCTTTTTAAACACCATTTATCCGAACAAAAACTTACAAAATGACTCATCCGGACAAAAACTTACAAAATGACTCCAAGAAACCTGCAACAATATGGTTGTAAGGTTCTCTTACTAATTTTGGAGGCATTACTTCTTCAAAAGATTCTACCTCCATCACATGATGTTCGTTCTAGGTGGTTAGAAAAGAGGAATACCATTGCTCAAATATATTTTCAGTGGTAAAAGCTATCATATTCACCACTTATTATTGTTGTTGAAACCCTACCTTTTTACTATATTTGTTAGTGATTATGGTTTAGATCTAAGCCCCTTACGCCTAGTACCGAGTTTAACA
Source organism: Lactuca virosa (assembly GCF_052849685.1). Lineage (NCBI taxonomy): Eukaryota > Viridiplantae > Streptophyta > Magnoliopsida > Asterales > Asteraceae > Lactuca > Lactuca virosa. Next base: position 353,774,557 of record NC_136430.1, read on the forward strand.
AAAGAAAAGAAAAGAAGAGAAAAGAAAAGAAGAGAAAAGAAAGTCAGGAGAGAAAATAAGAGAAAGGAAAGGAAAACAAAATTTTATTTTGTGTTCCGGAGTTGGAGAGAAGTGGAAGGAAAATTAATCATTTTGTTCATTCTTTCCAAATCCTCCCAAATCGGAAGGAAAATTAGGAGGGAAAATGATCATTCCATTTTCATCAACTTCCTTCCTTTAATGAAGCTCGGGAACACCAATTTCTTTTATTTTCTTCTCATTCCACCAATTTCCTTTCTTTTCTCTCGTTAAATTGAACTCGGGAACAGAGTGTTAGGGTTTAGGTATTCTCTATATGTTTCTATATAATTGTCTTTTGAGTAATCAAAACAATGTATTATCTATCATGGTATTAGAGCTCTAGGTTAAAACCCTACTGTTGATCGCAGCCCTGCAATCTCCGCCGTCCACCTTCAATGATCTTCTCTAATAGTCGTCGGAGGTGTCTTGGTTATTTTTTTTTTCTTTTATTCTTTCTCATCCTAAATAATAATAATACACTCGCCGACACCAAACCAGAGCTCCTTTCTCGGCTTCTTTTACTGTTGTCTGCTTATGCATCCTCCTCATATGGCCCCTGCCTATAAGTCTTTTTCCTCGTCCTCGAATGATCCCTTCTCATCAGTTGGCCTCTCTTCTCCATATCCCTTTTCCTTTGTTATTGTTGCCTCCCTCCGATAACACCTTATCCCCTGGGAAGCCTCTGATCTACATTCATCTCTATCTCTCTCTCTCAATACTACAATCGTCGAGCTCGCTGTAATTGGTTCCTTCCACCGCAACTCGAGCCCTCTTTCTTTCTTACTTTCTTTCTCCATACTCCTCTGTCGCCGACTTCATGATCATCACCGTCGTCGCGCCTTTCTTCTTCTTCAACGGAACCGCCTGTAACACCCAGAATCAGAAAGGCCAAGAAAGGAAAGGAAAACCCTAAGTCAAAGGGGTCAACTCGTCGAGTCCAAGGAAGAACTCGACGAGTCGAAGCGGGATTCGGGTGGAAGAGTAAGTGGCCGGCTCGACGAGTCGGCGAGTCAGGTCTGGGTTGGGAAACCCTAATTTTCGGACTTGGTACCCTATTTAAACATTAATTCAGGCCTCCACCCCAGCCTCCATCACTCCCCTCACCTACTCTCGAAACCCTAAGCAGCCATTGAGTGTCCTTAAGCTTCTCTTGCCATTTTTGAGTGATTTAAAGCTAGAAGGAAGAAGGAAAACCTTGGGGATTCAAGAAGAGGCAGTAGATCCAGAGTTTGGGAAGCATTTCAGACCAATTGAAGGTATAAAGCTCATACCTTGACTGATAGTCATCTAGATCCTCTTCTTAACCTAGATTTTGTCACTTTTGGGCCATTTCCAAGGTCAATCCGAGTATTGAGCTTTGGTGGACCAAGAGGACTTTAGATCTGAGTATGTATGAGCCTTAGGAGCTCTGAGTGAGAAGCTTTATTCAGCCATAGCCTCATTTCTTGTTTTGGACCTTCATTTTAGCTTAGATTTGATGTTCAAGCTTCATAGCTCTTTGCATGCACGTAAAGTTGGCAACTTTACGTGTAATGCCAACCCTAGGAGTCCAGATCTACAAGTGGGAAGCATTGGAATGGACTGTAGTCGTCTGAATGAAGGTGTCACAAGTGGACTCGGCGAGTCTGTTCTTGGACTCGGCGAGTCGGGTCGCAAACCCTAACCCCTTCTGGATGCGAGTTGAACCAGTGAGTTGAGGCGGTGACTCAGTGGGTTGGTCAGGACCAGGACTAGGACTCGGAGGTTGAGGACTCGGCGAGTCGAGTCGCGGATGTTAGGATTCCTGAGCTTATGAACTCGGCGAGTCAATAGGCTGGCTCGGCGAGTGGGGTCGACCTGGAAGGTTGACTTTGACCAGGACTTTGACTTGGGCCGGAGTTGACTTAGTTTGACTTCTGGAGGTCAGTTTGGGGGCTAAGTGTTATGTTGTTATTGGTAGCTCGGGGAGCTAGAGGAGCAGCGGTTCGGGAGTTGTTAGTCAGCAGTCAGAAGCGTGTCGGCAAGTTCAGCGGTGCAGGTGAGTTTCCCTTTGTGTGGATGGGTCTACGGCCACAATGCCGGCCCATGTAGATATGAGTTGGAAGACCCGGGGGTTAGCCCTAGGCACGATATGCTAGTACGATATTCAGGACCAAGGTCCAACGTAGGGCGGGTGCCCCAGGAAGGGATTGCATGATAGAGTATACTTGTTGTCTGTGTGATACATGTATGTGCCTGGTAGGGAGGTGATTGTGGGCGAGGTCCCGTATCTCACCAATAGCAGAGTGTGGATGGTGTTCCATATCTCATTAGTATCAGAGCAGGAGGGGCGAGGCCCAAGTAGGAAAGGAGTGAGTGTGGGCTGGGCCCGTATCTCACTATCAGTAGGAGTGTGGACGGGGTTCCATGACTCATCAGTAGCAGGACAGGGGCGAGGCCCAAGATAGGCGAGACCTTAGAACAGGATTCAGTAGTATATGTTTAGTTATGCATTGTGATATGATTACGTGTTAGTATATGTTAGCGGGCGGGGCCCAGAGACAGGCGGGGCCTAAAAGAAACAAATATGTACGCCGAGCGGGGCTCGAAGCCAGGCGGGGCCTGGTGACGGACGGGGTCCGATAGCGGGCGAGGCCCAAGGCAGCGGGCGGGGGCCCAGTATATGGTTATGTGTTCCGGATTATGTTCGGATCAGTAGATTTGTATGGTATGTGGTAGGTTGGGGAAACTCACTAAGCTTCGTGCTTACGGTTTTCAGTTTTGGTTTCAGGTACTTCCGGTAGCGGAGGGAAGAGCTCGGGGTGATCGCATGGCACACACCATTGATTAGTCAGCCTGGGATGTTTTACTCTGATAATGAAAATATGTTTTGGAATTTATACTTTGATTTATGTTATGATTTCATTTATGGTTTGACAATTATGTTGTAAGTAATGTTTTAAAAGGAAATTTTCAGTCATGATTTTTGGGTCGTTACACCGCCCCTGGCCGCCACTTCTTCTCTCTTCTTCTACGACAAGCAGTCGATGTTAGACGCCATCGCCAGAGCTCTGCCATCGTCGTTGCCATTGTTTTCATCTATGTTTTTTTTTTCACTTTAATCGTTTCATTCCAATCAAATTACGAGGGGATGCTGGTGATTATGGTTTAGTCTCAGGCCCTTTAGGGTTTTGGTACTCTCTATATATTCATATGCAATTGTCTTTTACGTAATCAAAGCAATCTATCATCTATCGATATTTATTGTTTTGTTTCTTAGGCTAAAAGGAATGGGTGGAGTTTCCTACGCGTATGCTGACTTGGAAGCTACTTATGTGTGAGTTTGGAGGGGGAATACCACCGCTACATGGTGGTGGTGTGAGCTTCTGTGAATGAGGTTACGATCCTTCACAAATGAGAAAGAAAACATCTTCTCTTTATCTCACTATATTCTTACTTCCTAACACCATTTCTCATTGCTAGTAACTTGAAAACACACTTTACATTGTGATGCATTCATTTTAGCTTTATATTCACGTTAATGAAAATGATAATCAGAACACAATTTAGGTATCAACATTCATAACAAAATTGTTGCTCTGCTGCCAGGGAACGATTTGGGCTTTGCCTCTTCTAAGACCAAAAAAAATAAATAAATAAAATAAAATAATAACAAAGGTATGTTTGGTCATAAATTTATGTCCTTTTCTAGAGAGAAACATGCAGTTACAAAAATAAAAAAATAAAAAATATTGTTCTTCCTTCTCTTTCAATTTACTCTCCATTTTTAATTTTTCTGAACCAGCTTAAGAAGAAAACAAACCTGTTAGAATATTGGCCAATTCTTGCTTCTCATTCCCACATTGATGAAAACAAATTTGTTAAATTACGGATTCTATTTTATTTAAACCAAATCAAGAAAGAATCAGGTCTGATAACACTTGATAAATGTTATAGTTTATAATATAAATATATAATATAGTTACTTGGTGATATTCTGAGTCACATTTGGTATTTTAGTGATTATTTTTAGAATAAACACCAAAAAAAAAAAAAAAAAATACAAAAATGAGAAAACTAACCAAATACTTAACATGTCCTTGTTAGTAATACTTGAGTACCAATCAAGCACTTTTAAAATCGTCAGCTATCCAACTGCTACTTAATAATTTTATGAGTTCCTTTCATGGTCAATTCAATGGTGCATCACCATGCACGCCATCACGAATAACAAAATGGTCTCCGTACAACTGGTGTCTGGTTAATTATGCTCTTATATACGTTGTTCTTCATATTTCTGATCCTATACAACAGAACACAGAGTTGAAAATCTAGGTTGTTGATATGTGGTCAAATGTGGGAGCTCTGGTTCTTGTTTTTCTTAGCTGTGTAACCCTCTACGGTCTCCTTAAGTTCTTCCACAAAATGTGGTGGCTTCCAAATCGCATAAAACGTGTAATGAGTTCCCAGGGTATAAGTGGACCCCCATATCGCTTCGTTCATGGTAACACTAAAGAAATTGCCCACATCAAAGACCAAGCAAAGACTTCGTTGTTCACTGGTATATCACATGATATATACCCAAGAATACAACCTCAGTTCGTTATATGGTTCCGGTTATACGGTTAGCATTAACTTAATGCATTTTTAGTCATGCATCAACTTACTTGAACTGAACTAATCATTAAACAAAGTTAATTTGTTGTTTCGCAGGGAAAAATTTTCTTGACTGGTATGGTCCTCAACCCGAATTGGTTATCACAGACCCGGAGATTATCAAAGAAATTGCCAGCAATAGAAGCGTCTCTTTGGAAAGACCTGATCTCGGATCATTTCATAAGAAAATGCTCGGGTATGGTCTTGTTACGTCTAAAGGGGAAAAATGGGCAAGGCAGCGAAAATTGGCTAACCATGCTTTTAGTGCTGAAAATTTAAAGGTATAAGATGTAAAGTGAGAAAAAAAATAAAGGATTTGTAAAAAAACCTAGACCCAAATATTAATAATAATAAATATTTATAATTATTAGATACTTATAAGATACTTATGATGTTCGGATTAACCAAATCAACAGCAGTTATCATTTTCTAGATTTGTTATCATTTTCTAGGAAAAAACTTTAGGTAATTTCTTTATTTTTCAAACTCCATGATAATAAATTAGTCGGAATATAGGTTCCATATGATATGAATTCATTAGTGTTTCTGAATTATTTGTTTAATTATTAATTGATTACGTGTATATTTTTTTATATTTGTATTTGTTGTTTTGTTTTTCAATTTTGTTCAGTTATGTCTATTAATGATTATGACACATAATGACCAATATTTTTAAGTTATGTTTGATTTTTCACCGTACTTTCATAACTATACTTGTTTTATATGACATACTCAACCGTAATCCAAACTTTTTAGATCATTTAACTTTGTCATGTGTTGCAATTAAACCGGACATACATGAATTTGAATCCTGAATTCGCTAATATATATTGAGGTTTACTTTATCTTTTTAGGAATCTTTTCATGGTTTTGAAAACCGAACCAACCGGTTCACTTGTTACTAGTTTTTTAAAGCATAAAAACCATTTTTAAACAAACCGGTAAAAACCTAGTTTTCAAAACATTGGATTTTTTGAAAGAAAATATACAACTCTACATATTAACTAATAGGTCTATATGTAGAACATGATCCCAACCATGGTTGAAAGCGTAGAGATGCTGCTACTTAGGTGGAAAAGTATGGCCGGCAGTGAGGTTGAAGTGAACGCCGAGTTCAGGATCTTGACAGCCGAAGTGATTTCAAAGACAGCATTTGGGACCAGTTACTTACAAGGAAAGGAAGTTTTTGAAATGCTCAAGGAAATGAGTACCATAGCAGGCAGAAACTACTACAATCCTCCCCTTATTCCGGGCCTCGGGTAAACATTTATGAATAACTTTTCATACATGACAAAAGAAATATGTTTCCAATCATCGTGTTTTGCAGTAAAATACTCAAAAGCAGCGATGATTTGAGGTCGGATGAGCTTCAGAAAGACATTCAAGACCTAATTATCAAGACTATAAAGGAGCGAGAGAAAATCATGGCTGTAGATGCAGACACTTGGGGAACTGATTTTCTTGGACAACTTGTAAAGGCTAATCACGATACAGATGAACGATACCAGCTTTCAACACAAGACATCATTGACGAATGTAAAACCTTTTATGTATCTGGGGATGGAACAACATCGCTTGTGCTCTCATGGGCTGTTCTTCTTTTGTCAGTCCACAAAGAATGGCAAGAAAGAGCACGAGAGGAGGTATTCGAGCTGTTTGGGAGAGAAAACCCGCGATCAGAAGGCATAGCAAAACTGAAAACGGTAATTTAGCTTATATATTAACCTCATAATTAATGATCACTTGTATCCTTTTTCTAAATATCATGTCATACAGATTGGGATGATCATCAATGAGACCCTACGACTGTATCCACCTGGACTGGCTATTATCAGAAAGAACAAAAGAGAAGTTAAATTGGGAAGTCTTACGATTCCTTCCAACTTAATTCTACATGTTCCCGTTTTAGCACTTCACCATGATCGTAAAATATGGGGAGAGGATGCTCATCTCTTTAAACCCGATAGGTTTTCCGAAGGGATCAACAAAGCTACAAAGAACAACCCATCAGCATATATGCCTTTTGGCTTTGGGCCTCGAAATTGTGTAGGTTCAAACTTCGCTACCAATACAGCTAAGGTTGCGCTTGCAATGATCTTGCAGCGCTTTCGCTTTACTCCATCTCCCAATTATGTTCACGAGCCGGTTCATCTTCTGATGCTTATTCCAAAGAACGGTGTTCAAGTGATGCTTCATGCTCTTTAATGCACATGGATATTAATTTGTTTGTAATTTAATAACCTTGGATATTGCTTTTGTGTGATTGGTAATTACGAGTGAATGACGAGTGTTATATATTGTATGTTTGATCACAATAAATACTTGTTATGTTATTATTTGGAATTTGGTTACCTTAGAGAGGTGGGTATGGGCAACGCCCCAAGGGGCGTTATTGGGTGTTATAACACGTGAACACCGCTCCCATTCCCCGTTATCAGACGTTATTAGCCTGTGCGTTGCTCCCCGTTACCACCATAACATGTTATAACGCCTTTTTTTTTTTGTCTTTTTCCTAATAACGCTGGTGTGGATGTTGCCCACACCTACCAGTCTTAAAGAATATAGATGACCCAAAACAAAGTTGAGATAACTAAAATTGTGATTTCGAAACGATAAGATTGCGTTTAGTTGCGAAAAATGGGTCGTTTTCGGAAAAAATTTCCAAGAAAAATAAAAATTTTGAAAATGCGTTTAGTTCGTCTGTTTTTCTAAATTTTTCACGGAAAATGAAAATCTTCCGTTTTCTAAAATTACAAAGAAGTTGAAAATTTTCCGCCCCACCCCCACCCTACCACCGTTACCGTTTTCTAAAAATGAAAACCGATAGAAAAATACACATCTAAACGCGTTTTCTAGTTTTCTAAAACTAAAAATAAAAAATGAATAAATTTTAACTAAACGTGTTTTCTAAATTTTCCAATGAAAAATGAATAATGATAACTTATATTTAGTTGAGACTTGGTAACACACTTCTATTAAATTTGAAAGACAAATACAAATAAGGATAACTTATATTTATAATGTTTGTGTAAACAATTATGAAAACAAATTTAAGAATTTGAGTATAGAACTAGTTGGATGTGAATGTTTTCATAAAGATTTTAAAAGTTCATGTAACATCTTAATTTCGGTCGTTTTAAACCTTCAAGGATATACATGTTTTTACATTTGTCATGTCATATATATAAGCAATGTTGTTAAAAATCCCAATTAATTTCTAATTAATCCCTACACTACATGACCAACTAGATGACACCTAGCGATTAATCAATGTCTAGACAATTAGTAAAGTTTTCAAAACCGATTAATTTTTAACATCTTCAAGAAGTTATATTTCAGTAAAACCAAGTTGAGGGAGTATTATTGTTTTATTAGTGATATTAACTTATTTTTTTATAATATTTGTCATAATTTTTTTTATAATATCAGTCATAATTTTTTTTAATTTAACTGATTTACATTTTATAGTCCTAACCGGTCGTCGACTAATCTCTAGTGGTTAATCGGCCAACAGCCTACTAAATACTGTCAAACTACTTTTACAGCCTTGCATGTAACTAATACAGAAGCTTAGTGGATACAATATTACATACGTCCAATTCACCCGGTTTTGCTAAACTTAATTAATAAAAGGCTGTATGATATTTTCTTATCGTCATTTTTATAATTTTTATATTATGTTGTGCAACGAGATAAAAATGTCATATGGATTCTAAATCTAATAATATTTATTTTGATTTTAGTTTATTGATTTTATCTAATATCATATTACCTATTTTTTAATTTTATAAGTATTACACTTACTTAAAAAAACGAAGGGCTTTATAAAATATTTCACAAAGACCAAATGAATTAGTAGTTTCAAAAGAGTTATTAATATGGTAAATGATTGGAGAAGTTACAATTGATAATATTTTGTTTGATAAAACTAGTGGAAATATAATGTGACAAAACAAATAAGCTGCATAACGTCAATGACTAAATATGCTCTAAGCTAGCTTAATAGCCTTACCAAATACTCCATTAAAATAAATTCAAAAAATAAGTTTAATAAATTCAAAAAATAAGTTAAGTCATACGTGCCAAATAGTGGAGGAAATATAACTTTAACTCATTTCCAATAACTTGTTGCATTATTGCATCCCTTATCATTCGATTATAGTGTACTATACTGTACAACCCCACAAGCCACAATGCATGCAAATTAATGCCCATACTTCCTTGTTTCAAGCTTAACCATATTAATCCGGTTTTGCCCGAATACCAGTTTTTGAGGATGTTATAGTCTAGGTGAAATAGAAGAATACATTTGATTGGAAATACAACAGGATTCATATATTCATTATTCACAATATAAACAACTTTTCATAAATGGCAACATACTATTTGTTTTTGTACAAAACATAACCGTTTTAAAAAAGTACTATCAGAAGGTAAGCAACTGAAACGTTTTCCAGAGGTCCCTCATGAACAAAACATTTAAGTTGCTTACCTTTTTATAGTAACTTTTTTAAAAACAATGGTGATTTTGAACATCTCAAATAGTTTTTTACCTATTTATAACATCATCTGGCTGCAACAGGAGGTGCACTACCTTCTCTAGATAGCATATTCGCCACAGGCGACGGAAGCCACTTGGACTTGCCGCCACTATTCTGCCCATCCTGACCACCGCCACCGCCACCGCCACCACCATGAGTCTTCCTGGAACCACCTTTCTTCAATCTACCACCCACACTATGGCCCACAACAAACCCAACCTTCAAAGCCGTAAGTACACCAAACACAATAGTCAACGGCCTCACAGCCCAATGATAATCCTCCACATGTCCAAACTTGTCAACCAAAGTTGAGCATGTTTCAAAAGAAACATGCTCAACTTCACTCGGATCAGCCAAAAACGTATCACTTTCACCTCTAAAAACAAACCTCCCCGGAAACTTCACAACAAGACACCCGTTCGCAAGTATTTCTGTAATCCTACCTGTCGCCCATATTCCATTCCGTTTATGTAACCACGGAAACCGAGGACTTAACACATTCCCTTTCAGTTTCACAAACTGTCCCACGGAATACGGGTCCGCCATTTGGAGTTGTTCACAGTGTCCTTTCCATAGAGTCTCGCGTCCGATAAAACCGACACGTACACTTCCGTCACGATCTATGGAATGTAGAATTCCGATGGATGAGTGATTCCGATTCCGGTTCTCGTCTGATAAGTGCACCCAGTCTCCGGAGGCTAAGCCGGAAGTGACTCTTTCTAGAGTGGTGATGTTTACTCTTAACGGGTTGTGGATTCCTTGGACACGAACAAGAACAAAACCATCTCGATCGGTGTCTTTTTCCAAACCGACTATTGTTCCTTCAGCCACCGCCATGTTTTTGCAATTGTTTGGTGTTTTTCGTGATCGGACGATATCGCCCACTTGTAGAACATCTTTTGTGAGAAACCATGTTGAGTAGAAGCTTCCGGATGTTCTATTCAGTGTCACTTTGTTTCCTACACCAATCCATTCTCCATCATTGGACACCGTGTCACGCGCGCTGCAAGTTAAATTTTAATCTTTTAAATATGGCAGTGTGGATATGGTTAGTTACTCTGTTTGTTTCTTTTTTGGACTGAATGCGAGTAAATGACCATTTTGCCCTTATGTTTTGAAAGAGAGATTATTTAAAAAAGAAACCCCTAACCTTTCGAATGCTTGCAGAATATCTCCAATGAGAGGTCTGTTACGAAGATCATACTCGAAACATCCATTAAGAACATTTTCAATAGCAGGAGGGAGACCACTTGGAAGCTGTGGTTTTTCTTTTTTCAACACAACAGAATTATATATCTCGCTAACAGACTTACCAAACCAAGGTTGACCACCAGTCAACATCTCCAAAATGCAGCATCCAAATCCCCAACTATCAGTCTCCACACTTATAGGACCTCTGACATCAGGCTCCCATTGTTCTGGAGCCATGTAGTTTGGGGATCCAAGCCTAAAAGACATATCAGGGTCAGGCAGTTGGACTCCAAGAAGAAGATATGGGATCCCAAAATCTCCAAGAAACAATTGATCATGTTCATCAAGGAGAAGATTAGTTGGTTTGATATTTAACACCAAGATTCCTAATGAGTGAACTTCATGGATTCCTTTAGCTAACCCCACACCATACCTGAAAAAAAGATTAACAACTGATTATCATTTTTGTTACTTTTATGAGCTTAATATAAGAAAAACAACCTCAATACATCAGGCAATGGAAGTTTTCCCCCTTTAAGTTTTGCCATTCGATCACCCACTGATCCTTCATAAAACTTCATGACAATGCATATATGTTGAAAGGCCTGAAAGTAACACAATCTTGTAAATTAGTTTGTATAAATTACACCAATAAAATATGATACATGATATATCCTGTTACTTAGGACATGACAGACGATAACAGGTTGTACTGTGTTTGACTGATGTCAATAGGACAAAATTTGCAACTTTTTGTCCTGTCTAAAAAGGTGTGAGTGTGGCAGTGACTTGCTCTCAATCTTTTTGCAAAAAGACTTTAATACCCTCCTCATTTTCATATCTGTAGTGATAAAACAAATCACCTTTTGGGATATGATGGAGATACCATGCAACCAACAAACACTTTGCAGTTTACGGATCTTGAGGAATAACTCATCAAACTTAACAAGAAACTTTGGCATGTCTTCCTCTTTTATTGGATGTAACATCTTCATGGCAACCTCATGATACTCATCATAATCATGTCCTGATTGATGGTGGGTGGCTAACCAGACATCACCAAAAGGTCCATGTCCAATTCTGTGCTTAAGTTTCAACAGTGAAGAGTCAATATGAGGATTTGGTTGACTTGGTGTTGCTACAACTGTTCGAAGATGATCAGGATCCCCTTCATAGAGCATATAATCAAAAGCAGCAGGTGCTGATGCCTCTGTTCCTCCTTGGTCAGCCATTTTACCTTTGAAACTGTGTACACCAAAAAATGGATTTTAAGAATAATTTCAACCAGGCTTTCTTTCAATCAGCACATGATTAGACCATTTTGCTAAACAGTGAAACAAAGTAACCCTATGATGCCCTGTCTATGCAGTAATCTCATAAAATAAAAGTTCAACCCCACTTGGAAGAATCTATGTACTTAATAAAGTAAAGCAAAATCAAAAAGAGGAAAAGAAACCCTAACCCTCTGACAACACTGAAAACAAGTACTACCCAATAAACCATATGAGCTAAACAATCAAATTCCTTAGAGCTAATTTTAATTCTGAATTTCTAGGGCCAAAACAATCAAATTCCTTAGAGCTAATTTTTTTTTTTGAGGTCAATGCAAAATTATGTTAACGATAATTAACTTAATTACTATAATCACTGTAGCAGGTACATATAACATCCTTTAACCTAAACAGATTACCGAATTCAAAAAGAAGCGAGTGACTAAGCAACAAATTACGATTCAAATCAGTTTAATCTAAAGCAAAAAATAATAAATCGCCGAAAAAAAGTAAACATAAACAACGAGGAAGAAGATACAACTGATATCTGTAATTGTTCATCAACAAAAAGTAATTCAAGTAGCATACAACTTACTTGACAAGAATTACGATGCTCTAGCAAACATTAACGATCGGGAAACGGACTTACGAGTGGAGAGATGCTGTGGAGAATTTTGTGTTGTTCTATTGAAGAGTATACGTTTGGGAATAGTGAAAAAGAAGTCGGTTTTTGGGAGCGGCAAAAGAGCAGCAGGAGGTGGGAACACGTTACACAGCTGGTGACGTATCGAAATAGAGAAGCTCCAATAAATCAACAAAGGTAAGAATTAAAAGGGGATTTTGAGAAACTATCCAAAATGTCTGATATTATCCAATATATGTTTCATTTTTTATTCTTTTTTTTTTTTTTTTTTTTTTGCAAAAATACCCTTTGTTAACTTTCTTGCCATTTTTTTTCTTTCTCTCCAATACATTTCTTGACTTGAATTGAATTAAAGATTCAAAGAAGTAACTGATAGAATAAATGGTTGAATGTTGTAATTATTCAATTGAAAAATGTCACGACATCCATGGTTTATATATATATATATATATATATATATATATATATATATATATATATATATATATATATAAAAAAGACCATCTCCAACCCATCTCCATTTTTTCCCCCATAAATGGAGTAAAAATGAAATAAATAGTGTTTCATCTCCAACTCTACTCCATTTTCTACCCCATTTTTTTACCCCAAAAAGTATATTACTAGAATATTTCATTTTTATAACTTATATATATTGTCAAATACACCCTCTATTAATTAAACTCTATATTTATGATTAATTAATATAAATTAGTATATAACATGATATTATAAATATTAAATATTAGATTTAAATTATAATTAGTAGATAAAATAAACTAGAAATGTATAAAATAAAAATGAAAGGAACTAAAATTGGCAACCAAACTTCACCTCCATTTTTGGAGATATGAATAGTATTCCCCCATATATGGGGGAATACTATTCATATCTCCAAAAATGGAGGTGAAAATAGGGTATGGTTGGAGAAGAATAAGGGAAGAAATGAAAGAAGAAATGGAGTTTGGGGGTGGGTTGGAGATGCTCTAAGAAGAAGAAAACAAATCATAAGAGAAAACAAAGACCAAGCTACAAGATAAACTATCTAACTAACAAATTAGATGGCGTGGGAAGCTAAGATGTCATTATAAGTATCAATATTCCCTCTAAAGTTGGAGAGTGAGAAATTCCCAAATAATGTTGTCTTCTTCGGAGATGTTTAATAAACAAATATACTCAGGGCCGATCCTCAGGATTTAAATATCCTCAAATATTTTGGTTCGCACAATAACTTATATATATATATATATATATATATATAAAAGTTATTGTGCGAACCAAAATAAACATGACAACTTCCAAACTCATAATTCACTCATTATTTTTCAAAACCAAAAACACTAATATTCTCCAAATAATGCGTGTAAACTATATTTAGAGTCAATTTTTTTTATTTATTTTAGAAATTTGCATGTATGCAATGATAAATAATAATAATAATAATAATAATAATAATAAATTAGTTAAAATTAAATAAATCATAAAATATAAGATAAGGGCAAAAGCTCGTTTCGTGTATGGACAAAAACCGCGGTGGGTTTTCGATTCCACCACCGTGCTCTTTTTCTGTTTTAGCTTTTTGATTTAATATATTTATAATTTCATATTTCATATTCATATTTAGTCTAATTTTAAAAAATATTTACAAATTCAATCCTTTTTCTTTTTTCTCTTTTTGCACTTCTTGACCAATTTTTATTTTTTCACAAATTCCCTCCATATTTTTTATAAACTTCTCCCATTTTTTACTAACTTTGTTTTTAACTTTTTCAAAAGTTATTGTTACAATTTTTATTGATTCTTATATAGCTTATTTTACAGTTTAAATTTTATGAGTTTTAATGGTCTTTTTATAATTTTTTTTCACATCTTGGTTGTTATTCTTTTTTTAAAATATTTTTCTACTTTTATATGCTGGACTTTATTTTGTAAACAAACACTGGTCCCATTGCAACTCTTGAATTTGCAAACCCTAGTTCACTTATAAATGAGAAGCTTTTGGCTTTGCTTAATGATTCAAACTAATAAAATAAAAAAACAATACTCCTATATCAAATGGATAGAACTACGTTAAACTAGTAAAATAATAAAATAATACATTAAACTATTATTTTAATATAGATTGCTCCAAGCTTAGTTTATTAAAGATTAAAATATTATTAAAATAATGTAATTATGTAACCATATTCAACATCCTAATTATATATAAAAAAAAATGTTTACAAAAACCAAACAAAAAAAACATTTCATGAAGAAGACTTTCTGAAGGGTCTTTTGCATATTTGAAATTGGCGTTCTTTCGGTGTATTTGATCTATTATTGATGTTTGGACTTTTATACCTACTATTCTCAATCCAAACATAAGAATAACAAGAATTTAACATTTAATAACTTTCATGGATATTAAAAAGAAACGAAAATATTTTAAATTCCAAGTTGTCCATAGGTTATTTGTCAAGCTTTACTAATCAGCCCTCGAACCATTATGCTTTTTGCTCGAGATTTAACCAAACAAAGGTTAGGATCCCTCTCAGATTTGAAAAAAAGGATAAAAACAATGACCAACTCAAACAATTTTTTTTTTTTTAAGCAAATACAAGAACACAGTCTCAATCAAAACTACCCCACTCATTTATCTTCATATATGTTTGGAGTCTACACTTACAATTTAAAGATTCTTTTATAAAGAAATCTAGGACTCGACGTTTAATAATGAAAAATAAACTACATCAAAAACCTTGATTTAACAAATAGCATAATAATATCCACACTCTAATAGAGAAAAAGTAAAAGAAGAACCAAACAACACAATCCACTACCATCACATGCAAATAATATTAGTTTGAAATAAAATAAAAATCAAACCCTTTTTACAAACCAAACACAAACAACATCTATAATCCCACCTTCTCAATCTCTTGTTTTCGTTCTTTCTCCTCTGAAATAAACTCACTACTATCATCAGCAATAGACACCCCATCATTATAATCAACAAACATTTCATCATTCTCCAAAGCTACAACCTTCTCCTTCACCTCCCCTTTCAACAACTCAACAACCTCAAGAATCGTTGGCCTTTTTTCCGCTTGATTTGTCGCACAAATAAGCCCAACAAGAATCACCCTTTTCATCTCATCTTCCACATAATCCCCATTCAATTTCACATCCGCAATCTCACTAAACTTTTTTTGACATGCCAATGGCAAAGCCCACTCCGTGATCGATCTTCTTGTTGCATTTACTTTTTCAATCGGTTTTTTCCCACTAGCAAGTTCAAGTAAAAGAATTCCAAAACTGTAAACATCACAACTTTCAGATGCTTTTCCTAGCATCGCGTATTCTGGTGCCAAGTATCCGAGAGTCCCTTTGACCCGTGTGGTTACATGGGTCGCTCCATCCGGGATTAGTTTTGCAAATCCGAAATCGGCTACTTGGGCGTTGAAATCCGCGTCTAGCAACACGTTGCTTGCTTTAATGTCGCGGTGGATTATGTGTGGGGTCGCGTGGTGGTGAAGATATCTGAATGACATGACCAAGACACGAAAAAGTTTGATTATTGCCCTGTTTGGCAAAAATAAGCTAGTTTATTGTAAACTAGCTTATAAGCTAGTTTGCCAAAATGGGGCCTATATGGGGTAGTGTGTTGTTGAGAAGTTAAAGAAAGTGGGTTGGAAAGGCTTACAGGATTCCTTCTGCGGACCCAAGAGCAATATTCATTCGTCGATTCCAATCAAGAAGGCATTCAGCAGAGTGTTGTCCATGAAGATGTGAGAGCAAACTGAGATTAGGCATGTAATCATACACAATCAAACGTTCTTGACCTTCTGCACAATAACCACGTAAACTTAGAAGATTCTTATGTCTAACGCGTGCAAGAATTTCCACCTCAACAGCGAATTCCATCTCTGCTTTGTTGCTATAAACCTTCAATCTCTTCACTGCAATCTGCACATTCACCCAACTGATGTTAGGGTTTGTGACATTAATGGACAATCTAGATCACATATGCTTCTGATTAACCTTAATCGATTGTGTGATTCAATTAAGTGAAAACGAAAGAATTGATGGTGGAGATTATGTAATTAATTACCTGAGATCCATCCCAAAGTTGGCCCCAATAAACGCTGCCAAATCCACCTTCCCCGAGCTTGTTATCATAATTAAAATTATTTGTAGCAGAATGCAGTTCCTTCAATGAGAATATTCTCCACGTTGACTGTTTCTTCCTGTTCTGTTTCCTGTAAGATATAGGAATACAAATTCTATACAATCAGTCGAAGAACCCTAATTTCAGTGCAAAGGTCAGAATCAATGAGCAGCAATTCTAGAACATGTATAACAATCATATCGCTAAGCACTTCCTTGGTTTGCTATACTCAACTTCCAAATCCAGATTTGTAAAAGCCAAAATCCATAAGCGATGTTTCCAAACATCAAAGGAATAAGCGAGAAGCAGAATTCAAGCAGTTTTTGAGCGAGAAGCAGAATTCAAGCAGTTTTTGAGTGTAATCAGCTCAAATAAACTTTAATTCAGAAAAAGTCAATGGCATCGAGACAAAATCGCTTCGAAAACTCCAAGTTTAGACTTTGAATTTATACAATCAATTAAACAGTGATTTGAGTAAAACATACCGATCGAAGACCCTTAGGCAACAAAACCTCGAGGGAAAATCCATAAGCGGACAATCTACAAAAGTGTACTCCCTAATTCAACTCCAGTTTATAAGACACAGATTACGAAAATTCAATCAAATCCGTAAGAGTTTCATCGAAAAAACGAGAAGACCTTTACGACCATTCCAGAAGAAGTAACAAAGCTCTGGGTCCTTTGAAGGGGTTCAGTATGTAAAAGAAGCTTTATACTCCATTAAAAGAAGCTTTACAGGGGATAACCAACACGGAGTGAAACGAAAAAGTAAAGGGTGCTATTGGCTATGGAAGAAATCTGGACATTGTAGACAGAAAAAAGAACGGAGATTTGTGGTGGTGGCAGCCAGTTTTTCAGAACAGGGCTTCCCCATCAACCTTTGTGGACTTCCATGACCTTTTCTGGTAGGGTGGGGACTGGGTATGGGGTGGGCTCCTTTGCCATTTTTAAAATTTCAGACTTTTGGTTCTTGTGACAAATTATTACCGGATAACTTCTTGTCCTCAAACTCTAACATAGTGCTCAATTTGTTCAGATCATTTGGATACTGGACTGAATCAGAACAATCTCAATAATTAAGTGATAAGTTGGTGATTTATTGCTGGTTAATAGTTTAAAAGTTTATTTGTGTACTCATTTGTTAGAATTGTGAAGGAATCAAGATTGCCATGGGTCAAGAACTAGAAGTAACAAAAATAGAGGAAACATGAATAGGGAAAGGGTAAGGCTGCACCAAGTGGCTCAACAACACCTTGGCAGGAGCCAAGGTGGCCTCAACGCACATCGCGTTTTGACCTCGGCATGCCAAGCTCGGCGGAGTAACTCGGTAATGGTTAACATAAGAGAGATAAAATTTAAATTAAACAAACAATTAATTTTTTTACCAACTTTAAAAAATCTATCCGTTTTCTTCAACCAAAATTCAATTTTTGAATCATCTTTCAACCGATATAAATATCAACGCCTATCTATTTTTATATCACACCACAACCTTCAATATTCTTTCATTCGAACATTCTTCTTAATGAAAGATATGAGTCATTATCCTGAAGCGGCATGGAAATCAGTGTTAAAATCAAAGAGCACATTGCAAAAAAAAAAAAATACAATATCTATGTTTCATGTTTTGGATTATTAATCCTTGTGTTTTGTTTTCTAGTATTTAAGTTTTATTCTAATTTTCATTTCAAGTTAATGAATATTTTAGTTTTCACATAAATTAGTTTGTTTAAATAAAAGAAAACAAAATCTTGTTGCATGGCAAACCAACTCTCCAAATCGCAAGATATTGAAGAGGTGTGACAATAATATAACGCCTATCTGACAGAAAATTAGTATGTCAAAGGTGACACAACTCCCACTCCTACTACCATATGATTATGATGAAATTGGTTGTGGTGTGATATAAAAATGGCAAGGATGTATAAAGCTTGAGAAATGGCAAGGAACTGTTTGAACGTTCAGGACTTGTAGCTATAAGTTTGAAAGGTTTAAACACACACATATGTTATCTAATGAAGGTGTATAAGCTTGAGAAATCTAGATGAAGACTTATCGAAGCAT
Organism: Lactuca virosa; assembly: GCF_052849685.1. NCBI lineage: Eukaryota > Viridiplantae > Streptophyta > Magnoliopsida > Asterales > Asteraceae > Lactuca > Lactuca virosa. The sequence continues at coordinate 353,793,085 of NC_136430.1, forward strand.
CACATATCAGAAATCTGCACTTTAGTAAAAAGGTCAAAAAGTATTGATTTCTAGAAGTTCAGTTGATCCTTCTAGATACATGTCAAAGCTAGTATAATTGTTGTGCTATTGGGAGCATAGTTGTTATGCTAAGTGTTGCAAGTTGGCAATACTAATTGTAGGAAACAAAGATTTTAAATTTGCAAATTGCAAAGTTTGGGAATTGTTTCGCTATAAAAGGATTTAAGGGAGAGTTCATTCATACTTCATTTCAAATATAAAAGTTTAGATTGAAAGTTTTAATAAAAACTTAGTCTTGGACATATATGAATATCGTGTTGAAATGGTTCAACATAGGAAATTCGATATATGAAAATATTATAGCAAGAGACTGATCATATATCAGGCCTTCATGTAAAACATTATGTATCGAGTCTCATATGCTTCGGATATAGGATCGTTTACATATGCTATAATATCCACTTGTTCTAATTTTTCCAAATGCATTGCGTATTGAGAGGGAAAAAGGACTAGAACTTGGTGTGACTAAAGTTGTTAAACAACTGTCAATACCACTCTGTGGTTTACTAAAGATTGGTTGCTTGTGGACAGTTGGAAGTATAATATTAATTTGGACGGACCATAGTGACATATTTTAGATTGAGATAATTCTTGATCAGAATTGACAGTCATATTGGAATATGGAAATGTTTCCATAGTGGGAGTTGATATTAAAATCTACATGTGAGCTAGAAACCTTAATGCAGGGAAGATGTTCAAGGAATATGCCTTGAATTTGAAACTTCATTATTTTGGAATTGTTTTTAGTAACAAAGTTCCAATGGAACATTTTGTGATATCATTGGCAAAGTCTCTATGAATTTGAAGCCTCGACATCACAAAAGGATATTAAATGTAAGGATGAACTCTAACACATTTAGTAGTAACAAGAATTTGAAATTATGAAATGAGTATCATTAGAATAATGTCCAATTGATCTGTTTGCATAGGAAGGACCATAGAGAAACATAGTATGCATGTTTATAACATGAAATGACTAATGTTTAAATTCAAGTGTTTAGTTGATTACTCGAAACATTATATAATGAATAAAGTCTAATTAATATGGTGATTAAATAATAAGAGTTTTATTTATCTTCATTAGTTTGAGACCATAGTTAGTTCGGTTATTATTGTATTTCACTTTGCATGTTTTACTTCCCGGATAATTGGATTATTAAAAAAAACTCCACTGTCGCTCGTACTTTTGGAAGTAAGTAGCGAATTAAGACTGTCATGAATTGAATTATTGATTGTCTATGGAGATTAGACATAGCAATTTTTTGCTACAATGTTCATGAGTACTTGGAAAATGGGGATTTTGAGTATTGGATAAACCCACACTCAGAGAACTACTTCATGGATTTTATCACGAGTAATTTTGAGACGATAATATCTTATATTCTTGAAACGGAGATATATGATTTGTTGTTTAAAAATCAGTTGTGCATTGATAATACGTTAACACATCAATAACTTGATGTTATAAAACGTATTGTTGTGCGAGATTTGATGAGTGAATAGTGTAAGCATATAAGTCGAAGTTTATCCGTTCCTTTTACCCTAACGGGAAAAGCGATATCTGTGGGCCCCTCGATGATTTGATGTTGACATATAAAGCGCTTGGCCGAGTCTGGACTGAGTTGATGTGTTCAGTTGGTAGTCTGAATCAGTCGTCATAAATTAGAAATCGGGAAACAAAACTTGGACAATGAGATTGATTAAAATCCATGTCTCATGTTCGTACAATATCTTGTAGAACGGAGGAACATTTGATCACTTATCTTAAGACATATAACTGACTGGGTCAGATTTCGACTGCGACTTTGAGAGCTACAATTTGCTAATTACTTCTAGAAGTTATACTGACAACTATAGTTATTAGAGTTATCCAAGTGGAAGACTGTTGGATTAGGTGTCTAAGCCCATAACTATAATTGGTATGTACTTGAATTTTGATAGTAGCACAGTCCTTTTGGGTTGCCCTCAAATCTAGCAACTGGACAGGATGACTTTTGGAGAGAGAGGTTGAATGTATTATTTGATTAATAAATTGAAATGAATGATTTGTTAATATATTATGAGAATAATATATTAATTTGAAATAGTAATATTTAATCAGAAATTAATTGAAATTAATTTTGGGATTAAAAGAATTAATTGAAAGTGTAGGGCTAAAGTGTAATAATTCAATAGTTGAGCAAGAGGTTCCAGAACCTTCCTAGGGAAGGTTCTAGATGAAATCTATATGGATAATCTAGGCTTTCTAGATTATCCCATGTGGATAATTAAGGAGGTGGATAATTACCACTTTGAATTAATAATATTATATTTAAATTAGGATTATCCAGGGCATCCTATCTGCATTATAAATAGACCTCTACACCCTATGAATTTTGACCACCTGAAACCCTAAAGGAATAGCCGAAATTCCTAGCTCTCCTCTCCTCTCTCATCTCTTATCCTCTTGCTTGTATTGGATGTGAACCACTAGAGGCGTGACACTTGTGACACTTTCTCTCAAAGTTCAAGAAGACTAGGATTTCATTGTTATTACTATATAACAATAAAGGTATGTTTTCCTAAATATATTAGTGATTTCGAAATTATACTAGTAGTATTAGGGTTTTTTCCAATTGGTGTTCAAATGTTGTATGTTTACTTAGAGAAAACATAGATCTTCAATTAGGGTTGCATGCACACATAAGATTTTTGTTTGTTAAGCTAAAAACCCATCATATCTTTCATAAAGTTTGCATTTTTATGAACAAGGGACCTCCATGGAGCTAAGATCTAACATCCATGGCTTCTGGAGTAGATCAAAAGCTCAACTTTAGCTCAAAAGACCCAAAAATGCATAAACAAAGTCCCAAAACTAGATCTAGCATAATGAACCATAAAGTAGAGAACTTTATACCTCAAATGGCTTGCAATGAAGACGATGAATCTGGATCTACAAGCCTAAGCTACTCCAAAGCAACCACCAAGAGTTCTTCTACTTCTTCTTTCACTAAAACACCACAAAAATCTCACTTTCAAGCTCAAAACTCATAAGAGGCACTTAGGATTTTGTTTTTAGGGTATAGGGTGATGGAGGTTGATCAATAAAATGTCCAAAGGTGGTTTAAGTTGTTTAAATAGGGTGAAAACCCTAAACATTAAGGTTTGCCCAAACCTTGCGTACGCCCAACATACTCCCACGTACGTGGGTGAAGCCCGCGACCATAAAAGAGATAGTACGCTAAGCGTTCTCATAGAGTACGCACCGCGTATTAGCTAGGGACCAAAATGAAAAGGATTTTTCATTAAGGGGCTAAAAGGAAACTTACCAAATTATGAACGTTACAATTCCCCCCCCCCCCCCACTTGAATCAGACTTCGCCCTTGAAGTCTGCTGCCCCAAACAACTCTGGGTAATGCTCCCTCATATCGTCCCCCGGCTACCATGTCCATTTTGAAACCTTGCGATGTTGCCACTGGACTTTCACTAACTCAACAACCTTGTTCCTCAAGGTTTTCTTCTTCCGTCAAGAATCGCCACCGGTCTCTTGATATAATTTAGATGATCATCCACCTGATTATCCTCCAATGGAACCACCACATAATCATCCACTAAACATTTCCATAGCTGAGAGACATGAAATGTGTTATGGATCTAACTAAGCTCCTCGGGAAGATCCAAGCGATAAGCAACCCGGCCCACCCGGGCCAAAACCCTGAAAGGACCGATGTACCTGGGGCCTAATTTTCCCCTCTTCCTGAATTGGATGACACCTTTCCAAGGTGACACCTTCAGGAGAACCATATCCCCAACCTGGAACTCTAGATCTAATCAGATTTTGTCAGAATAGCTCTTCTTCCGATTCTGAGTTGTCTGGAGTCTACTCCGAACCTGCTGAATCAACTCGGTAGTCTTGAGTACCACTTCGGTACTCCCCATGACTCGCTGACCAAACTCACGCCAACATATCGGGGTCCTGGATTTCCTCCCATAGAGCATCTCAACAGGAGGTCGATTAATGCTATCGGTGATAACTGTTGTTATATAAAAACTCTGCCAAAGGGAGGTACGTATCCCAACTCCCACCGAAATCCAAAACACACGCTCGAAGCATATCATCCAAGGTCTGAATAGTCTGCTCGCTCTGACCGTCAGTTTGTGGGTGGTAAGTCATACTGAAATGAAGACGAGTACCCAACTCATCATGGAACCTCTTCCAAAATCTGGAAGTAAACCGCACATCCCTGTCTGAAACCACAGAAACCGGCACCCCATGTCATGCCACGACCTCCCTGATGTATACCTCAGCCAACTTCTCCGCGGAGATACTCTCCTCAATTGGGATAAAATGCACGCTCTTGGTCAATCGATCCACGATAACCCAAATCGAATCCACTCCGCGCAGTCCGAGGCAACTTCATAATGAAATCCATGGTAATCTCCTCCCATTTCCAAATGAAAATATCTAACGGTTTCATCTTGTCGTGAGGCCGCTGATGCTCGACCTTGACTTTCCTGAAAGTCAAGCACCTCTCCACATACCAAGCTACATCCTGCTTCATGCATGGCTACTAATAATCAGGACGGAGATCTTTATAAATCTTTGTCGCTCCGGGATGAATGGAGAACCTCGATATGTGTGCCTCCTCTATCAGAGCCTGATGCACACCACCCCAATACGGAACCAATACTCTCTGATGAAGAGTCAATAACCATCGGCTATCATAATCAAAGGAATCCACCTGACCCACTATGCGCTCACTCTTCTGATGCTCTTCCTTCATAGCCTCAATATGAGTCTCTCGAATCAGCTCCAAAAGTGGAGTAATCACGGTCATCCTCATACAAACATCCCTGATCGGAGCCGCGAACGCCTTGCAGCTAAGAGCATCGGCCACCACATTGGCCTTCCCCGGATGGTAAATGATCTCACAATCATAATCCTTCACCACATCCAACCATCGACATTGCCTCATGTTCAGATACGACTGATCAATCAGATACCTCAGGCTCTTGTGATCTGTGTAGATAGTTCAACGGACCCCATAGAGGTAATGTCGCCAAATCTTGAAGGCGGAAACCACAGCCCCCAACTCTAAATCATCTGTCGGATAATTCACCTCATGAGGCTTCAGTTGCCTCGAAGCATAAGCAATCACACGACCCCTCTGCATCAGAACTGCACCCAAACCCATGATCCTCACAATAAACCACAAAATCCTCAACACCCTCTGGCATGGTCAATATCAACGCCTCACACAATATCTATCTCAGGGTCTCAAAAGCTGCATGCTGCTCAGGCCCCCAATAAAAAGTGACTGTCTTCTTCATCAATCGAGTCAGAGGAACCACTATCTTGGATAAATCCTGAATGAATCTCTGATAGTAACCTGCTAAACCAAGGAAACTCTGAATCTCAGATGGAGACCTCGAAACCTCCCACATCATCACGACCTCGACCTTGGCCGGATCGACCAGAGTATCGTTCTGCTTGACAAGGTGCCCTAGAAACTGCACCTTGCGCAACCAGAACTCACACTTGGAAAACTTCTCAAAAAGTCTCTCCATCCTCAAAGTCTCCAAAACCTCCATCAAGTGCTCCTCATGCCATTCCCGGGTCTTGGAATAGACTAGGATATCATCAATAAATACAATCACAGACCGATCCAACATCGGCCTGCATACGCGGTTCATGACGTCCATGAACGTGATTGGAACATTGGTGAGCTCGAAGGGCATCCACGAACTCGTAATGACCATAACGAGTCCGAAAGACTGTTATCTGCACATCCTCCTCTCTGACCCTTATCTGATGGTGACCCGAATGCAGATCAATCTTGGAAAACCAAGATACACCTTGAAGCTGGTTAAACAAATCGTCAATCATCGGGAGTGGATAACGGTTCTTCAACATTAGCTTATTAAGCTCTCGATAATCAATGCACATATGATGAGACCCATACTTCTTCTTCACAAACAGGATCGGTGCTCCTCATGACGAACTGCTCGAATGAATGAACCCCTTGTCTAACACCTCCTACAACTGTATAGAAAACTCATGCATCTCTGGAGGAGCTAACCGATATGGTGCCTTGGCTATCGGAGCCGCACCTGAAACCAAGTCAATACTAAACTCCACCTTCCTCTTCGGAGGCACCCCAGGTAAATCCTCCGGAAACACATCCGGGTACTCCCGTACAATTGGCACATCATCCACAGTTGCCTTACCCTTATCCCAGGTATCCATAACATAGGCGACATGTAACATCCCAAAAATACAATATGAAAATTTCGTTTTAAATTAGTAATAAAACCATTTTCATCAACGTCATATAAGAATCATAAACAATGTATCTCAAAATATCATAACAACTGTCAAATATATCAGAGTATAAACATCCCAGGCTGAACAAATGGTGTGTGCACTGCAATCTTCCCGAGCTCCTCTTTTGAAAACTGAGTACCTGAAACCAAAACTGAAAACCGTAAGCACGAAGCTTAGTGAGCTCCCCCAAACTACCACATACCATACAATAACATATAAAGCACATACTGGGCCTTGCCCACTGCATCGGACCGAAGTCCGGACTAACTGGGGCCTTGCCCCCTGCATCGGACCGAAATCCGGACTAACTGGGGCCTTGCCCCCTGCATCGGACCGAAGTCCGGACTAACTGGGGCCTTGCCCCCTGCATCGGACCGAAGTCTGGACTAACTGGCTGAACATAGCATAGCATAATCATAACTACTAGCATAAACACATATACTGCATACTGCATCGGACCGAAGTCCGGAACACATAACGTGAATACATGCTTGAATCACAAAGACATCAAGCACACTGAACTACTGCATCAGACCGAAGTCCGGAACTACTGCTAACTAAACGGGCCGGCATTGTGGCTGTAGACCCGTTCCTACTGGAAGGAAACTCACCTGTACTGCTGAACTCTGCTGAATATCCTCTGCTGCTAATCGACTATTCTTTGAAGTGCTGCTCTCCTAGCTCACCGAGCTATCAACACCAAATAATAGAACTTAGCCTAAACTGTCCTCCAGAGGCCAACTAAGTCAACTATGGTCAAAGTCCTGGTCAAAGTCAACCTTCCAGTTGACTCGACTCGCCGAGTTGTTCTACCAACTCGCCGAGTCCATGCTCCTCAAATCCCAAACAACCTCGACTCCACTCGTCGAGTCTAGCGAGAACTCGAGGAGTTCTCCTTTATCTAACGCTTCGGGACTATCTTCAACCGACTCGCCGAGTTGTTCTACAACTCGCCGAGTCCATCTTCATCAGCTAAGAAGATTGCCTTGGACTCGCCGAGTTCCTCCTTGAACTCGTCGAGTACCATGATCTTCATGTCCATCACGGACACAGATTGGCTGAGTCCTTTTCTAACCCCACTCACTGATCCGACTCATAAACGGATGGGTTTGGGTTTTGCGACCCGACTCGCCGAGTCCATGAACTGACTCGCCGAGTCCTCCTTGTGACAACTCTATTCTGTCTCTTTCTGTCTATTCCAACACTTCTAACTCATAGATCTGGACTCCTTATGCTAGCATTGCACGTAAAGTTGCTGACTTTACGTGCATGCAAGGGGTTATGAGGCTAGAACACCGAATCAAAGCTATAATGGAGGTCTACTCCATGAAAGGAAACCATAGCTGAGAAAAGCTTCTTCCTCAGAGCTCCTATGGCTCAAAGATGCTCCGATCTAGTCTATATTCGTCCTCAAAGGCTCAATACTCGAGTTGGCCTTGGGAATGGTCCCAAAAGTCTCATAAAAGGGACATGAAGAGATCTAAGTAACCATAGATCAAGGTAAGAGCTTGATTACCAGAAGGTGATGAGGAAGAGGGACTCCTTCTGGATCTACAAACACTCCTTAGCTCTTTCAACTCCTTCTTCTTCTTCTTCTAGACTTCAAATCACCCAAGAACACACAATAATAGCTCACACTTTCATGGAGGACACTAGGGTTTCGCTCTGGACAGTGGGGGCTGTAAATGAAACCCTAGAAATGGGAATGAGATGCTTAAATAGGGTGTCAAGTCCCGAAATTAGGGTTTCCCAACCCAGACCAGACTCGCCGAGTCAGTCTCCCCGACTCGCCGAGTCGGTCACTTACTCCGCGACACGGGTCACGCTCCGAATCGTCGAGTTCCTCCTTGGACTCGACGAGTTGACTCCTTTGACTTAGAGCTTTTCTTTCCTTTCCTGATCTTCCTGATTCTGCGTGTTACAACTCTCCCCCACTTAAACTAGACTTCGTCCTCGAAGTCCGCTACGGCCAACTGTCCTGCAATCCGTTCGCATCACCCTTGCCTGATGAGTATAACTCCGGCCGACTACTTCCCAGGACCTTCCGCCCGGTCACTCAGAATAAAATTAGTTCTTGTAGCTAATCACCTTGAGTGCACTCTAATTCTCAACAATCCTGAGAACACAACTTACCCAACTGACCATCCATCTGGTACTCCCCGGGTACTTATGATGAACATCCTAGGGACTCACCCTCTTTTCCTTGAGCGTTTTCTGGCTTCCCCAAGGCAACTCTCCATAACTAACCATCTCCCCTGCCACTGCGAAGAACATTCCTTTCACGCTATCCATTACTCCAGTCATTTAAATTAGTTTTCATCCTCGAAATCATTCCTTATCATTCCTTACCATTCCTTACATGCTGACTACTCCAGGTTCCCACTAGAACAACATAATTCATAGATCCACTTATCCATGCGATCCACTTATACTTGGCCATAACTCTGATAATCGTGCTATGAGTGACTTGCCACTCCCCAAGCTATCCATGAAAATCCAAAATACCATTACCGTTGGAGACCCAACATTGTCTGAAACACTGATCTGTTTGGAACACTGAACTGCCTGATCACTGAACTGCCTGAACACTGAACTGCCTGAACACTGAACTGCCTGGACACTGAACTTCCTGAACATTGAATTGCCTGAACACTGAACTGCCTGAAACACTGAACTGCCTGAAACACTGAACTGCCTGAAGCACTGAACTGCCTGAAACGGTATGCTGCTACATGGCTGCTTTCCAGTATATCTCGAGACCTTCCTGGTCTCAATTCATACGTCAGCCATCTGAAATATCGGGTTCCAACCCGACTGCGGAGCCAAAGGACTCCCTATTTTAGTCGCCTCACACGACCTCCGAACCAAAAACCTTGCCTGGAACTAACTGCCACGAGTTATCATGTCACTGAGGTTCTAACAACCTCCTGATCCAACCGATCGGGTCCGAGCGTCGAATCCTGATGTTACCAACCCGCGGCTAAGCGTGATTGCTACATGACCCATTGTAGCCTTATATAATAAGTAACCTGAAGCAATCCATTGCTTCCTCGATCTCAAAGCTGTAGTGGCATTCCTACAGTCTTATCGCTGGCTCAACTAGGTCTAATCCATCCAGATAATCCCAAAATCCACCTCGTGGATTTCCACATCCTCACTGCTACGCCCGAACTGGGGGGCTAATGTTCCTCCCGCGTCCTAATAACGCGCTCAAGCTGTCTACCAGCCAAGTGTATTCCACGGCTACGCCCACAGTCTCACAACACTCTAGCACTACCTAACTGCTAATGAATGCTACAGCTACACCCGCAGACTTACAACACTCCAACACTATCTGGCTGCTAGTGAATGCTACGGCTACACCCGCAGACTTACAACACTCTAACACTATATGGCTGCTAGTGAATGCTACGGCTACACCCGCAGACTTACAACACTCTAACACTATCTGGCTGCTAGTGAATGCTACGGCGTATCATGCAAGACTGGACCCAGGTCCTGACTGGAATCCCCAACCTGATTCCCTAAGGCTTGCTGGCAACCATTACGGGAATGCGAGCTCCCTTCTGGCAAGTTTTTCCAAACTTCCATCTCACACTATCCTCAAACCACACAGCTGCCTAGGCTGTCTTCCTTTCTGATAAGGAAGTGAAACTTATCCCAGTTTCAAAACTGCTCCTACTTCTGAATCCTTGGATGATACTCCCCTACTTTGATTCTACTATCGTCTTACAACACACGATGCTGGAAGGATCCTCAATCCTTCTTACCACTCTATGCCCAATCTGCTGAAAACCATGCTTGCCATTGCTAGTGTGTCACTACTAACCAATCCAAAAGATCACACAACTTCAAGAATCTGAATACATCTCCGGTGATAACCTGCTAGACCCAGGAAGCTCCGAATCCCAATTGGAGACCTCGGAAACTCCCACTGCATCACGGCCTCTACCTTAGCCGGAATGACTAGAATACCCTTCTGATTGGCAAGGTACCCAAGAAATTGCACCTCGCACAACCAGAACTCACATTTGGAGTACCTTGCAAAAAGTCTCTCCATTCTCAAAGTCTCTAGCACCTCCCTCAGGTGCTCCTCGTGCTGGAATATAACCGATCTATACTCGAACGACACCTTTCCAAAGGTAGTGAGATACTACCGAATCTTACTCATACTTGCTACAGTTACTGCATCCGTAGTAACCTGCTCTACAGGGGACGACCTCCAGCTATCATTCCAAATCCAAGATATGCAGATGGCATATGACTCACTCGCAAGTAGGTAATATGATATTCCAATATATGTACCTACTTAATCGGTGCAGTAACATAACAACAACAACATAAATAATAATTGACAGGAAGGTAAAAGATACGTACCTCCAACATCCCGTGCTGCTCGAATCCTTGCTGAAATCAACCGGAATGCTCTGCTCCGATCCGTAGGTGCCCTTGCCCGACCCTGACGTCTGCTGGTGGTTCTCGAAGTCTCAGGGGCAGGAGCTGTCACCTGCCCTGCTGAACACAAACTCGGACAGTGGGCCTTCTTGTGGCCCCTCCGACTGCAATGGAAACATATTGGGTCAAGCCCCTGGGCGATGGTCGCAGTACAATCTCTGCTAAAATGACCAGGCTGGCCGCACTTGAAACAGCCAGGATCACCGCCTCTACTACTCCTACACGCACCCCAGTGCGTCCTGCCACACTTACCGCATCGGCTGCGGCCCTGGAAGTCTCTCGATCTCGAACCCGACCCTTTGGTTCTTTTACCCGAACCTGTGGGCCCCTGAACCTCATCCGGTTTCCTCTTCCTTTCTGACTCCCGGTCAGTCTCTCGCTCCTGTGTTACCCCATCGTCCCCATCAATCGTCTGAACAACCGCTGTCTGATCCTGGAGCTTCTCGGTCAACCTATCAGTGACCCTCTCGACAATGTCGGGTAGCTCCTCGCGAACGACTCGTGAAACCTCCTCAGCAACCCAATCACGCAGAGAACTCTCCTGGGGACAGGGTGCCCAACTCACTCCCGACCCCTGATGGCAAGAGCTAAAAATGGGATCCCCCTCCCTGATGGATCCCTGGGATCCATAAGAGTCGGGCTCTAGACAAACCCCAGACTGCCCTGAAACTATCCCGGCCCTAAAGGCCTCAAGACGACTGTCAAAAAGCTCCACGATGGCCTCCCTAACCGAACCGAATATCACAGGAGTCTGATCAATGATGTTGCGCATAATCTCTGCGGAAATGACATCTCTCATCTGATCATCAAGCTGTCCGGCTCTAGAGCCTGAGCCAGATCCCTCCCCGGCACCTGAACTGCCAACTGGTATCTCGCGCAACGTCACCCTGCTGAAAACATAACACACTAACTGTCAAAATACTCATCGCTGCTGAGGGATCTCACACATACTCTACAATTTCCCTGGTTTCGTCTTGGCCCCTCTTGAATCGAATACGGATCCTCTGCTTTCAGTAGTATGGGCCCCTACTACCTTCCACATCTATCCGTACTTTCCTCAAGAACTGCCTTGACTACACCAAGTCCCTTCTACTGCTACTGATCTCTGCTACTCTCATCCTAGGCTTGCCCTAGGGAAATCTCTGACTCTACCCAAACTAGTCCTCAGCTGCTGAAGGCCTCCTTGTAATGCCAATTAGCCATCACCTGAATACCATCACATGTGACGAGGCTTAGATAATCCTTCGAGTAACAGACTCATCCCTACAACGGTTAGACTCAAACAAGAGCTGCGCAATAGGGCCAAATCTAGCACTCTGAGATTATTCAACCCTGATCACATGTGACGTGACGTATTCACCTAATGGCTAACTCCCATTACTCAGAGTCCCACAAAGCACAAAGCAAGCAGCATTCAGACACTGGAAACTATTCGAGCAATTCTATCCTCATGACAAGGAACTGTACTAGCATACGATGCTAATCTCATACTTATCAGGCATAACCTAAACATGCTATCCTACTAATGTCTACTCAATACTACCATGCAATTCTCATAAAGCTGAGACACACATAGCAGACACATAAGGCATCCTCCTAGATCCTTAGTCCTATTCTAGCATGCTGTTCTACTGAAACTGAAACTGATAATCATAACATAAACTTGTATGGGTAATTTGGGAGTACTTACTTGAGCTCGGCTGATTGCATGCACCACACCCTTTTCTTTTCAAAATTCTTTTCGCCTTTTCTAAAACTCTTTTCTTTATACTTTTTCTAAAATTGTTTTCTTTTCTAAAAATCCTTTTGTAAACATGATTTTTCTCTTGAAAAATTTACACCACTTCCTTAGTTTGAGTTCAGACACACCCGAAAGTGTGCCCGAATCCCTCAAACCAAGGCTCTGAATCCAACTTGTAACATCCCAAAAATACAGTCTGAAAATTTCGTTTTAAACTAGTAATAAAACCATTTTCATCAACGTCATATAAGAATCATAAACAATGTATCTCAAAATATCATAACAACTGTCAAATATATCAGAGTATAAACATCCCAGGCTGAACAAATGGTGTGTGCACTGCAATCTTCCCGAGCTCCTCTTTTGAAAACTGAGTACCTGAAACCAAAACTGAAAACCGTAAGCACGAAGCTTAGTGAGCTCCCCCAAACTACCACATACCATACAATAACATATAAAGCACATACTGGGCCTTGCCCACTGCATCGGACCGAAGTCCGGACTAACTGGGGCCTTGCCCCCTGCATCGGACCGAAGTCCGGACTAACTGGGGCCTTGCCCCCTGCATCGGACCGAAGTCCGGACTAACTGGGGCCTTTCCCCCTTCATCGGACCGAAGTCCGGACTAACTGGGGCCTTGCCCCCTACATCGGACCGAAGTCCGGACTAACTGGCTGAACATAGCATATCATAATCATAACTACTAGCATAAACACATATACTGCATACTGCATCGGACCAAAGTCCGGAACACATAACGTGAATACATGCTTGAATCACAAAGACATCAAGCACACTGAACTACTGCATCGGACCGAAGTCCGAAACTACTGCTAACTAAACGGACCGACATTGTGGCTGTAGACCCGTTCCTACTGGAAGGAAACTCACCTGTACTGCTGAACTCTGCTGAATATCCTCTGCTGCTAATCGACTATTCTCTGAAGTGCTGCTCTCCTAGCTCACCGAGCTACCAACACCAAATAATAGAACTTAGCCTAAACTGTCCTCCAGAGGCCAACTAAGTCAACTATGGTCAAAGTCCTGGTCAAATTCAACCTTCCAGTTGACTCGACTCGCCGAGTTGTTCTACCAACTCGCCGAGTCCATGCTCCTCAAATCCCAAACAACCTCGACTCCACTCGTCGAGTCTAGCGAGAACTCGACGAGTTCTCCTTTATCTAACGCTTCGAGACTATCTTCAACCGACTCGCCGAGTTGTTCTACAACTCGCCGAGTCCATCTTCATCAGCTAAGAAGATTGCCTTGGACTCGCCGAGTTCCTCCTTGAACTCGTCGAGTACCATGATCTTCATGTCCATCACGGACACAGACTGGCTGAGTCCTTTTCTAACCTCACTCACTGATCCGACTCATAAACGGATGGGTTTAGGTTTTGTGACCCGACTCGCCGAGTCCATGAACTGACTCGCCGAGTCCTCCTTGTGACAACTCTATTCTGTCTCTTTCTGTCTATTCCAACACTTCCAACTCATAGATCTGGACTCCTTATGCTAGCATTGCACGTAAAGTTGCTGACTTTACGTGCATGCAAGGGGTTATGAGGCTAGAACACCGAATCAAAGCTATAATGGAGGTCTACTCCATGAAAGGAAACCATAGCTAAGAAAAGCTTCTTCCTCAGAGCTCCTATGGCTCAAAGATGCTCCGATCTAGTCTTTATTCGTCCTCAAAGGCTCAATACTCGGGTTGGCCTTGGGAATGGTCCAAAAAGTCTCATAAAAGGGACATGAAGAGATCTAAGTAACCATAGATCAAGGTAAGAGCTTGATTACCAGAAAGTGATGAGGAAGAGGGACTCCTTCTGGATCTACAAACACTCCTTAGCTCTTTCAACTCCTTCTTCTTCTTCTTCTAGACTTCAAATCACCCAAGAACACACAATAATAGCTCACACTTTCATGGAGGACACTAGGGTTTTGCTCTGGACAGTGGGGGCTGTAAATGAAACCTTAGAAATGGGAATGAGATGCTTAAATAGGGTGCCAAGTCCCAAAACTAGGGTTTCCCAACCCAGACCAGACTCGCCGAGTCAGTCTCCCCGACTCACCGAGTCGGTCACTTACTCTGCGACACGGGTCACGCTCCGACTCGTCGAGTTCCTCCTTGGACTCGACGAGTTGACTCCTTTGACTTAGAGCTTTTCTTTCCTTTCCTGATCTTCCTGATTCTGGGTGTTACACGACATATCTGGAACAACCCTAATGAAGATAGCGTCTGGCCCTGCTGCTGAACATAGAATCGGACCACGCTGAGTTCTCTCTCCATGAACCACTAACTCTCCCCTACTTGGGGTCCGAATTGTTGGGTTTTAGTATACTACAACATCCTATGGTGCACATACAACCCTAAATACCTTGGATCTATGTTTTCTCTATTATACATGCAATTATGAACTTTCCAAGGTATTACCCTATCTAGCATACAATACTTGATACTTGGGTAATCAAATGGATAGAATACATACCTTTGTTTGATGTAGCTTGTCTCCATGAAGCTTGAGTGCCTAGTGCCCCAAGTGTGACACCTCAAATGGTTCACACAACACCAAATGCACATGGAATGACTTGAGAGAAATGGAACACTCCTTGAAATCGTTTAGCCCTCATATTCACACATTAGTGCACGATTTCTTGAGCCATGAGATTCTTTTATATGGTGGCTATTAGGGTTACACCATGTAACTCATAACTTTACCCATTCCTTATGCTCCATGGATTTTAACCTCCATGGAGTATCCATGGGTCACCCCATGGACTTAGTCCAACATAAGAAATCTTGGATCACAAGCCCACATATATAAGAATGAATGATTTACACAATCAACCCATATATTTAATTAGTCTCCTTTTGATCACTTAATTAATTCCAAATTAATTCTTGATCAAAACTAATTAAATAACCTTATTAATATATTAGAACTTATAATATATTAACCAACCTTAAGTGTTATTTCTCTCATTATAGTCTATCCAAATGCATGATGCCATGCAACCCAAATGGAACATGTCGGGTCGGGTCAAGTCTTACAAATTATAGTTATGGACTTAGACATTAATCCAACAGTCTCCCACTTGGATAAGTCTAAAACTATTATTGCGTATGACTTCAGGAACCGATCAGCAATCATAGCTCTCAAAAGCTTCTGTCGAACTCTGACCTTGTCGACGAACTCTGACCTTTGTCAATGACTTGTCCATTATATAAGGGATCATATATTCCTCCATTCTAGATATCATATAAACTGAGACATGGATTATCAATCATTCTCTCTGTCCATTTGTTGTTTCCTGATTTCCGATTCATGATGACTGACTGATTGAACAAATCAAATCAGTCCTGGCTTGGCCAAGCACTCACATGTATCATCTTTAAATCATCGAGGGGCCCACATATATCACTTTTATCCCGAAGGTAAAAGGAATGGATAAACTTCGACTCATATGGCTTGTTCTACTACTTGTTGAATCATACACAAAGGCACGTTTTATAACATCGAGTTACCGAATGCGTTTTCGTGCAATCAATGTACAACCAACTCATAGTAACAACTCATATCTCTAGGTTTGAATAATATAAGATATTATCGTCTCATGATCACTCGTGATAAAATCCATGAAGTGATTCAAATGAGCGTGGGTTGATTCCAATACTCAGAACTTATGAGCGCTCATGAGTGTTGTAGCACCACTTTGTCCACCAACTTGGACCTCTACAAACCAACCCATGACAGTCTTGATTCATATCTACTTCCAACATATGACCGACTGTGGATGGTTTGAATAACTTAATCATTCAGGAAGAGCGACTTAGTTATTCTGGAAGTCAAAACATGCAAAGTGAAACACAAGAATAAATGAATCAAATATGGTATCAAACCCTATGAATATAAATAAACACTTTTATTTATCACCATACTGATTACTCATTATTCATTGTTTCGGTTTTATCAACTTTATACTTGAATTAAAAACACTAGTTGTCCCATGCTCCAAGCATGTACACTATGTTTTTCTTAAACAATAGCTTTGCCATACACCAAGTATGCACTCTATGTTTGTCTATGATCCTTACTTTGTGAAATAAACCAATTGAACATAATTTCAATGATTCTAATTTCACACTCCCAAATCCTTATCGAAAAATGTGAGAATTTCAAATTCCTATCATTTATCGAAATCTGTTTAGATTTTAAACTTATATGCACTGACCCTCCTGTAATGAATATGTACAAAGTCACAAAGACTTGTCAACAGTCATTATAAGGTATTCCAATGGAGATCAACTCCATGGAAACTAAGTCTCATATTCAAAGTACATTGCTTTGGACATGCTTCTTGCATTAAGTTTTCTAATCTTACACAGAGAACTTCCACCTATGGAGACAACTCCATATTCTCATTTTGACTATCACTTCTGAATAAGAGATGCCTCTTTTCAGAATATGTCAATATGGTCCTTCCAAAATTAGCACTATATTTCCAACTGTCCCCGAGCAACCAATCTTTGGTAAACCTCAGATTGTCCTCGACAATTGCTTAATCATTTTAGTCATATCCAATTCTAGACCTTTTCCCTTTTTAATGCCTCTGGGCATTTGGAAAAATTTAGAAATGACAAATATTATAGCACATGCAATCGATCCTGTACCCAAAGCAAATGGTACACGATTCATGATGTCTCACATAAAGACATGATTCTAGACCAGTCTTTTGCTACAAAATTTTTATTTGCCATGTTTTCAAAATTTGACTATGAAGAGGGATGCCGTAATCATAATCGAATTTTGAGAACGCAATATATAGAATTTCCTTAAGTTGAACCAATCCAACATGAAATTCATATATATATATTCTTGACTAAATATGATTAAGGTCTCAATCTAAGCCTTTAGAACTGAAATGAAGTATATCCTCTCCCTTAATTATAGCAAAACAACTTTTTCAATCCCTGCAGTCTCACGAATTGAAACTTTTGTTTTCTATAATTAACATTGCTAACTTGCAACACTAACAATAAGTATCATGCTCCCACTAACATGATGATTATTAGCATAACACTTATGCTCCCACTAGCTTTGACATGTACTCAGAAATCAGCTGGACTTCTAGAAATCAATACTTTATTGACTTTCTTACCAAAGTTCATATTTCTGATATGAGATGCTTTGATAAAACTTTATCAAAATCATACACCTTTCCTTAGATAGCATGCATGTGTGGCTAAACAATTTCAGAGCTTTGAAAAGGGATGCCGTAATCATAGTCTCAATTGTTTAGACCTTTTGCCATCTGCTTCAAATCTACTTGGTGGAAGTGTTTCCTCACCATCATTTTCATGAATCGGAGAGAAACCTTATGACCCTTAGATTTTATGGTGTATGTGTTCTTATCCATGTGAATCGTCAAAACCATAGTCATAAGACAAGGATAATGACAAATCCAAACTCATATGGACTGAACTTATGCAATCTTAACTTCTTGCCACCTGGCAGTACAGGGCCTGCCATTGCTTCCAAGTTGTTATGCAACCAATTGAGAACTTTCAGAACTCATATGCAAAGCCAACTTTAACTGGAATGGGCACAGAATATGTCAACATGATAGGTTATAAACCTCAAGTCGTGTGCTAGTGAAGAACCTCAGGTTTTATTCTTGATTAGTTCTTGAAATTCTTTTTAGGATCTTTAAGACTCCTACTGTCCTCTTGACATATAAGACTATCTTGCCAAATATTCAAGAGATAGTGCAGATTCTTTATCAAGACAAACACTTCACACAATTGGCCTTAGTTGGTCTTTGTTTAATCCAAAACATCACAACTTACCAACTTCAAATGTACAAGAGTAGGACACTTTTACTCTTACATTTGACAAGTGTTATAAACCTTTATTTAAGATATGTCACTCAACTTATAGTCTTGGAGTATGACTCTAAGACTTGTTTTGAAACGAAGTATGACTCATCTTCTTGATTTAACCATTTCAACAATTCATGACTCCTCTTCTTAGTCATAAGAATGCACTAAGATGTGCTTAGAAGACCAATTGTGATGTGGTTCTTTAATCATTAAGATGATCACAAAACATGATACTAAAGTACTCTCCCATCTTTTCAGATTTGAGAAACTTTTATCTGTCTGCCTAATTTGATTCTTCCCATTCGTTCTGCCATACATTGAGACTTTTCAGAATTATACTTAAACTTGTAAGTATAACCATATTTACTAAAATTTAGTAAATCATGACGAATAGTCTTAACGAGCTTTGTGGTGGACTTGACCAGTGCACAAGAATGTGTACTCGATCCATTTAGTCCTTAACTTGACTCACACATCCATGTGAACAAGTCTTAATTTTCCAATGCTTGAAAGTTCTCATTCATCATACTATTCAACTTGCATGATTCCAAGTTTCTATCCAACTGAAGCCTTGGGAATGAGAATCTTTCCTTATTTGGTGAATTATGACACTACCACAAATGAAAGAATCAAATCCATTTTCCAATATTGCTATCAATGGAAACATGTAAACAACAATTTTTCACAAATGCCATTGTAAGGATACTTAAAATAAATAAATCAAAACTGTTTTTTATTTTAAAACTTCCGGAAAAACTTATCCTTACAATGCAAATGCATATGAAAAACTTGTTGTTATCTATTCCTAAGCAATATATCATAACTCCTAAGTAACAGCTTCAAAAATTCTGATCACCAAACCATGCGATCGAAATCCATCTTCGACAGCATGTACTTCCTTTAAGTTTCTTCACTTTTCTTTGATTCTTAAAGCATCAACATGTGACCCAGTCACATCATGTAATGAGAATCTCATAATAGAAACTTAACAGAGTTAGATAATGGACTTTTTCCTGAAGAAGAGTCAAACTTCTTGAATTGATCAACCTTATGATCTTTCAGGTAAATAGGCAGCTTCGCAATCAATGCCCCTTCCTTTGGAAAGAGAAACATATGGAGGTGTACTGGACTATCACATACTTGCCTTTCTCTTTACCATTTGGTCAATCGAGTTGACTATGGCCAATCCCTTTCCATTGGGAAGCGAAAGATTTTCTGGATATCCAATGTTACCATTTTCAAAGTCCATAGAAGTTTGGGAAGTTGATCTTCTAATCAAATTTGCTTTACTGGTCCTCCAAATCATTGCTGATTCAGTGGCACCAAGCAAATAGATATGATCATTAAGGTTCATGTCATAGTCTGTTTCATAGTAGTCCCAAAGGAACTCACTATGTGACTTAGAAAGTGATTGAACATCCAACTTTCTCAAGACTTTGACACCCAACTCTCCCGGCTTGTCCATATGTGACTTCATCTCTAAGATGTGATCACACATAGACCTTGCTTGCCATTAGGGCTTGAGTGACCTTGAACTTGTGGGTTAGGGGGAATAATTGGAGGAGGTGGAGGAAGAGAAGTATGACTTCCATGAGACAAACTCGGGAAGTCATATTCATTAGGAAAGCTTGGTTTGGGAAGATCGTTGTTGTCTAAACCAGACATCAACAATGGGAGAAATTCACGTAAAGTTGATTTAAGTCCTTAATATAACACCCAATATGATATATTAAGGCTAGGACCCAACAAACTATTTTATAACTTGGAAGAGGGATGTCGTAATCCAAGCTATAAAATATTTGAAGGTAGGTGAATGACGATTCACCAATTTCCACCAAGATAAACGAAATGTATTATTAGGTTTTAATTGGTTTTGAAACTCCTAGATTCTTTTGAGATTCGTTGAACTTTTCAATGGCATGTTTCAATCTCGAGTGTGCCCTTCATGTTTTGTGACTGGGATGCCGAGGATCACAAAACAAGGTGTGAAGTAACCATGCAAATATACTTGGTACCCTTAATATTTACCCCTTAATCGATGTGCCGGTTAACCACACAAGCTACACCGATACTATGATAAATATTAAGTTACCCTTTGCCTACTTTGTTAAATCCAGGTTAGTGTGCCGGTTAACCACACACGCTCCACTAACGGTTTAAACAAAGTGCAAAGTGTAATTTCATGGATTAGCACCTTATTCACATTTTACTAAGTAACTAAGATTGGGAATTTATAAGTGTTTAGTTACTTAGTATTTATCATTAATACTTTTAATGAAGGGAGAATTATAGTCCTTGTCCTACCCGTTCGGCTAACGACCCTCCACCAGTCAAGGAAGCGGTGGGTGAGAGTGGACACCCATTAAACTGTCATTTTATAGGCAGTAACCTTATACCCCCCTTATAGACCGGCTTCGTGAATGAGGCCTACTAACGGTAAGACTGACTTGCTCTTATACATATATTTATTATTAACTTATAATACTATAAAGTATAAGGGTTGAATTTTAACTTTTAAAATTCTAAGGCTAACTTGGAATTAAAGTATTAATGGGGAAAACTTTACAAATTCCAAAACTTGAGGGCAAGTTTTGAAAATATTCAAAACTAATTAATTCCATAACTTATGTGTTTAAAGTAGTTTTAATTAAAAAAAAAACTCTTCAAGTTCCATAACTTGAGGACAAGTTATGGAAGACTTTAAACTAATAAAAGAATGTAATTTTTCTTTATTTTTGTAACTTATGGAACTAATTAAGGTTACACATTTTATCATTTAATGAAGTGACTCTTGAACCTCCATAACTTGAGGACAAGTTATGGAGTCATAAAACCATTTAATGAGGACAAGACTCTTCATTTTTGTAACCATTGCCAACTTTTTATGAGTTTTATGAAACTTAAATGTGACTTTTCATATAACTTGAGGACAAGTTACAAAAACACATTTTAGAATCAACTCTTAGATTAAAATGGATTGAAAACACATAATCAATTAACTTTTCTATTAATCTAATAAACTCATATGAACAAAGATAATTCACATCAATTTTTTTTCATGTAATTAGCATAAATTTTAAACTAATACAACTCGATTTTTCAGCTAATTTTGCAAGTATAACAAGAAAACAAGCCTTGGCTCTGATACCACTGTTGGGTTTTAGTATACTACAACATCCTATGGTGCACATACAACCCTAAATACCTTGGATCTATGTTTTCTCTATTATACATGCAATTATGAACTTTCCAAGGTATTACCCTATCTAGCATACAATACTTGATACTTGGGTAATCAAATGGATAGAATACATACCTTTGTTTGATGTAGCTTGTCTCCATGAAGCTTGAGTGCCTAGTGCCCCAAGTGTGACACCTCAAATGGTTCACACAACACCAAATGCACATGGAATGACTTGAGAGAAATGGAACACTCCTTGAAATCGTCTAGCCCTCATATTCACACATTAGTGCACGATTTCTTGAGCCATGGGATTCTTTTATATGGTGGCTATTAGGGTTACACCATGTAACTCATAACTTTACCCATTCCTTATGCTCCATGGATTTTAACCTCCATGGAGTATCCATGGGTCACCCCATGGACTTAGTCCAACATAAGAAATCTTGGATCACAAGCCCACATATATAAGAATGAATGATTTACACAATCAACCCATATATTTAATTAGTCTCCTTTTGATCACTTAATTAATTCCAAATTAATTCTTGATCAAAACTAATTAAATAACCTTATTAATATATTAGAACTTATAATATATTAACCAACCTTAAGTGTTATTTCTCTCATTATAGTCTATCCAAATGCATGATGCCATGCAACCCAAATGGACCATGCCGGGTCGGGTCAAGTCTTACCAATTATAGTTATGGACTTAGACATTAATCCAACACGAATATGTACTAACTGATGCTCACAATCGATCATCGCCCCATTGGGGCTCAACCAGTCCATCCCTACAATAACTTTGTTCCCGCGCAGAGGAATATGAACCACCTCAATCGGAAACTGCTCGCTGAACATCTTTAGACTACAACCTCGATGAACCCTCGATGGATGAACTGATCAATCATTTGAAATCTCAAACTCTAATGGAAAATCCAGCTCCCCCAGAGTTCCAACAAACCGCTTGTTGAGCGCAAGAGATACAAAACATCGGGTAGCCCCCAAACCAAACAATACCAAGGCAGAAATATTTTTCACGAGGAACGATCGTAAAATGAAACACACAAATATATGCAGGAAATTCAATATAAATAAATAGATAAGGAGAACATACATACCCATCACCACATCTGGTGCTGCGCGAGCCTCCTCGGCCGTCAGCTGAAAAGCCCTGATCTTCACCACATGCGTATCCGCCTTGCCCTGGCGGCCATCAGTGATCCGAAGAGTTGCTGGAGCGGGTACTACCCCCCGTCCTGCTGTTGCCAAACTCGGAAAATGTGCCTTCTTGTGGCCCCTATGATTGTAATGGAAGAAAATCAGATCAGATACTGGGGTGGTGTTGGTAGTATTAGCAGTACAATCCCTGCTAATATGACCCGTACGACCGCACTTGAAGCAGCCAAAATCACCCACCCTATACGCCCCATTATGCATCTTGTCGTACTTCCACAGCGGTTCCGACCCTGTCAGCCTCTCGATCTAGAATCAAATACCTTGGGCCTCTTGCCCAAACCCCCTGAAACCTAAGTCTGATACGGTTTCCTCTTCTTGTCCATCTCCAAATCAATCTCTCTCTCTCTAGCCCTCACAATCATATCATCCAGTGTCTTGCAACTGGATCGACTCACAAACTGTCGAATATCACTCCTCAACATCTCATGGTATCTCACCTTCTTCATCTTCTTGTCCGCCACATACTGTAAAACCAATAGTGCCCTCTCACGGAACATCGTGGTGATCTCAGCCACCGTCTTAGTAGTTTGGCGAAGGTCCTGAAACTCCTTCGCCAACTGTTGCACCTCAATCACTGGTGCAAAATTAGCTTGAAATCTAGTCACAAAATCATCCCATGTCATCGAATCAACCGCATCATCACCAACAAAGCGCCCAACCTCCTCCCACCAGTCTCGAGCTCTGTCTTTCAGAAGACAGGAAGCAAATCTGACCTTTGCCCCATCGGGACAACTGCTAGTGCGGAAGGTGTTAGCTGTTGGGTTTTGAGCATTCTAACACTCCTAAGTGTACATGCAACCCTAAATACCTTGGATCTATGTTTTCTCTATTATACATGCAAATATGATTATCCAAGGTATTATCCTAACTAGCATACCAAAACATTGATACTAGGATAATAAAATAGATAGAATACATACCTTGTTGTTGTTGCTTGACTCCATGAAGCTTGAGAGCCTAGTGCCCCAAGTGTGACACCTCAAATGGTTCACACAACATCATGAACTCTTGGAATAACCATGAGAAGAAGACATACATGTTCAAATCGGCTAGCCCTCAAAATATGTATCACTTGTGCCAATTTCTTGAACTAAAGGGGTTCTTATATAGTGTGGCTATTAGGGTTACACCATGTAACTCATGACTTTACCCATTCCTTATGCTCCATGGGTTTTAACCTCCATGGAGTATCCATGGATCACCACATGGGTTAAACCCAACATAAAGGAATCTTGGATCATAAGCCCACATATATAAGAATGAATGATTTACACAATCAATCCCCATATATTTAATTAGTCTCCTTTTGATCACTAAATTAAGTCCAAATTAATTCTTGATCAATACTAATTAAATAACATGATTTCATATTAATATATTAGAACTTATAATATATTAATATGTCACAAAATGTCTTTTCCTCATAAACGGTCTATCCAAATGTTCCGATGCCATGCAACCCAAATGGACCATGCCGAGTCGGGTCAAGTACATATCAATTATAGTTATGGACTTAGACACTAATCCAACAGTCTCCCACTTGGATAAGTCTACAACTATTATTGCGTATGACTTCAGGAACCAACTGGCAATCGTAGCTCTCAAAAGCCGTTGTCGAACTCTGACCTTGTAGATGAACTCTGACCTTTGTCAATGACTTGTCCATTAGATAAGGGATCATATATTCCTCCATTCTAGATAGCATATGGACTGAGACATGGATTATAATCATTCTCTCTGTCCATTTGTTGTTTCCCGATTTCCGATTTATGACGATTGACTAATTGAACAAATCAAATCAGTCCAGGCCCGGCCGAGCACTTACATTTGTCATCACCAAATCATTGAGGGGCCCACAGATATCGCTTTTATCCCGAAGGTAAAAGGAATGGATAAACTTCGACTCATATGGCTTGTTCTACTACTTGTTGAATCATACACAAAGACACGTTTTATAACACCGAGTTACCGAATGCGTTTTCGTGCAATCAATGTACAACCAACTCATAGTAACAACTCATATCTCTAGGTTTGAAGAATATAAAATATTATCGTCTCATGATCACTTATGATAAAATCCATGAAGTGATTCCAATGAGCGCGGGTTGAATCCAATACTCAGAACTTATGAGCACTCATGAGTGTTGTAGCCCCTTGTCCAACATCTTAGACCTCTACAAGCCAACCCATGACAGTCTTGATTCATATCTACTTCCAACATATGACCGACTGTGGATAGTTTGAATAACTTAGTCAATCAGGAAGAACGACCTAATTATTCTGGAAGTCAAAACATGCAAAATGAAACACAATAATAATAGAATCTAATATGGTATCAAACCCTATGAACATAAATAAAACACCTTTTATTTATCACCATATGATTACACATTATTCATTGTATACTGTTTCAGTTATTAACTTTATTCTTGAATTTAAAACAATAGTTGTCCCATGCTCCAAGCATGTACACTATGTTTTCTAAACACTAGTCATGCCATACACCAAGTATGCATACTATGTTTGTCTATGATCTTCACTTTGTGAATTAGATCAATTGAACATAACTCCAATGATCCTCTTTCACAGTCCCAAATCCTTACTGCAAATGCAAGAATTCCAAATTCATGCCATTTACTGAAATCTGTTAGATTCTAAACTTAAATGCATTGATCCTCCTGTAATGATTATGCACAGAGTCACAAGGACTTGACAACAAACATTACAGAGCATTCCAAGGAGATCAACTCCTTGGAAACATCCTTCTTGCATTAAGTTTCCTAATCTTACACAGATTGAATAATTTCCAACTTTGAAACATTTCCATATTCCATTTTGACTATCACTTCTGAACAAGAGTTGCCTCCTTACAGATTATGTCAATATGGTCCTTCCAGAATTAACACTATACTTCCAACTGTCCTTGAGCAACCAATCTTTGGTAAACCTTAGATTGTCCTCGACAATTGCTTAATCCTTTTAGTCATATACAGTTCTAGACCTTTTCCCTTCTTAATGCCCCAGGCATTTGGAAAATTTTAGAAAGGATAAATATAGCACATGTAATCGATCCTATATCCGAAGCATATGGGACACGAGTCATGATGTCTCACATAAAGACTAAACCAGTCTTTTGCTATAACATTTCCATTTCTATTTGCCAAGTTCTCATAATTCAGATTATGAAAAGGGATGCCGTAATCATAATCGAATTTTAGAACGCAAATAACGGACCCATATATAGAATTTCCCTATGTTGAGTTATCCCAACATGAAATTCATATATATATCCTTGACTAAATACGACTTAAAACCTCAATCTAAGCTTTTAGAATTGAAATGAAGTATAATTTCCTCTCCCTTAATTATAGCAAAACAACTTTTTCAACCCCTGCAGCCTCACGAATTGAAACTTTTGTTTTCTATAATTAACATTGATAACTTGCAACCTTTATCATAATTATCATGCTCCCACTAACATGATGATTATTAGCATAACACTTATGCTCCCACTAGCTTTGACATGTAATCAGAAATCAGCTGGACTTCTAGAAATCAATACTTTATTGACTTTCTTACCAAAGTTCAGATTTCTGATACTAGATTGCTTTGATAAAACTTTATCAATATCATACACCTTATCTTAGATAGCTCACAGGTGTGTCTAAACAATTTTAAGAACTATGAAAAGGGATGCCGTAATCATAGCCTCGATTGTTTAGACCTTTACCACTTCTCACAAGTCCATGTTAGTGTGCTGGTTAACCACACACGCTCCACTAACGACTTTGAGAATGCAAATATCACAATTGCTATCTAGCTAAAATCTACTTAGTGAAAGTGTTTCCTCACCATCATTTTCATGAATCGGAGAGAAACCTTATGACACTTAGATTTTATGGTGTATGAGTTCCTATCCATGTGAATTGTCAAAACCATAGTCACAAGACAAGGATAATGACAAATTCAAACTCATATGGACTGAACTCAATCTTAATTTCTTGCCATGTGGTAGCTCAAGGGTCTGCCATTGCTTCCAAGTTGCCGTGCAACCAATTGAGAACTCTAAGAACTCATATGCAAAGCCAACTATAATTGGAATGGACACAGAAATAGTCAACACGATAGGTTATAAACCTCAAGTCGTGTGCTAGTGAAGAACTTCAGGTTTTATTCTTGATTAGTTCTTGAGACTTTCAAGACCTTTAAGACTCCCACTGTCCTCTTGACATATAAGAATTTCTTGTCAGATATTCAAGAGATAGTGTGGATTCTAATCAAGACAAACACTTCACACAATTGGCCTTAGTTGGTCTTTGTTTTATCCAAAACATCACAACTTACCAATTTCAAATGTACAAGAGTAGAAAACTTTTACTCTTACATTTGACAAGTGTTTTAAACCTTCTTTAAGACATGTCACTCAAGTTACAATCTTAGAGTATAACTCTAAGAATTGTTTTTGGAACGAAGTATAAATCATCTTCTTGATTGAACCACTTCAACAATTCATAGCTCCCCTTCTTAGCTACCAGAATGCACTTAGAGGATGAATTGTGATAAGGTCTCTTAATCATTAAGATGATTATATAACATGATACTAAAGTACTCTCCCATCTTTTCTGATTTGAGAAATTTTTATCTTTCTGCCTAAGTTGATTCTTCTTATTCGCTTTGCCATACATTGAAACCTTTTCCAATGTCTCAGAATTACACTTAAGCTTGTAAGTATAACCATATTTACTGAATTTTAGTAAATAATGACGAATAGTCTTAACGATTATTTGTGGTGGGCTTGATCAGTGCACAAGAATGTGTACTCGATCCTTTACTTGACTCACACATCCATGTGAACAAGTAGTTAGTCTTAATTTTTCCAATGCTTGAAAGTTCTTATTCATCATGCTATACAACTTGCATGATTCCAAGTTTCTATCCAACTGAAACTTAGGTGATGAGAATCTTTCCTTATTTGGTAAATTTAGACACTACCACAAATGAAAGAATCAAATTCATATTTCCACTCTTGCTCTTAATGGAATCTTATAAGCAACAAAAATTTTCACAAATGTCATTGTAAGGATATTTTAAAATAAA
This sequence comes from Lactuca virosa, assembly GCF_052849685.1. Lineage (NCBI taxonomy): Eukaryota > Viridiplantae > Streptophyta > Magnoliopsida > Asterales > Asteraceae > Lactuca > Lactuca virosa. Next base: position 353,821,046 of record NC_136430.1, read on the forward strand.
TAAAATCAAAAAAAAAATTTCCTTTTATTTTAAAACTTTGCGGAAAGACTATCCTTACAATGCAAAAGCACATGAAAACTTTGTTGTTATTTATTCCTAAGCAATATATCATAACTCTTAAGAAGTAGCTCAAGAATCCGATCTTCAAACTATGTGATAGAAATCCATCTATGCCATCAGATTCAGCATATTCTTTCTTTAAGTTTCTTCACTTTTTCTTTGATTCTTAAAACATCAACATGTGATCCAGTCACATCATGTATCAAGAATCTCAGAATAGAAACTTAGGAGAGTTAGATAGTGGACTTTACCCGAAGTAGAGTCAAACTTATTGACTTTAATATCCTTAGGTAAATTTGGCAGCTTCGCAACTAATGCCCCTTTCTTTGGCAATGGACCCTTGATAATGGGACTATCTCAGACTTAGCCTCTCTCTTTACCATTTGGTCAACCGAGTTGACTATGGGCGATCCCTTTCCATTGGGAAGAGAGAGCTTTACTGGATATCCAATGTCATCATTGTCAATGTCCATAAAGTTTTAGGAAGTTGATCTTAGCAAATAGATAAGATCATTAAGGGTCTTGTCATAGTCTGTTTCATAGGAGTCCCAAAGGAACTCACTATGTGACTTAGAAAATAGTTGAGTCACCAACTTTCTCAAGACTTTGACACCCAACTCTCCCGGCTTGTCAATATCTGACTACATCTCCAAGATGTGATCACATATAGACCTTTGCTTGAGTAACCTTAAACTTTTCAGGAACTTGTGGGTTAGGGAGAATAATTAGAGGAGGTGAAAGAAGTATGATTTCCATGGGACATCATCTTCATTTTAGGAAAGCTTGTTTCAAGAGATTTGGGAAGATCATCTTTTGGGAGATATTCAAGAGAGTTGATTTAAAGTCCTTAATATAACACCCAATATGAAATATTAAGGCTAGGACCCAACAACCTATTTATAACTGGAAGAGGGATGCCGTAATCCAAGTTATAAAATAGTTGAAGGTAGGTAAATGACGATTTACCAATTTCCACCATGAAAACGAAATATATATTATTAGGTTTTAATTGGTTTTTGAAACTCCTAGATCTTTGAGATTCATTGAACTGTTCAATGGCATGTTTCAATCTCGAGTGTGCTCTTCAGGTTTTGTGACTGGGATGCCGAGGATCACAAAACAAGGTGTGAATAACCATGCAAATATACTTGGTACCCTTAAGTGTTTACCCCTCAATCGATGTGCCGGTTAACCACACACGCTCCATCGATACTATGATAAACATTAAGTTACCCTTTGCCTACCTTGTTAAATACGAGTTAGTGTGCCGGTTAACCACACACGCTCCACTAACCGACTTAAACAAAGTGCAAAGTGTAATTTCATGGGTTAGCACCAAATTCACATTTTCCTAAGTAACTAAGATTGGGAATTTATAAAAGGTTTAGTTACTTAGTATTTATCATTAATACTTTTAATGAAGGGAGATTTCTAGTCCTTGTCCTACCCGTTCGGCTAACGACCCTCCACCAGTCAAGGAAGCGGTGGGTGAGAGTGGACACCCATTAAACTGCCATTTTATAGGCAGCAACCTTATACCCCCCTTATAGGCCGGCTTCGTGAATGAGGCCTACTAACGGTAAGACTGACTTTCTCTTATACATATATATATATATATATATATATATATATATATATTATTAACTTATAATATTATAAAGTATAAGGGTTGAATTTTAACTTTTAAAATTCTAAGGGCTTAACTTGGAATTAAAGTATTCATAAGAGAAAACTTTTCAAATTCCAAAACTTGAGGGAAAGTTTTGAAACTATTGAAAACTAATTAATTCCATAACTTATGTGTTTAAAGTAGTTTTAATTAAAAAACTCTTCAAGTTCCATAACTTGAGGACAAGTTATGGAAGACTTTAAACTAATAAAAGAATGTAACTTTTCTTTATTTTGTAACTTATGGAATTAATTAAGGTTACACATTTTATTACTTAATGAAGTGACTCTTGAACCTCCATAACTTGAGGACAAGACTCTTCATTTTTGTAACCATTGCCAATTTTTATGAGTTTTATGAAACTTAAATGTGACTTTTCATATAACTTGAGGACAAGTTACAAAAACACATTTTAGAATCAACTCTTAGATTAAAATGGATTGAAAACACATAATCAATTAACTTTTCTATTAATCTAAGCAACTCATAAGAACAAGATAATTTAATCAAACTTTTCCATGTAATTAGCCTAATCACTAAACTAATACAAAACATGAATCTATTGACAATTATCTTTGAAATTGGATTAGTATGAACATTACCACATCAAAAACAAGTTTATAAGTTCAAAAACATCTTAGGGTAATGTTTCTAGTCCATTTCTAGCCAAAAAACTCGAAAATATGCTGTCTGGGGCTCCTACTCGTCGAGTGTATCAACCTACTCGCCGAGTAGGATGATTTTCTTCATGGACTCGGCGAGTTCATCAGTGGACTCGGCGAGTCCAGTGCCCAGAATGCCCGAAATTCGACTTTTTCAGCATTTTTCAGCAATTTGCATCAAGTATAATGGAAAACAAGCCTAGGCTCTGATACCACTGATGGGTTTTGAGCATTCTAACACTCCTAAGTGTACATGCAACCCTAAATACCTTGGATCTATGTTTTCTCTATTATACATGCAAATATGATTATCCAAGGTATTATCCTAACTAGCATACCAAAACATTGATACTAGGATAATAAAATAGATAGAATACATACCTTGTTGTTGTTGCTTGACTTCATGAAGCTTGAGAGCCTAGTGCCCCAAGTGTGACACCTCAAATGGTTCACACAACATCATGAACTCTTGGAATAACCATGAGAAGAAGACATACATGTTCAAATCGGCTAGCCCTCAAAATATGTATCACTTGTGCCAATTTCTTGAACTAAAGGGGTTCTTATATAGTGTGGCTATTAGGGTTACACCATGTAACTCATGACTTTACCCATTCCTTATGCTCCATGGGTTTTAACCTCCATGGAGTATCCATGGATCACCACATGGGTTAAACCCAACATAAAGGAATCTTGGATCATAAGCCCACATATATAAGAATGAATGATTTACACAATCAATCCCCATATATTTAATTAGTCTCCTTTTGATCACTAAATTAAGTCCAAATTAATTCTTGATCAATACTAATTAAATAACATGATTTCATATTAATATATTAGAACTTATAATATATTAATATGTCACAAAATGTCTTTTCCTCATAAACGGTCTATCCAAATGTTCCGATGCCATGCAACCCAAATGGACCATGCCGAGTCGGGTCAAGTACATACCAATTATAGTTATGGACTTAGACACTAATCCAACATTAGCAACATCCGCTAACCAACGCCTGCTCACGATCGAGTCCTTCTCTCCGAAGTACTTTGGAGCCTCACACGACTGGAACTCCCTGAAAGTCAACGAACGTGCCCCAATCAAAGCCACCATCTCAGAACATAAAGAGCCTAAGCGCTCCTACAACACCTCCATGATACCGTCCTTGATTGTACCAAAGATCACATGAGTCTGCTCAAGTATGTTGCGGGTAATCTCAAACGAAATGAACTCCTGCGTCTGATCATCCAACTACCCGAATCCAGAACCCGAGCCTGAACCCTCACCAGCACCAAGACCACTAACCGGTCTGCCTCGAAGAGTCACCATACTAAAAATAGACCATATAAACCATCAGAATACGCATCAATATATATATATATATATATATATATATATATATATATATATATATATATATATATATATATATATATATATATATATATATATATATATATATATATATATTATCGAGGATTCTCACACTCTACAAGCTTCCTGGTTTCACCGCAACTTTCCTTGACTCGAGTACACATCCTCTTCATCCAATAGTACGGGCCTATACTACCTTCCACATCTATTCGTACTTTCCTCAATGATTGCTTTGAATCCTCCAAGTCACTCCTTGACCACACATATAATTCTCAACAAGATAAGGCTCCCAACACTAAATCTCTTCCTAGGTTTTCCCTAGGGCAATCACCACACTTCTCTCCGCCATCAGCTGCAGAAGGAACTCCCCTTAACCTCCTCTAACTAGCTTACGAATAAAATTACATATCGCCGACACCAGATAATTCTTCGATTGAAAGGTCTCACACTACAACGGTTGGACTCAAACAAGAGCTGTGCAATAGAGTTAAACCGAACCCTCTAAAATTATTTAGTCTCAATAATATGTAACCCAACATATTTTCTTACTAGTTAGCTGAAGCTATTGGGAACTCCTAAAAAGCACAAACCAAGCAACATTCGAGAATTAAGTAATTGGAACAAGCATAACCTAAACATGCCATCCTATCACTGGCTGATCAGTACTAGCATGCACGTCTACAAGCTCATACAGTAGGAATATTAAGGCATCTCTCCTAGAATTCTATCATGCAAATCCTGAGCAGATCCTTAGCCTTAACTAGCATGTGATTCACAGATTCACAATTCAAAGCATATCATAAAACATGTATGGGTAGTTTAGGAAAACTTACTTGAGCTCGATCGAATACATGCACCACAACCCTTTTTTATTAGAAAACCCTTTTTATAAGACATTTCTTTTTGAAAAATTCTACCAAATCCTCAGTTTGAGTTCAGACACACCCGAGAGTATGTCCGAATCCATCAACCTAAGGCTCTGATACCAACTTGTAATGACCCAAAAATTAAGACTAAAAATATCGATTTTTAAATTAATTAAAACCATTATCCAAACAACATCATAAAAACCATGGTGAATCGATAACATCCAAGTACATCAGAGTAATAAAAATGCAGAACGATGTGGTGTGTGCACTGCAATCATCCCAGACTCTTCCCCTTCGAACCAGAAGTACCTAAAACATAAACTAAAAACCGTAAGAACAAATCTTAGTGAGTTCCCTAAAATACCACATACCATACATATCAAACATATAATAGGCCCCACCCGACATCGAACCCCGCTCGATATATAGATCTGTCAGTCATCAGGCCCCGCCTGACATCGGGCCCGCCCGATATACATATAAACAAATAAATATATAATCGTATAAACATATGAAATAATGGCAAAGATAATAGCATATAGGATAGTCATCAGTCCTCGCCCGGTAAACATTTAAACACATAGCACATGCAATAGTCACGTAGACAACAAGCATCCTAACATATCAAAGCATGGGTCGGTGTTGGTGCCTTCGACCCGCTAAACACAGTGATGAAACTCACCTCTAACTGCTGAATCTGTCAAATAAATCTCGGTCTGCTGGTCCGGAAATCCCCGCTCTAACATCATCAAATAATGTCCAATTAATATTTGGATCTCGACCCATATTCAAGAATCTAAGCTACTTGACCAATTTTCCCGGGTAAAAGACCATTTTACCCTTTTCCTAACTTGGCCCAAAACCAAGGCCCAATCCAACTACTCAAAAGGCCCAATTTCCTTAAATGACATCACAAGGCCCAATAAGGCCCAACTTCCAAATTGGGCCCAAAAATCATTATGGACCTAATCCAAAGAAAGCCCATAGTCTATCCATGACCCAAAGTCAGAAGTCCAATGGACCAAAAGACCCAAACCCTAAAAGCCCAAGATAACACCCAAACTGAAAGTCCACATGCTCAGTATGCTGGGCGTACTCAGCTCGTACGCTTAACGTACTCCTTCTAGGGCCAGTACGCACAACGTACCAGCTGGGTACGCCTAACGTACTCCTCGGACTTCCAATCCACTACATTAATTACTTAATCAGTTGAGACCTCTAGCCAAACTCTCAGATCTGATCCTAAAGGGTGCTTTAATACATAAAGTTGGAAACTTTACACCCATGCATGACTTAATGGGACCCAACACTAAAAAAGAAGCTTGATAAAGCTCTTAATACTTTCATGGACCAATATCTTTCATAAAGTTTTCATTTTTATGAAAAAGGGGCCTCCATGGAGCTTAGATCTAACATCCGTGGCTTCTAGAGTAGATCAAAATCTCAACTTTTTCTCAAAAGACCCAAAAATGCATAAACAAAGTCCCAAAACTAAATCTAGCATAATGAACCATCAAGTAGAGAACTTTATACCTCAAATGGCTTGCAATGATGATGATGAATCTGGATCTACAAGCCCAAGCTACTCCGAAGCAACCACCAAGAGTTCTTCTTCTTTGATTAAAAAACCACCAAAATCTCACTTTTAAGGTCAAAACTCACAAGCGGCACTTAGTGTTTCGTTTTTAGGGCATAGGGTGATGGAGGCTGATCAATAAAATGTCCAAATGTGGTTTAAATTGTTTAAATAGGGTGCAAACCCTAAAAATTAGGGTTTGCCAAAACCTTGCGTACGCCCAACGTAAATGGGTGAAGCCCGCGACCAAAAAAGAGCTAGTACGGTAAGTGTACTCATAGAACATAGAGTACGCCCCGCGTACTAGCTAGGGACCAAAATGAAAAAGGTTTTTCATTAAAGGTCTAAAACGACACTTACCAAATTCTGAATGTTACATCATGTCTTGATGAGTTTGAGTGGTGAGATATCATAAAGTTTTCAACTTTATGAATCTCTAGGCCATTTGGAGTATTTGGTTCTTTGGATCTGAAGTAGGAATGAGTTTTGGTGTCATGCATGGAATTTTGGTTATTAACCCTTGTTTTGACCTAATAGGAGTTCAATACATGCATTGGACATGCAGGTATGAAAAGAAATTTTTTTATGTTAGTAATGGTGCTAGGAACCCTTCTAGAAGTGTTGGACATGAGACCTTCAAGATTAAGTGCTTAATGATTAATCCATGTTGTTTTTTTTCCTTTTTGGAATTAGAAGTTGAGATCTTTATCTTATGGAGAGTCTTAAGGGATAAAGTTGGAAACTTTATTCGTTTAGACCATAGAATGGACCGGATCTGAGCTTTAGAGCCCTTAGAATCGAAGAAAACGACTAAAACGAATAAGCTGTTAGGAGCCTAGTGCCCACAATGTGGCCTGAGGTCTCCACAATGTGGCGACTGAGCAAGAGCCGTCTGTTTTTTCGTTTCACTGCCACGACGTGGCCAAGGATGGATACGACGTACTGACTAGCTAAAGGTTAACCTTTGACTTTTGACCGTTGACCGTTGATTTTGACAAAGTTTGACATTAGGTCATTTGGGGTATTTTAAATAGTAGATTGAAGCTTGGTCCCTATGTGTTGTACATGTGACCTGTAGAGCCAGTGGTTGGAGCAGTGATCAGTTCAGTTATCATTCAGATTGTAATGTGAGTTTTCCTCATTGTAGTCGTGGGTGGTAGGCACCAATGCCGAACCACTAGGTTATGTATCCTGGTATATAGGATGATGTTATGCTGGTTATATGTTAGACTGGTAGATCTGTATGATTACCTGTACTTTCTAGTTATATGTTAGACTGGTAGTCTGTATGATTACATGTATTCACTGGTAATATGTTAGACTGGTAGATCCGTATAATAACCTTCACTTTCTGGCAATTGGTTATAGTTGTATATGTCGACATGTTATTATGTTGTGGGGTTGAGGCGGTCCTGATTTGTGCTGAAGGATAAGATACATGGGTGGTCCAGTTGATACTGTAGACTCAAAGGAGCGGTCCAACTTATATTGTAGGCTCGGGAGCAGTCCAATTGGTAGTTGAAGGCTCGGTGGCGGTCCAGCTTAGTGTTGTACGCCTGGTTGCATGGTGTATTGTATTATGTTGCTGTGTGTGGTACTTTGGGGTAACTCACTAAGCTTTGGCTTACAGTTTGATTTAATGGTTTCAGGTACAATAGAAGGTAGAGGAAGGTGAAGGCGTGATTGTGCACATAATCCTGGATATTTATTTGACTTATGATTTTGGGATACTCTGATTTATACTTATGGTTTTGGAAACAATGTTTTGTATGAATTATGGATTTCAAGATGGTTTTGGAAACAATGTTTTATATGAATTATGGATTTCAAGATGGTTTTAAACATGCCATCCTATTACTGGCTGATCAGTACTAGCATGCAAGTCTACAAGCTCATACAGTAGGAATATTAAGGCATCTCTCCTAGAATTCTATCATGCAAATCCTGAGCAGATCCTTAGCCTTAACTAGCATGTGATTCACAGATTCACAATTCAAAGCATATCATAAAACATGTATGGGTAGTTTAGGAAAACTTACTTGAGCTCGATCGAATACATGCACCACAACCCTTTTTTATTAGAAAACCCTTTTTATAATACATTTCTTTTTGAAAAATTCTACCAAATCCTTAGTTTGAGTTCAGACACACCCGAGAGTATGTCCGAATCCATCAAACTAAGGCTCTGATACCAACTTGTAATGACCCAAAAATTAAGACTAAAAATATCGATTTTTAAATTAATTAAAACCATTATCCAAACAACATCATAAAAACCATGGTGAATCAAAGTGTATCGATAACATCCAAGTACATCAGAGTAATAAAAATGCAGAACGATGTGGTGTGTGCACTGCAATCATCCCAGACTCTTCCCCTTTGAACCAGAAGGACCTAAAACATAAACTAAAAACCGTAAGAACAAATCTTAGTGAGTTCCCTAAAATACCACATACCATACATATCAAACATATAATAGGCCCCACCCGACATCGAACCCCGCTCGGTATATAGATCTGTCAGTCATCAGACCCCGCCCGATATACATATAAACAAATAAATATATAATCGTATAAACATATGAAATAATGGCAAAGATAATAGCATATAGGATAGTCATCGGTTCTCGCCCGATAAACATTTAAACACATAGCACATGCAAGAGTCACGTAGACAACTAGCATCCTAACATATCAAAGCATGGGTCGGTGTTGGTGCCTTCGACCCGCTAAACACAGTGATGAAAGTCACCTCTAACTGCTGAATCTCTCAAATAAATCTCGGTCCGCTGGTCCGGAAATCCCCGCTCTAACATCATCAAAAAATGTCTAATTAATATTTGGATCTCGACCCATATTCAAGAATCTAAGCTACTTGACCAATTTTCCCGGGTAAAAGACCATTTTACCCTTTTCCTAACTTGGCCCAAAACCAAGGCCCAATCCAACTACTCAAAAGGCCCAATTTCCTTAAATGACATCACAAGGCCCAATAAGGCCCAACTTCCAAATTGGGCCCAAAAATCATTATGGACCTAATCCAAAGAAAGCCCATAGTCTATCCATGACCCAAAGTCAGAAGTCCAATGGACCAAAAGGCCCAAACCCTAAAAGCCCAAGATAACACCCAAACTGAAAGTCCACATGCTGAGTACGCTGGGCGTACTCAGCTCGTACGCTTAGCGTACTCCTTCTAGGGCCAGTACGCACAATGTACCAGCTGGGTACGCCTAACGTACTCCTCGGACTTCCAATCCACTACATTAATTACTTAATCAGTTGAGACCTCTAGCCAAACTCTCAGATATGATCCTAAAGGGTGCTTTAATACATAAAGTTGGCAACTTTACACCCATGCATGACTTAATGGGACCCAACACTAAAAAAGAAGCTTGATAAAGCTCTTAATACTTGCATGGACCAATATATTTCATAAAGTTTTCATTTTTATGAACAAGGGACCTCCATGGAGCTAAGATCTAACACCCATGGCTTCTAGAGTAGATCAAAATCTCAACTTTTTCTCAAAAGACCCAAAAAATCATAAACAAAGTCCCAAAACTAAATATAGCATAATGAACCATCAAGTAGAGAACTTTATACCTCAAATGGCTTGCAATGATGATGATGAATCTGGATCTACAAGCCCAAGCTACTCCCAGGCAACCACAAAGAGTTCTTCTTCTTTCACTAAAAAACCACCAAAATCTCACTTTTAAGCTCAAAACTCACAAGAGGCACTTAGTGTTTCGTTTTTAGGGTATAGGGTGATGGAGGCTGATCAATAAAATGTCCAAATGTGGTTTAAGTTGTTTAAATAGGGTGCAAACCCTAAAAATTAGGGTTTGCCAAAACCTTGTGTACGCCCAACGTACATGGGTGAAGCCCGCGACCAGAAAAGAGCTAGTACGGTAAGTGTACTCATAGAGCAGAGGTGTAGCTACATGGGTGCAAGAGTGGGCCTTGGCCCACCCCCATACAAATTTGAGGTGAAATATATTATATATAAGTTTTATATTTCTTTTGAATAAAAAATGTTAAGGCTGTGAATTGTAGCATGGCCCACTCCATTCTAAACTTAAATTCATAATGAAGAAAATAATTTACATGTTGAGACATCAGGATTAAAGAATTAAGGCAACAATTTTTTGAATATATAAAATTGCATTTCAATCTCCACAATGAATTCCTCGTTCATTAGGTTTGTATATTAATATTTTTTTTATTATCTTAATTAATCAGTTACTTCCAACTTAAACGACCAATTTACTTTAAAATCATATATTGTTACATTTTGTTACCATTTTTAGTATTTTGCTAATTGTTCATATTTTGTAAATTATTTGCCCTACCCTAAAACAAAATCCTGGCTACGCCACTGTCATAGAGTACGCCCCGCGTACTAGCTAGGGACCAAAATGAAAAAGGATTTTGCGTTAAAGGGCTAAAAGGAAATTTACCAAATTCTGAATGTTACATCATGTCTTGATGAGTTTGAGTGTTGAGATATCATAAAGTTTTCAACTTTATGAATCTCTAGGCCATTTGGAGTATTTGGTTCTTTGGATCTGAAGTAGGAATGAGTTTTGGTGTCATGCATGGAATTTTGGTTATTAGCCCTTGTTTTGACCTAATATGAGTTCAAGACATGCATTGGACATGAAGGTATGAATTTTTTTTTATGTTAGTAATGGTGCTAGGAACCCTTCTAGAAGTTTTGGACATGAGACCTTCAAGATTAAGTGCTTAATGATTAATCCATGTTGTGTTTTTTTCCCTTTTGGAATTAGAAGTTGAGATCTTTATCTTATGAAGAGTCTTAAGGGATAAAGTTGGAAACTTTATTCGTTTAGACCATAGAATGGACTGGATCTGAGCTTTATAGCCCTTAGAATCGAAGAAAACGACTAAACCGAATAAGCTGTTAGGAGCCTAGTGCCCACAATGTGGCCTTAGGTCTCCACAATGTGGCGACTGAGCAAGAGTCGTCTGTTTTGTAGTTTCGCTGCCACGACGTGGCCAAGGATGGATACGACGTACTGACTAGCTAAAGGTTAACCTTTGACTTTTGACCGTTGACCGTTGATTTTGACAAAGTTTGACATTAGGTCATTTGGGGTATTTTAAATAGTAGATTGAGGCTTGGTCCCTATGTGTTGTACATGTGACCTGTAGAGGCAGTGGTTGGAGCAGTGATCAGTTCAGTTATCGTTCAGATTGTAATGTGAGTTTTCCTCATTGTAGTCGTGGGTGGTAGGCACCAATGCCGACCCACTAGGTTATGTATCATGGTATATAGGATGATGTTATGCTGGTTATATGTTAGACTGGTAGATCTGTATGATTACCTGTAATTGCTAGTTATATGTTAGACTGGTAATTTGTATGATTACATGTATTCACTGGTAATATGTTAGACTGGTAGATCCGTGTGATAACCTTCACTTGCTGGAAATTGGTTATAGTTGTATATGTCGACATGTTATTGTGTTGTGGGGTTGAGGCGGTCCTGGTTTGTGCTGAAGGCTAAGATACCTGGGTGGTCTAGTTGATACTGTATACCCAAAGGAGCGGTCCAACTTATATTGTAGGCTCGGGAGCAATCCAACTGGTATCTGAAGGCTCGGTGGCAGTCCAGCTTAGTGTTGTACGCCTGGTTGCATGGTGTATTGTATTATGTTGCTGTGTGTGGTACTTTGGGGGAACTCACTAAACTTTGGCTTACAGTTTGATTTAATGGTTTCAGGTACATCAGAGGGTAGAGGAAGGCGAAGGCGTGATTGTGCACATAATCCTGGATATTTATTTGACTTATGATTTTGGTATACTCTGATTTATACTTATGGTTTTGGAAACAATGTTTTGTATGAATTATGGATTTCAAGATGGTTTTAAAAATGAAAATTTTGTAATGATTTTTTGGATGTTACAGGAAACACCAAAAACCGAGACAAATTTTGGAACCACGTTCTAGTGTAACGTCCCAAAAATACCAAGTAAAAATTTCATTTTTAATCTATCAAACCTTTCATTCATTTGTTCCAAAAGATAATAAAAGTAATAGTATTCTCAAAACATCAGAGTAAAAATCACAAATATCCAATGCAGAATAGACTCTGGGGGATGCAATGCGATTACGTCGGGTTCGTCCCTCTAGAAACACTTGAAAAATATTTAAACCACAAACCGATAAATGGGCCCAGCCCAAAATGCAAATGGGCCCAACCGAACATATAACAAATGGGTCCAGTCCAACATATAACAAATTGGCCCATTCTAATAATAAATGGGCCGAGCCTAACGTACAATAAATAGGCATCCCAATAATAAATGGGCCCATCCCAACATACAATAAATGGGCCCAACTCAATAATAAATAGGCCCAACCCAACGTACAATAAATGGGCCCAACCCAACATACAATAAATGGGGCCAGCCCAACATATACATGCAAGAGTCATAAAGACAACTAGCATCCTACAATATAGTGAGAAGACTCACTCGACTCACGAGATCAGCTAAACCACAACTTAATGCCCCGCAACAGATGCTACAACACTCCTATCAAAACATACAAGGTCCAACCATAGTCTACACACTAAATCCAGTAATATTGACCAAAAAGTCAACCTATGTGAACAAGTCAAAGGTCGAAGGTCAACCCTCAAAGTTAACAACCCAAAAATCACCTCAACAAATCTCCATGACGTGGCCTTCTATTGGCCACATAGTACCAAGACAAAACAATCGAGTTCCTCCCCAATCGCCACATTGTGGCGGCCAAGATGCCACGTCGTGGGAACTAGGCTTTTGCTGCTTAACGATTAAGCTATTTTTCAACTATTCCAAGAGCTCCAAATCTCAGATCTAGTACACCTAAGGTCTTAATGGATAAAGTTTCCAACTTTATCCATTAATTCATCCCAATAAGCCAAAACTTCTAACTTTAAGTCCTTAATGACATCTTAAGACATGAGCTCATCCTTTAAGCTCTTAATTCCTAAAGCCACCCAATCAAACTTTCCAGAAGACTTTTATACTCCATAAGCATCATAAAGGTCATTGCTTTATAGACATGCATGTCTCCCCCAAACTAGGTCAAAGACATGGAAGAATGAAGTCAAACTTGTGCATGAGGCCAAAAACACCACGAAACACTAGATGTGGAACATATAACTTTAGATGGACCTCTAGGATCCATAAAGTTGCCAACTTTATGGAATCCATTCCTCCAAACTCTCACAATAAGAAAAGGGACAAGAACCCTAGATCTTGAAGCACAAAATAGAAAGCTTGGGACTTGAATACTCACAAGGGTCCAAAATATGCTCAATATGGTGATGATGAAGTTTGCTTGGTGGGTTAATACACCAAAACACATTTTTTTTTCTTTTTCTTCAAGGCACAAAGAATATGAAAATGAACCAAAAATCTATAAGGGAGGCTAGGGTTTTGAGGTAGAGGGTTGGAGGCTAAAGATGATGCCCTAATCCTCTGGAAATATTGCTTAAATTTGGGAGGAAACCCTAAAATTACGGGCTTGGGCCAGAACAGCTGCCACATCGTGGCCAACCTACTGCCACGTCATGGCACTCATCAAAAAATATTCGTTTCATTTAATCCATGCCACATTGTGGGCATCCTTGCACCATTCGTGGCATAGAGTTTTTCCCAAAACTCCATATTTGGACACTGATAAATAGTAAGATAAACCAATATGGAACATGGGTGTTACAACTCTCCCCCAATTAAATTAGATTTCTTCCTCGGAATCATTCCTTACAACTTACTGTGTCACACCAGACGACCTTGCCAAAAATTCTTAAATTCCGATTAGGTATAACATCCCATTTAAATGGAGTAATTAAATAATAAATCAGGAATCCAGGAAGTAATTATTATGATTATTTTATACTATTTTAGCCCAAGATCGAATAATAATTAGTGGGTTGTCAGTTTCGAGGAGCCAAATGACAAGATTTGAAACTCCGGGGGTTAAAATGTAAGTTTCAGATTGGTTTTGTAAATAATTATGAAGGCAAGGACTATTGGGTAATTATTGGGACTTAATATGAAAAGATGTTAGAAGCTAAGGGCTAAATGGTGAATTTCGGACTCAATCTGTAAAGAGTTTTGGAGGCAGGGGTTAAAAGGGTAAATTGTAGGTTTGTTTTGAAAGAAATTGGAGAAGGAAGGGCCATATATGTCATTATGGGTTGAAGTTGTATGAGAGCTGGGTATATAACCCTTTCATTCCCGTCACTTGCAATCCTAACCCTAAAATGAATACAGCCGCCAGCTCCATGAGTTCAGCCGCCACCCTCCTAACCTTCGGCCGCCCCACCCCTTTTCACTCCAGTTTTCCGACCGACTAGACCACCGACGATGCTCGCTACGACTGGAGGCCATCGACGCTTGACGGAACGAGGGTAATGGCCGATGTGGTCGCTTCCCGGTGGGGGCGCGGCCACCATTTTCCTCCACCGCAACAACCACTAGTGAAGCTGGAGCTGCCGTCGAATAAGCCGCCACCTCCTTCGTGTCTCTTTTGTTCCGCCATTTCCCTGTCGTTGCATCAACCACCGTCACTCGGGATCAGTCGCCACCGTCCTTGTTCTTTTTCATTTTCGTTCTACCGCCGATAGCCATCGTTATGGCTGCTTGAACTACTGCTGCCGTCGTTATGCACCACTAAATGGTGGTTGCGTCCAGACTCCGAGTAAGTCCTCGCCGGGATGTGCTGCTGCTTGACCGAGAACTAAGTGAGATCACCGCCACCACCGTGAGGTGGTGGCTATCGCCCCAAAACATTGTTGTCGCCGCCGTGGGGCCCCCGGGAGGATGGCTAGGGTACATCTCGCAGATCAGAAGCAAGTATGGATGGGTGTGTGTTCTTCCATTTGTAGGTGTAATCATCTTAGCCGGAAAGTGCATGAGGGCCACCACCACCGTCGTGGGAGGGTGGCTAGCACCGTCGACCGCCACCTGCCGCCACAGTGCGGCTGTGTGTGCGTGATTTTGTGTACTTTAGGTGTGTGTGTTTATTAGCGTGTGTGTTATTTGGATCGTATTGTAAATTGTAACCATTCGGAATAGTAAAGAAAATCCGCAACCACCACCGTAGGGTGGTGGCTGCCGCCTCCTACCGCCACCGGCCGCCTTGTCGGGTGGCGGTATGCCTTGTCTGCGTTTAGACCTCGTTTGGGGGATGTTTTGACAATGTGGGATCAATGAAACCCTAATGGACCCAAAGAAACCCTAGTGGGCCCAATGAGGCCAAAAGTGACCTAAAAGCCCAACCAATTGATTAATGGGCCAAGATTGGTTAGGGAACCTTAATTAGGGTTTGGAAAACCCTAATGGCATAAAACCCTAATTTTGAGAATTTATCGGGACACACACGAGATTATTTAATAACTTGAAATATTAAATAATAATCATTGGTAAAAATTAACCTAAAAGCAATATTGGACTTAATGGATTAAGTCCTTAATGGGTTAAGTAAGAAACACTTAACCCTAATCATCATTTCATGTGAAAGCCCTAATCTCACTCGGGCCTTGAATTGGGCCTCCCTAATGGGCTTTGGTGATTGGACAATTAATGGGCTTCCAAGAATAAGCAAATGGACTAAATAATTATATGGGTTTTAGGATAAGGCCCATGTGAGAGTCTTGGGCCTAATTTGGAAAATTGGGCCATTGATGGGCCATAATTGAGCCTTGATGATTATGTGATATTAGGCCATATGTTGGGCTTTGGCCCATGACTTGACTTTTGGGCTTTGTAGTGTGAGTTGGACCTTGGGCTTGGAACCCAATTATTAATTGGGTATTGTTTAATGTTGACAGTTCGGGAATCTGTTAGACCAGCAACTGGAGTTTTATCTGCGGGACTTCAGCAGTGCCAGGTGAGTTATCCTCACTATACTAAGGGGTCTAAGGCACCAAGGCCGGCCCATTGGATATGATATCCTAGTAGTTGTATTATGTTGAGTATGAGTTGGTTATGCATGCTAGTTTGATATGCTAGAGGGTGGGTCTATAGGACTACCTGTGATACTGATTGATTTCCTGTATGTGCATTATCTGTTACATGTTGATATGTTATGTGGGATGAGTTGAGGATGTACTGCTCAGTGCGGTAGCCAACAAACCCTAGAGTATTCTAGATATGAGCTGAGGGCCCGGTAGGCATTCCAGACTCATACTGAGGACTCGGGAGCATTCCAGATACGAGCTGAGGGTCCGGTAGGCATTCCAGACTTGTACTGAGGGCTCGATGGCATTCCAGATATGAGCTGAGGGACCGGTAGGCATTCCAGACTCATACTGAGGACTCGGGAGCATTCCAGATATGAGCTGAGGGCCCGATAGGCATTCCAGACTCGTACGGAGGGCTCGATGGTATTCCAAATACGAGCTGAGGGCCCGGTAGGCATTCCAGACTCGTACCGAGGGCCCAGGGGTAATCCAGCTTGTAAAGCTGTGGACCCATTGCATGCTGTTCTATTCAGTTTGTTATGTTATGATGTTGCTGACATGGTTATGTGGACTGTATGTGTATCGGTATTTTGGGGGTAACTCACTAAGCTTTTGGGCTTACAGTTTCAGTTTATTGTTTCAGGTGCATCAGGGGATCGTGGCAGGCAAAGGCATGATCGTACAACTCCTCACTTTTTATGACTATGTTTCTGGGATACTCTGATATTTTACATTTTGAAAACAAGTTTGTAATAACTAATGGCTTTTGGGTTGTTTAAAAAGTTTTAAATTGGTTTGAATTTACGGGTGTTACACGTTGGTATCAGAGCCTTGGTTTGAGTGAATTGGAGGAACACTCGTGTAACTCCAGTCTCAAGTCAAGGAAAGGATTTTCAAAATGATTTTTTCAAAAAGGTTTTCAAAATAAGTAAAGGAGGATGCAGGGTGTACGATCAGCCGAAGCCAGTAAGTAGACCCCAAAATACCATACAAAATGTGATTATGTGATATGTTAGAACAGCATGCTAGTGCTAGGCTAGGGATCTTCAGGAATTGCATGATCGAATTGCCTGATTACATGATGCCTGCTAGCCTAGGGTTTCCTTTATATGAGATTGACATCATTACTGTAGTTTCTTAGTGTATGCATCACAGTTGTACATAATTAAGATCTTATAGCATGAGAATGTTTGATTTGGCCTTATGTTCTGTTCTTGTTTGATTGGGAGCTTAGGGTAGGATTGGATATTCGAAAGTCTATAGGGTCCAGCGTTATGTATGGCTAGCATACACTAGTGCTGCAGGGTTGGTGGAAGTTTCATGGATGGGTGGGTTGTGTGACGCCGGGAAGCCAATTATGAGATATTTAGCATTCCTCTAGGAGTAAGGATTGAGCGCTCGCCATGTTGTGTATATTGTTAGGGTGTTGTGGTGATACTTGAGACAAATATGGGTAGGTGTGGAAGGTAGTAGGGGCCCATACTACTGAAAGCACAGGACCCGTACGCGTAGCAAGGAAGTCACAACCCCTAGGGTTGGGTAGGGAGTTGGTCCCCTGTCTCTATATGGGTTATCAGTGATCCTTCTGGTGTGTTACCAGAATGGTGGTTACGAGACGTCTTGAGACCGGATCCAGGTTAGGATCGGGAGCTGGCAGCCAGGATAGGCCAGCGTTTTCAAAGGACCGTGTTAGTGAGATCATCCGGGAGGAGGTGATCGAGTTGTCTGGGGACAGTTTTCGGGGATGTTTTGGCCTATTAAGACCGCCATGGTTGAGTATTTCGACGAGCACTATGCAGACATTACCGAGTCGGTTGCCGCGGCAGCTATATCAGCTGTAACGACGGCAAGGGGAAGAGCTGGTCGAGCTTTTCAGTACCGGGACTTGTTATTGGTACATATTCTGATGAGCAGAGGGTTGCAGTTACTTGGGACCAGGGAGGTATTCTGTACACGTTACATTCCGCGGGTGGAGCGGGAGAGTCTAGCACATGAGTTACTGGATTTGAGGCTTCGGGGGTTTTGCTCGAGGCCGGAATGCGAGTCGCGCGGACTCCGAAAAGGAGTAAGGATTATGTTCATCTGGAGTTATGCAGATGGAATTAGAACGGTTAGTTGATAAGATTGGAATGTTGTTTTCTAGGGCAAGGAATGTGCCCTTTCAGTTTATGAGCCCGAAGGATTGAGCAGGCTTGTGACCCCAGGATCAGGTTGTATTCTAGCTCGGGGTTAGTTGGTCGTCGGGATTGGCGACAGTAGTTTAACACTGGTAAGCACGAGTGAGTCGAGGTGGCATAAGTATCTTGTGAGATCCGATTCGCCTTGGATCTCTTGTATCGGACGGTAAGGATTGATTGTGCGATCTATTGCACTTTCGGGATTGAAGGCTATGTCTTGGGAGTAGTTTGTAGCCCGGTTTAGGGCAGAGGTTGTTTCAGCTACTGCAGTTTAGCTATGGACGATGGGGCTGGTGAGTGAGTCAGGGTGCGAACCCTGAATGACATGATTTCTAGAGACGAGAGCGGGAGATTTGTTGGAACACTTTGGAAGAAGGGTATTATGTGGGAGATCTGCGGACAGGTTTCCACAGGATGGTTATTCACCATCGTCAGGATTCAGTAGTTCAATGACCGTTATTGGTTAGCGGAGGAAAACGCCAAGGGAAGTAGCTCGTTGCTGAGATGTTAGTTGGAGTATCTATCTTGTGGACTTCAAGATTTGAGTGTGGGAGCACTCAAGAATTAGGGACTGTCGGTTTCACTGGGATCCAGGAAGTGTTCAGCTAGTTCTTAGAAGTGTGTGATCACTTGTGGTTGGCTAGTAAAGGAGTACTAGTTGGAAAGGTTTGGTTGTCATCCGATCGATCGTTGGAAAGTGAGAAGGATTGGGAATTCTCAAATTTTCATGTATTGTGAAGACTTAGTTGAATCTAAGTGGGGGAGAATCGTCTCGGGATACAGAAGGAGGAGCGGTTTTTGAAAATGGGATAAGTTTCGCATCAGGAAGGAAGACAACTCTGGTGGCTGTTTGGTTTGAGTGTTGTGTGAGTTGGGAGTTCGGTAAAACTCCCCAACATGTGGATCACGTCTTCTAGGTGCTTGATAGCAGAACTTTGGGAAATCAGGTTAGGATTCTAGCCATGAATTGAGTTCGTTTGTGTGTTAGGTCGAGTGCGTGTTCGACCAGTATGAGAAGTGTTGTAAGACTGCGGGGTAGCCGTAGCATTCGCTAGCGATCAGTTAATATGGGAAGTGTTGTAAGACTGCGGGGGTAGCCGTAACATTCACAAGGTTAGCAGATAGTGCTAAAGTGATGTAAGTCTGGGGGTGTAGCCGCAACATTCGCTAGGTTGGTAGATATCATAAGCGTGTTGTTAGGACGCGAAAGGGACGGTAGTAGCCTCCAGCTCAGGTGTAGCGGTGAGAATATAGAAATCTACGGATTGGTTATGGGTTCCCCAGAGGGATTAGACTTGGTTAAGCCAGTGATAAGACTGTAGGAGCGCCACTACAGTTAAGAGAACAAGGAAGCAAGGAATTGCTTGAGGTCGTTTGTGATATAAGTCTACCGTTGGTCAGGCAACAATCACTTTTAGCCTTGGGTTTGGTGACGTCAGGATTTGACGCATGGGTCCGATCGGCTGGATTAGGAGGTGGTTAGAGTCGTAGTGGCATGATAACTAGTGGCAACTAGTTCCATGGAAGGATTTTGTTCGGAAGTCGTGTGAGGCAACTATGTGGGAGTCCTTTAGCTCCGCAACCGGGCCAGAACCCGGTATTTCAGATGAGTGTCACTCGGTTGTGGCGAATCAGAGCATTTTTGGATGAGATGCAAGGATAGGTCCTTGGATTTCAAGTTATGGGTTAGATCCGAATTATGTATATAGTGGTATTCCAATCTAGGGTATTCCATCATGAGGATGACCTGAACCTACGATTGAGTGGACCTGACGTGTTTGGTATTCCAACCCGAGGGTTGATTGGACCAAACGTGTGTGTGATACGAGGGTATTCCATCCTAGGGATGACTGGACCCGTCGTAGGCATGCCTGGAATCCCAGCCCGAGGCTATTTGGGCCAGGTATGAGTATTTGTGCTTATGAGCCGGTTATTATATGTATGTGGTTCGGGAACTAAAGGATCATAGTTAGCAGTGTGGGAATTGTAATTCCGTTTTCTAGTGGGAACCTCAGGTTATCAGAAGTTGAGTAGCCAGTTGGGAGTTAAGTGCAATGCATTCGACAATGATCC
This sequence comes from Lactuca virosa, assembly GCF_052849685.1. NCBI lineage: Eukaryota > Viridiplantae > Streptophyta > Magnoliopsida > Asterales > Asteraceae > Lactuca > Lactuca virosa. The sequence goes on from NC_136430.1 coordinate 353,841,489, forward strand.
GGTGTGGGCAGTCTGTCAGGAAGCCAGACCATCTCGAGACTCCAGATTTCGGATTGAGTAAATGTGATCATATTGTAAGGGATTCGTTATTTTCCAGGTTTTAGAGCCCTGTGAGGGTTGAATATGGTTGCCTTGGAAGGGCTAGAGTTTTGCTCGGGGTTGTAGTCGAGTAGTTTAAGTTGTTGGCGTGTAAGGAATGATAAGAAACGATTTCGAGGACGAAATCAAATTTAAGTGGAGGAGAGTTGTAACATCCCATTTAAATGGAGTAATTAAATAATAAATCAGGAATCCAGGAAGTAATTATTATGATTATTTTATACTATTTTAGCCCAAGATCGAATAATAATTAGTGGGTTGTCGGTTTCGAGGAGCCAAATGACAAGATTTGAATCTCCGGGGGTTAAAATGTAAGTTTCAGATTGGTTTCATAAATAATTATGAAGGCAAGGACTATTGGGTAATTATTGGGACTTAATATGAAAAGATGTTAGAAGCTAAGGGCTAAATGGTGAATTTCGGACTCAATCTGTAAAGAGTTTTGGAGGCAGGGGTTAAAAGGGTAAATTGTAGGTTTGTTTTGAAAGAAATTGGAGAAGGAAGGGCCATTTATGTCATTATGGGTTGAAGTTGTATGAGAGCTGGGTATATAACCCTTTCATTCCTATCACTTGCAACCCTAACCCTAAAATGAATACAGCCGCCACCTCCATGAGTTCAGCCGCCACCCTCCTAACCTTTGGCCGCCCCACCCCTTTTTACTCCCGTTTTTCGACCGACTAGACCACCGGCGATGCTCGCTACGACTGGAGGCCATCGACGCTTGACGGAACGAGGGTAATGGCCGCTGTGGTTGCTTCCCGGTGGGGGCGTGACCACCATTTTCCTCCACCGCAACAACCACTAGTGAAGCTGGAGCTGCCGTCGAACAAGCCGCCACCTCCTTTGTGTCTCTTTTGTTCCGCCATTTACCTATCGTTGCATCAACCACCGTCACTCGGGATCAGTCGCCACCGTCCTTGTTCTTCTTTATTTTCGCTCTACCGCCGATAGCCACCGTTGTGGCTGCTTGAACTACTGCTGCCGTCGTTATGCACCACTAAATGGTGGTTGCGTCCAGACTCCGAGAAAGTCCTCGCAGGGATGTGCTGCTGCTTGACCGAGAACTAAGTGAGATCACCGCCACCACCGTGAGGTGGTGGCTATCGCCCCAAAACATTGTTGTCGCCGCCGTGGGGCCCCCGGGAGGATGGCTAGGGTACATCTCGCAGATCAGAAGCAAGTATGGATGGGTGTGTGTTCTTCCGTTTGTGGGTGTAATCATCTTAGCCGGAAAGTGCATGAGGGCCACCACCACCGTCATGGGAGGGTGGCTAGCACCGCCGATGACCACCTGCTGCCACAGTGTGGCTGTGTGTGCGTGATTTTGTGTACTTTAGGTGTGTGTGTTTAGTAGCGTGTGTGTTATTTGGATCGTATTGTAAATTGTAACCATTCGGAATAGTAAAGAAAATCCACAACCACCACCGTAGGGTGGTGGCTGCCGCCTCCTGCCGCCACCGGCCGCCGTGTCGGGTGGCGGTATGCCTTGTCTGCGTTTGGACCTCGTTTGGGGGATGTTTGGACAATGTGGGATCAATGAAACCTTAATGGACCCAAAGAAACCCTAGTGGGCCCAATGAGGCCAAAAGTGACCTAAAAGCCCAACCAATTGATTAATGGGCCAAGATTGGGTAGGGAACCTTAATTAGGGTTTGGAAAACCCTAATGGCATAAAACCATAAATTTGAGAATTTATCGGGACACACATGAGATTATTTAATAACTTGAAATATTAAATAATAATCATTGGTAAAAATTAACCTAAAAGCAATATTGGACTTAATGGATTAAGTCCTTAATGGGTTAAGTAAGAAACACTTAACCCTAATCATCATTTCATGTGAAAGCCCTAATCTCACTCGGGCCTTGAATTGGGCCTCCCTAATGGGCTTTGGTGATTGGACTATTAATGGGCTTCCAAGAATAAGCAAATGGACTAAATAATTATATGGGTTTTAGGATAAGGCCCATGTGAGAGTCTTGGGCCTAATTTGGAAAATTGGGCCATTGATGGGCCATAATTGAGCCTTTATGATTATGTGATATTGGGCCATATGTTGGGCTTTGGCCCATGACTTGACTTTTGGGCTTTGTAGTGTGAGTTGGACCTTGGGCTTGGAACCCAATTATTAATTGGGTATTGTTTAATGTTGACAGTTCGGGAATCTGTCAGACCAGCAACTGGAGTTTTATCTGCGGGACTTCAGCAGTGCCAGGTGAGTTATCCTCACTATACTAAGGGGTCTAAGGCACCAAGGCCGGCCCATTGGATATGATATCCTAGTAGTTGTATTATGTTGAGTATGAGTTGGTTATGCATGCTAATTTGATATGCTAGAGGGTGGGTCTGTAGGACTACCTGTGATACTGATTGATTTCCTGTATGTGCATTATCTGTTACATGTTGATATGTTATGTGGGATGGGTTGAGGATGTACTGCTCCGTGCGGTAGCCAACAAACCCTAGAGTATTCCAGATATGAGCTGAGGGCCCGGTAGGCATTCCAGACTCATACTGAGGACTCGGGAGCATTCCAGATACGAGCTGAGGGTCCGGTAGGCATTCCAGACTCGTACTGAGGGCTCGATGGCATTCCAGATATGAGCTGAGGACCCGGTAGGCATTCCAGACTCATACTGATGACTCGGGAGCATTCCAGATACGAGCTGAGGGCCCGGTAGGCATTCCAGACTCGTACTGAGGGCTCGATGGTATTCCAGATACGAGCTGAGGGCCCGGTAGGCATTCAAGACTCGTATTGAGGGCCCAGGGGTAATCCAGCTTGTAAAGCTGTGGACCCATTGCATGTTGTTCTATTCAGTTTGTTATGTTATGATGTTGCTGACATGGTTATGTGGACTGTATGTGTATCGGTATTTTAGGGGTAACTCACTAAGCTTTCGGGCTTACAGTTTCAGTTTATTGTTTCAGGTGCATCAGGGGATCGTGGCAGGCAAAGGCGTGATCGTACAACTCCTCACTTTTTATGACTACGTTTCTGGGATACTCTGATATTTTACATTTTGAAAACAAGTTTGTAATAACTAATGGCTTTTGGGTTGTTTAAAAACTTTTAAATTGGCTTGAATTTATGGGTGTTACATTAGGATTGAGAAGTCCTCTCATATAGATGACCGCCTTCTAACACTGCTATCAAAGCCCAAATGTTAGCATAGATTACATAACCTGATGAAGAACAAACCTTAATTCTCCGCCCTCGACCAAGAAACGAAGGTCCGACTACCCAACCCGAAAACTGATAACCCTATACTATGTCTAACTTCCAAGCACACAGAACCATGCTATACCACATCCATAATAACCCCACTCTGTAACCCGAACCGAACGAATCCCTCCAACCCTGAATTATCACGTTGATAACTAGACAACAAATACCCTAACCATTCACCGATAACGGTAACCTTGAACCTTAACAAAAAGGTGACTCGCACCACAAGTCTCAACCATTAGTGCCAAACCAATACATAACTTACATCCTGATAATTAGAAATTTACATATTCGAACTATCTGAGATCCCCTGATTCCACACTGATTTTCTAATAAAATGGGATGCAAAATCCTTACCTGTTTGCTGAGTATGACAATCTCAAGCACCGTCGCACAACAAGACTTATCCCAAGAGTCTAACTGATAAAGGCTACCGTATCTTATCTTCCACATAGATCCAACCCACTGATCACTGAGCGTCCATACTCTAAACTTGCTCTAACTCCCCAACCATGCCAGACTCAACTGGATCCCACCTTCATGATTTATATATACACTTATTGATTCATTATACATCGTAAGACCATTTAATCCACTTGAACGTTAATATCATAGAACACCCTGATCTTGACACTGTTCCAACACTGACTGGGTATTTACCACAAATACCACATGCTCTAAGCATAACCTCAAATGCTTAAATAGTTTGCTCCCACAAGATAACATAACCAATCAGGTCTCGCGCACAGGTCTCACCCCAGCTGTCATAACCAAACGGGCCTCGCCCACATGTCTTACCCAAGCTAGCACAGCCAAACGGCCTCGCCCTCGATCGGGAGCTATACCAGTCTAACCACCTAAATAGCTCTAAAAGTCCTCCTGCCTAAAACGGAGCGGTTAAATAACAATAATGAGCCCTACACAACCCGAATGAAGGTTGTGATCTCCTCACAGTCTTACACCCATCCCCAACACGGTTAAACTCATCCTAGCGGATACTATGGGACAACCCGTAGTCTTATCCATACATCCACTATAGCCATGGGCCTAGCCCATGGTCTTGCTAACTAATCACAAAATCAAGCCAAAATTAACATGAGCCGAAACCCCCAATCTATAGAACCCAAATAGACGTTCGGCCTGTGTTTCAAACCCCAAAGTCTTCATCAGACAAGAATAGGAAGAGAGGTTCTAACACAACTCTCAACCTAAACCTAGCCCTGAACCCGTAAGGCGCCACTACCAATGCTTCATGTTCTCAGACAAGATAACCTGAATCCTCAGCATTTGAATCCCTGATTACAACCGAACAATGAACATTATTCCTGGCATAAACCCCAAATCATACCAACTAATACCACAACCAGAACTGGCTCTTCACTTGCCATAAAATATGAAATTCCTCCTTGATTCACACTTGAAAATATTCCCATTAATCCAAACGGTTCTCCCCTACTTGGATTCAACTGCACCCCGCCAACCTCATAACCATTGGATCTGAACTACCTCAAAACCTCTCCACTCCACCATTATCATCTTGAGCTTACAAGAACTAAGATTCCATGACCAAACAATATAGGGTACCCACACCCCAAACCAGATAAAACAATTTGCTACTCTTTACAAAAGATTGACGTTCCAAAACGCCTTCCCTTGATGCAATTCCAATTTCTTGAACCACTTCAGCTGATGAAAAAGAACGAATAATCCCACTATCGGAACAGATAGATAACCAATACAACGACCCACTTGCTACAGGGCAACACCCATGCGAACATGCATCAACCATGTCCTGAATTAGTAAATAAACAACATCTCTTACCCTATTAAGGATGACAATTAGTTCAACCAACCCTTGAACGGACATCCAACCTGAGCGGCACAAGCGCCTATGAACGCTATCTTTGTTGTCGTAGAATGGAAAATCGGCTACATCAAGATCTTTTCCTAGACGTTTCTGATGTGAGTACTACACACACATCCCTGAAAGCATGAATTTGGCAGCAACTCACATTGCACTCACATTCTGACCAATCAAGTATACCTCAAAACTATGAGAGATATATGTAACGCCTCATTTTTCACAACCAAAATTTTTCATTTTTATTAAGGTAAAGCTTCCCAATTTATAAATCCATTACTAAGAAAACTCATTTATTCCCGATTACATTTAATAATAATCAGAGTATCATAGTTCTGTCTTCGCCTTCCCATGGCCACCGATGATACCTGAAACAATAAACAACTGGGTAAGAACAAAGATTAGTGAGTTTTCCCCAAAATACCCCATACGAATAATCATACAAGCCTGCATAACAGCCACTCTTCGAGCCTTCGGCCTGAATGGACCGCCTTGCAATCCTTCAGTCTACCTGGGCCAGAATACCAGGTTTTGTTGGCCTACCGCCTCAACCCAACCGCTCCTCTCGAGCCTCCGTGCCTACGACTTACAGCCGGCCCACACCGTGGTATCTTGGTCTACAACACAAAGCAGGACCACCATACAAGTAGGCACATAGTATAGTCAAACAACAATCATACAAGTCACTACCGCCTACTAGTCCTCTCACAGCATACAGTCCTGCTACCAGCTAACCTCCATAGAATGTGTAACCATAAGTAACTAGAGGTGAGATAGCCACCTAAACAGATGATCCTACTCTAAAGCCACAACCAATCCAAGGAATACATGGGTGTATATACTGAGAGGTGAGATAGTCACCCGGATAGGTGATCCTACTCTAGAACCACAACCAAACAAGGAACATGTAAGAGAGCTTCAAGAGTCCTCAGTCTATCCTAGATGACTATATACAGTCCCTAAGGCATCCCTCTACTAACAGATAACCAAAACTAGTGGGCCGACATTGGTGCCTTCAACCCACAGGTACAGTGAGGCGAACCTCACCTCGATATGCGCATAGATAACCACCGTAGAAAAGAAGAACTCTACCAACTTCGACTTACTTGCAATCACCTACAAGAAGATACTTGATTCAACACCCAATCACAGGTCATAGTCACTTGCAACAGTGACTACCTCACATGAAATGACGATTAGGGTTCCACATAAAATGATGATTAGGGTTAAGTAAGGACACTTAAACCATTAAGGACTTAATAACCTAAGGGAAGGACTGTTTAAGGTTTGACTTAGTCATTGTCGAGTATAATAATAATAATCCAAGCAACAGCCCAAATACACGCCCGACCATTGTCCAAAATAGAGCTTCCCGATTCTAGGGTTTTCCACATAAAATCATAATTAGGGTTAGTGTTCTACACTTAACCCCTTAAGGAATTAATTTATTAAGTCCAATATTGCGTTAAGTTAACCGTAGGGCATTTACTGAGTATAATTTAAAGTTCAATTAACATTTTAATGCGAGTCACGACAAAACTCCAATACTCGGGTTTTATTGACATTAGGGTTTTCTAAACCCTAATTAGGGTTTCCAACCCCAAACACGTGCCACTCGGACTAAGTTAGAATCCAAACAAACAATTCCCACAACAGCAATCACGCAGAAAACACATGTACACACATTATTACATGCACACATCCACCTCACATGGTGGATGGTGGTGGCAGAAAATGGGAACAAGGCGACAACCACCATGGTTGGCTGTCTTGGTGATTCTTCTTGTTTTCCGACCAACCAAGATATATATATATATATATATATATATATATATATATATATATATATATATATATATATATATATATATTTACACACACACACACTTCACGACTTGCAGCAGCAACACACACACACACACACACACAGATACATACGTGAAACACGAGCTCCAACACTGAACCACACACACAAAATCAGCCACTCTCGTGATGGTAGGCGGTAGCCGGAAAACACAGCAAAAGAGACAGTCGCCAGAGCGAAGCGAAGAGGGTGGAAAGGGGAATGAGTGCGCCATAATCGGAGAAATACAACAACGGCCGCCAGTCGATCTTCCGACTGCCCACTGATACGACATTCGAGAGTCGGTCTTTGCCTTCGCTGGCAGTGGAAACAGCGGCGGTGATGCTCGGTTCGCTTAGTGGTTCACGACGACAGCAAGGAGATAGCGGCAGCTGGAGGTGTGGAGTGATAAGGTGGCGGCTGCAAGATTTAGGGTTAGGGTTTGGGGGGTTACATTTTAAACAAGGGAACAGGGGGAGACAGGTTTTAGTCCCACCTCCTCCTTTCAAACTTATGTCCAGTTTTTACACTTCCGACCCCTCCTTCTCTATTCTTTTCAAACTAAGTCCATAATTTACTCTATAGCCCCCTGATTCCAAAAAATCCTTTCTATTCAAGTCAATATGTTACAATTTAATTTTCAATATCCAAAAAATATAACTTTTAACACCCCAAGGTGCACACACCGTTAATTTAATACGACTTTAGGGGTAAAATAAAATATAAAAATATATCTCAGATTTTTTTAGAATTTATTATTTATTTTATTTTATTTTAAACGAGAAGTTATAGTTCTCGCCTACTTAAATTAGATTTCGTTCCTCGAAATCAGCTCTCGCTTGTACTTCATGATGCACTCCCCCACACAACCAATATGTATGAAAATCTGCGGAATTAATCGGTTCCAGAGCTTCTCGGCCAAACGCGAACATGCTAATCTCGTACAAAAGGGCATCACCGCAATGAAAACTAACTGATCACATAATGAACTAGACCACACTCCTGCTTGGCTCCGAGAGCCCAGCTAATCTATCCACTATCAACACTCGGGCCTAACCCCGATCAAACGATAACAAACAAGTAAACCCTCAACCTGAGCTCCTAACACCCTAGGGTCTAAGCACAAGCACGCCCTATAGATGCTATCACAACCAAGACTAATATGAATCGAAGGGAAAATCCAACAGCTGACGATGATCTTGCCGCGAAACTCGGAGATTTAACAGCTGCGCAGAAGTTTGTGACTTAGAGAAATCAGACTGAGAATCGAACCTTGACACAGTCTTCTTGCTACGAGGTTCCACTCTCCCCCACTTGAGATATGCTAGAAACTAAGAGCTCCATAGTCCTTCGATACCCAGAATAACTCGAAATCTACCTCTTGATTCCAACCACTGACATCCTGTTACACAGAAGAATCTAAATCCACACAACATTCATACATTCCAACTCACATAAAATCAAGGACAAAGATAATTAAGCCATACATAACAAGAGATCAATTTAAATAAAGCTAATAAGATAATTTCATTTAACTAATCATCCAAGATTACAACTGAACTTGAAACATAGACGAAAGTTACAGAAGAATACCAATGCTACCATAATTGCTAAATAGAAGAACAGCCAACTCAAATCTCGATCCTCGAGACCCCGGTGGTCCCATGACGACCGTTGGGTAAATGCCAAACTAAGGGCGTATGATCCAACACCTCACTGAGAAAATGAAAACAAGCTCTTATGTGGCCTTCCTGGCCGCGATGGAAACAAACTCGCACACTCCTCCTGCAATCTCTACCAATATGGCCCTCCTCGCCACACCTATGACATACAAAAGATTTGTGCCTCCCTCCAACTGATCCTGAAATATGGTCGGCGGACTTGAACTGCTTCGCTGCAGGCTGGGACTGATCCGGAGCCTGATACTTCCCCCTCGTGTGGGTCTCTATCTCAATCTCTCGCCTCCTCGCGGCATCCTAAAGCTCAACAAGAGAACCATAGCGCTGGGTAGAAACGAACTGCTGAATATCTGTCTTGAGCATGCTCAAATACCGAGACATCTGAGGCTGCTCTGAAGTAGCGAACTCAGGAATGAACAAAGCCATCTCAGTGAACATCTTGGTGATATCCGTCACCGACTCGATTGTCTATCTTAGATCTAGGTACTCTTGGGCCAACCTCTCCCTCTCTACCAGGAGAACATACCTTGAACGGAACATCTCCGAGAATTGCTCCCAAGTCATCGCGACCCTCTGCTCAGGAGTATAAGAACTAGTCACCGGTCTCCAGCAATCCCTTGCCCCCAACCTAAGGAGGTTCATGGCACACTTGACCTTTTGGTCGTCTGGACAAGAACATGTGAAGAAACAACCCTCTACATTAGACAACCATCTCATCGCCACAATCGGGTCCGAGACCCCATCAAACTTTCGGGGCTTCGTATTATCGAAGTCCCGATACTGGAAAGCTCTCTCTCCTCGAGCCCTAATGGCAAAAACAACCATGGTAGTTGCAACGACAACAACCTCATAAAGTGTGGTGTAACGATCCTAAATAGCTCAATCATGGCGGTCTTGACCAGCTCAAAAACTCCAGGGTAATCTCCCGGATCGCTCTGACCGCTGCTACGACAATGATTCCACGAATCTCATCCTCACTCAGACCTGCTCTCCCAGTGCTACCCGCTCATACTCCTGAACCTTCAGTACTCACCATACTGAAAATACACCAAGAAAAGATCAGACATCACAATACAGTTCTCAACACACTAGGCCCTATTCCTATTATGTCACACCCCCGGACCAGAACGGCGGAAACGTCCGGAGGCCGGTGGCGTCATTGCGCAGTATCATAACAATTGTATATAAATGAAACATAGGAAATCCCAACATTATACATCAATATAACAAGCTTACATTGTTTTACATCATGTTCATGTTCTCAAATTTTACACAAAAGAGATATCAGTAAGCAAATCCAAAATATAGCAAAATAATCTTGAGTCCGCGATCCACAACCTGCTTATTGGTTTCCTGAGAATACAAGTCGTTTGAAAAGCGTCAACATAAAATATGTTGGTGAGTTCATAAGCATTTTTGTATAAAACGTTGATGATAGTTTAGAAATCCAGAAAATCCAATATTTTCTTATCAAATAGTTGTATGTCTTGTTTCAACTCGAGTATAGTTGCATGTAAGTCTTAGTTAGTCGTTTTCGAAAATCGTATATAATAGTTTCCTCCAGAAAATCCTATATTTTTTTATGTATAAAATAGTAGCTTTGAAAACCATAACACTTGTATAGAAAAGTTTCATTTGAACAAACCAAAACATAGTTGTTTGTAAACCAAAGATGAAATCTATATAATTACATTTCTGATATATTCTAGTGAGTCGTTATAACCATACTAATATGACGGAGTGCCCGTTATGACGTTCTTCAGGCGTCGGTTTTGTTTAAGACATTTGTCACCCTAGACTGGCCGGTTTAGCTGTAGCGAACATCGAAGATGCGGGGTGTCAACCCCGTATAGATCTATACACAAATTCCCACTCCCCATCCAGGAGACTCTGGTTACAACTCCTACAGGACTTTAGGCATACACTATTAAATAAATTAATGTACTGTGAAGATTTGTCTGACTAGAATACTAACCGACTTTTGAGCAAATCGTGAAAACCATTATTTACTAAATAGATAATAATAGCCGTACTCGTTGACTAGATATTTCGTTTCGCTACGTTTCATTTGTTGAAAATAATCCGCTTTAAATATTTATCAAATCGAACCAATATTAGCGAAATCGACAAAATGGCTCTTTTCTTTATAAATTATTAAACGAAACCCCATTTTTCAGAAGATGTCAAGTTATGGTTTGTGTAAAACTATGACTTCTGTGAAGTTATGACAGCATCTTTATGACATGCAAATTTTTCTGTCATAAAGGCTTTATATGTATATTTCATTCGTGCTATTGTTCATCTCAAATATTTGTAATTAATTACTAATAGTTTGCAAAAAGTCATTAATATGACCCTAAGTTCCAAATTTCAAAAGTTTCTAGACATAGTGTCATCATATCAAGATATATTAGACAACGAGCCATGGATCAAGTGAGTATGCTGGACACACTCAAAAACTTGGGAGGCTCCTTTTGTAAATAGTATTCTTCATATGGTGATTAAAATATTATTTATCTTCATGTGTTTTTGTGAATTCTCACGTTCACAGAGAGTTAAAATAAAATAATAATATTCAACACACAATACCAAACAGACGTATACATGCAATCATTCATGAATTTAGAATAAGAGATGACTTGTACTCTCCCCCAAAAACAATAGAAACTTAGAAAAGTGGGGTATGAAGCTCACCTTGGTTATCTTTGCTGGGTGATTTGAAGGGTGATGAGGAAGTTTCCAAGCTCCAAAACTTGGAAGATTCTTAAAAATTTAGAGGATTCTAAGGATAATTTTTGTGTGTAAATATAGTGAAATCTTAGAATAACGGGAAGAATAATTGTTTAAAGAGGACAAAATACTCACCAAAGAAATCTGGGAATTTCCCTTGAATGGATGAACTTGAAGCTTGAAGGTGTTGAAAGTGTTCTTGGGAGTTTGCTAAATGTGAATGAGAGAAGTGGGACTTGGAGAGGAAAGGAGTTCACGTATATAAAGGGAAGGATAAGGGTGACTTGACATTTGCATGGAAAGCTGGTGGGTATAGCTTATCTTCTTATGGACAATGTGTGTTTATCTGGGATTTGCATGGGAAATGAGGAATTAGCATCACATCATAAAGTCAAACCCCTTTATCCTTTAAAAATCTCTTTAAAATCTTGGGTATTATTTTATATAATATGTTTAAAATAATTGATTTTGGCATAAAATAGGGGTTTAAGGGTCTAAGATATGAAAAATATGAGTTTGGTGCGATTTCCGACGTCAAAATGCCTTAAAATGATGAAATGGTCCGGAAATGGCACAAATCCGAAGTCAAAAGGCGAGGTCCGGAGTCAGGATGAAATTTCCGGAGTCATTTATCACATTCCAGAGCAAGAGAGTGAAATCCCGAAGCCGCTTGCTCAGGTCCGGAGGGCCCTTCTCGGATTCCGAAGTCAGGAGACGGATCGGTGGTCCGGACCGACCAGGTGCGAAGCGATTCAAAATTCCGGAGCGGGTCTGGACGTTTCCGAAACAGCCCTAAGCGAGATCTTCCGGAGTCATGCGAGAAGGTCCGAAGCACAAGGGTTCCTTAGAAGGTGTCCGGATTGAGAGGGTTCCGGACCAAGAGGCCCCTTTTGGGTTTTCTCCTCCGGTTTTGGGCTGTTTTCGACTGAGGAAGGTACATAAAGAGATTTGGGAGAGATTTCACATACTTGGAGAGATTTGGGAGAGATTTCATATTCTTGGAGAGATTTGGGAGAGATTTCACATACTTGGAGAGATTCGGGAGAGATTTGATATTCTTGGAGAGATTTGGGAGAGACTTCATATTCTTGGATATATTTGGGAGAGATTTGATATTCTTGGAGAGATTCGGGATAGATTTGATATTCTTGGATATATTTGATATTTTTGGAGAGATATGGGAGAGATTTGATATTCTTGGAGAGATTTGGGAAGAGACTTCATATTCTTGGAGAGATTTTGGAGAGAGAGAGATACAGTGGGAGAGATTGAGAGAGACTTTGTCGGGGGCCTTTATTAATGTTTTTCTTCGTAATTCGAAGGTCGTAGACTTACTTACATCCCATTTTGAGTGTTATACACCCCCGAAGGGCACTTACTAATGTTTTATAGAGCTATTACTTCCCTCAATCAGATTAGGGTTTTAAATTCTGAACATTTGAAACCTTCAAGTATTACTTTGCATTAAGATTTATAGTCATACATTAGAAAACATAAAGTAATTCCTAACATATAAGCACTAGATGAGTTGACCAGTTGCCCCGTTGACCTTGACTTGAGTTTGACTTGACCAGAAACTTGCCGGTTGTCACATCATCCCCCGCTTGAGGGAATTTCGTCCCGAAATTTCTGCTTTGAAGTAGACTTCAAGGTTTAGCGAATAGGTGGGGGTACTTCTGCAGCATTTGATGTTCACGTTCCCATGTGAATTCAGGCCTGCGTTTGGCATTCCAACGAACTTTTACAATTGGGATGCGACTTTGCTTGGTAAGCTTCACTTCTCTGTCCATGATTTCGATTGGTTCTTAAACGAACAAAAGATTATCGTTTATCTCAATCTCTTCTAGTGGAATAACAAAGGTTTCATCCGATAAGCACTTTTTCAAGTTCGAAACATGAAACACGGGGTGCACGTTGCTGAGCTCGGAGGGTAGTTGCAGCTTATAGGCCACTAGACCAATTCAGGCAAAAATCTCGAATGATCCTATGTATCGCGGGTTTAACTTTCCTAGTTTCCCGAAGCGGATCGTCCCTTTCTAGGGAGAGACCTTTAGTAACACACGGTCTCCCACTTGGAACTCCAGTGGCTTTCGCCTTTTGTCTGCGTAGCTTTTCTGTCTATCCCGGGACGCTTGGTGTCGTGGCTTGATTTGGACAATTTTCTCGGTTGTTTCCCGGATGATCTCTGGACATGTGAGGGTGCTATCCGGTAGTTGTCCTCTTGCTAACTGGGTGTCACCCACCTCGGCCCAACAAAGGGGCGATCTGCACTTCCGACCATATAAGGCCTCGAAAGGGGCGACTGCTATGCTGGTGTGGTAGCTGTTGTTATATGAGAATTCAACTAGGGGTAGGTGGGTATTCCAGGCTTTGCCAAAATCTATCACACATGCTCGGAGCATGTCTCTAGAGTCTGAATGGTTCGCTCGCTTTGGCCGTCTGTCTCGGGGTGGTAGGCAGTGCTCATATCTAGTCGGGTTCCCAATGCTTTCTGGAGCGGCTACCAAAAACGAGAGGTGAATCTACTATCTCGATCCGAGATAATAGATATGGGGACTCTGTGAAGTCTCACTACCTCTTTCAGGTATATTCGCGTTAGCCTTTCCATTTTGTACGTCTCCTTTATTGGCAGGAAATGGGCGGATTTCGTTAGTCGGTCAACGATCACCCAGATAGCATCCAGACCGTCTGCCGTCTTGGGTAATTTGGTTATAAAATCCATTGTTATCCTCTCCCATTTCCACTCGGGTATTTCGGGTTGCTGAAGTAGACCCGAGGGCTTCTGATACTCCACTTTAACCTTGGCACAGGTGAGACACTTGCCTACGTAAGTGGCAATCTCTGCTTTCATGTTCGGCCACCAATAATGTTGTTTGATATCCAGGTATATCTTATCGGAACTCGGATGGATAAAGTACCTGGTCTTGTGAGCCTAATTCATTATCACGTCTCGAAATCCACTGAACCTCGGTGTCCAAATTCGGTCCATAAGATAATAGGCTCCGTCCTCTTTGACCGTCAGATTCTTTTCCATTCCGTGCAATGCCTCATTGGTGACGTTTTCCGGCTTCAAGGCTTCGTGCTGAGCCTATTTGATTTGTTAGGATAGATGGGAATGGACGGTCATTGTCAACGTCTTTACTCGGCGACCCGAGTACTCCTTTCGGCTTAAGGCATCGACTACCACATTTTCTTTGCCTAGATGGTACTTGATTTCACACTCGTAGTCATTTAGCAGTTCGACCCATCTTCGTTGTCTCATGTTCAACTCCTTTTGATTCAGGATATGTTGGAGGCTCTTGTGGTTTGTGAAAATGGTGCACTTTGTACCGTATAGGTAATGCCTCCAAATCTTCAATGCGAAGACCACAACTCCCAGCTCGAGGTCGTGGGTGGTGTAGTTTACTTCGTGGTTCTTTAGTTGCCTTGACACGTAAGCTATCACTTTTCCTCGTTGCATAAGCACACAACCTAACCCTTGGTTAGAAGCATCGCAGTATACTACGAAGTCCTCCGTTCCTTCTGGCAAGGACAACACTAGAGCAGTGCAGAGGGCCTGTTTCAGGGTTTGGAAATCAGCTTCTTGTTTGTCGTCCCAATGAAAAGGTATGCCCTTCTGGGTGAGAGTGGTGACAGGCTTGGCAATCTTGGAAAATTTTTGGATGAACCTTCGGTAATAACCAACAAGGCCCAATAATTGACGGATTTCGGTTGTGGTTCTTGGGGTTGCCCAGCGCTCAATAGCTTTGATTTTGGTAGGGTCCACATGTATTCCCTCTTCACTGACTACATGGCCCAAAAATTCCACTCTACGAATCCAGAACTCGCATTTGGAGAATTTTGCGTAAAGCTTTTCTGCTCTCAATGTTTCCAAAGTCTGTCGTAAATGTTGGCTGTGCTCTTCCTTGCTCTTGGAGTAAACGAGTATATCATCAATGAAAACAATTACGAAGTTGTCAAGGAACGGCCGACAGACTCGGTTCATCAGATCCATAAAGGCTGCTGGTGCGTTTGTGAGACCAAAAGGCATGACCACGAATTCAAAATGCCCATAATGGGTTCGGAAAGCAGTCTTTGGGATATCCTCCTCTCGGACTCTTAGTTGATGGTATCCAGATCTCAGATCTATCTTAGAAAAGTAATTGGCTCCTTGGAGTTGGTCGAATAGATCATCGATTCGGGGAAGTGGGTATCGATTCTTGACGGTGAGTTTGTTTAGTTCTCGGTAATCTATGCACATTCGGAAAGATCCATCTTTCTTCTTGACAAACAAAACTGGAGCTCCCCAAGGTGAAAAGCTCGGCCTAATGAATCCTTTGTCGAGAAGCTTGCTTAGTTGACTAGATAACTCTTGCATTTCAGCAGGAGCTAACCTGTAGGGTGATTTGGCGATTGGAGTGGCTCCAGGTACAAGATCAATTCGGAACTCGACCTGGCGCTCGGGAGGGATTCCTGGCAAATCCTTGGGAAATACGTCAGGAAAGTCACGTACTTCAGGAATGTCGTTAAGGTTCTTTTCCTCCTTTGTTTTATCAATGACATGAGCAAGAAAGGCGTGATTCTTTTTATGCAAGCACTTTTGTGCTTGGATGCAAGAAATGAGTCGGAGGTTTGAACCGGGTTTATCGCCATAAACTATTAGGGTTTCGTTGCTGGGTAGGTGAAGGCGAACGGCCTTCTTGTGACACATAATTTCAGCATGGTGGGGGCTTAACCAATCCATGCCAACAATCACATCAAAGCTCCTAATATTAACATGCATCAAACTGATTAGGAAGGAGTGATTATTTAACGTTAGCGTGCACCTTACGTAGATATCATTGGTTGATTCTGTTTTACCATTGTCCATTTCGACCGTATAAGTTTCGTTCAATTTGTGGGGATTTTGATTGAGTAGGTGTTTGAATTTGTGACTTATGAAGCTTCACTCAGCTCCACTATCAAATAAAATGCACGCATAAGAGTTGTTGAGGAGAAACGTACCAGTCACCACTGTCGGATCTTGCACCACCTCCCCTTGACCCATGGTTAAGACCCTTACAACGTTTTGATTGTTGTTCTTAGGGCAGTTGCGTTTGAAGTGGCCGGTTTCCCCGCATCCGTAACATGCGCGACTGGCTCCGACGTTGTTGTCATTGGGCTGTTTGTTTTGTTGTGGGGGCATCTTGCAATACCAGATAGTGTGTCCTTTTCGATTGCAGTTGGTGCATTGGAAATCTTTGCATGCCCTATAGTGGTGATAGTTACACTTGTCACACTTGGGATTGGATCCCACATATGGCTTTGTGGGCGCGGTTGTGGTTGAGGCTGGGGCGGTTGGGGCTGGTGCTGCTGGAGTGGTAGCAGAATGGACCGCTACTATCTGTGGCTTCTTGGATGGCCCTGAATTTTGTCGCCCTTTACGCTTGTTGTCTCGGTTTTTCTTGTTCTCTCCTTCTTGTTTTCTCTCTCCCCCGGTTGCTTTGGTACTTTTCTTGTCACCGTGATCATAAAGCTTCTTGGCCAGGCGCTTTGCACTGTCGTAGGTTTCAGGTTTCGAGGCAATCACGTTACCTTGAATGGGAGGTGTCAGCCCCCAGATGAAACGCTCGACCTTCTTTCCCTCGGAGTTAATCATAACAGGACACAAAAGGGATAACTCGTTAAACCTGGAGATGTACGCGTCAATGTCAGAGTTCTGCACCGTAAGGTTCCATAGTTCTTACTCGAGCTTTTGTATTTCCCCTCGGGGACAGTATTCGGTGATTAATATATCTTTGAGTTCTTCCTAGGTCATGGAGTTTGCAATGGGAAGTGTCATGGCCTCGATGTGTCCGTTCCACCATGACAGTGCCTGGTCGATGAAAGTGCAGGCCGTGAATTTGACTTTACTTCCTTCCGGGCACTCGCATATCTCGAACACCGACTCCACCTTCTCGATCCATCATTTCAGGGCTATGACTCCTCCGGTCCCATTGAAAGTACGAGGTCTCGCATTGGAAAAATCCTTGTAGGTACAGGCCTTTACGGGCCCTTGATTTATCCCGTGGTGGGAGCTTCCTGTCCCTTGGCCTTGTCCACCACCATTATTTCCGGCTTGGATGTGGGCTAGAGCTGCTGTTACTGCGGCTGAGAGTGCCGCTTGGAAAGCCGCAGAGTTCATTTCCGGTGGGGGCGGCAGTGGTGGTGTGTTGTTATTCCTACGGGTTGATCTCCTCGGCATCTTTGTGTCATGGATCAGAAGGACAATAAGTATCCATATTATTTTATTTCACGACTTTATAGAATAGTATCGGTGATTTGGTTGTATACAAGCAAGTGTGGACATAAAATTAACATGTAATAGTAGCACATCACAGATAACACCTCATAAGAACACATATATATTCGTTTTTCATTGATGTTATTTTCTTGAGTACATGAAAATTTGCCTTTATAGGGTATACAATACTTGAAGTGAAATAAAATCTAACAGAGTAACGACTCCATGATTAGTGTAATCACTTAATCATGTCATCGATAATACATTAGAAAGTGCACAAAAGGAAAAAAACCGATATGGTAGCCAATAAATAGATACTAGTCGTGACGAGTAGGGCCTGGTGGTGCTGTCGATGAGGTAGACGCGCCCTGGAGTTCGGCTAATCTACGCTCGGTGATCTGGACACGTTCCTCCAGCACATTATGTCTTTCCTGGTATTCTCCGACTTCCGCTCGTGCTGTGACAAGATCTTCTATGAGTCGTTCCATTGGGTAGAAGTCTCGCTCTAGGTCTCACGTGCGAGCATCTGTAACCTGCATAGCCGCCAACATCTGCATTAACCGGTCGGTGGTTACTTGAGCCTGGTCGCCGATGTCCCTAATACGTCTGACCACGACAGGGAGTGCGTGATCCGTTGTTCCTCCATGCCGAAGATCGTAGTAACCTCGGTTCATCCCAAATGGTGGCTGTTGACCCTGGCGTCGACCCCATCTCTCGATATCGTCATCCCAAGGAGGTGTAGGGCCATTGTAGCCCATCCTATGCGGTGGTACTCTTGCCATGTAGGTAGGGTTGATAACCTCGGACTCTGCGTCCGATTCTTCGTCCTCCTCCACCTCTTCCTCGTCATCCTCCTCGACTTCTTCATCGATGTCTTCTTCTTCAAACTCCACCGGTTCTTCGGGGTCCTCCATGGGTTCCTCGGGGTCTTCTTCTGGGTCTTCCTCAATCCAACCCCCGTTCCCCTGATTGGGAAAGTAAGGGTCTCCGGGGAGGTGAAAGCCTACCATGTCGTCTGTGCAAGAATGAGTGAGTACGAGAAAATAGATAGAATGCCAAAATACTACTATAGTATTTTACTTATTTTAGGGTTGGTTCTAAAAACTTTTGGATTGTAAGTTAGGAAACTCTAGACATGTTGCAACACCACTACCACTCCCGAACACATGTTGGTCATATCTCAAATAAATATAGTTGATCAGGCTATATTTATCCCAGATATGATTACATAACTGCCTAGGTTTGACTGTAGTGTTCAACCTCTGAGTTATTTTGTTTTATTCCTTGTTATGATACAGTCCTAGCAAGTATGTGTTCTTTTAATCAGAGTGTTTTAGTCCCATTGTATTTATAGTTGTATATCTTGTCTGGCTAGATATACTAGTTCACTATAAACATTGTATTTATGGTTTGTGTAAAACTATGACTTCTGTGAAGTTATGACAGCAACTTTATGACATGCAAAGTTTTCTGTCATAAAGGCTTTATATGTATATTTCCTTCGTGAAATTGTTCATCTCAAATATTTGTAATTAATTACTAATAGTTTGCAAAAAGTCATTAATATGACCCTAAGTTCCAAATTTCGAAAGTTTCTAGACACAGTGTCATCATATCAAGATATATTTCAACAACTTTTAATTTTAGACAAAGAGCCATGGATCAAGGGAGTATGCTGGACACACTCAAAAACTTGGGAGGCTCCTTTTGTAAATAGTATTCTTCATATGGTGATTAAAATATTATTTATCTTCACGTGTTTTTATGAATCCTCACGTTCATAGAGAGTTAAAATAAAATAATAATATTCAACACACACATACCAAACATACGTATACATGCAATCATTCACGAATTTAGAACAAGAGATGACTTGTACTCTCCCCTAAAAACAATAGAAACTTAGCAAAAGTGGGGTATGAAGCTCACCTTTGTTATCTTTGCTGGGTGATTTGAAGGGTGATGAGGAAGTTTCCAAGCTCCAAAACTTGGAAGATTCTTAAAACTTTAGAGGATTCTAAGGATAATTTTTGTGTTTAAATATAGTGAAATCTTAGAATAACGGGAAGAATAATTGTTTAAAGAGGACAAAATACTCACCAAAGAAATCTGGAAATTTCCCTTGAATGGATGAACTTGAAGCTTGAAGGTGTTGAGAGCGTTCTTGGGAGTTTGCTAAATGTGAATGAGAGAAGTGGGACTTGGAGAGGAAAGGAGTTCACGTATCTAAAGGGAAGGATAAGTGTGACTTGACATTTGCATGGAAAGTTGGTGGGTATAGCTTATCTTCTTATGGACAATGTGTGTTTATCTGGGACTTGCATGGGAAATGAGGAATTAGCATCACATCATAAAGTCAAACCCCTTTATCCTTTAAAAATCTCTTTAAAATCTTGGGTATTATTTTATATAAATATGTTTAAAATAATTGATTTTGGCATAAAATAGGGGTTTAAGGGGTCTAAGATATGAAAAATATGAGTTTGGTGCGATTTCCGACGTCAAAATGCCTGAAAGTGATGAAATGGTCCGGAAATGGCACAAATCCGAAGTCAAAAGGCGAGGTCCGGAGTCAGGATGAAATTTCCGGAGTCATTTATCACATTCCGGAGCAAGAGAGTGAAATTCCGAAGCCGCTTGCTCAGGTCCAGAGGGCCCTTCTCGGATTCTGAAGTCAGGAGACGGATCGGTGGTCCGGACCGACCAAGTGCGAAGCGACTCAAAATTCCGGAGCGGGTCTAGACGTTTCCGAAGCAGCCCTAAGCGAGATCTTCCGGAGTCATGCGAGAAGGTCCGAAGCACAAGGGTTCCAAAAATGCACTCCTCTTGGTTCCTTAGAAGGTGTCCGGACTGAGAGGGTTCCGGACCAAGAGGGTTCCGAACCAAGAGGCCCCTTTTGGGTTTTCTCCTCCGATTTTGGGCTGTTTTCGACTGAGGAAGGTATATAGAGAGATTTGGGAGAGATTTCACATACTTGGAGAGATTTGGGAGAGATTTCATATTCTTGGAGATATTTGGGAGAGATTTCACATACTTGGAGAGATTCGGGAGAGATTTGATATTCTTGGAGAGATTTGGGAGAGACTTCATATTCTTGGATAGATTTGGGAGAGATTTGATATTCTTGGAGAGATTTGGGAGAGATTTGATATTTTTGGAGAGATTTGATATTCTTGGAGAGATTTGGGAGAGATTTGATATTCTTGGAGAGATTTGGGAAGAGACTTCATATTTTTGGAAAGATTTTGGAGAGAGAGAGATACAGTGGGAGAGATTGAGAGAGACTTTGCCGGGGGCCTTTATTAATGTTTTTCTTCGTAATTCAAAGGTCGTAGACTTAGTTACATCCCATTTTGAGTGTTATACACCCCCAAATGGCACTTACTAATGTTTTATAGAGCTATTACTTCCCTCAATCAGATTAGGGTTTTAAATTCTGAACATTTGAAACCTTCAAGTGTTACTTTGCATTAAGAATTATAGTCATACATTAGAAAACATAAAGTAATTCCTAACATATAAGCACTAGATGAGTTGACCAGTTGCCCCGTTGACCTTGACTTGGCTTTGACTTGACCAGAAACTTGCCGGTTGTCACATATTAGTTCCTTAGCAGCCTCAAAATTCCTCCTGAATCTCATGCGGATCCTGTGCTTTCAGTAGTACGGGCCATACTACCTTCCACACATATCCGTAGTTGATTCAGAAATCATCCCAAGGTCCTAACTCACTGCACTAAACTACTCCTGGGTGCGCTAACACCCACTTCTCCTACAAGCTACAACTAACTTACTAGGTACTCTTCCTAGGACTATCCTCGCTCCTGCACCACTATTTGCTTTTGTGCATGCTTGTTGTACACAATACAGGGTCAGATTGACTGCCGATTAATCAACTCTGCCCTAAATCCACAACCAAACAAGGAACAGGAAGTAAGGCCAAGTCAATCATTCTAAGGCTATTCAATCTCGACCATATACAACTAATTAACATACACACAACAATCACACAATCAAAAACATATATCATTTAAGCAACTCCCTAAATCAGAAGGCATCACAAAAATTAGGCATTTATATACAAAAATTTCTAAAGGACCTTATCCACTAGCATGCTTTCCTAACAATCCATATATAAGCAAAATCAAAACTCAACAAACATAACGATATGGGTATTTTGGGAACCACTCTCCTATTCAGGCTCTAGCTGACTGTACACATAACATCATCCTGAAAAACAAAGCTAAATCAAGGCCCACGTTCCCAATCTCAAGCCAACAATCAAACAAGAAGATGACATGAGACCGAGCCCATTTCATTAGCCCAACCCTATTATTATAAATTAGTTTCTCAAAAAAATATTTTGCACAAACTCTCATATCCTAGTTTGAGACTGGATTCACACGAGTGCTTTATGGACATGCATGTCTCCCCAAACTAGATCAAATCCATGAAAGAAATGAACTTAAAGTTGTGCATGAGGCAAAAACACCAAGGAACACTAGATCTGGAACATATAACTTCAAATGGACCTCTAGGATGCATAAAGTTGCCAACTTTATGGAATCCATTTCTTCAAACTCTAACAATATAAAGAAAAGGGACAAGAACCCTAGATCTAGAAGCACATACTAGAAAGCTTGGGACTTGAATACTCACAAAGGTCCAAAATATGCTTAAGATGGTGATGATGAAGTTTGCTTGTTGGGTTAATGCACCAAAACACCTTCTTTTTCTTCTTCTTCAAGGCACCAAAAATACCAAAATGAACCAAAACTCTCTAAGGGAGGCTAGGGTTTTGAGGTAGACGGTTGGAGGCTGAAGATGATGTCCTAATCCCGTGGAAATGTTGCTTAAATATAGGAGGAAATCCTAAAATTACGGTCTTGGGCTAGAATAGCTGCCACGCCATGGCCAACCTACTACCACGCCGTGGCACTAATCAGTAACACGCGTTCCATTTAATCCATGACACGTCGTGGGCATCCGTCCACCACGTTGTGGCATAGAGTTTTTACCAAAACTCCATATTTGGTCACTGATAAATAGTAAGCTAAACCAATTTGGAGCACAGGTGTTACATCTAGCACACTTCCACTCGCAAAGGGGAAAAGGTGAATATTAGACTTACATGATGGTGTCAACCGCAAATGATGCAAGATAAGATCTACTTGTACAAGTTTAAATGGAATCTACCTCAACGTCACAAACATGGGCTGCAGTGGGTGTAATGATTTCGACCTTTTAAGCATTGCTCTTGAAGAATACAAACCACCCCCACTGGTAAAATCTTTGGCCAAAAAAGCTTGGCCAGTTATGCTAGCCGATCCAAAATGGGTCCTTGATTCGAGCTTGCTTAGTCACTTGCTAACACAATCCACCGTCTCCACACAAACGAGCAAGAACTTCGGAGTTGAACACGAGTTTTGGAATTGACCTCAATGATGATGATGATGATGACGATGAGCCGCAAGAGGCCATCCTTCAATGCCCGATGGGAAGGGACAAGGTGAAAAAGGGGTCATCTTCATCGAGAAGGAACAAAGAAAAAAAAGTCATTGAACCGGAAACAAATTATGTGCAAATGCTTTCACAAAAACTTGATGATCATCTTGTCTTTCTTCAAAAAAGTTAGACTTCAAAACTACAACTCGCGATGAGAAACAAATGCTGATCGATTTTAAAATGATAAACATGTCTTCTCATACAGATCTCCTATATGATCAACTTGAGCTTTTTAAGAAGCTCCAATACAAGATGAAATACAAGTATAATGATTATAATTTTTAGGTTTCAATGCAATTTTTAATTTACGCGCAACATTATTTTTAATTTTATGTTTTTTAAGTTTTGTAATGTAATTTTTATTTTCAATTTTACTAATGTAACTTTTATTTGGTTTAATTGAAATTTTGTTTTGTTTTAGAAATCTCCTGTTTTTATTAAAACTGAGTGTTTAAAATAAATAAAAGTATTTTCTTAGTGTAAGGATTAACATGGAAGTATGAAGCTAATGTATTTTTTTGAATAAAGACACGTCTTATAGCCATGCTTTGTCTTTTAATAATTAGAAAAAAATAAAATGTAACTGTAGCACAATCAATTATTGTCATTTATCCGAATTGATCGCTAAACTATTTTATTTTTGCGCAACAGGTTATTAAACTTACAAGTTACATGTCAATTAAGTCACTTTCGTTAATTTTTAACGGATCCTTGGTTACCAAGCCAACGTGGCTGGCTAATTTTTACCACTATGACCACGTCATATTTTTTTTCTTTGAGAAAATACAACTGTAACCTAATCAACTATTGTTATTTACACGATTTGACAACTATACTATTTTTTTCCACAAACAGGTCTTTAAACCTACAAGTTACTTGTCCATTTAGTTAGTTTTATTATTTTTTAACTGATCCCAAGTTTCCGAGTCTAAATGGAAGTGTGACACACTGGTGAACCTTATGTTGAAGTGGGCCACGACATTAGTCGTCTACATTTCTTACATTTTTTCTCTATTTAATTTAAATTATTAAACAAAAATATGGACCACGCATTCAACTTATCTCTCTATCTCTCTCACATACATGACCATACTCCGAAAATGTTCGAAATAAATTTTTGGAGAAACGAGTTCTACAAATCGGAACCAGGTCCGACAATCGGATCAGGGCAACATTGGGGTTGAGTGGAATAGTCCTGACTTACACCTTTTACGTAGACGATGTCAGAGTTAAATCATCCATCTGACTATTGAATCAAAGTTAAAATCGATGCGTACAAGGGTTTCTGTGAAGGGTAGTGATGTGTTTCTAGAGAAGGGAAAAGAGAGAAAAACGTATTCGCTCATGTCGGTAACATCGGCGGCGTATTCCACTCCTACCGGTGACAAAAAATATCTCTCCATTCGTGTACCACCGGTTAAAAGGGAAGGATGGATAACAGAAAATAGGAAAGTCGTGTTCGTCCTACTCATGTTGAAGGTCTCATTCATGAGAAAGAGAAGAATGTTAGAATTATGTTGGTGGGCATGCTCTATATAATGTTAAAATGATAAAACATAAAAAATATAACCGTAGCACAATCAACTATTGTCATTTATCAAATTTCGTCATTAAACTATTTTTTTTACGTAATAAGTTATTAAACTTCCTCGATATGTCACACTTCGACGTAGGCTCGATAATGGGTTATCCGTTAAAAATTAACGGAAATGACTTAATTGAGAGGTAACTTACAAGTTTAATGATCTATTATAAAAAAAGTAGTTTAATTACCAAATCAAATAAATAATAATAGTTGATTCTTCTGTGACATTTTCTATTAGAAAGAAAAAGATAAAAAAAGAAAAGAAAAAAACGAATCAAATGGACAGAAAGTCACTTAAAACAACATAGCCTAAAGTCATCCAACCCGACTTTATCCATACTATTTCTGGTCCGTAAGAGATCGTCTATTTTTGCTCCTTTACAAAAAACGTTTTGCAACATTGGTCAAAAATGATTCTAATTTGTATTTCTAATTTTTTAATTCACATCTTAACAAACATATTAAAAAATAATATAAAGAAAAGTTGATAACTTTAATCATTTTCTTATGATTAATCATTTGATATTCAATCTTAAGCATTGTAGTAATGATTATATATATAGATAAAATTGTAAATTTAGCCAAGTACATTAATTAATTAATTAGTTTGTGGAAAATAGTAAAAAAAAACCCAAATTACAAAATTAGCCCTTAAAATCCCAGATAGATTAAGCCCATATGCGATTTCGCATTTTCATCTGCGATTTTGTGTATTCCATCTGTGATTTCGTAGAGATTTAGTATAAAAACGTTTTTTTTTTCATTTTTCACTATCTTTTTTAGAGAAACTCTCTCTCTCTCTGCGATTTCCTTAGAGCCATCATGGACGATTTCTTCAACAATCCCGAAACAACATTTTAAACAAATTTTCCAAAGAAATAACAACAAAAATGATAATTTCTTGAATAAATTTATATATAATAAGGTTGTTTCGTAGTCAAATCCTATCAATTTCGTAGTAAAAAAAATCAAAAAATCGTAGTTGAAAACGAGAGGAAATCGTCCATCTGCGATTTTATGCTGGAAAATGAGATATATATACAGCGAAAAAAAAACCACCTGCGAACGTACAAGTGGCTAAAACATAGACGTGATTTAGTCACTTGTACGTTCGCAGATGGAAAGGCGAAATCGCAGATGGCTTATATCCATCTGCGATTTTAGTGGCTAAAAATGCAATTTTGGTTTTTTTTGGTTATTTTCCACAAAATAATTAGTGTATTTGGCTAAATTTACAATTTTCTCATATATATATATATATATATATATATATATATATATATATATATATATATATATATATAATATGTGTTTGTATTACCAATTCTAGACAACTAGTTTATATAAATAAAATAGAAATGCCATCTCTAAAGTTAAATTATTAGATCTATGCAAACATTATATTAACTTACTAGTTAAACCACATGAATTTTAAATTGATGTGATGATATGAGTCATACGAAACCTTGATTAGGTGTTTAAGATTATACATAAAAAGACAATAAACAAGACATGTTTGGTATTAATGAATAGTGGGTACGCCTAACTTCATTTAAAAAATTACATTACAAAAATAATAACTAATTGGAATATTAATCATTATCTCTCATTGTATTCATTCAAAGTAGCAGTAAGCTCCGGAAAGTGGCCTCACCATCTCCCTTGCTATGCTTATGTGTCTTCCTCGCTACCACTCCTTATCCGGCCGCTAAGCTCATGCGCCAAGATTGTCTCGCCAAGTGCTTGCCGAGATGAAATGGAAGATGGAAAGGAACATATGTGGTCTCCACCTGACCATTTTTTATGTTTCAACTTTAAATAGTTGTAACTTCAGCACAACTTGTACCTTGTTAAAGTTTATGTTAATTAAATATTTAAATAAAAAATTATTTTAGTTAAGAAAAAATGTTTACCTTTTAAACACATCATCACTCCATATTATCAAACTATACTTAGGTGTCCATAAAAAATATAACGTGGTAATGCTTTAGCACATGCTACCGCATACTACCACTCCATGTAGCCTAATTGGGTTAATCATTAACATTCACTTTCGATTGTTCCATATTGCAAGATTAGTTTCATTGGAATGTTGGGTGAAGCTTAAACCCTAAATTGGTGAACTTTACCATTAAAGCAATGTACTTTGTTTTCCCTTTTAGACATTGTACTTTGGGTGGTGGTTTGCAATCCAAATTATCATTTTTGACTCAATGCAATGTAGTCCCTGTTAAGTCATTAATTTCCAGCATTTGAGTTAATTTCTTTATGACTTAATGGGTTAAGAAGCCAATCTAATCCAAAAAGGCAAAGCTGTGATTTTATGTGTTTTTCCTCTTTTTTATCCAGTTTTGTAAAAATTATAGAAAAATCATGGAAGGTCGTATTTGGGTAATGTTAGTACCCAAAGTTCAGGAATGGTGTCTAGTAACTCCATGATATTTTCCTTGACATGTCGTTAGCTCTAACTATGGTGAAAAGTGTCATTTTTATTGACTAGTCCGGATGTAGCTGCTTTGATACACTGCTTTGTAAAATTCATATTATATCATAGAAAAATAATTAGACTTAATGTAATATATATCCTTGGAAAGGTATTGAGCTGAATTTTCTGAATATGAGATAATGATATGGATTGAATGGGTTTAAGGAGGACAAAACATGTCTTGAACAGACAGTAGTTTTGGTATTAAAAGTTGAAAAATAATTCTAAGACTAACTAGTTGAATTAAGGGCTAAGGTTGGTTATTAATGTTATATAACACTTCTATAGGGGGGAAAGAAGTTCCTTGAGTTAATTGGAGCATTGGTGTTTGCTTCTTGTGATCCATATTCAATTTAAGGTGAGTTTTTCACTATATTACATTGATATATATGCTCTTTACATGATATCGTGTGTGATTTTTAGATTAGATGAGAATAGTACTAGGTTGTGTGGTATCTAGTATGTGTATGCTCTTTGAATGTTTGGTGTGGATTGTACTTGTGTTGGTAACTGTTAGGTCTAGATGTGCTAAGGTGAGATGGTAAGTGTCGGTCTGTATGTGACCTACTTAAGCCGGTAAGTGCGCTTTATGCAAGACGTTAGCTGTAAGTGCCTTGTACTGATTGTTTATCCGAATTCTATGCTTAGATTACATGCTTATGGCATCTTGATATACATGTGTGGTAGATGTAAAGTATATATTATTGATGTGTGGTGTTATGTGGAATTTACTAAGCTTCGTGCTTAGCATTTCCCTATAAACAACTGTTTAGGGATCGGCAAGTACCGTGTTAGGGAAAGACAAGGCATAATTGTACACATAGGCGCAACTTGATGATATATTATGGATGTTGACATTGATTGTATTTATTCTACTGCTTTTAGCTATTGATTTTGGAACTTAATAGAATTGATTGTCATGTTTGTTTGTAGTTAAAGTTACCAGTTTTTTATTATGTTTTGAAACGAGTTTGAAGAATGGCAAAATATATCTATTCAAAATTAATTTTTACAAGTTTAAATTTATTGTAATTTTTGGGACGTTACAAGTTGGTATCAGAGCACAACTAGAGCGAATCAAACACATCTCAATGTGTTTGAACTCCAGTTTGCAGCTTGAAATTTTTTCTTTAAAAGTTTTGAAAAAATAAAATGAAAAGTTTTGGAAATAGGGATCGAGGACGTAAAGTGTATAGTGATAGGTTTTATAGGTTATAAGAAAATATGTGAAGCGGAAAATCTTAACTCTTAAGTGCACATCTGTAAAGGATCTATGTTTTCTCTAATTGATAACAATAAAACATTGAACATCAAGAACCTAAAGGAACCCTATAATAATCGAAATATATAAGGGATTAGGGTTTACATACATTTTAATTATTATAGCAAATAACTAAATAAAATCTTTCTTCAAAAGCCTTGGAAAGCAAGCACCAAAAGCTTAGTGCCTCTAATGGTTTGTATCCAAACCCTAACAATTAGAAGACTTGAGGAGATAGGAGGAGAGTGTTGAAATTTCGACTATCCTTAGGTTATGAGAGTGAATGAAAATAAGGAGCCCAAAGGCTCTATTTATAGCTGATACAAGGAACCCTGGAAACCCTAATTTAAATATAATATTAATATTTCAAATTAGGCAATTATCCAACTCCTTATTTATCTAAATTGAACACTCCAAAAACCCTAATGGCAAGCCAAAATTCGGCCATCCTAAGAAGGATCTAGAATCCTTCTCTTGTTCAACTTTTGAACAATTACAACTTAAGTCCTTGCACTTTTTATTAATCGAATTAATACCGAAATTAATTCCAATTAATTTCTAATTAATTATTAATTAAACAATACTATTTCTAATTAATATATTAATCATATAATATATTAACAAATCATTTCTTGCTATTTATTAATCATATAATAAATTAATAAATCAACCTCTCTTTCCAAAAGTCATTCTTCACAATTACTAATTTTGAGGACAAACCAAAAAGGACTTTGCTTTCAATTTAAGTATATACCAATTTAGTTCTGATCTTAGACACTTTAATCGAACAATCTCCCACTTGGACAAGTCTATAACTACAACTGTAAGTATAACTTCTAAATTAACCAACAAAGTGTGCTTTCCGAAGCAACTGCCGAACTCTAATCTAATCAGAAATTGGCCAAAAGATAAGTGATCAAATATTCATTCGTTGTACAAGATATCATATGAACATGAGACATGGATTATAATCAATCTCATTGTCTAAGATTTTGTTTCCCGATTTCCCGATTTGTGATGACGTCATTAGACTACCAATTGAATACATCAATCCAATCATAGTTGGACCCAACACTATAATGTCAACACCAAATCACCGAGAGGCCCAAAGATATCACTTTTCCCGTTAGGGAAAAAAGGAATAAATAAACTTTGAGTATATAACTGTATCATTTACTCACCAAATCATACATTACACTACGTTTTATAACATCATGTTACTGATGCGTTTTCGCAATACCAATGCACAACTAACTTATAAATTACAACTTTATATATCTTCATTTGAAGAATAAAAGATATTATCATCTTATAATTACTCGTGATTAAATTCATGAAGTAATCTCTAAGCATGGGTTTATCTAATACTCAAAATCTCCATTTTCTAAGTACTCATGAATATTGCAGCAAACCCATTGCAATGTCTAATCTCCATAGACGATCTACAATCTACTCATGACATTATTAATTCACTACTCACTTCTAAAAGTATGAACGACTGTGGAATTTTGAATAATCAAATCATTCAGGGAGTAAAAAATGCAAAATGAAACACAAGAATAAAAAATTGAAAAAGGCAGTAACCATACTTATAAATAATTCTCCATTATTAAATCACCAAAATAAATTACATTTATTTTGTTACGAAGTTTTAAACTATCAACTAACTACTAAAACTAACATCGTCTCTCAGACAAAATCTCTTAGCATGCTGGTTGTGTATAACCCTGCTCAGAGCCTTTGTGAAAGGATCTGCATGATTGTCTTATGATGATACTCGCTTCACCAGGAGATGACCTTCTTCAACCCTATATATGATATAATGGTACTTTCTGTTGATATGCTTGGATCTACCATGATCCTTTAGTTCTTTTGTCAAAGCAACCACTCCTTCATTATGAAATAAAAGTTCCAATGGCTTTTGAACCATTGGGACTATTCCGAGATCGCCTATGAAGTTCTTTAATCAAGCCACTTCATTTGATGCCTCACTTACTGTGATGTACAATGATTCACAAGTAGAATCAGCCACCATATCATGCTTGGAACTTTTCCAAGTTACCGCTCCACCATTTAACACAAATACCCAGCCCGAATGAGAACAGAAGTTGTCTCAATCTGTCTGAAAGCTTACGTCACCACATCCACTTACTCTTATTGTATCACTGCCACCAAGGACTAGATGTCCTTCGTCCTCCGCAAATACTTAAGAATGTTCTTGAATGTAGTCCAATGAGCTCAGATAGGATTGCCTTGAAATCGACTAAACATGCTCAAATCATAAGACACATTATGGCGAGTACATATCATAGCATACATGATCGAACCTACAGCCGAATCATATGGTACCCGACTCATGTCGACTATTTCCTCATCAATACTGGGGCTTTGTGTTTTATTTAACTTAACAGTATGATGGATGGGCAAATCCCCTTTCTTGGAATTCTCCATACTAAAACATTTTAGTATTTTATCCAAGTATGTACTCTGGCTAAGACCAATACATCGTTTCTTTCTATCCCACTAGCTTTGACATACATACGTGAATCATCCTCACTCCTAGGGAATCCAAACTCTTTTTCTTTCTCGTGGAAGAAAAGATTTCAACTGCGAGACGCTTGTTTCAATCCATAAAAGATATCTCAAGCTTACACACTCTATTAGGAAATTTGGCATGTACAAAACCCTCTTTCTAAATCATGTAGACATCCTCAGTCAACTTCCCATTTAGGAAAGCAGTTTTAACATCCATTTTCATTTATCATAATCATAAAAAACTACTATTTCTAGCATTATCCTGATAGACTTTATCTTAGCCATTGGTGAGAAGGTATCATCATAGTAAATCCCATCGCAATTAGTCGTGCCTTGAATGTGTGCACCTTTCCATCAATGTCAGACTTCTTATTGAAGATCCATTTGCATCCAACTGTCTTTCGACCTGGTACATGATCAACCAAATTCCAAACATGGTTATCATACATAGAATGGATTGTGCTATCCATTTCCTCTTTCCATTTAGCAACCTCAGGGACTGCCATCACTTCCTTGTAATTAGCAGGCTCATCCAAATTTACCAACGTTCTCTCACTAATAAATGTGTCACCATCCGACATAATATGGAAACTATAGAACAAGGGTGGAATTCTAACCCTACTGGATTGACAAAGAGGTAATGAATTGTCAATGAGCTCAAAAGGAGTCTCATCCTCTGGTTGAGAGCTAGTTTCATCTAAGGTTCCCTCATTGGTTGACTCCTGAATCTCTTCAAGGTCAATTACACTCACACTATCCTCTTTGAATATGAGCTCTCTCTCTCTCTCTCTTTCTCACTCACTCACTCACTCACGCACTCACACACACACACACACACACTCTCTCTCTCTCTCTCTCTCTCTCTCTCTCTCTCTCTCTCTCTCTCTCTCTCTCTCTCTCTCTCTCTCTCTCTCTCTCTCTCTCTCTCTCTCTCTCTCTCTCTCTCTCTCTCTCTCTCTCTCTCTCTCTCTCTCTCTCTCGCGCGCGCGCGTGCATGCGAGAGAGACTCCCCTTCGAGCTGCAAAGACTACGTTCTCACTAGGTTTGTAGAACAAGTATTCAAAAGACTTATGTGGGTAGCTAATGAAAATACAACTCTTGTCTCTGGGTTCTAGTTTTTCATGAGTTTCTCGTCTCACGAGAGCCTCACAACCCCATACCTTGATATGTACGAGTGAGGGTACTTTCCCTGTCCACATCTCATGAGGTGTTTTGGAAACCTTCTTAGTAGGATCAAGATTTAGGATATGGGTGGCTGTCTCTATGGCATACCCCCAGAAAGAAATAGGAAGAAAAGCTCGACTCCTCATGGAATGAACCATGTCTAACAAGGTTTGATGTCTCCTCTCAGCCACACCATTAAGTTATGGTGTCCTAGGAGGAGTCAATTTTGAAACAATTCCACATTCCTTAAGATAGTCATGGAACTCGATACTTAGATACTCTCCGCCTCTATCAGATCAGACCATCTTTATCTTCCTGCCCAATTGATTATCTACCTCGTGTCTAAACTCTTTGAACTTTTCAAAAGAATCCGATTTATGTTTATTTAAGTAGATATAACCATATATGTAATGGGATTTATAGGTTACAAAAATCATTTTTTGGCGGAAAAACTTAAACCCTAAGTTTGCAGGCAACGTAAAAGATCTATGTTTTCACTATTGAATACAATAACCAATTGAACATCAAGAACCCAACAAGAACTCTAATTTTTTCAAAAATCATAAAAGGGTTAAGAAAACGTACCTTTTGATTATACTAGTAGATAATCAAGTAAAATCCTTCTTGTAGTCACTTGGAAGCTAGCAACAGAAATCTCGTGCCTCTGATGGTCCACACCCTAACCTACCAACAAGGAGGCTTAAAGATAGATGAGAGGGAAAGTATAAATTTTGGCTTTTTCTTGGGATAATGAGATGGCCAAAATTATGAACCCCATAGAGGGTTTATAAAGGTGACTAAGGGAAGTAGGATAAGGCAGGTTTCCTTAGATAAGCCTTATCCTCTTTCCTTGCTCCTTAGGGCATCCAAGGCTCTGTTAATGCCCAAGGAAACCCTAGAACCCTTCTAGAATTCGTCCCCCATCTTAGGGAGGTTCTAGAATTGGTCAATGTTCAACTTTTGAATATCGTCACCTTTAGTCCTTCCACTTTTAATTATTCCAGTTAATCCCAAAATTAATTATGATTAATTTATAATTAAATAATACTATTTCTAATTAATATATTATTCTCATAGTCTATTAATAAGTTATTTATTTTAATTTCTAATTAGTTTATTAATCACATAATAAATTAATAAATCAATATCTCTCTCTCTAAAAGTCATCATATTCGATTACTAGGTTTGAGGGCAATCCAATAGGACTTTGCTACTAATTCAAGTATATACTAATTCAGTTATTGGCTTAGACACCTAATCCAATAGTCTCCCACTTGGATAAGTCTATAACTGTAATTACCAGTATAACTTCTAAACTAAACAACAAATAGTGCTTCCATAGCAACTGCCAAACTCTGATCTCAACATACATTGGTCCTAAGATAAGTGATCAAATATTCCTCCGTTCTACAAGATATCGTGTAGACATGAGACATGGATTAGAATCAATCTCATTGTCCAAATTTTGTTTCCCTATTTCTGATTTGTGATGACATAAGACTTCTAATTAAACACATCAATTTAGTCCTGGCTGGGCCCAACACTATAATTCAACACCAAATCACTGAGGAGCCAAAAGATATCGCTTTTCCCGTTAGGGTAAAAGGAACGAATAAACTTTGACTCATATATATTCTTGTATCCTTTACTCACCAAATCATACATGACACTGCGTTTTTTTTATAACATCATGTTACTGATGCATTTTCGCAACATCAATGCACAACCGATTTGTAAATTACAACTCATATATCTCCGTTTTAAGAATATAAGATATTATCGTCTAAAAATTAATCGTGATATAATCCATGAAATAATTCTCTGAGTGTGGGTTTATCCGATACTTAAATCTTTATTTCTAAGTACTCATGAATGTTGTAGCAATACAATTTCTATGTATAAACTCCTTATACAATCTACAATCCAATTCATGACAACCTTAATTCACTACTTACTTCCCAAAGTATGAGTGACTGTGGAATTTGAATAAATAAATTATTCGGGAAGTAAAACATGCAAAATGAAACATAAGAAGAAACAATTGATAAAGGCAGTAAACAAAATCATAAATAATCTCTATCATTTAATCACCAAAAGTCAATTTCATTTATTTCAAACTACTCATTTAACTACTAAAACTAATATCATCTCTCAAACCAATGCTCCTAGCATGCTGATTATGCTTGACCCTACTCAGAGTCTTCTTCAAAGGATCTACAGGATTCTCTTCTACTGATACCCTCTTCACAATGAAGTGACTTCTTTTACTCCATGTCTGATGTAATGGTACTTTCGGTCGATATGTATTGATTTACCATGGTCTTTCGGTTCTTTAGTCAAAGCAACCACACCTTCATTATCGCAAAAAAGTTCCATTGGCTCCTGAATGGTTGGAACTACTCCAAAATCACCGATAAAATTTTTCAACCGAGTCGCTTCCTTTGATGCTTCACTTGTTGCTATGTACTCTGATTCGCAAGTAGAATCAGCCACTGTATCTTTCTTGAAACTTTTCCAAGTAACTACACCATTTAATGTGAACACCCAACCAGATTGAGAATGAAAGTTGTTTCTATCTGTCTGGAAGCTGGCGTCACTATAACCATTTACTCTCAACGTATCACTTCCTCCAAATACTAGAATTATATCCTTTGTTCTTCGTAGATATTTAAGAATGTTCTTTATTGCTATTCAATGAGCTCTGCCGGGAATTCCCTGATAGCGACTGACCATGCTTAAAGCAAAGGACACATCAAGTCGAGTACATGTCATAGCGTACATGATCGATCCTACAGCTGAAGCATATGAGACTTGACTCATATCAACTATCTCTTCATCCGTACTGGGGCTTTAAGTCTTACTTAATTTGGCATTGCTCTGAATATGTAGCTGTAACGCCTGTGTTTCTGGGCTAAGCATTAAAGATGAGGTAATAGTCTAGGTCAACTATTGTAACGTGTGTTGAAGTAATAAGAATGAATTATGTGAATTTATGCGCCTTATATTTAATTATGATAATATAATAAATTAAGGATAAAAATAAGCGTCGAAAGTAAAATGTTAGATATAGCCGATATCTATGAAGAAAGTTGTAGTGGTTGAAACAAGGATTCCATAGATATAAAGAATACCGAAATCCAAGTTATAACGAAGAAGTTATGACCTGTCGAAGTTTCGCGACAAAATCGGCCCGACGCTGTGTGACGTAAAAAGTGAATTTACAATAAAGTGCTTTTTAGCATTAGTGATATAAACGAAATTCGTAGTGTTCGTTAAACCAAGAGCGTGCATAAAAAGAATGCCCAAATTTGACTTCGTATGAGGAAGTTATGATTTTTCTATGTTTCGGCTTAACAGTATGCAGCCCGAAACACGAATTTTAGATCAAGTGATTTTTAGCCGAAACAACCTAAATGAGAATCGAAGATCTTGTTGATAGTATTTCAACGGTAAAAACACAGACGAAAACGGATGACGGATGAAGAAGTTATGAATTTTTAACGGACTTTTCCTGTCCCGGCCTGTTAAAAATATAACTTTAAAAATAAAATAAAAATTAGCCGATGGAGTCTAAATGAAAGTTGTAGAGCATAGTCTCACCTACACGTGGATATAAAGAACGTCAAAAATGGAGCCCGTATGCGAAAGATATGAGTTTTAGAAATTTGGAAATTCGGAGTACGCCCAGCGTACTCGTGTAAATGGTCAAAAATTGTCCACATCGCCTCATTCTTCGAACGTAGGACACGCTTCACATGGATTGACACATCCGAAGCATAAGAACCGAACTCACGCCACGTAGCCAGTACGCCCCGCGTACAAGGGTACGCCTAACGTACCAGTACGCCCAGCGTACTGATATTACGCCCAACGTAATACCAGACTCCAGCTTACTATAAATAGCAAGCGAGGAATCCGAGCTTTGGTTACCAATTCTCATTTCTCTTTCACTTTAAACAATCTTTTAGCCTACTTTTAACCCCCCGAAGTCCCGGTATAGTCCCGACACCTGAAGCAAGTCCCGAAACCCCGAAGTTTCCGAGAACAAGAGTTTTTCGAGCCGAAGCTCTGCCCGCGTGAAGCCCGGTTTTTGAGAAAACATCCCGGTTTCATCGAAGAATATTATTTTAAAGGACGAAGCGCTGTCCAATTGTCGTCTTATTATGTGAGTGTATAGTCACTTTCATCTTACATATAGATATGAAATATTTTATATAAAATACGTGTTATGTGAATATATATTGTTTGTTTATCTGAGATGGATGTTGAATCAATGATTTATACAAGTTTTAAATGATTTAAACTATATATGTATTTTATATCTACAAAAATGTTGGGTAGATGAAAGAATGTTTTATACAGATTTTAAAGTGTATATGTATTTTATATCTACAAATATGTTCGGTAAAACATGCGTTGATAAAGAATGAGGGATGAAAGACGGTATAGATGTACATTGGTAGCTATGGATTTAGTACCGTATAGATGTACGTTGGTAGCTATGGATTTAGTACCGTATAGGTGTATGTTGGTTGCTATGGATTTAGTACCGTATAGATGAACTTTGGCAGCTATGGAGTTAGTGCTTGTTGTATAAATCTCGGGCAGCGATGGACTTCGTGCCTATTCCTTTGGTTACCTTGGAAGCTATGGACTTAGTGCCTATTGTATAAATCTCGGGCAGCGATGAACTTCGTGCCTATTCCTTAAGATAATCCTTAGGAATGAATGAATGGAGGACAGATGATTCTTAAGATCATTAAGAATAAAGAAGATAATGGGGATGGGAAATTGGGTTGATTGTTTGAAGTTTAAACATAATAGATTTATTATTTGTTGATGAAATTAATAAATTTATTATTTGTGGGTTGAAAACCTTATATGCTCACGAGGCTCCGAAGCCTGACCCACTCAACTTTTTATATTATTACAGGTAGTGGAACAAGAGCATAGTTGGACGATGACGAGGGATTTTGGATTATAGGTCAGTAGTTGTAAATAACTTTTGTAAGGCTTATAATATACTGTTTATGTTTTTGGTCTGTATCGGAACATGACATCCCGAGGTTTTGTTATGAAATGGAAAATATATTTCTTTAAGAAATGATTTGATAAATTTTATCATATTTTGTTTTGGGGACAAATTCCGCAATATCTATTAAAAGATTACTTCGATTTTAATTTAAAAAGCATAAAATAAATCGGTGTTTTCTGGCCGAGAAATTTGGGGATGTCACAGTTGGTATCAGAGCACTAGTTTAAGCGAACTAGGAATTTGTAGGATTTCTAGACTTAAACTTAGAATGCTAAGTGATGATCGTGAGATAAGTGTCTACCATATTTTAGACACGAGCACTAGTTTATTTTATGAAATATGCTTAAAATGTTTTTATGTGCTAAATGCTATATGTTTGCCATATATGCTATTATTTGTTCGGATCTATGGTCTGTTGCCGACCGGATCTAGAAACCTTATGTGTTTAGGATTCTAAGTGTATGACTACGATATTAGAACTAGCATGTAAACTTTTCGGAGTGATAAGGAGAATTTAATTATCTATCATAAATAGAGATCTAAATTCGCCTAATTTGGTGTATAGATCATAATGGCAAGAAACCGAAGTGGAGCTGGAAATGCAAATAGAAATCAACAACCTCAACCCCAAGTGATTGAGCAGGTGCCTGTGGCTGAAGTTGCACCAGAGCCAATCACAATGGTTGGAGTTCAAGCCATGATTCGGGTTATGATGGCTGAACAGAGGGAAAAAATAAGACAATTATTGAACAACAGGGATGAACCTTCAATGCCTGTTGAACAACCTGAATTAAATGACAGTCAGTCAGAGGAAGGAAATTACAGTAGATATGTTGGTCAAACTGAACCGCTTATGGTTAGTAGGAATAACCAAGAGGATGGAGTCGAGAGAAATGGATGCAAGTACAAAGATTTTATGACTTGCAAACCGTCAACTTTCACTGGAAAGGAAGATCCCGTCGGAGTAATGGATTGGATCTCGGAGATGGAATTAGCCTTCATGACATGTGGTTGCCAAGGCAGGTTACTAACCATATTTGCAGTGCGTCAGTTCAGAGGTGGCGCTGTTCGCTGGTGGAACACTTTGGGGAAGACTTTAAGCCCTAATGAGCCACTGCAACTAACTTGGGCAGAGGTCTTGGTGCAATTCAAGCCCAAGTACTGCTCGGCCCAAAATGTGCTTGAGTTAGAAAACTAATTTCTGACACTAAAGAAGGGACATATGACCATTGATGAATACACCAATAACTTCACAGACAAAATGGAGTTTTCTTTGCGTATTGTCCCAGATGTGCTGACGAAAATAGATAGGTGCGCAAAGGGACTTCCATGGGAGTATGCAGTACCAGTGCGTCAGGCACTTACTTTGGAGGCAGCTATCTGGGCTGCCAAGTCTGTTGAAGATATGATTAAGGGAAGAGCCGCCAGTAAGGTTGAAGTTGGCGAGAAAAGAAAGTTTGAAGGAACTTTAGGGTCCAACGAGAAAAGAAATTTCTCGAAGTCTGGAGGAGGAGGAGGCGAAGCAAGATGGTGTGATATGTGCAAGAAGAAGCATTGTGGGAGATGCGACGAAGAAGTGACTTGTTACAAGTGTGGGAGGATCGGTCACTATTCCAAGGATTGTACACATAATGATAAGGTATGCTACGGATGCGGAGACAAGGGGCACATGTCTAGAGACTGCCCAAAGAAAAATGAAGCAGCAAGGCCCAATGTTCCACCAAAACCAAAACCAAGGGCATTCCAAACGATCCTTGACAAAGCAGATGGAAATGCAAGGGATCAGGAGTAAGGACCTTATATTCCCAAAACCAAGATATAAAGTAGCCATGTAGTTAGTATCCAGTGGTGTAGCCTATTAAATGCATAGTATAGATTAAACATGAACATCGGTGTAATCATATCAAGAAGTAACATAAAACTTGGTTTTATTATCTGATATGTTAAATGGTTCATGGTGACTTGGAAAAACTACGAGACAATACTTGGGACGAGTATGAGTAGGTGTGAATAGTAGTAGAGATCTATACTACTGGAAGCACAGGACTCACACTTGGATCAGGGAAAGTCACAAGGTTCCTAAGAAACTAGTAATTGATTTCGTTTTTATTCAAGTGTGTCGTTACCATTATTTCGGTAATGACTAAGAAGATGATTGATATTCCGACCCTAGAGGTCATATCGAATTGAGTCCGACTAAGATGAATATGTTACGTGGTTCGGGGAAAGTTGAGTCCAAGGTTTATTGGACCGTTTAAAGTTCTTCAGAGGATTGGGAACCAAGCTTACAAGCTAGAATTTCCAGAAGAACTAGATGGTATTCATAACACTTTCCACGTGTGTTATTTGAGGAAGTTCAATGGAGAAGTTCCCGA
Source organism: Lactuca virosa (assembly GCF_052849685.1). Classification (NCBI taxonomy): domain Eukaryota; kingdom Viridiplantae; phylum Streptophyta; class Magnoliopsida; order Asterales; family Asteraceae; genus Lactuca; species Lactuca virosa. The sequence continues at coordinate 353,881,119 of NC_136430.1, forward strand.
TACAATTCCAATTTCTGAATTAAGAGGTTAATCGAAGAACCAGAGGCAATCGTTGACCGTAAGACTAAGAAGTTGCGACGCAAGATGGACGATTTAGTGCTTGTGCGATAGAAACATAAGAATGGGCCATGATGAGTCGCTATCCGCATTTGTTTGCTGATGTATGATTCCGAGGATGAAATCATTCTAAGGAGGAGAGAATTGTAACGCCCATGTTTCTAGGCTGAGCATTAAAGACAAATTAATAGTCTAGGTCAACTATTGCAACGTGTGTTGAAGTAATAAGAATGAATTATGTGAATTTATGTACCTTATATTTAATTATGATAATATAATAAATTAAGGATAAAAATAAGCGTCGAAAGTAAAATGTTAGATATAGCCGATATCTATGAAGAAAGTTGTAGTGGTTGAAACAAGGATTCCGGAGATATAAAGAATACCGAAATCTGAGTTATAACGAAGAAGTTATGACATGTCGAAGTTTCATGACAGAATCGGCACGAAGCTGTGTGACGTAAAATGTGAATTTACAATAAAGTGTTTTTAGCATTAGTGATCTAAATGAAAGTCGTAGTGTTCGTTAAACCGAGAGCGTGCATAAAAAGAACACCCAAATCTGATTTCGTATAAGGAAGTTATGTTTTTTCTAAGTTTCGGCTTAACAGTATGTAGCCCGAAACTCGAATTTTAGATCAAGTGATTTTTAACCGAAACAACCTAAACGAGAATCGAAGATCTTGTTGATAGTAGTTCAACGGTAAAAATACAGATGTAAATGGATGTCGGATGAAGAAGTTATAAATTTTTAACGGACTTTTCCTGTCCCGGCCTGTTAAAAATACAACTTTAAAAATAAAATCAAAATTAGCCGACGGAGTCTAAATGAAAGTTGTAGAGCATAGTCTCACCTACGTGTGGATATAAAGAACGTAAAAAACGGAGCTCGTATGCGAAATATACGAATTTTAGAAATTTGGAAATTTGGAGTACGCCCAACGTACTTGTGTACACGGTCACAAATTGTCCACGTAGCCTCATTCTTCAGACGGAGGACACGCTTCACATGGATTGACACGTCCGAAGCACAAGAATCGAACTGACGCCACGTAGCCAGTACGCCCCGCGTACAAGGGTACGCCTAGCGTACCAATACGCCTAGCGTAATACCAGATTCCAACTTACTATAAATAGCAAGCAAGGACTCCGAGCTTTGGTTACCAATTCTCATTTCTCTTTCACTTTAAACAATCTTTTAGCCTACTTTTAACCCCCCGAAGTCCCGGTATCGTCCCGACACCTGAAGCAAGTCCCGAAGCCCCGAAGTTTCCGAGAAAAAGAGTTTTTCGAGCCGAAGCTCTACTCGCGTGAAACCCGATTTTTGAGAAAACATCCCGGTTTCATCGAAGAATATAGTTTTAAAGGACGAAGCGTTGTCCAATTTTTGTCTTATCATGTGAGTTTATAGTCGCTTTCATCTTACACATAGATATGAAGTATTTTATATAAAATACGTGTTATGTGAAGATATATTATTTGTTTATTTGAGATCGATGTTGAATCAATGATTTATACAGGTTTTAAATGATTTAAACTGTATATGTATTTTATATTTACAAAAATGTTGGGTAGATGAAAAAATGTTTTATACAGATTTTAAACTATATATGTAATTTATATCTACAAATATGTTCGGTAAAACATGGGTAGATAAAGAATGAGGGATGAAAGACGGTATAGATGTACGTTGGTAGCTATGGATTTAGTACCGTATAGATGTACATTGGTAGCTATGGATTTAGTACCGTATAGGTGTACGTTGGTAGCTATGGATTTAGTACCATATAGATGAACTTTGGCAGCTATGGAGTTAGTGCTTGTTGTATAAATCTCGGTCAGCGATGGACTTCGTGGCTATTCCTTTGGTTACCTTGGCAACTATAGACTTAGTGTCTGTTGTATAAAACTCGAGCAGCGATGGACTTCATGCCTATTCCTTAGGATAATCCTTAGGAATGAATGAATGGAGGACAAATGATTCTTAAGATCATTAAGAATAAAGAAGATAATGGGGATAGGAAATTGGGTTGATTGTTTGAAGTTTAAACATAATAAATTTATTGTTGGTTGATGAAATTAATAAATTTATTATTTGTGGATTGAAAACCCTATATGCTCACCAGGCTCCCAAGCCTGACCCACTCAACTTTTAATATTATTACAGGTAGTGGAACAAGAGCATAGTTGGACGATGACGAGGGATTTTGGATTATAGGCCAGTAGTTGTAAATAACTTTTGTAAGGCTTATAATATATTGTTTATGTTTTTGGTCTGTATCGGAACATGACATCCCGAGGTTTTGTTATGAAATGGAAAATATATTTCTTTAAGAAATGATTTGATAAATTTTATCATATTTTGTTTTTGGGACAAATTCCGCAATATCTATTAAAAGATTACTCTGATTTTAATTTAAAAAGCATAAACTAAATCGGTGTTTTCTGGCCGAGAAATTTGGGGATGTCACAGTAGCTCTCCTTTCTTGAAATTTTCCATATTAAATCGTTTTAGTACTTTGTCCAAGTATGTACTTTGACTAATTCCAGCTAGTCTTTTCTTTCTATGTCTCAAAATTCTTATCCCGAGAATATAGGCAGCCTCTCCTAGACCCTTCATAGCGAAGCATATTCCAAGACAAGATTTTACTTCTTGCAAGGTTGAAACGTCATTTCCTATAAGTAGTATGTCATCAACATACAATACTATAAAGGTTACTATAATCCCATTAGCCTTGACATACACACAAAACTCATACTCACTTATAGAGAAATCAAAATCTTTGAATTTCTCATGGAAGCAAAGATTCCAGCTGCGAGATGCTTGTTTCAATCCATAGATAGATTTCTCAAGCTTACACACTCTATTGGGAAACTTTGCATCAAGAAAACCCTATGACTAACTCATGAAAACATTTTCAGCCAATTTCCTATTAAGGAAAGTGGTTTTGACATCCATCTGCCAAATTTCATAATCATGAAAGGCAGCTATGACGAGCATTATCCTAATAGATTTTATCTTGGCCACTGGTGAGAAGGACTCATCATAGTCAATCGATGGAGTTTGAGTAAAGCCATTTGCAACTAGTCGTGCCTTGAATGTGTGTACACTTACATCAATGTTGGTCTTCTTCTTGAAGATCCATTTGCAACAACCTATCTTTTGACCAGGTTCTTGATCAACCAAATTCCAAACTTGGTTGTCATACATAGACTTGATCTCGTTGTCCATTGCCTCTTTCAATTTTGAAGCCTCAAGGCCTGCTATCGTTTCCTTGTAGTTATCAGGAAAATTCAAATTTACCAGTGTTTGATTACTGATAAACGTATCACCAACTGACGTTATATGGAAACCATAGAACATTGGTGGCATGCTAACTCTATTGGAATGATAAAGAGGTAATGAATTGTCAACTGGCTTAACTGTAATTTCTTCCTCTGGTTGAGTGCTAGTGTCTTCTAAGGTTCCTTTATTGTTTGACTCCTGAATCTCTTCAAGATCAATTGTGCTCCCACTGTCCTCTTTACATATGAGCTCTCTCTCGTGAAAGACTCATGTTCGTGCTACAAAGACCATATTTTCATTAGGTTTGTAGAACAAGTATCCAAAAGACTTTTGTGGGTAGCAAATGAAAATACACTATTCACTTCTGGCTACTAACTTGTCATGAGTCTCTCGTCTAATCAAAGCTTCGCAACCCCATACTTTGATATGTGCTAACGAGGGAAATTTCTCTATCCACATCTCGTGAGGTGTTTTGGCAACCTTCTTAGTAGGGACAAGATTGAGGATATGGGCGACTGTCTCTAAGGCATACCCATAGAAGGAACTGGTAAGAGTGGCTCAACTCATCATGGAACAAACCATATCTAACAAGGTTATATTGTGCCTCTTAGCCACACCATTAAGTTGTGGTATCCTAAGAGGATTCAATTGTGAAACTATTCCACATTCCTTGAGGTAGTCGTGAAACTCGTAACTAAGATACTCTCCTCCTCTATTAGATCGTAGCATCTTTATCTTCCTACCTAATTGATTCTCGAATTCATGTTTAAACTCTTTGAACTTTTCAAAGGTTTTTGATTTATGTTTGATCAAGTAGATATAACCATACTTGCTATAATCATCCGTAAACATTACAAAAAACCGATTGGTATCTCTTATGGTGGATCTGTAAGGTGCACACACATCTTTATGTATGAGGTCTAACAAACCATCACATATTTCACAAGATCCAGTGAAATGTGATTTTGTCATCTTGCCCAAAAGACAAGATTCACACTCATCATCTGGCCTTAGGTTAAATGATTCCAACAATCCATCCTGTTGGAGTTGGGCGATGTGTTTCTTGTTAATGTGCCCATGATAACAATGCCACAAGCATGCCTTGTCTAAACCATTAGACGAATAAATGTGAAATACACTATTGCCTAAGCTATCAACACAAGTCACTGCTTCATACACACCATTTCAAGGTAAAACTTAAAATATAAAAGCACCATTTTTATAAACTAAATATGAACCACTCAAATCATTAAACGAGTAACGAAAACCCTGTCTGGATAATGAATGAAATGAAATAATGTTTCGTGTCATTTCTGAATAATATCAACAATTAATAAAATCTAAAATAACATCACTACTAAGCATAAGATGATAACTCCCAATCTTGGTAACAGGAGAAGATCGCATATTCCCCAATCTTGTTAATGTTCCCATGATAACAATGCCACAAGCATGCCTTGTCTAAACCATTAGACGAATAAATGTGAAATAGTAACAAGTGACCTCTTTGGGGTCACTAACAACTAGAATGTCTAAACCGAGCTTCGCTTTTGGGCCCTTGATAGATGACCTAACTTGGGCCTTGCCCTTCCAGTTAGCTTTAGGAGCAGCCTTCTTCTTCTTCCCTTTACTTTTCCGAATGGTGAGAACAGGAGCACTAGTAGTAGTAGGGGCATGATTCTTTCCCTTCATTACTGACTCAGCAGTATGTAGCAAGTTATGAAGTTGGGCCAATGTGGTTTCTGTGTTGTTCAAATGATAGGACATGATGAATTGATCATAACAACTTGGCAAAGAGTTCAAGACCATGTCAACGGCCAACTCGTCATCAAACTACACATTGAGCCTAACAAAGCGTTCCACGTACCTTTGCATTCTCTACACGTGGTTGCACACAAACTCTCCCTCTTTCATCTTGCAAGCCATGAGAGCTTTGACCGCTTCATATTTATCTTGAAGAGCTCTCTTGTGGTACTTTTTCCACAAGGTCATTGTTCATCTCATATGAGCAATGGTCCTCATAGAACCTCTGTAATTACGGGACCATAGTAGCGACCATGATGCAAGCAACTTTTGTTGCATCATCGTAGTGTTTGTTGTAGGAGGCTAGTTGTTCTGGAGTAGCCGTGGCTTCATTGATTTCAACAAGTTCCTTTTCAAGGACATACTCTTTGTCCTCGAATCAAAGATCCATCTTTATGTTATGCATCCAATCATTGTAGTTGGTGCCATCAAATGTCACCTTGGACACGATCAAGAGCAAGGAGAAACCTGAGATGTGGGTAGATGATGAAGGAGCAGAAGCATCACCAGGAGTAGACATCTATAGAAAAAGAAAGGTTGTTTTAGTTAGATGATAAAATAATCCTTAATATTTAACTCATAATAAATATTTGAGGCTAGTAACCAACTATACAATTCACAATATAGAAGTGGGATACCGTAATTGTAACATCCCGAAATTCAGGTACAACTATTTAACCCTTCTCTTTTGTCAAGTTGTCAAGATTGGTCCCTGAGTGGAAAATGTTGTAAATGAGTACGCTGGGCATACTGGAGAGTACGCTGCGCGTACTCATGCGCTTCAAATGGACGCGGACTCTTTAAGGTACGCTGGGCGTACCAAAGTTACACTGGGCGTAACTGGTCCAGATGCAAACCCTAAATGAGACTTGTGCACTATATAAGGAATGATATGGCCTTATCCTCAGCCACCATTTCATAGAGAGAAACCCTAAGAGAGCATTTCCTTCGTCCTAAAGCTTGTGTGTGAGTGTTTTGAGCTAAAAGTGCCTTCGTGTGTTAGTGAAGAAGAATGGGAGGTGCTTGTGGAGGCTAGGGTTTGGAGTTCAAGCTTGGATCTGAGTTCTTCAGAGGAAGGAGCTTCACTTAGAGGTAAAAAGCTCAGAACTTTCCTCTTTATTTTGGTTTGGTGTTTCATGGTCCATTTCTAGGGTTTAAGTCCCAAAGGTGGAGACTTTATGAGCAAAAGGGGCTCCATGGACCTGGATCTGTCCCATTTCAGTGATATGTGTGTTGTAGATCCATAAAAATCCCAACTTGGTCGTCATTAGGGAGTCATGTTTGAGTTATGGGCTTTAAAGTGTTGGAAGTGGAATGATTTGGGTGTTGGTGACTCTTACAGCCATGCAAAGGCTTAAAGTCACCAACTTTATGGATTAAGAGGCTTAGGGGTAGTCAGATCTGGGAGTTAGACGTGTGTCTTAACCGTTTAAGACCCCAAAAGCAAAGGAGCATGAAACTGGGACTTACGCGGGGCGTAATCCCAGTACGCGCAGCGTAGGGGGTCGCGTTCCCCGATTCTGTGAGGTTGCCGGGTACGCCCAGCGTACAGGTTTGGTACGCGCAGCGTAACCCGGAGAGTTGACTTTTGTTGACTTTTAGGGTTTGGTCAATGTTTGGATCTTTGAGCCATGAAAGGGGTAAAATGGTCTTTTACCCTTCTGAGAGTGCTAAGAGAGGGATTAGTCTAGCCTTGAGAGTTGTATTGATTAGAGTACCTATTCCATGTGATTAGGCAGAGGCTAGACCATATTTTTACCGAGTTCGAGATTTACCGAGTTACCCGAGGTGAGTCTTCTCACTATACTGTACCTAGAGTGGTACCTATATGTGACCGGAAGGTCTTATATGCTATGAGATGTATGTGCTGTATACTGTTATATGATATTGATGTGTTATGTATGTTGTGAATGCTAAGGACCGGAAGGTTATTACGATATGGACCGGAAGGTCTACCAGGGTTGTGGGACGGAAGTCCTCTGAGACACAGTGACCGGAAGGTCTTATAGCCTTGAGTGGCGTATGTGCGTATGTGGTATTTTGGGGAACTCACTAAGCTTCGTGCTTACCGTGTTATTTGTTATGTGTTTCAGTTTTCCTCAGAATCGCGGGACGACACTGGCATGATTGTACACATTAGAGAAAGAATTATGTTTCGAAGAGCCTGGATTAATAAGTAACTAACGAGGGGTTGTGTTTTGTAAAATAAATAAACGAGTTTTATGAAATGTGATGTGAAGGTTATATGATTTAAAATCAAAAATTTGTTTCGAAATTTACGTTGTTACAAGTTGGTATCAGAGCCTTGGTTTGAGGGATTCGGATGCACCTTCGGGTAAATCTGGACTCAAACTGAGGATTTGAGAAAGAATTTTCAAAAGAAATGATTTTTCTAAAAACGAGCAAGAGTTTCTAAGAGAAAACGAGAAAGAGAAAGTGTGTACAATCAGCCAGAGCCCGAACGGTGATCTCCCAAAATACCTTTACTTTTGTGTTATGAGATATTTTATGAGATATTATGCATGCTAGAGATAGGCTAGGTAATTCATAATTTAGGACTATAGTGGCCTGATTTGTGATGCCTTAGCCTAGGAAATTGCTGTTATCTGTGATGCACTTCCGAGTATGTGCTGAGTAGGAGTATCCAGTAGGAATCCTTGTAGAGAGGGATTTGAGTAGAGGAGTAATCTAGGAGAGATGCCTAGATGAGCATTGTGGAGCCTAATCGAGAGAGTAGCTAGATACCCACGAGGGGTAGAGTTGCAGAGTTCGGTGATATCTTTGAGTATGAGCAGAGCAAGTGGAGTTATCACCTAGAGTGAGTTCTACATATTTATTCGATGCCCGAACTTGCTTTGTGCTTTGTGGAACTCTCGATGATGGGAGTCAGCTACTAAGTGAATATGACGATATTCAGGAGGTAGATGGCTGGCATCATTAGGAATTCTTCAGCAGTTGATGGCGGAGAAGTGTAAGGACCTAGGGAGAACCTAGGGGTGATCATGGTCAGATGAGTGCCCTGACAGAGTAGAGCATTTCGCTAGGGAGCGAGCCCACGTAATAAGATTGACGGCTGAGAAGGTTGAACAGCTACTTAGGGAATCTGGGATGGTCCGTGTAGAGAGTATGGGTAGATGTGGCAGGTAGTATGGGCCCGTACTACTGAAAGCAGAGGACCCATACTCGATGCAGGGAGTATTCTGGAGGATTCTAAGTAGCAGATTGAGAGGTGATGTCATGGTTCGAGTTCCATGATTGGTAGCAGATTGAGAGGTGATGTCATGGTTCGAGTTCCATGATTGGTAGCAGATTGAGAGGTGATGTCATGGTTCGAGTTCCATGATTAGTAGCAGATTGAGAGGTGATGTCATGGTTCGAGTTCCATGATTGGTAGCAGATTGAGAGGTGATGTCATGGTTCGAGTTCCATGATTGGTAGCAGATTGAGAGGTGATGTCATGGTTCGAGTTCCATGATTGCTTGCAGATTGAGAGGTGATGTCATGGCTCGAGTTCCATGATTGGTAGCAGATTGAGAGGTGATGTCATGGTTCAAGTACCATGATTGGTAGCAGATTGAGAGGTGATGTCATGGTTCGAGTTCCATGATTGGTAGCAGATTGAGAGGTGACGTCCTGGTTTGGGTACCATGCTAAGTAGCAGAATAAGGGGTGATGTCATGGGTTGAGTGACATGATTCGTATTAGATGATGATTGTGCCTATTTCATTTATTCCATCATGGTTGATTAGACCGAGTTCGGATGCAAAGGAGTATGGGGCCAGAGGGCCAGGTTGAGCGAGTTTCATCGGAGTATACCTTAAGAGGGTATTTGAGATAGTTCCGAGTGATTTTGGTGAGATGCCAGTTGGAGTCGCAAGACTCAGGGGTGAGTAAGGATGGTGCTTTATGGAGGACTACGGTCTGAGTTGAGCAATCGACCGATAGTGGAAATATCACCTTCTGTGACCTGAGAGGTGCAAATTCTGTTTCCTGTGGGAAACATAAGAGGTGTTGAAATTTTAGTTTCTGAGATGGGGTAAACCCTGCGGAGTAGCATTGATGGTAATCTTCCACCGGAGTATCTGGCAGTATGTCTGCCGCAAGGTGATGTTATAGCATGGGCCTGTTGTCAGTGAGGACTGAGGTGGTCAAGGACCAGGATGCACCCTACTTGAGTATAGTAGGGCATATGTTAGCCGTAGCGCCGGATGATCAAGATGAGTATATCGGGGCGGTGACCCTTATTGTCTACGATGGGTATCGAGCGTGGGAAAGGAGTCTCTGCTCTTGCGATGATTCATGTGATGGAACGTTGGCTGAGAAGTCGAGGATAAGGAGTATGATGACTCATTAATTCCGGACTGAGAGTCAGGGATTTTTCTGGACTATCGAGATTTCTGATAGAAGAGATGTACGGGATTCTGAATGACTAGAGGCAGCCACGATGAGCAGTTTTTGAGGATCTCATCCAAGATTAGGGGTATTGGAGTTGCTTGATCCTTATCGGGAGATCATCAAGCGTTGTGTAGCACTTTCCCAGGGTAGGTGCGAAGTGCTGGTGGGAACAGTTTGTGGGATGGATTGTTAGTGCGCCAAATGGTGATGGTTCGAACCTTGAGTGGGGGAGAACCATGCATTGTATTGAAAGGATCGGAAATTTGTTCAAGAACGGTTAGAGAACTGAATATAAAAACCTACGGAATGGATTCATGAGACCAGGGTTATTGATGGTCGAAGCAAGATGCAGACCGTGGTAATACATGTGGTTCATGTTTGAGAACGGATGAGCGTCTCCACGGCAGGTGGCTGTTAGTCGAAGACTTGGTGGGGATTATGGTAAATTCGAGGGAGCTAGATCGTAAGGTTAGTGCGGTGGTTGAGAAAGTATGGTGCAATGTATGGGCTAGTATATGCAATTGGGAAGGGCAGAAGTTGATTAGGCAACCAACTTCCGGGCCGTTATGAGTATGCTTTCTTGAGTTTTGAGCGTTATAGGTGGGAGTTTCGGATTTTCGTCAATATGTTCCGAGTCATTGATGATTCCTCCATGTTTCAATTAGGAGTTGGAATACTCCGAAGTTGCGTGTTGTGTGAAATGAAGGATAGTTATAAGATCCTGAGGGAATGCATTGAGGTATCTGTGTATGATGCCATAGGTAGGAGATCAGTGGTTGTGGCAGGACATCGTGATGTTCTGTAATGGTGTTCCGAGGAATCCGAGTATCATGCCCTGAATTCCGAATTACTTATAGAGTCTTGAGTTTGAGACGGTAAGTGGTGTATCGAGTATCTACGATTCCAGTGGAAGCCCTTCGGGTATTGACATTAAGAGGGATTAATTAAGAATGAGGATTGCAGCGGGGAGAGGTGTTTTGGTGATGGCGGTTGTCGTCAGGAATAGTGATGCATAATTTGGTTGAGGGTGGGCACCTATCTTTGTTAGTCCGCGGAGCATGGGTTAGTGGACGTAGTGTGGTGTTAACGTGAGAATGAGATGGTGGGCATATAGCAGAGGGTGTTGTGATGCTACGGGGAGCCGTAGTACTCACTAGTCAGAGGGTGTTGTGATGCTACGAAGAGCCGTAGTACTCACTAGTCAGAGGGTGCTGTGATGCTACGGGGAGCCGTAGTACTCACTAGTCTGAGGGAGGTTGTTGCGATGCTACGGGGAACCATAGTATTCTCTAGTTAGCAAGAGGTGGTTATGAGGAAGTACTCTTTGATTAGAGCACGACGTAGAAGAATTTTAAGCTTGGGGTAGCCCTAATTTATGAGTTTTGGGAGCCTGGTGGTCGGACCAGGGGCGAGGCCGGGGCCGTCTCAATGATCGGGAATCATTGTATTCTGAGTGAGGTATGGACATCGCAAATAGAAGGAATTGGATAAGTGAGGTGCACATGGGTTGCAGGTCATGAATCATGAGTTGGGTGGTTCTTTTGGGGACGAGTGGTTCCAATTTTGGGTCGGGTTGGACTCTCAAGTTGAGTTTGGCTCAAGTGGTGCATTGAGTAGACGAGAGCAGACTGCGGATTTTGAGAGGGAATCCATTTTGAGGAGTATTGTTTGTCTTTCGATGTTTTAGAACGGGGTGGGTCAGTTTGTTGGTGCGGGAGATACCGTGAGGCGCATGTATCTAGGGAGTAGTGTTCGACCGAGGTCGAGGGTGAAACGATTAGTGGGAATGTGGTAGCTGTTGGGGTAAAGAGAACTTCGTGACTTGTGTGTCACTGGGCCGAGATAGTTGTTGTAGGGAAGGAGTCAGTGAGACATTTCAGGACATGTTATGGGTGACCTTTGGAGGTTCATCTATGGCCTCAGGAATTGATATGGTGCTCAGTATTGAAAAGGGATATGAGAAACGAAACTGAAGCTTATCATGGTGATGTCTGAGGACACTTCTAAGCGAGCATGGTTATTCTCTTATGTCTGAGGATAGAGTGTTGGGGATTCTTTGTTCGGATGGGGTCTGATAGCAGTTTAGTGGATGAGCCCCGGTGGGGTGTGAACCCTCCCGTTTCTTGGGGCATGATCAGATCATTTGGCATGTTTGGTATGAGTGAACGGTAGCCGATTGTTGGAATTGGTCTTGTGAGAATCAAAGGACCAGTGAGTTATCAGGGTTTGATATTCGAGGAGCGAATATCATGGTGATCGCTTGAGTAGGCGATCTGACGGCTGTCAAGCCACCAGAGTTACCAGATTTTGAGAAGGAGTATATTAGAGGCAGAAGGGTTGGATTAGTTATGGATTTGGGAGTTTTCTGTGTGTTTTCAGGTATCCATGGAAAAGTTTCGGTGCGGCATGAGATCCTTTTGGTGGTGCCTTTCGGGTTGTTGAATTCAATCTATGTGTGGTTTAAGGAGCGATTTCGAGGGTGAAATCAAAATAAGTGGGGGAGAATTGTAACATCCTGAAATTCAGGTACAACTATTTAACCCTTCTCTTTTGTCAAGTTGTCAAGATTGGTCCCTGAGTGGAAAATGTTGCAAATGAGTACGCTGGGCGTACTGGAGAGTACGCTGCGCGTACTCATGCGCTTGAAATGGATGCGGACTCTTTAAGGTACGCTGGGCGTAACTGGTCCAGATGCAAACCCTAAATGAGACTTGTGCACTATATAAGGAATGGTATGGCCTTATCCTCAGCCACCATTTCACAGAGAGAAACCCTAAGAGAGCATTTCCTTCGTCCTAAAGCTTGTGTTTGAGTGTTTTGAGCTAAAAGTGCCTTCGTGTGTTAGTGAAGAAGAAGGGGAGGTGCTTGTGGAGGCTAGGGTTTGGAGTTCAAGCTTGGATCTGAGTTCTTCAGAGGAAGGAGCTTCACTTAGAGGTAAAAAGCTCAGAACTTTCCTCTTTATTTTGGTTTGGTGTTTCATGGTCCATTTCTAGGGTTTAAGTCCCAAAGGTGGAGACTTTATGAGCAAAAGGGGCTCCATAGACCTAGATCTGTCCCATTTCAATGATATGTGTGTTGTAGATCCATAAAAATCCCAACTTGGTCGTCATTAGGGAGTCATGTTTGAGTTATGGGCTTTAAAGTGTTGGAAGTGGAATGATTTGGGTGTTGGTGACTCTTACAGCCATGCAAAGGCTTAAAGTCACCAACTTTATGGATTAAGAGGCTTAGGGGTAGTCAGATATGGGAGTTGGACGTGTGTCTTAACCGTTTAAGACCCCAAAAGCAAAGGAGCATGAAACTGGGACTTACGCGGGGCGTAATCCCAGTACGCGCAGCGTAGGGGTCGCGTTCCCCGATTCTGTGAGGTTGCCGGGTACGCCCAGCGTACAGGTTTGGTACGCGCAGCGTAAGCCGGAGAGTTGACTTTTGTTGACTTTTAGGGTTTGGTTAATGTTTGGATCTTTGAGCCATGAGAGGGGTAAAATGGTCTTTTACCCTTCTGAGAGTGCTAAGAGAGGGATTAGTCTAGCCTTGAGAGTTGTATTGATTAGAGTACCTATTCCATGTGATTAGGCGGAGGCTAGACCAGATTTTTACCGAGTTCGAGATTTACCGAGTTACCCGAGGTGAGTCTTCTCACTATACTATACCTAGAGTGGTACCTATGTGTGACCAGAAGGTCTTATATGCTATGAGATGTATGTGTTGTATACTGTTATATGATATTGATGTGTTATGTATGTTGTGAATGCTAAGGACCGGAAGGTCATTACGATATGGACCGGAAGGTCAAGATGATATGGACCGGAAGGTCATTACGGGTAGGACCGGAAGGTCTACCAGGGTTGTGGGACGAAAGTCCTCTGAGACACAGTGACCGGAAGGTCTTATAGCCTTGAGTGGCGTATGTACGTATGTGGTATTTTGGGGAACTCACTAAGCTTCGTGCTTACCGTGTTATGTGTTATGTGTTTCAGTTTTCCTCAGAATCGCAGGACGGCACTGGCATGATTGTACACATCAGAGAAAGAATTATGTTTCGAAGATCCTGGATTAATAATTAACTAACGAGGGATTGTGTTTTGTAAAATAAATAAACGAGTTTTATGAAATGTGATGTGAAGGTTATATGATTTAAAATAAAAAATTTGTTTTGAAATTTTGTTGTTACAGTAATCTAGTTGTAAATTTTATAAAGGTAGGTAAAAGCAATTTACCAATTTCAATCAAAATGAAATTCCTAGATATTTTGAGATTCGTTGAATCTATCAATGACATGTTTAATCTCTTATTATGCTCTTCTATTTGTAATTGGGATACCGAGGATCACAAACAAGATGTGAATAACCATGCAGATGTGCTTAGCAACCTCGATGTCGATTATCATCTCTAATTGATGTATTGGTTAACAACACACACTCCATCAACAATGATAATTCTTGAGATGCCCATTAATACTCCTTAAAGTCTCTATTAGTGTGCTGGTTAACCACACACGCTCCACTAACAACATATAAAGTTTAATGCACAATTTCATGGATTAACATACTTTTCATATTTTCCCTAAAGTAACTAAGAATGAGATTATTTTTAAAGGGACTTAGTTACTTTAATAGGATTATACTTTTAATGAAGTTAATGTTCTATCTTATCCGTTATGCTAAAGACCCTCCACCAAACAAGAAAGCGGTGGTTGAGAGTGGACACACATTCAACTATCATTTTATAGGCAGTTTCCTTATACCCCCCTTATAGTTCAGCTTCGTGAATTAGGAATACTAGCCATCCGACTGACATAATCTTATATATATAGTAATTAACTTTTAATATTATATATAAGGTGTATTTTAAAATTTTTAAAAAAAATCTAGGTTTAAAATAAATTTTTGAAATTAAAAATTTTAATTTAATTTAAAATAAACCAATTAAGATTTAATATTTATCTTTTAATTAACAATTAATTAAATTAATTTAAATCTTATGAGGATTAAATAACTATTTACCATTAACTAATAATCAAATAATTTAAATTAAATCCTAATCCCTTTCCATCTATATTTTCGAAAATCAAGGGATAAGGGTTATCCAATTTTAATTATCATACTTTAAACAATTTAAAAGTAATAATTATTAAATAAGAAAACCCTAGGAATTTCTAAAATAAGGATGGAGGCTAGGGTTTTAAGAACCCTAGCCCTAGTCAAAATTTGCATCATTTAGGGTTTAATTTCTATAAACCCTAATCTTGATCTATTCAACTATTATGCATATTCAATTGAAAAAAAAAACTCTCTGATACCACTGATGAGATTTATAGGTTACAAAAATCATATTTTGACGGAAAAACTTAAACCCTAAGTTTGGATGCAACCTAAAGGATCTATGTTTTAACTATTGAATGCAATAACCAATTGAACATCAAGAACCCTACAAGAACCCTAGTATTTTTAGAAAATCATAAAAGGGTTAAGAAAAACGTACCTTTTGATTATACTAGTAGATAATCAAATAAAATCATTCATGTAGTCACTTGGAAGCTAGCACCGGAAATCTCGTGCCTCTGATGGTTCACACCTAACCCTTGCAACAAGGAGGCTTAAAGAGAAACGAGAGGGAGAATAGAAATTTCGGCTTTCTCTTGGGATAATGAGATGTCCGAAATTATGAACCCCATAGAGGGTTTATATAGGTGACTGAGGGAACTAGGATAAGATAGGTTTCCTTAGATAAGCCTCATCCCCTTTCCTTACTCCCTAAGGCATTAAGGCTCCCCTAATGCCCAATGAAACCCTAGAACCCTTCTAGAATTCGCCTACCCCCCTCTTAGGGAGGTTCTAGAATTGGTCAATGTTCAGCTTTTAAACATTGTCACCTTTAGTCCTTCTATTTTTAATTATACCAATTAATCTCAAAATTAATTATGATTAATTTATAATTAAGAAAATACTATTTCTAATTAATATATTATTCTCATAATATATTGATAAATTATTTATTTTAATTTCTAATTAATATATTAATCACATAATAAATTAATAAATCAGTCTCTTTTTCTAAAAGTCATCCGATTCAATTACTACGTTTAAGGGCAACCCAAAAGGACTTTGCTACTAATTCAAGTATATACTAATTCAGTTATTGGCTTAGACACCTAATCCAAGAATATACTAATTCATCTCTTATTTCCTCTGTTTTGCATAATGGCTAGGACAGGAGCACATGTCGCAGAAGGGAGATGATTTTTCTTCATCCCTGATTCACCTGTCTGCAACAAGTTGCGGAGTTGGGTCAATGTGGTCTCCATGTTGTTCAAATGATAATTTAAAATAAACTAATCATAACTGGGAGGCAAGGAGTTAAGGACAATGTCAATGGCCAAATACTTGTCAAAGGACACATTGAGCTTTTCCAACCGTTCCACGTATCTCTACATTATCTACACATAGTTGCATATAGATTCTACCTCCTTTAACTTGCATACCATTAACACCTTGATGGCCTCATACCTCTCTTGACGTGCTTTCTTGTGAAACTTTTCAGCAAGATCCAAGTACATCTCGTATGGCCAAATAGTCCTCATAGAACTTTTGACACTCATATACCATGGTTGCAACCATAATGCAAGCGACATTTGTTGTGTCGTCATAGTGTTGCTTGTAGGTGGTAAGCTCCTCTGGAGTAGTAGATGAATCGTCAACTTCGAGTAGAGGTTTCTCGAGAACATATTCTTTGCTCTTGTATCGAAGAGTCGTTTTGAGATTTCACATCCAGTCCATGTAGTTTGGACCAACTAATTTCTTTTTCGATAGGATCGATAGAAGAGTGAAGTTTGAGTTGTTGGTGGAAGATGGATCAGTAGTAGCATCTCCAGATGTAGACATCTGTATAAGAGTGATAGTTTTAGTTAGTTAACACAAATCCTTAATATTTTAACACAAAACAAATATTTAAGGCTAGGATCCAAAAATACAATTCACAATCAAGAAGAGGGATGTCATAGTCTTATTGCGGATTTATACAGGTAGGTAAAACAATTTACCAATTTCAGTCTAATATGAAATTCCTAGATCTTTTGAGATTCATCGAATATTATCAATTTCATGTTTAATCTCAGATTATGCTCTTCTATTTGTGTCTAGGATACCGAGGATCACAAACAAGATGTGAATAACCATGCAAACACGCTTGACAAACTCGATGTCATTTATCATCTCAAATTAATGTGCTGGTAAACCACACACACTCCATTAACAATGATAATTTGTGAGTTGTTCCATCATGTCAACTTTATAGTCCCAAATTAGTGTGCCGATTAGTCACACACGCTCCAATAACGACTTATAAAGAATGATGTGCGTTTTCATGGATTAGCATAATTTTCACATATTCCTAAAGTAACTAAAGTGATATTTTTTTTAAAGATGGTTCTAGTACTTTATATCGTTATACTTTTAATGAGATTATGTCTTATCAAATCCATTCAACTAACGACCCTCCACCACACATGAGAGCGGTGGGTGAAAAGGACACTCATTCAACGGTCATTTTATAAGCCGTTTCCTTATACCCTCTTTATAGCATGGTTTCGTGAATAAGGCCTACATTTGATTTGACTGAATTTTCTTATACTTATAGTAATTAAACTTTTAATAATATATATAAGGTGTATTTTAAAACTTTTCAAAATACACCTAAATTAACTTTTAATTAATTAAAATTTAAACCAATTATGATTTAATCTTTATCTTATAATTAAACAATTAATTAAATTAATTTAAATCATTTAAAGATTAAATAATTATTTTCAAATAAACAATTAATAAAATAATTCAAATTTAATCCTAATCCAAAACCTTACTAATTTTTCGAAATTTAGGGTTTAGGGTTATCGGGTTTTAACTATTCAATTTTTAAGGCAATTAAAATAATAATTAAGGAAATTAGAAAACATTAAGGGAGCCCTAACAATTTTCGAAAATAAGGGTTGGATTTTCAAGCCAAAAGGGTTTTTTTTGGATAAACCCTAATTTTGATACATTTAACTTTATATAAAACCAATAGAAAACTATGGATCTGATACCACTTAGAGGTTTTATTGGTTATCAAAACATGTGAAACGAAAAATCTTAACTCTTAAGTGCACATACAACTTATAAAGTATCTATGCTTTCTCTAATTGATAGCAATGAAACATTGAATGTCAAGAACCTTGTAATAATCGAAATATACAAGGGATTATGGTTTACATACCTTTTGATTATTGTAGCAAATAACCACATAAAACCCTTCTTTAAAATCCTTGGAAAGCAAGCACTAAAAGATTAGTGCCTTTAATGATTTGTACCCATAGCAATTAGAAGACTCGAGAAGAGTGTTGAAATTTCAGCTATCCTTAGGTTATGAGAGTACACGAAAATAAGAAACCCAAGGGCTCTATTTATAGCTGATACAAGGAACCCTCGAAACACTAATTTGAATATACTATTAATATTCCAAATTAGGCAATTATCCAACTCCTTATTTATCTAAAAGGAACATTCTAGAAACCCTAATGGAAAGCTAAAATTCGGCCATCCTAGGAAGGATTTAGAATCATTCTCTTGTTCAACTTTTGAACAATTACAGTTTAAGTCCTTGCACTTTTAATTAATCTAATTAATCTCAAAATTAACTCGAATTAATTTCTAATTAGTTATTAATTAATCAATACTATTTCTAATTAATATATTAATCAAATAATATATTAATAAATCATTTATTGATATTTATTAATCATATAATAAATCAATAAATCAACCTCTTTTTCCAAAAGTCATTCTACAAAATTCTAGTTCCGAGGGCAACCCAAAAATGACATTGCTTTTAACTCAATTATATACCAATTTAGTTATGATCTTAGACACCTTAGTCCAACAGTCTCCCACTTCGATAAGTATATAACTACAATTGCACATGCTAGTGTAGACATGTGTGATAGTATTGTCGATGAGAAGCGACTTGGTCACTTCGGGATAGGTCTAGGAAAGGGCATGGATAGGTATGGAAGATAGTAGTGGAGCTCCTACTGTAACATTCATAAAATTCATGAAAAATTTAAACTTTTAAAACCAACCCATAAATCTATTGGGTTTTATATACTCTAACATTCCTATGGTGTACATACAACCCTAATGCTTTGGATCTAACTTTTCTCTAATTATACATGCAATATTGATATCCAAAGCGTGAAGCCTAAACTAGCATACAAAATTTGATACATGAATCATAATACTAGTTAAAAGATTACCTTTTTATGTAGCTAGTAAGACTTTGGCCTTGTGAGAACTTAGCACCCCAAGTATTGTGCCTCAAACAAGTTACAAACACCAATAAACAACTAGATGGATATGAGAGAGATTTAAGAGACTAGAAATCGGATTCTACTTCTTGGAATGCAAGGTGTAACCGATTTTAGCTTATGAATACACACACACACACACACACACACATATATATATATATATATATATATATATATATATATATATATATATATATATATATATATATATGTGTGTGTGTGTGTGTGTGTGTGTGTGTGTGTAGAATATCAAGGGTCATGTGTAACCCTAATCCATACCCATAAGCTTATGATCCACCCATTTGATTTGGATAAATACTTCATGGATTAACACATAAGCCCATCACAGTTCAAACCATGGATCATTAGCCCAACTCATATGTATCAATCTAATTAGTCTCTTTTGATCACTAAATTAATTCTAGATTAATTATTGATCAATACTAATTAAATAATATGATTCCTCAATTAATATATTATACTTATAATATATTAATAAATCATAAATAACCTCTTACTCAAATATCCATCTATCAAATTTATCTGGTGAAGGCAACCCGAAATGGACTATGCTACTATCTGGTCAAGTACATACCAATTATAGTTATGGGCTTAAACACCTAATCCAACAGTCTCCCACTTGGATAAGTCTAATAACTATAATTGCCAATGCAACTTAAAATCCGATTAGCAATCGTAGCTCTTAAAAATCCGTTGTCATACTCTGATGCGTCCATTAGATAAGTGATCATATAATCCTCTGTTCTACAAGATATCGTGTGAACAAAGACATGGAATAAAGTCATACTCATTGTCCAACATTTTGTTTCCCGATTCCTGATTTGTTTGACATAGAACTTAATTGAACACATCAACTGAGTCCTGACCGGGCCCAACACATAAGTCAAAACAAAATCATCGAGGGGCCCAAGATATCGCTTTTAATCCTCTTAGGATAAAAGGAACAGATAAACCTCGACTTATATGCTTGTACTAATTATTCGTTAAATTATACACAACAACATGTTTTATAACATCGAGTTACCGATGCATTTTCGCACTATGAATGTACAACCAACTGATAATCAACAACTCATATATCTTAGTTTGAAGACTATAAGATATTATCATCTCACAATCACCCGTGATAAATTCCATGAAGTGATTCATGTGAGTGTGGGTTTAATGCAATACTTAAATCTTATTTCAAGAGCACTCATGAATGTTTGTAGCAAACTTTGCTATGTCTAACACCTTAGACAATCTTACAAAAACCCATTCATGACAGTCTACTTTCATAACCTGCTTCCTAAGTATGATCGACTGTGGATAGTTTGAATAATTATATTATTCTGGAAGTCAAAACATGCAAAATGAAACAATAGTAAAGAATTGAAACAAGATAGTAACTTTACTTATAAATAAAACTCCTTTTATTCAATCATCAAATGTCAATTACATTTTAGCTATTACAAGTTTCTAAAAAGCTATCTAATCATTAAAACTAATATCGTCCTTCAGCCTGATTCTCTTAGCGTGCTGCAAATGCTTGACCCTACTCAGTCCCTTCGTAAGGGGATCTGTTGGGTTCTTTTCTGACGATATCCCCTTCATCACGTAGAGTCCTTCTTCTATTCGATGTCTTATGAAGTTATATTTTATGTCGATGTGACCGGATCTGCCATGATCCCTCGGTTCCTTGGCTAAGGCTACCGCACCTTCGTTGTCACAGAAAATCTCCACAGGCTCCTTTACAGCTGGTACAACTCCAAGGTCTCCAATGAAGTTATTCAGCCATATTGCCTCCTTTGCTGCTTCACTTGCTACTATGTACTCTGATTCGCACGTTGAATCAGCCACAGTTTCCTGTATGGAACTTTTCCATGTTATTGGTCCTCCATTAAGGGTAAATATCCAGCCTGACTGAGAGGGGAAATTATCTTTGTGGGTCTGAAAGCTGGCGTCACTATACCCTGTCACTCTCAAGTCATCACTCCCACCGAGGGTAAGGACCGAGTCCTTAGTCCTCCGCATGTACTTAAGAATGTTCTTTACCGCAGTCCAGTGAGCTTTACTAGTATTACCTTGATATCTGCTGACCATGCTCAAAGCAAAGGCCACATCAGGGCGAGTACACGTCATAGCATACATGATGGAACCAACAGCTGGAGCATATGGTATTTGCCTCATTTATGCTATCTTAGCCTCTGTACTCGGAGTCTGAGTCTTACTTAGTTTGGTATTGCTCTGGATAGGTAATTCTCCCTTCTTGGATTCCTCTATGCTGAAATGCTTCAACACTTTGTCCAAGTAGGTACGTTGACTAAGTCCTATTAGTCTTTTACTCCCGTTTCTCAATATCCTTATCCCTAGAATGTAAGCAGCTTCCCCAAGGTCCTTCATAGCAAAACACTTCCCAAGCCAGGACTTAACCTCCTGCAAGGTTGGGATGTCGTTTCCCATGAGCAGTATGTCATCTACATACAATACCAGAAAGCAAACTATACTCCCACTAGCTTTGACATATACATAGGACTCATCCTCGCTTCTCGAAAAACCAATCTCTTTGACTTTCTCATCGAAACAAATATTCCATCTGCGAGATGCTTGTTTCAATTCATAAATGGATTTCTCAAGCTTACACACTCTATTAGGGTACTTTGCATTGAAAAAACCCTCTGGTCGATTCATGTAAACATCGTCAGCCAACTTCCCATTAAGGAAGGCGGTTTTGACATCCATTTTCCATATTTCATAATCATGAAATGCAGCTATGGCTAGCATAACCATTATAGATTTAATCTTCACTACCGGTGAGAAGGTCTCGTCATAGTCAACTCAAGGAGTTTGAGTAAATCCCTTCGCAACCAATCACTCCTTATAAGTGTGTACTTTCCCACCCATGTCGGTATTCTTCTTGAATATCCATTTGCACCCGACTGTCTTACGTCCTGGTACATTCTCAACCAAGTTCCAAACTTTATTGTCATACATGGACTGAATCTCGCTGTCCATTGCGTCCTTCCATTTAGCAGACTCGGGGACTGCCATGGCTTCCTTGTGGTTGTTAGGTTCATCCATGTTTACAAGTGTACTATCACTGATAAATGTATCACCCTCAGAAGTAATATGGAAACCATAAAACTCAGGTGTATTTCTAACTCTACTGGAACGCCTCAGAGGTAAGGACTCGTTAATTGGATCAACTGGAGTTTCCTCCTCAGGTTGATTGCTAGTGTTTGAAGTTCCTTCACCGCTTGACTCTTGAAGATCTTCAAGGTTAATTTTCCTCCCACTTTCCTCTTGGCATATGAGGCGTTCCAGTAGAGTTAGAAATGCACCTGAGTTTTATGGTTTCTATATTACTACTGAAGGTGATACATTTATCAGTGATAGCACACTCGTAAATTTTGATGAACCTAACAACTACAAGGAAGCCATGGTAGGCCCCGAGTCTACAAAATGGAAAGAGGCTATGGACAACGAGATTCAGTCCATGTATGACAATCAAGTTTGGAACTTGGTTGATAATGTACCGAGTCGTAAGACAGTCGGGTGCAAATGGATCTTCAAGAAGAAGACCGACATGGATGGGAAAGTACACACATATAAAAACGCGACTGGTTGCGAAGGGCTTTACTCAAACTCCGGGAGTTGACTGTGATGATACCTTCTCACTAATAGCGAAGATTAAATCTATAAGGGTTATGCTAGCCATAGATGCATTTCATGACTATGAAATATGGAAAATGGATGTCAAAACCGCTTTCCTTAAAGGAAAGTTGGCTGAAGATGTTTACATGAGTCAGCCAGAGGGTTTGTCAATGCAAAGTACCCTAATAGAGTGTGTAAGCTTGAGAAATCCATTTATGGATTGAAGAAAGCATCTCACAGATAGAATCTTTGTTTTGATGAGAAAGTCAAAGAGTTTGGATTTTCGAGATGCGAGGATGAGTCCTGTGTATATGTCAAAGCTAGTGGGAGTATAGTGAGCTTTTTGGTATTGTATGTAGATGCCATACTGCTCATAGGAAACGACATCCCAACCTTGTAGGAGGTCAAGTCCCGGCTTGGGAAGTGTTTTGCTGTGAAGGACCTCGGAGAAGCTGCCTATATCCTAGGGATAAGGATATTGAGAAACAAAAGTAAAAGACTAATAGGACTTAGTCAAAGTACCTACTTGGACAAGGTGTTGAAACTGATGGGTTTTAGGTACAACAAATAAACTAGAAAACAATTCCTAAGTTCACATGCAACCTACTTTGGATCTATGTTTTAACTATTGAACATACAACTTTGAATTGCAAAACAAGAACCCTAGAGGAGAGAGGCTATTATCGAAAATAGTAAACTAGGGTTTAGGGTTTACATACCTTTCAATTGTTATAGCAAACAATTGACAATCCTCTTGATCTTGATCTTGATCTTCTTGGAAGCTTTAGCACCACAAGTGTAATGCCTCTAATGGAATCACACCCAAACTAGCAAGAAGGAAAGTAGAAGAGAGAGAGGAGAGGGAGTATGCAAAATCTCGGCCTTAGGGTTTCTTCAAAAGAAAGAGTGACCAAAAACATGAACCAGGAGGCTCCTTATATAGCTGAGGGATCTAGGGTTTAAGGGAAACCCTAGTTATCCTTTGCTTAGGGCCTAAGCAAACCCAAGGGCCTTATCCAAGCCCCTATGGACGAAATTATTAGGGTTTCCCCTAAAGATTTCGTCCACCCTCTTCCAAGGGGGTTCTAGAGCCTTCCACTCAACTATTAGATAATTGCAAACTAGTCCCTGCACCTTATAATTAATTCTTTTAACCCCAAAATCAATTCTGATTAATTTCTGGCTAACAATTAATTAAACATAATGATTTCTAATTAATATATTAATCCATTAACATATTAATAAATCATTTATATATATATTAATTTATTAATCTTATAAATTAATATCTCTCCTTTCATAATTTCCTTGTCCAGTTGCTAGGTTGAGGGCAACCCAAAAGGACTGTGCTGCTATCAATTCAAGTACATACCAATTATAGTTATGGGCTTAGACACCTAATCCAACAGTCTCCCACTTGGATAAGTCTGTAACTATAATTGCTAGTATGCCTTCTAAATTTGACCAGCAAATTGTAGCTTCCAAAAGCTGCTGCCGAACTCTGACCCAGTCAGTTACGTGTCCTAAGATAAGTGATCATATAATCCTTCGTTCTGCTGGATATCCCTAGACATAAGACATGGAATGTAATCAATCTCTTTGTCCAGAATCTATGTTTCCCGATTCCTGATTTGTGATGATGTAGGACTTCTAATTGAACACATCAATTTAGTCCTGGCTGGGCCCAGCACATAAGTCAACACCAAATCATCGAGGGGCCCACAGATATCGCTTTTCCGGTTTGGGCAAAAGGAACGAATAAACGTTGACTCATATGCTTGTATCTTTTACTCATCAAATTATGCATGACAATACGTTTTATAACACCAAGTTACTGATGCGTTTTCGTATCACCAATGCATGACCGACTTGTAAATTGCAACTCATATATCTTCGTTTCAAGATTATAAGATATTATCGTCTCAGTATTACTCGTGATGAATTCCATGAAGTGATACTCTAAGCGAGGGTTTATCCAATACTCAAATCTCAATTTCTGAGTACTCATGAACGTTGCAGCAATTCTATTGCCATGTCTATCCTTAGACAATCTACAATCCAGTTCATGACAGTCTTAATTCACTACTTACTTCCAAGAGTACGAGCGACTGTGGAGTTTGAATAATCTCATTATTCAGGAAGTAAAACATGCAAAAATGAAACACAATAATAAACAATTGACAAAAGGTAGTAGCCAAACTTATAAATAATACTTTATTATTTAATCACCAAAAGTCAATTACATTTACTTTGTTACAAGTTTCAAAAACTAATCTAACTACTAAAACTAATATCATCTTTCAGTCCTATGCTCCGAGCATGCTGAATATGCTTAGCCCTACTCAGACCCTTTGTGAGGGGATCTGCTGGGTTATCTTCAGATGACACCCTCTTTACTATAAGATGGCCTTCTTCAACTCTATGTCTAATGAAATGGTACTTTCTGTCGATATGTCTGGTCTTACCATGATCTCTCGGTTCCTTTGTCAAGGCAACCGCTCCTTCATTATCGCAGAACAGTTCCATAGGCTCCTGGATGGTTGGAACAACTCCGAGATCCCCGATGAAGTTCCTCAACCAAGCTGCTTCTTTCGACGCTTCACTTGCTGCAATGTACTCTGATTCACAAGTAGAATCAGCCACCGTATTTTGCTTGGAACTCTTCCAAGTAACTGCTCCTCCATTCAGTAAAAATACCCAGCCCGACTGAGAACGGAAATTATCTCTATCCGTCTGAAAGCTGGCATCACTGTAACCATCTACTCTCAAAGTATCACTGCCACCAAGCACAAGAACCCAGTCCTTTGTCCTTCGCAAATACTTGAGTATATTCTTAACTGCTATCCAATGAGCTCTACCTGGGTTTCCCTGATAGCGACTGACCATGCTCAAAGCAAATGCCACATCAGGGCGAGTACATGTCATATCGTACATGATCGATCCGACAGCGGAAGCATAAGGTACACGACTCATGTCATCTATTTCAACATCTGTACTCGGGCATTGAGTCTTACTCAATTTGGTATTGCTCTGGATAGGTAGCTCTCCCTTCTTGGAATTTTCCATACTAAACCTCTTTAGTACCTTATCCAAGTATGTGCTCTGACTAAGTCCAATTAGTCTCTTCTTTCTATCTCTCAATATTCTAATCCCAAGAATATAGGCAGCTTCTCCAAGGTCTTTCATGGCAAAACACTTTCCAAGCCAAGACTTAACTTCTTTCAAGGTTGGAACGTCGTTACCAATGAGTAATATGTCATCGACATACAACACCAGAAAAGTTACTATACTCCCACTAGCCTTGATATACGCACATAACTCATCTTCACTTCTAGAGAAACCAAACTCTTTGACTTTCTCATGGAAGCAAAGATTCCAACTGCGAGATGCTTGTTTCAATCCATAAATGGATTTCTCAAGCTTGCACACTCTATTAGGGAACTTCGCATCAAGAAAACCCTCTGGCTGACTCATGTAAACATCTTCAGCCAACTTCCCATTAAGGAAAGCAGTTTTGACATCCATCTGCCAGATTTCATAATCATGAAAGGCAGCTATGGCGAGCAATATCATAATAGATTTAATCTTAGCCACTGGCGAGAAGGTCTCATCATAGTCAACCCCTGGGGTTTGAGTGAAACCTTTTGCAACCAGTCGAGCCTTGAATGTGTGCACATTTCCATCCATGTCTGTCTTCTTCTTGAAGATCCATTTGCACCCAACTGTCTTACGACCTGGTGCACTATCAACCAAATTCCAAACTTGGTTGTCATACATGCACTTAATCTCGCTGTCCATTGCCTCTTTCCACTTGGAAGCCTCTGGGCCTGCCATTGCTTCCTTATAAGTGACTGGTTCATCTAAGTTTACCAGTGTTCTGTCACTTATGAATGTGTCACCATCTGAAGTAATATGAAAACCATACAACTCAGGTGGCATACTCACCCTAGTGGATCTTCTAAGAGGTAATGAGTTATCGATTGGTTCAACAGGAACTGTTTCCTCTGGTTGAGTGCTAGTGTCATCTAAGGTTCCTTCATTGGCTGACTCTTGAATTTCTTCAAGGTCAATAGTGCTCCCACTGTCCTTTTTGAATATGAGCTCTCTTTCAAGAAAGACTCCTCTTCGTGCTACAAAGACCACGTTCTCACTAGGCCTGTAGAACAAATATCCAAAAGACTGCTTTGGGTAACCAATGAAAACACATTTCTCACTTCTAGCTGCTAGCTTGTCATGAGTCTCTCGTCTTACGAAAGCTTCACAACCTCAGACTTTAATTTGTGCTAACGAGGGAACTTTCCCTGTCCACATTTCGTGAGGTGTTTTGGCAACCTTCTTTGTAGGGACAAGATTGAGGATGTGGGCGGCTGTCTCTAAGGCATACCCCCAGAAGTGAATGGGAAGCGAAGCCCGACTCATCATAGAACGAACCATGTCTAACAAGGTTCGATTGCGCCTCTCAGCTACACTATTTAACTGTGGTGTCCTAGGAGGAGTCAATTGTGAGACTATCCCACATTCTTTCAGATAGTCGTTAAACTCGATACTAAGATACTCCCCGCCTCTATCGGATCTAAGTATCTTTATCTTTCTGCCCAATTGATTTTCGACTTCATGCTTAAACTCTTTGAACTTTTCAAAAGTTTCTGACTTATGCTTGATCAAGTAGATATATCCATATCTGCTATAATCGTCAGTGAAAGTCACATAGAATCGATTAGCATCTCTTGTAGTTGATCTGAAGGGCCCACACACATCTGTGTGTATGAGATCCAACAGACCTTCACCTCTTTCACAAGACCCTGTGAATGGTGATTTTGTCATCTTTCCCAAAAGACAAGATTCACACATATCATCTGACTTTAGGTCAAATGATTCCAACACTCCATCCTTTTGGAGTTGGGCTATGCGTTTCTTGTTAATGTGTCCAAGACGACAATGCCACAAGCATGCCTTGTCTACACTATTAGACAAGTCAATATTAAGTACACTATTTCCTAGGCTATCAACACAAGTCACTGTTTCATACACACCATTACAAGGCAAAGCTTCAAACATAAAAACACCATTCTTATAAACAGAAATTGAACCATTCAAATCATTAAAAGAATATGTAAAACCTTGTCTGAACAATGCATGAAATGAAATAATGTTTCTCGTCATCTCAGACGAATAGCAACAATTTATTAAATCTAATCTAACATCATTACTAAGCAGAAGCTGATAAACTCCGATCTTGGTTACTGGTGAAGACTTTCTGTTTCCCATGATCAGGTTTATCCTTCCTCGCTCTATCTCCTCACTTTCCTTTAGACCCTGCAAATCAGAACAGATATGAAAACCACATCCTGTATTAAGGACCCATGAACGAGAAGATAATGAGTTATTAGCAGAAATAGTGTAAATACCTGCCGAAGATGGCTTCACTTTGCCATCCTTGATATCTTGCAGATATTGTGGGCAAGATCTCTTCCAATGCCCCTTTTGGTTGCAGTAAAAGCAAACTGCCTCTTTTGGATCAGAAACATGGGGAGTGGAACCAGGCTTAGCCTTTGGGCCATTACTAGACGACCCAGCTTGAGTCTTGCTCTTCCAGTTTTGCTTGGGAGGACCTTTCCTCTTTTTCCCCTTTCCCTGTCCAATAGCCAAAACAGGGGCACTCGTAGGTGTGGAGGGTATACTTTTACCCTTCATCCCTGCCTCAGCTGTCTGCAACAAGTTGTGCAATTGGGCCAAGGTATGCTCAGTATTGTTCAAATGGTAAGTTAGAATAAACTGACCATAACATTCAGGAAGTGAGTTCAAGACCATGTCAATGGCCAATTCCTCATCAAAGTGAATATTGAGCTTGACCAAACGCTCTATGTAGCGTTGCATTCTTTGCACATGTGACACAACTGACTCCCCATCTTTCATCTTGCAAGCCATGAGTGACTTGACTACTTCGAACTTTTCTTGACGAGCTCGCTTATGGTACTTTTCCATAAGGTCCTTGTTCATATCGAAAGGCCAGTAGTCCTCATAGTACCTCTGCAGTTCTGGGGACATAGTTGCCACCATGATGCATGCCACTTTGGTAGCATCATCGTAATGTTTCTTGTAGGCAGCAAGATCTTCAGGAGTAGCTTCATTCTCATCAAGCTCTTTGAGCTCCTTTTCAAGAACATATTCTTTGTTCTCGAAACGAAGAGCCATCTTGATGTTGCGCATCCAATCGTTATAGTTTGAGCCATCCATAACGACTTTGGAGCATATATTGAGCAAGGAGAAGTTCTGGTTGGAGGAGGATGAAGCAGAAGTGTTTCCAGGAGTAGACATCTGAAAAGAAGGAAAGTTTTAGTTAGATTTCAAGATACCTTAATAGAATAACCCAAAGATATAATATCAAGGTTAGGATCCAACTATGAAGATTCACAACTCAGAAATGGGATGCCGAGATCCAATTGCAAATTTCATAAAGGTAGGCGAATGACGATTCACCAATTCCACCATTAGACGAAACAAACGAAGTGAAATTCCTAATTCTTTTGAGATACATTGAAACTATTCAATGGCATGTTTTAATCTCAGATTATGCTCTTCTATTTGTGACTGGGATGCCGAGGATCACAAACAAGATGTGAATAACCATGCAAATGTGCTTGGTAACCTCATTGTCTTTATCATTAACTATTGATGTGCTGGTAAACCACACACGCTCCACTAACGACCAATAAAGCACAATGTGCAATTTCATGGATTAGCATACTTTTCACATTTTTCCTAAAGTAACTAGAGTTGGGATTTTTTGAAAATAATGTTCTAGTACTTTTAATATCATTATACTTTTAATGAGAAGTAGTTGTCCTATCAAATCCGTTCTGCTAACGACCCTCCACTAATCAAGGAAGCGGTGGGTGAGAGTGGACACCCATTCAACTACCATTTTATAGGCAGTTTCCTTATACCCCTCTTCTAGATTAGCTTCGTGAATGAGGCATACTAGCGATTTGACTGACCATATTCTTATACATATATAATATTAAACTTTTAATTATAATATATATAAGGTGTGTTTTAAAACATTTTAAAACTTCAAGGGTTTATAAATTTCGAAATTTAAGCTATTAAATTTAAATTTAAATAAACCAATTTACTAGATTTAATATTTATCTTTTAATTAACTATTAATCAAATTATTAAATCTTGTAAGGATTATCTAATTAAATTAATCCATTAATTTAATCCTAATCCTTATCCCTCTAAATTTCGAAAAATAGGGTAAGGATAATTATCCAATTAATCTAATTAAGTAACAATTATCCAAAACAAGAAACCCTAGTTATCCTCTAGCATATTTCGAAATTCATAAGGGAGGAGGCTAGGGTTTTCAAAACCCTAACCCTAATTTCGATTAGGGTTCTTTGGAGGCTAGGGTTTTCGAAAACCCTTCAATCCAAAACCCTAATTGCGAAAATTTGGCCTTTAGGGTTTAATGGCTATAAACCCTAATTTGCAATTCAACTATTATAGCAATTCAATTTAAAACAAACAATGGCTCTGATACCACTGATGGGTTTTAGGTACAACAAATAAACTAGAAAACAATTCCTAAGTTCACATGCAACCTACTTTGGATCTATGTTTTAACTATTGAACATACAACTTTGAATTGCAAAACAAGAACCCTAGAGGAGAGAGGCTATTATCGAAAATAGTAAACTAGGGTTTAGGGTTTACATACCTTTCAATTGTTATAGCAAACAATTGACAATCCTCTTGATCTTGATCTTGATCTTCTTGGAAGCTTTAGCACCACAAGTGTAATGCCTCTAATGGAATCACACCCAAACTAGAAAGAAGGAAAGTAGAAGAGAGAGAGGAGAGGGAGTATGCAAAATCTCGGCCTTAGGGTTTCTTCAAAAGAAAGAGTGACCAAAAACATGAACCAGGAGGCTCCTTATATAGCTGAGGGATCTAGGGTTTAAGGGAAACCCTAGTTATCCTTTGCTTAGGGCCTAAGCAAACCCAAGGGCCTTATCGAAGCCCCTATGGACGAAATTATTAGGGTTTCCCCTAAAGATTTCATCCACCCTCTTCCAAGGGGGTTCTAGAGCCTTCCACTCAACTATTAGATAATTGCAAACTAGTCCCTACACCTTATAATTAATTCTTTTAACCCCAAAATCAATTCTGATTAATTTCTGGCTAACAATTAATTAAACATAATGATTTCTAATTAATATATTAATCCATTAACATATTAATAAATCATTTATATATATATATATATATATATATATATATATTAATTTATTAATCTTATAAATTAATATCTCTCCTTTCATAATTTCCTTGTCTAGTTGCTAGGTTGAGGGCAACCCAAAAGGACTGTGCTGCTATCAATTCAAGTACATACCAATTATAGTTATGGGCTTAGACACCTAATCCAACAGAAACATTTCAGCATGGAGAACTCCAAGAAAGGTGACTTACCTATCCAAGGAAATACCAAATTGAGTAAAACTCAGAGTCCAAGTATAGA
This sequence comes from Lactuca virosa, assembly GCF_052849685.1. Lineage (NCBI taxonomy): Eukaryota > Viridiplantae > Streptophyta > Magnoliopsida > Asterales > Asteraceae > Lactuca > Lactuca virosa. The sequence continues at coordinate 353,912,181 of NC_136430.1, forward strand.
GGCTGAGATAGCAGAAATGAGACATATACCATATGCTTCCGCAGTTGGTTCGATCATGTATGCTATGACTTGTACTCACCCTGATGTAGCCTTTTCTTTGAGCATGATCAGTAGATATCAAGGGAATCCTGGTAGAGCTCATTGGACTGCAGTTAATAAAATTCTCAAGTACCTGTGGAGGACTAAGGACGGGGTCCTTACCCTTGGTGGGATTGATGAATTGAGAGTGACAGGGTATGGCGACGCGAGTTTTCAGATTGACAGAGATAATTTCTTCTCTTAGTCGGGATGGATATTTATCCTGAATGGAGGAGCAGTGACATAGAAAAGTTCCAAACAGGAGACTGTAGCTGTTTCAACGTGTATATCAGAATACATATCAGCAAGCAAAGCAGCGAAGGAGGCGATATGGTTGAAAAACTTCATCGGAGACCTTAAAGTAATTCCATCTATAAAGGAGCTTGGGGAGATTTTCTACAATAGTGAAGGGGCAGTTGCCTTAACCAAGGAACCGAGAGATCATGGAAGATCCAGGTATATCGACAGAAAATACGACTTCATAAGACATCAAGTAGAAGAAGGGAACCTCGTGGTGAAAAGGATATCATCAGAGGACAACCCAACAGATCCCCTTACAAAGGGATTGACTAGGGTTAAGCATTTTCAGCATGCAAGGGGCATTGGGCTAACAGACGATATTAGTTTTAATGATTAGATAAACCGAAACTTGTAATAGCTAAATTGTAATTGACATTTGATGATTGAATAAAAGAAGTTTTATTTATAAGTAAAGTTACTGTCTTGTGTCAATCATTTACTATTGTTTCACTTTGCATGTTTTGACTTCCAGAATAATAAGATTTATTCAAACTATCCACAGTCGGTCAAACGTTGGAAGTAAGTATGAAAGAAGACTGTCATGAGTTGGCTTGTAGATTGTCTAAGGCGTTAGGCATAGCAACAGTTTGCTACACCATTCATGAGTACTTCTGAAATATGATTTGAGTATTGGATCAACCCGCGCTCACTTGAATCACTTCATGGAATTTATCACGAGTGATCGTGAGACGATAATATAATATAAGTCTTCAAACCAAGATATATGATTTGTTGACTATGAGTTGGTTATGCATTGATGGCACGAAAACACATCAGTAACTTGATGTTATAAAACGTGTTGTTGTGCATGATTTGATGAGTAGTTAGTACAAGCATATAATGTCGAAGTTTATCTATTCCCTTTTATCCTAAGAGGATTAAAAGCGATATCTTGGGCCCCTCGATGATTCTGTTTTGAATAATTTGCCAGGCCCGGTCAGAACTAAATTGATGTGTTCACTTATGTTCTATGTCAGACGAATCGGAAATCGGGAAACAAACTGCTGGACAATAAGTATGACATTGTTCCATGTATTTGTGCAGCTGATATCTTGAGAACAGAGGATTATATGATCCCTTATCTAAAGGATGCGTCACTTACTAGGTCAGAGTTGATAGCGGATTTTGAAAGCTTACGATTGCTAAGTCAGATCCTGAAGTTACATTGGCAGTTATAGTTATTGGACTTATCCAAGTGGGAGACTGTTGGATTTGGTGTCTAAGCCCATAACTATAATTGGGGTGTACTTGACCCGATAGTAGCATGGCCCTTTTGGGTTGCCATCACCAGTGCAATTTGATAGGATGGACTTTTGAGAATAAGGTTATTTATGATTTATTAATATATTACAAGTATAATATATGAATATATGGAATCATATTATTTAATTAGTATTGAGCAAGAATTAATTTGGAATTAATTTTGTGGTCAAAAGAGACTAATTAAATATATGGGGATTGATTATGTAAATCAATGATTCTTGTAATGTGGGCCAATGATCCATGATTATTTAGTTGGGCTAAACCAATAAGTTGATCCATGGATAGTCCATGAAGGTTAAACCCATGGAGCATAAGAATATGGAAAGTCATGGAGCATTAGGGTTTACAAAGTGTAACCCTAGCATTTTCCACACTATAAATAGAACCATCATGAGCCAAAATCGGTTACACCATCTCTTTGAGATAAATAACTTATTCTCTTAAAGCCTCCTTTTGCATATTGGTGTTTGTGAACCATTAGAGGCATCACACTTGAGGTGCTCAAGCTTTCAAAGGTCAAGAACTCTACCCTACTCAAGAGGTAAGCATCCAAACTAAGTTTTATTATATAGCTTCAATTGTATGCTAGCTATGGTGAATGCTTTGGAAAAACAAAATGCATGTATAATTAGAGAAAACATAGATGCAAAGCATTTAGGGTTGTATGTGCACCATAGGAGTGTTATAGTGCTCAAAACCCAACAGTTTATACAAACTATGAAAGGAAATAATATTTCTCTCCATGTCAGATGAGTAGCAACAATTATTCAATTCTAATATTAACTCACTACTAAGCAATAAAGTATAAACTCCAATCTTGGTGACAGACGACTTTTTCCTATTCCCCATGATCAAGTTCATCTTCCCGTGCTCCACATCCCTACTTCCTTTTAGTCCCTACAAAACAGAACAAATGTGAAAACCAAATCCTGTATCAAGGACCCAAGAATTAGCATGTGATGAGTTATTAGACAGAATAGTATAAATACCTGCAAAGGAGGGTTTGATCTTCCCATCCTTTAGATCCTGCAAGTATTTGGGGGCAACTTTGCTTCCAGTGCCCTTTTTCATGACAATGGAAGCACTCTGCTTCCTTTGGGATTGAGGAGGGTGTAGCAGGACCACCTTTGGACCCACTAGAAGAGGATCCAACATGGGACTTTCCCTTTTGGCTCTTTGAGGAATCTTTCTTCTTCTTTCCCTTCCCATGTCCAATTGCCAAGACAGGGGCAGTAGCAGTAGGAGTAGAAACAACAGATTTTCCTTTAAGACTACTTTCAGCAGTCCTTAAAACACCTTGAAGCTTGCTTACAGTCACCTCCTCCTTGTTCATATGATAAGTCATACGAAACTTATCATAACAAGGAGGTAAAGAGTGTAGGATAAAATCAATTGCCAATTCTTCATCAAAATTGACATTCAACTTTAGCAAGCGGTCCACAAACCTTTGCATCTTTTGCAAGTGGGTCGTGGTAGACTCTCCATCCTTTATTTTGGTATTAATCATGTAGGCTATGATTTCATACCTCTCTTGCCGAGCACTTTGATGGTACCTTTCTATCAAATCCTGGTGCATTTCATATGGCCAAAAGTCCTCATAGGACTTCTGAAGCTCAGCAGTCATGGTAGCAATCATAATACACGACAACTTTGTCGCATCCCTCTCATGGGTCTTGAACTCAGCAATCTGTTCGAGAGTAGCGGTAGATTCATCAATCTCCTTCAACTCTTTATCTAGGACATATTCTTTGTCCTCATAGCGAATGGCCATTCGGATGTTTCGAATCCAATCATTGAAGTTCGATCCATCAAATATGACCCTCCCACATAGGTTCATGAGGGAGAAAGAGCCTGAAGGGTTTAGGTTTGAAGCAGTGTTGGCAGACATCTGAAAAGAAAGACAAAGTTTAGATTAGATAATGATCCTTAATATAGCACCCAAATGAAATATTAAGGCTAGGAGTCAACACAATATTTTACAATTCGGAAGAGGGATGCCGTAATCCAATTGCAAAATATTTGAAGGTAGGTAAATGAAGATTTAACAATTTTCACCATGAAAAACAAAATAGATGATTAAGTTTTAAATGAATTGAAATTCCTAGATTCTTTTGAGATTCATTGAACTTTTCAATGGGATGTTTAAATCTCGATTGCGCCCTTCAAGTTTGTGACTGGGATATCGAGGATCACAAACAAGGTGTGAATAACCATGCAAATGTGCTTGGTACACTTAATGTTACAAATCACCTAATCAATGTGCCAGTTAATGACACACGCTCCATTGATCTATGATTAACATCAAGCTACCCTTTGCAACACATTGTCAGTCCTAAATTAGTGTGCCGATTAACCACACACGCTCCACTAACGAATAAACAAGGTGCAAAGTGCAATTTCATGGAATAGCACCTTTTTCACATTTTTCCTAAAGTAACTAAGATTTGGGAATTTATAAAAGTTTAGTTACTTTAATAATTTCATTATACTTATTAATGAGAATTAATGTCCTATCCTACCCGTTCGGCTAACGACCCTCCACCAGTCAAGGAAGCGGTGGGTGAGAGTGGGAACCCATTAAACCACCATTTTATAGGATGTAATGTGACATCCCCAATTTCACGGCCAGAAAAGACCGATTTCGTTTATGCTTTTTAAAATAAAATCAGAGAAATCTTTTTAAAAGATGTTGCGGAATTTGTTCCCAAAACAAAACATGATAAAAATTTATCAAAACCTTTCTTTAAGAAATATATATTCTCATTTTATATTAAAACCTCGGGATGTCATGTTCCGATACAGATCAAAAGCATAAACAAGACATTATAAGCCTTACATCAGTTATTTACAACTACTGGCCTATAATCTAAAAATCACTCATTGTCATCATCCGACTATACTCGGGGTCCACTACCTGTAATATAAAAAGCTGAGTGGGTCAGGCTTGGAAGCCTGGTGAGCATATAGGGTTTTCAACCCACAATAAATAATAAACTCTTTAAGTTTATCAATCAACAAATAATTTATTAATTCCATCAACCAAAAACAACCCTAATTACCCATTCCCATTATCCTCATCTTACGTCCCTAAAACAACTATCACAAGGGACCTAGCCTAAGGAATTTCATTAGGGGTGACAACATTGCTTCGGGGGTTCCTCAGCAATTTATGTCAAATAAGGCAACCAATGGGGTGACAACATTGCTTTCCTCAGCAACTTATGTCAAACCAGACATCCTAATATAAAACAACCAACAAGGTGACAACATTGCTTTCCTCAGCAATTTATGTCAAATAAGACAACCAATAGGGTGACAACATTGCTTTCCTCCGCAATTTATGTCAAATAAGGCAACCGAAGGGGGGTGACAATTTTTCTTTCCTCAGCAAATTATGTCAAACAAGACAACCTAACATAAAACAACCAATAAGGTGACAACATTGCTTTCCTCAGCAATTTATGTGAAATAAGACAACTAATAGGGTGACAACATTGCTTTCCTCCACAATTTATGTCAAATAAAACAAAAACCGGGGTGACAACATTGCGTTCGCTCAGCAATTTATGTCAAATAGGCACGAAGTCACATCGTCGCCAAGGTTTATACAACATGCACTACATCACATAGTCGCCAGGGTTTATACAATAGGCACTACGTCTCATAGTCGCCAGGGTTTATACAATAGGCACTACGTCTCATAGTCGCCAGGGTTTATCTAATAGGCACGAAGTCACATCGTCGCCAGGGTTTATCTAATAGGCACGAAGTCACATCGTCGCTAGGGTTTATCTAATAGGTACGAAGTCACATCGTCGCCAAGGTTTATACAACAGGCACTAAGTCCATAGCTGCCAACGTACTAAATACATAGCTACCAACGTGTTGGATTAATGTCTAAGTCCATAACTATAATTGGTATGTACTTGACCCGACCCGGCATGGTCCATTTGGGTTGCACTTCACCGACATAATTTCTATGGATAGTCTTTTGAGAATAGTATATTTATGATTTATATTAATATATTGTGAGTTCTAATATATTAATATATAATCATATTATTTAATTCGTATTGATCAAGAATTAATTTATAATTAATTAAGTGATCAAAAGGAACTAATTAAATATGGACTCTTAGATATATATGTGTAGTGGGCCAAGTTCATTTAGGTTGGGCTAAGTCTTCATGGATAGTCCATGGAGCTTTAACCCATGGATCCTAGGAAATGAAAGGTCATGGGTATTAGGGTTTAACCCTAATCCTCCACACTATATAAAGGGTCTTATGGTTCATGAAATTGGTGCTAGTGGCTAGTGTGGATACACTAAATAGGGCAATAACCCATTTCATAAGTGTGAGCCAAGTATCCATATTCTCTAAAGGTTTTCCAAGGTGTTTTGGTGATTTGTGATTCCACTTGAGGCTTCCACACTATTGGGGATAAGCTCTTAAAGCTTGAAGACATCAAGCTACATCATAAGGTATGTCATCTAACTAGAACTTTGTAGTATAGGTGCTTCATAATATGCTAGTTAGGATGAAACCTTGGAATATTTAATATTTGCATGTATAATAGAGAAAACATAGATCCAAGGTTTATAGGGTTGCATGTACACCATAGGAGTGTTAGAATGCTCAAAACACATCAGTGGTATCAGAGCCAGGTTTGTTTTCTTGTTATACTTGCAAAAATGGCTGAAAAATCGAATTTTGTTGTTGTCTGAACAGCAGACTCGCCGAGTCCATGAAGGGACTCGACGATACCATGCCTTAAAAGTGTTCAAAACTATCCAACTCGTCGAGTTGGTTCATGCACTCGACGAGTTGGACCTCCTGACAGCATATCTTCGAGTTTTGGTGCTGGAATTGGTCTAGAATCATTATCTTAAACTGTTTTGGACTTATAAAAACTATTTTTTGTTATGATAATGATTATGGTAAACCAATTTCAGAGTTGTTATCAACATTTCAAGTTTTATATGGTTAATTTTATGATTCTTGAAATTGTTGATATGCATGTTCTTGAACTTATGAGCTTAGATGATCATAGGAATTATTTGTAACCTTCTAGGTAGTTTAATTTTTGATCATTATGTGTTTTAATGGAGTCCATAACTTGTCCTCAAGTTATGGATAACCAAAATTCACAAGTCATTAAATCCATTAAAAGAACACAATGGTTACATAAGATGAAAAGTCACTCATTTTAATAAGCCATTAACTCATAAGTTATGAGAAATGAAAAGTTTTGAAAGTTTACAAAACTTGCCCTCACGTTTTGGAACATGTAAAGTCATAATTAAAACTTTAGTTCCAATCCCTAGAGTTTTAAACGTTAAAATTCAACTCTTATACTTTATAATATTATAAGTTTAATAATATTTATATATGTATAAGAACAAAAGTCTTACCATTAGTAGGCCTCATTCACGAAGCCGGTCTATAAGGGGGTATAAGGTTACTGCCTATAAAATGGCAGTTTAATGGGTGTCCACTCTCACCCACCGCTTCCTTGACCGGTGGAGGGTCGTTAGCCGAACGGGTTGGACAAGGACTATAATTCTCCCTTCATTAAAAGTATTAATGATAAATACTAAGTAACTAAACATTTATAAATTCCCAATCTTAGTTACTTAGGAAAATGTGAATAAGGTGCTAATCCATGAAATTACACTTTGCACTTTGTTTAAGCCGTTAGTGGAGCGTGTGTGGTTAACCGGCACACTAACCTGGATTTAACAAGGTAGACAAAGGGTAACTTAATATTTATCATAGTATCGGTGGAGCGTGTGTGGTTAATCGGCACATCGATTGAGGGGTAAATATTAAGGGTACCAAGTATATTTGCATGGTTACTTCACACCTTGTTTTGTGATCCTCGGCATCCCAGTCACAAAACCTGAAGGGCACACTAGAGATTGAAACATGTCATTGAAAAGTTCAATGCATCTCAAAAGATCTAGGAGTTTCAAAACCAATTAAAACTTAATAATACATTTCGTTTATCTTGGTGGAAATTGGTGAATCGTCATTCACCTACCTTCAAATATTTTATAGCTTAGATTACGGCATCCCTCTTCCAAGTTATAAAATAGTTTGTTGGGTCCTAGCCTTAATATTTCATATTGGGTGTTCTATTAAGGACTTAAATCAACTTACTTGAAGTTCTCCCATTGTGATGTCTAGTTTAGACAACAATGATCTTCTCAAATCAAGCTTTCCTAATAAATATGACTTCCCGAGTTTGTCTCATGGAAGTCATACTTCTCTTCCTCCACCACCTCGAATCATTCTCCCTGGCCCAAAAGTTTAAAGACTTGAAAAGTTCAAGATCACTCAATCCCTACTCACAATAAAACATAAAATTGGAAGTCATGTGTGCATTCGTGTCTTAGGACCGAAGTCACAGATAGATAGGTTGAGAATGTTGGGTGTCATTGTCCTAAAGAAGTTGGCTATTGAATGGGTCTTTCAGTCACTTCTTGAGTCATATAGAAAGACTACTATGTGACAGGTCACGACATGACCCTAATGGATCTTTCTTATTTGCTTATTGCTGCTGAATCAGAAATGATTTGGTACAATAGTCAAGCAAATATGGATGGAAGGTCTATTTCTCAAACTTCCATGGACATGGACAATGGTAACATTGGAAGTCCAGGAAAACTTTCTCTTCCCAATGGAAAGGGATCGGCCTTAGTCAACTCGGTTGACCGGAAGGTAAAGAGAAAGTCTAAGACTGGAATAGCCTTTTGTACCATTCCCAAAGAGTCTATATGTTTTCATTGTGAAGAAAAAGGGGCATTGGAATCGAAGCTGCCCTCCCTACCTGAAAGGAAGCAGAATCAAAAATTTGACTCTACTTCAGGAAAGTCCACTATCTAACTCTATTAAGCTCCCAGTTGATGACTCTTAATACAAAATGTGACTCGGTTGCATTTTGATATTTAGTAGGATCAAGCAAAGGGAAGGAAACTTAAAGAAAGAGTATGTTGAATCTGATCGCGAAGATGGATTTCTATCGCTTGGTTGAAGATCAGATTCTTGAGCTACTTCTTAGGAGTTATGATAGATTGCTAGGAAACATGTAACATGATAGTTTTCATTTCAAGTTACATTGTAAGGAAAAAGTTTTTCAGCAGTTTTGAAAAATTAATAAAAGGTTGTTTTACTTTATTTTATATCTCCTTATAGTGGCATTTATGAAAACTTGATGTTTGTATGTTTCTAGCAATATTGGAAATATGAGTTTGATTCTTTCGTTTGTGGTAGTGTCTAAATTTACCAAATAAGGAAAGATTCTCATCACCCAAGTCTCAAGTGGACCGAAACTTGGACTCATGCAAGTTGTTTAGTATGATGAATGAGAATTTTCATTTTTGGAAAATTAAGACTAGTTCCTTGTTCACATGTATATGTGACTCAAGTAAAGGACTAAGGGATCAAGTACACATTCTTGTGCACTAGCCAAATTCCACCACAAAAGATGGATAAGACTATTCGTCATGATTTACTAAGGTTTAGTAAATATGATTATACTTACAAGCCTAAGTATAATTCTGAGACATTGGAAAAGTTCCAAATGTATGGCAGAGCGAATAAGAAGAATCAAATTAGGCAGAAGGATAAAAGTTTCTCAAATCTGAAAAGATGGGAGAGTACTTTAGTTACATGTATATATGATCATCTTAATGATTAAGATACCTTATCACAATTCATCCTCTAAGTGCATTCTGATAGCTAAGAAGAGGAATCATGAATTGTTGAAGTGGTTAAATCAATAAGATGAGTCATACTTAGTTCCAAAACAATTCTTAGAGTTATACTCCAAGATTGTAACTTGAGTGACACGTCTTAAAGGAGGTTTAAAACACTTGTCAAATGTAAGAGTAAAAGTTTTCTACTCTTGTACATTTGAAATTGGTAAGATGTGATGTTTTGGATAAAACAAAGACCAACTAAGGCCAATTATGTGAAGTGTTTGTCTTGATTAGAATCCACACTATCTCTTGAATATTTGACAAGAAAGTCTTATAGGTCAAGAAGACAGTGGGAGTCTAAAAGATCCTGATAGAGTTTCAAGAACTAATCAAGAATAAAACTTGTATTTCATCACTAGCACACAACTAGAGGTTTATAACCTATTGTGTTGACATTTCTGTGCCCATTCCAGTTAAGTTGGCTAGAACATTTGAGTTCTACATGTTCTCAATTGTTTACATAACTACTTGGAAGCAATGGCAGGCCCTTGTGTTGCCAGGCGACAAGAAGTTAAGATTACACAAGTTCGATCCATATGAGTTAGGATTTGTCACTAACCTAGTCTTGTGATTATGGTTTTGACAAATTCAAGTGGATAAGAACACATACACCATAAAATCTAAGGTTCATAAGGTTTCTCTCCGATTCATGAAAAATAATGGTGAGGAAACACTTCCACCAAGTAGATTTTAAGTAGATAGCAATATTTGCATTCTCAAAGTCGTTAGTAGAGCACACTAACATGGACTTATGAGAAATAGCAAAGGTCTAAACAATTAAGAATATGATTACGGCATCCCTTTTCATAGTTCTGAAATTGTTTAGACACACATGTGAGCTATCTAAGATAAGGTGTATGTTTTTTATAAAGTCTTATCAAAGCAATTTAGTATCTGAAATCTGAACTTTGGTAAGAAAGTCAATAAAGTGTTGATTTCTACAAGTCCAGTAATTTCTGGATACATGTCAAAGCTAGTGGGAGCATAAGTGTTATGCTAATAATCATCATGTTAGTGGGAGCATGATAATTATGATAAGTATTGCAAGTTAGCAATGTTAATTATAGAAAACAAAAGTTTCAATTCGTGAGGTTGCAGGGGTTGAAAAAGTTGTTTTGCTATAATTAAGGGAGAGGAAATTATACTTCTTGTCAATTCTAAAAGGCTTCATTTTCAATTCTAAAAGGCTTAGATTGATATTTTAATCACCTTTAGTCAAGAATATATATATGAATTTCATGTTGGATTGATTCGACTTAAGGAAATTATATATATTGCGTTCTCAAAATTCGATTACGATTACGGCATCCCTTTTCATAGTCAAATTTTGAGAACATGGCAAACAAAAAATTATTATGGCAAAAGACTGGTCTAGAACCATGTCTTTATGTGAAACATCATGAATCGTGTCTCATTTACTTTGGGTACAAGGTCGATTACATGTGCTATAATATTTATTCTTTCTGAATTTTCCAAATGCCTTGGGGCATTAAGGAGGAAAATGTATAGAATTGGATATGACTAAAGTGATTAAGCAATTGTCGAGGACAATCTAAGGTTTACCAAAGATTAGTTGCTCAAGGACAGTTGGAAGTATACTGTTAATATTGGAAGGACCATATTGACATAGTCTGAAAAGAGGCAACTCTTGTTCAGAAGTGGTAGTCAAAATGGGAATATAGAGTTGTCTTCATAGGTGGAAACAATCTGTGTAAGGTTAAAGAAACTTAATGCAAGAATCATGTTCAAAGCAATGCTCTTTGAATTTGAGACATCGTTTCCATGGAATTGCTCTCCATTGGAATACTCTGTAATGATTGTTGCCAAGTCTTTGTGGCTTTGTGCATAATCATTACAAGAGGAATAGTGCATATAAGTTTAAAATCTAAACAGATTTCGATAAATGATAGGAATTTGGAATTCTTACATTTAAGACAAGGATTTGGGAGTGTGAAAAGAGAATCATTGAAATTATGTTCAATTGATCTAGTTTACAAAGAAAAGGATCATAGACATAGAGTGCTTACTTGGTGTATGGCAAAGCTATTGTTTAGAAAAACATAGTGTACATGCTTGGAGCATGGGACAACTAGTGTTTTTAATTCAAGTATAAAGTTGATAAAACCGAAACAATGAATAATGAGTAATCAGTATGGTGATAAATAAAAGTGGTCTATTTATATTCATAGGGTTTGATACCATATTTGATTCATTTATTCTTGTGTTTCACTTTACATGTTTTGACTTCCATAATAACTAGGTTATTCTTCCGGAATGACTAAGTTATTCAAACCATGCACAGTCGGTCATATGTTGGAAGTAGATATGAATCAAGACTGTCATGGGTTGGATTGTAGAGGTCCAAGTTGGTGGACAAAGTTGTGCTACAACACTCATGAGTGCTCATAAGTTATGAGTATTGGATTCAACCCACGCTCATTTGAATCACTTCATGGATTTTATCACGAGTGATCATGAGACGATAATATCGTATATTCTTCAAACCTAGAGATATGAGTTGTTACTATGAGTTGGTTATACATTGATTGCACGAAACCGCATTCGGTAACTCGATGTTATAAAACGTGCCTTTGTGTATGATTCAACAAGTAGTAGGACAAGCCATATGAGTCGAAGTTTATCCATTCCTTTTACCTTCAAACAAGTAGCCAAACCACCTATGCGAAATTTCTCGGTTTTCGCGTCAAAACTTCTAAAATCCATAACTTTCGCATACGAGCTCCGTTTTTGACGTTCTTTATATGCACGCATAGGTAAAATTACGCTCTACAACTTTCATTTAGACTTCGTCGGCTAATTTTGAATTTAATTTTTATATTATTATTTTTAACAGACCGGGACAGGAAATCCGTTAAAAATTCATAACTTCTTCATCCAACGTCCGTTTTCGTCAGACTTTTTACCGTTATACTACTAATGACGAGACCTTCGATTCTCGTTTAGGTCGTGTCGGCTAAAAATCACTCGATCTAAAATTCGAGTTTTTAGTTGTCTACTGCTAATCTGAAACTTGTAAAAATCATAACTTCCTCATACGAAGTCAGATTTGGGCGTTCTTTTTATACATACGCTCGGTTTAACGAGCACTACAACTTTCGTTTAGATCACTAAGGCTAAAAAGTAGTTTATCAAAAACTCACTTTTTACGACATTCGGCACCGTGCCGGTTTGTCGCGAAACTCCGACAAGTCATAACTTCTTCGTTATAACTCGGATTTCGGCATTCTTTATATATCCGGAAACCTTGAGACATATACTACAACTTGGTTAAGATTAATCCTTTTAAATAATCTTCCATCAAAAAGTCATTTTTGATGCTTATCGTCTCTAAATTGACTAGCCCGGATCTACGGGCGTTACAATTATCTCCCCCTTAGGATGATTACGTCCTAGAATCATCAACGAAAATAGGACTTGTATAATGATTCCATATGTTATCTTTCCATCCTAAGTAATAACCATAATGCTCAATCTTACACCTGCTCTTCGTACTAGGGTGGACTTTCAATCGTAACCTACAAGTTACAAAATAAATCCTTATTGAGGACTCCTTCTTCTTCTTAGGATAAGTACTTCCCCTTATCTATTGTAACAGATCGACAGGTCATGTTCTAATGACCTTCATAGGATGATGCAACGTCTAGACTCAAGTCTCTTTGAGTCAAATTCCAGAATGGAATATACCTTCGTTCGTATCTTAATGTGATATAATCACATTTTAGCATATAGCATTTCCAGCTACAAGCTTTATTAACAATGAGCGCGACGCTATCGATCGCATTAATTTCAACCTTCTGACTTTAGTCAGATGCTACATCGAACTTGGTCCTCTGAACCATGTAACAAACTCATCGTAGTCGGACTCAATTTGATATGACCACTAGGGTCGGAATAACAACCAACTTACTAGTCATTACCGAAACAAAGGTAATGTCATATCCGAATAAAACGGAATCAATCACTAGTTTCTTGGTAACCTTGTGACTTTCCCTGATCCAAGCGTGAGTCCTGTGCTTCCAGTAGTATAGATCTCTACTACTATTCACACCTACTCATACTCGTCCCAAGTACTGTTTCGCAGTCTCCAAGTCCTAAAATCACAAAACAATTTAACACATACGAATCTGTCAAACTAATCATAGAATTTTCCTAGACTCTACTAGGACTTCTTCCACGCGTACCTTCAATCATCAATTCTACTTCAACTTGGTTGGTGATGGAAATTCCAGACGATGGGACAACTTCAAGAATTACACCAACCATTCATCATCCCGCCAATCGGAGGTGTACTTCAGATGTACCGTACCCCTCTAAACGTTCCGTTATTTTATTAGACATTCTAAAGGCAAGATACCACTCTTATGATATCTTCTGATAGGTATCATTCACTATCATAAACTTTTCATTTCTTCCATCTACTCAATTCTCTACGAGTCTTCACCATAATGTTTTGTACACCCAAGCAGACGTTCGGTGTACTGGGCGAGAACTTAAGATAGGAAAGCTTTATTTACGATAAACGTATAAATCTCCTTATCACTTCGAAGCGTTTACATGTTAGTTCTAATCTCGTAATCATACGCTTAGAATCCTACACACATAAAGTTTCCAGATCCGGTCGGCAACAGACCATAGATCCGAACAAATAATAGCATATAAGGCATCCTTATAGCTATAACATAAAATATTTAACACATAAAAATTTTTAGGCATCTTTCCTAAAATAAACTTGTGCTCGTGTCTAAAATATAGCAGACACTCATCTCACAATCATCGCTTAGCATTCTAAGTTTAAGTCTAGAAATCCTACAAATTCCTAGTTCGCTTAAACTAATGCTCTGATACCAACTGTGACATCCCCAATTTCACGGCCAGAAAAAACCGATTTCGTTTATGCTTTTTAAAATAAAATCAGAGAAATCTTTTTAAAAGATGTTGCGGAATTTGTTCCCAAAACAAAACATGATAAAAATTTATCAAAACCTTTCTTTAAGAAATAGATATTCTCATTTTATATTAAAACCTCGGGATGTCATGTTCCGATACAGATCAAAAGCATAAACACGACATTATAAGCCTTACATCAGTTATTTACAACTACTGGCCTATAATCCAAAAATCACTCATTGTCATCATCCGACTATGCTCGGGGTCCACTACCTGTAATATAAAAAGCTGAGTGGGTCAGGCTTGGAAGGCTGGTGAGCATATAGGGTTTCCAACCCACAATAAATAATAAACTCTTTAAGTTTATCAATCAACAAATAATTTATTAATTTCATCAACCAAAAACAACCCTAATTACCCATTCCCATTATCCTCCCCTTACGTCCCTAAAACAACTATCACAAGGGACCTAGCCTAAGGATTTTCATTAGGGGTGACAACATTGCTTCAGGGGTTCCTCAACAATTTATATCAAATAAGGCAACCAATGGGGTGACAACATTGCTTTCCTCAACAATTTATGTCAAACCATACATCCTAATATAAAACAACCAATAAGGTGACAACATTCCTTTCCTCAGCAATTTATGTCAAATAAGACAACCAATAGGGTGACAACATTGCTTTCATCCGTAATTTATGTCAAATAAAGCAACCAAAGGGGGGTGACAACTTTGCTTTCCTCAGCAAATTATGTCAAACAAGACAACCTAACATAAAACAACCAATAAGGTGACAACATTGCTTTCCTCAGCAATTTATGTCAAATAAGACAACTAATAGGGTGACAACATTGCTTTCCTCTGCAATTTATGTCAAATAAAACAAACACCGGGGTGACAACATTGCATTCCCTCAGCAATTTATGTCAAATAGGCACGAAGTCACATCGTCGCCAATGTTTATACAACAGGCACTACGTCACATAGTCGCCAGGGTTTATACAATAGCCACTACGTCTCATAGTCGCCAGGGTTTATACAATAGGCACTACGTCTCATAGTCGCCAGGGTTTATCTAATAGGCACGAAGTCACATCGTCGCCAGGGTTTATCTAATAGGCACGAAGTCACATCGTCGCCAGGGTTTATCTAATAGGCACAAAGTCACATCGTCGCCAATGTTTATACAACAGGCACTAAGTCCATAGCTGCCAACGTACTAAATACATAGCTACCAACGTACATCTATACTGTACTAAATTCGTAGCTACCAACGTACTAAATACATAGCTACCAACGTACATCTATACTGTACTAAATTCATAGCTACCAACGTACATCTATACTGTACTTTTATCCCTCATACTTTATCTACCCATGTTTTACCTAACATATTTGAAGATAAAATATATATACATTTTAAATCATTTTAAACATGTATAAAACATTCATTTAACATCCATCTCAAATAAACAAACAACATATATACACATAGCACGTATTTCATATAAAATACTTCATATCTATGTGTAAGATGAAAGTGACTATACACTCACCTGATTTAATGAAAATCGGGCAGCAATTCGTTTCCTAAAACGATCGTTTCTAATAAAATCGGGAGTTTTATTGAGAAACCGGGCTCTGCGAGGGTCGGGCCTCGAAACCAAAAAAATAAATTTCCCGAGCTTCTCGGGTACTCCGGGGCGTATTCCGGGGGTTATAATCGATACCGGGTCTTCGGGGGATGTCGAGATAGCAACAATATTGAAAAAGGGCCAAAATTGTCAATTTCCTAAAAGTAGCCGGGCAATCTCGCAGGCCTTGTATTTGTAGGCGAGGGTTCGGACCGAGGGGGGGGGGGGCAGGTGGCAGCATGTGGCTCGCATGCGAGGCTCCAGGTGGCTCGTTCGAGGCTTGGACACGTGATGACACGCGACATCTTCGGATTGAACCAACGCAGCTCGGATCGAAGAGTCAATGTACACGCGTCGGATGTGCGAGGGCCGAGACTTCGGTCGAATCCGGAAGCGACACGCCTCGCCAGCTGGCCTCGGGTGACTCAGCAATTTAGACACGTGGCTCGCATGACTCACCAATTTCGGACACATGGCACTCATTCAGCAAAGGTGACGTGGCCGAAGCAACCTATGCGAATTTTCTCGGTTTTCGCGCCAAAACTTCTAAAATCCATAACTTTCGCATACGAGCTCCGTTTTTGACGTTATTTATATGCACGCGTAGGTAAAATTATGCTCTACAACTTTCGTTTAGACTTGTCGGCTAATTTTGACTTTAATTTTTATATTATTATTTTTAACAGACCGGGACAGGAAATCCGTTAAAAATTCATAACTTCTTCATCCGACGTCCTTTTTCGTCAGACTTTTTACCGTTGTACTACTAATGACGAGACATTCGATTCTCGTTTAGGTCGTGTCGGATAAAAATCACTCGATCTAAAATTCGAGTTTTTTGTTGTCTACTGCTAAGCTGAAACTTGTAAAAATCATAACTTCCTCATACGAAGTCAGATTTGGGCGTTCTTTTTATACATACTCTCGGTTTAACGAGAACTACGACTTTCGTTTAGATCACCAAGGCTAAAAAGTAGTTTATCAAAAACTCAATTTGTACGACATTCGGCACCGTGCCGGTTTGTCGCGAAACTTCGACAGGTCATAACTTCTTCGTTATAACTCGGATTTCGGCGTTCTTTATATATCCGGAAACCTTGAGACATATACTACTACTAGGTTAAGATTAATCCTTCTAAATAATCTTCCATCAAAAAGTCATTTTTGATGCTTATCGTCTCTAAATTGACTAGCCCGGATCTACGGGCGTTACAAGTAACCTTATACCTCCTTATAGACTGGCTTCGTGAATGAGGCCTACTAACGGTAAGACTGACTTGTCTTATACACACACACAAACACACACATATATATATATATATATATATATATATATATATATATATAAGTATTAAACTTTAATATTATATTAGTATAAGGGTTGAATTTTAAACTTTTAAAATTCTGGGGTTTGGAATTAAAGTTTCATAAATGAGACTCTTCAAGTTCCAAAACTTGAGGGCAAGTTTTGTAACTTGTCAAGACCTTTGATTTCCATAACTTATGGATTTTAAAGTTCCATGAATGAGAACTTTCAAATTCCAAACTTGAGGATAAGTTATGAAACCTTTCAAGTTCTCTTGAATTCTATAACTTACAATAGTTAATGGTTTCATAAATAAAGAATATTCATAATCCATAACTTGAGGACAAGTTATAGAACTTTTCAAGAACACATAAATCAAATTAAACTAATCCAATTATCATATAATCCATCATTTACCAAGTTGACCTAGTTCATATTCAGGATAGTTTCAAATTTTACCAATAATTAGTTTTTCATAAAATCAAGTAATTATCTTAAAATTTGATAACCTTCATGGTTTTGGACGGGGATAAACATTACCATACTAATAAAATCAAATTTTATGAACCAAAAACTCGTCGAATGCCATAAACTCAAAGATTCTGCCAAAAACTCAAAGATTCTACCATCAGATGCACCAACTCGTCGAATGCCATAATGGACTCGTCGAGTTCAAGGCAAACATCATCCAACTCGTCGAGTTCAATGATAGACTCGGCGATTTGGCCCTGGCAGAATCCCGAAATGCAGTTTTTTCAGCTTTGAAAATTACACAATTGCATCAATACAATAGAAAACACCCATGGCCCTGATACCACTGTTGGGTTTTATGTACTCTAACATTCCTATGGTGCACATAGAACCTTAATGCTTTGGATCTAAGTTTTCTCTAATTATACATGCAACATTGATATCCAAAGCATGAAGCCTAAACTAACATACAAAATTCGATACATGAATCATAATACTAGTTTAAAAAAGATTACCTTTTTATGTAGCTACTAAGACTTTGGTCTTGTGAGAACTTAGCACCCCAAGTATTGTGCCTCAAACAAGTCACAAACACCAATAAACAACTAGATGGATATGAGAGAGATTTAGGAGACTAGAGATCGGATTCTACTTATTGGAATGCAAGGTGTAACCGATTTTAGCTTATGAATATATATATATATATATATATATATATATATATATATATATATGTGTGTGTGTGTGTGTGTGTGTTGAATATCAAGGGTCATGTGTAACCCTAATCCATACCCATAAGCTTATGATCCACCCATTTGATTTGGATAAATACTTCATGGATTAATCCATAAGCCCATCACAAATCAAACCATGGATCATTAGCCCAACTCATATGTATCAATTTAATTAGTCTCTTTTGATCACTAAATTAATTCTAGATTAATTCTTGACCAATACTAATTAAATAATATGATTCCTCAATTAATATATTATACTTATAATATATTAATAAATCATAAATAACCTCTTACTCAAATATCCATCTATCAAATTGTTCTGGTGAAGGCAATCCGAATTGGACCATGCTACTATCGTGTCAAGTACATACCAATTATAGTTATGGGCTTAGACACCTAATCCAACAAAATCATCATTCTTTACAAAATAGTTTTCAAAACATGTTTAATATCGGAGTTTTCCCAAAATCTTAAAACATAACACGAGGAGGTGCACGATCACGCCTTCGCCTTCCCGCGATCCTCTGAGGTACCTGAAACATAACCCAAAATCGTAATCCCAAAGCTTAGTGAGTTCCCCCAAAATACAATCACATCACAATATCATAATAATAACAACAAACAACATGCATACAAAGCCTTCAGTCTGACTGGAACGCCTTACCGGCCTGTAGTCTACTTGGTACGCTCACAGAACCTTCAGCATGACTGGTTCGCCACACTGGGCCTTCAACCTATCTAGATTGTTCTCCGAGCCTTCGGTTTGACTGGTACGCCCCACTGGCCTTCAGTCTATCTGGGACACCCTGGGTCTATTGGCGTTCAACACAAAGCTGGAGCGCCTCAACCTAACCCACCATCACATATCAACATATAACATATCAAACACTAGCTAGCATGTACAGACAGTCATACAGATCTAACAGATCACTAATCATAGCATCATCCTATATACCATGATACAGATCTAACAGATCACTACACATAACAAGTCGTGTTGAATGTTTGGAACTCATGCATGAATTAAGACCCTTGGAAAGGTCTTAATGGGTTGTTGGGGATATATGGAGCATGCAAAGGCATAAAGTTGCCAACTTTATGGCTTAGGACGTATTAATGGACTTAGATCTAAAGTTGGACGTTGAAATCCCAAATATTAAGCACTTAATGGTTAAATGTGCACATTCGGCTTGTACGTCGCGTGTAGAGTGGATACGTAGCGCGTACTGCTTGAAGGGGTAGTACGCTGAGCGTACTGGAGTGGTATGCAGGACGTACGCACTCCAATTGATTTTTTGGGCTTATTTTGGACTTGTAAGCCTTTTAGGCCTTAATCAGTTATTAGGCATGGTCATATTTTGAGTTGGTGGTCTAATTTATCTGTTTTGGGCCATGGTTGCTATGGTTGGGCCTTATTGGGCCATGGTTGCTATGGTTGGGCCTTATTGGGCCATGTGGCCCATTAATAGCTTTGTACATGGACTCTAAGCCCATTAGCAAAGGAAAGACTTTTGGGCCACTATGGAAGGACTTGGGCTTAGGTAATTGGGCTCTTTAATCAGGTTGTATACAATCCTAATTTTAGGTTAATGACATTATGGTTCAGCACGGGTGGTTTCAGACTGTTAGGCGAGTAGCTTTTTGTTGGATAAGGTGTCTAAGTCTATAACTATATTTTGTATGTACTTGACCCGACCCGGCATGGTCCATTTGGGTTGCACTTCACCAAAACAATTTGTATGGATAATCTTTTGAGAATAGTATATTTATGATTTATTAATCTATTATAAGTTATAATATATTAATATGAAATCATATTATTTAATTAGTATTGATCAAGAATTAATTTGGTGATGAAAAGAGACTAATTAAATATGGACTCTTATATATAGAATTGGACAATGTTCATTTAGTATGGGCTAAGCTTGCATGGAAGTCCATGGATAGTCCATGGAGCTTTTAACCCATGGATCTTATGGAAATGAAAGGTCATGGGTATTAGGGTTTACATGGATGTAACCCTAATCCACCATATTATATAAAGGAGTCCCTGGCACTTGAAATTGGCACTAGTGTGTGAGATAAGAAGGCATAGCCGATTTCTAATAGAGCATACCATTCTCTCAAGTTTTCCAAGTTGGTTTGGTGATTTGTGATTCCGCTTGAGGCATCCACAATATTGGTGCTAGGCTCTCATAACTCCAAGCAATCAACAACAAGAAAAGGTATGTAATCCTATCTAGATTTTATGTTACAAGTACCCCATAACATGCTAGTTAGGATATGAACTTTGGAAAAATCAAATTTGCATGTATATTAGAGAAAACATAGATCCAAGGTTTCTAGGGTTGCATGTACATCATAGGAGTGTTAGAATGCTCAAAACCCTTCAGTGGTATCAGATCCTAGGCTTGTTTTCCTTGTACTTGATGCAAATTGCTGAAAAGGATCAAAATTCTGCTCACTGTTCAGTGAACTCGGCGAGTCCATGGAGGGACTCGACGAGTCCATGTGTTATTTCATCCTACTCGTCGAGTAGGTTCTTGCACTCGGCGAGTAGGAGGCCCTGTGTGCAGATTTTCGAGTTTTGCTGCTGGAAATGGACTAGAATCATTACCCAAAACTGTTTTGGACTTATAAAACCTGTTTTTGGTGTGGTAATGATTATGCTAATCCATTTACAATGGTTATTATCAAATTTTCAAGTTTTATATATGTTTGTATGATTCTTGAAATTGTTGATATGAATGTTCATGCTTATGAGTTTTAGTAGATCATAAGAATTATTTGCAAATTGTTTGTTAGTGTAATTCTTGATCTAAATGCCAATTAATGGACTCCATAACTTCTCCTCAAGTTATGGAATTTCAAAAGTCTTTTCTTTAAAACCATTAAAACTCATAAGTTATAGAAATGAAAAGTTTTTGAATAGTTTCAAAACTTGCCCTCAAGTTTTAGAATTTGTAAAGTCTCACACAAACTTTAATTCCAACCCCTAGAGTTTTAAAAGTTAAAATTCAACCCTTATATATATATATATATATATATATATATATATATATATATATGTATAAGATCAAGTCAGTTTTACCATTAGTAGGCCTCATTCACGAAGCCGGTCTATAAGGGGGTATAAGGTTGTTACCTATAAAACGGCAGCTTAATGGGTGTCCACTCTCACGCACCGCTTTCTTGACTGGTGGAGGGTCGTTAGCTGAACGGGTAGGACAAGGACTATAATTCTCATTAAAAGTATAATGATAAATATAAAGTAACTAAACCTTTTATAAATTCCCAATTTTAGTTACTTTAGGAAAATGCGAATTTGGTGCTAACCCATGAAATTACACTTTGTACCTTACCAAGTCGTTAGTGGAGCATGTGTGGTTAACTGGCACACTAATATGGAATAGTAAGTGTGGAAAAGGGTAACTTAATGTTTATCATAGACCGGTGGAGCGTGTGTGGTTAACTGGCACATCGATTAGGTGATAAAATTAAGGGTACCAAGTTAATTTGTATGGTTATTCACACCTTGTTTTATGATCCTCGGCATCCCAGTCACAAACTTGAAAGGCACAATAGAGATTTAAACATGCCATTGAAAAGTTCAATGAATCTCAAAAGAATATAGGAATTTCAATTCATTAAAACTTAATAATTTATTTCGTTTTTCATGGTAGAAATTGGTGAATCGTCATTCACCTACCTTCAAATATTTTATAGCTTGGATTACGGCATCCCTCTTCCAAGTTATAAAGTATTGTGTTGGGTCCTAGCCTTAATATTACATTTGGGTGTCTTATTAAGGATTCTTTATCTAATTTAAACTTGTTTTTCTTTCTTTTCAGATGTCTTCCAACAATGCTTCAGGCGCAAACCCTACCGGCTCCTTCTCTCTCATCAACCTTTGTGGGAGGGTCATTTTTGATGGAACTAATTTCAATGACTGGATTAGGAACATCAGAATGGTCACATGTTATGAGGACAAGGAATATGTCCTTGACAAGGAGCTTAAGGAACTTGATGAGTCGTTTGCTCCTCCACATGAGGTTGTTGATTTTAGGAAGCATGAGAAACATGCCACAAAGGTGGCTTGTATCATGCTTGCCACTATGGCACCTGAACTCCAAAAGTCCTATGAGGACTTATACCCTTTTGAGATGCACCAGGATCTGATGGAAATGTACCATCAGAGTGCTCGTCAAGAGAAGTATGAAATTATCGCCTCCATGATAACAACTAAGATGTAGGATGGAGAGTCCATCACGGGCCACCTACAAAAAATGCAAAGATTCGTGGACCGTTTGCTCAAACTGAATGTGAACTTTGTGTTGGATTAGTGTCTAAGCCCGTAACTATATTTGGTATGTACTTGACCCGGTTATGCATGGTCCTTTTGGGTTGCCTTCATCAAAGCAACTAGACAAGGTAATTTAAGGAGAGAGAGAGGATATTATGGTTTATTAATATATTATAAGAATAATATATTAAAAGAGAAATCATATTTATTTAGTTAGTATTAGTCATAAATTAATTAGGAATTAATTTGGTGACTAAAAGAGATTAATTAAATAAAGGGGCTTAAACTGTCAAATGTGTGATAGTTGAGTTTTGGGCTGGGAAACCTAATGGACTAAGGGGGAACGAAATTATGATGAAGGATCATCATATTTTCGTCCAAGGCCTTATTCCAGAAGGTTCCTTGGGCTGCTTGGTGGCTAAGCTGTCCATTAGGGTTTAAGCTGAAACCCTAGCAGCCTACAGTATAAATAGAGACCCTTGCTTGCAATTTTTGGCGACTTGCTTCCAAGAGAAACCCTAGGGTCGATTTTAGTATTCTCCCTCCTCTCTCATAATTGCCTTCTTGCTTGTGGTGTTTGTAAGCCATTAGAGGAGTTGCACTTGTGACTCTAAGCTCAAGAAGAAGAAGATTCAAGAGGTTTTCCAAGAGGTAAACTTTAAGATCTGGTAGTATTTGATATGATTAAAATATGTATGCTAGATTAGGGTTTGTATGTCTTGGATTCAATTGCATGTTCAATAGAGAAACCTAGATCCAAGCATTAGGGTTTGCATGAGCACATAGGAAAGTTCTTATGTATAAAACCCTTCAGTGGTATCAGAGCCTTGATTGGTTTCTGTTGTATGTGATGTAATTGCGAATTTTTGCTGAAAGTCATTTTTTCTGGCCTCTTCCCGACCCAACTCGGCGAGTCAGTATCTGGACTCGGCGAGTTTCCCCAACTCGGCGAGTTCAGGTTGCTACTCGGCGAGTTTGGGAGTCAGACAGAGGATATCTCGGGATTTCTTGCTGTTTTGCTTAAGGATAAATGTCAAAATCGTTTTTTAATGATAAAATCCGAATTTTATTATATTTAAATGATTATCCTTACCAAAACAAAAGATAATATCAAATTTTTTAAATAATTGTTTCTTTATATGATAAATATTGATTGTTTAAATTATTTGGCAATTATCTTGTGAATAAAATTGGATTAGGTCAAATATAGATAATCATAAAATTAATTGTTTAATTTGTATTATTTGTTATTTGATCCCTTGTGTTTTGAAAAGTTCAAAATTTGCCCTCAAGTTTTGAAATTTAATTTTTTGATTAAAAGATTAATTTTGAAAATTTTAAATTTCAACCCTTAGAGTTTTACAAGTTTAAAATTCAATCTTATACTTTATCTATTACAAGATTAATATATATATATATATATATATATATATATATATATATATATATATATATATATATATATATATATATGTATGTATAAGAACAAGCTAGTCTTATCGCTAGTAGGCCTCATTCACGAAGCCAGTCTATAAGGGGGGTATAAGGTTGCTGCCTCTAAAATGACGCTTAATGGGTGTACACTCACACCTACCGCTTCCTTGATTGGTGGAGGGTTGTTAGCCGAACGGATAGGATAGGGCATTTAATTCCTCATTATAAGTATAATGAATATTGCAAAATAACTACAATGTTTTTACAAATTCCCAATCTTAGTTACTTTAGGGTAAAATGTGAAAATTGATGCTATTCCATGAAATTACACTTTGTACCCTTGTCAAACGTTAGTGGAGCGTGCGTGGCTAACCGGCACACTAATTTGGGATTGACATTGGTGGCGAAGGGTGGCTCGATGTTTATCATAGATCAATGGAGCGTGCGTGGCTAACCGGCACATTGATTAGGTAATAGAGACATTGAGTGCACCACGTTGATTCGCATGGTTATTCACAACTTGTTTGCGATCCTCGGCATCCTAGTCGCAAATTTGAAGTGCATATCGAGATTTAAACATGCCATTGAAATGTTCAATGAATCTCAAAAGAAATCTAGGAATTTTCAAATACATTTAAAACTTAATTTTTTGTTTTTCATGGTGAAAATTAGTGAATCGTCATTCACTTACCTTCAAATTATTTGCTTTTAGATTACGACATTCCTTTTCTAAGTTGTAAATAATGTTGTTGGATCCTAGCCCTAATTTCTCATTTGGGTGTTATTTGGGGATTCATTTCTAATCAAATTTTGTTCCTTTCTATTTCAGATGTCTAAAGCAAACGCAAACAACGCTTCTGGGCCATTCTCACTAATGAACCTATGTCAAAAGGTGACATTTGATGGGTCGAATTTCAACAAGTGGATGAGATACATTCGCATGATAACTCGCTACGAGGACAAAGGATAACTAGAAAAGATCAACCCAGAAGTTGCTACTCATGAAGAGTTGGCCGCCTTTGAGGCCCACGAGCGTGATGCTACGAAAGTTCATTGCATCATGTTGGCCACCATGAACCTCGAACTCCAAAAGTCCTATGAGGACATGTATCCATATGAGATGCATCAAGATTTGCTGGACAGGTACCACCAAAGGGCGAGGCAAGAGAGCTATGAGATCATTACTAACATGATCACCGCTAAGATGGGAAGTGGAGAATCCCTAACCGCTCATTTGCAAAAGATGCAAAGGTATGTTGATCGTCTTTTCAAACTTAATGTTAAGTTTGATGAGGATTTGGCTATCGACATCATCCTCCACTCCTTGCCCTCCTGCTACAACCAGTTCAGAATGACCTACCACATGAACAAGGAAGAGGTCACCCTGAGTAAACTTCAAGGGCTCCTGAGGACTGCTGAGAGCAACCTCAAGGACAAATCTATTGCATCATCCTCTATTGTGGCTGCTCCTGTGTTGGCAATTGGTCAAGGAAAGGGTAAAAAGAGGAAGGCTCCTTCTAAGAGCCACCAAAAGGGTAAGACCCATGATGGTTCCTCTTCAAGTGGGACCAAAGCAGGTTATGTTAAGCCATCTTCTGACCCCAAGGAAGCAGAGTGCTTCTACTGCCACCAGAAGGGCCACTGGAAACGAAGCTTCCCTAAATATTTGCAAGATATTAAGGATGGGAAGATAAAGCCCACCTTTGCAGGTATGTATTTAATTAAATATAATAACTCATCACTTGCTACGTCATGGGTCCTTGATAGTGGATGTGGTTACCACATTTGTTCTGATTTGCAGGGGCTAAAAGAAAGTAGGGAAGTGGAGCATGGAAGAATAAACTTGATCATGGGAAACAAGAGGTCCACACCAGTCACCAAGATCGGAGTTTATTCCTTAGTGTTGAGTAATGGGTTAGGTCTAGATTTAAATAATTGTTGCTATTCGCCAGATATGGCAAGAAACATCATTTCTTTTCATGGATTATTTAGACATGGTTTCAGATATTCATTTGATAATAGCAATGGTTCTATTAATGCTTATTTGAATGGTGTTTTTTATTTCAATGCATTACCTTGTAATGGGATTTATGAATCTGTGTTGATTGTAGATAATTTAGGAAATGATGTCTTGAATATTGATTCGTCCAATAGTTTGGACAAGGCATGCTTGTGGCATTGTCGCCTTGGCCATGTTAACAAGAAACGCATAACCCAACTCCAAAAGGATGGAGTCTTGGAGTCATTCGACCTTAGGGACGATGACGTGTGTGAGTCTTGTTTACTTGGGAAGATGACCAAGTCGCCCTTTACTGGCACATGTGAAAGGGGTGAGGGTGTATTGGATCTCATACATACTGATGTATGTGGACCCTTTAGATCCACCACAAGGGACGCTTGTCGCTTCTACGTGACTTTACAGATGATTATAGCAGATATGGAAATATCTACTTAATCAAGCAAAAGTCAGATGCCTTTGAAAAGTTCAAAGAGTTTAAGAATGAAGTAGAGAATCAGTTGGGCAGGAAAATCAAGATGCTTCGATCTGATCGAGGGGGAGAGTACCTATGTCTTGAATTTCATGAGTATCTAAAAGAATGCGGAATTGTTTCGCAATTGAACGCCACAATTGAATGGTGTGGCTGAGAGACGTAATCAAACCTTGTTGGACATGGTTCGTTCTATGATGAGTCGTGCTTCGTTATCAATCTCATTCTGGGGGCATGCCTTAGAGACTGCCGCCCATATCCTTAACTTAGTTCCCACCAAGAAGGTTGCCAAAACACCTCACGAGATGTGGACAGGGAAAGCTCCCACGTTGGCACATATCAAGGTTTGGGGTTGTGAAGCTTTCGTAAGATGAGAGACTCACGAAAAACTAGAACATCGTAGTGAGAAATGTTATTTCATCGGCTATCCACAGAAGTCTTTTGGCTATCTCTTCTATAGACCAAGTGACAATGTTGTCTTTGTTTCTAGGAGAGGGGTTTTCAGAGAGAGAGAACTCATAAGTCAAGGAGACAGTGGGAGTCAGATTGACCTTGAAGAGCTTCAAGAGTCAGGAGATGAAGGAACCTCTAACACTGGCGTTCAACCTGAGGAGGAAGCTCCTGTTAAACCAATTGACCAGTCCTTACCTCTTAGACGTTCGAGTAGAGTTAGTGTTCCACCCCACTTGTATGGTTTCCATATTACTACTGAAGGGGATACGTTTATTAGTGATAGTACACTAATAAATCTGGACGAACCTAATAGCTACAAGGAAGCCATGGCAGGCCCGAAATCTGCTAAATGGAAAGAGGCAATGGACAGCGAGATTCAGTCCATGTATGACAACCAAGTTTGGAATTTGGTTGATAATGTACCAGGTCGTAAGACAGTCGGGTGCAAGTGGATATTCAAGAAGAAGACGGACATGGATGGGAAAGTGCACACTTATAAAGCGCGATTGGTCGCGAAGGGCTTTACTCAAACTCCTGGAGTTGACTATGATGAGACCTTCTCGCCAGTTGCTAAGATAAAGTCTATTAGGGTAATGCTCGCAATAGCTGCGTTTCATAACTATGAAATATGGCAGATGGACGTTAAAATCGCTTTCCTTAATGGGAAGTTGGCTGATGATGTTTACATGAATCAGCCGGAGGGTTTTGTCGATGCGAAGCATCCCAATAGAGTGTGCAAGCTTGAGAAATCCATTTATGGATTAAAGCAAGCGTCTCGCAGATGGAATATTTGTTTTGACGAGAAGGTCAAAGAGTTTGGTTTTCTGCGAAGCGAAGATGAGTCATGTGTGTATGTCAAGGCCAGTGGGAGTATAGTGAGCTTCCTCGTATTGTATGTCGATGACATACTACTCATAGGAAACGACATCCCAACCTTGTAGGAGGTCAAGTCCTGGCTTGCAAAATGTTTCGCTATGAAGGACCTCGGAGAGGCTGCATATATTCTGGGAATAAGGATAGTGAGAAACAGAAGTAAGAGACTGATAGGACTCAGTCAGGATACATACTTGGAGAAGGTACTAAAGCGTTTTAGTATGGAAAATTCCAAGAAAGGGGAGTTGCCAATTCAATGCAATACCAAACTGAGTAAGACTCAGAGCCCGAGTACAGAGGCAGAGATAGCTGATATGAGCCGAGTACCTTACGCTTCCGCAGTTGGCTCGATTATGTACGCTATGACCTGTACTCGCCCTGATGTGGCCTTCGCTTTGAGCATGGTCAGCAGATATCAAGGGAACCCTGGTAGAGCACATTGGATTGCTATCAAGAATATTCTTAAGTACCTACGAAGGACCAAGGAATGGTTTCTAGTCCTCGGTGGGAGTGATGACTTAAGGGTACGAGGGTACAGTGATGCTAGTTTTCAGACGGATCGGAATAATTACCGATCGCAGTCGGGCTGGTTTTTTACCCTAAACGGAGGAGCAGTGACTTGGAAAAGTTCCAAGAAAGAGACCGTAGCTGATTCAACGTGCAAATCAGAGTACATTGCGGCAAGCGAGGCGTCAAAGGAGGCTATATGGTTGAGGAACTTCATTGGAGACCTTGGGGTTATGCCATGCATAAAGGAGCCCATGGAAATTTTCTGTGATAATGAAGGAGCGGTTGCCTTAACCAAGGAACCAAGGGATCATGGTAGATCTCAACATATCGACAGAAAATACCATTTTATTAGACATCGGGTAGAAGAGGGACTCCTCGTTATGAAGAGGGTATCGTCGGAAGATAACCCAGCAGATCCCCTTACGAAGGGACTGAGTAAGGTCAAGCATTTGAAGCACGCTAGGAGCATTGGGCTAAAGGACGATATTAGTTTAGATTAGATAGGTAGGAAACTTGTAATGGGTAATTTTGTATTCAACATTTTATGATTAAATAAAGGTGTGTTATTTATAATAAAGGTTACTATCTTGTGTTGATTATTTATCTATTGTTTCTATTTTGCATGTTTTGACTTCCTGAATAATAATATTATTATTCGAACGGTCCACAATCACTCATATGTTGGAAGTAGATATGAAAAAAGATTGTCATGAATTGGTTTGTAGATTGTCTGAAAGGTTTTAGACATAGCAAAGGTTTGCTACAAAGTTTGTGAGTGCTTATGAAATATGATTTGAGCATTGGAATAAACCCGCACTTGCTAGTATCACTTCATGAAAGTTATCACGAGCGATCGCAAGATGATAATATCATATAATCTTTAAACCTAGAGATATGGTTATTGTTTGCTCGTTGATTATGCATTGATAATACGAAAACGCATCAGTAACTTGATGTTATAAAACGTATTATTGTGTGTAACTTGGCTAGTGGATAATAAAAGCATATAAGTCGAAGTTTATCTGTTCCTTTTATTCTAAGAGGATAAAAGCAATATCTTGGCCACTCGATGATTTGGTTTGACTTATGTGTCTGGCCCGGTCAGGATGAAGTTGATGTGTTCAACTAAATTCTATGTCGAACAAATCAGATATCGAGAAACAAAAAATGCTGGACAATAAGTATTGTCGGCATGATATCTAGAATAGAGGATTATACGATCCCTTATCTGAAGGACATGATTTTGATCAGAGTTGACAGAAGCGTATAAGAGCTACGATTGCTAACCGTTTTCTGAAGTCGTGTGAGAGATATAGTTACTAGACTTATCCAAGTGGGAGACTGTTGGATTAGTGTCTAAGCCCGTAACTATATTTGGTATGTACTTGACCCGGTTATGCATGGTCCTTTTGGGTTGCCTTCATCAAAGCAACTAGACAAGGTAATTTAAGGAGAGAGAGAGAGAGAGGATATTATGGTTTATTAATATATTATAAGAATAATATATTAAAAGAGAAATCATATTTATTTAGTTAGTATTAGTCATAAATTAATTAGGAATTAATTTGGTGACTAAAAGAGATTAATTAAATAAAGGGGCTTAAACTGTTAAATGTGTGATAGTTGAGTTTTGGGCTGGGAAACCTAATGGACTAAGGGGGAACGAAATTATGATGAAGGATCATCATATTTTCGTCCAAGGCCTTATTCCAGAAGGTTCCTTGGGGTGCTTGGTGGCTAAGCTGTCCATTACGGTTTAAGCTGAAACCCTAGCAGCCTACAGTATAAATAGAGACCCTTGCTTGCAATTTTCGGCGACTTGCTTCCAAGAGAAACCCTAGGGCCGATTTTAGCATTCTCCCTCCTTTCTCATAATTGCCTTCTTGCATGTGGTGTTTGTAAGCCATTAGAGGAGTTGCACTTGTGACTCTAAGCTCAAGAAGAAGAAGATTCAAGAGGTTTTCCAAGAGGTAAACTTTCAGATCTGGTAGTATTTGATATGATTAAAATATGTATGCTAGATTAGGGTTTGTAAGTCTTGGATTCAATTGCATGTTCATTTGAGAAACCTAGATCCAAGCATTAGGGTTTGCATGAGCACATAGAAAAGTTCTTATGTATAAAACCCTTCACTTTGATGAGGAGCTGGCTATTGACATCATACTGCACTCCTTACCTCCTTGTTATGATCAGTTCCGCATGACCTATCACATGAATAGGGAGGAGGTCACCTTGAGCAAACTTCAAGAACTTTTGAGGACTGCTGAAAACAACCTCAAAGGGAAAAATGTTGTTTCTACTCCTATCACTGCGCCTGTTCTGGCAATCGGGCATGGAAAAGGGAAGAAAAGGAAGACCCCTTCGAAGGGTACCAAGGGAAAGTCTCCTGAAGGCTCCTCTTCAAGTGGAACCAAAGGTGGTTCTGCTACTCCCACTTCCAACCCAAAAGAAGCACAATGCTTCTATTGTCAGGAAAAGGGGCACTGGAAGCGAAGCTGCCCCAAGTACTTGCAGGATATAAAGGATGGGAAGATCAAACCCTCCTTTTCAGGTATTTACACTATATTGTCTAATAATTCACTACATACTAATTCTTGGGTCCTTGATACATGGTGTGGAATTCACATTTGTTCTGATTTGCAGGGACTAAGAAGAAGTGAGGGAGTGGAGCACGGGAAGATAAACTTAATCATAGGGAATAGGAAAGCATCACATGTCACCAAGATTAGAGTTTACTCTTTATTGCTAAGTAGTGGGTTAACATTAAATTTGAATAAATATTGTTACTCGTCTGAAATGGTGAGAAATATTATTTCTTTTCATGGCTTGTACAAACAAGGTTATAGTTTTTCATTTGATAATGAATGTGGTGCTATTAATGTTTTTTATAATGATGTGTTTTATTTTAAAGCATTACCTAGCAATGGTGTATATGAAGCTGTGAATGTTGTAGATAACTTAGGAAATAATGTGTTGCATATTGATTCTTCCACTAGTTTGGATAAGGCATCTTTGTGGCATTGTCGTCTTGGAGATATCAACAAGAAGTGCATAGGCCAACTCCAGAAGGCTGGAGTCTTGGATTCATTTTACTTAAAGTCAGATGATAGTTGCAAGTCTTGTTTACTTGGAAAAATGACAAAATCACCCTTCACTGGTACTTGTGCAAGGGGTGAGGGTTTGTTGGATCTCATACACACAAATGTGTGTGGACCTTTCAAAACCGCCACAAGGGATGCTAACCGCTTCTATGTGACTTTTATTGATGATTATAGTAGATATGGTTATGTCTACTTAATCAAGCATAAGTCAGAAACCTTTGAAAAGTTCAAAGAATTTAAACAGGAAGTGGAGAATCAGCTTGGCAGGAATATTAAGATGCTTCGATCCGATGGAGGAGGAGAGTATCTTAGTACAGAGTTCCTTGACTATCTTAAGGAATGTGGAATTGTTTCATAATTGACACCTCCCAAGACACGATAACTAAATGGTGTGGCTGAGAGGTGCAATCGAACCTTGTTGTACATGGTTCGTTCCATGATGAGTCGAGCTTCGTTACGAATCTCATTTTGGGGGTATGCCTTAGAGACTTCCGCCCATATCCTTAATCTAGTCCCTACCAAGAAGGTTGCCAAAACACCTCACGAGATGTGAACTGGGAAAGTTCCCAATTTAGACCACATCAAGATTTGGGGTTACGACACTTTCGTGAGGCGCGAGACTCGCGACAAGCTCGAACCTCGAAGTGAGCGATGTATTTTCATCGGCTACCCACAAAAATCCTTTGGTTACCTCTTCTACAGACCCAGTGAGAATGTGGTCTTTATGGCAAGGAGAGGGGTCTTTCGCGAGAGAGAATTTATAAGCAAAGGAAACAGTGGGAGATAAATTGACCTTGAAGAGCTTCAAGAGTCAAGTGGTGAAGGAACCTCAAACCCTAGCAATCAACCTAAGGCAGAAACTCTTGTTGAATCAACTGACGAGCCCATACCTCTGAGGCATTCCACTAGAGATAGGAATGCACCTGAGCATTACTATGGTTTCCATATTACTGCGGAAGGTGATACATTTATCAGTGATAGTATACTGGTAAATCTGGATGAACCTAACAACTATAGGGAAGCCAGGGCAGGCCCCAAGTCTGCTAAATGGAAAGAGGCTATGGACAGCGAGATTCAGTCCATGTATGACAATCAAGTTTGGAACTTGGTTGACAATGTACCGGGTCGTAAGATAGTCGGGTGCAAATGGATCTTCAAGAAGAAGACCGACATGGATGGGAAGGTACACACTTACAAGGCGTGACTGGTCGCAAAGGGCTTCACTCAAACTCCAGGAGTTGATTATGATGAAACCTTCTCGCCAGTAGCAAAGATTAAGTCTATTAGGGTTATGCTAGCCATTGCTGCATTTCATGATTATGAACTATGGCAAATGTATGTCAAAACTGCTTTCCTTAATGGAACGTTGGCTGAAGATGTTTACATGAGTCAGCCAGAGGGTTTTGTCAGTGCAAAGCATCCTGATAGAGTGTGTAAGCTTGAAAAATCCATTTATGGATTGAAACAAGCATCTCGCAGCTGGAATCTTTGTTTTGATGAGAAAGTCAAAGAGTTTGGTTTTTCGAGAAGCGAGGATGAGTCTTGTGTATATGTCAGAGCTAGTGGGAGTATAGTTAGCTTTTTGGTACTGTATGTGGATGACATACTACTCATAGGAAATGACATCCCAACTTTTCAGGAGATTAAGTCTTGGCTTGGGAAGTGTTTCACTATGAAGGACCTTGGAGAAGCTGCCTATATTCTAGGGATAAGGATATTGAGAGAGAGGAGTAAAATACTAATTGGACTTAGTCAAAGCACTTACTTGGACAAGGTGTTGAAAAGGTTCAACATGCAGAATTCCAAGAAAGGTGACTTACCGATCCAGCACAATGCCAGACTGAGTAAGGCTCAGAGTCCGAACAGAGGCTGAGATAGCTGAGATGAGTCTATTACCATATGCTTCTGCTGTTGGCTCGATTATGTATGCTATGACTTGTACCCGCCCTGATGTGGCCTTTGCTTTGAGCATGGTGAGAAGATATCAAGGGAACCCTGGCAAAGCCCACTGGACTGCGGTAAAGAATATTCTCAAGTACCTGCGAAGGACTAAGGACTGGGTCCTTAACTTCGGTGGGAGTGATGACTTGAGAGTGATAGGGTACAGTGACGCCAGTTTCCAGAATGATAGGGATAATTTCCGCTCTCATTCGGGATGGGTCTTTACCCTAAATGGAGGAGCAATTACATGGAAAAGTTCCAAGCAGGAGACAGTAGCCGATTCAACTTGCGAATCAGAGTACATAGCAGCAAGTGATGCGACAAAGGAGGCGATATGGCTGAAGAACTTCATTGGAGACCTTGGAGTTGTACCAGCTATAATGGAGCCTATGGAGATTTTCTGTGACAACAATAGTGCGGTGGCCTTAGCCAAGGAACCAAGAGATCATGGCAGATCCAAACACATTGACCGAAAATATCACTTCATAAGACACAAGATAGAAGAAGGACTCCTCGTAGCAAAGAGGGTATCGTCAGAAGATAACCCAGCAGATCCCCTGACGAAGGGACTGACTAGGTTTAAGCATTTGTAGCATGCAAGGAGCATTGGGCTGAAGGACGATATTAGTTTTAATAATTAGATAGCTATTTATGAAACTTGTAAAATGTAATTGACATTTGGTGATTAAATAAAAGTTGTTATTTGTTTATGAGTAAAGTGTTACTATCTTGTGTCAATCGTTTACTATTGTTTCAACTTTGCATGTTTTTACTTCCAGAATAATTACTTTATTCAAACACTCCATAGTCAATCAAACTTTGGAAGTATGTATGAATCAAGACTGTCATGAATTGGGCTGGTAGATGTCTAAGGTGTTTAGACATAGCAAGTGTTGCTGCAACATTCATGAGCGCTTATAAGTTATGAGTATTGGATTAAACCTACACTCACTTGTATAACTTCACGGAATTCATCTCGAGTGATCGTGAGACGGTAATATCATATAAATCTTCAAACCTAGAGCTATGAGTTGTTGACTGTGAGTTGGTTGTACATTGATTGTACGAAAACGCATCAGTAACTTGATGTTATAAAACGTGCCTTTGTGTATGATTCAACAAGTAGTTAGTATAAGCATATGAGTCGAAGTTTATTTGTTCCTTTTAGTCCTTGGAGGATTAAAAGCGATATTTGGGCCCCTCGATGATTTTTTTTTGACTGATGTACCGGGCCCGGTCAGAACCTAATTGATGTGTTCAATTTAGTTCAAATCGGAAATCGGGAAACAAACTGTTGGACAATAAGTATGACGTTGTTCCATGTATTTGTCCAGCTGATATCTTGAACAGAGGATTATATGATCACTTATCTAAAATGGCACTTCATGGTTCAACAGAGTTTTAAGAGCTTCGATTGCTGGTCGGTTCCTGAAGTCATACTTGCAACTATAGTTATAAGACTTATCCAAGTGGGAGACTATTGGATAATGTGTCTAAGTCTATAACTATATTTGGTATGTACTTGACCCGACCCGGCATGGTCCATTTGGGTTGCACTTCACCAAAACAATTTGTATGGATAATATTTTGAGAATAGTATATTTATGATTTATTAATATATTATAAGTTATAATGTATTAATATGAAATCATATTATTTAATTAGTATTGATCAAGAATTAATTTGGTGATGAAAAAAGACTAATTAAATATGGACTCTTATATATATAGAATGGGCCAATGTTCATTTAGGATGAGCTAAGCTTGCATGGAAGTCCATGGATAGTCAATGGAGCTTTTAACCCATGGATCTTATGGAAATGAAAGGTCATGGGTATTAGGGTTTACATGGATGTAACCCTAATCCACCATATTATATAAAGGAGTCCCTGGCACTTGAAATTGGCACTAGTGTGTGAGATAAGAAGGCATAGCCGATTTCTAATAGAGCATACCATTCTCTCAAGTTTTCCAAGTTGTTTTGGTGATTTGTTATTCCACTTTAGGCATCCACATTATTGGTGCTAGGCTCTCATAACTCCAAGCAATCAACCACAAGAAAATGTATGTAATCCTATCTAGATTTTATGTTACAAGTACCCCATAACATGCTAGTTAGGATATGAACCTTGGAAAAATCAAATTTGCATGTATATTAAAGAAAACATAGATCCAAGGTTACTAGGGTTGCATGTACACCATAGGAGTGTTAGAATGCTCAAAACCCTTCACTTTCGAGTTCAGCAGACAGAGGTGAGTCTCCTCACCATACCAATGGGTCTATGGCACCAAGGCCGGCCCATTTTATTATATGTGGATTGCTAGATTGATTATGTGTTATGTTGATATGGCATTTGCATGAAAGACCCCAGGGGGGTTCTCGTGGCAGTAGATTAAGACCATGTGGGGGTTCACATGGCATTTGGTGTAAGACCTTGGAGGGTTTCCATGGCATCCTAGTATGTTTGTACGTTTAGCTTGTATGATATTTCTTGGGTTAGTGAAGACCATGTGCGGATTCCCATGGCAGCTAGTGAGGACCATGTGGGGGTTCCCATGGCAGTTAGTGAAGACCATGTGGAGGTTCCCATGGCAAGTAGACCATGTGGGGGTTCCCATGACAGGTAGTTAAGACCACGTGGGGGTTCCAGTGGCACTCGGTATAAGACCTTGGAGGGTTTTTATGGCATCCCTATATCTTGTATGCATGGCTTATGTGGTTTATGTAGCTATTATAACTAATTTAGATTATGTGATTATGTGGATTGTGTGGGGTATGCTTTGGGGGAGTCATTAAGCATTAGATTACAGTTTGTTGATTGTTTCAGGTACTTCAGAGCCTAAGGACAAGGGCAAGGTTTGATGGTGCGACATGCACTCTCCGACGATTTTATTTGGGGACACTATGATATTTTGAATAAAATGTTTGATGTTATGGATTTTGAAAAAAATTGTTATTGAGATTTCATATTTTATGGGAATGTTTTGGTTATCTAAAAATGAAAAAATTATTTGGAAATTTGGGCTGTTACAAGTTAGTATCAGAGCCTTGGTTTGAGGGATTCGGGCACACCCTCGGGCGTGTCAGGACTCAAACTAAGAAAATGGTAAAATTGTTTTAAAAAAAATCAAAGTTAAAACTTCTTAAGAGCGAAAAAGGAAGATTGCAATGCACATGATCGGCTGAGCTCGAGTAAGTGGTTCCCCAATATGTTAGCCATGTTATATTGATATTTGGATTATGATAGTCAGATGGATTTTGCTATGTGTATGCTTAAAATTTTGTATACAGTTAGGATCTTATAGCCTTAGAATGATTGATTTGGGCTTATTTCCTTTTCCTTGTCTGGTTGTGGTCCTAGGCTAAAGTCTGTTATTCGAAAGTCTATTTGATCCTGTTTTGTGTATAAATTGCATGCATAGGGCAACCTGTTATTATTGATTTGAGTTCTGATTTGATGTGGATGGAGCAAATCTTAGGATAGCCTAGGATTTGAGTATGCGATAGTTTGTGAGATATGTTTCGTTCTGGGACAAATTAGAGTTATCAGGTAGATCCTTGGTGAAGGTACATGTAGGTGTGGAAGGTAGTATTGGGCCCGTACTATTGAAAACACAGGACCTGTACCCGAACTAATGTTAGATCTGTAAGCTCTAAGGAGAACCGGTGTGGGAGGATCCCCTTTTTGGATATCTTGATCATTCTTTTTATGGTATTTTAGATCAGGATGGTGGTGACACGACATGGAGCAGGGGGATCAGGACCAGGATCAGGATCTGGGTCGGGCGACGGTACCAAGCCCATTGACGAGAGGCTGCGCGCGCTTATTGCATCCGAGGTTACGAAGGGCATCCTTGACGCTACCCAAGTGATTTTTGGGACAGTTAAGGAAGGGATGATGAAGATCATGGAGGAGCGGCTAAGGTCTTTCCGAGCCGAGATTGCTGCGGGCCAGGTCGGGGCCCAAACTCCCTCGTTTCGGGAGTTCAAGGCGTCCCGAACGCCTGAGTTCTTCGGGGTTAGGGACCCCATAGCTAGTCGATGCTGGGGGGCAGACATGGAGAATGCCCAGCGCACGAGCTTTTGCCCCGAGGCGGCAAAAGTGGGGTTTGCCTCGTGTATGCTGAGGGACCGAGCCAGGGATTGGTGGGAGGAGGTGAATAGCCAGGTGGTATCAGTCGGTGTGGCTAAGATGTCATGGGAAGAGTTTGTCAGGCGCTTTGATATTGAGTTTGCACCATCTATTGAGGTGCAACGGTTAGTGACAGAGTTCTAGGAGCTCCAGCAGACCACCGAGACTGTGACGGAGATCACCGCCAAGTTTCGGGAACGAGCACTGTTGATCCCGCAGTATGCTACAAATGAGGATATGAGGAGGACACGGTATCATTCCATGCTGAGGGATGATATCCGTGAGTCCGTGAGCTTTACAGGGTGGAAAACCATGAATGAGATGGTGGAGAAGGCCCGAGAGCGGGAAATGGAGTTAGAGCTTCGCACCAAGCGGAAGCCAGAGCAGGTTCAGACAGCTGCATGTTAGACTAAAAAGCTTAAGACATTGAATTCTTCTGGTAGGGCCAGCAGGGTCGTGGCCGGTGTGCCAAATATGGGAGATCGCATGGTGGGGTTTGTCGGGTGTCGGGCCCGGTGTGTTATACGTGTGGTCATCCGAGGCACGTGAGTAGGGATTGCCCCAAGAAGGGCTTGATTTGTTTCCACTGCAACCAGACTGGCCATAAAAAGGCCGATTGTCGGAGGTTGCAGGGAGGAGGACGAGCGGTGGCGGCGCATGCGCCCGCCACAATGAGGATCACTGATTGCCTCCCTGCTAAGGCGGATACTCCTGCGGTGAAGAGCCACACATTTCAGTTGACTACCGAGGAGGCTCGGGCAGCGCCAGACGTCGTGGCTGGTATGTATTTTTTTCCCTGCTTGATATTGATTTGTATTGCTTATGTGTGTGTGTCTATGTGTGTGTGTGTGTGTGTATATATATATATATATATATATATATATATATATATATAATATGTGCTCCTGTATAGGGACCTTTTTGGTTAATGGTATGTCGGCTCATGCTCTGTTCGATTCGGGAGCTACTCGAGCGTTTGTATCTCTTGCGCTTATCAAGAAGTTACAGGATGCTTCGGTAACTTTGGATTCCCCTATTGAGGTTGAGATTGCGGATGACCGCACCATGAGTGCTGCAAGGGTATATCGGGACTGTGTCCTGAATGTGTTTGGGGAGAGGTTCCGTGTTGATTTGGTTCCTATACCATTGCGAGGGATAAAGGTGATCGTCGGGATGGACTGCTTGGGGGGCCAATGGGCCCATGGTAGATTGCGAGCGCCATCTAGTGAGAGTTCAAACCCCAAGTGGGGGAGAATTAGTTATTCATGGTGAGAGGGCCTCGCAGGGGCCAACCCTCTGTTCAGCTGCAAGGGCTAGGAGACTTCTCCATCAGGGTTGTTCGGGATTTTTGGCATATATCTCGGATACGTGGGTTGAGACCCCGACAGATTTGGACAGTGTATCGGTTGTACATAATTTTCATGATGTCTTTCCCCAGGAGTTGCATGGGGTGCCTCCGGAGAGGCAAGTATAGTTTCACATTGATTTGTGTCGGGTGCCGCTCCGATAGCTAAGGCACCGTACCGGCTAGCTTCACCTGAGATGCAGGAGCTGTCTACGCAGCTTCAGGAGCTGCTAGACCGAGGGTTTATTCGTCTGAGCAGTTCCCCGTGGGGAGCACCGATCCTATTTGTGAAGAAGAAGGACGAGTCACACAAGATGTGTATTGATTATCGAGAGCTGAACAAGTTAATGGTGAAAAACCGTTATCCGCTCCCGAGGATCGATGATTTGTTCGATCAGCTGCATGATGCGTCTTTGTTTTCCAAGATTGATCTTTGGTCGCGGGGTACCATCAGATGAGGATTAGGGATGAAGATATACCGAAGACAGCTTTCAGGACTCGGTACGGACACTATGAGTTTGTGGTGATGCCATTCGGGCTCACCAATGCCCCAGCAGCGTTCATGGATCTCATGAATAGGGTGTGTAGGCCGATGTTGGATCGGTCTGTGATCATTTTTATCGATGATATCTTGGTCTATTCTAAGACCAAGGAGCAGCATCTGAGGGAGATATTGGAGACACTGAGGACGGAAAGGCTCTATGCCAAGTTCTCGAAGTGTGATTTCTGGTTCTGAGAGGTCCAGTTTTTGGGGCACATCATCAACCAAGAGGGTATTTTGGTTGATCCAGCCAAGATTGAGGCAGTGATGCGGTGGGAAGTACCAAAGAATGCATTTGAGATTAGTAGCTTCTTGGGTTTAGCGGGTTACTATCAGAGATTCATTCAGGATTTCTCCAAGATTGTGGTGCCTTTGACCCGGTTGACCAAAAAGAATCTGGCATTTCGGTGGGGCCCGTACCAACAGTTGGATTTCGAGACCTTGAGACAGAGGTTATGTGAGGCCCCGATTTTGGCACTACCCGATGGGTTGGAGGATTTGGTGGTGTATTGTGATACGTCTATCACAGGGTTAGGCGTTGTTTTGATGCGGAGGGGGCATGTGATCGCCTACGCCTCGAGGCAGCTGAAGCCTCATTTGGCGAACTACCCCATTCACGTCCTGGAATTGGGGGCAGTGGTGTTTGACCTCAAAATTTCGAGGCATTACTTGTACGGAGTTCAGTTCACCATCTTTACTGATAAAAAAAGTTTGAAGTATTTGATGGATCAGCAGAACCTGAACATGTAGCAGAGGCGGTGGTTATATGTACTGAAGGATTATGATTGTGAAATCTTGTACCACCTAGGGAAGGCCAATGTGGTGGCCGATGCTTTGAGCCACAAGGCGGCAAGTGCTCCGATTAGGGACGTTTGTTTGAGGATGACCGTGATCTCTCGATTGTTGGATATGATCAAGGAGGCTCAGGTGGAGGGTTTGAAGAAAGAGAACTGGAAGATAGAGCGGATTCGGGGTCAGATTCCCTTGTTTGTTCGGGATAGTCGAGGTCTCCTGACACAGTGTGGCCGAGTGTGGGTACCAGTATCCGAGGGAGTGAGACAGCAGATCTTGGAGGAGGCACACAAATCCAAGTTCTTTATTCACCTGGGGGCCACAAAGATGTATATGGATCTAAGGTTGAGTTACTGGTGGCCCTGGATGAAGCAGGAGATTGTGTGGTTCGTGAAGCGGTGCTTGACCTGCAGGAAGGTCAAGGCCGAACATTAGAGACCTCACGACAAGTTACTAAGGACGGCAAGGGGTGTGGACTCCATTTGGGTCATTGTGGATAGATTGACGAAGAGTGCCCATTTTATTCCGATCCCCGAGAGTATCTCTGCTAAGAAATTGGCATATATTTAAGTGTAAGAAGTGGTGGTCAGGCACGAGGTGCCAGTGTCGGTGGTCTCCAACCGGGATGTCCGTTTTACATCCAGGTTTTGGAGGAAGTTCCACGAAGAGTTGGGCACTCAGTTACATTTCAGAACTGCTTACCACCCCCAGACAGATGGACAGAATGAGAGGACGATCCAGACACTCGAGGATATGCTTCGGGATTGCGTACTGGATTTTAGAGGTAGTTAGGATACATACCTCCCACTAGCAGAGTTTTCATATAACAATAGTTATCAAGCTAATATCGACCGACCCCCGTTTGAGATGTTGTATGGTCGGAGGAGTAGGACCCTAGTTTGTTGGGGTGAGGTTGGACATCGAGTCATAGGAAGCACCGAGGTGGTGCTCAAGACTACCGAGTTGATTCAGCAGGTGCGCGACAGATTGCGGTTCGTACAGAGCCGTCAGAAGAGTCATGCTGACTGACGCCTATCGGATCTCGAGTTTCAGGTGGGAAATTTCGTCATACTGAAAGTGTCACCATGGAAGGGTATCATTAGGTTTCGAAGAGGGGCTAGTTAGGGCCTCGATATATTGGTCCGTTCAGGATTTCTGCCCGGGTGGGAAAGGTGGCTTACCGTTTGGAAATGTCGGACGAGCTTAGCCAGATTCATAACACCTTCCATGTGTCTCAGTTGTGGAAGTGTGTGACATACATGGCCACAGTTATTTATTTGGACGTCATTAAGGTAGATGAGAGCCTGAACTACATTGAGAGGCCCATTGCGGTTTTAGACAAGAAAACTAAGGTTCTTCGCATCAAAGAGGTAAAGCTAGTGAAGGTACAATGGCAGCACCAAAGAGGCTCCAAATGGACATGGGAGCCGGAAGATGAGATGCGAGAGCATTATCCGGATCTGTTTGCATCGGCTGACTTCGAGGACGAAGTCTAGTTCAAGTGGTGCAGAGTTGTAATACTCCAAATCAGGTAATTACCATTTGAACCCTTTAAATGAAAAATATAGCATAATGGTCCCTTAGTACGCGGGGTGTACTTCAGAAGTACGCTTAATGTACAAAGGATGGATGATCGCGGAGGATGACCGCGTACGCGGGGCGTACGCGACAGAAGGGCAAAACCTTTATTTTCGGACCTAATACCTATATAAGCATCCTTATCTCATATAAGCACCACCCTAACCAGCCTCCTTCACCCTCAAACGTCCCTAAAACCCTAGAATCATTAGAGTGTGTGTTCTTGAGCTTGTGAGTGCTTTAATACCATCTTCTTGGTGTGTTAGCTAAAAGGAAGAGGAGGGAACAAGCTTGAGCGAGAAAGGGCTTCTGGATCTTGCATTTAGAGCAGCTTAGGAAGCTTGAGGAGGTAAAAAGCTTCTTCCTTGGTCATCATTTTCATTTCTAAAGCTAGGGTTTTCTATATAGTCCCTTTTTGTGTTCATGAATCATATCAGAGTATGAGCAACTCTAGATCTTAGGAAGGATAGATATGAGGTCCCTTGGTTCATTCATACCATAAAAATGCAGTCTTGTTGAATGTTTTGAACTCATGCATGAATTAAGACCCTTGGAAAGGTCTTAATGGGTTGTTGGGGACATATGGAGCATGCAAAGGCATAAAGTTGCCAACTTTATGCCTTAGGACATCTTAATGGACTCAGATCTAAATTTGGACGTTGAAATCCCAAGTAGTAAGCACTTAATGGTCAAATGTGCACATTCGGCTTGTACGACGCGTGTAGAGTGGATACGCAGCGCGTACTGCTTGAAGGGGTAGTACGCTGAGCGTACTGGAGTGGTATGCAGGGCGTACGCACTCCAGTTGGACTTTGGGTTTGTTTTGGACTTGTAAACCCTTTGGGCCTTAATCAGTTATTGGGCCTGGTCATGTTTTGAGTTGGTGGTCTAATTTATCTGTTTTGGGCCATGGTTGCTATGGTTGGGCCTTATTGGGCCATGTGGCCCATTAATAGCTTTGGACATGGACTCTAAGCCCATTAACAAAGGAAAGACTTTTGGGCTACTATGGAAGGACTTGGGCTTAGGTAATTGGGCTCTTTAATCAGATTATATACAATCCTAATTTTGGGTTAATGGCATTATGGTTCACACGGGTGGTTTCGGATTGTTAGGCGAGCAACTTTTGAGTTCAGCAGACAGAGGTGAGTCTCATCACCATACCAATGGGTCTAAGGTACCAAGGCCGACCCATTTTATGATATGTGGATTGCTAGATTGATTATGTGTTATGTTGATATGGCATTTGCATGGAAGACCCCAGGGGGGTTCTCGTGGAAGTAGATTAAGACCATGTGGGGGTTCCCATGGCATTTGGTGTAAGACGTTGGAGGGTTTCCATGGCATCCTAGTATGTTTGTATGTTTAGCCCTTATGATATTTCTTGGGTTACTGAATACCATGTGGGGGTTCCCATGACAGCTAGTGAAGACCATGTGGGGGTTCCCATGGCAGTTAGTGAAGACCATGTGGGGGTTTCCATGGCAGGTAGACCATGCGGGGGTTCCCATGGAAGGTAGTTAAGACTACGTGGGGGTTCCAGTGGCACTCAGTATAAGACCTTGGAGGGTTTACATGACATCCCTATATGTTGTATTCATGGTTTGACTATGTGGATTGTGTAGGGTATGCTCTGGGGGATTCACTAAGCATTAGCTTACATTTTGTTGATTGTTTCAGGTACTTCAGAGCCTAAGGGCAAGGGCAAGGTTTGATGGCGTGACATGCACTCTCCGACGATTTTATTTGGGGACACTCTGATATTTTGAATAAAATGTTTGATGTTATTGATTTTGAAAACAATTGTTATTGAGATTTCATATTTTATGGGAATGTTTTGGTTATCTAAAAATGAAAATTTTATTTGGAAATTTGGGCTGTTACATCAAGATAGAAACTTTATACCTGCAAAATGTAGATCAAGATGCAACAATACTGGATCCAAAAGCTTCAAGCCATCCCACACTTCTCCAAGAAGTTCCTTCTTCTTCTATGAACACTAAAAAGCTTGAAATACTACCAAAAGCTCAAAAACCACTCAAATAGGGGCTAGGGTTTTGATTCTAGAGTTTAGAGGGAAGGAGGCTGAAGATATTAGGGTTAAGTGATGAGATAAGGAGCTTAAATAGGGTCCAAGACCCTAAAATAGGGTTTGGGTCTGATTGGAGTACGCCCAACGTACTTCTGGTACGCCCAACGTACTCCTTTGGTCATCCGCGATTATTCTGTTCAGTACGCCCAACGTACGCCATTGTACGCCCAACGTATCGGCCTTAGCACTAGTACACCCCACGTATACTTGTGTACGCCCCGCGTATCCGGTTTCACCCTAAAACCACTAAAAATTCCGAAGGCCATAACTTCTTCGTTCTAAGTCCGTTTCCAATGATCCTTACATTCATGAAAAGGTAATGAGAAGCTCTACGCTTCTATAAACCAATACATGCCTTAAAACCTCTCGAACAAAAATCCAAATTCCATAAAATCCCAAACTGACACTTTACCGAAATACCCCTTGGCTCCAAAACACAAACCGAACTTCCTGGATCGCCCCAATTACCCTACCCACACTCAAATGGGTCTAAATTTGTTTTCCTCAAAGGCCTTACACCTGATGATACTCGGTCTTCGGGTCACCACCCCGCATTAGGAACCAATTCGGAACAGGGCGTTACACCTACTATCAGAAAGACAGGATCCACGCTTGATTTGGGAAAAGTCACGTGGAACCCAAGGGGTTGAGTATGAGCTAGTGAGCATATAGATAGTATGCTTGTACATCG
Organism: Lactuca virosa; assembly: GCF_052849685.1. Classification (NCBI taxonomy): domain Eukaryota; kingdom Viridiplantae; phylum Streptophyta; class Magnoliopsida; order Asterales; family Asteraceae; genus Lactuca; species Lactuca virosa. The sequence goes on from NC_136430.1 coordinate 353,956,917, forward strand.
TTGAAATGGGTTTCCATTCGATTGAAAATGGTGATCTAGGACACCGAAGGATGAATAGATAGAGAGTAGTGTAATGATAACCCTTTGGATAGGCGGTTATGAGTTCTTTTTATGTTAAAAAACACACCGACTACTCGGCATGGAGAAGAGAGCTCTAGGATTCGTGCGAACAACGTCAAACTGCATGGTTAGATGGTTGCTGAGGTTTCAAAAACCTTACCAGAGAATTTGCTTGGTGTCATTAGGCGGATCATAGATATGTTAATTGTCAGGTTCAAGGAGCATATTATAGTCGTTCGGACTTCCAATGAGACTGTTGAGTTTACTCAGGAGGAAGAGCTTAGTATGGAGACATTGCCTGGGGATAAGGAAATAGACATAATATTTTGGTTTCCTCTACCGAACACAACCCGACCAACAGCTTTGTGTCATCATCATTGACTACTACTTAAAACCAACAACACCTACCATCAACTCCTACCATGTGCTACATCCACCTTCACTATATGAACAAAATCATCATTATTCTTTTCACACATCATCACCAATCTAGTTGCCTAAATGTAACGAACCGAAATTTTCCATTCCATCACCATGGTTAGTTCCGTCATGTCTTTCCGTTAAGTTACCTTTATGTTGGGTTAAAGTTCAATTCTAAGGGCTAAATGTGCAAGAAAATGATACTTGATCATATAGAGGAGTCATGGGTTCGTTTTCTTGTCCTTTGAGGGCCTAAATTGAAAGTTATCACATATTTAAGGTAGCCTAACCCTAATATCCGGGAACAAACCCTATTTTGCAGCCTCCATTCTACTTTGAAGTGAGTTATTGGATTGGTTTCCTTTCTTTTAGTGTGTGGGTGTATCAAGTGAAGTAGATGTGAAGATTTGATGTGTTTTTGGTGGTAATCTTGAAGATCTTCTATTCTACTAGAATGTTTTACCCCGTCTTTGACTTTGAGTTATATAGGATCGATTTTGGTTTGTCATTTTTCAAACAAAAATTATATACAACTTTACTTATATTTGTTAATGACCCTTCATTGTCATAATGGTGAGTATTTAAGGGGTTGAAACTGATGGAGCCAACCAATGTTGACTTATACAAATAACCTTTATGATTTCGCGTATAAAATGATATTGGTATCTTGCTTTTCCATACTCAAGATATGACATCCCAAATTTTTTTGCCTTATGGATTATTGTATATCAATATCCTATCCTCGTACATTAAGAACAATGTCATTATAGCAGGTGTACACCCAATAACAAACAATACATGAAATAATAGTCACATTATACCTGACCACGTCTAAATTGATGTCACTAGTTGTTCCCAAACACCATCCCCTTATCGTGGTCACTGAATCGTCTTACACATGATGCCATCTGCTATACATGATATGTATCCCATACACACATTATTTTACATGTAGAGTTATAATCTTTAATCCAACATTATACAATATTAATACATCTACATATTGTGAAAGTCTCAAAAGGTACTCCTCCTAAGTCTCAACACTAACTTTTCAAAGACCATCCACATGAATTATGTTTCCATGATCTACCTAGAATGCATATTGAATTGAAATTGCTTAGGTATCCAAATGTCTTTTATTGATCCATGCTTTTCACAAAGTCCCAAAAACAAATATATAATATGCAATGATGAACTTGGCAAATTCATCCATCCCAAATTTGGTGAGTTCATAGAGGAGTCATCTGTAACACTCGACCTTTTTAAACAATAAAATGTTGTGTTTTTTAATTTATGATATACAATCATTTTTATCAAAAAGTGGTCCCTCAAAAACCAAAACAATTTGGATTTGTTTAAAAAAATCATCGGGGTGTTACAACCGATAACAACCAAACCATAGTAAATTAGTTAATTGTAACCTCCCAAATCTTAAGCCATTTTTTTCATTTATATATAATATTAAAAGCGGGTGACCTTATGAACAGTTACTTTTGTGAAATTTAGTAATTGGCGACAAAACTTTCTACAAGTTAACAAATTTGGTTCCTGGCCTGTATCATTGCCTACTTCTTCCATTCAGTTGTCAACACCATGTTCTTCATTGTTACACGTGATAACGCCACAAAAATAAGGTTTTTTTTCACTATGTCGATATTGGAGGCATACGAGAGAGTGAAATCTTGTCTCCTCCCATCTTTGTCTCTTTGATCCGTCTTCATTTTCGATTGTTTTTCTTTAATCGGTAATGGTTTTTCTCCGAGTTCACATCATAGTTGGTACTCCAGGTATCTTGTGTTCTCAAATTTCTTCGCTTTGTTTCAATCGTTTCGTACCTGTCCTTCTCGAACCCTAAATTCTATCCAAATATTTATAGACTTCATTTATAGGGTTAATATTGATTCCACCTTACTTTACCTCATTTATTGCTTCACTATATTTTTTTAATCATCTGTTTTCTTCAGTTGTGGTTAACGGGATCACCATTTTGAAAAATGAATGAGAAAAGAAGGGCACATGTCTTCCACTCGACGCTAAGGCAAGGTAAGAATCGATCCAACTCTTCTTTCATTTACAACCTTTGTACATTTTAAGCTTTTTGGTTTTTGAATTTTGGTTTGTCAGTTGCATCATTAACTTTGGTCGATGCTTATGTTTAAGTTTGAAAGGTTTTGATTTAAAGCGTAGAAGGACCAATTTCAAATGAGATGGTAAGTTTGATTAAATGTTAGAATTGTTTGCTCAACATGTGTTTGTTAAAATTTATCAGTGAACTTTTTAGACCTTATATGTCCTATCATCTATTGGTTTTTTTTTGAAAAAAATAGGAATTGGAAGTTAGTTTTTGAAAGAAAAAAGAGATCGATCAATATCACTGATACAACGATCGATCATGGCTGGTGTTGAAGTTTTGGTGGTGCTGGTGTTTAAGAAATCATATGTATTAATTTCTCATTCATGTTGTACTTGAGAACTTTGGTGTTGGTTTTCACTGCTCTTATATAAACTAATGTTAGTTTAGTGTGTTCTTCATTCTGTTTTTCATATCATTCATAGTTCCGTAGTTAAATGGCCACGGCTCTTGCATCGATGAGCTTTTTGGTGAGCTAATATTCATATTTAATTTTGTACAAGTTTATAAAATGATCTCCGATTTTCTTGGGGGTTATCACAACCAATTCCTTTTTCCCTTCTGTGTCTTTCCAATTTCTTAAGTATGTTGTTACCCGTTTTTTTGGCATGCTCCTTACCTGTTTCTCTTTTCAACTAAATTTTGATGCTTGTGTTTTGTATTTTTCTATTTGTTGTTGTTTCTTTAAGTCTGTTTGTGTGTTTCAATCGTTGTTTATTCTTTGTCCTTGTGTGCGTTGTGTTGACTTTTATGTCAATGTCTTCTAAGAAGCAGAAAAGAGATTCTACATCTGGTGCATCAACCCGCAATTGCTCGATTGCTACATCGGTACCGGTCGAGAAGAAGACAATGAAAGCTACAACTGTTTCCTCACCACCACAATCACCGACTAGCTTGTTGATTCCCGACCATCGCCACTCAGGTTAGAGGTATCAAAGTTCACCTTTGCCACTTTATCTTTACCTATTCATATTACCAAAACATAATTTCTATGTATAATGATTTTACTTATTGACAACTTGATCAGGGTCTAATAATTCTGTACTTGGTGCATTCCACCCCGTTGGATCAGAGCTTAGAAGATCAAATGGTGGAGCTGAGTTGTAGCAGAGTATGTCCAACATATAGAATGAATAGAAAAACACCCCCACAAGCAACAATCAGATTCTTTTAATTTCTCAGTACACTCTATTTTTATTAAAAATTGCATGTGTAAGTTATTTTAAGTACATTGCCTTAATGAGAAAAAAAAACCAAAGTACAATGGTGTAACAGAGACTTGCTTTTGGTTTGAAAGGACATAAATACCCTTTTTTAGAATGACTGTTTTATTAATGCAGGATGAATTCTCATCAGTAACATTAGTTCATGACGTAGAGACTTACTTTGAGGTTGAAATGGCTGCAATGACACTTGTTCGTTGGGGGTATGCCTAAAAATGTGGGTGACAAATCATGGTAAGGGCTTGATTCTGTTTCTTTTTTGGAGGGTGAGTAAATTACCATTTTTATCCTAGTGTTTTTACAAGGGAGATTCACTTTCATAATATTTCAACACTAATTGCATGAATATGATTTGATCTATTCACCCCATTGTAGAAACGACCATTTTACCCTTGACCCTAATCTTTGATTTCTTTACCAAAAACGAAAGTACATTTCCATTTGGTGCATTTTCCATATTTAGGTGGTAAATGCACTAAACTGAATGCACTTTGAATTTATTTGTTTATTATAGCATCCTACTTTCATTCTCATTACAACACTGTACATTTTTTTAAGTACATTGGTTTAATGAACAAGCGAACCAAGTAGGAATCATCAAAAACATTTAAACTAGCTTGACGTTTCCTCTTTACAAGCGACCCCCTAAAGGATTGTCCACATTCTCTCTAGTAGACACAACATTCCTAAGACTGACAATCCAAAACCACCATAGTCCTCTTTAGAAGTGGTCTCATACAAAAGAATTATCAGGCCGATTCTCTTGCTCAACATCATAGGATTCATGAAAAAATTCAGTACCATCAATGTTGGCATCTGAAATATCCACATTGGCATCCATATCAGTATCGAACTCAAGATCAATGTTCACATCCGAAATATCAACACCGAAATCCAGACCAACATTTACACCTAAACCTGGGCCCACATTAACAACTAGACCTATATCAACATCCCATTATAAAACTGTTCACCCTCATATTACCCTATGTAAATTGGTTTACGAGATCCATTTGTAGAGTTACATGAAACTCATGTTAAGCAGCTCAACATCAATAAGAGGAAATATACAAAATTTAAAGCCAATCATAAGGAACAAAAGAGGAAATCACCCAGGTAAACATTTAATGAAGAACGTTCCAAAACTAGTACCTCTCATTTAAACAAAAAGTTTTGCATTCCTCGATTGACGGTGTCACTAAGGACTCATTGATGCAAGAGCCAACACCACTTCTGGAAATACATAGTCATAATAGAGATGTTACAAATATGTGCCACTAAAAGCATGGTAGTAACATAAGGCTTGTTGCAAGGAATAAGAACATGATTGCGAAGGACATAAAAAAATCAAATATATTGAAGTTTACCCATAAGAACCAACTCTTCCTATTTTGTATAGAGTTATGCAGATTGTGAACGACAGAACCATGGGTATAGGTGTGAAAAGTGTATCGGTCACTATTTTTGGTTATGTGATAATACCGACAAAATGATCCTAACTCTGCCATAATCCCGATAGCGCAATAAAGAAGTTTAAACCCTATTAACTTCACAACCACATTTGGCTTAAGTTAAATCATGTGGATACAATAATGCTCCACCACCCAACTAAAGAATAGAGTAGGAGAAATACGAAGACCCGTTTCCAAGATATTTACTTAAATCCCTTTCTTACCAAGAGGAATTCATTAATACTTAAGTGCTTGTTCGAAACTTCTTCACCGTCTTCTAGGATCAGTTCGTAATATTGAATAACTCGTTATAAAGGAACATGAATAATAGTTGAAGTAACTTACCTCCAATCGATTGATAGCTATTATAGAACAAAAATTAAGAAGAGAGAGAGAGTCTCCAAGGATGAAAGGAAGACAAAAAGAAACCCTAACAAAGAACCACGTCTTTTATGGGAAAGAAAAATAGGTGTGATAATCATGGCACGTCTCTCTTTAATAAATGTGATTAGACAACCATTTAAAAAAGCGTCAATTACTAATCTAGCCAAATTAAGAGGGTAATTATCAATTTTTAGCCAAAAATTAGCAAATGGCCAAAAATAGCCCACGAAACCGTAGGTTTCGAGATTCGCCAACTGTTTCGCCATTTCATCTAATGTTTCGCGTTTTGTATAAAAAAAATCATTTTTGACATTCAAAACCGTAGGTTTTTTAAAACCTACGGTTTCCCAAACCGTAGTCTACGGTTTTCGCAAAAAAAGCTAAGGTTTTTTTTTGGGGGGATACAAATGTTTATTGGCTATTAAATTTTTTTTAATAAAAAAAACAGCTTTTTTGTGAAACCTACGGTAGCCTTTTTTTTTTTTTTTTTAAATTATACCACAACAAAATACATCCAATTCCTATTCTATTGATACCATTTTCTTTAAAAAAAACAAAAAAAAAAACGTCTGTACGGTTTCATATGAAACCTACAGTGTACAAGTCGACACTGCACAAACAGTGAATTGGGCACTTGTACACCGTAGGTTTCATATGAATCCTACGGTTTTATATTTTTTTTTCAATTTTTTTCAAAAAAAAATTTATCCCCATAAACAAAACCTACTCCTAATCACAAACACGGTAAATTTTTTAAGAAAAGTAGACAAAGCTGGTTGTTCTTCGGGTGTTCCATTGAGAGAAAAACGTAGCCAAACAAAAGAAAACAATAGGAAAATGACCTAATCTGAAAAAAATTTCATTATATACTTTGGGCTAATGGATCACGAAAAAGTAAACGGCCCCTTGAAACAGTAGCCCATTAGGGAAAAAGAGTAGTCAACGGGCATTGACCGTAGTCATCCTCTGTTGACCGTAGTCAACCAAAACTTGACTACTCTTTTGTGGGCTATTTTTGGCTAAGTGGGTTTTTTTGACTATTTTTTGATAAGTAATTAGGAAAAATGGCTAGTTTTGTATTTTTCCCTTTAAAAAATAAACAACATGATGTCACACGAGTGTGTGCACTGCCAATTGAGACAAGTGGTACATAGCTATCAAATTTTTGGATGACGAAGTCAAAACTATTAAAGTTCGGATAACAAAGTATTTTGACATGTATCTTCTCATGAGGAGGCTTGTTGGGGGACCTCACATCCTGGATATGGATTGTTGAATTTGACTCGACTTTCCGAACGATATCTCACTCGATTCACACGAACAGTTCCAACGATACAAAGAATATAAAGTAATCCCTAAAATCCAAAACCAATGACAAATATTATCTTTACTAAATAATAAACCCACAATGTTTGGTATCATGGACAATGTTGCAAAACTCGTTAAGCGTTCCTAGGGCGGCCGACTAGCGAAAATGTTAGATATTAAGGGATCAGAATAACAATAAATATAAACTTGGATAGGTTCAAGGATCGTGTTTTCAAACACTTTCCGAAATTTGTAATTCGTCCCTTTTGCTCGGGGCACACAAATTTAGAAGTGGGATAATCTAAGAATGAACCAGTTTGAATTACATGCCTAATTCCTGTGAAACACAAAATACCTTGTTAATGTGTTATTGAGAGATATATCAAATCTTAATAATAAGATTTTGAGAGTATATAGTTTGTAACCCGTTTTCTGGAACATGAAGAATATTCTTATACAAGAGGGAAAATCTGGTTATCGGTGGTTGCATCCAGATTTGGAACCAATGCTAGGGCTCTGCCCCATGGACCCCGCTAGGGGCGTTCCCCCTAGACCCTGCAAGGGGCGCAACCCCTTGGAACCCTGCACCCAGGGGCGCTGCCTCCGGACCCCTGTATTCCCGAGCTAACATTTATCATTCTGAGTGTGCACCCTGCACCTCCTAGCTCGGTTAGTAAATAGAGCTCGACCTATCTCATTATTAATAATAATTACACCAAAATATGTTGATAACACTAAAATCACCAACATAGTATTCGGTCTAGGACGGGAATATTCGAATTGGATAAATTACATGAAATTAATTTTAGGAAAAAAATATATAACAAATATCACAAGCTTATTAAAATTTATAACAAAATAGATGAATATAAATAACAATTATAGATTGTTTTGTTCTAAAAAAAGTCAAAATTTCTGAATTTTTCCGGGTTTGACTGAGTTTTTCCGAGTTGGACTGATTTTCTCCGAGTTTTACCGAATTGGAGCTAAGGTTGACCAAGTAGCATCGAGGTTGACCAATTTGACCGAGTTAGACCGATTCCAAATATTTTTGGTCGATTCCTAATTAAACGCTTGAGGACATGTCCGAGTACTCGACCACCTTGGCCGAGTTTTGCAACACTATCTTGGATATAAAAAAAAAAAAAAAAAACTATACAAGGTACCACTACATTACACTTTACAAACACTCCTTGTATAGGCCATCCAACAACAACACCCACAATGAGACAATATATTAATACTACATATACACATCTCAGTCCTCTCTCACTCATCTCTCCTTAATACACAATCCCTTTTGTTATAACTTAGGCATGAGAGAGTATAACCGGAAGCTTTCCAAGTAATGCATCTAACAGTCTTTGTCTATCCATCTTAGGTTCTATGATCATTCTGTAGAGGCCAAGTTCAACTTCCAGTGAAGGATGACGTACCACAACACTTAACCATCATATAATCATTTTAGTATAACTCAACCATGGAACATCCTATTTGGATAAATGTAAAACGGGTATTACAAATGCATGTTTATACCCACTCTTTACGCTAGATTTTTGCTCATTATATTTTAGTGATAGTAACAGAAAGAGCCGTATGAACCATGAACAAGAAGTCCCTATGAACTACGAGTTCACTATGCGTGTTTTCTATGCTCTAAAGTAGAACGAATATATAGCTTTATATATGAAGGGAACAACAGAAAGTCATGATCTTTAACCATTGGATTTATAAATAAAAAATCCCATCACCTACGTTAAAGATCGATAATCACACATACAATACAATACTATTTCCAAAAGTTGCAATCAAACTCAAATAGCAAAGCTGTTTAGCATGTGTGATTGCAATGGAAGGTCTGGAATTAGCACGACCAGACCATACAACTTGAGTCAACGAGTGGCATAATGAAGCACTTGTTGTACGCATTCTCACAAACAGCTGGTGCGCGTGAACACAGGATAAAAGTACCCATCCACAGAATTGAAATCTTGAAGAATATCAACAATTCAAGATCTTTTGACAAATCTGTGGATGAAATTTCCTATACAAATAAATCTTCACAGCCATATCGGCATTGCCACGTGGGGTTCTTTATCGACTGCGTATTTGATGATCTGGGTAAGATTTGCCGAATTCCGTCGTCGTATTCGTAAAAATTAAATTAAAAAATGGAGATAGAAGCACATCTTCATATACCTATAAAACAAATCAAGGTTGATAAATCAGAACCACCAATGGCGTTGATAGCGCCACCTCCTGCCGCCGAATTCTTTCCAAAACTAATCCACCGCTCAAAATCGGTACCATCTCACCTCTACACCGAACAGCGGCGGGTTATACAGACAAAAACGAGTATGAAAACCGCCCACCACCACCTCAAAAGACATGCGTTGCGAATTGTCAACGCGGCGGTGGAAGGCGGTGGACAGGCAAGAATTTTGTTGTCGGACGTGGTGGTGAAGCGGCCGAGGGAGGTGTATAGGGGTAGGAAATGGAATGCCATGGACCTGACGACGGCGGGAGTGGTGGTGGCGATGCATTTGCTATGTGGTTTCGCTCCTTTTACATTCAGTTGGGGAGCTTTATCGGTAGCGGTGGCGTTGTATGTGGTGACTGGGCTTTTGGGTATTACTCTCTCCTTCCACAGAAATCTATCTCACAAAAGCTTCAAGCTCCCGAAATGGCTTGAATACACGTTCGCTTATTGCGGGGTCCATGCTCTTCAGGTGAAAATCAAACATTCTTGTTCATTAATTTTTATTTTAGATATACTATATATAAAATCAATTTTTTATTTTAATAGACACCTCTTCTGTTTGTTTATAAACTTATTTGACATATTTATTAAACCAATGATTTTGATAATATAAATATTATCAAGATTGAACTGACATTTATATCGAAATTCACATAAATTAATCGATTTCGAAAAGGATGATGGTTATAGCTAGTCTTACTCTTATAGATGTCCTTTAAATTACAGTAATCAAATTATAAATATAAAATAAAATGCATATATTTTTGTTTACTCCAGATTGTTCTTATCAAACTCGCCATTGTTGACCTGAAATATGAATTCATCAGGGAAACCCAATAGATTGGGTGAGCACACATAGGTATCATCATCAATACTGTGATTCGGAGAAAGATCCACATAGCCCGATTGAAGGATTTTGGTTCAGTCATATGAGTTGGTTGTTTGATACTGACAACGTTACAAAAAGGGTACGGATTTCTCAAGTTAATTTCTAACTGTTCACCATTTGATTACTTTCAATGTTTCATGTTGCAGTGTGGAGAGCCGAACAACGTTGGAGATTTGGAGAAACAACCATTTTATAGGTTTCTTAGAAGAACTTATGTCGTACATCCAGTAGCACTCGCCCTTGTTCTATATGCACTCGGGGGATTTCCCTTTATTGTATGGGGAATGGTATGACACATGTATGCTTTTACTTTATGGCTTTAATCTAAATTTCCCAAAATAGTAGAATGACTTGATAAGTTTGTGATGAACTTATAACAATAATGAAAGTTGTAGTTCACAACCTAAGACGTAAAGGTTGTTATGTATCATGATGTTATATCTTATTTCAAGAAACCGAAACATTTTAAGATCACCAATATATTGATTTGAATACAGGGTGTGAGGATAGTTTGGGTGTACCACATTACATGGCTAGTGAACTCGGCTTGTCATGTATGGGGACAACAAGCATGGGACACTGGAGACCTTTCGCGAAACAATTGGTGAGTGATAACCTATTAAAATAGTTTCAGTTTCATTTTGTTTAGATATACACTACATGAAAAATATTGGCAACATGAACATGGAAAGGTGGGTGGGAATTCTAGCATTTGGAGAAGGATGGCACAACAATCACCATGCATTTGAATACTCAGCAAAACATGGATTAGAATGGTGGCAGATCGATATGACATGGTATATGATTCGGTTTCTTGAGGTTATTGGGGTGGCCGTTGATGTTAAGCTACCAACACAAACTCATATTCAAAGAATGGCATTCCATCCCAAAACTTGATCTTCATAACTCTACTTTTGGATATTGAGCATCAAGTTTGAAAAGACAGGTTATCATTTTTAGTGTTAAGCGACTAGTTTATAACCTATTGTTTTTTTTTTCATGTTTTGTGTACATGAGGAACCTTGTCACTTATCCTTTTACTTATGTTTATATAGATATTAAGAGTATAAAGCATGACTAATTACTAATCACATGATTATAAGGGCATTTTAGCATGCACATGTATAACCTTTTTTTTTCGTGGTTTTGAAATATTAGTCCCCCATTCCACAAGGTTTTTGCAAAATGCTATATTCGTCTGAATTGGACACATTTCCTTTCTTTTGAGAGACAAGTGTAAACCCATGCTTAAGGAGTGTTCATTTGAAACCTAAATTTCTTACTTAGGATACATTCATGCGTATATAAATCCAGAAATACAATTTGTTATATAATTTAAAACATGCATGTTTGACTAACTTGAGTAACTAAGGGCATGTTTGGGTTAGCTTTTTTAGCACAAAAGATGATTTTTAAGAAAAAGTGCTTATTAGCTTATGACTTTTAGGAAAAGCTGATTTTAAAAAGTGTTTGGATAAGAAAAACTGTTTTTTAGGAGCAAAATGACTTAAAAAGCTAATAAGCTAGGATTTTCCAGCTTTTTGAAAGCTTTACTTTTTCCTATCTAAAAAGCTGTTTTAAAAATCGCTTTTTAAATACACAAACACTTTTTTAGCTTATTAGCTTTTTGAAAAGCTAAAAAGCTAATAAGCTAATAAGCTATTTTAAAAAGTTATCCCAAACACCCACTAAGTATTTATTAGCTAGAATACATTTATAGATTATAGAGTAAATTACAGTTTTGGTCCATGTGGTTTGCTCAGATTCACACTTTCAAACCAAATTTTGAAAATTCGACAAGATGCATCCCTGTGGTTTAAAGAAATTGCACTGCACATCCTTAATCCATTTAAAAATACCATTTTATCCTTACTTTTTTATTTTTGTTTTTGTTATATATATATATATATATATATATATATATATATATATATAATTGTGTAATTTTTTATATATTGCCGCTTACATTTTATTTTATTTTATTTATATTTTTTATGATTTTTATTTTTTTTGGAATTTTATTCGAAATAAAGTCATTGAAGATGTCAACTTGGTTGTTACGAAACATCGACCATAACCTTAAGAATCAAATCTAACTCCAGTAAAGTCACCTATAATCACCACCTCAACATCCCGTCTCGAGATAAGAGCCTGAATCATTTTTAACCCCATATATTTATGTGATTATCAATACATCCTTGTAGCTCCATACTAGTGCAAATTATGTGAAACATTTTCAAATGCTTATGTGGGTCTTCGTTCTCCAAATCATGATAAGTAGGAAGATGGTGTATCAAACTTGATTTCAATTCTATACGCCCTTCAAGAACATGGTAATTGATGTCATTAGGAGTTTGAGTGACATTAGTGTCTTAAGGTTCTTTCATGAACTTCTTCTCCCGCCATTGGAATTGGTTTGTATGGGTCGCTGTTCGGGATTTATGGGACGTGTTTCAATTATATTTGACGTGGCTTCTGTAGGGGGTGTTTCGGGAATGACTTGGCGAAGTTCAAGGCTTGATTCAAGCTTAACGTCAGTACCACCTATTGACTTAGATTGAATATACAGGGTCACATTAATTCTAGAAGTTTGACCACATTGTAATATCATTTCTTTCATTATATGTTTCACTTCTTTCTCAATTTTAGGGTTATACTCCATGATATGTACAAAGAGATCTAGGCATAGAAAAAGAAATTAATCAAAATAAACCAATCCATGGAAACGGTGTCAACATTAAGTGGTTGATGAGGCCAACAAGTAAAAAATCCTATGTTCTAACACATTTTAAAGTGTATAGTGGCAAGGGATCACTACATAAATATTGGTTCAATTTATGAATCTATATGATCTATTTGTGAAAATAATTTGTAACATCCTCATTCCAGGTATTCATTTATGAGTTTTGGCTATTTATTTTTGTTTATTTGGCTTGGCCACGGCGTGGCACTCGATTGATGCGAAACGCGCATCCACGATTGGCAACAACATGACGTTATGTTTGCAATGGCGTGGCAGTCTTTTGGGCCTAAAACCCTAATTTCAGGATTGGTGCCCTATTTAAGGGCACTAACTCATAGGGTGGCAGCCTCCACCATCTGAAAACGAACCCCATCTAAACCATAGCCTCCATTTATGTTTTTTGATTGCTTGAACTCCATTATTGTAAAGGTTGAAGGAAAAAGGAGCTCTTAGTGTTGCTTGTGACTGTGGTTACAGCTTAGATCCATCATCTTCATCTCAATTCTAACTTATTAGAGGTATAAAGTCTCTACCTTCCCCATTATTTCTCTAGATTTAGTTGTAGGTCATTTTATGAGCTTTTGGTCATAAATCTTCTTGTTCTTGGAGTTTGAAGGAACTCTAGAACCCTTGAGTGCATTTGATAGCTTCTGGACCTTGGGGTTGGTTAGAAATTTGGCTTGCATGACTTATTGAGTGAGTCCATGCCTTGGTGTTATCATGAAGGACATATAATTTGAGATCTTGTCTTAATAGGATGTCTTAATGGATAAAGTTGGAAATTTTATCCATCAAGACCTTGAGGAGAACAAGATCTGAGCTTTAGATCTATTGGGATTGATTACAACAACTTAATCCATTAACTTGTTGGTGCCCAGTACCCACGGCGTGGCTACTGGTTGCCATGTTGTGGCGACTGGTGTTTCTGCGACCATTTCTCCTAGACATTTCCATGGCGTGGCATTGGGTGGCCACAACGTGGGAATTGACTTATTTCCGACCGTTTTGTCTTGAAGTGCCCACGATGTGGCCTATGAGTGGCCACGGCGATGAGACCTGTCAAAGTTTACTTTGGTCGTTGACTTTTGACCATGGTTGACTTTTAGTTGTAGCATCCCGTTTAATAAATAAATAAATGGATAAAATTAATAAATGAATAGTGGCCCTAAATCCGTAATAAGTTACCAGTGTGTGTCATAAGGAGCTAAATGACATAAATTCTGGAAATTGGGATCTTTATTGTAATATTTGGATTTGAATTGTAATAAATTGTGGGAAGCAAGGACTAAAGAGTAAAATGGGGATTTAGATGGTAATAATTAGAGAAGGAAGGATTGAATATGTCATAATTGAGATCTTGGGGATTAAAAGGTAATTTCCGGATTGGTTTTGCAACGAATTCTCAAAGCGGTGGGTTGTTTGGTAAATTATGGGTTTTGTTTGAAAGGGATTTCAGAAGTCGGGGTATAATTGGTAAATATTGGAGCTAAGTTGAAAAATATTTCAGAAATGAGAGACCGATTGTGTCAACGTCGGATGAAGTTTCATATAGAGTCGGGGTATAGAACCCGTCACCCCCCATAACCCTAACCCTATTCTTCATACAGCCGCCACCTTCTTTCTTTACCTCCAGTCGCCGCTATCGACTCCGACCACCTAGCACCATCAAACGCCCACCGGCGGTTCTCGTTGTCGACAACAACGAAGACCGGCAGGAAACCGGGAATGAAGCTACACCAGTTGGAGATCGGAGAAGCAGTGACGTCGTGGTTGTCTCCGCTCGTGACCTTCCAGCCGCCGCCATCGCTATCGAAGCTGGGAACCACCGGGATAACTTCGTTGTCGCCATTCCTACTGTAGCTGAGGACGAAAACCAACATTAGGATGTCGTTTCAGTCGAGACCACCGCCGCCACCTTTCTTCTGCAGTTACATCGTCGCCGCCATGCGGCTGCTCAGTATCGTCGGTGCTCTCCGACCGCTGCACGCAACCAGGTGGGTGGTTTCACTCGTATTAGCATTTGTAGGCGTATTTGTTGCTGTTGCAGATTGTGTATGTTGAGAGTATGCGATGGGTGGCCGGAAAACCGATGAAAAGCCATCACCACCAGCGTGAGGTGGTGGCTATCACCTTCGACCACCGCCTGCCGCCACAAGGGTGGCTGAGCGTGTGTGTATATGTGTGTGTGGGTTATATTGTGTGTGTTCTTTTGGATATTATGTGTATAAGGTATTGTTTGGCCAGATTAATCAAGGAAACAACCCACCACCACCACCGTGAGGTGGTGGCTGCCGCCTTCTGCCGCCACCATCCGCCGTGTTGGGTGGCGGTGTGCATTGTGTGATTGGATTGTTAGTTTAGATGCTTGGACATATTTAGTCTAAAATTATAACCACCACCACGAGGTGGTGGCCGCCGTCGTGAGCCGTCGTTGACCACCACTACCCGAGGTGGTAGTGGGTGGTGCCTGACTTAATTAACATTAATTAACCTAAAAACTTAACAAATGGATTAACTGGAACGCGATTGGGTTGGAAACCCTAATCTTGGATATGTTAATTTAGAATTGCCGGGACCCGCATGTTTGGACCATTGGATTGGAATTATGGATTAATCTGAAACATCCCAACAATACATACCAAAAATTTCTTTTAAAATCGCTATTAAAACCATAAATCATCCATCATCATAATGAAAAATCAAGAATCATGTATCTCAAACATCATGTCAAAAACTATATCAAATCATATGAGAAAATATCAGAGTCTAAACACTCCCATGCTGAAAATGTGGTGTGTGCCATGTGATCATCCCGAGCCCTTCCCCTTGCTAGTGGAAGTACCTGAAACCAAAAATGAAAACTGTAAGCACGAAGCTTAGTGAGTCTCCCCAAACTACCACATACCATACACACAACATATAACATAACTTTGGGACTCTACCCAGCAACATCGGGACGAACCCGACATCGGCTTACCCGGCATCGGGCCCCGCCCGGCATCGGACCGCGTCTGGCATCGGACCCCGTCCGGCATCGGACCCCGTCCGGCATCGGATCCCGTCCGGCATCGGACTTGCCCCGGCATGCATACAACATATAATATATCATAACACATAACATAAGCATATAGACATTCATCGGGCTTGCCCCGGCATCGGACCGAAGCCCGGCACGCATAACACATAACATATAAGCTAACACACATCGGGCTTGCCCGACATCGGACCGAAGCCCGGAACTCATAACAAATAACATATAAACTAACATACATCGGGCTCGCCCCGACATCGGACCGTATCCCGGAACACGTAATACATAACGTGCAAGAATCACACAGACATCAAGCATACATAAACGCTTCTCGGGACCGCCCCTGCATCGGACCGTGGTCCGGAACTACTAACATCTAAACGGGCCGGCATTGTGGTCGTAGACCCGTTCCTACAGGAGAAAACTCACCTTGTAAGGCTGGCCGCTGAAACTCGAGTGAAGAATCTCTGACTACTACTCCGGTGACTCCCCGACAATCAACTACATAATACACTTAATCAAAATCTGATAATCCTTCTCAGGGTAAAATGACCATTTTACCCTTGGTCAACGTCAACATCCAGGTCAAAGTCAAAGTCAAGGTCAACTCTCAGTCAATCACAACTCGTCGAGTTATCTCCCAACTCGGTGAGTTCTTGTACTACTCAGACTCGTGGTCAACCGAGTCAGCTCGTCGAGTCCCTTCCGAGACTCGTCGAGTTTTTCCTGTCATATAATCGGGACACAACAACTTTAACTCGTCGAGTTCTTCAGCTTCCGAGTCCTAATAATGTCCAACTCACCGATTCATCTC
Source organism: Lactuca virosa (assembly GCF_052849685.1). Lineage (NCBI taxonomy): Eukaryota > Viridiplantae > Streptophyta > Magnoliopsida > Asterales > Asteraceae > Lactuca > Lactuca virosa. Next base: position 353,973,631 of record NC_136430.1, read on the forward strand.
CTAGACTCAATGGTTTCACGCAAAACCAGAAAAGGGATAGGGGTTCGCGACCCGACTCGCCGAGTCCAAGAACAACTCGTCAATTCCTCCATATTACAAATCCATTCAGTCGATTCTAATCCATTCCAATGCTTCCAACTTGTAGATCTGGACTCCTTAGACTAGTATTACACCTAAAGTTGCTAACTTTACGTGCATGCATGGTGTTATGAAGCTAAAACACCCATTATAAGCTAAAATTAAGGTCTAAGTCATGGAATAGGGCCATGGCTGAATAAAGGTGGCAACTTTGAGCTTCTAAAGATCAAGAGTGCCCAGATCTGAAGTCCTTTCATCCCCAAGAGTTCAAATCTCGGAATGACCTTGGAAATGGCCCAAAAATGACAACATACAAGCTCAAATGAAGATCTAAGTGAATAGAAGCCAAGGTATAAGCTTTATACCTCTATCAAGACAGAAATGAGTCCTTAGCTCTGGATCTTCAACCTTCCTTCTGCAACTCTAAGCCTTTGCTTCCTTCTTCTAGCTTTAAATCACAAAAATGGCAATGAAATAGCTCAATATCACTCAAGGTTGATTACGGTTTCGAGATTAGGGTTTGGAGGTGATGGAGGCCATATATGATGCTTAAATATGGTGCAAGCCCTAAAGATTAGGGTTAATGGGTTTTGTATACTACAACATCCTATGGTGCACATACAACCCTAAATACCTTGGATCTATGTTTTCACTAATTATACATTCAAATGGTTTCCAAGGCATTAAACCTATAACTAGCATGCATTTGACATAAACCATATAAGATACTAGTTAGAGTAACATACCTTTATGTAGCTTGAAGTCTTGATGTATTTGGCCTTAAGGGCTTAGCCCCAATAGTATGAATGCCTCAAATGAAGTCACAACACATCATGAACAAATGTGGAACTCGAGAGAGAATTCCATGCACCCAAAAACCCTCATGATTCTCTAAGAACTTCAAGTACACATTTTTGGTCATGAAGCAACCTATTTATATGGTGGATTCCAAGGGTCATGGGTATAACCCAAATCCATAGCCATGGGTGTTATGATCCATGGTTCATGTGGCCCAACTCTTTATGTATCCATACATAAACTTGGTCCAACATGGATCATAAGCCCAACACATATAAATATAACTAATTACCATAATTAGTCCCCATAGATTTAATTAGTCTCTTTTGATCTCAAAAGTAATTCCAAATTAATTCCTGGTCAATACTAATCAAAACATATGATTTCATATTAATATATTAGAACTTATAATATATTAATAAATCATATATAACCTTCTCTCAAGAGTCCATCCTAACAAATTGTCTTGATGATATGCAACCCAAATGGACCATGCTACTCTCGGGTCAAGTACGTACCAATAATAGTTATGGGCTTAGACATCTAATCCAAAAGTCTCCCACTTTGATAAGTCTAAAACTATTATTGCGAATATGACTCCAAGATCCCGATTAGCAATCGTAGCTCTTAAAAGCCGTTGTCGAACTCTGACCTAGTCAATGACATGTCCATTAGATAAGGGATCATATATTCCTCCATTCTAGATATCATATGGACTGCGACATGGATTATAATCATTCTCTCTGTCCATCTGTTGTTTCCTGATTTCTGATTTATGACGACTGACTAATTGAACAAATCAAATCAGTCCAGGCTCGGCCGAGCACTTACGTTTGTCATCACTAAATCATCGAGGGGCCCATAGATATCACTTTTATCCCTCCAAGGGTAAAAGGAATGGATAAACTTCGACCCAAATGTTCGCTTGTACTTAGTCATCAAATTACACACAATGATATGTTTTATAACAACCAAGTTACTGGTTGCGTTTACATATGTCAATGTGCAACCGACGCGTAACTACAACTCACACATCTCCGTTTGAAGAATATAAGATATTATCGTCTCATGACCACTCATGATAAAACCATGAAGTGATTCAAATGAGCGTGAGTTTAATCCAATACTCGAATCTCATTCCAGGTGTACTCATGAATGTTGCAGCAACTTTTGCTATGTCTAAACACTTTATACATCTACAAGCCCAATTTATGATAGTCTTGATTCATACCTACTTCCAAAGTATGATTGACTGTGGAGAGTTCGAATAACCTAGTTATTCGGGAAGTCAAAACATGCAAAGTGAAACACAAGAATAATCAAATCCAATATGGTCTCAGAACTTATGAATATAAATAAAACACCTTTTATTTAATCACCATATTGATTACACATTATTCATTGCATAATGTTTCAAACAATCAACTTAATACTTGAACTGAAACAATAGTCATGCCATGCTCCAAGCATGCACACTATTTTTGTCCAAACAATAGTTATGCCATACTCCAAGTCTGCACACTATGTTTGTCTATGATCCTTACTTTGTGAAATAAACCAATTGAACATGATTCCAATGATGCTTATGTCACAATCCCAAATCCTTACTGTAAATGTAAGAATACAACATTCTTTGCCATTTACTGAAATCTATTAGATTTTAAACTTATATGCATTGATCCACTTGTAATGACTATGCATAAAAGTCACAAAGACTTGGCAACAAACATTTACAAAGTATTCCAATGGAGAGAAATTCCATGGAAACGAAGTCTCAAATTCAAAGTACATTCCTTTGAACATCCTTCTTGCATTAAGTTTTCTAATCTTACACAGATTTAATGAATAACTTCCACCTATGGAAACATTTCCACATTCCTATTTTGACTATCACTTCTGAACAAGAGTTGCCTCCTTTCAGAATATGCCAATATGGTCCTTCCAAAATTAACACTATACTTCCAATTGTCCATGAGCAACCAATCTTTGGTAAACCTCAGATTGTCCTCGACAATTGCTTAATCATTTTACTCATATCCAGTTCTAGTCCTTTTTTCCCTCTTAATGCCCTAGGCATTTGGAAAATTTAGAACGGATGAATATTATAGCATATGTAATCGATCCTATACCCGAAGCATATAGGACACGATTCATGATGTTTCCAATAAAGACGTGATACTTGACCAGTCTTTTGCTACAATATTTCTTATAATTTGTCATGTTCTCATAATTCGAATTATGAAAAGGGATGTCGTAATCACAATCGAATTTTAGAACGCAAATAATGTAATCATGACCAAATTTGATTAAGCTATTCCGATTTGAAATGAAGTATAATTTCCTCTCCCTTAATTATAGCAAAACAACTTTTCAAACCCTGCAAAGTACATTTTGCAAATTGAAACTTTTGTTTTCTATAATTAACATTGCTAACTTGCAACACCTAACATAATAATCATGCTCCCACTAACATGATAATTATTAACTTAACACTTATGCTCCCACTAGCTTTGACATGTATTCAGAAATCAGCTGGACTTCTAGAAATCAATACTTTATTGACTTTCTTACCAAAGTTTAGATTTCTGATACGAGATGCTTCTATAAGACTTTATCAATATCATACACCTTTCCTTAGATAGCTCACATGTGTGTCTAAACAATTTTTAGAACTATGAAAAGGGATGCTGTAATCATAGTCTCAATTATTTAGACCTTTGCCATTACTCACAAGTCCATGTTAGTGTGCCGGTTAACCACACACGCTCCACTAACGACTTCGAGAATGCAAATATCACAATTGCTATCTACTTAAAATCTATTTAGCGAAAGCGTTTCCTCACCATCATTTTCATGAATTGGAGAGAAACCTTATGACACTTAGATTTTACGGTGTATGTGTTCTTGTCCATGTGAATTTGTCATAACCACAAGAGGAAGTTACTGACAAATCCAAAATCATATGAACTGAACTTGTTCAATCTTAACTTCTTGCCACCTGGCAGCACAAGGGCCTACCATTGCTTCCAAGTAGTTATGCAAACAAGTAAGAACTCATAGAATTCACATGCATAGTCAACTTTAACTGGAATGGGCACAGAAACAAGAATATGTCAACATGATGGGCTATAAACCTCAAGTCGTGTGCTAGTGATAAACAACAGGTTTTATTCTTGATTAGTTCTTGAAACTTTTCAAGATCTTTAAGACTCCCACTGACCTCTTGACATATAAGATTCTCTTGTCAAGAACCATTCCTTGACAAAGCAAATATTCAAGAGTTAGTGCGGATTCTTATCAAGACAAACACTTCACACAATTGGACTTAGTTGGTCTTTGTTTTATCCAAAACATCACGACTTACCAATTTCAAATGTACAAGAGTAAGAAAACATTTTACTCTACATTTGACAAGTGTTATAAACCTTCTAAGGATTATGTCACTCAAGTTACAATCTTGGAGTATGACTCTAAGACTTGTTTTGGAACGAAGTATGACTCATCTTTATGATTTTAACCATTTCAACAATCCACGATTCCTCTTCTTAGCCAAACAAATGCACTAAGATGTCCTTAGAGAATCAATTGTGATATGGTTTCATAATCACCAAGATAATCATAAAACAAGATACTCAAGTACTCTCCCATCTTTTCAGATTGGAGAAACTTTTATCTTTCTGCCTAATTTGATTCTTCTCATTCGTCCCGCCTTACATTGAAACTTTTCTAATGTTTCAGAATTATACTTAAACTTGTAAGCACAACCATATTTACTAAACTTTAGTAAATCATAACGAATAGCCTTATCGTTCTTTGTGGTGGACATGATCAACGCACAACCAAGTGTACCCGATTTCCTAGTCCTTCACTTGACTCGCATATACATGTGAACAAGGCATTAGTCTTAATTTCCCAACGATGAAAATTCTCATTCAACATACAATACAAGTTGCATGATTCCAAGTTTCTATCCAACTGAAAATTGGGTGATGAGCATCTTTCCTTATTTGGTAAATTATGACACTACCACAAACGAAAGAATCAAATCTATTTCCCAATATTGCTATCAATGGAATCATACGAACAACAATTTTTACAAATCCCATTGTAAGGAAATTTAAAATAAATAAAATCAAAACTTTTCTTTTATTTAAAACTTGTGGAAAAAACTTATCCTTACAATGCAAATGCATATGTAAAACATGTTGTTATCTATTCCTAAGCAATATATCATAACTCTCAAGTAGTAGCTCAAAATTCTTATCTTCAAATCATGCGATTGAAATCTATCTCTTCACGATCAGAATTAGCTTACTCTTCCTTTAAGCTTCCTTTATTTGATTCTACAAAACATCAAAATGTGACCTAGTCACATCATAAGAATCTCCAAACAGGAACTTAATAGAGTCAGATAATGGACTTTACATGAAGCATAGTCAAATTATTGACTTTTACCATCCTAGTGAACTTTCAGGTAAACAGGGCAGCTTCGCAACCAATGCCCCTTCTTTGGCAATAGAAACTTATGGACTCTTTAGTAATGGTACACGAGACTATCTCAGACTTAGCCTTTCTCCTTACCATTTGGTCAACCGGGTTGACTATGGCCGATCCCTTTCCATTGGGAAGAGAAGACTTTTATGGACTTCTAATGTTTCCATTGTCAATGTCCATGAAAGTTTGGGAAGTAGATTTTCCAATCAAATTTTCTTTACCAGTGCTCCAAATCATTGTTGATTCAGCAGCAACAAGCAAATAAGTAAGATCATTAAGGGTCATGTCGTGGTCTGTCACATAGTAGTCCTTTAAAGAACTCACTATATGACTCGGAAAGTGATTGAAGAACCCAGTCAACAGTCAACTTCCTTGAGACTTCGACACCCAACTCTCCCAACATGTCAATATGTGACTTCATCTCCAAGATGTGAGCACATATAGACATTGCTTGCCAATAGGGATTGAGTGACCTTGAACTTTTCAAGAACTTGTGGGTTAGGGAGAATAACTGGAGGTGGTGGAGGAAGAGAAGTATGATTTCCATGATCCAATTGCGGAACACCATCTTCATTAGGAAAGCTTGTTCCAAGGGATTTGGGAAGACCATAGTTGTCTGAACCAGACATCTAAAATGGGAGAAATTCAAGTTAGTTGATTTAAGTCCTTAATATAACACCCAATATGAAATATTAAGGCTAGGACCCAACACAATATTTTATAACTTGGAAGAGGGATGCCGTAATCCAAGCTATAAAATATTTGAAGGTACGCGAATGACGATTCACCAATTTCCACCATGAAAACCTAATAGGGTATTGGGTTTTAATTGGTTTGAAACTCCTAGATCTTTTGATATTTCATTGAACTTTTCAATGGCATGTTTAAATCTCGGTTGTGCCCTCTCAAGTTTGTAACTGGGATGCCGAGGATCACAAACAAGGTGTGAATAACCATGCAAATTAACTTGGTACCCTTAACTTTATCACCTAATCGATGTGCCGGTTAACCACACACGCTATACCAATCTATGATAAAAATTAAGTTACCCTTTTCCACTCTTACTAGTCCATGTTAGTGTGCCGGTTAACCACACACGCTCCACCAACGACTTGGTAAGGTACAAAGTGTAATTTCATGGGTTAGCACCAAATTCACATTTTCCTAAAGTAACTAAGATTGGGAATTTAATAAAGTTTAGTTACTTTATATTTATCATTATACTTTTAATGAAAGGAGAATTAATGTCCTGTCAAACCCGTTCGACTAACGACCCTCCATCAGTTAAGGAAGCGGTGGGTGAGAGTGGACACCGATTAAACTGTCATTTTATAGGTAGTAACCTTATACCCCCTTATAGACCGGCTTCGTGAATGAGGCCTACTAACGGTAAGACTGACTTACTCTTATACATATATATAAATATTAAACCTATAATATTATAATAATATAAGGGTTGAATTTTAAACTATTAAAATTCTAAGGGTTTAACTTGGAATTAAAGTATTCATGGGGGAAACTTTACAAATTCCAAAACTTGAGGGCAAGTTCTGAACAATTCAAAAACTTTTGGAATCTATAACATATGAGTTTAATATGGCTTTTAATGACAAGACTCTTGAAAATCCATAACTTGAGGACAAGTTATGGATGTCTTAAAACAATTTATGGGAAAAAACTCTTCAAAAACATAACTCATGACTCTTAAAGACTCATTAACAAGAAAGACTTTTGGTTTTCCATGACTTGAGGACAAGTTATGGAATCCATTAAAGGCCATTTAGATCATCTAATAAACAAACAAACATGTCAAGAAAAACTATGATCTAGATTAAACTCATATGAACAAGACAATTCAAATCAAACAATTTTCATGTAATTAGCCTAACCATCAAACTAATACAAAACATGAAACCTTTGACAATTATCTTTTGAATTGGATTATATGATCATTACAACATCAAAAACAGGTTTATAATTTCAAAAACAGCTTAGGGTAATGATTCTAGTCCAATTCCAGCCTTAAAAGTCGAAAATCTGCACTTAGTGCCTCCTACTCGCCGAGTGTATGAACCTACTCGACGAGTAGGATGATTTTACTCTTGGAATCGGTAAGGCCCCCAGTGGACTCGGCGAGTCCACAGTCTAAAAGGCCAGAAATTCGATTGTTACAGCATTGCATCAAGTATAATTGAAAACCAAGCCTAGGCTCTGATACCACAGATGGGTTTTGTATACTACAACATCCTATGGTGCACATACAACCCTAAATACCTTGGATCTATGTTTTCACTAATTATAAATGCAAATGGTTACCAAGGCATTAAACCTATAACTAGCATGCATTTGACATAAACCATATAAGATACTAGTTAGAGTAACATACATTTATGTAGCTTGAAGTCTTGATGTATTTGGCCTTAAGAGCTTAGCCCAAATAGTGTGGAAGCCTCAAATGAAGTCACAACACATCACGAACAAAGGTGGAACTTGATAGAGAATTCCATGCACCCAAAAACCCTCATGATTCTCTAAGAACTTGAAGTACACGTTTTTGGTCATGAAGCAACCTATTTATATGGTCGATTCCAAGGGTCATGGGTATAACCTAAATCCATATCCATGGGTGTTATGATCCATGGTTCATGTGGCCCAACTCTTTATGTATCCATACATAAACTTGGTCCAACATGGATCATAAGCCCAACACATATAAATATAACTAATTACCATAATTAGTCCCCATAGATTTAATTAGTCTCTTTTGATCACAAAATTAATTCCAAATTAATTCTTGATCAATACTAATCAAAACATATGATTTCATATTAATATATTAGAACTTATAATATATTAATAAATCATAAATAACCTTCTCTCAAGAGTCCATCCTAACAAATTGTCCTGATGATATGCAACCCAAATGGACCATGCTACTCTCGGGTCAAGTACATACCAATAATAGTTATGGGCTTAGTCATCTAATCCAACAAGGGTTTCATCCAAACTGTCCTACTCGTCGAGTCAGGACTTCGACTCGTCGAGTAGCTCACTTAAAACCCGCACATATTCTTCCTTCTACTCGACGAGTTAGGGCCACCAACTCGTCGAGTAGCCCTTCCAAAATGAATAAATAATAAAGTTAAATGCATGCCAGGAACCAGGCGTTACATAATCCCGACCACATTGTATGGTTGACCTAGTAGAGTGATGGACTTAATGGATTAAGTCCTTAATGGGTTAAGCGAGAACACTTAACCCTAATCGTCATTTTATATGAAAAACCCTAATTAGGTTTGGGTTCTTATTGGGCCATTTCTTGGATTAAGATGTTGTGGGCCTTCGTGGGCCATGTGGGAACTAGTTTATAGACTAAGGAAATTATTGGGCTTTAGGATAAGGCTCATTGGAAAAGCTTGGGCCCAATTTGGAAAATTTGGCCATAATTGGGCCTTGATGATTATGAGATATTAGACCATCACAATGCTAAGTGTTGGGACTAGAATAAATGGTTGGGCCTTAGGGTAAGGCTATGTAGAGGTTTGGGCCCAATTTGGAAAATTGGGCCATATGTTGGGCTTTGATTCATTGTTTGACTTTTGGGGCTTAGAATATGAGTTTGGGCCTAGGGCTTGAATCAAGCTAGGTTGGGGGTAAAGTAGTCTTTTACCCTAAGCATGGACTTATGGTTATGTATTGGAACCCAATTATTAATTGGGTGTTGTTTTGATGTTGACAGTTCGGGAATCTGTCATCCAGCAGCTAGAGTTTATCTGCGAGACTTCATCAGTGCGAGGTGAGTTACCTTCCTGTAGAAGTGGGTCGAAGGCACCAATGTCGGCCCACTAGTATTTGTTTATAGTTAGATGATTGTCTTTGTGATAATTGTCTGGTATGCCACTATCTGTTATGATTTATGTGCTAGTATGATATGATATTATGTAATAGTTGTACGGGTGAAATAAACCCCGTATCCGGTCGATAAGACCGAAGGGGTAGGTCGGGCACGCAGATATTCCTGGCAGTATGATTATGTATGATATTATGTGATAGTGGTAGGGGTGAAATAGACCCCATATCCGGTCGATAAGACCGAAGGGGTAGGTCGGGCGCCCATATGCCTGGCAATATGATTATGTATGCTATTATGTGGTAGTGGTAGGGTGTGAAATAGTCCCCGTAACCGGTTGAAAGAGACCAAAGGGGTAGGCCAGCACCCTGATATGCTAGGCAGTTACCGGTTGAAAGATACCGAAATGGTAGGCCAACACCCTGATATGCTAGATAGTTACCGGTTGAAAGAGACCGAAGGGGTAGGCCAACACCCTGATATGCTAGGAAATTACCGGTTGAAAGAGACCAAAGGGGTAGGCCAACACCCGGATATGCTCGGCAGTATGTTATTATATGGTATGTAGTATGATGGGGGAAACTCACTAAGCTTCGTGCTTACGGTTTTTAGTTTTGGTTTCAGGTACTTCTTCTTCAAAAGGAAAGGAGATGGCATGATCGCAGCGCATCACACTATGTTTTCCGCTTATGAGATCTTTGGGATTATACTCTGATGATGTTTCATTATGACATGTTTTGATTATTGACATATTGCTTTTGATATGGGATGACACTATGGATGTTTTTATACTATCGGTTTTTATATTAACTTAATTAAAATGAAATGTTTGGCCTTGAACTTTGGGATGTTACAAGTCAATTAGGGGTTATGAAGTGTAGAATGAGTGGTTACTTCCTTATTGTTGATCGGGTATTCATAGTATCAATTTTCATCGCGTGAGAGCTGTTGTGGTTTAGCTGCTACCTACGAGGTGAGTCCTCTCACTATACTATAGGACATTAGGTCTCATTTATGTATGCGTCTATGTGACTATTGTTGGTATGATTATTTTATATATGATTAAGGATACATATGAATAATTATGATATCAAAGAAAGATTAAGTAAAGAAACGATAAAACAATAACCATACATAAGATTAGGCAAACACGTGTTAATGAGCTGTTATTATTCATCCTATGACATGATTAAATTCGGCTAAACCCCGAACTTGTAATCGTTAATCTTGCGAGAGCCAAAAAGATATGTATAGATCTATATGGGGCTGACACCCCCACCTGCGATTGCTAGCTACAATCCTAGCAGATAACTTTCTTAATTATAAAAGTAATATTTTTCAACGTCCGATGAAGTGTCGTGTTGGGGTTATTTATCGGTCCACGACGTCAATTATAGGGGCTCATGGTAATGTTGTTTGGGAAATCTTAACCTAACTGCTAGAGGGATGCCTTCAGTACTTGTATGATTTGATTTAAAAAGGATTTCAATAAAAAAAATTTAAAGTTTAGACTAGGTATTATGTTTTACAAAGAAAGATTTTTAAATAAAAAAGGAATCCAAATTTAATAAAAAGGATAAAGCAGAAAACTATAAAAATTTGTGAACTCACTAACTTTATGTTGGCATTTTCAAAATATACATGTATTTTCAGGAAGATGAGTGTGGAGAGTAGATGTGGAAGGAAGGAATTCGTCAAGTAAGTTGTTGGAAATTGTTTTTAGTTGTTTTATGCTTAGTTATGAGTAGGATGTGTGCTTGAACTCCAAATAATGTAACCCTAAAATAATTTATAATAAATAAAGGTAATGTCTGTGTTATACGTTTTTGTATTGTTCATTATACCTGCTACCGTGATTCAATGTCCCTACGTCGCATAGCCTGGCGTTTTCGCCACCGGCCGGGGGTGTGACAAATAATAAATAAATAAACATATAATCTTTGCATGCTTAGAGGAAGGCTATAAGGTATCTTGGCATGGTTCAATATTTGCATGCTTACATCACTGCACTACCAAATTAAACCATGCTAGGTTTATATGTGTCAAAAAGGAAGCCACAAATGAAGAGATTAAAGAAATTTATCGTTCTTACAAGTCAGTTAGTGATGTCAAACTTGAAAGCTAGAATCTGATTCCCCTTGAAAGCCCAAGATTGGATAATTTTCTGATCGGATACAAATGTTATGAGTTTTATGTCACATTATGATGACTTTATACATTCAAATGAGTAGATGATCAATGAAAACTGTGAAATACATTTCTGTGACTCTTGCACACAAATAGGTGACGCCTTTCCAGTTATCACCACAGGGATCATCGCCGCTTGAACTCCACTTGGTTAATTGTCCCGGCGGATTCATACTTTGATACATGGCTACCAGGGCAGAGACTGCACATGAAGTTTGAAACTTGAATCAATTACTTTGATTAATTTGTTAGTTGATTGTGAATTTGAGTACGGTTGTATAGAGGGTGTGTAATTGAGTTATCGTAATCGGTTACATGTTCCTTTAAACAGCTACAAAAATCGTAAAAACCTTTTACAGTAAAATCAATTAGACAGGTTTTCATAGGCGGCACTGAAAAACAATAAAACCCCACAACTAAAAATGAAGAAATAAAGAAAAATACTAACCATCAGATGGATCTATGTCGCCATAGTTGTTGAATGTAGTAAGAGATTGTGAAGATTGGAATTCTGACGTTAAATAGTCAATCAGTCTGATAAAGCACTGATTCCTTCCTCTTATTGCAAACACTAATAATTTGGTTAGATGTCAGGCTTTAGATGTGGTAATGATGGGAAACAAGGCATTAGCCATAAATTCAGATAAGTGTGGAGATGTACATAGCACATATATCTTACCGAACGCCCAAATCGAAATCGATAGCCGGTAGAAATCAAGGGTTGCCTTCACCAAAGCAACTTGACTGGAGAAATAATAGAGAAAGAGGTTATTATGATTTATTAATATGTTATAAGAATAATATATTAAAGGAGAAATCGTATTTGTTTAATTAATATTGGTCAATAATTAATTAGGAATTAATTTTGTGATCAAGTGTAATTAATTAAACTAGAGGGGCTGAATTGTAATTATGTGATAGTTACAAAATATGGTAATGGTTATCCTAAATATGGGTTGAACGAATTCAAGGAGATAAGGATCCTTGAAATCGTCCAAAGGATAAAGGATAAGGGATTTCAAGGCTTATCTTATGATTGCTTGGTGGGCAAGCAACTAGATAAGGATAAGGACTGAAACCCTAATCTTTACACCTATATAAACACCCATTTGGCTCATGAATTCGTATATACCTTCCCAAGGCTTCTTAGGGACGAATTTTTATACCTCTCATCTCTCTCTATATCATCTCCAATTGCTTGTGGTGTTTGTGAGCCATTAGAGGTACTACACTTGTGGTACTTGCTTTCAAAGACAAGAAGATTCAAGATTTAAGTTGTTATTACAATATAACAACAAGAGGTATGTAATCTAACCTTTTTGGTTAATTTCGAAATTCTTAGAAGCCTTTTAGGGTTTTATTATGTGTTCATAATGTTGTATAACTAATAGTGATAACATAGATCCAACTCTAGGGTTGCATGCACACATAAGATTGTTTGTATAAAATCCATCAGTGGTATCAGAGCCTTTGGTTAACTTGTTTTCAATTAGTATTATTCAATTGTATGAACTTGACATATTAGGGTTTATTGCCAATAAACCCTGGGAGGCTAGGATTTTCGAGATTAGGGTTTGCAAACCCTAATTTGCAAAAGTTTGAATAAGATTTTCAAACCCTTTCCTTAAACCTTTAAATTTCGAAATCTAGGGTTTGTCTTAATCCCTTGATTTTCGAAATTGGCCTCCTCCCCAAGATAAGATCCTAAATTTTAGGGATTTGGATTATCCCATATCTTGTAATTATCCTTTAATTGTTATATATGGTAATTAAAGATTTTGAATTATCCTATCCCATGATTTTCGAATTTTAGAGGGATTAAAAGGATTAGGATAAATTAATTGTTTAATTGGTAATTATCCTTCATGATTTAGATAATCCCTTATGATTTAATAATTTAAATTAATAGTTTAATTCAAGATAATTATTAAATCAAGAGTTTTAATATTTAAAATTTTAATTTAAATAGTATTAAATTTCGAAAATTTTAAAATGAGATTAAAACCTAATTGTTTTGAAAAGTTTCAAAACTTGCCCTCAAGTTTTGGAATTTAAATTGTTTGATTAAAAGGTTTAATTTTGAAAAAGTCTAAATTCTAAAACCCTAATTTTGAAAAATTCATATTACACCCTTATGGTTTTATTAAATTAGTTAAGTGTATAACTAAAAGAGAGTTAATAAATCCATAATGATATGGTTTATATTTAATTAAATTAAAAGTGTAATTTATAAAATTAAACCACCTAGTATTTTAAAAGTGTAAAATACACCCTTATACTATATATATAACATTGAAAGTCTAATATTATATATGTATAACTAAAATGCTAGTCTTACCGTTAGTAGGCCTCATTCACAAAGCCGATCTATAAGGGGGGTATAAGGTTATGGCCTATAAAATGGTCGTTTAATGGGTGTCCACTCTCACCCACCGCTCCCTTGATTGGTGGAGGGTCGTTAGCCGAAAGGGTAAGATAGGGCAATCCTCTCTTCATTAATAAGTATAATGAATCTATGTAAAGTAACTAAACGCTTTTGCAATTCCCAATCCTAGTTACTTTAGGCAAAAGTGAAATTGATGCAATCCCATGAAATTACACTTTGCACCCTTACTAAGAAGTTAGTGGAGCGTGTGTGGTTAACCGGCACACTAATTGGTTCTAAGCAAAGGTGGCAAAGGGTGACTCAATGTTTGTCATAGTTCGATGGAGCGTGTGTGGTTTACCGGCACATCGAATAGGCGACTGTAACATTGGGGGCACCATGTAAGTTTGCATGGTTATTCACACCCTGTTTTGTGATCCTCGGCATCCCAGTCACAAATCGAGGGGCATATCGAGATTTAAACATGCCATTGAAAAGTTCAATGAATCTCAAAAGATCTAGGAATTTTCAATAGATTTAAAACTTAAATTTCTTTTTCGTTTTTTTTAAGGTGGAAATTAGTGAATCGTCATTCACTTACCTTCAAATGTTCTGCAATTTGGGTTACGGCATCCCTCTCCCAAATTGTAGAGTATTGTGTTGGGTCCTAGCCTTAATATCTCATTTGGGTGATTTATTAAGGATTCAATCAATCAACTAACTTGAATTTTTCTCCCGTTTTGTAGATGTCAAAGTATGACAACTATGGTCTTCCCAAATCCCGTGGAACAAGCTTTTCACATGAAAATGATATTCCACGATTCGATCGGGGAACAAGAGATCATGCTTCACTTCCTCCACCTCCTCCTATTATTCTCCCTAACCCACAAGTTCAAAAGATTGAAAAGTTCAAACTCACTCAAGTCCTTTTGGCAAGTAAACATGAAGAAGGAAAGTCAGTGTGTGCACACGTCCTAGAGATGAAGTCACACATTGATAAGTTAAGAATGTTGGGATCGGTTGTCTGTAAGGAGCTGGCTGTTGACTGGGTCCTTTAGTCACTTCCTGAATCATGTAGTGAGTTCGTTAGAGAGTACTATATGATGCATCACAACGTGACCCTCATTGATCTCACCTATTTGCTTATAGCTGTTGAATCAGCAATGATTTGGCGTGCTGGTCAAGCAAATTTGTCTGGTGAGTCAAACTCCCAAACTGCAATGGGCACTGGCAACATCGGAAGTCTAGAAAGAACTAAGTCTATGATTGTCCGATGTGCTGTGCCAAAGGAGTCCATTTGATTTTATTGCAAAGAGAAGGGACATTGGAGACAAATCTGCCCTAACTACCTGAGAAATATAAGAGATTGGAGAGTCAAGATGCATGGCTCTACTTCAGGTAAAATCCATTAACTAACTCTTTTAAGTTCCTATTCTAGATTCTTAATACATGATGTAATAAGATTACATTTTGATGAATCGAAGAAAAGAGAGGAAGCTTAAGGGAAGAAGTGAGCTGAATCTAATCGTGAAGAAATGGATTTCGATTGCATTGCTTGAAGATTAGAATTTTGAGCTACTACTTGGAGTTAGAATAGATTGCTATGAAATATGTATTAACATATTTTTTCAATTAAATTGCATTGTAAGGACAAATTTTTCCGCAATAAAATAAATTTTGATTTTATATTATTTATTTATCCTTGAAATGGCGTGTATGAAAAAATTGATGTTTGTAAGTTTCTATTATTAGCAATAATGGATTTGATTCTTAAATGTATTATTTGTGGAAAGGTCAAGAATTTACCAAATAGGGAAAGTTTCTCATCGCCCAAGTTTCAATTGGATAGAAACTTGGAATCATACAACTTGATTGCATGATGAATGAGAAATTTCATATTTGGAAATTTAGACAAATTCTTTGACAAAGTGTCAAGTGTAGGACTAGGAGATCGAGTACACAAAGTTGTGTGTTGATCAAATCCACCACAAGAGTAACAAAGATATTCGTCATGATTTACTAAGGTTAAGTAAATATGATTATACTCATAAGATTAAGTGTAATTCTGAGTTGATTGAAAGAGCTTCAATCAATAGCAGAACGAATAAGAAGAATCAAGTAAGCAGAAAGATAAAAGTTTCTCTATTCTAAGAAGAAGGGAGAGTACCTTTTAATTATGTTTTATGATAGGTCTTAATGATGAAGAACCATATCTCAATTAATCCTCTAAGTGAGTCTTAGTGCAATTGTATGTCTGAGAAGAGGAATCAAGAATTGAAGAAATGGTTAAATCAAGAAGTCAATCATACTTCGTTCCAAAAACAAGTCTTAGAGTTAAGATTGTGACATTGAGTGACAAGTCTTAAGAAGGTTTATAACATTCATCAAATGTGGAAAGTTGTGATGTCTTGGATAAGACAAAGACCAACTAGGACCAATTTTGTGAAGTGTTTTGTCTTGATAAAAGCTACACTAACTCTTGAATATTTGTTTGTTGAGAAATGTTTATTGACAAGAGAATCTTATATGTCAAGGAGTCAGTGGGAGTCTTAATGGTCTTGAAAGGTTTCAAGAACAAATCAAGAATAAACCTTATCATTCATCACTAGCACACGACTTGAGGTTTACAACCTATCGTGTTGACACTAATTTTATTTCTGTGCCATTCCAATCGAGTTAATTATGCATGTGAGTTCTACGAGTTCTCAATGGATTGTATAGGGGCAAGACACCTTGTTCAATGGAAAGTACATTGAAACGAAGGGGTGAGCTGCTCAATAACTTGGAAGTAATGGTGGACCCTTGATGGCAAGAAATTAAGAAGAACAAGTTCTATCCATAAGAGTTTGGATTTGTCACTAACATTATCTTGTGACTATGGTTATGACAAATTCACATGGATAAGAACGAATACACCACAAAATCTAAGTGTCATAAGGTTTCTTTCATTCATAAGAATGATTGTAAGGAAACGCTTTCACTAAGAGAGATTTTGAAGATAGCATTATGTAATTTGGGTTTCTCAAATTCAACTATGATTACGGCATTCCTCTTCATAGTTCCAATTGTGGGAAATGGCAAATGGGTCTGAACATTTTAGACTTGTTGATATGAGTCCTAGAATCGTTTAGACATATACATATGAGTTGTCCAAGGAAAAGTGTATGAGTTTGAGAAGCTTAGATAAAGTCTTATCAAAGCATCTAGTATTAGAAATATGAACTTAAGAAATTGTTTTCTAGAAGTTCAGCTAATTTCTGAATACATGTCGAAGCTAGTGGGAGCATAAGTGTTATGCTGGTAAAGAAATAATCATCATGTAAGTGGGAGCATGATTATTATGGTAAGTATTGCCAGTTAGCAATATTAATTATAGAAAACAAGAGTTATACTTTGCAAAGTTGTAAGGGTTGAAAATTTGTTTTGCTATAATTAAGGGAGAGAATATTGTGCTTCATTTCAAATCTAAAGCTTAGATTGAGAAATTTTAATAAATTTAGTCAAAGAATACATATCTTCTTAAACTTCGATTATGATTACGGTATCCCTCTTCATAGTTCGAATTGTAAGAACGTGACACATAAAATATTATGGCAGAAGATTGATAGAGTATCGTATCTTTATGTAAGACGTTATGCATCGTGTCCCATACGCTTCGGGTAAAGGATCGATTGCAATTGCTATAATATTTTACCATTCTAAAATTTTCCAAATGTCTAGCGCATTAAGAAGGAAAAAGGACAAGAATTGGTATTGACTAAGATAATTAAACAACTATCAAAGGACGACCCAAAAGTTCCATGAGGATTGGTCGCTTGTGAGTAGTTGGAAGTATGGTATTGAATGGATCATATCGACATTATTATGAATAGATAAGATTCTATTAAGAATGAGTTATCATATGGTAAATATGGAAATGTTTCCATAATTGGGAGTTGGAAATTAAGAATTTACATGATTAGAAAATTTTATGCAAAAGGATGTTCAAAGGAATGTACTTTGAGTGAGAGACATCACATCTATAGAATTGTTCTGTAACAATTTTGATAGAGTACCTTGTGATTTCGTTGGCCGAGTCTTTGTGATTTTTGTGCCGTGACTTCACAAGAGGATCATTGCATAAAATATTAGAATTTGACATATTCTAAAAGGTGGCAAGAATTTGGTATTCTTACACTAATTATAAGGATTGGGGATTGTGAAATGAGTTGCATTTGAAAAGTTTCAATTAATCTATTTCACAAAGTATGGACCATAGGAAACCAAAGTGTGCATGCTTTGAGCATGGGACAATTGTGGTTATGATTCGAGTTATAAAGTTGATTATTTGAAACATTAAACAATGGATAATGAGTAATCAATATGGTGATAAATAAAAGGTGTTTTATTTATACTCAAAGGTTTGAGACCATATAGGATTAGTATTATTCTTGTGTTTCTCTTTGCATGTTTTGACTTCCAGAATAATTGAGTTTATTAAGAATAATCGAATTATTCAAACGGTCCGCAGTCGTTCATATGTTGGAAGTAGGTATGAATAAAGACTGTCATGAATTGGTTTGTAGATTGTCTAAAGTGTATTAGACATAGCAAAGGTTTGCTGCAACGTTCATGAGTGCTTATGAATATGATTTTGAGAATTGGATTAAACCCACTCTCACTTGGATCGCTTCATGGATTTTATCACGAGCGATTGGTGAGACGATAATATCTTGTATTCTTGAAACCGAGATGTGTGAGTTGTATCTTGCGAATCGGTTACACATTGATAATATGTAAACGCACCAGTAACTTGGTGTTATAAAACTTATTGTTGTGTGTGATTTGGTGAGTGAGTGCAAGCAAACATTGAGTCGAAGTTTATCCGTTCCTTTTACCCAAAGTGGGATAAAAGCGATATCTGTGGGCCCCTCGATGATTTAGTGATGACAAACGTAAATGCTCGGCCGGGCTAGGGCTAATTTGATTTGTTCAATTAGTCAGTCGTCGTAAATCGGAAATCGGGAAACAACACATAGACTGAGAGAATGATTTCAATCCATGTCTCACGTCTATACGATATCTAGAATGGAGGAATATATGATCCCTTATCTAAAGGACAGGTTACTGATAAGATCAGAGTTCGACAGCGTCTTTGAGAGCTACGATTGCTAATCGAGTTGTACTTACATTTGTGGTTACTAGACTTATCCAAGTGGGAGACTGTTGGATTAGTGTCTAAGCCTGTAACCATATTTGGTAAGTACTTGACCCGATTGTGCATGGTCCTTTTGGGTTGCCTTCACCAAAGCAACTTGACTGGAGAAATAATAGAGAAAGAGGTTATTATGATTTATTAATATGTTATAAGAATAATATATTAAAGGAGAAATCGTATTTGTTTAATTAATATTGGTCAATAATTAATTAGGAATTAATTTTGTGATCAAGTGTAATTAATTAAACTAGAGGGGCTGAATTGTAATTATGTGATAGTTACAAAATATGGTAATGGTTATCCTAAATATGGGTTGAACGAATTCAAGGAGATAAGGATCCTTGAAATCGTCCAAAGGATAAAGGATAAGGGATTTCAAGGCTTATCTTATGATTGCTTGGTGGGCAAGCAACTAGATAAGGATAAGGACTGAAACCCTAATCTTTACACCTATATAAACACCCATTTGGCTCATGAATTCGTATATACCTTCCCAAGGCTTCTTAGGGACGAATTTTTATACCTCTCCTCTCTCTCTATATCATCTCCAATTGCTTGTGGTGTTTGTGAGCCATTAGAGGTACTACACTTGTGGTACTTGCTTTCAAAGACAAGAAGATTCAAGATTTAAGTTGTTATTACAATATAACAACAAGAGGTATGTAATCTAACCTTTTTGGTTAATTTCGAAATTCTTAGAAGCCTTTTAGGGTTTTATTATGTGTTCATAATGTTGTATAACTAATAGTGATAACATAGATCCAACTCTAGGGTTGCATGCACACATAAGATTGTTTGTATAAAACCCATCAGTGTGACGGTAATGATAGATGCTTTTGTGGGTTCCTTTTTTCTGCTTTGGGAACAACTATTAGCAGTAATGGTCGTGGGGTAGAGAGGAGGAGAGAGCACCCACTTCATGGTAAGGATTACCCGCTACTCCGAAATTAGACATAGGTAGAAGTAAAACGAAGCAAAAGGGGAGGAGTCGATTGAAAAGCTATGGCAGTGGTTATACCTGGATTAAAAAAGCGGTGAAAAATGAGGTGGGATGTAACACCCCAATTTATTTTAACTTTAATATGCTATGGTTTTAAAAACATTTGGGAGTTAACCCACATTTAACAAAAACCGGTCCCACAAAAAACATTTACAAACTTAAAACAATGGGTGTTACCATTAAGCATCAATACAACCATAGCAAGCAAATAAGAATTAGATCAATACAATTAATAAGGAACTTAACAAGTTCCACTCCATTCTCTATCACTTGACTTCTAGCTTCCATCTATCATTTTCTCTTCTTAAGTGTAACCTGAGATACATGGCATTAAAAAAAGAGATACGTAAGACAATAATGTCTCGTGAGCTACGTGGGTTTGAGACCCAAAACATTTATCACATTTTCATCAAAAACGTTTCATCCTTGCAAAACATAGTTTTAGACCATAAAACATTTTCAAGCATTTTCAAGGAAAACTCATTTCATACATTTCATAAATATCATTTCATATCTTCTCATTCCATTTCCTTTTATTTCATTTCGAAAGCCATATTTCCATATTTCATTTTCTTTTATCATTAAGGGCTAATTCAGGTATTATACCGTTGCCATTTTTATACTTAGGGTCTACGTCCAATAAAGGAACCACTCCCAAGTCTAGACCAAGGTGGAAAACAAATCAATCCACCAAGGCATCATTTCCAAGGCCAAGGTGGAAAGAACAAATCAATCCACCAAGGTATCATAATATGACATCTATCTCGCGAAGGGGAGGCGTCACCCCGATAGATTCCTCCAGTGCCTCTTACGAGGTATCATGGCCCGAGCAGTTTTCATTTCATTACTTTCCAATTCCTTTCATTACTTTCCATTCCTTTTCATTACTTTCCATGCTTTACACATTTCATACATTAGTATCATAAAATCATTTCAAAAGTAAAGCATCTATATTTCAAAACATTTCAATCACATTTTCAAAACATTATATCTTCCAAAACGTTCTTTTCTTTCAAAAACATTCATGCCTTTAAGGCACTCTTTCAAAATACCCTTTCCAAAAACATTTGACGCTTTCGTTTCAAAACAATTCACATATCAAAGCATTGCATTTCATTATCATAAAATCATTTTGCCATGTACCCCAAAGTGGGAAAATGCCAACACGTACTCACCTCAATCACACGTAGGCTAGCTAGTCTTCTTCTAGTTCCTTTCCTTATAGAAACACTCTCAATCAACACCTATATAACATGGACACAAGTCATTAAAATGACCAAAATACCCCTCAAAGGTTCCATTACTAAATTTTATTGTTTCATACTATTCCATATGTAAAAATATGAATGTAGGCGAAAACCACATGTAAATCCGAGTCCGTATGCAAAAGTTATGAGGAAAATACTAAAGTTCCATCTAGCCGGGCAATCTGTTGTATGTGCGCGGGCCGCGTGCATGACCACGCGGGTCGCGTACCGTAGCAGCTCAAACACCCCTAAAAACTCACTTTTTGAGTCCTAAACTTGCTTGGGTAGTTTTGGTCTTTTAGGTAACCATTTGTAACAATTTTAAAGGTTTACAAGCACTACTAGAGGATGTTTTATCATGTCAAAACATTTAACTTAATTCATTAAGTCCTCAATCAAAATGCTAAGTTCATAATGCTTACAAAAACTCAAATGAAGGGTTAAGATCTCAAGTTGCCCAAAAACACTCTTGAACCAATATGACTTATTCCCAAATCATTTAATAAATCATTGGGTGTTGTTATGTACATAGAACCACAATTTATCTCATTGCAAGTACTTATACTAACCATGGAATCCTCAATTCCATTCCATGTTTCCCAAATTACCCTTTGGGTCAAAACAATCGCTAAAGCTAGAACCTTACTAGCATACCTTCATGTTTGTGTTCCAATATCATCTCTATAGTGTCAATTAACATTCATGAATGTCATTCACTTCTTATATGTCAAACTTTATGTAGTAATCTATACAATTCCCAAAATGCCCTTATGGCCAAATACTCCATAAATTCAACTATATATCATTCAAGTCTCCAAGTTTTTGCATTCAAATCATGTTGTTAGTATCAACTCATGATTATGAGTATCATATACTCATCAAATGCTCATATTCAAATGATTCCATTGTTTCATCATATTATCCCCAAATCCATAAACCCATGTTTATGCAGCATTCTACCATCATGGATGAATTTGAGCATTCTAATTGGATTAGTTGCTATCAAATATCATCTAGGTCATTGAATCCATTCCAATACAACATATAAACATGAAATCCTCAATTTGAATTTCTAGGGTTCATGAGGGTTTTCACCCAAATCATCAAATCTACCAATATAGTGATTGGATTGAGATTGGAAATCACCAAAACTACTCAAGGGAGGTTAGAAACAAAAACCCTAATCAATTAATCAAACTAATTTCGACATTAGGGTTCATCCCCTTCATCAACTTCGAATTTTAAGCTAAGTGGGGAGGAGATTTTTTTACCTTGCAAGCCTTGAATCATTCTCTCATTTGCTTGGTTGTTTAATTCACCACTTGATTTGAACCTTAGATGATAGAGGATGGCAAATCACCATTAGAGAAGTCTCTAGGATGAAGAACACGAAGCTGGGAAATGAAATGAGAGGGTGTGCATCTTATTTTTCCATTTTTCACATTTTGTCTCTCTAGTTTGAGCATTTTTGCCAAAACCCACCAAGCCTCAATATTTGTGATATTAACTTAAGTTTTGACATAATAAGTCCTTCTCCATCCATCATATGACTTTTACATTCCTTTCCACTAACTGGATCAACCATTTGGTCAACTCATTCTACTTTTCCAATTTGACACTCTTAGTCCTTTGACTTTCAAAACTGTTATTATTTTCAATTATAGCTTTCTAAACATCATATCAACTAATGATATGATTATCCATTGCTGATTTAACTATTTAAATCATTTTTCATTTATTTACTTTATTAATTTAAGAACCCGGTCTTAAATTTTTAGGATGTTACAATTATCTACCCCTTAAAAGGATTCCGTCCTCAGAATCACCTTATAAGTCATCTCATTAGAACATCAACTTGTCACTTTTCAATTTATTCGATAACCATATCACCTTCTTCAATGTGTCACATTTGTAGTCTGCCTAAAAATCAATAATACACAATTATGGGTTATTAACCCTCTTGGACACGCTTACCCTTTATCTATTTTTGAGCTTTCAAGCGATATCATGCAATAAGGTTATCCAACCTTTATTCTTACATCCCAACATGCAACAATAAGTTTTAAGTTATTTATGAAACTTTATCAGGTCCTTCTATTCATTAAGTCATCATTTGGCCATTTCTACACTTAGGCGTTCTAAGTTGCTTAAGTACATGCTTTCGTGCTCAGGAATGCCAATATTATTTCTTTATTTTCCATACTAATAATTATCAATTCATTATGTTCTATTATGCTCTTAAGCATAATATGAGATGCTTGCACCATAGTACATCACACATTCCAAACTAAGTTTACTTTTAAACTTTCACTCCATCCTATTTTATCACTTTAACTCTTACTAATACATGTACCTTTCTTCTCAAATGTCTTGCTTTATATTTATAAAAATGACACTTTACCCTCAACAAGATACGCAAGTCAATTTTATACTAATGTTGTTTTCCTTCAGTGTTATCAACAAGATGATCTAATGTTGCTTACCTTTGAACCGACATGTACCATACCATTTGAGGCTATATATACTTCCTGAACCTTGTCCCTATCTCCTTTCGTTCACTTTAACTAACTTGTCAAAAAAAAATCTCATCTCATGAGTTAATGTGTTTCCTAGGTCTACAAACATAAGCACACCATGATAAGAAGCTCTAAAGCACATAATGTTATTTTCTACTCAACTTTCAAAATCTTGTTGGGTACGAATGATCTCATCACTTGTAAGTTGTTTCTTCCCAACTATCTACCCCTTAAAAGAAATGAAGGCATTTCTTTTAAGGTAAAATTAAAAGATGATTTTCATCATTCATACCTCATTTAATATTGTTGATTGAGTACCCGGCTTTTCCATTGTTCACATCTTTAGTTTAACTTATCATGTATCATACTTTACAACTTTCTATTTATTGCTCCTTCCTTATGGATACATAACCAACTTTTATAACAATTGATTCATGTGTCTTTTAGTAACATTAAAGTGACCCATAATGCTCTAAGTCAGGGTTTTATCTCATATACGGATTCATAACAGAAGATCTCATTATCATAAGTCCACCTATTTCTTGTCTGGTTGTCAAATCCATATTAGCATTAATACTCAAACCTAGTACTCAGTTGTACTTGAGTTTTCTTGGTTCGCGTCATCAGGTTGCATAACCTGGAAGTTCTGAATCTTGTATCCTTGGTTCATCTGTGTCCCTCACAATTCCAACCACTACGTGTTGTTCTTACTCAACCTCCAGAGTGTTATGAGTTCTTATAACATCGTATTATCACACTTTCATATCCTTCTTAACATCTAACCTTTAAAAGAAATCAAGGCATTTCTTTTAAGGTCCAAATCACCTTATGATATATATATATATATATATATATATATATATATATATATATATATATATATATATATATATATATATATATATATATATATAGGTTCATTTGAGACCATGATAATTTTATGAGACATGGGGACGCGATCCTGGCCACTCATCTTGGAGATCAAAAAATAATATATATATATATATATATATATATATATATATATTTATAATGCAAAATAATAGGAAAAATCCAAAAGTTCTTTTTTTAAATATTATTTTTGTTATTTAATTTATCCAAAAAAAATAAAAATAAATAAAATCACCGTTTTTTTCGTAATATGAGTGAGATATTCTTATAAATAATTACACTGTAAATAATCAAATCGGATTTTTAGAATATAAGAATATTCTAATATTCTACTAAAATTGATGAATATGTTAAAACATTCTAATATTCTACTTGAATTTTTAGATTTATTAGAATATTCTAATATTCTATTAAATTTTTTTGAATATTTATAGTTTAATATTCTAGTAGAATATTCTAACGTTATAAAAATTCGACTTGAATATTTACAGTATAATATTATATCAGAATATATCACGTATTTTTTTTTGAAAACAACAATAATTTTTTTTATTTCTTTTTTTTTTTTGGATAAAAAAATGACGAAATTAATATTTAAAAAAAAATCGAATATTTTCATTTATTTTGCATTTTAAAAATATTTTTTTTTATCTTCAAAATGAATGGTTAGGATTGCGTCCCCATGTCTCACAAAATATGATGTTCTCACATAACCTAACTATATATATATATATATATATATATATATATATATATATATATATATATATATAGGGAAAAGTGAATATACCCTTAAGGGTATATAAGCTTAAGTACCCAAACTCATCATACTACGTCGTTTTGTATCATATATACATTATAACGTTCTTAAACTTCAACCCTTGATTTATTTTCAAAATTTTTGAAATTTCACTATTATATTCCTCTTATATCACATCTTTTTGTTGAACACCTAGTAAACTATATATATTATACGTGAAAATAAAACTTATGTAAGAGGAAGATAATTGTGAAATTTATAAAAATGTTAGAAGAAAATCAAGTTAGAAGTTGAATTATAAGAACATTGACCGATTACAATGTATATATATGACACAAAACGACGTAGTACGGTGAGTTTGGGTACTTAAGCTTATATACTCTTAAGGGTATATTCACTTTTCCCATATATATATATATATATATATATATATATATATATATATATATATATATATATATATATATATATATATATATATATATATATAGGCTTAGGTTATTCTATTCTAACTAATTATTGTGCGGATATCGTATGCTATGATAATGATAAAGAAAATATGTTGTTTAATAATATAAATACGTTCAATCTTACATAACTATTGTCATTAACACACGTTCTCACTAATTAATTCGTCTATAAGGTTATTATACACTTATTATTATTATTCTTATTTCTGTCAGAACGTTTATTGGGTCGTATTCTGTCAGAATGAAAATGAGTGAAAAACGATGTGTGTGAACCAAAATAAATAATAATTAGCGAGAATGCATGAAAATGACGATATTTTTGTAAGGTTGAACGTATTCGCATTGGTAAACAATGTATTCTCTTAGTAATTCTGATAGCATACGATATCTGCACAATAATTAGTTAGAATACTTGAACCTAGCTCTCTCTCTCTCTCTCTATATATATATATATATATATATATATATATATATATATATATATATATATATATATATATAACTTCCATGTTATAATATTAAATTTTAGAGAGCTAAAAATGATCTTTTGTAGACATTTCTACACTGGTGTTCATCAACACACACAAAAGTTCATTTTTAGCTCTCTAAAATTTAATATTATAACATGGAAATTATATATATATATATATATATATATATATATATATATATATATATGTATATATATATATATATATATATATATATATATGGCTTAGGTTATTCTATTCAAAGTAATTATTGTGTTATTGTATGCATAAATGTGGGCCAATCAATTTTACTTATTTTAAGAAAGTGATTAATATATATTATTGAATTAAATATAATTGAAAAAAATCATCTAATTTAATTACAATGGTATTTTAGTCAATTAATATAGATTTAATAAAGGAAAATTGCATATTTTAAGGGATCATAGATTCTATTAATTTTAAAAATCTGATTTTACGAATTATAATTCTTTTAATTCGGACATTCTGACAGAATATGTGTATGAGTATATTCAAAAATAAAAATATTCTTGAACCATAAATAATAAAAATATTCTTAAACCTATTTCTTGATCATGACTTTAAAAACTTCTTGTAGAATAACAAATTCTTGATCAATTGAAGAATAAAAACAATAAATACATAATTTCTTATAGAATATGAGTAACAATTGTTAAGAATTAATACATTCTAAAAGAATAATGTTGCTTAGAATCACTTTCAATTTTGTGGTCCGTTCTTCAAGCATCAACTTCTGTGAAAACAAAACCAAATTGTAGTTTAGATTCCAATAATGCATTAGCAAATGAAAAATAAAAAACTAAATTCATTTGGAAAAATATGTGGACTTGTGAATTGCACCAAAACCAATAACCAAGAATTGTAGAACATGCATACTCCATTCCAACAGAATTATAATTCATGATTCCATTCCAATAGAATTGGAATTCGTGATTCCTTTAGCATGTACATAAATCAAGAACCTTCCAACAGAATTATACTCCAGGGTTCTCTTGGACCTTTTATACCTGGCTATTGTGGATAATTTGTCCATTAAATAAGGTAACATGTATGAATTTATATAAAATAATACAATAGTATATAAACTTACAGGAAGTGTTGGATTATGGTAGTCATTTTCAAATACTGTATCAAGATCACGAAATAAACGATGTTCTGGTGTGTCATAGCATCCATCACAGAGGTACAAACCACCAATAAAAGCAGAGATCTTTCTATAATTTCCATGGGCTTGTGTGTCCACTATAACACATTTTTGATGATGGGTGTAAAGGGTCCCAACCACCTGTGTATATCATTTTGGAACTTTTCAGAAATCTTTAGAGTTTGGGAATGGTAGCATTTAGAAGTCTAGATAAAAGAGAAACAATGAAGATGAATTAAAAACAGATGTTAGACAAAGGATTTGAGATGAAATTCATACCGTTTTGATTCTCTCCGTCCAATTCGATCTCCGGTAACTGCCCCTCCTGGAGGTGCGCGTCCTGATACAGCGTCACATTCCCCCCGCGTCTCACCGGAAAATAACTATCCTTCAGGCCAAATAACTCATCGGTAGCAATTGATTTTTCCTTGTTTCGATCATCACAAGATGTGAATTTGATCCGTAATCGTATTGCGGTGTTAGGTTTTGCCGGTTTACCACTATGACCAATTATCGGGAACCAATCGTCGATTAACTCTCCCGACATTACGCTCTCGGCGGAGGAGTGAAAAACGATTGCCAGAATCACAACATCAATCCCTAAGAATCTGGTGGTGTTGACCAAAGTCTTCTTCTATGTCGTTCATTCTCTCGTTCCTACTTTAGTCGATCATATGGGGGCGATGGTAGCTTGGTGGTGGGTGATGGTATTGATCGGCGGCTGTGTATATAAGAAAATAAATTAGGTTAAAAGTTAATTCTAGCATGATTATAGGGACTATTGGTGGACACTATTTATCAAATTACTAAAATACCCTTGTTTATTTATTTAATTATTTAAATTTTTTTTAATTTTGATTGGTCACATTTATACATAAAAAAACACAATAATTACTTTAAACACTTGAACCTATCTCATATATATATATATATATATATATATATATATATATATATATATATATATATATATATATATATAATATTAAAAATTAGAGAGCTAAAAATAAACTTGTAGACATTTCTACATTAAACATAACTCAGCAAGAGAAGGACCATTAACGCTACAATAACAAAAACTAAACAAAGGAATTATGGGTCGTTTGAGAACTCCTTGGATGAAATTACGTTACAAATAAACCAATCACAACCTTATGATCAACATAATCTCCACATGGGTTTTCGTTACGTGTTTGTTGCTCTGGGTATGATTCGCATGACTTTGATGTCGTCTTCGTCTTTACCAATGACAAACTTTAATTCAAGATGGGGATAATAAAGACGCATCTTTATACACAAACCAAACTAGACAGAGCATAACATACCAATGGCGCTGTTACGGCCACCACCTACCATCGCATTCCACCAGAAACTTCACCACCGTCACCCTCTACCATGTTCACCATCGCACCTCTACACCGACCGAAGAAAGGTTTTACAATCAAAAACTAGTATCATCATAAGCACCACCCACGACTATCGACAAGAATTGAGAATTGTAAATGTGGCGTCGGATCCGGATAGCGATAGGGAGGGAAGTAGTATTCTGTTATCGGAGGTGGTGGAAGAGCAGCCAAGAGAGGTGTTGACGGGTAGGAGGAAATGGAATGCTTTGGACATCACCACCGCCGGAGTGGTGGCGGGAATGCATTTGCTATGTGTTTTTGCTCCATTTACTTTCAGTTGGGGAGCTTTATGGCTGGCGTTTGGGTTGTTTATGGTTACTGGGCTTCTCGGAATTAGTCTTTCCTTCCATAGACATTTATCACATAAAAGCTTCAAGATCCCGAAATGGCTTGAATACACGTTTGCTTATTGTGGAGTTCATGCCCTTCAGGTGAATTAATTAGCCTTTTTAATCCAAAATACTTTTAGAGCAAACTTATACGTAATAATAGAAATATAATAAGTTTGTTACATGAAATGATTTAAAAAATATGTTATAGTTGATAGAAATGATAAAATTATGATGTTGATATATTTTTTATTGAGTTTGATAAAAGGTTGTGTCTGATTCGATCAAATTCAGACTCTTCGATATAATATTTAAAAATCTGAGATTCGGTAATGGCTTCTTTGAAATGTCTGTCACTCCGTAGATTCATAGTTGAATCTTACTTAAAAACCTTGATTTAATCAGATTTTACTCGACCATCAGTTATCAAACAACCATGATGCATATGTTTTCATTTATGACATATCATTATGGAGTTTTTATATTTAAAGGGAACCCCAACGGATTGGGTGCGCATACATTGGTACCATCATCAATATTGTGATTCAGAAAGAGACCCACATACCCCTACTAAAGGATTGTGGTTTAGTTACATGGATTGGTTGTTTGACACCGATAGGATTGCAAAGATGGTATGAATTTATGTTTATATACAACTAATTACAAATTTCACAATATAATTACCTTTGAGTTATTTATTTATTTAGTAGTATTTTGTAGTGTGGTGACCCAAACATTATCAAAGAGATGGACAAACAACCGTTTTATAGGTTTCTACGAAAAACTTACATCTTACATCCGCTAGCACTTGCTCTTCTTCTGTATGCACGTGGAGGATTTCCTTTTATTGTATGGGGAGTGGTATGATACTTCTATTCTTTTGTTTTAAATTATTATAAACTTCTACGTGAAATATGATCTTGGTGCCTCATAGTTCAAAAGAAAAGTATGAGCAACTTTAATAATTTACTGATTCTTGGTTATGATCTTACATTATTCAAAAGGTTGACACGACATACTCACATAAGTCATGTAACCTCAATGTATATATTATAATCGAATTTTAGTGGTTGATTATGGTAATATTAACAAATCTTGTCAGTTTTTGAAACCATTGATTATTCTATTAATCTTGAGATTTTTCTAACTAATTTAGAAGATTAAACCATAATCTGTCATGTATATATACGATTCCTCTTTTGATCCGTAAACAGAACCCTTCTCAGCTCTTCTTCTTTTTGAACAAACTCAGAATTCTCTGGCGATTTGGTTTGTGTTTCTGCGCCTATATACGCAAGTGTCCTTTTGGATTATCCTAGACTGGATTTCCTGTAACCCAGACATAATATAGAAATATCAGTTCGGAAAGTGAACTTATACGATTCATAAGGAATCCAGTTTTCCACCATCACCCTACCTTTTACTCCCCAACAAAAACTTCAAAGTTCATCATTCTTTATGCGTTACGCCTAGTTCCCCAAGTTTTAGCAAAGAAAAGAAAATGAAAACAAAAAAAAAGAGAAAAGAAGAGAAAGAAAATGAAATAAATTTGTATTTTGTGTTCTCTAGTTTTAGAGAAATGAAAGAAAATTAAACATTTTCTTATTTCTCTCTAAATTCTTCCAAATCAGAAGG
Source organism: Lactuca virosa (assembly GCF_052849685.1). Lineage (NCBI taxonomy): Eukaryota > Viridiplantae > Streptophyta > Magnoliopsida > Asterales > Asteraceae > Lactuca > Lactuca virosa. The sequence continues at coordinate 354,004,510 of NC_136430.1, forward strand.
AAAAATTAAGAGAGAAAATGACTCATCTACTTTTTCACTTCTTTCCTTTAATGAAAATTGGAAACACTAATTTCTTTTAGTTTTTTCCCCATTTCCCCTCATTTGTTTTCCGTTCTCTCGTTAAATTGAACTCAGAAACATGGTGTAGTAACCAAAATACCAAAGTATAATAATTTTTATGTTTTAAAAGCGGGCAAATAATTATATGTAACTATATATTTAAAAATAATCACTGGAACTTTTTTAAATATTAATTATTAAAAAATAAATTATAATCTTTTTGAAAAACTACTAGCAAACATTTCAAAGTTTATCCTTTTTTTTATCTAAAAATAGTATCCATATCAATGTGAATAAATAAAAATAAAAACAAAATTAAAAAAAAAAAGTTCCCTTCTTACCTTTTTCATGGAAATTTATGTTCTAATTTAAACCCCCTCTCTCTTTCTCTCTCTTTATATATATATATATATATATATATATATATATATATATATATATATATATATATTCAACTAATAACCAAATTATATAACCTTTATAGAATTTTGACACCAAGTTTCACATAATATGTAGTATATGACACATCTAAAAAATTTGATTTTTGTAAAGGAACATATGTGTGCGGGTGCCTATGCATTAACATATATATATATATATATATATATATATATATATATATATATATATATATAAATAAAGAGAGAAATAGTTAGCTTCACGTGAGACCACTAGATTTTATGAAACGGGGAGACGTAATGCTAGCCATTCATTTTTTAGATAAAAAAAATATTTTTAAAATGAAAAATAATTGAAAACTTTTGGAAAAAAAAAATTACCGTTTTTTTGGAATATCTGTGAAATTTCTACATATCTGACAAATCTAGTAGAATATTAAAATATTCTAACATTATAAAAATCACATTAGAATATTTACAGTGTAATATTCTATTAGAATATTTCACATATTTAAAAAAACGGTAATTTTTTTTATTTTTTTATTTTTATTTTTTAGGTAAATAAAATGACGAAAATAATAATTAAAAAAAAATTTCAGATTTTTCCTTTTATTTTGTATTTTAAAATTATTTTTAGATTGCGTCTCATGGTCTCATTAAATTAACATGGTCTCAAATGAACCCAAACCTATATATATATATATATATATATATATATATATATATATATATATATATATATATATATAGAGAGAGAGAGAGAGAGAGAGAGAGAGAGAGAGAGAGAGCTAGGTTCAAATGTTTCTCACATCTATTGTGTGCTAGAATGCACCGATAAGAATTTAGTAAAAATTAAATTATTATTTAATTAAATAAAGATAGATATTAAGTGATTTCCATAATTATATGTATATTAAATGATATCCATAATTATAATTCTTTTTTTATGAAAACTAATTCAATCCGTCATTAATATCAAGAATAATATTCTCTTAGAATGAATTTGCATCTAGTTTTTCATGTATGGGTTCGTATTTCATTTCATGACTCACTCACTCAAAATATAATAAAGTTGCCTAGAATATACAGAACGAGAGTGTATTTTAGTAGAATGAGAGTCTATTTTAGAAGAATGAGATAATATTCTAGCAGAATGAGAGTGTATTCTAGTAGAATACATTCTCATTCTTCATATTCCATGCAACTTTGTTATATATTACGTGAGTGGGTCCATAAGCAAAACACGAATCCACACATAAAAACTTATATGCGAATTCATTCTAAAAAAATGTTATTACTGACATTAATGACAAACTTAAGTAGTTTCCATGAAAAAAATTATAATTAGGGATATCATTTAATATACATACAATTATGGAAATCATTTAATATCTATATTTATTTAATTAAATAATTATATAATTTTACAAAATATCAATTGGTGCATTCTAGCACACAATAAATTTAAGAAACACATGAAGCTAGCCATATATATATATATATATATATATATATATATATATATATATATAAATTTTTTTAAAAAAAATTATAGGCCATAGTTTATGAAATTTTCGAAGAAATTAAAAAAAAAAAAAAACATACACATGAAATGGTACATAAGTACATAAAGTTATGTATATAGTTGGTGCACTGATTTTTGTTTTTTGAAAAGGGATAATGACTTGAGAGGATAACGTACTTTATCTTTTTGTCACATTTTGTCACTAAATTATTTTTCGTGTTTTATTAACCCTTGAACTTGTTGAAACGTGTACCTTATACCAGTATGACCGACAATAGTGGGGTTTTGTCGGTTTCCGACATTGTTTCCGGCCAAATATGAGTTTTCCAGTCATCTTGTCCGGTCAAACTCGATTTCTCTTTGAACACGGTCAAACTAACGCACCATTCTCCATCGGTCATCCATCAAACCTGCAACTCGAAGGGGGGGGGGAGGAAGTCTATAATCAATTTTGAGAGAAGAAGAAGGAAACGATGATCTCACAGGAGAAATCCCAGACGAGATCACTTCGACTTCGATTTCATCTTGTATGTTTTCATCAAATGATTCCGAGAAATAAAACAATTTCCACAGACACACACACATACAATGAACAATTTTTTTTTGAGTTTCTGGGTTTCTGATGACGAATCTGAAATGACGAATATGTCATGGATCATCATGTTTTACATATTGTGTTATTGAAATCGAAGTTTTTCCAGATCTGATTTTCATCATCTTCATTGTGTTATCTTCTTTGTTCTTGGAAGTCAACAAAGTAGAAACTATGCAACACAATGTGCAAGCTCATTGTTGCATTATCCTTTGAACCAGCTCACACAAAATCGATTTCTTATATGTTCTTGGAAATTGTTTCTGGAAAGAATATGAACATGCTTGAACATCATATTTGGGAAGAATATGGCCACGATGAAGATCTACAAACCTTGAAGATAATTGTGTGTGTGTGTGTGTTAATCTAATATTTGAAGAAACAACTTACAGAAAAAAAAAGATACACAAGTTTGGATAAAAAAAAAACCCAGATCCATGAACTTCTGGGTTTTTGCAGATCAATACATACACACATGAACTTTTGGGTTTTTGTAGATCGATACATACACACATGAACTTTTGGGTTTTTTATTAAACGAATACATACACACACAAGAACAGCAACAGACCAAAGGTGTTGGTGGGGTAATTCAAGGTTGTGAAGGAGCTAAGGGTTGACTGGATGTCATCGGAAACAACACCGGAAAATCGAGTTTTATCGGAAAAGATGATCGGAAAACTCATGTTTGGCCGGAAACAATGTCGGAAACCGATAAAACCCACTATTACCGGTCATACTGGTATAATGTACACGTTTCAACAGGTTCAATTTCAATGGTTAATAAAACACGAAAAATAATTTAGTGACAAAATGTGACCAAAAGATAAAGTACGTTACTCTCTCAAGTCATTATCCCTTTTGAAAACTTTCCTTAGTATGCGGGTTTGATTTTTTTTTTTAAAAAAACGAATAATATGCGGGTTTGATGGTGTGGAGATTGGTGTTATACATCATTTGTGTGATTAAGTTTATAAGTCACTTAATATGTGGCATGTCTTAAAGTAAGTGTTCTATTTTTTGGGTTGGCGTTTGTTTTTTATTTTGTTTCGTCTGGTTAATTTTTAAAGTTTGAATAAATTTGTTTGGGGGAGGTGGTGTTTGGTTGTCCTCTCTTTTGAAAAAAAGTTGTCTATCTCTTTTGAAAAAAATTGAAAAAACTGTGTATATTCATATTTTTTTCACAAATGAAAATGTTAAAAAATAAATGTTTATAAATTTATATGCACCACCACATAATTTATTTTTTTTAAATTCCATTACACGATCCATACATAAGGCAAATGTGAAATTTGGTGTCAAAATGATATGTGAAAAAAAGTTTTCTAATTTCCTACTGTAAATAAGGTTGTAAAAATCGTTTGACGGTAGCTCGAAGGTCGACTAGGATTAAGGGATTAATCGGTTTTGGCGGGGATTGATCGTGGACCATAGATTATTAATAAAATATTAAAATTAATCAAAGATTAATATATCTTAAAAAAACAAGTACTTCAAAATTAGAAAATAAGAAAATTTGAAATTTGAAATTTTGAAAATAAGAAAATATGAACATTTTAGTATAATATTTGAAATTTTGAAAATTTAAAAATTTTGGAGTAAAAAGAAAAATTGATTTTTTGAATTTTTTTTTTTTGACTTTTTTGTATTTTTTTTTTACTTGTTTTAACTTTTGTTGACCGATTAAGCCTTCCAAAACCGATTAATCCCGCCAAACCCAATTAATCTCTAATTTCCGTCAGGCACCCCTAATCTTAGTCGGTTGAAGAACATCAAGCGATTAATCCCGATTTCTGCAACATTGCATATAAATATAGTTCTATATTTTACTTGTTTAATATATATATATATATATATATATATATATATATATATATATATATATATATATATATATATATATATATATAGGAATAATGTTACTCTTGTCCAACCAATTTATTGGTTTTTGTTTAAATGATCCTTAAACTTATTTTCCTTGACCGGTTTAAAATGTCTTTTTTGACTTTGTGAAGGGCTAAACCGGTCATCCCTTTTTCCATGTCATTAATGAAAGTGCCACATTTATTCTCTATTAGTAAATTAGATACACGTGGACATATGATTTTGCACATTAAGAGTTTAAAGGAGTTAGCATAAATCCCTAAATCAAACATGTTTCACTCCCTTCTTCTTTTTCGTTCGTCAAAAAACCCTTCCCTCCATACTTTTTTTTTAATCTCGTTGAACAAAATAACCTTAGATCAATATATACGAGGCTATTAGAACTCCACACTCAACCATCCAAAAGACTTCTTCTACTTTTCTTCGATAAGTGGAAGTGTATGTAGATGCCATAAGCAACCTCAACAAAAACTGGCTTTCACGGTAAATTCGTTTTTAGCAGAGATGTGACCTTTGAATTTGCTATGTGTAACCAGAGAGGAGGCGGTAAAAGTGTTGCAAGGAACGATCATGATATTATCCATAAGTTGGAGTTTGCAATACAAACCCTATAGACTTTTGTGATAAATGAGGAACGGTAGGGTGTCATGGAACAACATAGATGTGATTAATCCCTTGTTCAACCCAAGGAAGAAGTGACCGGTGATGCTGATGTTGTGAAAGACAAATTGATGAAGCTTTTGGAGACAGAGTTTGTGATAAACGATTTAGGAGCTGAAAGAAGATATCAGGGATGGAGATTCGAAGAGATAGAAGAGCGGGATGGTTATACATTTCTCACTACATCGAGAAAATGTTACGATTGTTATATTGTGATCAGGCCAAACTTGTTGGTACTTCTTTGGCGGTTCGAGGCAATCGGGGGAAAGCTCATTCGAAAGTGATCAAGTGGATCTTGAGGTATTTGAATGGAACACTTGATATTTTTCTAGTGTATGGTGCTGATACATGACATACAGACTTGGTTGGATCAATCGAATCAGACCATGCAGGTGATCTGTAGATAAGAAGATAATTGGCGGTTGGTCTTGTTTAGAGTCTTGTTTTGAAAGTGGAAAAACCTATTGTGTTCTATGACAGGTTTCATATTCAAAATTCTGCTACCAAGGAGAATCCCGAATACGTGTTGACAAGGTCGTTTTCCAAAGAGAAGTTAAAGCTTTGCTTGGACTTGGTTGATGTTCGCATGAGTTAGGTCCCTTCGGGGATGTATGGTAGGAATGGAGAGGAAGTTCTTGACTTTAGGTGGAGTTCAGAGGATACTCAAGTCAATGTGGAGATTGTTAAATGTGACTTGAGCATTTAGAGCATTCTCATGGAGCAATTGAGTTCAATGGAGCACTTGGGGTTCATGGAGCATGTGACAAAGGAACGGATCATCTGAGAAGGGAATTGATCATTTGAAAAGGAACGAAGCAAGTGACAAATGAAAGGATTTTCGAAAATGCGGGTGTGGACCACCTGGGAGTGGAATGGAGCATCCCCGTGTATGGATGTTCCATCTATGATCAAGATGCACCATCATATGCATGGATGTGCCACTTAGAAGCAATGTGTGCCATCTTGGGATGGAAGTGTGCCATTTGTGAAGGAGGTGTGCCAAATAGAAGAAATATGTGTCATTTATGAAAGAGATATGTTATTTGTGATGAGGATGTGCCACCCTAGGAGGGGATGTGTCATCCCTTTATCAAGATGTGTCATCCCTTGATCAAGATATGCCATCCACATGTCTAATGCACCATCTTGTTGCAAGGATGCACCATTTAGTTCCTTGATGATTCATAGTATCCCTGATGAGCCACTTATGTTGTGATGTCCTCTATGATGTTAAAGATTGTTTTAGGATGCTCAAAAGTTGAAGATGCTCAAGGATTATTGCTAAATGTGCCACCATGATGATTGATGAGATATGGTGATCTTGATGTGCCACTCTTGCATCATGATGAGCCACTATGGATCATGATGCTCTATCATCTGTGTTGTTGATGCTCATGCAATGTATATCAAGGATGAATGTTCCAGAAGCTACTGTATGGCAGAATGTGATTGGTTGATACCTTTCATGGGCCTATGGATTAATGATCTTGGCCCATTAGGGTTTTAGTTCTGATCACTTGTCTATAAATAAGGATGACTGCTATAATTTGAAAGTGTATTTTCTATTAGTAAGTAGGTTGAATCTGATGATTTTTCTAGGTTATAAAAAAAATTCATGTGGAGGAAAAACTCTTAAACCTTTAATTTCACATGCAACCTAGAAAAGATCTATGTTTTCACTATTGATAGCAACTAACTATGAATATCAAGAAACCCTAGGAAACCCTAGTATAATCGAAATTTACAAAGAGTTTAGGGTTACATACCTTTTGATTAATATAGCAATTAATCAAGTAAAATCTCCTTTGACTTCCTTGGAAAGCAAGCACCAAAAGTTTAGATGCCTCTAATGTCTTGTACGTACCCAAAACCCTAGCAACTAGAAGACTTTGAGATAGGGGAGAGGATAACAAATTTTCGGCTCTTGTGTATAATGGGATAGCATGGGACGAAAACAAGGAACCATCAAGGGGTTTATATAGGTAAGTAAGGAAGCTTAAATAAGGCAAGTATCCTTAGATAATTCTTATCCCTTTTCTTCCTCCCTAACGCCCCTAGAAACTCTAAGAAACCTCCAAAACCGTCCCCCCTATGTGGGAAGGTCCTGAAATCCTTCAATGCTCAACTTTTGAACATTTTCACCTTCAGTCCATGTATTTTCAATTAATATAAATAATCACAAAATTAATTCTAATTAATTTTCGATTAATTCTTAATTAATAAATATAATTTCTAATTAATATATTAATCACATAAAATATAAATAAGTTATTTATTTTTATTTCTAATTATATTAGTAATCATATAATAAATTAATAAATCACCATCTCTTTCCAAAAGTCGTTCTATTTAGTTACTAATTACGAGGGCAACCCTAAAATGACTTTGTTCTTAATTCAATAATATATTAATTTAGTTATTGGCTTAGACACCTTAATCTAACAGAATTTGTGCTGATTCTAATTGTAATATCTGTTTGAGAACTCTATGAATAAGAATACTCTCTTGTCACCTGTGGACGTATGTCATCCTGACTGAACCACGTAAATACTATGTTTTTGTGTGATTTTGGTTTCATGTGTTATCCTCATTACTTCCTAACAAGGGTCATCGAATCTTGGCGAATGGCATCAGATTTGTTCTGATTCTTCACAAATGTCGTCTGATTTCCTAACAATTATTTTTTTAATTTTTTTTATAAACGCACTAAAATAGAAGATAAAGAACTATGTCATTTCTTTTTTTTTTTTTTAATTTGGAGACAAAGAATTATGTAATATTTTATAAAAACTAATATTTCTTAAAATTAAGGTTTGATATCAAAATGATGTTGTGAATTTAATTTCACGAACCTTACATATATATATATATATATATATATATATATATATATATATATATATATATATATATATATATATGTGTGTGTGTGTGTGTGTAATATTTCTGTCACTTATATTAACTATAAAATAACAATTATTACATTTAGTTGATGTAAAGTTATAATAAATTTGAAAAATAGATAAAATAATATTGGTTAAAATTAAATCATTTAATGGTATGTACTCGCATTTTACATGTATATAAAGTTAATTATATTTCTTAACTATTTTAATTAACTATTGTTATGATTTATAATTTTTAAAATTTTTTGACGATGTTTTAATTTCATCACGATGATTATTGAAGTTATCAACCACTGTTTATAATGTAACATAATTTAATTTATAACTTCATGTAATTTTTAACTATTATTATTATAAATTAATTTTAAAACAAATTAATTGAATTTTAGTTATTATAAATAAATAGGTTGATATATTAATTTAGGTTATGCATTTAACACTATATTGTAGTCAACCAAGTTATTTTTAACTATTATTATTATTATAAATTAATTTAAAAACAAATTACTTGAATTTTAATTATTATAAATAAATAGGTTGATATATTAATTTAGGTTATGAATTTAACACTATATTGAAGTCAACCAAATTAAGTATATCATATTGATAATTCAACAAATATTTCATTTATGATAATGTTTATAATTAACAGCATATTTAAGTTAATAAATTAAGTATATTATGTGGAAATATATATGAAGAGTTGAAAGTTTCAAATGAATGTGGTGAAAGGATAAATGTTTCCTTTTGTTACACTTCTTAGTCTGTTAGATGGTCGTTAGTGGTTAGTTAGTCTCAAGGGCAATTTCATCATTTTCTTTATATAGTTAGTTATGGCTGTTATAGCTTAGCTGGATGATTTATGTGTGTATATATTCTTTCAGTCTTCATATTGAAGTTTAATTAATGGAGACTATTTTGAAAATCATTCGTTGATCCTGTTTATTATAACACGGTATCAGATTAAGTGATTTCGATCTTTCATTCTCCAATCTTTCAATTCATTTCTTGTTGTTTCGATCTTCTACAATCAGTTTATTCATTTCATTCTCATTTCATCTCGATTATGTCTCAGTCTGAATTAGGTTCATTAGATCTATTTTTTCCCAATTCTTCCAAACATTGTGTCATTAATTCATCCGATAGACCCAATTCTATTCACATTTCCACTTTGTTCACTAATGTTGTCTATAATTCGTGGAAATAATCCATGATTATATTGTTAGCAACAAAGAATAATATTGGTTTTATTGATGGATTAATCGTTAAAACTCTTGAATCTGATCATAACTATTTCAAGTCGTTTCGTGCAAATTCCATAGTTATACGCTGGATTTTTAAACTCAATCCACCAGAACATTGTTGATAGTCTTTTATTTCTTCCAACAACTTGTGAAATATGGTCTGAATTGAAGCATATGTATGAAGAGTCTGATGGTGCTATATTAAACCAAATTCAACAACAACTTTACTGAAATGCACAAGGATCTGATGATTTTCCCTCTTTATTTCACCAAATTGAGCAAAATTTGGGACAAATTAAGAATTGTTCAACATGTTCCTACATGTTTTTGTGCTTCTGATGTTTCTATTAACAAATTCCTTAAAGATCAACGTCTAATTCGACTATTGATGAGACTCAATAAATCTTTCAAAGTTTTGAGAGACCAAATTCTCATGACGAAGACTTTACCCTAGTTTCTACAACTTAATCCATGATCCTTCAGGAAGAAACACAAAGATGTATCACAATATCTCCAATCCTTAACCCTTAACCCTGATGCTATTTCCATGCACGTTTCTAGTGATAACAACTCGAATAATTCCAAGAAATCATTAGTCTGCAATCATTATAAGAAGACTGGTCACGCTAAGCCCTAATATTACATATTGAATGGATTTCTTTCCAATTTCAAATTCACAAATTCTAAAAGAGATGATGTGAAGTATACTATTCAGAATGTTACAATTATGATTGCACCTACAATCTCTTCAAAACAATATGCACACTTACTACAAATTCTTAATGTCAACAACATCAATTAATCTCAAGTTACAAATCAAGTGAACTCCTCAATAAAAGAAGGAGCTATGGTTGATGAAGGTAAGTATTTTTCATTCTCCAAGTTTGCTTCAAATGACAAAAATATTCTTTGATACAATGTTGTGAAATAAAGAGTCAAAGAATGATTTTCAAATATTTTCCATTAACTAAACCTGGATATGAAGATTGAACGAATATATATACACACAAATCATCATGCTAAGCTATAACTACCACAACAAACTATACAAGGAAAATGGCGAAATTGCCCTTGAGGCTTATCGACCATCTAACACACTTAGAAGTCTAACAACTTTATAGTATTCTAAGATAATATATATATATATATATATATATATATATATATATATATATATATATATATATATATATATTAACAAACCTTTAAAATGATTTTTTATTTAGATAACGAAAATTTTCACATATTTGTTTTTATAAAAACTTCAATTCCTTTAAATAAAACGTAGTTAACAACATTTTTAAATTTCTTTTTTACAAAGCCATTAAATAGTAATATGAAAAACTTCATTTTTTGAGATTGCAGAAAATAAAATTCTGTTACATTTAATAAAAACTAGTATTTTTTAAAATTAAAGTAAGAAAACTTAAAAACTTTTTATTTACATTTTTTTTACAAAATCACTAATATAGCGAGAAAAGGCATCCATTAAATTTTAAAGAATCCCTAATTATGTTCATTTTGTAGATAGTAGAATTTTATAACTTTGGTTTTCAAAAACAAAGTAGTGAAAAATATATGCCAATAAGAAGGTGACAAGTGTCAACAAGTGTAAAGGGGTCAACAATGTTTTGAAAACCGGACCGGAATTGAACCGGTCGTATTACCGGTTCGATGGTTCAAATGGTAGGACCGGCCCCAAAAACCGGATGAACCGTATGTATATATATATATATATATATATATATATATATATATATATATATATATATATATATATATATATATATATATATATATATATAGGTTTAAGTTCTATGGAAAACAAAAAACCTTAAAAAAACCTTAAAAATCATTAAAATGCATAAAAAAAATACTTAGAGATTACAAAAAAAAAATTTGAATTTTTTTATCAAAAAATCGCAACTTTTAGTTCAAAATCGTTGAAAAAAAATTTTGAAAAATTCTTTTTTTTTACAAAAAAAAAAATTAATTTTTTATTTTTTTTTTCACCGAAATTGTAAAAATAGCTGCGATTTTTTGATAAAAAAATTCAAAAAAAAGTTTAGTGATGTCTTGGTATTTTTTTATGCATTTTTATAATTTTTAGGGTTTTTTTGTTTTTCATAATATTGTAGATTTTTATATGAAGTTGTTATAAAGAAATTCATTTGTATCATATAACAAACAGCTTCTTGGATTGATGGATGGCTAAGTTGCTTGGCTTTAGTTGAACTATTTCCATTGTTGGATAGTTCGAAACTTGTCGTCGACAATTAATATTTTATTTACCAGAACTCCTACTGTCCCACATTGTTAGCATGATAAAATATACATCAATTTCAACTATACAAAAGGATTGCTCATATCCTTTTAACTCTAAGCTATCCCACATCGGGTGGGACAAGAAACATTTGCCAACTTAATATTTTATATCACCAATCAGTTGGGTTGCTATTTAATGGGCTAACCCCACTTGAAAACACCCAACCGCGGTTTTCAAGGGGTTGGACCGGTATTATTGAACCGCGGTTCATAAAAAACCGGAGGTTTAAAACGGTTTGCCATAAAAGCAGTTTTCAAGGACTAAAAAACCGATGAGTTGCTATTTAATGGGCTTACCCCAGTTGAAAACACCCAACCACAGTTTTCAAGGGGTTGAACCGGTACTGTTGAACCGCGGTTCATAAAAAACCGGAGGTTTAAAACGGTTTGCCATAAAAGCGGTTTTCAAGGACTAAAAAACCGGTAACCTACCGGTTCAACCGTGAACCGGTCGAACCGGCCGGTACGGTTTTCAAAACAGTAGGGGTCCCTAACTTATTTTTTTTAACTCGGAAGGTCCCTACTGTTTGTTTTTGTTACACACTTGGTCCTTATCTTACCTAAAAAGACTTTTTTGTCCTTGATTTTTTAATTTATTTAAATAAACACACCCACAATCTCACACCCCTCACCTTACCTTACCTATCCCACCATTTTTCCTTATTTAAATAATAGTCTTTTCAGGTAAGACAGGGACCAAGTGCGTAACAAAAACAAATAGTAGGGACCAATCACGTAACAAAAAAAAATAGTAAGGACCTCCCGAGTTAAAAAAATAAGTTAGAGACCAAGCGTGCGAATTACCTAAACCATAGGGACCATTCGTGTAATTTACTCTATATAATGGCTAGCCAGTTTATGGTGTTTACATGTTTGACCCTCAACAATTCACAATTTCTTGCAAATTCTAGAATTCTATAAGATAATTACAAAATCTACCATAAAACGAAAATTCAAATTCCAACCATCAAATTAAACCAATAAATATAAATTTTAAGTACTCATCTCATATATATATATATATATATATATATATATATATATATAGAGAGAGAGAGAGAGAGCTAGGTTATTTTGTTTCTTACATTTATTGTGTGCTAGAATGCACCAATAGGAATTTAGTAAATTAAATAATTATTTAATTAAATAAATATAGATATTAAATGATTTCCATAATTATATGTATATTAAATGATATCCATAATTATAATTCTCTTTTTATGGAAACTAATTAAATTCGTCATTAATGTCAACAATAACATTCTTTCAGAATTCGCATCTAGGTTTTTATATATGAGTTCGTATTTTGTTTCAGGACTCACTCACTTAAAATACAATAAAGTTACATGGAATATGAAGAAAGAGAGTGTATTCTACTAGAATAAACTCTCATTCTGCTGGAATACACTCTCATTCTTCTAGAAATGAATTTATTCTGAAAGAATATTATTGTTGACATTAATGACGAATTTAATTAGTTTCCATAAAAATGAGTTATAAGTATGGATAGCATTTAATATACATATAATTAATACTAAATTCCTATTGGTGCATTGTAGCACACAATAGATGTGAGAAACATTTGAACCTATATATATATATATATATATATATATATATATATATATATATATATATGAAAGTGAGTCCAAACCCGGACTGGAAGGACCCGGACCCGGAAAACCCGGAACCAGTTAACTGGATTTGTAGAATGGAAATCGGACCGGTATATAGGAACCGGATCCGGTTCGGTTCCGGGTACGGTACTGGATAAAGTGGTTTTAGAACCAGAAAAACCGGAAACATCAAAGTGGGTAGGTTGGAACCAGATAAAGTAGGTAGGTTGAAACCAGATAAAGTGAGTTTAGAACCGGAAAACCCAGAAAAATCGGAATTTTTTGGTAATTACTTACTACTTAGTGGGTTGAACTTTGAAAATTTTCATATTGATATCCCGACTTTGGGGGAATGTAACTCATTGAATATGAAACAAAAATTGACAAAATTATAGTCTAAAATCATGTACAAATTCTAAACTACACTCTGGAAAAAATCGCATGTCAATCCGACTTTAAACGAATGAGATATTCATGTGTTCACATTTTCACAGAATACAAAGTACAAAAACAAATAGCTGAAAAGTTGAAAATTTTCAGTTTTGATATCCCGACTTCGGGGGACTGTAAGTCATTGAATATTAAACCAAAAATGACAAAATTATAGTCTAAACTCATGTACAAACTCTAAACTACAAGTTGGAAAAAAGCATATGTCAATCCGACTTCAAACTAATTAGATATGCGTGTTTTAAAACTTTCACAGAATACAAAAACACTGAAAAACTAAAAACTTTCAGCTTTGATATCTCGACTTTGGGGAACTGTAAGTCAATGAATATAAAACTAAATATGGCAAATTTATAGTCTGAAATCATGTACAAACTCTAAGCTACATGCTGGGAAAAACTGCATTTCAATCGGAGTTGAAACAAATGAGATATGCATCTTTTAAACGTTTCACAAAAAACTGGTTCTGGCCCTGAAAGTGGTTCCGCTTCCTAACATCGGTTTCGGTTTTGAGACCCGGTTTACCCGGACCCGATGGACCTAAACTCGAATTACCCGGAACCCGGATAAAACCAATTTTTAAACCCGGAACCGGAACCGGTTCTATATATTATGGTTCTAACGGTTCCGTTTCCGGTTCCGGTCCGGTTTTCCGGTTCTAAATCCCATCCATATATATATATATATATATATATATATATATATATATATATATATATATATATATATATATATATATATATATATATATGGAAAAGATCAAAGAACACCTAAAAGGTTGAGAACGCGAGAACAATTATGGACCAATCATTTCATAAGGGCATAAATGAATTTGACAAATGTAATTAAATATGGATAAGTTGTGATAATTAATTAGTTTCTATAATTATGTGATGCATTTATTTTCCCTAATATTAGGAATGTAGTTAACTTATTTTTTAGTTAACAAAATTAATAAAATATCATTTAACATGATTTAAAAAAAATGTTTTTATTTTATATTTTATTTACCAACGACATATTAAAATTATTGAAGAATATATCATATTATCCAAATATTTTTAACGACACATGAATATTTTTAACACACATGAATATTTTTAACGACATATTAAAAACACATTTATAATCATATATGAATATTGTTGTAAGCTTTAATGTATAAAACATAATTTGGATATAAAAAATTTCTATACAATCATATTATAATCTTAAATGAATAAAACACAACTTTTATATAAAAAGCTTTCAATAAAATCATAATTATAAATGAATAAAACACATTGCATAAATAAGTAGATTATATATCTCATCATAAATGAATAATACAAAACAAAATTACAATATACTAATTAACTATTTTCCCTATAATCAAAACTAATACAACTCAAACAAAAATTTGAATACAATAATTAACTATTATTCTATAATTCATAAATGAATAAGTCATTTTGTAGTGTTCGGTTGAATTCGATAATCATAAATGAATAAGTCTTCAACATTTCCACTTTATAGTGTTTTCTTGAACACGGCCATTCCAACATTACATTCCAGAAGATCTTGGATTTCACTGTACAAATATAGAAACATAAATCTATTACAATTTTAATCATAAAGGAATAAAATACAAGACAAAGACGAAAATACATAATAATCATAAATGAAAAAAATCATATTATTCAATTCATATATGATTAGAGTCTTATTTATATATGATTAAAGTCTTATTCATATAACTTGATTTATATATTTTTATTAGCTTCATTTATATTTGACATAACAACGGTCTCTTCCTTGCACCTTAGCCAATCAAAATAAAGGAACATGGAAAAATAAAAATAAAAATAAAAACTTTTTGCCAAATTAACAAGATGGTGTTCCAATAAGATACCTGAACATAGGTGCGATTAAGTTGCTCTAACCAATCGGTTTTCACGCAGACCTTTCATCAAAGAAAACATGGCTACTTCTTTTGAGAATGGCAGCAATAGTGTATCCTAATGCCATTAATCCACCAAGAAGACACACACTCACTTCAAAGGTGATTCTAGGTGATATAATGAATGGACTATCAGACACCCATTCCAAAAAAATTACAAATAACAAATTACTTTATCCTTACAACTGATCTTTTAATATAAAAAAAATCAAGATTTGGAAAAGATACATACCTCAAACATAAGATTGTACTTTCCATCCCTGTTTCTCATCCTGAGATATGATTGACAAGCTTCAGGGTCTTCACTAGGTGGAAGAAGATAAATGTCATACGTTTCTTCTTTTCTTTCTTGATGATCTGGAGAAAGAACTGCTTTCATTTTCTCTGGTGTCACTGACTTTTTAAAGTACAAAATTAAACAAAAACCAGTCACTAAAATGAGCCTTGTAAATTCCCTTTTGAACAGTAAATGAGGAGCTAACCTTCAAAATATAACTGGGATTCTGAAATCCGGAGAAAGGATTGAACTTGTTTATAATTTTTATATGTGCAGTTTGTAGATCAGGCTCGATGAAAGCTTTGTACATAGGATATACCTGAGTGCAAGGATAGCTTGAATCATATAGAGAACAAAACTCGAAAAGATATATGATTAGTTGATTATAAAGATAATCAAACTGAAATATACGGTTTCAGAGATTTGATGAGTGATTTCTTCAGGTTCTTGACCAACACGTTGAATGTCCCTTAAAACCCTCTTGACAAGATCAAAGTATACTCCACCAGTTACAGAGACACGAAGATCTAGCAATGGTCGTAGCTTTTCACTCAGTGCATAAATTCCTTCTATAATGACTATCCGAGAAGAAGGAACTTCGACTTTAAGTAACGACGATCAAAGCAGGTAAACAGAAGGGTCGGGGAAGGGATGTATGGTGGTGACGGCTCAATTAGGGTTTAAAGGTTTGAAACTTGTATTTAGAGAGTGAGAGCAAGAAGGATATGTGAATGAGAGATAGGGGAGAGAGAAAGAGAGATTCCAGCAACTTGACAAAAATAGGCTAACGTTTAATAACCATATTACCCTTTAGTCTATTAAAAATTTACAATTTCATCCCATGACTTATTGACTTTTAGAAATTTACAATTTCATCTCATGACTTTTATAAATTATATTAGCCTTAGATCGTAATTTTTGAAGAGCTCAAATCTATTCTCGCGTTCTCAACATTTTTGGTGTTCTCATTTGATCCTACTCCTATATATATATATATATATATATATATATATATATATATATATATATATATATATATATATATATATATATTAGAAATGCCTAAGTAGCCCAAAGTTGAAGCTATTTACTATTTAGGCCAGAGGGTATTGGTTATCACCCCCTATTTTTGTTTTTTTTTGTCAACTCATCGCAATGTCATTTTCCTCGACATTTTCCTCTCACCCCATCACTGCTAGGAAATAGTCACATATCATTCACCTTAAAATATACAACAATAAGATGTTTATACAATAATAAGGAGCATGGAAATAGAGAGAACTGCAATGGAATCAATTCGTGTAGGCGGTTCACCGCACACCCGCACTCCACTAGGTGTGGTGTTCCCTATGCCCGACACCAACCACTTCAACCCACCACATAATGTGATAGATATACACCCCTTCACCTTAATGAAATTATTTTAAATAAGAAGTGATGTAAACATATCAACGAGGTCACGATTAATCGCCGATTAGTCCTTAGACGCTTCTCAACCGACTAAAAGGAATTTAGCGATTAACCTCTGCCTACAAAATGAACGAAACAGTAACAAACGATGAAATTTCAAAACTTTAGAGAAGTTTTATCTCAATATGAACTATTTAATGAATGATTAGTGTTGTATTAAGCATATTAACCTATTGTGTTATGATATTAATGGTATTTACGAACCTTGTTATGATATTAGCCATATTTAATTTTTTTAAATTCATCGAATTAGCCATTTAGGGTCTCCACTTAATCGTCCGGTTAATCTCCACCTAGTCGAGTAATCCCTTAACCCTAATTCACCGACTAGCTAACGTCGAATGTTTTTTACAACTTTGTAAAATAATTTAATCATATTAACGTTATGTTTATAAGTCAAATATGATCAAACAATTAAACATGTTTATTTTATAGTTTATAGCTAATATATATAATAAAAATAAAGATATCTATAAATTATTATATATCTTGATAAAAAAAAAATATTAAGAGAAATCTTCATTAAAGTCTCATTATTTACACAAATTTACGAATAATTCTTAAACTAAAATTTGCTAACAAAAAAACATGAATTACCGGTAAAAATAACAATTTGACCATTTTTTTTCCAGTTTATCGGCTTCATTACTAAACTTGATACATTAAAGTCTCATTATTTTACCCTGATTTATGAATAATTCTCAAAATAAATTTTGTTTACGAAAAAACATTAATTACCGATAAAAGTAATGATTTGACCTTTTTTTTTCCCTATAACACATATTTTACATGTTTCATGCCGATGAGATGGATATGATGAATTATATAATGATATGTTCACCGTAAAGTAGATATTCATCTCATCAGTTCATTTAATGACTAGATGTTTAGGTCAACAATTAAACCGTAAAATGTGTGTTACTGGGAAAAAAATACGAGAAATGAGCTGATGAGAAGGATATGTTGAGTTACATAAAACTAGATAGAGAATTTGCAATCGTTGTGAATTGCTATGTTTGCTCAATTTTGTTGTTTGCTTGTTTTCTTGATCAAGACTCACAAGTGAGTCTTCATTACTAAACTTGATATGTCCAATTTTGTTGTTTGCTCATTGTGAATTGCTATGTTGTTAGAGGTGGAGTTTCATGTCGCACACCATTGAAGTCCTCAAAGAAATGAAGTATGTTCTTAGATGAAGCGCATAGGCTGATGAGCATTTTGTACATATCAATGTATTTGGAAAACCCCACGACTAAGTATAATGAAAGGGAGATCACTTTGTATCGATATTTCATACAGATGTAGGGAAAAAACATATTGTTTAGGTGTAAGTCCTCCAAGGGAATGCCACAATATAAACATTTTTTGAAAAGTGTTTTAGTCAGCAATGATCGAAGTTTTGTCCCTAATAAAGGTGATATTAAAAAAAATGTTTGTGGCTTACCCATGTTTTTGGAGCCAAAATCGTGGGGTCAAAATTTCAATTATTTACTAACTAAAACACCCTTAAAAAATCTCATACTATTGCTTCCTCATGTCTTGGAGAACTCACACGTACACTGTATGTTTTCTCCCCACGATTGTATGAAATATTGATACAAAGTGGTATCCAGTTCTTTATACTTAGGCGTGAAGTTTTCCAAATACATGGATGTATACAAAATGCTCATGAGCTTATGCTCTTCATCTACGAACACATTTAATTTCTTTGATGTCTTTAATCAAACACTTGGTATGCGACATGAAACTTCACCTTTATATGAAACTGATTCATAAAGAGATTCCACACACCAAAACAAATCGAAAACATAACAATTTACAATGAGCAAATAAACAAATTTGGAGTTGCCTTTAATCACCAAAACTAAATTTTAATAAAGTCATAGGAGTCACACAATGTACTTCACACTCTAGAATTTTAGTAATCGTGAATCACTTTTGAAATGGAAATCGTTGTCACCCAATTGTTTCGTTTCACTTGAGAAAACAAGCCAAAAACCTCGCATTTTAATTACTATTTGATTCCATCTATGTGTTGGATTTGCATAAATGATGAGTATTCAATCAAAAAATTGTTATATCATATTCTAAACTGAGGTAGATTATCTAGATTGATAAAATAAAATATTTTGACCAATAATTGACATTCAAACAAAAAAATTATCATACAAACACTTTATCTATAAGTAAAAATACGCATTTATATTAAAATATATGTACTTTATGAAATGTTAATTTTTAATCAAAATGTGTAAGATTAATAGTAAATATGTATGAAAAAATTTAATGTTAAATTTGTACAAAAAAAAAAAAAATATAATAGTAAAAATATATACACCATCAACACTAAAATATGTCATATGTCATATGCCATATGGGATGAGATGTGTGTGGCTGATACCCTATTATACTCAATTATATATTTTTCAAGGAGAAGATAAACTTTAAACTTTAATGATTAAATGTATATAAAACCATAATTTGCTGATAATACATATCTAATGAAAAGCTTAATGTTATTTTTTTATATATATTTATAATATTTGATTATCTTTATAAATTATTTTCTTTTAAAATATTTAATGTTCGAGGATTTTCTTTTTTTTTCACGTGTAAATGAACCGGTCCATATAAATGGATCGATTATGAAATATTAAAAGAGTTGGAGTATTGACCTGAATTTTAATTTTCATTATATATTCTTTACTAGGTGTAAAACCCGTGTATTATACGGGTTGATTAAAATAAACAAAATATTAAAATGTAAATAATATTTATTTTTTAAAATAAAATTTTGAAATAAGGAATGAAATTTTGAAATAAAAAACAGATTAATTGCAATTTAGCATAATATTTATAAATTTGATAATTTACATATATAAATATAAGTATTATATGGATTTTTAACTTTAAAAATTGAAAAAAACCATAAATTGACATATGGATATTATTTATTTAAAAAATATCATAAATGACAAGTGTCAAAACTTATTAAAAATTGACAAGTGTCAAAATTATCTTCATTTATTATAGTAGATTTCATCTTTTGTTTAACCTTTCATCCCTTTCTCTTCAATATTTCAATTGATATCCAATCATAATTATCATATTAATTTAATATATCAAAGTATTTAAAAATAAAAATAAATTATATCATTAAAAAGACCACAACTCAAAATAAGACTAGTAGTACTCTATATTATTGCTAATGATTGTCTTTTTAATTTTATAAAAAAGGTAAAAAAAAAAAAGATTTTTAAAGTTTTCTTTATAATTTAAATTTTAAATATGTTCAACCCAATTCTCAAAACTTCGTTCTTGCCCCCAAATAAACAGTAATATCATTTAACCCCTTAAATCTAAAAATATTTGTGGTGCCGATTGTTAAACAAACTTAAATACATATAAAACAACCAAATATTATTAATAGACTCTAATTTTGTAGTATCTAACTATTAGCTTCACGAAAGTCGTGGATTGATAAACCTTGAAAATGTTTCTCATAATTTTTATGTGAAATATAAGTTAAAAAGTAAATAATTGTGTATGACTCATTAGTACATCTTGAAAAAGTTTACGAAAAATGAGATTTTACAACAAAAGAAGGCAATAAATATCAAACGAATCTCGGATATATATTTCTAGAATTGTGTATCTACTTTTTTTTTTTTTTTTTTTTTTTTGAATATGTAATTACGAACTATAAGAACAGGGTTACACAAATTAGATTTGGGATACCAAAAAACTATTCTCTTGATTTTCAGCAAAAACAAGAGAAAAACATAATATACAACTATACATTGCTTTATTTTGTCTTTTTAGAAAAAGTTATAGAAAACCTTTAGGGAAAAACTAGTCTTCTTCAAATCGAAACGTATTCATATAGGAATAGGCGTTTAATTTCGGTTACTTTGCTAGGAAAAGTTGCATATGTTACCATACGCATTAGTTGATTTTTTCGAAAAAATAATATATAAGTGAATATATTTATTATATTAAGGTTGCGTTTGACATGTCACAACCAGCTGATAAGTTAAGCTTATTTTTCGAGTTTTTTTAAGTTGTTATGTTTGACAAATCAAAAAGCAGCTTATAAGACGACTTTTTAAAAAAAACTACTTAAACTAGCATTTTAGGAGCTCTTTTTAAAATTTTCAAATATACCCCTTAATTAATTATAGAAACACATTCATTTAAATGTCATTTTATGTCATTTTATATATTTCAACTAGTTTTACCAAACGCCGTTTTTTATCAGCTAACTTTTTAGTTATCAGCTAGTTTTTTATTTAACAACCAGCTTTTCAGCTATCAACCAACTTTTCAGCTAATAACTAGCTTTTCAGCTAGTACGTCAAACATAGCCTAAAGATACAATTTTAAGCCGCCACCAAGTGCTCCTTGGAACACCACCAGGGAAATTGTCCTCGAAGATCGTGCTTTTGAGATCAACTCAGCTCATGCAACAAAGCATACACCTTGCACCTCCCGAGCTTGAGCTCATGATAAAACGAAAATTGAGCTCAACATATCTCGACTAAAATGCTTGTTTTATGAAATAAAAATAGATTTTCATTGGTTTATGTAGATTTAATTGTCATACCTAATTGTCATTAACAATGTTTAAAGTTCTTTTTATAGAAAATGAAATTGTTAGTGACAAATATTATTCAATAGCAGGCTATGAGGGTAGTATGCTTGTACCATATGTCATGGTTGGTGAACGCCGTTTGTCATGGATTAGGACACCAGACATGGGCCACAACTGATCTTTCTCGGAATATTTGGTAAACAATAACTTCTATTAAAAGTAACCATGATTTCATTTTTAGCTATATATGCTTGTAAAGATAACCAACAACCATAAACACTAAATAGGTGGATTGGAATACTATCATTTGGAGAAGGATGGCACAATAATCATCATGCATTTCAGTACTCAGCAAAGTTTGGTTTAGAATGGTGGCAAATTGATATGACATGGTATGTGATACGTCTCCTTGAAACTATCGGGGTGGCGACTGATGTTAAACGACCATACCAAATTGATATTCAAAGAAGGATAGTTTGTTACAAAACCTGATCACCCTTACTCTAGTTTTAGTTATGGAAGTCCTCTAACAGGTTTTTTTATTTGTAGTTCTTTTGTATCTAACTTTAAAAAAACATTTAGAGGTACACTGAGTCTTTTAATAGTTATCTCTTATTGAAACACATTGATTTAGTTGTTATTATTGAATTAATAAAGAACATATATGTTTATACATGTTTTGTGTTACTATTCTTTTCTTTTCGTTATTGTAAATGTTGCGGGAGCGAAATGACATTATTATCTTAGAATGCATGTTAAGTTCATGACATATTGTAAACCCTTGCAACGCTCCTGAAGCAATGTGCGAAATAAATTTTCTCCTGAAGCAATGTGCGAAATAAATTTAGTACAAACTTTGATATAAAAAACAAGTTTTTCTAACACTAATATTTAAAGATTAATACATAACTAATGGAAGAGGAAGACCCCTCGTGTCGATGGCGTGGGTTTGGATGGGTCCGGACAAAATTTGGCTATGAAGTGTCATGAAGCTATTTATAAAAGAAAGCATAGCATAAAGTTTTTTAGAGTCGTTGAATAAAAAGTCGATAGATGAAAGTACGTTTCTATTTATGGTATTAGGCCATCGGTATAACAAAAATGAAAGTATCGTGTGCTGATCTCTTTTCTTTCAAACCATTGGAAAAGTAAATAACTTTGCTAAAATAAATAACTAATACAATGTGGTCGTTATGGACTCATATTTTGCTGCCAATTTAAAACAATTCAATAGGTAGACATTTTCCACAATCAGTGTCAATCCCAAATCAACTCAAGTCAAATCCAGGAATAAAACTTATAAATACAAATGTCAGTTATCTATTCACCTTCTAAATTTTATATATGCCAAAACGTTACCAAGGGATCCTTCTTATGATAGTCACACCTCCAATTTACTGGAAATAAGAGAAATTCATGGCTACAGGTTCATCTCCTTGGACATTCCCAATAAACTGCAACATCCATGATACCAACCAATAAATTTCAAATGACAATCATGCATTTGTAGATACTATTGATATATGATTGGAAATAATTATTTCAATTTTGTGGACTGTAACTTTCATTCTACACCAAACCACTTGGGTTGTGGTGACTTGGTAAGACATGTGGAAGATATGGTGGATAACCTATTGACCCATGTTCAAATCCTGGCACCACTCAGCCCTTGTGGCCATGGAGGTTCGCCTGCAGTGATTCCAGGGCATGAGACAAAGCTTTATGTTTGCAGCGGGGGATTAGTCGGTGCGCGAAATCTGGCCCGAAAACCCTCGTTAGGGAAGTTCCCTTTCAAAAAAAAAAACTTTCATTCTACACCACGTGACATAATATATATACTGTAAAAATCCAAAAAATGAAAATATATATGATATCTGGACAATTCGCTCAGGGATTCAGGAAATAATTACCCTTTGATTTACTCTATTCTTATAAACCATGTGATTTAAGTTGAAAAGGCTTGCTTTTCCATTATCATTAATTTCACTATCTTCATTAACCTTCTTAACTCCATTTATGATAAATAAATTTAATTAACCCTACCAACAAGTAAAGCCATATTGCTACGAAGTGTTTTGTCCAAAATTGCATCAATAAAAGTAATCATAATTTTTCCCTGAGTAAATTCATATAAATTTTACAAATTATGGAACTGGTAAACTTGTACTAATATAAAAAGTCAATACCCGGTCCAATGTGCAACACCTTTTAATCAATGGGCCAATAGGAAATTCATCATTTAATTGCTCTTTTAGATCTTTTAAGTCACGTTCTGCTTTTGAGATCCCTTCAGAGTCCTTTGAATATGAAGGAAAAAAAAGGTTTTAGAAAGTATGAAATTTGTTGTGTTAAGATAAATTATAATGCTTGAGAGATTAGAAGTTTATCTCTTCTACTGGAACTTGTGTGACTGACCTCATATGAGATGAGATTGGTAAGATATTTAAATCATCATCCATAACTATACATGATCCACATGATGCATGTGAAAGGTGGAAACGTTCATTGAAGCATCCAGTTGCTAAAGAATGAGATTTTGTATGGAATCTGTCATGAACATCCTGCAAATGGTTGTAAAAGATAATTCTGAATCACAACATGAACATGATAAGTTTTGCTTAAAGCAACTGGCGTAATGAATTATGGATCATAGCATGACCATGGTGTATAGACTAGTAAGCGAAGACAAAGAATGAATCAATAGAATAACCAACCCACTACCTTGCACTGTTTCTATGGTTCTTGCTAGAAGATTTGGAGTCAAAGCCTCAAAATCCTATGGAAATGGGGGAATTTGAGTATAAACATGTAGAAGATACCATGGAACTTGATTTAAAGTGAATGTCAATTGTAATCTACCTGAAGTATACACATGCCAAATGTATTTCCAAGAATCCTCTCAGAATTCTTGTACTGGGAATAAGTGATCCCTGCAGTTTCTAGGAAAAGTGAGGAGGGATCAACCTTCTCAAGACCTAGAAGTCCTCTATGCATAAGCTTTTTCACCTGCTTGGCCCGTTTTTCTTATGACTGTCAGACAGAGTCAATGAACATGATATTAGCACATGATTCTAAGCATGTTGTGCCATTAAAAAAGATCAAATTTGAAGTTGAACGTAAGTTGTGTGACATCCCCTAATTTCTCGGCCAGAAAAGACCGATTTAATTTATGCTTTTTAAAATAAAATCAGAGAATCTTTTTAAAAGATGTTGCAGAATTGGTCCCCAAAAACAAAACATGATAAAAGTTTGTCAAAACCTTTCTTTAAGAAATGTATAATTTCCTTTTATATTAAAACCTCGGGATGTCATGTTCCGATACAGATCAAAAGCATAAACAAGACATTATAAGCCTTACAACAGTTATTCATAACTACTGACCTATAATCCATAAATCACTCATCATCATCATCCGACTATGCTCGAGGTCCACTACCTGTAATATAAAAAAAACTGAGTGGGTCAGGCTTGGAAACCTGGTGAGCATATAGGGTTTTCAACCCACAATACATAAATTTATTATGCTTAAACATCAATCAGTCAACCAAATTACCCCAACCCCATTATCTTATTAATTTCTTAAGGGTTTACCCTAAGATTCAACTATCACTCCTTCCTAAGGATTCATCCTAAGGAATAGGTACAAGGTCACACCATCACCAGGGTTTATACAACAGGTGCTAAATTCATAGCTCTCATTTATCGACAGTATTATTTACAGGTATCCCCCCCTACAATACATGTCAATGGGTTTTTAGAGTACATCAAATGAACATATAGTTCATTACACCTACAGGTTGCGGGCCTGCTAGTGTTCCACAGACTGTCTAGAATAGTCCAGGGTTGTCATCCATACTCTGCTGAATGACGGGGGCCAACATTTTGGGTAAGTGATTCTCTCAAATTTCACCACTCACCCTCAACTCATGATCAATATTACTGATCATCTCCTTTATTCAACTCACCTTTCATCACACCCACTATTTCATCTACCCATGTTTTACCCAATATTTTTCGTAGATAAAAATACATATACAGTTTAAATTATTTAAAAACCTGTATAAATCATTCCTTCAACACCCATATCAAATAAACAAACAATATATATTCACACAACACGTATTTTATGTAAAATACTTCATATCTATGTGTAAGGTGAAAGTAACTACACACTCACCTGATTTAATGAAAATCGGGCAGCAATTCGTTTCCTAAAACGATCGTTTCTAATAAAACCGAGAGTTTTATTGAGAAATCGGGCTCTACGAAGGGTCGGGCTTCAAAACCGAAAAGATAAATTTTCCGGGCTTCTCGGGCACTTCGTGGCGTATTCCGAGGCTTATAATTGATACCGGAGCTTTGGGGGAAGTTAGAATGAAAGAAATATTGAAAAAGGGCTAAAAATGACAAATTTTCAAAGTATACCCGGGAGGTCTCGCACCCTCCTATTTATAGGGGCGAGCCTCCTGATCCGATGGTTGAGAAGGAGCCACGCGTCGCAGATCCGAAGGCTCGCAGGGAAATGGCTCGCACGTGACTGCATGTGCGAAGGGTCTGCTGGAGGCTTCTGATTGGACCACTTCGGACCGCTCTATGGTTCGTACACGCTGCTGATGACACACCGAGACCGGACACGGGGCAGCCTCATATTGGACCGAACCTCGGACTCGCGAAGAGCATGACACGCCTCGCCAGGTGGCTACGGTGACTCAGCAGGTTCTGGACACGCGTCGGATTGCGAAGCGAGGACACGTGGCCGAAGTCCACGTGTGCGAAAATTCCCGGTTTTGGCATTATTCCTCGATTTTCGCGCCAAAACTTCTAAAATCCATAACTTTCGCATACGAGTTCCGTTTTTGACGTTCTTTGTATGCACGCGTAGGTAAAATTACGCTCTAGAACTTCCGTTTAGACTTCGTCGGATAATTTTGATTTTAATTTTTATATTATTATTTTTAACAGACCGGGACAGGAAATTCGTTAAAAATTCATAACTTCTTCATCCGACGTCCGTTTTCGTCAGACTCTTTACCGTTGTGCTACTATTTACGAGACCTTCGATTCTCGTTTAGGTTGTGTCGGCTAAAAATCACTCGATCTAAAATTCGAGTTTTTAGCTGTCTACTGCTAAGCTGAAACTTCGAAAAATCATAACTTCCTCATACGAAGTCAGATTTGGGCGTTCTTTTTATCGAACTTATCGGTTTAACGAATACTACGAGTTTCATTTACATTACTAAGGCTAAAAAGTAGTTTATCAAAAACTCACTTTTTACGACATTCGGCACCGTGCCGGTTTATCGTGAAACTTCGACAGATCATAACTTCTTCGTTATAACTCGGATTTCGGCATTCTTTATATATCCGTAATCCTTGTCACGCCCACTACAAGTTTCTTAATAGATATCGGCTTTATCTAAAATTTAATTTTTGACGCTCATTTTTATTCTTAATTAATTAAATCCTAATAATTAAACATAAAACACATAATTCACATAAAATTCATATAATTCCTTTTCATTTCTTCTAAATGAGTTACAAAGGTTAACCTAGACCATTATGTCAATATTAATGCCTAGCCTAGAAACACGGGCGTTACAACTCTCCCCCCTTAGGATGATTCCGTCCCCGGAATCACACAACGACAAACAACTACGGGTAGCGACGCACCATGTCACTCTCCGTTTCCCAGGTGGGATTTGGCCCATTTATATGTTTCCAACGCACAAGCACTAAATCGACTATCTTACGTTACAACTTTTTAGTCTTACGGTCAACGATTGCCTCAGGTTCTCCAATTAACCTCTTGCTCTCATCCAACCTTAATTCAGAAATGGGAATTATGTCGGGCACACCTCCCGTGAACTTTCTCAAATAACACACATGACAGGTGTTATGAATACCCTCTAGTTCTTTCGGTAATTCTAGCTTGTAAGCTTGATTCCCGATCCTCTGAAAAACTTTTAAATGGTCCAATAGACCTTGGACTCAACTTTCCCCTTCTACCAAACCTTATAAGTCCCTTCCATGACGAGACTTTAAGTAAAACCGAATCTGCAACTTCGAATGATATCAATTGTCTTTTCTTGTCAGCATAGCTCTTTTGAGCAGCTAACATCCTTTCCCTAATCACTTTCAACTTTCCAGCAGTCTGATGGACTATTTCAAGTCCCATAAGCTGCTTTTCCCCAGCTTCCAGTCAACATGATGGCGTTCGACACTTTTCTCCATACAAAGCATGATAAGGTGCCATCTAGATGTTCGAGTGGAAACTTTTATTATAGGAAAATTCTACTAAAGGTAAATGTTCATCTCAGTTACCTTGGAATTCCAGGGTACATGCTCTCAGCATATCCTTTAACGTTTGAATCGTTCATTTGCTCTGACCATCGGTTTGCGGATGGTAAGATGTATTCAAACACAACTTGGTACCCAATTCCTCTTACAGACTGCTCCAACACCTTGAGGTAAAACGGCTGTCACGATCGGATACAATCGTTAACGGAACACTGTGAAACCTCATAATTTCTTTCACATAAGAATTCGCAAGTTTATCCATAGACCATTTCTCGTTAGCGGCTATGAAATGCGCACTCTTAGTGAAGCGATTAACGACCACCTAAATCATGTCGTGACCATTCCTTGTTCTGGGCAGTTTAGTCACAAAATCCATAGTGATATCTTCCCATTTACCCATGGGTACAGGTAAAGGTTCTAAACTCCCATACGGTTTCTGATGCTGTGCCTTAACCCTAGCACAAGTTACACACTCGTCCACATACTTAGCAACATCGAGCTTCATCGTCGGCCACTAGTAATAGGGTTTTAGATCCCTATACATTTTCGTACTGCCGGGATGAATCGAGTACATGGTTTTGTGAGCTTCTTCCATCAGAAGATCTCTTACTCTTCCCGCCTTAGGTACCCAAATCCTATCTTTGAATACCTTCAGTCCTTGACCGTTTGTATCAAACACCAACGTTTTACCCAAACGTTCCTCCTTCCGGTCATTTTTCTATAAAGCTTCCTCTTGAGCTTTCACAATTGTCGAGACAACTTTAATTCTCAACGCTCTTGGCCTTTTCTTTTCAAGATTTACTTTCCGACTGAGAGCATCAACAACAACATTTGCTTTACCAAGGTGGTAAAGTATCCCACAGTCGTAGTCCTCGAGTAATTCTAGCCAGCGCCGTTGCCTCATGTTCAATTCCTTCTTCATATCTTTAAGGCGAACACTACCGCTACCAAATCCAGACCATGAGTGGGGTAGTTCCTTTCATGATCCTTCAATTGCCTTGATGCATTCGCTATCACTTTATCCTTTTGGGTCAGAACACAACCTAACCCAACTCGAGAGGCATCATTATAAACTGTGAAGTCATCAACTCCTTCAGGTAACGAAAGAATCGGTGCTTCACACAACGTCTTCTTTAACTTCTCAAAGCTTCCTATGCTTCTCATTCCGAGTATAGACAGTTCCTTTGTGGGTCAAAGCTGTCAATGGAGTCGCGATCGAAGAAAAGCCTTGGATAAATTAGCGATAATATCCAGCTAATCCTAAAAAGCTTCAGATCTCCATAGGACTTTCAATCGTAACCTTCAAGTTACAAAATAAATCCTTATTGAGGACTCCTTCTTCTTCTTAGAATAAGTATTTTCCTTCGTTTATTGTAACAGACCGATGGGTCATGTTCTAATGATCTCTCATTGTATACTGCACTACTTAGACTCAAATCTCCTAGGGACAAATTTCGGAACAAACTATACCTTCCTTCATGTTCTAATGTGATACAATCACAGTTCAACATGTATCATATCTAACTACCAACTTCTTTAATCAATGAGTGCGATACTTCTATTGATCGCTTTGATCATCTTTCACTTCAATCTTCTGGCTTAAGTCAAACGCTACATCGAACTTGGTTCTATGAACCACATAATAAACTTATCCTAATCGGACTCGATTCGATATGACCTCTAAGGTCGGAATAACAATCATTTTCTTAGTCATTACCGAAACGATGGTAACGACAGACTAGAACAAGACAGAATCAAATAATAGCTCCTTGGTAACCTTGTGACTTTCCCTGGTCCAAGTGTGAGTCCTGTGCTTCCAGTAGTATAGATCTCTACTACTATTCACACCTACTCATACTCGTCCCAAGTACGGTCTCCCAGTCCCCAAGTCCTAAAATCACAAAACAATTTAACACATACGAATGTGTCCAATTAATCATAAAATTTTCCTAGACTCTACTAGGACTTCTTCCATGCGTATCTTCAATCATCAATTCTGCTTCAACTTGGTTGGTGATGGAAATTCCAGACGATTGGGACAACTTCAAAAATTACACCAACCATTCCATTCATCAGATGACAAAACCAGGGTTTATATTATTTCCTTGAAACGATTACACAAAGGTTCAAGTTTACCCTATACTATGCCTCTAATAGGCTAAACCACTTGTTACTATTCACATTACTACTTCGTAACTTGATCTTCGGGTATCAAGTCTTTACTTCTACTTCCTAGCATTATTAATTGCTTCGTCAAGGATATCCTGAAATTCCTTTGGCCTTGATGGTGCACTTGGCCTTGTTACTTCATTTTTCTTCGGACAGTCCTTAGAAATATGGCCTTCTTCCTTACATACATAACACACCTCCTTGGGAATCGTACACTTATTGGCGTAATGCCCTATTTCTCCACACTTAAAGCACTTCACCTTCCTGTCACAATCCCCAGAGTGTTTATTTTTTCACTTCCCACATCATTTTCCTTTACCTCCTCTTTTGCCAGACTTTGAGGATATATTGCTCTTGTTGGGCCTTGAAGACCCCTCAAATTTCCTCTTCTTGCCAACTTCAATCTTGTTAGCGGTCCTGTCATTGATCATATCTTCAACAGACTTGGCAACCCTGATAGTTGCCTCGAGAACAGATGCCTGACATACTGGCATAGTAAGTTCATCCTTACTTTGTTGAAGTAAACGTTTTGTTTCTTCCATCTGTTCATCCAACATCGTACGCACCATTGCCTGCACCCCAGCCATCGTGATTGGCTCAGGCTGTGGATTATCGCTTCCGAACCCACTTTGAGTACTCGTCATTTCGATCTATACACCAATCGTAGGTGAATTTAGATCTTCATTTTCGTTAGACGTTAAGTCTTTGTTATTACTCCGAAACGTTTATATGTTAGTTCTAATATCGTAGTCATACGTTTAGAATCCTACACACATAAGGTTTCCAGATCCGGTCGGCAACAGACCATAGATCCGAACAAATAATGGCATATATGGCAAACATATAGCATTTAGCACATAAAAGCATTTTAGGCATCTTTCCTAAAATAAACTAGTGCTCGTGTCAATTTATGTGTACTACCTAAAATATAATAGACACACTCAACTCACAATCATCGCTTAGCATTCTAAGTTTAAATCTAGAAATCCTACAAATTTCCTAGTTCGCTTAAACTAATGCTCTGATACCAACTGTGACATCCCCTAATTTCTCGGCCAGAAAAGACCGATTTAATTTATGCTTTTTAAAATAAAATCAGAGAATCTTTTTAAAAGATGTTGCGGAATTGGTCCCCAAAAACAAAACATGATAAAAGTTTGTCAAAACCTTTCTTTAAGAAATGTATAATTTCCTTTTATATTAAAACCTCGGGATGTCATGTTCCGATACAGATCAAAAGCATAAACAAGACATTATAAGCCTTACAACAGTTATTCATAACTACTGGCCTATAATCCATAAATCACTCATCATCATCATCCGACTATGCTCGGGGTCCACTACCTGTAATATAAAAAAAACTGAGTGGGTCAGGCTTGGAAGCTTGGTGAGCATATAGGGTTTTCAATCCACAATACATAAATTTATTATGCTTAAACATCAATCAGTCAACCAAATTACCCCAACCCCATTATCTTATTAATTTCTTAAGGGTTTACCCTAAGATTCAACTATCACTCCTTCCTAAGGATTCATCCTAAGGAATAGGTACAAGGTCACACCATCACCAGGGTTTATACAACAGGTGCTAAATTCATAGCTCTCATTTATCGACAGTATTATTTACAGGTATCCCCCCCCTACAATACATGTCAATGGGTTTTTAGAGTACATCAAATGAACATATAGTTCATTACACCTACAGGTTGCGGGCCTGCTAGTGTTCCACAGACTGTCTAGAATAGTCCAGGGTTGTCATCCATACTCTGCTGAATGACGGGGCCCAACATTTTGGGTAAGTGATTCTCTCAAATTTCACCACTCACCCTCAACTCATGATCAATATTACTGATCATCTCCTTTATTCAACTCACCTTTCATCACACCCACTATTTCATCTACCCATGTTTTACCCAATATTTTTCGTAGATAAAAAAACATATACAGTTTAAATTATTTAAAAACCTGTATAAATCATTCCTTCAACACCCATCTCAAATAAACAAACAATATATATTCACACAACATGTATTTTATGTAAAATACTTCATATCTACGTGTAAGGTGAAAGTAACTACACAGTCACCTGATTTAATGAAAATCGGGCAGCAATTCGTGTCACACCCCAAAACCGGAACGACGGAAACGTTTGGGGGTGGAGGACGTCATGTACAGTATCACAACAATGCAAAGTAGTAAACAAGCAACAACATCATCCATTGCATTAATAATATAATTTCATACAAGTGTGTTCTGTCAAGTTAAATAGACACCAAAAATGTGTATCAAAATAAAAGATGAGTCTTGAACGAGCTCCATCTTCTCAATACCTGGCACCGGTACCTGTCTACTGGTGACCTGAGAATACAAGTTATTTTGAAAGAGTTTATCAGCTTTAAAGCTGGTGAGATCATAAGTATATTAGTGTCTGTATTTGTATGAAAGCATTTGTAAGATGTTTGTAAGATGTTTGTATAAGTTTGTAAAATTTTGAATTCTCCTAGAAAACCCTATGTTTCCTACTAAAAGTAGCCTTCTACCAAGGCATCTAGTGTCTGTGTGTGTGTCTCTTGTAGGAGTATGTATTTTCCCAAATCTGACTATCATTAACCAAAAATATAGTTTTTACATTACTATTCATTGTGTGAATGTTCACAAAGTGAATGTAATGGGAAAATGGAATAGTACTGTAGTGTTGTATTAAGTAACTACTGCTGTACTAACTACCTTAAACCAATTGTTATTTAAAGTACCATGTGATCGGCCTGTACCCTGCTACCGACTCATAGAAAAACGACGATGTAAGACGTTGTAAGAAATGACGTTTGGCACCCGTAGACTTGCAAGTCCCACTGTAGCGAGCAGCAAGGTGTAGGATAGTCAATCCAGTATAGATCTATACACAAACTCATACGCTCCCCAACTAAGGAGATTCTGGATACAAAACGGTCATGGCAGGTGGTGCCATGCCCCGTTACGTGGCTCACATAACTGTAATAATGTATATGTAATGTATGTGCTAGCTGTATTGTGTGTTCTTCCTCTGTCTAGCCTGTATGTATGTTCTCTCTGTATGTTATTGTTTGTTTCTCTTCACTATGTATTATGTTTGTTTCTCATCACTATAAGTTATGTTTGTTTCTCATCACTATAAGTTATGTTTGTTTCTCATCACTATAAGTTATGTTTGTTTCTCATCACTATAAGTTATGTTTGTTTCTCATCACTATAAGTTATGACACATGTATGAACTGACTCATTGTATGTTTCATTGGTCTAGTAATAGATTTGTAACTTCCTAAACTATACCTATTATAGTTTACTAGTAATGTTGTTTGTATGTATGAACATGTTTGTATACCCTTGCTACCCAAAGGTATTGAACTGGAAAGAAATAACCTTTTATATCTATATCTATATACATATACATAATATATAACTAGGATTCAAACGACCTTCGGACAAATAACCCTGATACCCTAAGTCCACAACCAAACAAGGAACAGGAAGTAAGGTGAGCTATCAGTCCTAAGTCCTTTCAATCCTACTTATATAACTATATCTATATAGATACACTTTTAACAAAATATAAGTTTAAAAGAGTTTAAGTAACAGTATTTGACATGTAAAAGAGTTTGACAAAAGCATTTGGTATGAAAAAGAGTTTGTAAAACAGTTTGAAGTAAAACAGTTTGGTAACACAGTTTGAAAAGTAAGAAATCCACTTGTTTGGTAGTTATTAATCACATGTGATTGATATAATAACTATAATTGTTCAACTTGTATCCCCCCATAAAAGCATTTAAAACATTTAAAAGGTTAATTAAGGGGTATGAACTCACCTGTAGTGAGTGGTTTGGATGAACGGAATGTATAGGATGCTAAGTGTCAAGTGAAGACTTGAACACACACAAGGATCCTAGTTAACATATAATTACACATATATGTATCCAATTAGTCATTAATCAACTAATTAACCAAGTTAAGACATCCTAAGACATGTAAAACACTTGATTTAAGTGCTTATAAGTGCTAAGGATTGCATCTAAGGGTTGTAGGACTTGGTTATTGAGTTTGGGGTCCAATGGTAAACTCTTTTGGAGTTTACGGTTTTGGGACCAACTCACATTGAGTTTACGGTCGTAAACCCATGAGTTTATGCCCGTAAACTCATGGTACTTTGACCATTTTGTGTTTTGAAGCCTTAAAGGTCATAAGAAGCATTCCTACTTCATGTTTAAGCCTTAGGAAGTGATTAGGGCACCATTTCACTCCTTTATGGAGTTTACGGTCCCTGGACCACTTCTCTTTGCGTTTACGGCCATAAACCCAAATGATTTATGGTCGTTTTGTTGCTTTGAGTTCCTAGCACATCAAGGAAGGGGTCTAGACTTGTTTCCAAGGCTTGGTAAGGGACTAGGGCCACTTTGGCCCCTTTGTTAGGGTTTACGGTCCAAGGTGTTCTTGGACCGTAAACACCTTTGATCCTTTGATTCTTGGGTGTTTTATTGATGATTAAAAGTGTAACAAGTCTTATAATACACTAGCATAGAAGTACTTACTAGGTAGAAGCTTGAAAAGGTGCTAAAAGTCCAAGAACACTAGTGTGTGTTCTTGGTGTTCTTGGTGAAACTTGAAGATCTACACTTTTGGAATGATTTCACGGATGGAATCATGTAAGAACACTAGATTAAGTAAGATATCAACTTTTTAGGGATAGAGACACTTACAAAGTTGAAGATCTTGAAGAAAAGTCGGATGATACTTGAGAGAGAAATGGGTTTTGGATCTTGAAAATGTGAAAAGTGGTAAATAATGACTAAGTGTCATATTTATACCCCCTTTTAGGGTTTACGGCCGTAAACACCTTTGTTTAGGCCGTAAACTCCAAAGTCTTGGAGTTTTGGGATATTATTGTCGCACAATAAACCCTAGGGCATCCTCTCTCCTGTTATCTCCTGAAGTACTAACTTTAAAACACTCAAACTTATTCCAAAAAGCTTGAAAGTTAGAAGAAACTGTTCTGACTTCTATTGAATCGAATGGTTGTACAAGATAAAAATTTCGGATTGTCACATCATCCCCCCGTTAGAAGGAATTTCGTCCCGAAATTAGAGTTTAAGCAATTAAGTAGTTACAAATAACTAAGCAAAAAGATGAGGATATTTCAGTTTCATCTGATCCTCTAGCTCCCAAGTGAATTCAGGTCCTCGCTTGGTGTTCCAACGAACCTTCACTATCGGGATACGACTTTGCTTTGTTTGCTTGACCTCTCGGTCCATGATCTCTACAGGTTCTTCCACGAAGTTGAGGCTCTCGCTGATCTCAATCTCGTCGAGTGGGATTACAAGAGTCTCGTCGGACAGACACTTTTTCAAGTTCGAGACGTGGAAAGTAGAATGTACGTTACTGAGTTCACGAGGTAAGTTAAGTTTGTAAGCTACAAGGCCGATTCTCGCGAGAATCTCGAAAGGCCCTATGTATCTTGGATTTAGCTTTCCACGCTTTCCGAAGCGTATCAATCCTTTCCAGGGTGAGACCTTCAATAGAACACGGTCGCCCACCTGGAATTCCAACGGTTTCCTTCGTTTATCTGCGTAGCCTTTCTGTCGGTCTCTAGAGGATTTCAATCGTTCACAAATCTGAACGATCTTCTCTGTCGTTTCCCGAATGATCTCCGGACCCGTGAGAGTGCTGTCAGGAACTCGTCCTTTAGCTAACTGAGTATCACCCACCTCAGCCCAGCACAGAGGGGATCTGCACTTTCGACCATAGAGGGCCTCGAATGGAGCGGCCTTTATGCTCGTGTGATAACTGTTGTTGTAGGAAAATTCAACAAGGGATAAATGAGTATCCCATGCTTTCCCAAAGTCGATCACACA
This sequence comes from Lactuca virosa, assembly GCF_052849685.1. Taxonomy (NCBI): domain Eukaryota; kingdom Viridiplantae; phylum Streptophyta; class Magnoliopsida; order Asterales; family Asteraceae; genus Lactuca; species Lactuca virosa. Next base: position 354,040,795 of record NC_136430.1, read on the forward strand.
GGCTCGCAACATATCTTCCAAGGTTTGGATAGTCCTCTCACTTTGCCCGTCGGTCTGTGGATGGTAGGCTGTACTCATGTCCAGCCTAGTTCCTAAGGAACTTTGTAGCGACTACCAGAACCTCGAAGTGAACCTACTATCTCTGTCTGAGATAATGGATATGGGAACACCGTGCAGTCGTACAATCTCCCTAATGTAAGTTCTTGTAAGCTTCTCCATCTTGTCTGATTCCTTGATAGGCAGGAAGTGTGCGGACTTGGTCAATCTATCGACGATGACCCATATGGTATCAAGTCCACCCGTTGTCTTGGGCAACTTGGTTATGAAATCCATAGTGATCCGCTCCCACTTCCATTCCGGTATCTCCGGTTGTTGTAGAAGACCGGAGGGTTTCTGGTATTCGACCTTGACCTTGGCGCAAGTAAGGCATTTACTCACGAAGGTAGCAATCTCTGCTTTCATGTTAGGCCACCAGTATAACTTTTTAAGATCCATATACATCTTATCTGAACCTGGGTGGACGGAATAACGAGTGTTGTGCGCCTCGTTCATGACCAAGTCTCTGAAACCACCGAGTTTCGGGGTCCAGATCCGATCCATGAAATAATATGCTCTGCCACCCTTGACCTCCAAGTTCTTATCCATCCCTCTCAGGGATTCACCCGCCATATTTTCAGGTTTCAAAGCGTCGCTGAGCCTCCTTAATTTGCGTGGACAAGTGTGACTGGATAGTCATAGTCAATGATTTGACTCTACGACCAGAATATTCTTTCCGACTTAGGGCGTCAGCTACTACGTTGGCTTTACCTGGATGATAAGGAATTTCGCATTCGTAATCACTGAGTAGTTCGACCCACCGTCGTTGTCTCATGTTGAGCTCCTTCTGGTCGAATATATGTTGTAGGCTTTTATGGTCTGTAAAGATAGTGCTTTTTGTACCATACAGGTAGTGTCTCCAGATCTTCAGAGCAAACACAACTGCTCCTAGTTCAAGATCGTGGGTAGTGTAGTTGACCTCATGTGTCTTCAGCTGTCTCGAGGCATAGGCGATGACCTTACCTCGCTGCATTAGAACACATCCGAGTCCTTGATTTGACGCATCGCAATAGACAACGAAGTCTTCTATCCCTTCGGGGAGGGATAGTATTGGTGCGGTGCACAAGGCTCTTTTGAGCGTTTGGAATGCTCTCTCCTGCTTCTCTTCCCAGTCAAAGGTCACGCCCTTCTGGGTCAGTGTTGTAAGAGGTTTCGCAATGCGGGAGAAGTTCTGAATGAACCTGCGATAGTAGCCAGCGAGGCCTAGAAATTGACGAATTTCTGTAGGCGTCTTCGGTGCTGACCAGGTCTCAATGGATTTAATTTTGGAAGGGTCCACGTGTATTCCCTCCTCGCTAACCACGTGCCCTAAGAATTCGACTCGTCGGATCTAAAATTCGCATTTCAAGAACTTCGCATAGAGCTTCTTCGAACGAAGTGTTTCTAAGACCTGGCGCAGATGTCGACTATGTTCCTCCTTACTACGAGAGTAGATAAGTATGTCATCGATGAAGACGATGACGAACTGATCTAAGTAAGGACGACACACCCTATTCATTAAGTCCATGAATACAGCAGGCGCGTTTGTTAATCCGAACGGCATCACTACGAATTCGTAGTGCCCATAACGAGTTCGGAAGGCTGTCTTCGGAACATCCTCCCCTAGCACTCGTAGCTGGTGATATCCGGATCTTAAGTCGATTTTTGAAAAGAAGTTCGCCCCTTGAAGTTGGTCAAATAAATCGTCAATACGAGGCAAAGGATAACAATTTTTGACGGTCAGTTTGTTGAGCTCCCTGTAGTCGATGCACATACGAAACGATCCGTCTTTCTTCTTAACGAACAAGACTGGAGCTCCCCACGGTGAGAAGCTTGGTCTTATAAAGCCCTTGCTGAGCAGTTCGTTAAGTTGACATGACAGTTCTTGCATTTCTGCAGGTGCTAGACGATAGGGCGATTTGGCTACGGGGGTAGCCCCTGGAACTAAGTCGATTCGGAACTCGACTTGACGTTGCGGAGGTAATCCTGGGAGTTCTTCTGGAAAGATGTCGGGAAAGTCGCGTACTACTGGAATGTTCTGAATGGATTTCGTTTCTTGGCTCACATCGACCACATGAGCAAGGAATGTGCGACATTCCTTTCGCAAGAATTTTTGAGCTTGAATGCTCGAGATGATACGAAGGTTCATGCCGGTTTTGTCGCCATAAACTACTAGAGTTTCATCAGACGACAGATTAAGGCGAACAACCTTTTCATAACACATGATGTCGGCACGATGATGACTCAATCAATCCATGCCGATAATGACGTCAAAACTTTTAATTGAGACCGGCATGCGGTCGATTGAAAATGAATGGCTATCTAGTGTTAAGGTACACCCTATGAATATACTGCTAGTGCTCTCCGTCTTTCCATTAGCCATTTCTACAGTGAACGGTTCTTTAAGTGCTCGTGATTTTTGCTTAAGTAAATGAGCAAATGTTTGGTTCACGAAGCTCCTCTCCGCTCCATTATCAAATAGTATGCATGCATAAGAGTTGTCGAGGAGAAACGTACCAGTGACAATTGTGGGGTCGACAACCGCTTCCTCGTGGCCTATGGCCAGAACTCTTGCCACTCCACCGGCATTCCCTGCCTTCGGACAGTTTCTTTTGTAGTGGCCTACCTCGCCACAACCGTAGCAAGCTTGGCCCACTCCTGTGCCGGGGACTTGGTTCATTGGCCTCGCCGGAGCTTTACAGAAACGGGCTATGTGCCCCTTCCTGTTGCAGTTCAAACACTGCATTTCCCGGCAGGCACCGACGTGGTGGAAGTTGCATTTGTTGCACTTAGGCAAACTTCCAGCGTACTGCTTTACCGGAGCAGCAACGGCAGGTGCTATCGCAGCATGAACTGCCACGACCCGCTGCTTCTTGGCAGCCTTCTTCTTCTTTTTGTCATCCCAGAACTTCCGCTTGGAATCAGCGGTTTTGGCGGGTTTTGAGATGGCCATGGTCGTTGTTGCGGCCGGGGTACGAACCCCATGGTCTATGAGACGCTGTGCCAATCGCTTGGCACTGCCGAATGTAGTGGGGTTTGAAGCCAAAACATTTCCCTGGAATGGAGGCACCACCCCCATATGTATCTTTCAATCTTCTTTCCCTATGTATGAACCATGTTGGGACATAGGGCCACCAGCTCGCAGAATCTGGCGGTATAAGAGACTATGTCGGAGCCCTTCATGGTTAGGCTCCACAGTTCCTCCTCTAGCTTTTGGATTTCGCCCCTCGGGCAGTATTCCTCAATCATGAGGTCTTTCAAAGTTTCCCAGCCCATGTCGTTTGCCACTATAAGAGTTAGTGACTTGACATGGCTATTCCACCATGTCAGGGCTTTTCCTTCGAAAGTGCAAGCAGCAAACTTAACTTTACTCGCTGCAGAGTAGGAGCAAATCTCGAAGATCGACTCCGTCTTTTCGAACCATTGCGAGAGGGCAATGACTCCGCCAGTCCCTTTAAAGGACATTGGCTTGCAGTTGGAGAAGTCCTTGTAGGAGCACTCTCTCAAGCGCACATGGATTTCACCATGATTAGATTGAACCGGAGTTCCTCCTCCAGTGGAACCAGACGAATGATATTGAGCCATGGCCGTTGCCACAGCCGCAGCTACTGCAGCATTTAGTGCTGCCGTATCGATTTGAGGAGCAGGTGGTGTTGGTGCTGGAGGATCGCGTCTTGTTGATCGACGTGGAAGTATCTTTTAACTATAAGTTTAGAAATATGAAGATATTGTTAAGGATTTAATAGGAAAATTGATGAGAATGACTCATGGACTAACTCTCCATAGCCCAATAGCACAATTGAATAGCACGATTGATTGTAGATGAAAGCATTTGGGTATAATTTCCATGAGATTAGATATCTGTCAATAATACCGGAATTACAGATGTAATGAGTTCGGGAAAAATGACCTAGGAGTAGGTCTTACATCAACCAAGATGGGGAAATTTTTGACAGCACTACGACCTAATCAAGACCTAACAGGTCTAAGTTTTATAAAGGTAGGAAATTAACTAGAGTTTTTACATAAACTAAGTTATATCCAAAAGAGAAGTCGATGAGACTCTATCGGCGACAAGAACTACTAGAGTGAGTTCTTGAATCCGACAGAAGACGTTCTATGCCCCTCATACGCATTTCAGACCTTGTCTGCTGAGCTCGAAGTTCCCTGACTTCAGCTTGGGTTTCAGTAAGTTCCCTCTGTAGAACTGTATTGCGGACCTGAGTCCTTTCATGAGCAGACTCTAGTCGGCGAATGCGGACTGTGTTAACGCCAGAGTTGGCGTCAATCTCCACGACTCGGTCGATAGTCGCTCGACCTTGCTCGGTGTTCCGAGCAATCCTACGAACTATGATGGGTAGGACCCTGTCAGCTGAACCTCCCTCGGTGAGGTTGTAGAAGCTTCTGTCTCCATTGTAGGGAATGGGTTGACCCTGTTCTTGACTCCATCTATTCAAGTTTGTGGCCTACAGAGGTGTGGGTCCTTGAAATGTTGGACGATGGTTTGGGTTTAGGTCTTGAGCAGCTGGGGGTTGGTTGTTGACTTCTGGCTCCGAGTCAGAATCATCAGAAAAGCCTTCAGCTTCGTGATCATCCAATGGGATTGGGTGATCATCTTCTGGCTCCTCTCCCAGCCATCCTGCATTGCCGTTGTTGGGGTAGTACGGGTCTCCGGGGATATGGAATCCGGCCATGATATCTACGCGAGAAAAGGGATAAAGAAATAACTAAATAGACGTACTAATTAGATAATTATAAGATGATCTTTATCAGTTACTTCAACATTTGCGTAGTGCATACGAGTCATATGTAACCAAGACAGGATAGACCTTCGAATAAGTGACCCTAACTCTAAGCCCACAACCAAACAAGGAACAGGAAGTAAAGCAAAGATCACAGATTCTAAGTCTATGATATCCTAGATACATATAACCTTAGCGTATCCACTCAGCAACTATTGATATACTAATAAAAGCCTTTAGTTCTCCGATAAGTAATTAAAGTAACACAAAATACTCCTATAGTATTTTAAGTTTATGTTCTGTTCTATTGTTCTCATTGTAGTAGTGTTGGTAAGTTTTTAGACTTGTTGCAACCTCACAACCACACTTAGGCACATGCTAATCACTCCTCGGATAATGTAGTTGATCAGGCTACATCTTCCCAGGGTTGACCATATGTCTCTAAGTCTACTTGTGCTGCCCAACAATCGTAATACTTTTGTTCTGTCCTAGTGACACTGATTCTAGTATGAATGCAGGTATGTATACTTGGTTAAATATTTTATTATTTAAAAGTATAAACTCTTTATCAGAGTATTTTAATCCCGCTGTGTTTATAGTTCGTATATCTTTTATGGGTTGATACACTCGATTCACTATAAACAATGCTCTGATACCAATCTGTCACACCCCAAAACCGGAATGGCGGAAACGTTCGGGGGTGGAGGACGTCATGTACAGTATCACAACAATGCAAAGTAGTAAACAAGCAACAACATCATCCATTGCATTAATAATATAATTTCATACAAGTGTGTTCTGTCAAGTTAAATAGACACCAAAAATGTGTATCAAAATAAAAGATGAGTCTTGAACGAGCTCCATCTTCTCAATACCTGGCACCGGTACCTGTCTACTGGTGACCTGAGAATACAAGTTATTTTGAAAGAGTTTATCAGCTTTAAAGCTGGTGAGATCATAAGTATATTAGTGTCTGTATTTGTATGAAAGCATTTGTAAGATGTTTGTAAGATGTTTGTATAAATTTGTAAAAGTTTGAATTCTCCTAGAAAACCCTATGTTTCCTACTAAAAGTAGCCTTCTACCAAGGCATCTAGTGTCTGTGTGTGTGTCTCTTGTAGGAGTATGTATTTTCCCAAATCTGACTATCATTAACCAAAAATATAGTTTTTACATTACTGTTCATTGTGTGAATGTTCACAAAGTGAATGTAATGGGAAAATGGAATAGTACTGTAGTGTTGTATTAAGTAACTACTGCTGTACTAACTACCTTAAACCAATTGTTATTTAAAGTACCATGTGATCGGCCTGTACCCTGCTACCGACTCATAGAAAAACGACGATGTAAGACGTCGTAAGAAATGACGTTTGGCACCCGTAGACTTGCAAGTCCCACTGTAGCGAGCAGCAAGGTGTAGGATAGTCAATCCAGTATAGATCTATACACAAACTCATACGCTCCCCAATTAAGGAGATTCTGGATACAAAACGGTCATGGCAGGTGGTGCCATGCCCCGTTACGTGGCTCACATAACTGTAATAATGTATATGTAATGTATGTGCTAGCTGTATTGTGTGTTCTTCCTCTGTCTAGCCTGTATGTATGTTCTCTCTGTATGTTATTGTTTGTTTCTCTTCACTATGTATTATGTTTGTTTCTCATCACTATAAGTTATGTTTGTTTCTCATCACTATAAGTTATGTTTGTTTCTCATCACTATAAGTTATGACACATGTATGAACTGACTCATTGTATGTTTCATTGGTCTAGTAATAGATTTGTAACTTCCTAAACTATACCTATTATAGTTTACTAGTAATGTTGTTTGTATGTATGAACATGTTTGTATACCCTTGCTACCCAAAGGTATTGAACTGGAAAGAAATAACCTTTTATATCTATATACATATACATAATATATAACTAGGATTCAAACGACCTTCAGACAAATAACCCTGATACCCTAAGTCCACAACCAAACAAGGAACAGGAAGTAAGGTGAGCTATTAGTCCTAAGTCCTTTCAATCCTACTTATATAACTATATCTATATAGATACACTTTTAACAGAATATAAGTTTAAAAGAGTTTAAGTAACAGTATTTGACATGTAAAAGAGTTTGACAAAAGCATTTGGTATGAAAAAGAGTTTGTAAAACAGTTTGAAGTAAAACAGTTTGGTAACACAGTTTGAAAAGTAAGAAATCCACTTGTTTGGTAGTTATTAATCACATGTGATTGATATAATAACTATAATTGTTCAACTTGTATCCCCCACATAAAAGCATTTAAAACATTTAAAAGGTTAATTAAGGGGTATGAACTCACCTGTAGTGAGTGGTTTGGATGAACGGAATGTATAGGATGCTAAGTGTCAAGTGAAGACTTGAACACACACAAGGATCCTAGTTAACATATAATTACACATATATGTATCCAATTAGTCATTAATCAACTAATTAACCAAGTTAAGACATCCTAAGACATGTAAAACACTTGATGTAAGTGCTTATAAGTGCTAAGGATTGCATCTAAGGGTTGTAGGACTTGGTTATTGAGTTTGGGGTCCAAGGGTAAACTCTTTTGGAGTTTACGGTTTTGGGACCAATTCACATTGAGTTTACAGTCGTAAACCCATGAGTTTACGGCCGTAAACTCATGGTACTTTGACCATTTTGTGTTTTGAAGCCTTAAAGGTCATAAGAAGCATTCCTACTTCATGTTTAAGCCTTAGGAAGTGATTAGGGCACCATTTCACTCCTTTATGGAGTTTACGGTCCCTGGACCACTTCTCTTTGGGTTTACGGCCGTAAACCCAAATGATTTATGGTCGTTTTGTTGCTTTGAGTTCCTAGCACATCAAGGAAGGGGTCTAGACCAGTTTCCAAGGCTTGGTAAGGGACTAGGGCCACTTTGGCCCCTTTGTTAGGGTTTACGGTCCAAGGTGTTCTTGGACCGTAAACACCTTTGATCCTTTGATTCTTGGGTGTTTTCTTGATGATTAGAAGTGTAACAAGTCTTATAATACACTAGGATAGAAGTAATTACTAGGTAGAAGCTTGAAAAGGTGGCTTTGGTGACTCAGCAGGTTCCGGACACGCGTCGGATTGCGAAGCGAGGACACGTGGCCGAAGTCCACGTGTGCGAAAATTCCCGGTTTTGGCATTATTCATCGATTTTCGCACCAAAACTTCTAAAATCCATAACTTTCGCATACATGCTCCGTTTTTGACGTTCTTTGTATGCACGCGTAGGTAAAATTACGCTCTACAACTTCCGTTTAGACATCGTCGGCTAATTTTGATTTTAATTTTTATATTATTATTTTTAACAGACCGGGACAGGAAATCCGTTAAAAATTCATAACTTCTTCATCCGACGTCCGTTTTCGTCAGACTTTTTACCGTTGTGCTACTATTTACGAGACCTTCGATTCTCGTTTAGGTTGTGTCGGCTAAAAATCACTCGATCTAAAATTCGAGTTTTTAGCTGTCTACTACTAAGCTGAAACTTCGAAAAATCATAACTTCCTCATACGAAGTCAGATTTGGGCGTTCTTTTTATCAAACTTCTCGGTTTAACGAATACTACGAGTTTCATTTAGATTACTAAGGCTAAAAAGTAGTTTATCAAAAACTCACTTTTTACGACATTCGGCACCGTGCCGGTTTATCGTGAAACTTCGACAGGTCATAACTTCTTCGTTATAACTCGGATTTCGGCATTCTTTATATATCCGTAATCCTTGTCACGCCCACTACAAGTTTCTTAATAGATATCGGCTTTATCTAAAATTTAATTTTTGACGCTCATTTTTATTCTTAATTAATTAAATCCTAATAATTAAGCATAAAACACATAATTCACATAAAATTCACATAATTCCTTTTCATTTCTTCTAAATGAGTTACAAAGGTTAACCTAGACCATTATGTCAATATTAATGCCTAGCCTAGAAACACGGGCGTTACAAGTTGCTTGAAATCAAAAACCAAAGCCTACAACAATTGATAGAACTAAAAAGTAAGGAAAGAATAAAGAAGGTGAAAGAAAGCACCTGCTAAGTTGAAGTTTATCCCTGTAACACCATAGAATGTTAGGTCTTCATAAGAAGGTAGCCGACGCCTTTCGAAGCCTAAGCCCTTTCTTTTCTAGTGTGCACTTGAGTTTGATTAACAACTGATTTGCCAAGCATGTAGTGGAGGTTCACAATCTGGTCACAAAATAAACCACACATATTAATAGATAAAATCAATACTCTATAATGTAACATCCCGACTCCCAGGTATAAATTTAAATGTTTATTATATTCATATTGATAGGGCAACTGTACGAGTTGGAGGCCCCAACTCGTCGAGTAGAGACTGAGATTGGCCACGTGATTTTAGAACCAACTCGAAGAGTTGGAGGACTCAACTCGACGAGTTGGAGCTGAGTATGAAAACCCTAATTTTTTGGGTTTGCACCCTATTTAAAGGACCTTAAGTCCTTTACCCTGCCCCCTCATCACCTTATCACCCAGAGACAAACCCTAATCGAGTTACCTTCCATTTTGAGAGTATGTAAGGCTAAGAGTGTGTGTTTTGGTGCATTCCTTGAAGAGTGAAGAGCTTGGAACAAGAAGGAGTCTATAGATCCGGAATCCATTCAGTTGTAGCAACCATTTGAAGGTAAAAAGCCATTACCTTGATCACTTGTTTGTTAGATCTCTCCATTAGAGAGTTTATGGCCATTTCTAGCTTCTTCTTGAGTCATTATTGGTTTTGAGCATGCTTTGAAGCTGAGATTTCAGATCTGGACACCATTAGGCCCTTTAAGCCTAAGGACTCAAGCTTTATCAAGCGTTGGCCAATCTTCATGCCTTAAACCCCTTGTTGAGCCTTGTTTTGGCAAAGTTAGCCCCTAAATGCCATGGATGGATGTAAAGCTTGCAACTTTATGTGGTATCTCAACCCTAGAAGGCTAGATCTAGAGTTTGGGGCCTTAGTCTCGCTTAAAAGCGTCTGAATGAGAGAAATGGCTGAAGGAACTCGACGAGTTGGTTAGGGTTTTCCCTGATATTCTGGACACTGTACAAACTCGACGAGTTGGTGAGACAGCTCAGCGAGTTGACTCGAATTTTCCCGATTTTCTGAGAACAAAAGGAACTCGACGAGTCGCATAGATACACTTGATGAGTTGAGTCAACATGGACTGTTGACTTCCGTTGACTTTTTAGGGTGTCGTCAAGTTGTCAACTTTGGAGACCATGGAGGGGTAAAATGGTCTTTCACCCTTTCTGAGATTTAGTAAAGGAGTTAGCTTAACATCTTGGAGTTGTTAATATAAATTGTTAATTAGAGATGATTGTGATATATGTAGGCAGAGTCTAGACCGACAGTTTGAGTGCGAGACATACTTGCTTTACTTACGAGGCGAGTCTTCTCACTATACTTACCTGAGTGGTACTTACTGTGCGACCAGAGGGTCTTATTTGTGCTACTGACCGGAGGGTCTTATGTGCTTATACTGAGATATGTGATATTATGCATTCTATCTTTGTGATTTATGCTGTATATTATTCTGTGCATTTATTGAGTTAGGACCAGAGGGTCCAAACCGAGTCGTGAGACCGGAGGGTCTTCACTGAGACACATGACCGGAGGGTCCTTATCGAGATAGAGACATGAGAGGCTAATTATTTGTGTGTCTTATTTTAGGGAACTCACTAAGCTTCATGCTTACAGTGTTGTGTGATATGTGTTTCAGGTACATCTCAGGATCGCGGGAAGGCGCCAACATGATTGTACACACTAGCTGGTTGATTTGTGTTTTGGAGGATTCTAGGATATTTTACAAACGATTTTCATGTATTGTGTTTAAAATATTTATAAATTGAGTATGAGAGATGTTAAACTGTGTTTTGTGTGGAATTAAAAATAAAAAATTAGTTTGAAAATTAGAGTGTTACATATAAACAACATATAAATATTCATCTAGGTATAAATAAAAGTGTATGATTTTGTGCCAGAGAGTGGACTTTGAACAAATAATGGTTCCAAGAAACTACCTTTGATTAGGGGAGGTGGCAAGCAATCTGGTAGAGGGAAAGTTGGATAATTTCAATGAGTTGTTGTGACATTCCTATTTTTACGGCCAGAAAAGACCAATTTATTTATGTTTATTAAATAAGAGTATTCTTTTAATAAAATTTATTATGCAGAATTTCTCCTAAAACATGATAATAATATTATCAAAAGATTTTCGAAGAAATGTGTTTTATTTATAAAATATGGATGTCATTGTCAATACAGAGACATAAGCATAAACAGAGGCTTACAATGTCATAATAATCTAACGGTCTATATCTCACTGAATCTGTCATCATACATGTAAATTTGTATTGCTTCCTATGATACAAAGAAACTGAGTGGGTCGGGTTGGGAAACCTGGTGAGGACATAGGGTTTTCAACCCACAGTAATATAGTTAACGTGTTTAATCATCAAACAAACAATTAACCCAATTACCCATCCTTGTTTTACTATTTATTCTTTCTTAAGGATTTATCCTAATGGTCATCTTAATCATCGTTGCTGACAGTATTGTTACAGAGATTTCTCCGCAATACATATCAATAAGTTTCTTTCTATTTTTATTCCTAAGGATCTGTACTGAGGAATAGGCATGAAGTCCATCGCTACCGATGATTAGGCACAAAGTCCATCACTCCCTGTGCTTATCTAATGGTCACTAAGTCCATAGCTACCAATATCTATCTAATAGGCACTAAGTCCATAGCTGCCAATGTTTATCTAATATGCACTAAGTCCATAGCTGCCAGTGATTATCTAATAGGTCTCTCATCATCTATATCATCTTTCATCTCTCAAAATCTATATCATCTTACATCTAACCATCTTTACCCAATATATTTATAGGTAATAAAAATACATATACAATTTAAAGTTAAATAAAACATGTATATATTGTTCATCTAACAAAGATATCAGGAACGCAGATAACAGGCACATATAGCATGTAATTATATTAAATACTTTATATCTATGTGTAAGATGAAATTAACTATGCACTCACTTGATAAAGTGATGACTCGAAACTCGGACAGCGCTTCGCTTTAGCACTTGGCTTTTTCTTTAACGTGACCTAGGTTCAATTAACACCAAACATTAAGATATTATTCCTTATGAATAAAGATAGCCTAGATCCATCATTAATTACAAAGTCTACTGATCTATATATGATAAGGGATAACCAGGTAGGATCATATCGGAGGTAAGGTCTGTTTGGTATACAGAGTATACTGTTTGGAAATCCCACTTTAAATACATCACTAAATCCAACCTAGACATCATCCCCGTAAGTAGATCAATCAATATAATGACTTGGAATTACTGATAAATCTTATTTATAGGTTCATAATAACGACTATGACTATAAATATAAGTTACACTGAAAGAATGAGAGTGTAGCTTAACTTACAGAGATTTCTTCGACAAAAGTCCGAAAATTGCACTAGTAGAGCTTCTACTCGCTAGCTACTACTACTTCAAGGGTCGCAGGGTTTTGCTGAAGACTAAAACAAAGGGAAAACGGGCTAAAAGTTGAAGGGACTCAAGAGAAATGAAATGGGAGAGTGTGAGGAATGAAATGGGGGCTGAAGCTATATTTATAGCTAAATTTGGGGTGCACGGCATGCAAAAGGGGTGCACGTCGCACATTTTAAGGCTACGTCTCCCCAACCACTTTATGCCACGTGTCACGCTCTCCGTGGTCCGCGTTTTCACCTTCAAGAAGCGTGCGGTGCACACCCGGCACACACCTTGCACGCACTGCGCGGGGCGCAAATCACAGATTTTGTAAATACCATAACGTCTTCATAGAGACTCATTTTCGACGTTTTTTTCCACGCGTAGCTCTCGACGAGCACTACAACTTTCCTTTAGGCTCTATCGGCTAATTCTGACTTTATTTTTAGCCCTTATTTTTATATGATTTAATTATTTTGCAAAATTCATAACTCTGTCATACGGACTCCGATTTTGGTGTTCCTTTTACCAAAATTCCCATCTTAAAGAGTACTATGACGTTTATTTTGGTGACTTTACCGAAAAGTCAATCATTCTCTTCATACATTTTAACGTCACACATTCCTTATGCGCGACTGACTTTTATATGTTTATAAAAAATTATATCTAATTGATACGGAGTCGGCTTTCTACGAAATTTATATTTTTGGGATCGCGACGACGTGTACTCTCTCTCTCTCTCTCTTTATATATATATATATATATATATATATATATATATATATATATATATATATATATATATATATATATATATATATGTTTCGACGCACTTATTTTTACGATTGACGGACGATTCGGTTGATTTTTTCCTATATTTCTTACTACGAAAATTATATTGTATAGTCTACAGCGCACATGACTATATATTATCCTAATCAAGGATTATTATTAATACTTATTATATCTTAATTTTCTAGCCCTAATTTGTAGGGTTAGAGTTGTAATGTCAGATATCCCTACAAAAAGCAAAGAGAAATTTCAGTGAAGCCCTAATATTAAACATAATTTCAGAAAACCTTGGAGAAGTCAATCGACATCTGAACACATGCATTTGAGGTTTGGCTGGCTGCAAATTGAAGTTGGCGATTATCAACAAACAAAGTGTCGATGTTCACTGATTTTCCCTAGAAATTGAAATTAGCGGCAACATATGAGTTCGTTTACCTGACGAAGACAAAATTTGAAATTAGCGGCAACGTCTGAGTTCGTTTACTCAAAAAAGAAGGACAAGATGTTGTAGTGCATTAAAGAAGTCCTATAAATCGAACGAAGCACCAAATGATTTTGTGATAGTTTACAAATCGATGATGAATGGAAACAATTGGCGAAGGTAGGGGACAATGGAAGGAGGCCGACAACAAAGACCAGTAGTGTAGAAAAGGAAGTGTCTGAAGAAGATTTTGAATGAGGAACAATTGATAGGGATAAAATCCAAAAAGAAAAATACCGAAATGTAATAAAGTACATTGGAGAAATCGGTAGATGATGGCGGTGGAGAGGCTAAGTTCTACAGGAGAGCAACATGTAGCAATCATTATCGGTGGCGTAAAATAACTGGAGTGAAGAATGGTGGGGAGAATAACAGGTAAACAACAAAACCAAAAAGAAAATAAACAAAGGGAACACGAAAATTGTGAAAATCTAAAAAGTTTGGTGGCAAAAGTCTAGGAGCAAAAAGTATGAAGAAGGACTCCAAAGAGTAAAGAGTAAAAGTGTTAAACTGGGTAAAGAACTCTGGCAAAACTCTAAAAGAGTCAAAAATTATTGTTCCTAAGATTTATTTATTTATATATATATATATATATATATATATATATATATATATATATATATATATATATATATATATATATTAATGATTTAAAAGAGATATTAAAATTTTAAAAACAAATTGTTTTTTTTGTTTTATTTTATTAGATTATATATACACACACAAACATTCACACACACATTGACCGTATACCCGAGCAATACGGCGGACGACAAATACTTTGTTTCGGCAATTACTTTCTTTTCAGGACGAAAACCATTTAGACCATATATGTAACGAAAAAAATTCAAGACAAAAACCTAGAATTTAGGAAACCACATTAACCATTTTTGTAATGTACACGTAAATTACTAATGTTTGATAATACAATATTAATCGCAAAATACTTCTTTATACACCTGATTTAAGGTATAGACTTTGTCATTTTTTTTCACGATTCACTAATGAATTTGTATTGCCATGTGATATCCCTCTGGACAATGCAACGTAAAGTTGCCCATGCGAGAATACCGATCCTAGTATTGTACATGTGTGGTGCAGCGGCAACATATATTTTTTTGGGTAATAGTTGAGTTTCGAAAAATAATATCCGAGTGACTATTAGTTTCATTTTGGCGGAGTGTTTTTGGTTAAAAAGTAAAGTAAATTTCTATTTTAGGTTAAAAATAAAAATATGTTATTATTTTGCTTTAAATACATAAGCTTATGCTCTTTCGAGTTAAAAGTAAAAGTAAATTTCTGTTTTGATTTAATAATATAAGTGTTTTGGTCAAAAAATGAATAAATTAGGATCAACCAAAGTGTATGAGAGGCTGTGATGTTCAGAATAAAGCAAGTATGTAATGTAAATTAAAGCAACACAAGTTGTTTATAAGGAAAGCCCTTGATCCTTGCTAGGATCTCCGACATAAAACCTTGAGAGGTGATAATGATCACCTGCCTTGATGATTTTATTGATTGAGATTGATTATAAAGAGAAAATGTAAAGAATACGAGTACAAGTGTTAGTGTTCTGCTAAGTATCGTGTGTAGTGTGATGAATACAAGTGATTTATATTGTCAAAAGCTAATAACAAGAACTCTGAAAATTCAGGGATCCTCCGAGATCAACTTATAGACGTTGCATGACTTGGTCCTCCGGGTCTTTTGCATGGTTGTGACTATTCATTGAGACTTTGAATGATTATTACTTCACATGTGATAAAGATAATAGAATATGTAACCGTTATATATATATATATATATATATATATATATATATATATATATATATATATATATATATATATATATATATATATATATATATTAGAATAATAATGATCAAGGTTTTGAAGTATATTTGGGATCCTGAGGTTTGAGGATCCTTAGGCTTGAGGATCTTATTGTAGTTCTGAGATCCTAGCCCTAACAATTGCCCCCAATTTATCCTTGAAAATAAGCGAATTAGTTTTGGATATATTAAGGGGATAAATAAAATTAAATGAGTAAAAATAGTGGTAAGGGTAAAAAGATAAGATTTTTGAATTCAAAAATCCCCAACGGCTAGATTTATACCCGTTTAAGAGATATTTATGAGGCAGTCAAATCATACGCCTCCCTCTTCGGTTGGAATTATAAATAGGAATGAATGGTGAGTTTTTCTTTACTCTTTCTCAGTCCCTTTCGATCGGTACCGGATAACTTTGGAGGTAAATTTCTCCTTCTCTTTCTTTTTACAATTTCTTTCATCATGGGCAAAAAGATGACAGTTTCCCGCAAAAACGTTCTTGGTCTTCCTGAGGATGATTTCACTGATCAAAACTTCTTGTCTTACGACGAGACATGCTCTTTTGACGATGGAGATATTCAGTCTCTGAAAGATGGTGGAGCTTTTCCCCCTAACACTGTGTTTAGGCCATACGATCCTTTGATTCAACCGGATTTCATATCCCCCTCATGGGTGTGCTTTCCAGAGTACCCTTTTTCTTTAGGCCTAAAATTCCCTTTCTCCGATGTGATTTCTAAATTCTTTGAGGTTACAAAGCTCCCTTACATCCAAGTGATGCCTATGATTTGGAGGATCCTGTATTATCTGAATCAAACTCATAATCTTGACATGGGTTTGGCTGAATTGTCCCATGTATATGATCTTTCGAATTTCGGCAATTCTCGTTTCCTGTTTAAAGTTAAAAACAAATCTCCTCCTGTGCTGAAAACAAAACACAACGATGGGACTTGGAAGGAGAGATACTTCTTTGTCAGGAGTGATTCCATTCCCGATGGGGATCTTCTGCCCAAAGAATGGATTAAGAAGGGTAGAATTTCAAGATTATCTTAAAAGATCCTGAAATTTACTTTCTTATTTTGTTTGTTTTGTTACAGGTTTCAAGCTTGGAGAAGTTGTTTCTACTGCTGAGGATACATAGGAGAAGATCATTAACTTCCTCGCACTCCCTGGGGCGGATAGATCCTTTAAGGTCAACAAATCCAGTCTCCAAGAGGGTTCCTCCAACACTGCTTCCATGGATACAACTATAATTCCTCATCTCTTCTTCTGGTTGGTTTTATGATCTTCGATCTTAGAGGGATCTTTACATTTATGTAGGATCCAAGACCACTCGATCCAATGCTCGTTTCGCTCTGGTGGATATTAAAGATGACATGACCAACGGTTTGATTATGGTCAAGCAGGAAAATGCTTCTATTCCCCCTCCTTCGAAAAAGACTCCACTTGATCTGACTGTGAATAAATCGGGATCTCGAAAGAGAAAGACCTCTGAGACTACAGATCCTGACCTTGGGAGTCCCAGCATTGAATATTCTCTTGGAATATTGACTTCCTTCTCTTAGGCTGTAAGTTTATATAATTTACTTTTTTACCTGTCTTTTCTCTTACCTTTACTGATATTATGCTTATTTTAGGTCTTTGCTCACGTCTTCTAGTCCACCACTGATCTTAGGATCCGTGCTAAAAGAGCTGAACATGCTCTCGGGAGCAAGAGAAGATCTGGAAGACGACCAATGAGGATCTTCTTTGGAGGGTGGAGCTGCTGAGAAAACAGAAGGCTGAAAAGGAGGAGGAGCACATCCTGGAGGTCGAAGAGGTCATTACTGATGCAAAGACGAGTGTTGCGGTGGCTATCTGGGAGGCTAAGATCAAGCTGGCGGAGGATCTTGAGAACTCAGGATCCTGGAATGTAGTTGGATGGTGTAAGGCACTAGCCAAAATAACTGGCAAGCCTCCCATTGTTACTATGGATCCTGGGCAGAAGCTTGTAGAGGAGGAGAAGGAGAGAGATGCGGCTGATGATGAAAAAGCTAAGGTTTAGGCCTGCAGGAAATTAGTTTACGTTTTTTGTTTCTTCAGTAATGTAAAAAAATTAACTTTTTTGTGGGTTGGTGCGCAACCCTTTTTGAATGCAATGGTTGTGCTTCTATTTCATATTTTTCTCTTGATCATCCTGCATGACTGTTATGGTACTAGGATCCTTAAATAACTTGGATCCTAAAAAACTTGGTTCCTGCAAATAACCTTAAGGTAAAAAAAATTTAGTAAATCATCTTTAATAAGTAACCCTTTTAAACTCAAAGACTGGAGGTCTGATAACCAAATAATCTTTTTTTGGGATCCTAAAAAGTGTGGGATCCTCGGATTTTACTTAAAGTTTTTCAAAAATAAGGATAAAGTGGACTTGGTGATCTTTTGAATTAGGAAGAATTTGAAGTTGCGACTTCCCTGTCTTCGTATGATCCTGATGCTATCATGCGAAAGGAGCTTTGCTTTAGAAGTTTGTTGGGAAGAATCCTCATTTGACTTTAGGAAGAATCCTCTATCGAAACTATCTTCATCTTGAGGAAAGTCTTTGTATGATGATGTTATAAATCCTGTTTACTTTCTGGGGAGTATCTCGTCTTCAGATAACATGCTAACGTTACGACTTTATAGAAAGTCTTTAGGGAAAATCCCAATTCAAGGTAGCATGTTAATGTTACAAACCTTAGTAAATCACCGGGGAAAAACGTATGATCATAAAACAGTTATAAACCTTATGTATTTTCTTAAGATAACATGTAAATGTTATAAACCTTAGGAATTTTCTGGGGAAGATCCCAACTTAAGATAACATGTGAATGTCATAAACCTTCGAAATTTTCTAGGGATGATCCCAACATAAGATAACATGTAAATGTTATAAACCTTAGGAATTTTCTGGGGAAGATCCCAACTTGAGATTACATGTAAATGTTATTAACCTTAGATTCATACTTTAGGATCTTAACTTATGTTTAAAAATAAGAGGGTTGCCAAGTCACTGAAGCGTGAAATGATCACTTTATTCACATCCCGTAGTTAGATAACGTGCGTCCAAGCGAGGTGTATAAACCTTAACTCGTGTGAAATAGGTAATTAAATCTTTAAACCTTAGAGGGGATTAAGTACCCTTATTCATAGGAGAGATGACCAGTCTCTATTCTTGGGAAATTCACATTGTGAATTGTCGGATGTTTGTAGTTATGGAATCCTTTTATACCAGTAGTCTTCTAATCGTCAGGATCCTCAAATATTCATCCATCGAGACCTTTGTAGATTAGGATCTTTAAGCTTCGGGATCCTTAGAAGTCAGGATCCTTAAGTACCTGAATGCAACAAACATTAGCTAGGGGTGGGCGTTAGTTTGGCTAACGCCCTTCCGATGCTTAAGTTAGTAATGGTGTTTGATGAGAATAAATAGTAACAAAAGATAAAAGGTATTTAGTGTGCGTACTGTAAGTGTATTGGAAGGAATAAATAAGAGGGTTGCCAAGTCACTGAAGCGTGAAATGATCCCCTTATTCACATCCCGCAGTTAGATAACATGCGTCCAAGCGAGGTGTATAAACCTTAAATCGTGTGAAATAGGTAATTATTGTGCGTACCTTAAGTGTATTGGGAAATAACTAACCTTAATTACATAAAATAGGCTTTGAGGTGTACCACATTCCAGGATCTTGGTAAGATATTTCCATCTAGGGTGGCTAACCAATATGCCCCCTTTCCTACTTCAGCATCTATGAGATACGACCCTTCCCATTTAGGTGCTAGTTTACCTGCACTAGGATCCTTGGTATTTTGGAATGTTTTTCTTAGTACCAAGTCTCCTACTTGGAATCTTCTGACTCTTATGTTTTTATTGTACGCCTTGGTGATCTTCTGTTGATGAGCAGCAATACGGATCTTAGCAAGATCCCTAAGTTCATATATAGTGTGAAGATCCTGGGCTAGGATCTTGTTGTTGTCCTTTTGATTTTGAAGTATGTATCTTGCTGTTGGGATCACCACTTCAGTGGGAATCATTGCTTCCATTCCAAACACTAATGAGTATGGGGTTTGTCTCGTAGCTACCTTGGAAGTGGTCCTATCTGCCCATAATACGAAAGGAAGTTCTTCTTGTTGGATTAGTGTCTAAGTCTATAACTATAATTGGTATGTACTTGACCCGACTCGGCATGGTCCATTTGGGTTGCATGGCATCGGAACATTTGGATAGACCGTTTATGAGGAAAAGACATTTTGTGACATATTAATATATTATAAGTTCTAATATATTAATATGAAATCATGTTATTTAATTAGTATTGATCAAGAATTAATTTGGACTTAATTTAGTGATAAAAAAGAGACTAATTAAATATATGGGGATTGATTGTGTAAATCATTCATTCTTATATATGTGGGCTTATGATCCAAGATTCCTTTATGTTGGGTTTAACCCATGTGGTGATCCATGGATACTCCATGGAGGTTAAAACCCATGGAGCATAAGGAATGGGTAAAGTCATGAGTTACATGGTGTAACCCTAATAGCCACACTATATAAGAACCCCTTTAGTTCAAGAAATTGGCACTAGTGATACATATTTTGAGGGCTAGCTGATTTGAACATGTATGTCTTCTTCTCATGGTTATTCCAAGAGTTCATGATGTTGTGTGAACCATTTGAGGTGTCACACTTGGGGCACTAGGCTCTCAAGCTTCATGGAGTCAAGCAACAACAACAAGGTATGTATTCTATCTATTTTATTATCCTAGTATCAATGTTTTGGTATGCTAGTTAGGATAATACCTTGGATAATCATATTTGCATGTATAATAGAGAAAACATAGATCCAAGGTATTTAGGGTTGCATGTACACTTAGGAGTGTTAGAATGCTCAAAACCCATCAGTGGTATCAGAGCCTAGGCTTGTTTTCATTTATACTTGATGCAAATTGCTGAAAAATGCTGAAAAAGTCGAATTTCGGGCATTATGGGCACTGGACTCGCCGAGTCCACTGATGAACTCGCTGAGTCCATGAAGAAAATCATCCTACTCGGCGAGTAGGTTGATACACTCCACGAGTAGGAGCCCATGACAGCATATCTTCGAGTTTTTTGGCTAGAAATGGACTAGGAACATTACCATAAGCTGTTTTTGAACTTATAAACTTGTTTTTGATGTGGTAATGTTCATACTAATCCAATTTCAAAGATAATTGTCAATAGATTCATGTTTTGTATTAGTTTAGTGATTAGGCTAATTACATGAAAAAGTTTGATTTGAATTATCTTGTTCTTATGAGTTGCTTAGATTAATAGAAAAGTTAATTGATTATGTGTTTTCAATCCATTTTAATCTAAGAGTTGATTCTAAAATGTGTTTTTGTAACTTGTCCTCAAGTTATATGAAAAGTCACATTTAAGTTTCATAAAACTCATAAAAGTTGGTAATGGTTACAAAAATGAAGAGTCTTGTCCTCAAGTTATGGAGGTTCAAGAGTCACTTCATTAAGTAATAAAATGTGTAACCTTAATTAATTCCATAAATTACAAAATAAAGAAAAGTTACATTCTTTTATTAGTTTAAAGTCTTCCATAACTTGTCCTCAAGTTATGGAACTTGAAGAGTTTTTTTTAATTAAAACTACTTTAAACACATAAGTTATGGAATTAATTAGTTTTGAATAGTTTCAAAAACTTGCCCTCAAGTTTTGGAATTTGAAAAGTTTCACTTGTGAATACTTTAATTCCAAGTTAGCCCTTAGAATTTTAAAAGTTAAAATTCAAACCCTTATACTATTATTATAATTTTAATTATATAGATATGTATAAGATAAAGTCAATCTTACCGTTAGTAGGCCTCATTCACGAAGCCGGTCTATAAGGGGGGTATAAGGTTACTGCCTATAAAATGGCAGTTTAATGGGTGTCCACTCTCACCCACCGCTTCCTTGACTGGTGGAGGGTCGTTAGCCGAACGGGTAGGAAAGGACTATAATTCTCCCTTCATTAAAAGTATTAATGATAAATACTAAGTAACTAAACACTTATACATTCCCAATCTTAGTTACTTAGGAAAATATAAAAAGGTGCTAACCCATGAAATTTAACTTTGTACCTTACCAAGTCATTAGTGGAGCGTGTGTGGTTAACCGACACACTAATAAGGACTAGTAAGAGTGGCAAAGGGTAACTTGACTCTATTATAGATCGGTGGAGCGTGTGTGGTTAACCGGCACATCGATTAGGTGATAAAGTTAAGGGTACCAAGTCAATTTGCATGGTTATTCACACCTTGTTTGTGATCCTCGGCATCCCAGTCACAAACTTGAGAGGGCACAATCGAGATTCAAACATGCCATTGAAAGTTCAATGTATCTCAAAAGATCTAGGAGTTTCAAATCCAATTAAAACTTAATTATATTTCGTTTTTTCATGGTGGAAATTGGTAAATCGTTATTTACCTACCTTCAACTATTTTATAACTTGGATTACGACATCCCTCTTCCAGTTATAAATAGGTTGTTGGGTCCTAGCCTTAATATTTCATATTGGGTGTTATATTAAGGACTTTAAATCAACTCTCTTGAATATCTCCCAAAAGATGATCTTCCCAAATCTCTTGAAACAAGCTTTCCTAAATGAAGATGATGTCCCATGGAAATCATACTTCTTTCACCTCCTCCAATTATTCTCCCTATCCCGCAAGTTCCTGAAAAGTTTAAGGTCACTCAAGCCCTATTGGCAAGCAAAGGTCTATATGTGATCACATCTTGGAGATGTAGTCAGATATTGACAAGCAGGGAGAGTTGGGTGTCAAAGTCTTGAGAAAGTTGGTGACTCAACTATTTTCTAAGTCACATAGTGAGTTCCTTTGGGACTCCTATGAAACAGACTATGACAAGACCCTTAATGATCTTATCTATTTGCTAAGATCAACTTCCTAAAACTTTATGGACATTGACAATGATGACATTGAATATCCAGTAAAGCTCTCTCTTCCCAATGGGAAGGGATCGGCCATAGTCAACTCGGTTGACCAAATGGTAAAGAGAGGATAAGTCTGAGATAGTCCCATTATCAAGGGTCCATTGCCAAAGAAAGGGGCATTGGTTGCAAAGCTGCCAAATTTACCTAAGGATGTTAAAGTCAATAAGTTTGACTTTACTTTAGGTAAAGTCCACTATCTAACTCTGCTAAGTTTCTATTATGAGATTCTTGATACATGATGTGACTGGGTCACATGGTGATGTTTTAAGAATCAAAGAAAAAGTGAAGAAACTTAAAGAAAGAATATGTTGAATCTGATCGCGTAGATGGATTTCTATCACATAGTTTGAAGATCGGATTCTTGAGCTACTTCTTAAGAGTTATGATATATTGCTTAGGAATAAATAACAACAAAGTTTTCATGTGCTTTTGCATTGTAAGGATAGTTTTTCCGCAAAGTTTTAAAATAAAAGGAAAATTTTTTGATTTTATTTATTTTAAAATATCCTTACAATGGCATGTGTGAAAACTTTTGTTGCTTATAAGATTCCATTAAGAGCAAGAGTGGAAATATGAATTTGATTCTTTCATTTGTGGTAGTGTCTAAATTTACCAAATAAGAAAAGATTCTCATCACCTAAGTTTCAGTTGGATAGAAACTTGGAATCATGCAATTTGTATAGCATGATGAATAAGAACTTTCAAGCATTGGAAAAATTAAGACTAACTACTTGTTCACATGGATGTGTGAGTCAAGTAAAGGATCGAGTACACATTCTTGTGCACTGATCAAGCCCACCACAAATAATCGTTAAGACTATTCGTCATTATTTACTAAAGTTCAGTAAATATGGTTATACTTACAAGCTTAGGTGTAATTCTGAGACATTGGAAAAGGTTTCAATGTATGGCAGAGCGAATAAGAAGAATCAACTTAGGCAGAAAGATAAAAGTTTCTCAAATCTGAAAAGATGGGAGAGTACTTTAGTATCATGTTATATAATCATCTTAATGATTAAGAGACCTTATCACAATTCATCCTCTAAGTGCATTCTGGTAGCTAAGAAGAGGAGCTATGAATTGTTGAAGTGGTTAAATCAAGAAGATGATTTATACTTCGTTCCAAAAACAATTCTTAGAGTTATACTCTAAGATTGTAACTTGAGTGACATGTCTTAAAGAAGGTTTAAAACACTTGTCAAATGTAAGAGTAAAAGTTTTCTACACTTGTACATTTGAAATTGGTAAATTGTGATGTTTTGGATAAAACAAAGACCAACTAAGGCCAATTGTGTGAAGTGTTTGTCTTGATTAGAATCCACACTATCTCTTGAATATCTGATAAGAAAGTCTTATATGTCAAGAGGACAGTGGGAGTCTTAAAGGTCTTGAAAGTCTCAAGAACTAATCAAGAATAAAACCTGAAGTTCTTCACTAGCACACGACTTGAGGTTTATAACCTATCGTGTCGACATGTCTGTGCCTATTCAAGTTGGCTTTGCATAGGAGTTCTGAGACTTCTCAATTGGTTGCACAGCTACTTGGAAGCAATGGCAGACCCTTGAGCTACCAGATGGCAAGAAATTAAGATTGAGTTCAGTCCATATGAGTTTGAATTTGTCATTATCCTTGTCTTGTGACTATGGTTTTGACAATTCATGTGGATAAGAACACATAAACCATTAAATCTAAGTGTAATAAGGTTTCTCTCCGATTCATGAAAATGATGGTGAGGAAACACTTTCACTAAGTAGATTTTAGCTAGATAGCAATTGTGATATTTGCATTCTCAAAGTCGTTAGTGGAGCATGTGTGGTTAACCGGCACACTAACATGGACTTGTGAGAAGTGGCAAAGGTCTAAACAATTGAGACTATGATTACGGCATCCCTTTTCATAGCTCTTAAAATTGTTTAGACACACAAGTGTGCTATCTAAGGCAAGGTGTATGATTTTGATAAAGTTTTATCAAAGCAATCTAGTATCAGAAATCTGAACTTTGGTAAGAAAGCCAATAAAGTATTGATTTCTAGAAGTCCAGCTGATTTCTGATTACATGTCAAAGCTAGTGGGAGCATGAGTGTTATGCTAATAATCATCATGTTAGTGGGAGCATGATAATTATGATAAAGGTTGCAAGTGAGCAATGTTAATTATAGAAAACAAAAGTTTCAATTCGTGAGGCTGCAGGAGTTGAAAAAGTTGTTTTGCTATAATTAAGGGAGAGGAAATTATACTTCATTTCAATTCTAAAAGCTTAGATTGAGATTTTAATCGTATTTAGTCAAGGATATATATATATATATATATATATATATATATATATATATATATATATATATGAATTTCATGTTGGAATGGCTCAACATAAGAAAATTCTATATATGGGTCCATTATTTGCGTTCTAAAATTCGATTATGATTACGGCATCCCTTTTCATAATCTGAATTATGAGAACTTGGCAAATAGAAATGGAAATGTTATAGCAAAAGACTGGTTTAGTCTTTATGTGAGACATCATGACTCGTGTCCCATATGCTTCGGATATAGGATCGATTTCATGTGCTATATTCATCCTTTCTAAATTTTCCAAATGCCTGGGGCATTAAGAAGGGAAAAGGTCTAGAATTGGATATGACTAAAAGGATTAAACAATTGTCGAGGACAATCTAAGGTTTACCAAAGATTGGTTGCTCAAGGACAGTTGGAAGTATAGTAATAATTCTGGAAGGACCATATTGACATAATCTGTAAGGAGGCAACTCTTGTTCAGAAGTAATAGTCAAAATGGAATCTGGAAATGTTTTAAAGTTAGAAATTATTCAATCTGTGTAAGATTAGGAAACTTAATGCAAGAAGGATGTTTCCAAGGAGCTGATCTCCTTTGGAATACTCTGTAATGGTTGTTGTCAAGTCTTTCTGACTCTGTGCATAATCATTACAGGAGGATCAATGCATATAAGTTTAGAATCTAACAGATTTCAGTAAATGGCATGAATTTGGAATTTTTGCATTTGCAGTAAGGATTTGGGACTGTGAAAGAGGATCATTGGAGTTATGTTCAATTGATCTAATTCACAAAGTGAAGATCATAGACAAACATAGTATGCATACTTGGTGTATGGCATGACTAGTGTTTAGAAAACATAGTGTACATGCTTGGAGCATGGGACAACTATTGTTTTAAATTCAAGAATAAAGTTGATAGCTGAAACAGTATACAATGAATAATGTGTAATCATATGGTGATAAATAAAAGGTGTTTTATTTATGTTCATAGGTTTTGATACCATATTAGATTCTATTATTATTGTGTTTCATTTTGCATGTTTTGACTTCCAGAATAACTAGGTCGTTCTTCCTGATTGACTAAGTTATTCAAACTATCCACAGTCGGTCATATGTTGGAAGTAGATATGAATCAAGACTGTCATGGGTTGGCTTGTAGAGGTCTAAGATGTTGGACAAGGGGCTACAACACTCATGAGTGCTCATAAGTTCTGAGTATTGGATTCAACCCGCGCTCATTGGAATCACTTCATGGATTTTATCATGAGTGATCATGAGACGATAATATCTTATATTCTTCAAACCTAGAGATATGAGTTGTTACTATGAGTTGGTTGTACATTGATTGCACGAAAACGCATTCGGTAACTCGGTGTTATAAAACGTGCCTTTGTGTATGATTCAACAAGTAGTAGAACAAGCCATATGAGTCGAAGTTTATCCATTCCTTTTACCTTCGGGATAAAAGCGATATCTGTGGGCCCCTCGATGATTTGGTAATGACAAATGTAAGTGCTCGGCCGGGCCTGGACTGATTTGATTTGTTCAATTAGTCAATCGTCATAAATCGGAAATCGGGAAACAACAAATGGACAGAGAGAATGATTATAATCCATGTCTCAGTCCATATGATATCTAGAATGGAGGAATATATGATCCCTTATCTAATGGACAAGTCATTGACAAAGGTCAGAGTTCATCTACAAGGTCAGAGTTCGACAACGGCTTTTGAGAGCTACGATTGCCAGTTGGTTCCTGAAGTCATACGCAATAATAGTTTTAGACTTATCCAAGTGGGAGACTGTTGGATTAGTGTCTAAGTCCATAACTATAATTGGTATGTACTTGACCCGACTCGGCATGGTCCATTTGGGTTGCATGGCATCGGAACATTTGGATAGACCGTTTATGAGGAAAAGACATTTTGTGACATATTAATATATTATAAGTTCTAATATATTAATATGAAATCATGTTATTTAATTAGTATTGATCAAGAATTAATTTGGACTTAATTTAGTGATCAAAAAGAGACTAATTAAATATATGGGGATTGATTGTGTAAATCATTCATTCTTATATATGTGGGCTTATGATCCAAGATTCCTTTATGTTGGGTTTAACCCATATGGTGATCCATGGATACTCCATGGAGGTTAAAACCCATGGAGCATAAGGAATGGGTAAAGTCATGAGTTACATGGTGTAACCCTAATAGCCACACTATATAAGAACCCCTTTAGTT
The DNA here is from genome assembly GCF_052849685.1 of Lactuca virosa. Classification (NCBI taxonomy): domain Eukaryota; kingdom Viridiplantae; phylum Streptophyta; class Magnoliopsida; order Asterales; family Asteraceae; genus Lactuca; species Lactuca virosa. Next base: position 354,067,780 of record NC_136430.1, read on the forward strand.
CAAGAAATTGGCACTAGTGATACATATTTTGAGGGCTAGCTGATTTGAACATGTATGTCTTCTTCTCATGGTTATTCCAAGAGTTCATGATGTTGTGTGAACCATTTGAGGTGTCACACTTGGGGCACTAGGCTCTCAAGCTTCATGGAGTCAAGCAACAACAACAAGGTATGTATTCTATCTATTTTATTATCCTAGTATCAATGTTTTGGTATGCTAGTTAGGATAATACCTTGGATAATCATATTTGCATGTATAATAGAGAAAACATAGATCCAAGGTATTTAGGGTTGCATGTACACTTAGGAGTGTTAGAATGCTCAAAACCCATCACTTCTGCCTATCTTCCTTTCTTCTCATCCAACATTTTCTTCAAGTTGTTGACTATAATTTTGTTGCTGGATTCTGCTTGGCCCTTGGCTTGAGGGTGGACAGGAGTAGACATCATCATCTTGATTCCCCAATTTGTGAAAAAGTCCCTTGTCCTTTTGCTTATGAACTGGGATCCATTGTCTCATATAATTTCGGCAGGGATCCTGAACGTGGTCAAGATGTTACGTTTGATGAAGGAGACTACCTCTTTGTCTCTTACTTGGACGTAGGCTTCAACTTCTATCTACTTTGAGAAACAATCAGTCATTACTACCATAAAGACCTTTGTGGCAACTAATAGTTTACCCGCTATATCCATTCCCCATTTCATAAATGGCCAAGGGAAGATGATGGGATGTAGAGGTTCTGCTGGTTGATGCAGGAAGTTGCTATGTCTTTGACAAGCATCACATTTCTAAGCATGAAGGAAGGAATATTTCTTCATGGTTGGCCAGTAGTATCATGTCCTCAACACTTTGGAGCATAAGGATCTGCTCCCAGTGTGGTTTCCGCAGTCTCCTTCATGTATGTCCTTTAGGACCTCTGCAGCTTCATGATCCTCTAGGCACCTAAAGTATGGTGCTGCTATAGATTTTTTTGTATAACTTACCTTTTATTATAGTAAACCTTGAGATCCTTGTTCTGAATGCCCTTTCGCTTTTCTCTTCCTTAGGGATCATGCCATTCTGGAGGTATTCCATAATGGGTTGGATCCAAGATCCTGAAGTTGGAGAGGGATCCTTGATGTTGGGATCCTGATGTTGAGTGGTCAAATCGGGATCTTAAGTTGTGGCGATGTTAGTAGTTTATTCAGGATCCTTTAGTCTCTTGGCAGGATCCTCAATTGTCGGGATCAACACGTGGGTGATAGGGATCCTAGTTTTTGGCGGGATCCATGAAGAGGATCCTAGATTGGCTAAAGCATCTGCTTCAACGTTGTCTTCTCTAGGAACCTGGAGGTATAGTGCTAGCTTCTCTCCTTTTACTGTATAAGATCTGTTAAAGTGGTTAGTTAATAAGAAAGAATCGACGAATACCTGAAGATCCTTGACTTGAAGATCTTTGGCTAGCTGTAATCCCATGATTAACGCCTCATATTCTGATTCGTTTTTGGTCGCATTGAATTCACAACTGAATATTTGTGGTAGGATGTCCCCATGTAGTGATTTTAATATGATCCCCAATCCAGTTCCTCGTTGGTTTGATGCTCCATCTGTGAATAATGTCCATTTTCCCATGTTCTCCTCTTCTAGAAGTTGTTTGGCTTCTATTTCGACTTCAACTCTTAGATCCTCAGTAAAATCAGCCACAAAATCTGCCGATGCTTGGAATTTTATCGCAGATCTTGGTTCATACTTTATATCGTATTTTCTTAGCTTCACATACCACTTTTCCATTCTTCCTGACATTTCTATTTTTCTCATAACACTCTTAATTAGATAATTAGTTCTTACAGTTATAGGGTGTGTTTCGAAATAATGTCTTAATTTAGTAGAAGTTGTTACTAATGCAAATATAAGTTTTTCAAGGTGGGAATACCTGGTCTGAGGATCTAGGATACTTTTACTTACATAGTAGATGGGATGTTGGTCACCATTGAGATCTTTAGCTAATATTGCGCTCACCACGTTTGTGGATACCGAGAGCTAAAGAAGGAGTGGTTCCCCATCTAATGGTTTTACCAATAGGGGTGGTGAACTTAGATATCTTTTAAGTTCTTGGGAATCATCTTCGTGTTCCTGGGTCCACTCGAATCTTTTGTTCTTCTTCAAGATGTCATAGAAAGGTTTGCATCTTTTTGAGGATCTTGAGATGAACCTGTTTAGGGCTGCCACTCTTCCTATTAGTCTCTGAATATCTTTTGTCGAGGATGGTGATCTTACATCCAGGATGGCCTTGATTTTCTTTAGGCTTGCTTGAATTCCTCTTTTGGTTACCATGTACCCAGGAACTTCCCCGATTTCATCCCAAAATGGCAATTGGAGGGATTCAGCTTCATGTTATATTGGTCCAGGATGTCGAAGGCTTCTTCGAGATCCTTGAGGTGATCCTCAGTTTTTTGGACTTGGCCACCATGACATCGATGTAGACTTCCATGGTGTCCCTTAGTTTCTCTTTGAATATCTTGTTGACCAGTCTTTGGTATGTTGCACCTGCATTTTTAAGACCAAATGGCATGTCGGTGTAACAATAGATACATGTTGGAGTTATAAACATCGTGTGTTCTTGGTCAATGGGTTCCATCTGGATCTGTTGGAATCCTGCTCATGCATCCATGAATGTTAGCAATTCATGACCCGTCGTTGCATGTATCATTGAGTCGATGTGTGGTAGAGGAAAGGATCCTTGGGACAAGCCTTGTTAAGATCCGTGTAATCTACATACACTCTCCATTTACGGTTCTTCTTTTGTACCACCAACACATTAGCTAACCATCTTGGGAATTTCACCTCCTTGATCATGTCGGTTTTAAGAAGTTTCTCTACTTCTTCTTGCATAACTTGGTTTCTTTCCGGTGCAAACTTCATTCTCTTTTGATGTATCGGCCTGAAAGATGGATCAATGTTAAGTTTATGGGTTATTATGCTTTTATCGATACCAGTCATGTCCTCATGCTTCCATGAAAACGTCTTGTTTCTAGCCTTGAGGAACTTTATGAGATCATGTTTGACTTGTTCATGCATTGAGGATCCTATGAGAACTTTGGCTTCAGGATCCTCAAGGTTCAGAGGCACTTCTTTTATATCATGCTCTCTTGCTTCTAGCACGTCTCGTGCCCCTGCCTTAATTGCTATGTTTGTCATGGCATCGTTGAGAATTTCATCGAAGTCTTGTAGCATTTCGTGGATTCTTGTTGATCTCCTATGATCTTCACTGTCCCCCATGGGGTGGGCATCCTTACGCATTGATGATATGTTAATGGAACGACCTTCATGTCTTGGACCCATGGTCTACCTAGTATGACATTATAAGAGAATAATGTATCAATGACAATAAACGTTGTAAAAAATTTACCCCCTCTATGTATATTGGCCGCTTTATTTCGCCGATGGTGTGCTTGGTTGTTGGATAAGGTGTCTAAGTCCATAACTATTTCTGGTATGTACTTGACCCGGTTGGCATGGTCCATTTGGGTTGCATGACATCATGATAATTGGATAGACAAAATGAGAAGAATGACACTTATGATTTGTTAATATATTATAAGTTATAATATATTAATATGAAATCATATTATTTAATTAGTATTGATCAAGAATTAATTTGGAATTAATTTTGTGATCAAAAAGAGACTAATTAAATATATAGGGATTGATTGTGTAAATCATTCATTCTTATATAGTGGACTAATGATCCATGGTTTATTGGATTGGGCTAAAACCCATAGGGTGCTCCATGGATGCTCCATGGAGGTTAAAACCCATGTATCATGGAGGAAATGAAAAGCCATGTCAATTAGGGTTTACATGGTGTAACCCAACTTGTGACACACTATATAAAGACCCCATAGGCTAGCAAAATCGGCACTTAGAAAAGAACAAGGAGGGCTAGCCGATTTTGAGTGATAGTGTGCTTCTCTCAAGTTATTCCAAGAGTTGTGGTGTTGTGTGAAACATTTGAGGCATCACATTTGGGGTGCTAGGCTCACAAAGTTCTTAAGGAATCCAAGCAACAAGAAAGGTATGTTATTCTACTAGCTTTTATATTACAAGTACCCCATGCCATGCTAGTTAGGATAAGAACCTTGGAAAATCAAATTTGCATGTATCTTATTAAAACATAGATCCAAGGTTTCTAGGGTTGCATGTACACCATAGGAGTGTTAGAATGCTCAAAACCCATCAGTGGTTTCAGAGCCTAGGCTTGTTTTCTTGATACTTGATGCAAAATGCTTGAAAAAATCGTTTTTTTCTGTTCACTGTGTAGTGAAATCGTCGAGTCCATGGGGGGACTCGACGAGTCCAAGTGTAAAAGCATCCTACTCGTCGAGTAGGTTCTTGCACTCGACGAGTAGAAGGCCCTGTGTGCAGATTTTCGAGTTTTGCTGCTGGAAATGGACTAGAATCATTACCCTAAACTGTTTTGGACTTGTAAAACCTGTTTTTGGTGTGGTAATGATTATGCTAATACATTTTTAAAGGTTATTGTCAAAATTTCAAGTTTTATATGTGTTTATATGATTCTTGAAATTTTTGATATGAATGTTTATACACTTATGAGTTTGGTAGATCATAGGAATTATTTGCAAGTTGGTTGTTAGTTTAATTCTTGATCTAAGTGTTTTAATGGAGTCCATAATTTGTCCTCAAGTTATGGATTACCAAAAGTCTTTTCTTTTAAAGTCCATTAAAGAACACATAGGTTACATAAAATGAAGAGTCTTCATTTTAATAAACCATTAACTCATAAGTTATGAAGTTGAAAAGTTTGGAATAGTTACAAAACTTTCCCTCAAGTTTTGGAACATGTAAAGTCACTTTAGAAAACTTTAGTTCCAACCCCTAGAATTTTAAAAGTTAAAATGCAACCCTTATACTTTATAGTATTATAAGTTAATAATACACACACATATATATATATATATATATATATATATATATATATATATATATATATATATATATATATGTAAGATCAAGTCGTTTTACCGTTAGTAGGCCTCATTCACGAAGCCAGTCTATAAGGGGGTATAAGGTTGTTGCCTATAAAATGGAAGCTTAATGGGTGTCCACTCTCACCCACTGCTTCCTTGACTAGTGGAGGGTCGTTAGCCGAACGGGTAGGACAGTGACTTTAATTCTCATTAAAAGTATAATGATTATTATAAAGTAACTAAATGTTTTATAAATTCCAAATCTTAGTTACTTTAGGAAAATGTGAATTTGGTGCTAACCCATGAAATTACACTTTACACCTTGCTTAAGTCGTTAGTGGAGCGTGTGTGGTTAACCGGCACACTAACTTGGGTTTAACAAGGTTGGAAAAGGGTGGCTTAAGGTTTATCATAGATCGGTGGAGCGCGTGTGGTTAACCGGCACATCGATTAGGTGATAAAATTAAGAGAACCAAGGAAATTTGCATGATTATTCACACCTTGTTTTGTGATCCTCGGCATCCCAGTCACAAAACTTGAAGGGCACAATCGAGATTGAAACATGCCATTGAAAAGTTCAATGAATCTCAAAAGAATCTAGGAGTTTCAAAACCAATTAAAACCTAATAATACATTTTGTTTTCATGGAGGAAATTGGTGAATAGTCAATCACCTACCTTCAAATATTTTATAGCTTGGATTACGACATCCCTCTTCTAAGTTATAAAATATTGTGTTGGGTCCTAGCCTTAATATTACATTTGGGTGTCTTATTAAGGACTATATATATATCTAATCTAAACTTGTCTTTCTTTCTTTTTAGATGTCTTACAACAATGCTGCTTCTGGCTCAAACCCTACCGGCTCCTTCTCTCTCATGAACCTTTATGGGAGAGTCATCTTTGATGGGACTAATTTCAATGATTGGATTAGGAACATAAGGATGGTCACTCGCTATGAGGACAAAGAATATGTCCTCGACAAGGAGCTGAAGGAACTTGATGAGTCTTCTGATACTCCAGAAGAGATCGCTGACTTCAGGACTCATGAGAGAGATGCCACTAAAGTGGCATGGATCATGCTGGCCACGATGACAGTCGATCTCCAAAAGTCCTATGAGGACTTTTATCCTTTTGAGATGCACCAGGATTTGATGGAAAGATACCATCAGAGTGCTCGTCAAGAGCGATATGAAATAATCTCCTCCATGATAACAACCCGAATGAAGGATGGTGAACCCATCACTGGCCACATGCAGAAAATGCAAAGGTTTGTGGACCGTCTGATGAAGTTGAATGTGAACTTCCCCGAGGAGTTGGCAATTGACATCATATTGCACTCCTTACCTACTTGTTATGATCAGTTCCGAATGACCTATCATATGAACAATGAGGAGGTCACACTCAAAAAACTTCAAGGACTTTTAAAGACCGCCGAAAGTGGTCTTAAAGGTAAATCGGTTGTTACTACTCCTACTCCTACCACCGCCCTGTTCTAGCCATCGGGCAAGGTAAAGGGAAGAAGAGGAAGACCCCTTCGAAGGGTACCAAAGGAAAGTCTCTTGATGGCTCCTCTTCAAGTAGAACCAAAGGTGGTTCTGTCACTCCTTCTGCCAACCTTAAAGAGGCTGAATGCTTCTATTGCCATGAGAAGGCGCACTGGAAGCGAAACTGCCCAAAGTACTTGCAAGATGTTAAGGATGGGAAAGTGAAACCCAACCATGCAGATATTTACACTATATTGTCTAATAACTCACCATATTCTAATTCTTGGGTCCTTGATACAGGTTGTGGTATTCACATATGTTCTGATTTGCAGGGACTAAGATGAAGTGAGAATGTGGAGCACGGGAAGATAAACTTGATCATGGGGAATAGGAAAGCTTCATCTGTCACCAAGATTGGAGTTTATTCTTTGTTTCTAAGTAGTGGGTTAAGATTAGATTTGAATAAATGTTGTTACTCGTCTGAAATGGCGAGAAATATTAGTTCCTTTCACAGTTTGTACAAACAAGGATTTACTTTTTCATTTGATAATGAATGTGGTGGTATTAATGCTTTTTATAATAATGTTCTTTATTTTAAAGCATTAACATGTGATGGTGTATATGAAACTGTGTCGGTTGTAGATAACCTAGGAAATAATGTGTTGTGTATTGATTCTTCCACTAGCTTGGATAAAGCATCATTATGGCATTGTCGTCTTGGACATGTTATCAAGAAACGCATAGGCCAACTCCAAAAGGATGGAGTCTTGGAGTCATTTGAACTAAATTCGGATGATAGTTGTGAATCTTGTTTACTTAGAAAAATGACAAAGTCACCCTTCACTGGTACCTGTGCTAGGGGTGAAGGTTTGCTGGATCTCGTACACACAGATGTGTGTGGACCCTTCAGAACCGCCACAAGGGATGCTAACAGCTTCTATGTGACTTTTACTGATGATTATAGTAGATATAGCTATGTCTACTTAATCAAGCATAAGTCAGAAACCTTTGAAAAGTTCAAAGAGTTTAAACATGAAGTGGAGAATCAGCTGGGCAGGAACATAAAGATGCTTGGATCCGATCGAGGTGCTGAGTATCTTAGTAAAGAGCTCCTTGACTATCTTAAGGAATGTGGGATTGTCTCACAATTGACACCTCCCAGAACACCACAACTTAATGGTGTGGCTGAGAGGCGTAATCGAACCTTTTTAGACATGGTTCGTTCCATGATGAGTCGAGCTTCACTATGAATCTCATTTTGGGGGTATGCCTTAGAGACTGTCGCCCATATCCTTAATCTAGTCCCTACCAAAAAGGTTGCCAAAACACCTCACGAGATGTGGAATGGGAAAGTTCCCAATTTGGACCACATCAAGATTTGGGGTTGCAAGGCTTTCGTGAGGCGCGAGACTCATGATAAGCTCGAACCTCGAAGTGAGAGGCGTATTTTCATCGGCTACCCACAGAAATCCATTGGTTACCTCTTCTATAGACCCAGTGATAATGTGGTCTTTGTGGCAAGGATAGGAGTCTTTCGCGAGAGAGAGTTCATAAGCCAAGGAAACAGTGGGAGGCAAATTGACCTTGAAGAAATTCAAGAGTCAAGTGGTGAAGGAACCTCAAACCCTAGCAATCAACCTGAGGAGGAAACTCCTGTTAATCCAACTAATGAGTCTGTACCTCTGAGGCGTTCCACTAGAGTTAGGAATGCACCTGAGCATTACTATGGTTTCCATATTACTGCGGAAGGTGATACACTTATCAGTGATAGTAAACTGGTAAGTTTAGATGAACCTAACAGCTACACGGAAGTCATGGCAGGCCCCGAGTCTGCTAAATGGAAAGAGGCTATGGACAGCGAGATACAGTCCATGTATGACAATCAAGTTTGGAACTTGGTTGACAATGTACCAGGTCGTAAGACAGTCGGGTGCAAATGGATCTTCAAGAAGAAGACCGACATGGATGGGAATGGACACAGTTTTAAGGCGCGAGTGGTTGCAAAGGTATTTTCTCAAACTTCGGGAGTTGACTATGATGAGACCTTTTCACCAGTAGCAAAGATTAAGTCTATTAGGGTTATGCTAGCCATTGCTGCATTTCATGATTATGAAATATGGAAAATGGATGTTAAAACCGCTTTTCTTAATGGAAAGTTGGCTGAGGATGTTTACATGAGTCAGCCATAGGGTTTTGTCAGTACAAAGTACCCTAATAGAGTGTGTAAGCTTGAGAAATCCATCTATGGATTGAAACTAGAACCTCGCAGATGGAATCTTTGTTTCGATGAGAAAGTCAAAGAGTTTGGTTTTTCGAGGAGCGAAGATGAGTCATGTGTATATGTCAAGGCTAGTGGGAGTATAGTTAGCTTTTTGGTATTGTATGTGGATGACATACTACTCATAGGAAATGAAATCCCAACTCTACAGGAGGTGAAGTCCTGGCTTGGGAAGTGTTTCGCTATGAAGGACCTTGGATAAGTTTCCTATATCCTAGGGATAAGGATTTTGAGAGACAGGAGTAAGAGACTAATTGGACTTAGTCAAAGTACCTACTTGGATAAGGTGTTGAATAGGTTCAGCATGTAGGATTCCAATAAAGGAGAGTTACCGATCCAGAGTAACGCCAGACAGAGTAAGACTCAGATCCAGAGTACAGAGGCTGAGATAGCTGAGATGAGTCAAGTACCATATGCTTCCGTTGTAGGCTCGATCATGTATGCTATGACTTGTACTCGTCCTGATGTGGCCTTTGCTTTGAGCATGGTCAGCAGATATCAGGGGAACCCTGGCAAGGCTCACTGGACTGCGGTAAAGAACATTCTCAAGTACCTGCGGAGGACTAAGGACTGGGTCCTTACCCTCGGTGGGAGTAATGACTTGAGAGTAGTGGGGTATAGTGATGCTAGCTTCCAGACTGATAGGGATAATTTCCGCTCTCAGTCAGGCTGGGTCTTTACCTTAAATAGAGGAGCAATTACTTGGAAAAGTTCCAAGCAGGAGACAGTGGCTGATTCAACTTGCGAATCAGAGTACATAGCAGCAAGCGAGGCAACGAAGGAGGCGATATGGCTGAAGAACTTCATTGGAGACCTTGGAGTTGTACCAGCTATAAAGGAGCCTATGGATATTTTCTGTGATAGTGAAAGTGCAGTTGCCTTAGCCAAGGAACCAAGGGATCACGGGAGATCCAGACACATCGACAGAAAATACCATTTCATTAGACATCGAATAGAAGAAGGACTCATCGTCGCAAAGAGGGCATCATCGGATGAGAACCCAACAGATCCCCTCACGAAGGGACTGAGTAGGGTTAAGCATCTTCAGCATGCGAGGCGCATTGGGCTAAAGGATGATATTAGTTTTAGAAATTAGATAGCTTTTGAAATTTGTAAAGTGTAATTGACATTTGATGATAAAATAAAAGTTGTTATTTATTTATAAGTAAAGTGTTACTATCTTCTGTCAATCGTTTACTATCATTTCAATTTTTTGCATGTTTTGACTTCAAGAATAATTATGTTATGGTATATCATATTATTCAAACCACCCACAGGCAATCATACTTTGGAAGTAGGTAATGAGGCAAGACTGTCATGAATGGGTCTGTAGTTTATCTGGGACAAAGGGACTGTAGTGTTCATGAGTACTCCTTGAATGGGGATTCGAGTATTGGATTCAACCCATGGTCATTTGTATCACTTCATGGAATTTATCTCGATTGATCGTGAGACGGTAATATCATATAAGTCTTCAAACCTAGAGATATAAGTTGCTGGATATGAGTTGGTTATACATTGATTGTACGAAAACGCATTGGTAACTCGATGTTATAAAACGTGCTTTTGTGTATGATTCAGCAAGTAGTTAGTACAAGCATATGAGTCAAAGTTTATCTGTTCCTTCTAGTCCTTCCAGGATTAGAAGCGATATCTGGGCCCCTCGATGATTTTGTTTTGACCTATGTACCGGGCCCGGTCATAACCAAATTGATGTGTTCAGTTTAGTTCTATGTCAAACAAATCAGAAATCGTGAAACAAACTGCTGGACAATAAGTACGACATTGTTCCATGTATTTGTCCGGCTGATATCTTGAGAGCAGAAGATTATATGATCACTTATCTTAAGTGGCAGGTCATCTTAGTTCTGTGAGACTTTGAAAGAGCTACGATTGCTGATCGGTTCCTGAAGTCATACTTGCAGTTATAGTTATTAGACTTATCCAAGTGGGAGACTGTTGGATAATGTGTCTAAGTCCATAACTATTTCTGGTATGTACTTGACCCGGTTGACATGGTCCATTTGGGTTGCATGGCATCATGATAATTGGATAGACAAAATGAGAAGAAGGACACTTATGATTTGTTAATATATTATAAGTTATAATATATTAATATGAAATCATATTATTTAATTAGTATTGATCAATAATTAATTTGGAATTAATTTTGTGATAAAAAGAGACTAGTTAAATATATGGGGATTGATTGTGTAAATCATCCATTCTTATATAGTGGGCTAATGATCCATGGTTTATTGGATTGGGCTAAAACCCATAGGGTGCTCCATGGATGCTCCATGGAGGTTAAAACCCATGGATCATGCAGGAAATGAAAAGCCATGTCAATTGGGGTTTACATGGTGTAACCCTACTTGTGAAACACTATATAAAGGCCGCATAGGCTAGCACAATCGGCACTTGGAAAAGAACAAGGAGGGCTAGCCGATTTTGAGTGATAGTGTGCTTCTCTCAAGTTATTCCAAGAGTTGTGGTGTTGTGTGAAACATTTGAGGCATCACATTTGGGGTGCTAGGTTCACAAAGTTCTTAAGGAATCTAAGCAACAAGAAAGGTATGTTATTCTACTAGCTTTTATATTAAAAGTACCCCATGCCATGCTAGTTAGGATAAAAACCTTGGAAAATCAAATTTGCATGTATCTTAGTAAAACATAGATCCAAGGTTTCTAGGGTTGCATGTACACCATAGGAGTGTTAGAATGCTCAAAACCGATCATTGGTTTCACCTCTGAATCCAATTAGCAACGAGGATCTTGTAACTATCTCAGAATCCGGGGTGTTCATTCTTTTCACTACATCTAGGAGTATGATGTTAACCGAGGATCCTCAGTCGACGAGGATCCTTCTGACGAAGTGGTTGGCGATGTAGAGAGTAATCACTAGTCTGTCATGCTGAGGATCCTGGATGTCTTGTCTATCCGCTTCGTCGAAGGTGATCTCCTTTTCGTTTGTGATCGTCGTGTTCTTTCGTGGTCCCTTTTCCTTCTCTGTTTTGGATAGATTGGTGTGCCTCTTTGCTGCAGAGTAAGAGGTACCACACATGTCAGATCCTCCAGAGATCACATTAATTACCTTGGCGTCATCAGGAGGGGACCCTGGTCTTTCAAGGATCTTCTAAGGATCCTGGTCTTTTTCTTTGGATCTTTCCTTTCTTCTCCTAGGATTTATTTGAGGTATCCTTTTCGTAGGAGATAGCTGATCTCCTTCCTAAGAGTTATCCAATCCTTTGTTATGTTACCAAAGTGTTCATGGTATGCACACCATTTTGACATGTCTTTCCATGCTGTGGAGTTTTCTCCTTTTCTTGGCCATCTCGCTTTGTCTCCGAGATCCTACATAGAAAATATTACACTTGAAACATCCACATAAAACAATAGTCAGTATTCTTAAGGAAATCTTCTTCCTCTCCCTCATCTTCAAGGGCATTAACCATGTGATGATCATGTTTGGAATAAGGTTTCGATTGATAGGATCTTTGGGTCGAGGAATCGACCTTCCTATTGGGGTGATCATAAGAGTTTGGCGGGTTGCTCCTCTTTTGGATCTCCTTGTCTTCTTCGAGCCTGATGAACCTTAATGCTCTGCTCCTGACTTCGTCCATCCTCTTGGATGGAGTCATCATGAGATCTTCATATAATGGAGAATCCTTCTTTAAGCCCATTATAAAGGCTTCAACTGCAGTTTCCATGTCGATGTTGGGGATACTTAGAGCTTCCTGCCAAACCTGTTCATAAAAGTCCTAAGGGATTCCTTAGGATCCTGAACCACCCGATAGAGGTCACTAGTGATCTTTCAAATGTTCTGCTACAAGAAAATTGATTGTTAAATAAACTAATCAAAGGAGAAAATGATGTAATTGAATAAGGAGGAACGTTAAGGAGCCATTTTAGAGCTGATCTTGTGAGGGTGGAACCAAAACCCTTGCACAGACAAGCTTCTTTCGAGTGAGTGGGGATGGGAATGATCTCCATCCTCTCCCTAGATTGTGCCACGTGCTCCTCAGGATCCGTCGTTTCGTCGTAAGGCTTCATGCAGGGGGTCTGGAAGTGCTTTGGAACTTCGGTATCAGCTATCGCTGGGATGAATCTGGAGATCCTGTGGCTCATGGGGGATACTTCCGACACAGTTTGAACTACTCCGGGTATGCTTGAGATCAGTTGTCTTAATTGTTGTAGCTCTTTAGCCATGATCAGGCTTAAACATGTATTCAGATCCATAGAGTTAGTGGGAAAGATATTGTTATTGACAAGGTTACCAGGATCCTTGTTATTGGGAGTAAGAAAGGTCTTGTTGGGATCCAAGATCATATGAGTTTGTTCTTTTGGAGTCACGCCCCAGGTGGGAACAGAGGCCGGTATCGAGGATCCTATCCCGTGGCGACTCGCTGAGGATCCTGTGTTGTCAAAGTTCAGGATCTTGGGCTGCAAGATCGAGGGTGTTGCTTCCTGAGGGTTGTGGATTTCTTTCCTCATTCTTTCAACTTCCTTGAGAATCATCCTATTATCCTCCTGTTGTTACGCGACTTTTTGTTCCAGCTTTTTCATCATGGGAAACATCTCGTTGTTGTAAAGCAGCACAGGAGGATCCTGGAGTCCTGAGGTAACGACCGGAGAGGTATTCTTCTTCGGTGCTTCTGAGACTTTCTTGGGAGCTCCAGCTGTAGGGGGTGGAAGGTTTTTGGAGGAAATGGTAGGAGCAGAGGAAGAGGAGAGGTTCGATTGTGTAGACATGATTTTCTGAAGGATTTTGAACACCACGGCCCCACGGTGGGCGCCAAATTGTTTTGGTCAAAAAATGAACAAATTTGGATCAACCAAAGTGTATGAGAGGCTGTGATAATCAGAATAAAGCAAATATGTAATGTAAATCAAAGCAACACAAGTTTTTTTTACAAGGAAATCCCTTGATCCTTGCTAGGATCTCCGACATAAAACCTTGGGAGGTGATAATGATCATCAGCCTTGATGATTTTATTGATTGAAATGATTGACTACAGAGAAAAAATGTAAAGAATACGAGTACAGGTGTTAGTGTTCTGCTAAGTATCGTGTGTAGTGTGATGAATACAAGTGATTTATATAGTAAAAAGCTAATAACAAGAACTCCGAAAATTTAGGGATTCTCCGAGATCAACTTATAGACGTTGCATGAATTGGTCCTCTGGGTCTTTTGCATGGTTGCGACTATTCGTTGAGACTTTGACTGATTATTACTGCACATGTGATAAAGATAATAGAATATATAACCGCTATAAATATTAGAATAATAATGATAAGGATCTTGAAGTATATTTGGGATCCTGAGGTTTGAGGATCCTTAGGCTTGAGGAACTTATTGTAGTTCTGAGATCCTACCCCTAACAATAAGTATTTTGTGTTGTTGGTGATTTATATTACCAGTGTGTATCTAAATGTAATTAACTAATTTATTGACCAAGTACAATCTTGATAAACATTAAACAAGTAAGGGAGGTGCGGAGTGCACACTTGTTTGAGTTTGATCAAAGATTCAAAGTACATTGTCATTTACGGGCGAAGCCCATAAACGAACGGGGGTCTGGGTGCAACATCCCCGGTAGCGGGGTCCATGGGACAGACCTCCTGGCTGGGGTTGAGCTGAAACTATCTTGTGATAGTTTTCAGACATAGATCTTGTACCCATTTTTTGGGAATTTTCTAGTACATCTTTAAGAACATTTCACACATATTCTCTCAACTCGAAATCTCTAAATTTTATCTAGTTGAGTGTTCGATCTGTACTATCGAAGTACTTCAATTTGAAAGTGAAACTACAAATTTCAGAGAATCTAAGCAATAAGTTCTAACATGTGTTTTATGTAAAAAATAAAACCTTTTTATGGCGACTAATTTAAAACGAAACCTCAATGGAACTAAATTAATGGTATTGAAAAGACTAAAGAGAAATCTACTGAAAAGTTCTTATGTTTAGGCCTTATAATCGATTTAGTATTTTTAGTCAATTAAGTCCCAAAAACATCAATTGTATTCATTTTGTCCCTTTTTACCAACCGGTCACCAATATAATATAAGAAATTTTTAAAAAATATATATATATATATATATATATATATATATATATATATATATATATATATATATATTAGTTTATTATGTTAGTTTTTTTTTGTCTAACAGATTGTATAATCATAAACTAATCTTATGGTATTTTTTTCTAAAATATAATATATGTTATGAAAATAGTTTTTTTTCTTCTAAAAATAATCGTTTCTATACTGTTTCTGTCCAACGAATTATATTATCTTATATTAATCGTGTTACGTTTTCTTTGTCTGTCTGATAATATATAATATGAAATATTTTTTCTTCTAAAACTAATTGTTTTTTATAATATATGTGTCTAACATATTAATATCTTACATTAATCTTATGGTATTTTCTTTATCTAATAGAAAATATCTATTATGAAAATAATTTTTTTCTTCTAAAATTAGTTGTTTATAATATTTCTTTCTAACTAATTATATTATCTTACATTAATCTTATGATTTTTTTCTCTGACATATAATGTCTATTATGAAATATTTTGTTTTCTTCTAAAAAGACAAAATTACAAAAATAATCTTTGTAGTTTGCCAAATATCACAAAGTCTGTCCATGCTAATTTTTTTTGATGCAAATGGTCCTTGTGGTTTGCAAATCTTGCAAAGTTGGCCCTTTTTATTAGCACCGTTAGTAAAACGCCGTTAGTGACTGAATCTGTAAGAGTATTTTCGTCTTTTCAAGTATAAAGAGACTGAATTCGTGACATTTGATAAACCACAGGGACCATTTATGAATTTTTTTTGAAAAAGACAATTAAATTGCTATGGGGAGGGATCTAACTTGTGACCTCTACCCTTCTATTTTGCCCAGCGGTTTAACCCCTTGAGCTAAAGGCTCACTTCGTTTTTACCATCTAAAACTTATTTATATAATAATAAAACAATAAATCATAAACAATAAATAAATTAAAAAAACATTTTTTTACATAATTTTTTTTAATAAAACAAAATGTATTTTAGCGTATTATAAAAAAAATACGTTTAGAAAAACTATTTATTTTTATGTATTTATTTTACATAAAATGTTTTTTTTAATAAAACATTTTTTACATATTTATTTTTTTGTATTTATTTTACATAAAATGATTTTTTATGTCTTTAAAAAATACGTTTTTGTATAAAATGTTATTACGTTGTAATGAAAGGCAAAATCGGCTGAATTGGTTTTTTTGGCCCAATCGGTTTTCTATAAACCGTTTTTCGGTTAAAAAAAAACTTAACAACAATTTTGTTATATGTATTTAAACAATTAATATTTTTTTTATGTCATAAGTAGTGTTAATTATTGTTATTTTAAAAAAATATATCATTATTTATTTTTATCGTCATTTTAACCATACGATTTAAAACTAGCGGTTAAGTTGAAATATGTATTTTAAATAAGACATATAACCGAATAGGTTTTATAAGTGTTTTTAAATACATATAACCGAAAAACGATTTTTAGAAATACATAAAACAACATATTTTACGTAAAATAAATACATAAAAATACGTTTTATTTATTGTTTATGTTTTATCGATTTTATTATTGTATATATGAGTTTTAGAAATAAAAAATACGTTTTGTTTTATTTAAAATGTTTTTTGTAATTTACTTATTTTTTTTATAATATGGAAAACACGTTTTATTTTATTTAAAAAAATTATGTAAAAAAATGTTTTTTGTAATTTATTTATTGTTTATGTTTTATTAAAAAAACATTTTATATAAAATAAATACATAAAAATAAATACTTTTTCTAAACGTATTTTTTTATAATACGCTAAAATACATTTTGTTTTATTAAAAAAATTATGTAAAAAAAATGTTTTTTTAATTTATTTATTGTTTATGTTTTATCGATTTATTATTATATAAATGAGTTTTAGAAGATAAAAACCAAGTGAGCCTTTAGCTCAAGTGGTTAAATCGCTGGGTAAAATAGAAGGGTAGAGGTTCGATCCCTCCCCCTAGCAATTTAATTGTCTTTTTCAAAGATATTTCAAAAATGGTCCCTGTGGTTTATCAAATGTCACGAATTCAGTCCCTTTATACTTGAAAAGACGAAAACACCCTTACAGATTCAGTCCCTAACGGCGTTTTACTAACGGTGTTAGTAAAAAGGGCCAACGTTGCAAGTTTTGCAAACCACAAGGACCATTTGCATAAAAAAAAACTAACAAGGACTGACTTTGTGATTTTTGGTGAACCACAGGGACCATTTTTGTAATTTTGTCTTCTAAAGATAACAATTTTTATATAACTTTTGTCTAAGAGATTGGTATCTTACATTAATCTTATAGTAATTTTTTTGTCCGACAAAAAATATCTATTATGAAAAGATTTTTTTTCTTTTAAAAAACCATTTTTTGTAAGATTAATGTAAGATAACAATATGTTAGACAGAAATATTATAAAAACGATTATTTTTCAAAGAAAAAAAAACTATTTCATATTATAAATTACCGACAACGAATATATATATATATATATATATATATATATATATATATATATATATAACATTAATGTATGATAATAAAATTCGTTAGACATAAATGTAATAAAAACGATTCTTAATAGAATTTTTTTTTCATAACAGATATGATTTGTGAAACAAAGAAAATTTCATAATATTAATGTAAGATAATACAAGAAAATATCATAATATTAACGTAAGATAAAAAAAATATGTTTGACAAAACTATTATAAAAATGGTGATTTTTAGAAGAAACAAAAATTATTTTCATAATACATATCGTCTGTCTCACAAATAAAATATCATAAGATTAATGTAAGATGATACAATTCGTTAGACAAAAAAATATACTAAGATAATAATAATAATAATAATAATAATAATAATAATAATTTAAAAAAATCCTTATATTTTGGATTTATCTGCAAAAAAGTCTTTATATTCTGTTGGTGACCGGTTACCGGCATTTTACTCGTAAAATGGTCAAAATAAATATAATTGATGTTTTTGGGACTTAATTGACTAAAAAAATGTAAGAACTAAAGTGATTATGAGGCCTAAACATATGGACTTTTCATAGATTTCCCTATTGAAAATTATTACAATCAATAATTTCCCATGAAGAATAATTGTATTTCATCCAAAATATATTCATGATACGTTTGTTGGATACCATATACATACATTGGGCCATGTAGGGTAAAAGGCTAACAAGCCAAATATAATAAATAAATATACATAAAATAAATATACATAATACATGTATACGCTAACAGCCTTCCGTAGTCTGGATGGGAGATATTGATCGGACATTCAGATTAGATCTTAAAGTCAAGAAACAAGGAAGACGATATCCCTTTAGTGAAAATGTCAACATATTGAGACGAAGACGGGACACGAAGAACTCAAACCTGTCCCATGGCAACTTTATCTCGTACAAAGTGAATGTCAATCTCAATGTGTTTAGTACGTTGATGTTCAACCAGATTGGATGATAAATAAACAACACTGACATTATCACAATATACCAGAGTAGCAGTGAGTGGTGGGTAATGCAGCTCGCGTAGAAGATTGTGAAGCCCACTCGTCTCAATAACAACATTTGCAACAACTCTATATTCTGCTTCGGCACTAGAACACGATGTCGTGTCTTGTCGTTTCAAAAGACCAGGATAGCAGGTTTGGACCAAGAAAAACACAATATCTAGAAGTGGAGCGCCTAGTAGGGGGACGACCAGCCCAATCAACATCAGAATAAGTGACTAGCCACGAGAAAAAGAAGAGTATAGATGTAAACCATGATCAATAGTGCCTCAAACATAACAAAGAATACGTTTGAGAGATGAGAAGTTAGGCTCCCGCGGGTCATGCATAAACAAACAAATTTTCTGAATGGCATAAGCGATGTCATGGCGTGTGAAGGTCAAGTACTGTAGAGCTCCTTTACTGCTGCGATAAAGTGTAGGATCGGATATAGGAGGACCCGTGCCATCAAATTTGGCAGAAGTATCTTCCGGTATGCGATCATGTTTGCAGTTAAGCATGTTAGCTCATTCCAAAATCTCATGGACATACTTATGTTGAGAAAGAAACATGCCTTGACTATCGTGAGTAACCGAAATACCCAGGAAATAGTTTAGCGACCCCAAATCTGTCATAGAAAATTTTGAACGAAGATTCGTTATAATCTGTTGGAGAAGACCTATGGACGAGGCAGTCAACACAAAGTCATCAATATAAACCAGTAAATAAGAAATGTGAGCACCTTGATGATAGATATGATGGGTATTATGCAAAACATATAAAATTTTGTGTGTGCATGCAACCCTAGATCTTAATCTATGTTTTCTCTAATTAAACATACAACTTTGAACAACAAATAAGAAACCCTAGGATACCAAGTATATTTTCGTATCTTATACTAACTAGGGTTAGGAGAAACATGCCTTGATTGTTATTGTAGAGAATAACAAAGAAACTTTCTTGTTGATCTCTTGGAAGCAAGCGCCATAAGTGTCACGCCTCTAATGGTTCACACCCAAATCCTAGCAACCACGAAGCTTGAAGAGAGAGAGAGAGGAGAGAGGTGAGAAATTTCGGAATTCCTCTTATGAATGAAGGCCTGGACGAAATTCAACCCCTAAGTGGGTTTATATAGGTGATACGAAGGTATTGGATAAGGCAGATATCTCCAAGATAACCCTAATCCCTTTACTTCCTCCATGAGGCATCCAAGGCACCCTTAAAGCCCAAGGAAGCCCTAGAAGGGATTCTAGAATTCATCCCCCCTATGCGAGGTTCTAGAACTCCTCAATGCTCAGCTATTGGACATTGTCACCTTTAGTCCTCCTAATTTTAATTAATCCAATTAATCCCAAAATTAATTCCAATTAATTTCTGATTAATTATTAATTAAATAATACCATTTCCAATTAATATATTATTCTCATAATATATTAACAAATTATTTATTTTGATTACTAATTAATTTATTAACCATATAATAAATTAATAAAATCAATCTCTCTCTCTCTCTCTCTCTCTCTAAAAGTTATCCTATTCAATTGTTAGGTTTGAGGAAAACCCAAAAGGAATGTGCTACTATCAATTCAAGTCTATACCAATTATAGTTATGGGCTTAGACACCCAATCCAACATTCTCCCACTTGGATAAGTCTAATAACTATAACTGCCAATATAACTTCCAAACTGACTAGCAAATTGTAGCTTCCAAAAGCCGTTGTCGAACTCTGACTCAGTCAGTTACGTGTCCTAAGATAAGTGATCAAAATATTCTTCGTTCTACAAGATATCATACAGACATGAGACATGGATTATAATCAATATCATTGTCCAAGATTTTGTTTCCTGATTCCTAGATTTATGACGACTGAATTCAGACTACTAATTAAACACATCAATTTAGTCCAGGATCGGCCAAACACTTCGGATGTCGACATCAATTCATCGAGGGGCCCAAATATATTGCTTTTCCCGTTAGGGAAAAAGGAATAGATAAACTTTGACTTATATTCTTGCACTATTTACTCATCAAATCATGCACAACAATACGTTTTATAACATCACGTTACTGATGCGTTTACGTATTATCAATGCACAACTTAGTTGTAAACAACAACTCATATATCTCCATTTCAGGAATATAAGATATTATCGTCTCAAAATCCCCATTTTCTAAATACTCATGAACATTGCATCAAAGCTATTACTATGTCTAATCTCCATAGACAATCTACAATTCTATTCATGACAGTCTTAATTCACTACTTACTTCCAAAAGTACGAGCGACTGTGGAATTTCGAATTATCAAATTTTTCAGGAAGTAAAACATGCAAAGTGAAACACAATAATAACCTAATTAACTATGGTCTCAAACTATTGAATATAAATAAAACTCTTATTATTTAATCACCATATTGATTGGAATTTATTCATTGTATAATGTTTCGAGTAATCAACTAAACACTTGAATTAACATCAGTCATGCCATGTTATAAACATTCATACTTTGTCTCTCTATGGTCTTTCCTTTGCGAACAGATCGATTGGACACTATTCCAATGTTGCTGATTTCACAATTCCAAATTCTAGTCACTACTAAATGTGTCAGAATTCCAACCTTACATGCATCGATCTTTAGTGATTTCGAGGCTGCAAAGTCACAAAAACTTAGCCGATGATATTACACAATGTTCCATTGGATCTCTGTTACTAAAAAACAATTATAAAGTAATGACGTTTCAAATTCAAGGCACCCTCCTTGAACACATTCTTTGCATTAAATTTTCTTACTCACATGTATAATTTTTTAATAATCAACTCCCTTTATGGAAACATTTCCATATTCCCATATGACCATCAATTTTGACAAAGAATCATCCCAATCTAAAACATCTCAATATGGTTATTCCAAACAATACCATACTACCAAGTTCTAGTCCTTTTTCCCTTTCAATGCCCAAAACATTTGGAAAAATCAGAACAAGTGAATATTATATCATATGTAATCGATCCAATATCCGAAGCATATGGGACTCGATTCATAAGGACCTGCTATCTGTTCAGTCTCTTGCTATAATATTTCCATATCTCGAATTTCCTAGGTTGAATCCTTTCAAAATGATATATGTCCATGACTAAGTTCTATTAAACTATAGAATCTAAACTTTTAGATTCGAAACGAAGTATGAGTTCCCTCTCCCTTAAGCCTTTACTATAGAGAAACAATTTTCAAAACTTTGCAACTTGCAAATTTGTAAACTTTGTTTCCTACAAATAGTATTGTCAACTTGCAACACTTAGCATAAGAATTATGCTCCCATTAGCATAACAATTATGCTCTTAATAGCACAACAATTATGCTCCCACTAGCTTTGACATGTATTCAGAAATAAACAGGACTTCTAGAAATCAATGCTCTTGACTTTCTTACTAAAGTACAGATTTCTGATACGCGATGCTTCCATAAGTCTCCAACTAGATTTCTCAAGCTTATACACCTTCATTAGATAAAATATATGTGTGCGTTTGTGTTTAAACCCTTTCAGAACTTATAGCTATATGCCTTGAAAGTTCAAACAATTCCTTTCCATTTCTCACAATTCGAAGTATGAAAAGGGATTCCGTGATCATATTGCGAATTTGAGAATGCAATTATCACAACTACTAAGAATAATGATACTTATCAGATCTTTAAAATCTACTAGCGAAAGTGTTTCCTCACAATTATTTTCATAAATTAGAGAGAAACCTTTTTCCAACTAGATTTAATGGTGTACATGTTCCCATCCATGCGAGTCTATCATTTCCAACCTACAATCATAAGATAAGGTTTAGGACAACCAAACTCAAATTTAGTTTTCCTTTCGTGGACTGAACTTCGCTTGTTCTAAATTTCTTTCCCTCTAGTAGCACAAGGCCTATCATTGCTTCTATGTTGTTAAGTAGCTCAACCATATTGATCAATGTACTCTCACTGACCAACGTGCTCTGCTTTGCAGTGAAATGAGAACCATAGAACTCATAAGTGTTGCCAACTCAACTTTGAAGGTGCACCGAAACAAGAATATGTCATCTTAACACGATATATTATCAACCTCAGGTCGTGTGCTAGTGATGACTAAAAGGTTTATTGTCGATCGACTCCTGAAATTTTTAAGATCAATAAGACTCCCACTGACTTCATGACATATAGGTTTTTCTCTCAAGGAACATTTCTTGACGAGCTAAAACAAATATTAAAAAATTAGTGTGGATTCTCGACAAGAAACACTTCAGAAATTGGTCTTAGTTTATCCTTTGTTTTAACCAAAACATCATAACTTGCAATTCCAAATGTGCGAGAGTAAGAAAACATTATTACTCCACATTTAATGAGGTGTTATAAACCTAATAAGTTTTTCCAGATACGATCTGAAATTACTAGAGTATGACTCTAAAACTTGATTGGAAACGAAGTATGACTCATCTCTTGATTGAACCATTCAACGATATCTGATTCCTCTTCTTAGTCATACAATTGCACTAAGATGTTCTTTGAGGATCAATTGTGATATAGTTCCATAATCATTAAGATGATCATAAAACCTGATAGTAAAGTACTCTCCTTCCCTTTCAGATCTGAGATACTTTTATCTTTCTGCCTAATATATTCTTCATATTCGTTCTGCTACTCTTTGAAACTTTTCAAATTATCAGAATTACGTTTAATCTTATAAACATAGCAATGTTTACTGAAACATCAGTAATTCATGACGAATAGTGTTATCATCCTTTGTTGTGGATCTGAACAATCCATATCAACATGAACTAAATCCATTAGTCCTTCACTTTGACTCACATAAAACATGTGATCAATGAATTGGTCATAATTTCCCAATGATCAAGATTCCCATGCATCACACAATCCGAATTGCATGACTCCAAGTTTCTATCCAACTGAAACTTGGGTGATGAGAGATCTTTGTCACTTATTCAATTGTGAAATTTCCACAAATAAAACAACAAGATTCAAATCCACAATTAATATTGCTAATAATAGAAATGTAACCACCAATTTTCATAATGGCCGTTAGAAGGAATTATAAAGTAAACCAACTTGATAAACCAAAATTTCACTTTTATTCATAATATACGAAAATTTTGGAACTTGTCCTTACAATGCATATAATGAAAACTATGTTTCTAGACATTTCCTAAGCAATCCATTAAATTATCATAACTCCTAAGTAGTAGCTTCCAAAATCTGATCATCGAACCATGCGACCGAAATCCATCTCTCAGGACCAGATTCAGCTCACTCTTTTTAAGCTTCCTTCTTTCTCTTAGATCCTACAAAACATCAAAATGTGATCATCACATCATGTATTAAGAATCTATGAATAGGAATTTGTTAAAATAATGGATTTGGATAATGGGTGTAACTAAAGGAGAATCACATGACTTGACTTTACCATCTCTAAGATCTTTCAGGTAGTTTGGGCAGCTTCGCAACTAATGTCCCTTGAATTGGCAATAAAAACATATGGAATCCTTAGGGTTAACACATGGAACTATCTCTAAACTAGCATTTCTCTTTTCCATACGATCAAAAAGTTTGACTTTAGCCGATCCCTTTCCATTGGGAAGAGAAATATTTTATGGACCATCGTTTTCACCATTGTCCATCTCCATGGAAAATTTGGAATTAGATCCTTCAAACACTTTTGCTTCACCTATGCTCTTAAGCATTTCTACTTCAGCAACGATTAACATATGTGTCAGATCAATTAAGGTCACGTCGATGTTCCTCATATAAAAGTTCTTAATGAACTAACTATATGAGTTAGGAAGCGAAAGAAGAAACAAATCAATGGCTTTCTCCCTTGGGAAAATGACACCCATTCTATCCAATTTGTCAATGTACGATTTCATTTTCAGAACATGCGTACACACAAAATTTACATCTTGATGTTTACACCCCAATAGGGCTTGAGTAGTTACGTATCTTTCAACTTGTGACGTGGGGAGAGTTAATGGAGGAGGAGGAGGAAGAGTTGGATAAGCATGACATCCAGTTCCACCATTTCTCGAAGAAGGGAACATACTTTCACATTGATCAAAATGTGGAAGATCATCTTCAGATAGTAGCGGAAAACCATTTCCAAAAGACTTAGGAAGGCCATTGGTGTCTTGACTTGAAATCTATAATAAGAGAAAAGAGAATTCAAGTTAGTTGATTTTAATCCTTAATTATTATCCCATAAATTTAAATTAAGGCTAGAATCCGTATTTTCGATTCAAACTTTGAAGAGGGATGCCGTAATCAAATTCAAATCTATTTTAGGTAGGTAAGGCTTTTACCAGTTTCAATCTTATGAAACTCCTAGATCATTTAAGATTCATTGAATCTAATCATTGGAATGTTTAATCTCATATTATGCACTCACTTTTGTGACTGGGATGCTGAGGATCACAAATGAGATGTGAATAACCATGCAAATTAGTTTGGTACTCCCGATGTCAATTATCATCTCGTTTTAATGTGTCGGTTAGCCACACACGCTCCATTAATCAACGATAATTTTCGAGACACCCATTACCACTCTTTATTAGTCCTTCATTAGTGTGTTGGTTAACCACACACGCTCCACTAACGACTTATAAAGTGTAATGTGCAATTTCATGGAGTAGCATAAAAATTCACATTTTCCTAAAGTAACTAAGAGTGAGATTTAAAAAAAAAAATAGTTTAGTTACCTTTTAATTGCATTATACTTATTAATGAGAAATAATTGTCCTATCAAACCCGTCCGGCTAACGACCCTCCACCATACAACAGAGCGGTGAGTAAGAATGGATACCCAATGACGGTCATTTTATAGGCCGCTTCCTTAAACTCCCCTTATAGTATGGCTTCGTGAATGAGGCGTACTAGAGGTTCGATTGACTTTTCTTATACATATAACATATATTAAACTTTTAATTATATACATAGTATAAGGTGTATTTTAAAACATTTGAAAATCACAAGGGTTCAATCTTTTAGTTAATTAAACTTTTAATTTAATTAAATTTAAACCATTTATGGATTTATTAATTATCTTTTATTTAAACACTTAATTAACTAATAATAAAATCCATTAGGATGTATTTTAAACTTTTTCAAAATACCATGTTTTATAATAATCTATAAATATAAACCATATATTATTTGAAATTAATTATTAAGTTCCATTAATATTCAAATTAATTATTTAAACACCTAAAAAATGAATCATATTAATCAAAAAATAATTAATCAAGTCAAATGCTAATCTCCTAACTTCTAGGCTTCTAAATTATCATCATGGATACACCAAAGTAGGATTCGGGGATAAAATATGGCAAGTAGATATCATATAAAAGCTGTTAAGGAAGATTAGGCGCATAAAACGCGTCCAGATTGAGCTCACGTCGTCAGCATCAGAAGCTCACGTCGTGAGCTGCGACATACCCAAAAACAGGATTCTTTCCTGATTCACCAATGTGCAAATACATGACAGACAACCCTAGGCTCTGATACCACTGATGGGTATTATGCAAAACATATAAAATCCTATGTGTTCATGCAACCCTAGATCTTGATCTATGTTTTCTCTAATTGAACAATACAACTTTGAACAACAAATAATAAACCTTAGGATACCTAGAATATTTTCATATATTATACTAATTAGGGTTAGGAGAAACATACCTTGATTGTTATTGTAGATAATAACAAAGAAACCTTCTTGTTGATCTCTTGGAAGCAAGCGCCACAAGTGTCGCACCTCTAATGGTTCATACCAAATCCTAGCAACCAAGGAGCTTGAAGAGAGAGAGGAGAGAGGTGAGAAATTTCGTAGTTCCTCTTAGGAATGAAGGCTTGGACGAAATTCAACCCTAAGAGGGTTTATATAGGGGATAGGAAGGTATTGGATAAGGCATGTATCTCCAAGATAACCCAGTCCCTTTAATTCCTCCCTAAGGCATCAAAGGCACCCTTAAAGCCGAAGGAAATCTTAGAAGGGATTAGAGAATCCGCCCCCGTATGGGAGGTTCTAGAATTCCTCAATGCTCAACTATTAAACATTTCACCTTTAGTCCTCATACTTTTAATTAATCAAATTAATCCCAAAATTAATTCCAATTAATTATTATTAATTAAATAATACTATTTCCAATTAATATATTATTCTGATAATATGTTAAAAAATTATTTATTTTGATTTCTAATTAATTTATTAACCATATAATAATTTAATAAATCAATCTCTCTCTCTTTAAAAGCTATCATATTCAATTGTTAGGTTTGAGGGCAACCCAAAAGGACTGTGCTACTATCAATTCAAGTCTATACCAATTATAGTTATGGGCTTACACCCAATCCAACAAGATAAAGAGAGACGAGTCAGATTTTCTGTTAACGAACCCAAAACTAGTAATAAACTGTGCAAATTGATGGTACCATGCCCGAGGTGCCTGTTTAAGGCCATAAAGAGACCGTTGAAGGAGACAGACATGATCAGGCAGAGATGGATCACAAAAACCCGGTGGCTAATACATATACATTTTTTCTTGAATATGTCCATAAAGAAGTGCATTCTTTACATCTAATTGATGGACTGGCCAATGATATGAAATAAGAAGATTGTGTACAGTCCTGATAGTAGATGGTTTTACAACTGGGCTAAATGTCTCATCACAGTTAATGCCTGGTCGTTGACTGCTCTCATTTTCAATAAGTCTTGCTTTATAATGTACTATAGAACCATCCGCATTAAGTTTCTTTTTGAATAACCAAATACAATTGACAATATTAGCATTGGGTGGCCAAGGTACGAGTACCCAAGTTCCATTAGCAATAAGTGCAATAAATTCTTCATTCATTGCATTTAGCCAATTAGGATCTTGAAACGCTTGAGAGTAACTTCGAGGAAGGGGGGAGGTAAGCAAGACATCAGTGTGAAGATTAAGCTTTTGTATAGGTTTATAGATCCCGTGACGAGCACAGGTGAGCATGGGATGGGTGTTTGTAGGAACAGAAGTAGAGACATGCGATTGGGTAGTGGTGGTGGACGGTAAGGTAGCGATGGGAGGGGATGATGGGATGTTAGAAGCATCGTCCGAAGAGTGATCATCAACAGACGAGGAAACACAGATAGAAGAGTCGATGCCGGCAGTGATATCACCTCTGGTGGGTGTAACAGAACCGAGAGGGTGAGGAAGGTTGACTGGGTCGTTGAAAAAACTACGAGACCCCTCATGATCCAAGAATGTGTGATCGGGGGTTGGTTTTCTTGGATTATGTGTCTAATCCCATAACTAAAATTGGTATATACTTGAATTGATAGTAGCACAGTCCTTTTGGGTTGCCCTCGAACCTAACAATTGGACATGAAGATTTTAGAGAGAGAGAGAGAGATTAATTTATTATGTGAAAACAATATATTAATTAGAAATCATATTATTTAATTCATATTAATCAGAAATTAATTTGATTAATTAAAAGTACAAGGATTGTTTTGTTATTTATTAATAGTTGAGAAAAGAAGACTCTAGAACCTCATGAAAGAGGTGGACGAAAATCTATGGGTAAACCCTAAGAAAGTTCGTACAAGGCCCCTTGGACAAGGGGATTGGGCTGCTTGGTCACCAAGGAAAGGGATCTAGAGCATATCCCTTAAACCTTAGCTTTGACACCAAGTTTCCTCAACTATATAAGAAGTCCCCTAGTCATTGATTTCATCCATTC
Organism: Lactuca virosa; assembly: GCF_052849685.1. Taxonomy (NCBI): domain Eukaryota; kingdom Viridiplantae; phylum Streptophyta; class Magnoliopsida; order Asterales; family Asteraceae; genus Lactuca; species Lactuca virosa. The sequence continues at coordinate 354,095,852 of NC_136430.1, forward strand.
CTTCTCTCCACAAGCCTCAGACGAAATTCCTTCCTCTCTCCTAATTAATTCTCTTGCTAGTTTGGGTGTGATTCCATTAGAGGCACGATACTTGTGGTGCTTGCTTCCAAGAGCTCTTCCAAGGGAATTTCTAGTTGTTTGCTATAACAACTAAAAAGTATGTTATCCTAAAACCCTCTAATGTTAATTGCAAAAATTCCCTTGGGTTTCTAGGTTTCTTTTTTATATTCTTAGTTATAGGTTCAATAGAGAAAACATAGATCCTATTTAGGCTGCATGCAAACTTAAGGGGGGTTTTTTTTTTTTAATTTTGTTTGTTTACATAAATCCCAACAATGGTATCAGAGCATTTGGTTTGTTTTCTGTTGAATAGATATAATAGAAGAATATATCAATTAGGGTTTATTGAAATTAAACCCTAGAGGCCATAATTTCGACTATGGCTAGAGTTTTGGAAACCCTAGCCTCCACCCCTTGGTTTTCAAATTTAAGGGCTAGGGTTTTGAAAGCCTAGCCTTCCTCCCCAGGTAATTACGAAAATGGCAGGCTTAAAGGGTTTCCATATTTGATAATTGTTAGGTTAATTTGATTAAAATGGATAATTATAAAATTGGAATCCTTTACCCTAATTTTCAAAAATTAGAGGGTAAGGATTAGGCTTAAATTATTTGATTAATTTAATTAGATAATCCTTAATTAATTTAATTTATTTAACTGTTAATACTTAAATCAATATTAATTAATTTTAAATTTAATTAATTGAATATTAATTTCGAAATTTAAAATATATAAACCTTAGTATTTTGAATAGTTTAAAATACACCTTATACTATATGTATATTAAAAGCTTAATTATTACTATATGTATAAGACTAAATTCAGTCAAATCACTAGTACACCTCATTCACGAAACCTATCATATAAGGGGAGTTTAAGGAAGCGGCCTATAAAATGACCGCCATTGGGTATACACTCTTACCCGTCGCTCTCTTATATGGTAGAGGGTCGTTAGCTGAACGGATTTGATAGGACACTAATTCTCATTAAAAGTATAATGCTATTAAAAGTAACTAAACCTCTTATAAAAAATCCCAATCTTAGTTACTTTAGAATAAATGTGAATTTGTATGCTAACCCATGAAAATGCACATCATGCTTTATATGTCGTTAGTGGAGTGTGTGTGGTTAACCGGCACACTAATACAGACTATAAAGAGATACGATGGACATTTTAAAATTATCATTGTTGATGGATCATGTGTGGTTTATCGGCACATCAATGTGAGATGATAAATTACATCAAGGTTGTCAAGTGGGTTTGCATGGTTATTCACATCTCGTTTGTGATCCTCGACATCCCAGTCACAAAATTGAGAGCATAATCCGGGATTAAACATGCCATTGATAAGATTCAATGAATCTCAAAAAGATCTTGGAGTGTCATAAGATTGAAATTGGTAAAAGCCTTACCTACCTAAAATAGATTAGAATTTGATTACGACATCCCTCTTAAAAGTTTGAATCAAATATATGGATCCTAGCCTTAATTTATATTTATGGGTAAATAACTAAGGATTAAAATCAACTAACTTTAATTCTCCTTTTCTCTTAATTTTAAAAATATCTTATGAAGATAGAAAAAGTCTTCCTCATTCTTAAGGAAATAGTTTTCCTTAATCTTTTAAAGATGGTATTACAATTTCAAGTCAAGGTAAAATAGTTTTCCCTTCCTTAAGAAATGATGGAACTAGACATCATCTTTTCTTCCACCTCCTCCTGTGACTCTCCCAACGTCACGTTTTCCTCAAGTTGGAAGATACAAGAATGCTCAATCCCTATTGGCATGTAAACATCAAAATGGAAACTTTGTGTGTGCACATGTTCTGAAAATAAATCATACATTAACAAGTTGGATAGAACATGTGTCATTTTCCCAAGGAAGCAAGCCATTGATTTGGTTCTTCTCTCGCTTCCAAAGTCATATGATCAGTTCATTGAGAACTCTTATATGAGGAATATCGACATTACCCTAATTAATCTAACACAAATGTTGATAGTTGCTGAAGCAGAAATGCTTAAGAGCATATCTAAAGCATAGATGCTTATTGGGTCTAATTCCAAGGAAAGGGGTCATCCAAGATCAAACTGTTTGATCGTATGGTAAATAGAAAGGATAGTTATGGGATAGTTCCATGTGTTGACCTCAAAGAGCCCATTTGTTTTTACAACCAATTGAAGGGACATTGGAAACAAAGCTGCCCAAAATACCTGAAAGATCTTAGAGATAGTAAAGTCAAGTTGTGTGACTCTACTATAGGTACATCCATTATGTGACTCCATTGTTTTATAGGTTACTATTCATAGACTCTTAATACATGATGTGATGATCACATTTTGATAGTATTAAATGAGCTAAGAGAAAGAAGTAAGCTTAACCAGAGTGAGCTAAATTTGATCGTGAGAGATGGACTTCAGTCACATAGTTCGATGTTCAAAATTTGGAGCTACTACTTAGGAGTTAAGATAATTTAATATATTGCTATTACTCTTAGGAGATGTCTAGAAACACAGTTTTTCATTTTATGAATTGTAAGGACAAGTTCCAATTTTTCGTTTATTTTTAATAATAGTGAAATTTTGGTTTATCTGGTTGCCTTATTTTATATATTTCCTTGCAATGGCATTTATGAAAGTGTTGGCTACATTTCTAATATTAGAAATATTAATTGTGAATTTGATTCTTATGATATCGCTTATGGTATTGTCATAATTGACCAAGTGAAAAGAAATCTCATCACCAACTGGACAGATACCTGGTGTTGTACAAGTCGTATTGTATAGTATATGGGAATCTTGTTCATTGGAAAATTAAGACTAATTCATTGATCACATGTTTATGTGAGTCAAGTGAAGGACTAATGGATCTAGTACATATTGATATGGACTATTCATATCCACCATAAAGGACGATAACTCTATTCGTCGTGATTTTCTGATGTTTCACGAAATATGGTTGTGTCTATTAGATTAAGCATAATTTTGATACTTTGATAAGATTCAAAGAGTAGCAGAACGAATAACAAGAATCTATTAGGAAGAAAGATAAAGGTTTCTCTAATTTGAAAGGAAAGGAGAGTACTTTAGTATCATGTTTAATGATCATCTTAATGATTTTGGAACTATATCACAGTTGATCCTCGAAGAACATCTTAGTGCAACTGTATGACTAAGAATAGGAATTAGATATTGTTGAAATGGTTCAATCAAGAGATGATTCCTATTTTGTTTCCAATCAAGTTGTAGATCCATTCTTTAGTAACTACAAATCGTATCTAGAAACTCATTTTAAACTAAGAAGGTTGAAAAACACCTCGAAATATGTGGAGTAAAAATGCTTTTCTTACTCTAGCACATATAGAATTGGAGTTGTGATGTTTTCGTTAATCGAGAAACAAAGGACAAACCGAGCCATATTCTATGAAGTGTTTTCTTGTCATGAATCCACACGAACTTTTGAATATCCGTTTTAGCTCGTCAAGGAATGTTCCTTGAGATAAAACAGATATGTCAAGAAGTTAGTGGGAGTTGTATTTATCTTGAGAGTTTCAAGAATCAACCGATAATAAACCTTTTAGTTATCACTAGCACACGACCTGAGGTTAATAACGTATTGTGTTTGGTTGACATATTCTTATTTTTGTACACTTCAAGTTGAGTTGGCAATGTTTATGAGTTCTATGTTTTCATTTAATTGCAATAGCAAGAGCTCGCTGGCTAGTAAAAGTACATTGATCAAAATGGGTGAGCTGCTAACAACATGGAAGCATTGGTAGACCCTTGAGCCACAAGAGAGCAATAAATTTAAAATTGCAAAGTTCAGTCCATGAAGGAAAGCTAAATTTGATTTTGGTTTTGTCCTGAACCTTATCTTATGATTGTATGTTTCAAATGATAAATACACATGGATGGGAACATATACACCTTGAAATCTATGTGGTAAAGATTCACTATAATTTGTGAAAATGATTATGAGTAATCGCTTTCGCTAGTATATTTTAAAGATCTGATAAAGATCAATATGGATATTGGCTATGTTAATTTCATTCTCAAATTCGTAATATGATTACGACATCCCTTTTCATATTTCGAATTGTGAGGAATAGCCAGGAGTTGTTTGAACTTTCATGACATATATCTACAAGTTTTTAAAGGGTTTAAACACACACATATGTTATCCAATGAAGGTTTATAAGCTTAAGAAGTCTAGTTGGAGACTTATTGAAGCATCACATAACAGAAATCTATACTTCAGTAAGAAAGTCAATAGTATTTATTTCTAGAAGTCCAGTTGATTTCTGGGTACATGTCAAAGCTAGTGGGAGCATAATTGTTATGCTAGTATTGCATGTTGAAAATACTGTTTGAAGGGAGCAATGTTTCCAAATTTGAAAATTGCACAATTTGGGAATTGTTTCGCTATAGTAGACATTAGGGAGAGGGTACTCATACTTTTTCGAATCTAAAGATCATATAGTTTAATAGAACTTAGTCATAGACATATGTATATCATGTTGAAATGGTTCAGCATAGGAAATTCCATTATAGCAAGAGGTTAAACAGATATCGGATATAATGAATCGAGTCCCATATGCTTCGGATATAGGATCGATTACATATGTTGTAATATTCAAGTATTCTGATTTTTCCAAATGCCTTGAGCATTGAGAGGAAAAAGGAATATAATTTTTTTTTTATGAATAGAGTTGATAAAAAACTATCAAGAACATTATGAGGTTTACTGAAGATTGGTTGCTTGTGGATAGTTGGAAGTATGGTATTAATTTGGATGGACCATAGTGACATGATTCTGTATTGAGATGATTCTTGATCAGAGTTAATGGTCATATGGGAATATGGAAATGTTTCCATAATAGGAGTTGATTATTAAATCTACATGCGAGTTGGAAACTTTAATGCATGAGAAGTGTTCAAGGAGTGTACCTTGAACTTAAACCTTCATTATCATGGAATTCTTTCTAGTAACAAAGTTCCAATGAGATATTCTGTAATATCGTTGACTCAATCTCTGTGACTTTGGAGCCTCGACATCACAAAAGGTCAATGCATGTAAGTTTGGAATTCCAATACATTTTAAACAGTGACAAGAATGTGGAATTATGAAATGAGCATCTTGTTGGATTAGTGTCTAAGGCTGTAACTATATTTGGTAAGTACTTGACCCGGTTATGCATGGTCCTTTTGGGTTGCCTTCACCATAGCAACTTGACAGGATGATTTGTTAAGAGAGAAGAGATATTATTGTTAATATATTATGAGAATAATATATTTAAGGAATAATAATATTATTTGATTAATATAAGTCATATATTAATTGAGAATTAATTTGGTGACTTAAAGAGGTTAATTGAATAAAAGGGCATAAACTGTCAAATGTGTGATAGTTGTATTTTGGGCTATGTATCCTTATGGATATTAGGGTGAACGAAATTTAGGGGCTTGGGAACCTTAATTTCGTCCAAGCCTTGTATCTAGAAGGATCTTGGATTGCTTAGGGCCTAAGTCATTCAATTAGGGTTAAAGGTGAAACCCTAATAGCTCATAGTATAAATAGAACCCTTGGGGTGGAGAAATCGATACTCTTGCAAGCCAAGGAACCCTAGGGCCGATTTCTATCCCTCCTCCCTCTCTCTCAAGATCATCTTCTTGCTATTTGGTGTTTGTAAGCCATTAGAGGAGTGACAATTGTGACTCTAAGCTCCAAGAAGAAGAAGTACCAAGCAAGTAATTCAAGGTATTCTTTCAGATCTGATTTCATATGATTAGATTCAATATATTACATTAGATCTAGTATTGCAAGTCTTGGATTCAATGCATGTTCAATTAGAGAAACCTAGATCCAAGCAATTAGGGTTTGCATGTGCACATAGGAAAGTTCTTATGGCTCAAACCCATCAGTGGTATCAGAGCTTTGATTGATTTCTATTGAATTGATGCATTGGTTGATTGCTTGTTGCTTGAAAAAATCGATTTTGTGATTCTGACTGCTGTACTCGGCGAGTTCCACTGTGGACTCGGCGAGTCCATAGAGGTACTCGGCGAGTGTATAGAGGTACTCGGCGAGTTCGAGCGTCAGAAGGAGGAAGTTTCGGGATTTCTTGCTGTTTTACTTGAGGATACTTGCCTTAACTGTTTTGGGTCATTAAAATCTGATTTTAATCATATATATGAGTATATTCTTGACCTAACAAAAGATAATTATCAATTAGTTGAATAATAATTTCCTTATATGATAATTGTTGATTATTTGAATTGAATTGGTAAATTGTTTTGCAAGTAACATTAAATAAGATCAAATTGAGATAATCTAATTAGATGATTTATATTATTTGCTATTTGATCCTTATGCTTTGAAAAAGTTCAAGACTTGTCCTCAAGCTTTGAAATTTTAAATTTTGTGATTAAAAGTTTAATTTGGATAATTTTAAATTTCAAATCCCTAGAATTTTACAAGTTTAAAATTCAACCCTATACTATTATATTATTACAAGCTTAATATATATATATATATATATATATATATATATATATATATATATATATATATATATATATGTATGTATAATTTAAAATGCTAGTCTTACCGTTAGTAGGCCTCATTCACGAAGCCAGTCTATAAGGTGGGTATAAGGTTGCTGCCTATAAAATGGCGCTTAATGGGTGTACATTCACACCCACCGCTTGCTTGACTGGTGGAGGGTCGTTAGCCGAACGGGTAGGATAGGGCAAACCTCCTCTCATTAATAAGTATAATGAATCTATATAAAGTAACTAAACATGTTTTATAAAATTCCCAATCTTAGTTACTTTAGGAAAAGTGAATTGATGCAATCCCATGAAATTACACTTTGTACCCTTGCTAAGACATTAATGGAGCGCGTGTGGCCAACCGGCACATTAATTGGGTTCTAAGCAAAGGTGGCAAAGGGTGACTCATTGTTTATTATAGTTCAATGGAGCGTGTGTGGTTAACCAGCACATTGAATAGGTAACTGTAACAGTGGGGGCACCTTGTACATTTGCGTGGTTATTCACACCCACTTTGTGATCCTCGGCATCCCAGTCACAAACGAGAGGGGCATATCGAGATTTAAACATGTCATTGAAAGGTTCAATGAATCTCAATGAAATCTAGGAATTCTCAATACATTTAAAACTTAAAGCTTATGTTTTTCATGGTGAAGAATTAGTGAATCGTCATTCACTTACCTCCAAATTATTTGCATATTGGATTACGGCATCCCTTTTCTAATGTGTAAATAACGTTGTTGGGTCCTAGCCCTAATTTTTCATTTTGGGTGTTAATTAGGGACTTAATCTAATCAAACTTTGTTCTTTCTATTTGTAGATGTCTAACGCAAACAACACAGCTGCTAGCTCATTTCCTCTAATGAGCCTTTGTCAAAAAGTGACATTCGATGGAACGAACTTTAGCGAATGGATAAGATACATTCGCACAATCGCGCGTTACGAGGACAAAGAGTATGTTCTCGATGAGAAGCTCGAAAAGATCAATCCAGAAACTGCTACTCCTGAAGAAATGGCTGTTTTTGAGAACCATGAGCGTGATGCAACGAAGGTCCATTGCATCATGATAGCCACAATGAACTCAGAATTCCAAAAGTCCTATGAGGACATGTATCCTTATGAGATGCATCTAGACTTGATGGAGAGGTATCACCAAAGCGCGAGGCAAGAGCGCTATGAAATCATAACGAATATGATTACTGCTAAAATGGGAAGTGGAGAGTCTCTTACTGTGCACTTGCAAAAGATGCAAAGGTATGTTGATCGTCTTCGCAAGTTGAATGTCAACTTTGGGGAAGATTTGGCTATCAACATTGTTCTTCACTCCTTGCCCTCATGCTACAACCAATTTAGGATGACCTACCACATGAACAAGGAAGAGGTCACCCTAAGCAAACTCCAAGGGCTCCTGAGGACTGCTGAAAGCAACCTCAAGGACAAGTCTGTTGCACCAACTCCCAATCTACCCGTTGCTCCTGTTTTGGCTATTGGACAGGGAAGAGGCAAGAAGAGGAAGGCTTTTTCAAAGAACCACCACAAAGGAATGTCCCAAAATGGTTCCTCTTCTAGTGGGACCAAGGTTGATCCTGCTAAGCCCAACCCAAACCCAAAAGAGGCAGAGTGCCATCATTGCCACAAAATAGGGCATTGGAAGAGAAGCTTCCCGGAATATCTGCAAGCCATCAAGGATGGGAAGATCAAGCCATCTTTCGCAGGTATTTACACAATTAAATCTAATGATTCATCTCATGCTATTTCTTGGGTTCTTGATACAGGGTGTGGTTACCATATTTGTTCTGATTTGCAGGGACTAGGAAGAAATAGGGATGTGGAGCTTGGAAGAATAAATCTAATCATGGGAAACAGAAGAACGTCGCCTGTCACCAAGATTGGAGTGTACTCTTTAGTGCTTAGAAATGGATTAAATTTAGATTTAAATAATTGTTGCTACTCGCCAGATATGGCAAGAAACATCATTTCTTTTCATGGTTTATTTAGACAAGGATTTAAATATTCGTTTAATAATGAGAATGGTTCGATTTATGCTTATCTAAATGGTGTTTTATATTTTGAAGCAATGCCTTGTAATGGACTTTATGAAACTGTTATGGTTGTAGATAACCTAGGAAATGATGTGTTGTGTATGGATTCTTCCAATGGTATGGATAAAGCATCCTTGTGGCATTGTCGTCTTGGACATGTCAACAAGAAGCGCATAGCCCAAATCCAAAAGGATGGAGTGTTGGAGTCGTTCGACCTTAGGGAAGATGACACGTGCGAATCTTGTTTACTTGGAAAGATGACCAAGTCACCCTTCACTGGCACTTGTGCGAGGGGTGAGGGTTTATTGGATCTCATACACACAGATGTATGTGGACCCTTTAGATCCACCACAAGGGATGCAAATCGCTTCTATGTGACTTTCACAGATGATTATAGCAGATATGGGTATATCTAGTTAATCAAGCACAAGTCAGAAACATTTGAAAAGTTCAAAGAGTTTAAACAAGAAGTGGAGAATCAATTGGGCAGAAAAATCAAGATGCTTCGATCTGATCGAGGAGGAGAGTACCTGAGTCTTGAATTCCACGACTACCTCAAGGAATGTGGAATAGTTTCACAATTGACGCCACCTAGGACACCACAATTGAATGGTGTAGCTGAGAGGCGTAATCGAACCTTGCTTGACATGGTTCGTTCCATGATGAGTCGTGCTTCACTACTTATCTCATTCTGGGGGTATGCCTTAGAGACTGCCGCCCATATCCTTAATTTAGTACCCACAAAGAAGGTTTGCCAAAACACCTCACGAGATGTGGACAGGGAAAGCTCCCTCGTTGGCACATATTAAGGTTTGGGGCTGTGAAGTTTTCGTAAGACGAGAAACTCACGACAAGCTCGAACCTCGTAGTGAGCGATGTATATTCATCGGCTACCCACAGAAATCCTTTGGATATCTCTTCTATAGGCCGAGTGACAATGTTGTCTTCGTTGCAAGGAGAGGGGTTTTCCGAGAGCGGGAACTCATAAGCCAAGGAGACAGTGGGAGGCAAGTCGATCTTGAAGAGATTCAAGAGTCGAGCGATGAAGGAACCTCTAACGCTGGCGCTCAACCCGAGGAGGAAAATCCGGTTGAACCAATTGACGAGTCCTTACCTCTTAGACGTTCCGAAAGAGTTAGAGTTCATCCCCAGTTTTATGGTTTTCATATTACTACCGAAGGGGACACGTATATTAGTGATGGTACACTAATAAATCTAGATGAACCTAATAGCTATAAGGAAGCCATGGCAGGCCCAGATTCTGTAAAATGGAAAGAGGCGATGAACAGCGAGATTCAGTCCATGTATGACAACCAAGTTTGGAATTTGGTTGACAATGTACCAGGTCGTAAGACGGTCGGGTGCAAGTGGATCTTCAAGAAGAAGACCGACGTGGATGGGAACGTGCACACTTATAAGGCGCGATTGGTTGCGAAGGGTTTCACTCAGACTCCTGGAGTTGAATACGACGAAACCTTCTCACCGGTTGCGAAGATAAAATCTATTAGGGTAATGATAGCCATTGCTGCATTTCATGACTATGAAATATGGCAAATGGATGTAAAAACCGCTTTCCTTAATGGGAAGTTGGCTGAGGATGTTTACATGGCTCAGCCAGAGGGTTTTGTCGATCCAAAGCATCCCAATAGAGTGTGTAAGCTTGAGAAGTCCATTTATGGGCTTAAGCAAGCGTCTCGCAGATGGAATCTTTGCTTCGATGAGAAAGTCAAAGAGTTTGGATTTGTACGAAGTGAAGATGAATCATGTGTATATGTCAAGGCCAGTGGGAGTATAGTTAGCTTTCTCGTTTTGTATGTCGATGACATACTGCTCATAGGAAACAACGTCCCGACTCTGCAAGAGGTTAAGTCCTGGCTCGGGAAGTGTTTCGCTATGAAGGACCTCGGAGCGGCTTCCTATATTTTAGGAATAAGGATAGTGAGAGAACGAAGTAAGAGACTAATAGGAATTAGTCAGAATACTTACTTGGATAAGGTACTAAAACGTTTTAGTATGGAAAACTCGAAAAAGAGAGAACTACCGATACAGAGTAATGCCAAATTGAGTAAGACTCAAAGCCCGAGTACAGAAGCCGAGCTAGCTGAGATGAGCCGAATACCCTATGCTTCCGCAGTTGGCTCAATCATGTACACTATGACTTGTACTCGCCCTGATGTGGCCTTTGCTTTGAGCATGGTCAGTAGATATCAAGGGAACCCGGGCAGAGCTCATTCGATTGCGGTTAAGAATATACTTAAGTACCTTCGGAGGACCAAGGAATGGTTTTTAGTCCTCGGAGGGAGTGATGACTTAAAGGTGCGAGGGTATAGTGATGCCAGTTTTCAGACCGACAGGGACAACTACCGTTCGTAGTCGGGCTGGGTCTTTACCCTCAATGGAGGAGTAGTGACTTGGAAAAGTTCCAAGCAAGAAACAGTAGCTGATTCAACGTGCGAATCAGAGTACATTGCAGCGAGCGAAGCGTCAAAGGAGGCTATGTGGTTGAAGAACTTCATTGGTGATCTTGGAGTTGTGCCTACCATAAAGGAGCCTATGGAAATTTTCTGTGATAATGAAGGAGCGGTTGCCTTGACCAAGGAACCGAGGGATCATGGTAGATCTCGACATATCGACAGAAAATATCATTTTATTAGACATCGAGTAGAAGAAGGACACCTCGTGGTAAAGAGGGTATCGTCAGAGGATAACCCAGCAGATCCGCTTACGAAGGGACTTAGCAGGGTTAAGCATTTGCAGCACGCTAGGAGCATTGGGCTAAAGGACGATATTAGTTTAGATTAGATAGTTTGGAAACGTGTAATAGATAAATGTAATTAACATTTGATGATTAAATAAAGGAGTATTATTTATAAGTAAAGCTACTGTCTTATGTTAATTGTTTAACTATTGTTTCATTTTGCATGTTTTGACTTCCTGAGTAATTAATTATTTGATAATAATCGAATTATTCGAATAGTCCACAGTCGTTCGTATGTTGGAAGTAGGTATGAATGAAGACTGTCATGAATTGGTGTGTAGATTGTCTAAAGTGTATTAGACATAGCAAAGGTTTGCTACAACATTCATGAGTGCTTATGAACTTGATTTGAGCATTGGAATAAACCCGCACTTGTTGGAATCACTTCATGGAATTTATCACGAGTGATCACAAGATGGTAATATCATATAGTCTTAAAACCTAGATATATGGTTTATTGTTTGTTAATTGGTTATGCATTGATAATACGCAAACGCATCAGTAACTTGATGTTATAAAATGTATTGTTGTGTGTAATTTGATTAGTGGATAATAAATGCATATAAGTCGAAGTTTATCTGTTCCTTTTATCCTAAGAGGGTAAAACCGATATCAGGGCCCCTCGATGATTTGATTTGACTTATGTGCCGGGACCGGTCAGAACTAAATTGATGTGTTCGATTAAGTTCTATGTCAAATGAATTTGAGATCGAGAAACAAATTGCAGGACAATAAGTATGACCATGTTCCATGTAATTGTCCGCACGATATCTAGAACAGAGGATTATACGATCCCTTATCTAAAGGACAGGATATTGATAAGATCAGAGTTGACAGCGTCTTTGAGAGCTACGATTGCTAATCGGATTATATTTGCATATATAGTTACTAGACTTATCCAAGTGGGAGACTGTTGGATTAGTGTCTAAGGCTGTAACTATATTTGGTAAGTACTTGACCCGGTTGTACATGGTCCTTTTGGGTTGCCTTCACCATAGCAACTTGACAGGATGATTTGTTAAGAGAGAAGAGATATTATTGTTAATATATTATGAGAATAATATATTTAAGGAATAATAATATTATTTGATTAATATAAGTCATATATTAATTGAGAATTAATTTGGTGACTTAAAGAGGTTAATTGAATAAAAGGGCATAAACTGTCAAATGTGTGATAGTTGTATTTTGGGCTATGTATCCTTATGGATATTAGGGTGAACGAAATTTAGGGGCTTTGGAACCTTAATTTCGTCCAAGCCTTGTATCTAGAAGGATCTTGGATTGCTTAGGGCCTAAGTCATTCAATTAGGGTTAAAGGTGAAACCCTAATAGCTTATAGTATAAATAGAACCCTTGGGGTGGAGAAATCGATACTCTTGCAAGCCAAGGAACCCTAGGGCCGATTTCTATCCCTCCTCCCTCTCTCTCAAGATCATCTTCTTGCTATTTGGTGTTTGTAAGCCATTAGAGGAGTGACAATTATGACTCTAAGCTCCAAGAAGAAGAAGTACCAAGCAAGTAATTCAAGGTATTCTTTCAGATCTGATTTCATATGATTAGATTCAATTTATTACATTAGATCTAGTATTGCAAGTCTTGGATTCAATGCATGTTCAATTAGAGAAACCTAGATCCAAGCAATTAGGGTTTGCATGTGCACATAGGAAAGTTCTTATGGCTCAAACCCATCACATCTTTGGAATACTATCCGGTCGACATGTTCACAAAAGAAGGACCATAGAGAGACATAGTATGCATGTGTATAACATGGCATGAGTGATGTTATTTAGTTCAAATTGTTAGTTGATTACTCGAAACATTATACAATGAATAAAGTCTTAATTATTTTAGTGATTAAATAATAAGAGTTTTATTTAGATTCAGTAATTTTTGAGACCATAGTTAATTAGTTATTTATTGTGTTTCACTTTGCATGTTTTACTTCCTGAATAATTCAATTATTCGAAATTCCACATTCGCTCATACTTTTGGAAGTAAGTAGTGAATTAAGACTTTCATGAATTGAATTGTAGATTGTCTATGGAGATTAGAAATTACAATAAGATTGCTACAATGTTCATGAATATTTAGAAAATGGAGATTTGAGTATTGGATAAACCCACTCTCAGAGAATTACTTCATGGAATTTATCACGAGTAATTATGAGATGATAATATCTTATAATCTTAAAATGGAGATATATGAGTTGTAATTTACAAGTTCGTTGTATATTGGTAATGCGTAAACGCATCAGTTACTTGATGTTATAAAACGTATTGTCATGCATGATTTGATGAGTAAAAGATGCAACCATATGAGTTAAAGTTTATTCGTTTCTTTTTCCCTAACGGGAAAAGTGATATCTTTGGGCCCCTCGGTGATCTGGTGTTGACTTATAGTGTTGGGCCCAACCAGGACTAAATTGATGTGTTCGATTAGAAGTTCTATGCCATTACAAATCAGAAATCATGAAACAGAAGTCTTGGACAATGAGATTGATTGTATTCCATGTCTCTTCAAATGATATCTTGCAGAATGGAGGATTATATCACTTATCTTAGGACACATAACTGACTGGGTCAGATTTCGATAACGACTTTTAGAAGCTACAAATTGATGATCGATTCAGAAGTTATACTAGAAATTATAGTTATAGACTTATCCAAGTGGGAGACTGTTGGATTAGGTGTCTAAGCCCATAACTAAAATTGGTATATACTTGAATTGATAGTAGCACCGTCCTTTTGAGTTGCCCTCGAAGCTAGCAATTGGTCAGGATGATTTGAGAGAGAGAAAGATTAAGTTATTATGTAAATAATAAATTAAATAAATGGTTTATTAATGTTATGAAAATAATAATTAGAAATCATATTATTTTATTAATATTGATCAGAAATTAATTGGAATTAATTTTGGGATTAATTGGATTAATTAAAAGTACAAGGATTGTTTTGTTATTTATTAATAGTTGAGAAAAGAAGGCTCTAGAACCTCATGAAAGAGGTGGACTAAAATCTATAAGGAAACCCTAATAGATTTCGTCCAACGCCCCTTGGACAAGGGGATTGGGCTGCTTGGTCACCAGGCAAAGGGATCTAGGGCATATCCCTTAAACCTTAGCTTTGGCACCAAGTTTCCTCAACTATATAAGGAGTCTCTTAGCCCTTGATTTTGTCCATGCCTTCTCTCCACAAGCCTTGGAAGAAATTCCCTCCTCTCTCCTAATTCATCTCTTGCTAGTTTGGATGTGATTCCATTAGAGGCACGATGCTTGTGGTGCTTGCTTCCACGAGATCTCCAAATGGAATTTCTGGTTGTTTGCTATAACAACTAAAAGGTATGTTATCCTAAAACCCTCTAATGTTAATTTCATAAATTCCCTAGGGTTTCCAGGTTACTTTCTGATGTTCTTAGTTGTAGGTTCAATAGAGAAAACATAGATCCTATTTAGGTGGCATGCAAACTTAAGGGTTTTTTAATTTTGTTTGTTTACATAAATCCGAACAGGTTTGGTGTTATAGATCCAAAAGGAAAAACAAATTCATCAAATGCTACGTGACGAGATATAATAATATGTTTGGTGTGAAGGTTGAGACACCGAAAACCTTTTTGATGTGACAGATAGCCAAGGAAGATACAAGGTACAGATCAGGGTTGAAGTTTGTGAGTGTTGTTAGTTTGAGGATAGTAAATGCACCTAAACACACAAAGGTTATTATAGGAGGGTTGTTTTAGGAATAGTTTGTGATAAAGAGTATCATTTTTAAGAGTGGATGAAGGAAGAATATTAGGGATGTGAGTTTCCATATGAAGGGCTTCCACCTAATATGTGGGGTGGAAGATGAGCTTGAAAAAGAAAAGTGTGAATGGTGTTGTTTATGGAGCGAAGCATTCTTTCAGATTTACGGTTTTGAGGAGAGGTATAAGGACATGAAAATCGAATGTGCAAGCCACGAGTGTCATATAATTGGTGAAATTGGAAATTATAAAGTTCTTTTCCATTATCACACTGAAACATTTGAATATCAGTATGGTATTGGTTTTTAATATAAGCATGAAACTGAAGGAATTTGGAAAACACTTCAGATTTCATACGTAAAGGGTACAGCCATAGGAAATGAGAGAATTGATCAAGAAAAATGACATAATATTTAATTCCATATGACTTATCACCGTAAAGGTCGAAACTTCCGAATGTATAATTTGAAAAGGAAACATATCATTAGTTTTAGATAAAGGAAATGCTAAACGAGTGTGCTTCCCAAGTTGAAAAGCATGGCATAAAAACTAAGAATCTCTCTGTGACATCCCCTAATTTCTCGGTCAGAAAAGACCGATTTAATTTATGCTTTTTAAAATAAAATCAGAGAAATCTTTTTAAAAGATGTTGCGGAATTGGTCCCCAAAACAACATATGATAAAAGTTTATCAAAACCCTTCTTTAAGAAGGTATATATTTTCCATATATATCAAAACCTCGGGATGTCATGTTCCGATACAGATCAAAAGCATAAACAAGACATTATAAGCCTTTCAACAGTTATTTACAACTACTGGCCTATAATCCAAAAATCTCTCATCGTCCTCCGACTATGCTCGGGGTCCACTACCTGTAATCATAAAAAGCTGAGTGGGTCAGGCTTGGGAGCCTGGTGAGCATATAGGGTTTTCAACCCACAATAATAATAACTTATTAAGTTCACCAATCAACAATAACCCTGATTATCCATTCTCGTTGTCCTCACTTTACGTCCCTAAACACCTAACACAAGGGACTTAGCCTAAGGAATATCATCGGGTTGGACACTACTGCTAAGGGGGCTCCTCAGCCATACATGTCCTAAAGGCAACCATGAGGGGGATTGGAGTACACCAATGAACATTTAGTTCATCAACACCTACAAGTTGCGAACCTGCTAGTGTACCACTGGACTGTCTAGAAAGGTCCGTGATCGTCATCTATACTCCGCTAGACGACTACAACGATACACCAACAACAACACCGACACCAAGGCCTCTCATCATTTTAACACCCACCGACTATTTTGTCTACCCATGTTCTACCCAACATATTTGTATATAAAATACATATACAGTTTAAAACTTGTATAAAAGATCTATTCAACAGTCACCTCAAATAAACAATTAACATATTTACACATAACACGTATTTCAAGGTAAATACTTCATATCTATGTGTAAAGTGAAAGTAACTACACACTCACATGATTCGATGATAATCGGGCAGCAATTCGTTTCCTAAAACGTTCGTTTCTAATAAAACCGAGAGTTTTATTGAGAAACCGGGCTCTGCAAAGGCCGGGCTTTGAAACCGGAAAGATAAATTTTCCGGGCTTCACGGGCACTTCGTGGCGTATTTCGGGGGTTATAATCGATACCGGGGCTTCGGGGGATGTTAATATGAAAGAAATATGAGTTTAGGGGCTAAAATTGACAAATTTCCAAAGTATACCCGGGAGGTCTCGCACCCTCCTATTTATAGGAGCGAGCCTCCTGATCCAACGGCTGAGAAGCCTCCAGGTGTGCTGATCCGAGGGCTCGCAGGGGATGGCTCGCACGAGGGCTGCATGTGCGAAGGCTTGCTGTCCTCTTCTTACTGGACCGAGGTCTAGGTCCGAAGTAGGGGGTGTTGTGGCATTCATGCGAGGGTTCGGTCACGTGCAAGAGGGTACGTGTCGCACCGCTACTGGACCGCTTCGGACCAGATCAGGAGCTCGGATGACTCAGCAGCTCGGACACGTGGCTCGCCTGACTCACCAATTTCGGACACGTGGCACGTTCTAAGCGAGGGTGACGTGGCAAAAACGTGACTATGCGAATTTTCTCGATTTTTGTAAAAAAATTCTAAAATCCATAACTTTCGCATACGAGCTCTGTTTTTGACGTTCTTTATATGCACGCGTAGGTAAAATTACGCTCTACAACTTCCGTTTAGACTTCATCCGCTAATTTTGAATTTAATTTTTATATTATTATTTTTAACAGACCGTGACATGAAATCCGTTAAAAATTCATAACTTCTGCATCCGACGTCCGTTTTCGTCAGACTTTTTATCGTTGTTCTACTATTTACGAGACCTTCGATTCTCGTTTAGGTCGTGTCGGCTAAAAATCACTCGATCTAAAATTCGAGTTTTTAGTTGTCTACTACTAAGCTGAAACATCGAAAAATCATAACTTCCTCATACGAAGTCAGATTTGGGCGGTCTTTTTATACCTACCCTCGGTTTAACGAACACTACAAGTTTCGTTTAGATCACTAAGGCTAAAAAGTAGTTTATCGAAAACTCACTTTTTACGACATTCAGCACCGAGCCGGTTTTGTCGTGAAACTTCGACAAGTCATAACTTCTTTGTTATAACTCGGATTTCGGCATTCTTTATATATCCATAATCCTTGTCACGACCACTACAACTTTCTTAATAGATATCGGCTTGATCTAAAATTTATTTTCGACGCTCATTTTTATTCTTAATTAATTAACTCCTACTAATTAAGCATAAAACACATAAAACACATAGAATTCACATAATTCCTTTTTCATTTCTTCAAAATGAGTTACAAAGGTTAACCTAGACTATCATATCAAGATTAATGCCTAGGCTAGAAACATGAGTGTTACAATTCTCTCCCCCTTAGGATGATTCTGTCCCCGGAATCACACACCAACAAACAACTGCGGGTAGCGACTCATCATGTCACTCTCCGTTTCCCAGGTGAGATTTGGCCCATTCGTATGTTTCCAGCGTACAAGCACTAAATCAACCATCTTGCGTTGCAATTTCATAGTCTTACGGTCATCGATCGCCTCAGGTTCTTCAATCAACCTCTTGTTTTCATCCAACCTTAACTCAGAAATCGGAATTATGTCGGGCACATCTCCCGTGAACTTCCTCAAATAACACACATGAAATGTGTTATGAATACCCTCCAGTTCTTCCGGTAATTCTAGCTTGTAAGCTTGATTCCCGATCTTCTGAAGAACTTTAAATGGTCCAATAAACCTTGGACTCAACTTTCCCCTTTTACCAAATCTTATAAGTCCCTTCCACGGTGAGACTTTAAGTAAAACCGAATCTCCAACTTCGAAAGATATCGGTTGTCTTTTCTTGTCAGCATAGCTCTTTTGACGATCTTGAGCAGCTAACATCCTTTCCCTTATCACTTTCAACTTTTCAGCAGTCTGATGGAGTATTTCGGGTCCCATAAACTGCTTTTCCCCAGCTTCCAGCCAACATGATGGCGTTCGACACCTTTCTCCATACAAGGCATGATAAGGTGCCATCTTAATGCTTGAGTGGAAACTATTATTATAGGAGAATTCTACTAGAGGTAAGTGTTCATCCCAGTTACCTTGGAATTCTAGGGTACATGCTCTCAGCATATCCTCCAATGTTTGAATTGTTCGTTCGCTTTGACCATCGGTTTGAGGATGGTAAGCTGTACTCAAACACAACTTGGTACCCAATTCCTCTTGTAGACTCCTCCAAAACCTTGAGGTAAAACGGATGTCATGATCGGAAACAATCGTTAACGGAACACTGTGTAGCCTCACAATTTCCTTCACATAAGAATTCGCAAGTTTATCCATAGACCATTTCTCGTTAGCGGCTATGAAATGCGCACTCTTAGTGAAGCGATCAACGACCTCCCAAATCATGTCGTGACCGTTCCTTGTTTTGGGCAGTTTAGTCACAAAATCCATGGTAATGTCCTCCTATTTACCCATGGGTACAGGTAAAGGTTCTAAACTCCCATACGGTTTCTGATGTTGTGCCTTAACCCTAGCACAAGTTACACACTCAGCCACATACTTAGCAACATCGAGCTTCATCGTCGGCCACCAGTAATAGGGTTTTAGATCCCTATACATTTTCGTACTGCCGGGATGAATCGAGTGCATGGTTTTGTGAGCTTCTTCCATCTGAAGACCTCTTACTCCTCTTGTCTTAGGTACCCAAATCCTATCTTTGAATACCTTCAATCCTTGACCGTTTGTATCAAACACCAACGTTTTTCCCAAACGTTCCTCCTTCCGGTCATTTTTCTCCAAAGCTTCCTCCTGAGATTTCCTTATACTTTCCACAATTGTCGAGACGACTTCAATTTTCAGCGCTCTTGGCCTTCTCTTTTCAAGATTTACCTTCCGACTGAGAGCATCAGCAACAACATTTGCTTTCCAGGGTGGTAAAGTATCTCACAGTCGTAGTCCTTGAGTAGTTCCAGCCAGCGCCGCTGCCTCATGTTCAATTCCTTCTGATTAAAGAGATATTGAAGACTCTTATGATCAGTGAAAAGTTTGCATTTAGTACCATAAAGATAATGCCTCCATATCTTTAAGGCGAATACTACCGCTGCCAACTCCAGATCATGAGTTGGGTAGTTCTTTTCATGCTCTTTCAACTGCCTCGATGCATACGCTATCACTTTATCGCTTTGGGTCAGAACACATCCTAACCCAACTCCAGAGGCATCACTATAAACTGCAAAGTCATCAACTCCTTCAGGTAACGAAAGAATCGGTGCTTCACACAATCTCTTCTTCAACTTTTCAAAGGCCTCCTTATGCTTTTCATTCCAAGCATAAGTAGCTCCTTTGTGGGTCAAAGCTGTTAATGGAGTAGCGATTGAAGAAAAGCCTTGGATAAATCGGCGATAATATCCGGCTAATCCTAAAAAGCTTCAAATCTCCGTGGGACTTTTTGGTTGTTCCCACTTCATCACAGCTTCAATCTTTGCTGGTTCAACCATTATTCCATCTTGGTTAACCACATGACCTAAAAATTGGACTTCTTGAATCCAAAATTCACATTTGGAGAACTTTGCATACAGCTTCTCCTCTTTTAGAACTTCTAGCACTTCACGAAGATGCTTTTCATGCTCCTGCTTGCTTTTCGAATAGATCAAGATATCGTCTATGAATACTATCACGGATTTATCAAGGTATGGTTTACAAACCCTGTTCATCAAATCCATGAAAGCTGTTGGGGAATTGGTTAATCCGAACGACATAACCAAAAATTCATAGTGTCCATATCTTGTTCTGAACGCAGTCTTTTCGATATCCTGCTCCCTCACCTTTAGTTGATGGTATCCTGACCTAAGATCGATCTTTGAGAAATAGCTCGAACCTTGCAACTGGTCGAACAGGTCATCGATCCTCGGCAACGGATACTTGTTCTTTGTGGTCGCTTTATTCAGATCTCTGTAATCGATGCACATTCTCATGCTCCCGTCCTTCTTCTTTACAAATAACACAGGGGCTCCCCAGGGTGATGAACTAGGTCGAATGAAACCTTTGTCCAATAACTCCTGAAGTTGTGTCATAAGTTCTTTCATTTCGGTTGGTGCTAATCGATAAGGTGCTTTGGCTATTGGCGCCGTTCCTGGTAACAAGTCGATACGGAACTCTACTTGTCGATCAGGAGGCAATCCGGGAAGATCTTCGGGAAAGACTTCCGGATAATCACACACCACCGGAATATCCTGCACCTCCTTCTTTTCCTTCTGAGCATCGATCACGAACGCTAAATATGATGTACACCCCTTGGCCAAACACTTTCTGGCTTTCATTAGGGAAATGATTCCAGAATTTACTCTGCGTTAGTCTCCATACACCAAAACGACTCTTTCCCTGGCGGGTTTACTTTAACTATCTTCTTCCTACACATTATTTCGGCATCATTGGCGCTAAGACAATCCATTCCTAAAACTATGTCGAAACCATTTAACTCGATAGGCAATAATTCCTCGTGGAACTTATTCCCATCCAAGTCAATGAGGATGTTTTTCATACGATGGCTAACAGGTACAAACTTGCCACTAGCAATTTCGACTAATAAAGCATTAACTAGTCTATCAATAGGCAAAGCTAGTTTTCTACACAATTCATGCGATATAAAGGAGTAATTGGCTCCAGAATCAAACAAAATTTGGGCAGGCAATTCGTTTACGAGAAAGGTACCTGAAGCGACATCGGCTTCTTCTTTCGTAGCTTCGAGTGTCATCTGAAAGGCTCTCGCCTTCGGATTTGGTGGCAGATTGGGTTTCGCTGCGTCTTTCTTCTTCGGGCAATCCCTCAAAATATGTCCTTCTTCACGGAACCCATGACAGACGTTATTAGTGAAGGCGCATTCATTGGCATAATGCCCTGGCTTTCCACACTTGTAACAAGTGACTCCCACGCTGCATTTCCCAACATGTTTCTTCTTACACTTGTCACACCACTTGGCTTCGGCTCCTCCTCCGAATTTTCTCGAACCAGACTTCGAGAATTTGTTCTTTTTATTGGAACCTGACGTTCCTTCAAACTTTCTCTTTTCGCCAACTTCAACCTTGCTGGCAGCTCTCCCCTTAATCATATCTTCAACAGACTTGGCAGCCCAGATAACTGCCTCCAAAGTAAGTGCCTGACGTACTGGCACCGCATACTCCCATGGAAGTCCCTTTGCGTACCTGTCAATTTTCGCCAACTCATCTGGGACAATACGCAAAGCAAACTCCATTTTATATGTGAAGTTATTCGTATACTCGTCAACGGTCATACTCCCCTTCTGCAACGTTAGAAATTGATTTTCTAACTCAAGTACGTTTTGGGCCGAGCAGTACTTGCGTTTAAAGTGCACCAAGAACTCTGCCCAAGTCATTTGCAGTGGCTCATTAGGGCTTAGGGTTTTCCCCAATGTATTCCACCAACGAGCAGCACTACCCCTGAACTGACGTACTGCAAAGGTAGTTTGTAACTTGCCTTGGCAATCACAAGTCATGAAAGCCAACTCCATTTCCGAGATCCAGTCCATAACTCCGACAGGATCTTCTTTTCCAGTGAAGGTCGATGGCTTGCAAGTCATAAAGTCCTTATACTTGCACCCATTTCTCTCCACTCTACCCTCGTGGTTATTCCTCCCAACCACAAGCGGTTCACTATGACCAACCGATCTGCTGTTGTTCCGTTCTTCAGATCGATCATTATTTAGTTCACGTTGTTCAACAGGAACTGAAGGTTCATCCCTGTTGTTCAGCAACATTTGCCTCAACTCCTCCCTTTGTTCAGCCAACATGGTCTGAATCATAGTTCGTACTCCAACCATGGTGATGGGTTCGGGTGCAGCTCCTACTATCGGCACCTGTTCCACCACTTAGAGTTGAGGTTGTCGGTTTCTATTCGCATTTCCCGCTCCACTTTGAGTTCTTGCCATTAAAATCTATATACCGAATAAGGCGAATTTAGGTCTTTATCCTTGTTAGACATGTCAATTCCCTTATCACTCCGAAACGTTTACATGTTAGTTCTAATCTCGTAATCATACGCTTAGAATCCTACACACATAAGGTTTCCAGATCCGGTCGGCAACAGACCATAGATCCGAACAAATAATGGCATATATGGCAACATATAGCATTTAGCACATAAAGACATTTTAGGCACCTTTCCTAAAATAAACTAGTGCTCATGTCTAAAATATGGTAGACACTCACGTCACAATCATCACTTAGCATTCTAAGTTCAAGTCTAGAAATTCTACAATTTCTTAGTTCGCTTAAACTAATGCTCTGATACCAACTGTGACATCCCCTAATTTCTCGGCCAGAAAAGACCGATTTAATTTATGCTTTTTAAAATAAAATCAGAGAAATCTTTTTAAAAGATCTTGCAGAATTGGTCCCCTAAACAACATATGATAAAATTTTATCAAAACCCTTCTTTAAGAAGGTATATATTTTCCATATATATCAAAACCTCAGGATGTCATGTTCCGATACAGATCAAAAGCATAAACAAGACATTATAAGCCTTTCAACAGTTATTTACAACTACTGGCCTATAATCCAAAAATCTCTCATCGTCCTCCGACTATGCTCGGGGTCCACTACCTGTAATCATAAAAAGCTGAGTGGGTCAGGCTTGGGAGCCTGGTGAGCATATAGGGTTTTCAACCCACAATAATAATAACTTATTAAGTTCACCAATCAACAATAACCCTGATTATCCATTCTCGTTGTCCTCACTTTACGTCCCTAAACACCTAACACAAGGGACTTAGCCTAAGGAATATCATCGGGTTGGACACTACTGCTAAGGGGACTCCTCAGCCATACATGTCCTAAAGGCAACCATGAGGGGGATTGGAGTACACCAATGAACATTTAGTTCATCAACACCTACAAGTTGCGAACCTGCTAGTGTACCACTGGACTGTCTAGAAAGGTCCGTGATCGTCATCTATACTCCGCTAGACGACTACAACGATAACACCAACAACAACACCGACACCGAGGCCTCTCATCATTTTAACACCCACCGACTATTTTGTCTACCCATGTTCTACCCAACATATTTGTATATAAAATACATATACAGTTTAAAACTTGTATAAAAGATCTATTCAACAGTCACCTCAAATAAACAATTAACATATTTACACATAGCACGTATTTCAAGCTAAATACTTCATATCTATGTGTAAAGTGAAAGTAACTACACACTCACATGATTCGATGATAATCAGGCAGCAATTCGTTTCCTAAAACGTTCGTTTCTAATAAAACCGGGAGTTTTATTGAGAAACCGGGCTCTGCAAAGGTCGGGCTTCGAAACCGAAAAGATAAATTTTTCGGGTTTCACGGGCACTTCGTGGCGTATTTCGGGGGTTATAATCGATACCGGGGCTTCGGGGGATGTTAATATGAAAGAAATATGAGTTTAGGGGCTAAAATTGACAAATTTCCAAAGTATACCCGGGAGGTCTCGCACCCTCCTATTTATAGGAGCGAGCCTCCTGATCCAACGGCTGAGAAGCCTCCAGGTGTGCTAATCCGAGGGCTCGCAGGGGATGGCTCGCACGAGGGCTGCACGTGCGAAGGCTTGCTGTCCTCTTCTTACTGGACCGAGGTCTAGGTCCGAAGTAGGGGGTGTTGTGGCATTCATGCGAGGGTTCGGTCACGTGCAAGAGGGTACGTGTCGCACCGCTACTGGATCGCTTCGGACCAGATCAGGAGCTCGGATGACTCAGCAGCTCGGACACGTGGCTCGCCTGACTCACCAATTTCGGACACGTGGCACGTTCTAAGCGAGGGTGACGTGGCAAAAACGTGACTATGCGAATTTTCTCGATTTTTGTGCAAAAACTTCTAAAATCCATAACTTTCGCATACGAGCTCTGTTTTTTGACGCTCTTTATATGCACGCGTAGGTAAAATTATGCTCTACAACTTTCATTTAGACTTCGTCGGCTGATTTTGACATTAATTTTTATATTATTATTTTTAACAGACCGGGACAGGAAATCCGTTAAAAATTCATAACTTCTTCATCCGACATCCGTTTTCGTCAGACTTTTTACCGTTGTGCTACTATTTACGAGACCTTCGATTCTCTTTTAGGTCGTGTCGGCTAAAAATCACTCGATCTAAAATTCGAGTTTTTAGCTGTCTACTGCTAAGCTGAAACTTCGAAAAATCATAACTTCCTCATACGAAGTCAGATTTGGGCGTTCTTTTTATACCTACTCTCGGTTTAACGAACACTACAAGTTTCGTTTAGATCACTAAGGCTAAAAAGTAGTTTATCGAAAACTCACTTTTTACGACATTCAGCACCGAGCCGGTTTTGTCGTGAAACTTCGACAGGTCATAACTTCTTTGTTATAACTCGGATTTCGGCATTCTTTATATATCCGTAATCCTTGTCACGACCACTACAACTTTCTTAATAGATATCAGCTTTATCTAAAATTTATTTTCGACGCTTATTTTTATTCTTAATTAATTAACTCGTAGTAATTAAGCATAAAACACATAAAACACATAGAATTCACATAATTCCTTTTTCATTTCTTCAAAATGAGTTACAAAGGTTAACCTAGACTATCATATCAAGATTAATGCCTAGGCTAGAAACACGAGTGTTACAATTCTCTCCCCCTTAGGATTTCGGCATTCTTTATATACCGAAGGAGAGTTTGTTTGGTTAAGAATTCCTTCACAGAAAAACCAAAAGTATCCAACTCGATAGAACATTTGTTATCACGAGTAAATTTACGTACGAACACATGATTTTTAATAATTTGAGGGGTAATAAGGACATTATGTAAATGAAGAGTACAAAATGGGTTAAGACCGAGAGCAGATTGACCAACATTGGTGACCAGAATTCGAGATCTATTACCAAATAAAACAAAAAAGTTATTATTACACTTATTACTAATGGAGTTGAGTATAGTTGAATTGTTGTGAAGATGCGTAGTTGCCCTGGTGTCCATATATCATTCTAAGTTTCCCGGATCTTGAAGATTTATAGAGCTAAAAGATTGAGGGAGCGAGGTGGCTTGATCCGTAGTGGGGGGTATGAAAAAATGGCAGTGTATGAGGCTGCATATTGGGCTGAACTGCAGAATACATGGCCTGAGGAGTTTGAGTTTCATTTTGTTGTGCCAGTTGGAGTTGTTAGGTGTCGAATTGGGCCAATAAGGATGTGGGATGTGATTAAATGAATTGTTTGACCACTTGGTCCATAGCTGAAGGTAAAGGAAGTAACCCACACTAAGGTGGGTAATACGTCTGCCAAGGAGAAGCTCCTCCCCAGCCGCCAGCGAAGGGAGAAGGACCTCCGCCGCTTGACCTGCCATGACCGCCACCTCGGCCAGATCAACCCCCTCTACCACGATGGTGGTTCCGACCACCACCCTTTCCGCTTTTTTGAGAGCCACCATGGTTTACATTTGGATTTCGGGTTTGATGTTCAACATTCAACATCGTAGGGGAAGATGAATGGTCTTGATGTGATGCCTATATATTGCGACTGTGTTCCTTATTGATTGATCGTTCTTGAAGTGTGAGAATTGACCACATCTCGAGAAAGGTTGGGAACGGTTTTGATGACAAATCGTGGTAACAATGTGAGCATATTTTTGAGACAATCCATCGAGGGTATATATGACTAAGTTTCTTTTAGGGACTAGGAACCCAATAATCCGTGATGGAGGAGTCTCTAATGGTGATGTTACGAAGCTCATCATCAATCTCCATGCTTTGATTCTTTGTTCTCATGAAAAAGGTTTTCGATAGCTTTCCATACTTGTGCAACAGTGACATCAGATGTGATGATAGACTAGAGTACCAATTGAGTGAGAGTGCCATATAACCTTTGCTTAACAATGTTATGAACTTCAATCCAGTTAGTGTCATTAGATTTTGGAGAAAACCCGTCAAGATGATTGTACACCGAGTAACCAATACAGTGGGGTTTAAACAAATCTTTCCAAGAATCATAGTTGAGTCGATCAAGATCTAGGAGGATAGGAACATAATATTTTATGCTCGTAGTTGATATGTTTTATTTGCACTAGTTTTTTATTTATAAAGTCCTACTTAATCTCAACTAGTCTTAAACACAAATAGGCAGTGCACCTTGTCGTGAAGTAATATAGTTTAAGGTAAGAAAAGGTGTCGAACACAGGGAACATGATGATTTAGATCAAATTATTCAAATGTTAATTAAATTAATAACAGTAAAGTAAAAGGTGGTTTTTGTTCAAAACAACTAAACTTGATTTAACTACAACAAACGAAAGTAAAAAACTAATTAGAAACAATATATAAGAAGTACTTCCACTAGAATACGAATCACCTAGTTTTTATGTTTGATTTATTATAAGTGCAATAGATTAATGAATTGATTACTGAATTGTAATATGACTAGTTTCCTTGATCGGATTACCTAGTACTAATAATTAATGAACAACTAACACAATGATCATGCAATTAGTGAATACATAGTTAATTAAATATATTCGAACTGTGAATGATATGATCTAGTGATTTCCTTTCAATGATCATGACAATCAATCTAAGCATAGCATGGATATATAATGCTATGTAACATAATCAAAGTCACCGATTAATATTATCTAACCCTAGGCTTATGATCAAAGTTCTAGTCATACAAACCTAATGATCACTGATTCATATGATTCAAGTACATCAAGATAGAATAATCATCTAATCCTAATAATACTCAGCAATAAACAATAAAAATCATAACTTTAACATGAAAGGTAAAACAATCAATCAAACACAAGTCAAAAACCAAATTCAATAATCCTACTAACGAAATGAAAGCATATCAACAAGGGTTCATCAACATCTAGTGAAAGTAAAGTTTTTACACCATATTCAATAAACTAAAACAGAAAAACATTACCAAACGATTGCGAGACACGATCATCAAGCAAACCTGAAATGAAATCTCAATACAATAGTGCTTGAATCGTCAAATCCTTACTCCAATTAGCTATCTAGCTTCGAATCCGACCCCAAAGGGTTCTTTGAAGGGTTTTTCTTCGTCAATAATTGCAGCCCTAAGGCCTCTACCTTCTGGAATAGACCTAATTTTTGGAATATATATACATGCCAAATTATGACCATCACACCATGGTTGGAGACCACTACGTCGTGGTCCTCGTGTTTATCCCGTATTCTCCAAGTCAGCATCAAGAATCACGAAGATTCCATTCACCGCGTCATGGTCATTGGGAATCAACATTTTCTCAAAACAAAAAAGTCGTCCAAAAGTTTTTCTAGATTTCAGATCATTTTGAATCTCATCAATCAGAGTTACGAGTCATGAGATATGACCAAAACACTGACGAGGGTTCAAGTCTTCAACAACATCGTTTTTTGTGTCTTTTTCAGCTCCATTCTGCTCCTTTTGCATCCCAGCTGTAATTGAACATTTTTAAACATATTAAGTATCATATATCTAAAAATATAACATTTTAATCAAATATATTAAGATAATGACCTAAAATATATAGTTAAATAAAGCCACATCAGTAATGATGTAGATTTTATCAGTGGGAGAGCGTTCGGGGTCAGAAGAATCTGAACCAGTGATCCAGTCATTGTTGATGAAGATGATGAGAACTTAACAAGCCAAATGATGAAGATAAAGATCAGTAGAAGAAGATAACATATCAGTTTAAGAAGAGAACAGGAATAGCAGAGACGATGGAAAAATACGTTGCTTTAGGATCGACTAGGGTTGATACCATGTTACAATCAAAAATTTCCCATGAACAATAATTGTATTTCATCCAAAATATATACATGATACATTTGTGGGCTACCATATACATACATTGGGCCTCGTAGGGTAAAAGGCTAACAAGATAAATATAATAAATAAATATACATAAAATAAATATACATAATACATGTATACGCTAACAAAAATGACCAATTTATAGCAACCTATCAATATAAACTTTTTTTGTAAAAAAAAAGGAGAGTAATTGGTTTGAAACTTTATGTAAGAAAGAGTTATTTGGTCCCGATAATAGTAGGTTTTCTAACTAAAATTTATATTGTATTGGTAGAAATGTTGTTTTCAAAACCAAAATAAATTGCTTTGGGTGTATATTATATATATTCTATTATATTAAATATATTGATCATTTCTTGAAATTTAAGAGGTACAAAAAATAAAACAATAGTTACAATCGTTTAATTCTAATCTCCCCGAAACTAATAATTAACCCTTAACAAAAATAAGAAAAACCCAACATACCAACATGGAAAGATGACCAGGAATTGATTTGAAATCCCGTATTCCCCAAAACTAAAACATTAAGTACAATAGTTTAATGCTAATCTCTCCCAAAACTAATAATTAATCATTTACTAAGTTTTCTTCGATAAATAATATCCTCATCTGTTCATGCGTAGCCTCCAGAATTCAGCAAAGATTCGTAGAGATAACAATAGCTTCGACGTCGACATCACATCGATTGCTTTCTCTTCTCAAAGGTAATCTTCTTCTCCACAAAAATTTGTACTTTTTCTTTTGTTGAAGCTTTAGTTTTGATAACCTGCAACTTAGCTTAATTTACAAGTCACTTTGGATTCGATCCTCTCTGTCTATATGTGTATGATCATAACTAGGTTTGTTTAAAACAAATAGACCATATTAAGAACCTTGTAAGCACAAGTTGTCCTGCTTCACGGGAAAAAAACTTTGAATCTCTAAGATCTTGAGTTTAAGATCAAATCTAGGTTTGTTACCTCATCTTCTACAACAAAAGTCCAACATTCATTATCCCCCCTAACCCCCCCCCCCCCCCCCCCCCCAAAAAAAAAGCTAACGTGTACATACATCTTTATTTCTAAACAAAGACAAAACTGCAAAACAATGGTCCCTGTGGTATGCATTTTTTGGGGTTTTAGTCCAAACCACGATTTTTTTGGTTTCGTGGTCCTTTTGGACTAGTTTATATGTGAAAATAGTCCCTCCGAAAATTAAAATGACTATAATACCCTTGGGGTATTTATTTTTCATTTTCTTTCATTTTTTTTTAAAATTTAATATTTATTTATTTATTTTAACAATTAAAAAATAATATAGGACCCACCTTTCTCTCTCTCTCTCTCTCTCTCTCTCTCTCTCTCTCTCTCTCTCTCCTGTACGAAGCCATTTCCCAGTTCATATTCTCCAACCAAAGAACATGATTGCAACCCTAAAACATTAATTATGTTCATAAACCAAAAATGATGAACGCCTCAATCAAATTGATTAGATAAATCAAAGATTTTTAAGTGGGTACTACTCATGGATAATACCTTACCTCCACAAACCAACTTCTGGTTCTTAACAACAAACCCCTTATAACTTTGAATTCGAAGGAAAAATCAGATCTTGGTTATGCACAGATAATAAAGGAAAAAAGGAGTCCTCAAAAAGTGGCTTAACAACAATAACACCAGCAGACGGCATCAGAGAGGTAGAATCCAAATCAGAGACCGGTTCTTCCTCATCCAAGACTCTTGATCGATCAAAAAGGAAAACGACAATAATGAGGTGGAGAATCGGAATTACAGCGGTCGCAAGAGGTGACGGGGTTGGTCAGAGATGACCGACGGAAGCAACAGCTGACAACGGCGGTGGTTCACAGCAGCGGCGATGATGGTGGCGGGGGCTGCTCCGACAACTTATGTTGCTTCGTTTTCTCCCTTTTTCGGTGAGCTCGACGAGAGGGAGGGTAGGGAGGAATGAGGGTTGTGTTCGGTGGTGATTTCTAATCGAGAGAGAGAGAGGTGGGACCTCTATTATTTTTTAATTGTTAAAATAAATAAATAAATATTGAATTTGTAAAAAATGAAAGAAAAATGAAAAATAAATACCAAAAGGGTATTATAGTAATTTTAATTTTCGGAGGGACTATTTTCACATACAAACTAATCTAGAAGGACCACAAAGCCAAAAAGTAGTACCTTGGACTAAAACCCCAAAAAATTGCATAATACAGGGACCATTTTTGCAGTTTTGTCCTAAACAAACCTAAGATGTTAGTGAATTTATATTAATTTTTTTTATTAATTTAATTAGTTGATTAAATCTTTGGATCTTATTTCAGGGAGTAATTTACTCTAAAGTGATGATTAAGTTGCATATATATATATATATATATATATATATATATATATATATATATATATATATATATATATATATATATATAGTGTTATGAATTAAGCGTAATTAATGTAAGTATAAATCAAACCAAACTAGTAAACTTTGATAAGAACTTTAATTGAGAAGAAAGAATATTTAGAGAGAATATGAAAGTTATATCTCTTATAACTTTTGGTGTATCACATTCTTTACAATGGAGGGGTATTTATACTACAAATTTTACTAACATATAATTGTAACTAGTTAGAAATGTTGACAAATGTACCATGCACCAATTATTATGTCATCCACCAATTATTTAAAACACCACCAATTATTTACAACACTCCCCCTTGGATGACATCATTTTAGCGTTCAACTTTGACGTACTGCCTCATTAAAAACCTTGCTAAAGAAAACCCAGTGGGAAAAAAACTTTAGCGAAGGGGAAAAGAGTGTAGTGTATAGTTGACTCCCCCTTATTTAGACACCCGTCACATTATATTCTATGCACATGTCGCATTCCGATGCCATGGACATGGTTCCTGAAGATTGCAGTAGGAAGTGCCTTCGTAAAAAGGTCTGCTGCATTGGTACTGGATTGAATATATTTGATTTCAACTTGATGGTTCTTTATAAGCTCTTGAGTGTACTCAAAAAACTTTGGAGGTATATGTTTTGTCCTGTCGCTCTTGATATATCCCTCTTTCATTTGAGTGACACATGCTGAGTTATCTTCATAAATTAAAGTTGGACATATATCCTTTTCAAGTCCACATGAAGTTAAAACTAGTTGTGTCATCGATCTTAACCATGTACATTCTCTACTAGCTTCATTTAGTGCAATTACTTCAGCATGATTTGAGGATGTGGCAACAAGTGTTTGCTTTTGAGAACGCCAGGAAATTGCAGTACCTCCATTCATGAATACATATCCAGTTTGAGATCTAGCTTTATGAGGATCAGACAAATAACCTGCATCTGCATAACCAATCAAGCCTTGTTTTGAATTGTTAGGGTAAAATAACCCTAAATCACTAGTTCCTCGAAGGTATCGAAAAATATGTTTGATTCCATTCCAATGTCTTTTTGTTGGGGCTGAACTAAATCTTGCTAGCAAGTTTACAGCGAAAGAAATGTCAGGTCTAGTACAATTGGTAAGATACATAAGAGCTCCAATTGCATTTAGATATGGTACTTCTGAACCTAGGACTTCTTCATTTTCTTCGCATGGACGAAATGGATCCTTGTCAATATTTAATGATCTAACAACCATTGGAGTGCTTAAAGGATTTGCATTTTCCATATTGAAACGTTTCAAGACTCTTTCTGTGTAATTTGATTGATGCACAAGTATTCCGTTAGGCATATGCTCAATCTGTAAACCAAGACAATATTTGGTTTTTCCAAGATCTTTCATTTCAAATTCTTTCTTTAAAAGTTC
Organism: Lactuca virosa; assembly: GCF_052849685.1. Taxonomy (NCBI): domain Eukaryota; kingdom Viridiplantae; phylum Streptophyta; class Magnoliopsida; order Asterales; family Asteraceae; genus Lactuca; species Lactuca virosa. The sequence goes on from NC_136430.1 coordinate 354,128,174, forward strand.
AATGTGACATCCCCTAATTTCTCGGCCAGAAAAGACCGATTTAATTTATGCTTTTTAAAATAAAATCAGAGAAATCTTTTTAAAAGATGTTGCGGAATTGGTCCCCAAAACAAAACATGATAAAAGTTTGTCAAAACCTTTCTTTAAGAAATATATAATTTCCTTTTATATCAAAACCTCGGGATATCATGTTCCGATACAGATCAAAAGCATAAACAAGACATTATAAGCCTTACAACAGTTATCTATAACTACTGGCCTATAATCCAAAAATCACTCATCATCATCATCCGACTATGCTCGGGGTCCACTACCTGTAAAGCTGAGTGGGTCAGGCTTGGAAGCCTGGTGAGCATATAGGGTTTTCAACCCACAATAAATGAATTTACTGTACTTAAACATCAATCAATCAACCAAATTACCCCAACCCCATTATCTTATTAATTTCTTAAGGGTTTACCCTAAGATTAAACTATCACTCATTCCTAAGGATTCATCCTAAGGAATAGGCACAAGGTCACACCATCACCAGGGTTTATACAACAGGCACTAAGTCCATAGCTGCCAAGGTTTATTCAACATGTGCTAAGTCCATAGCTCTCATTTATCGACAATATTATTTACAGGTATTCCCCCCTGCAATACATGTCAATGGGTTTTTAGAGTACATCAAATGAACATATAGTTCATTACACCTACAGGTTGCAGGCCTGCTAGTGTTCCACCGACTGTCTAGAATAGTCCATGGTTGTCATCCATACTCTGTTGAATGACGGGGGTCAACATTTTGGGTAAGTGATTCTCTCAAATTTCACCACTCACCCTCAACTCATGATCAATATTATTGATCATCTCCTTTATCCAACTCACCTTTCATCACACCCACTATTTCTTCTACCCATGTTTTACCCAACATTTTTGTAGATAAAAATACATATACAGTTTAAATTATTTAAAAACATGTATAAATCACACCTTCAACATCCAACTCAAATAAACAAACAATAAATATTCACACAGCACGTATTTTATGTAAAATACTTCATATCTATGTGTAAGGTGAAAGTAACTACACACTCACCTGATTTAATGAAATTCGGGCAGCAATTCGTTTCCTAAAACGATCGTTTCTAATAAAATCGGGAGTTTTATTGAGAAACCGGGCTCTGCGAAGGGTCGGGCTTCGAAACCGAAAAGGTAAATTTTCCGGGCTTCTCGGGCACTTCGTAGCGTATTCCGGGTGTTAGAATCGATACCGGGGCTTCGGGGGATATCAAAATGGTGAAAATATTGAAAAAGGGGGTGAAAATGGCAATTTCTCAAAATTACCCGAGAAGGCTCGCAGGCCTTCTATTTATAGGGCGAGGTTCGGTGGTCGGTCGAGAAGGCGAGTCAGCAGCGAGGACACGCGGCTCGGTCTTCGCGAGGGCAGGTGGTGCGCATGCGAGGTGCCAGCGCTTCGGACGAGCCTCGTCACCGGGTGACTAAGTTGCTTCGGACACGGGGCTGCACACGCGTCGGATGTGCGAGGGCCGAGACTTTGGTCGAATCCGGAAGCGACACGCCTCGCCAGCTGGTCGGATGACTCAGCAATTTCGGACACGTGGCACACTACAAGCGAAGGTGACGTGGCCGAAGCCACCTATGCGAAATTTCTCGGTTTTCGCGCCAAAACTTCTAAAATCCATAACTTTCGCATACGAGCTCCGTTTTTGAAGTTCTTTATATGCACGCGTAGGTAAAATTACGCTCTACAACTTCCGTTTAGACTTAGTCGGCTAGTTTTGAATTTAATTTTTATATTATTATTTTTAACAGACCGGGACAGGAAATCCGTTAAAAATTCATAACTTCTTCATCCGACATCCGTTTTCGTCAGACTTTTTACCGTTGTGCTACTAATGACGAGACCTTCGATTCTCGTTTAGGTCGTGTCGGCTAAAAATCACTCGATCTAAAATTCGAGTTTTTAGCTGTCTACTGCTAAGCTGAAACTTCGAAAAATCATAACTTCCTCATACGAAGTCAGATTTGGGTGTTCTTTTTATACCTACTCTCGGTTTAACGAACACTACAAGTTTCGTTTAGATCGCTAAGGATAAAAAGTAGTTTATCAAAAACTCACTTTTTACGACATTCGGCACCGTGCCGGTTTATCGCGAAACTTCGACATGTCATAACTTCTTCGTTATAACTCGGATTTCGGCATTCTTTATATATCTGTAATCCTTGTCACGCCCACCACAAGTTTCTTAATAGATATCGGCTTTATCTAAAATTTAATTTTTGACGCTCATTTTTATTCTTAATTAATTAAACCCTAATAATTAAGCATAAAACACATAATTCACATAATATTCACATAATTCCTTTTCATTTTATCTAAATGAGTTACAAACGTTAACCTAGACCATTATGTCAATATTAATGCCTAGCCTAGAAACACGGGCGTTACAACACTCTCCCCCTTAGGATGATTCCGTCCCGGGAATCACACAACGACAAACAACTACGGGTAGCGACTCACCATGTCACTTTCCGTTTCCCAGGTGGGATTTGGCCCATTTATATGTTTCCAACGCACAAGCACTAAATCGACTATCTTACGTTACAACTTCTTAGTCTTACGGTCAACGATTGCCTCAGGTTCTCCAATTAACCTCTTGCTCTCATCCAACCTTAATTCAGAAATGGGAATTATGTCGGGCACACCTCCCGTGAACTTCCTCAAATAACACACATGAAATGTGTTATGAATACCCTCCAGTTCTTCCTGTAATTCTAGCTTGTAAGCTTGATTCCCGATCCTCCGAAGAACTTTAAATGGTCCAATAAACCTTGGACTCAACTTTCCCCTTCTACCAAACCTTATAAGTCCCTTCCACGACGAGACTTTAAGTAAAAACCGAATCTCCAACTTCGAATGATATCGGTTGTCTTTTCTTGTCAGCATAGCTCTTTTGAGCAGCTAACATCCTTTCCCTAATCACTTTCAACTTTCCAGCAGTCTGATGGACTATTTCAAGTCCCATAAGCTGCTTTTCCCCAGCTTCCAGTCAACATGACGGCATTCAACACTTTTCCCCATACAAAGCGTGATAAGGTGCCATATTGATGCTTGAGTGGAAACTATTACCCTAGAAAAATTCTACTAAAGGCAAATGTTCATCCCAGTTACCTTGGAATTCTAGGGTACAGGTTCTCAGCATATCCTTCAACGTTTGAATCGTTTATTCGCTCTGACCATCGGTTTGCGGATGGTAAGCCGTATTCAAACACAACTTGGTACCCAATTCCTCTTACAGACTCCTCCAACACCTTGAGGTAAAACGGCTGTTACGATCGAATACAATCGTTAACGGAACACCGTGAAGCCTCACAATTTCTTTCACATAAGAATTCGCAAGTATATCCATAGACCATTTCTCGTTGGCTGCTAAGAAATGCGCACTCTTAGTGAAGCGATCAACGACCACCTAAATCATGTCGTGACCGTTCCTTGTTCTGGGCAGTTTAGTCACAAAATCCATAGTGATGTCTTTCCATTTTCCCATGGGTATAGGCAAAGGTTCTAAACTCCCATATGGTTTCTGATGTTGTGCCTTAACCCTACCACAAGTTACACACTCGTCCACATACTTTGCAACATCGAGCTTCATCGTCGGCCACCAGTAATAGGGTTTTAGATCCCTATACATTTTCATACTACCAGGATGAATCGAGTACATGGTTTTGTGAGCTTCTTCCATCAGAAGACCTCTTACTCCTCCCACCTTAGGTACCCAAATCCTATCTTTGAATACCTTCAGTCCTTGACCGTTTGTATCAAACACCAACGTTTTGCCCAAACGTTCCTCCTTTCGGTCATTTCTCTCTAAAGCTTCCTCTTGAGCTTTCTTTATACTTTCCACAACTGTCGAGACAACTTCAATTCTCAATGCTCTTGGCCTTTTCTTTTCAAGATTTACCTTCCGACTGAGAGCATTAGCAACAACATTTGCTTTACCAGGGTGGTAAAGTATCTCACAGTCGTAGTCCTTGAGTAACTCTAGCCAGCGCCGTTGCCTCATGTTCAAATCCTTCTCCATATATTTAAGGCGAACACTACCGCTGCCAACTCCAGACCATGAGTGGGGTAGTTCTTTTCATGCCCTTTCAATTGCCTCGATGCATACGCTATCATTTTATCCCTTTGGGTCAGAACACAACCTAACCCAACTCCAGAGGCATTACTATAAAATGTGAAGTCATCAACTCCTTCAGGTAACGAAAGAATCGGTGCTTCACACAACTTCTTATTTGACTTCTCAAAGCTTCCTATGCTTCTTATTCCAAGTATAGACAGCTCCTTTGTGGGTCAAAGCTGTCAATGGAGTCGCGATCGAAGAAAAGCCTTGGATAAATTAGTGATAATATCCAACTAATCCTAAAAAGCTTCAGATCTCCATAGGACTTTCAATCGTAACCTTCGAGTTACAAAATAAATCCTTATTGAGGACTCCTTCTTCTTCTTAGAATAAGTATTTTCCTTCGTTTATTGTAACAGACCGATGGGTCATGTTCTAATGATCTCTCATTGTATGCTGCACTACTTAGACTCAGATCTCCTAGGGACAAATTTCGGAGCAAACTATACCTTCCTTCATGTTCTAATGTGATACAATCACATTTCAACATGTATCATTTCTAACTACCAACTTCTTTAACAATGAGTGCGATACTTCTATTGATCGCTTTGATCATTTCTCACTTCAATCTTCTGGCTTAAGTCAAATACTACATCGAAATTGGTTCTCTGAACCACATAATAAACTCATCTTAGTTGGACTCGATTCGATATCACCTCTTAGGTCGGAATAACAATCATCTTCTTAGTCATTACCGAAACGATGGTAACGACAGACTAGAATAAGACGGAATTAATTACTAGCTCCTTGGTAACCTTGTGACTTTCCCTGATCCAAGTGTGAGTCTTGTGCTTGCAGTAGTATAGATCTCTACTACTATTCACACCTACTCATACTCGTCCCAAGTACTGTCTCGCAGTCCCCAAGTCCTAAAATCACAAAACAATTTAACACACACGAATGTGTCCAATTAATCATAAAATTTTCCTAGACTCTACTAGGACTTCTTCCATACGTATCTTCAATCATCAATTCTGCTTCAAATTGGTTGGTGATGGAAATTCCAGACGATGGAATAACTTCAAGAATTACACCAACCATTCCATCATCCTGCCAATCGAAGGTGTACTTCAGACGTACCGTACCCCTCTAAACGTTCTGTTATTTTATTAGACATATTCTAAAGGCAAGATACCACTCTTATGATATCTTCTGATAGGTATCATTCACTATCATAAGCTTTTCATTTCCTCCATCTACTCCATTCTCTACGAGTCTCACCATAACGTTTTGTACACCCAAACAGACGTTCAGTGTATGGGGCGAGAATTTAAGATAGGAAATCTTTATTTACGATAGACGTATAAATCTCCTTATCACTTCGAAACGTTTACATGTTAGTTCTAATCTCGTAATCATACGCTTAGAATCCTACACACATAAGGTTTCCAGATCCGGTCGGCAACAGACCATAGATCCGAACAAATAATAGCATCATTATAGCTATAACACAAAACATTTAGCACATAAAAGCATTTTAGGCATCCTTCTTAAAATAAACTAGTGCTCGTGTCAATTTAGGTGTACTACCTAAAATATAATAGACACACTCAACTCACAATCATCGCTTAGCATTCTAATTTTAAGTCTAGAAATCCTACAATTTTCCTAGTTCGCTTAAACTAATGCTCTGATACCAACTGTGATATCCCCTAATTTCTCGGCCAGAAAATACCGATTTAATTTATGCTTTTTAAAATAAAATCAAAGAAATCTTTTTAAAAGATGTTGCGGAATTGGTCCCCAAAACAAAACATGATAAAAGTTTGTCAAAACCTTTCTTTAAGAAATATATAATTTCCTTTTATATCAAAACCTCGGGATGTCATGTTCCGATACAGATCAAAAGCATATACAAGACATTATAAGCGTTACAATAGTTATTTATAACTACTGGCCTATAATCCAAAAATCACTCATCATCATCATCCGACTATGCTCGGGGTCCACTACCTGTAATATATAAAAAGCTGAGTGGGTCAGGCTTGGAAGCCTGGTGAGCATATAGGGTTTTCAACCCACAATAAATGAATTTACTGTACTTAAACATCAATCAATCAACCAAATTACCCCAACCCCATTATCTTATTAATTTCTTAAGGGTTTACCCTAAGATTAAACTATCACTCCTTCCTAAGGATTCATCCTAAGGAATAGGCACAAGGTCACACCATCACCAGGGTTTATACAACAGGCACTAAGTCCATAGCTGCCAAGGTTTATTCAACATGTGCTAAGTCCATAGCTCTCATTTATCGACAATATTATTTACAGGTATTCCCCCCTGCAATACATGTCAATGGGTTTTTAGAGTACATCAAATGAACATATAGTTCATTACACCTACAGGTTGCAGGCCTGCTAGTGTTCCACCGACTGTCTAGAATAGTCCATGGTTGTCATCCATACTCTGTTGAATGACGGGGGTCAACATTTTGGGTAAGTGATTCTCTCAAATTTCACCACTCACCCTCAACTCATGATCAATATTACTGATCATCTCCTTTATCCAACTCACCTTTCATCACACCCACTATTTCTTCTACCCATGTTTTACCCAACATTTTTGTAGATAAAAATACATATACAGTTTAAATTATTTAAAAACATGTATAAATCACACCTTCAACATCCAACTCAAATAAACAAACAATAAATATTCACACAGCACGTATTTTATGTAAAATACTTCATATCTATGTGTAAGGTGAAAGTAACTACACACTCACCTGATTTAATGAAAATCGGGCAGCAATTCGTTTCCTAAAACGATCGTTTCTAATAAAACCGGGAGTTTTTTTGAGAAACCGGGCTCTGCGAAGGGTCGGGCTTCGAAACCGAAAAGATAAATTTTCCGGGCTTCTCGGACACTTCGTGGCGTATTCCGGGTGTTAGAATCGATACCGGGGCTTCGGGGGATATCAAAATGGTGAAAATATTGAAAAAGGCGGTGAAAATGGCAATTTCTCAAAATTACCCGAGAAGGCTCGCATGCCTTCTATTTATAGGGCGAGGTTCGGTGGTCGGTCGAGAAGGCGAGTCAGCAGCGAGGACATGCGGCTCGGTCTTCGCGAGGGCAGGTGGCGCGCATGCGACGTGCCAGCGCTTCGGACGAGCCTCGTCACCAGGTGACTAAGCTGCTTCGGACACGGGGCTGCACACGCGTCGGATGTGCGAGGGCCGAGACTTCGGTCGAATCCGGAAGCGACACGACTCGCCAGCTGGTCGGATGACTCAGCAATTTCGGACACGTGGCACACTACGAGCGAAGGTGACGTGGGTGAAGCCACCTATGCGAAATTTCTCGGTTTTCGCGCCAAAACTTCTAAAATCCATAACTTTCGCATACGAGCTCCGTTTTTGAAGTTCTTTATATGCACGCGTAGGTAAAATTACGCTCTACAACTTCCGTTTAGACTTAGTCGGCTAGTTTTGACTTTAATTTTTATATTATTATTTTTAACAGACCGGGACAGGAAATCCGTTAAAAATTCATAACTTCTTCATCCGACATCCGTTTTCGTCAGACTTTTTACCGTTGTGCTACTAATGACGAGACCTTCGATTCTCGTTTAGGTCGTGTCGGCTAAAAATCACTCGATCTAAAATTCGAGTTTTTAGCTGTCTACTGCTAAGCTGAAACTTCGAAAAATCATAACTTCCTCATACGAAGTCAGATTTGGGTGTTCTTTTTATACCTACTCTCGGTTTAACGAACACTACGAGTTTCGTTTAGATCGCTAAGGCTAAAAAGTAGTTTATCAAAAACTCACTTTTTACGACATTCGGCACCGTGTCGGTTTATCGCGAAACTTCGACATGTCATAACTTCTTCGTTATAACTCGGATTTCGGCATTCTTTATATATCCGTAATCCTTGTCACGCCCACCACAAGTTTCTTAATAGATATCGGCTTTATCTAAAATTTAATTTTTGATGCTCATTTTTATTCTTAATTAATTAAACCCTAATAATAAAGCATAAAACACATAATTCACATAATATTCACATAATTCCTTTTCATTTCTTCTAAATGAGTTAAAAAGGTTAACCTAGACCATTATGTCAATATTAATGCCTAGCCTAGAAACACAGATGTTACATTCAATCACTTCAAGGATTTCTTTATTCGTTCCAATGATGTTCAGATCATCAACATAGACTACTATGATCACATATCCAGATGTTGTATTCTTAATAAATACACATGGACAAATAGTGTTATTTTTATAACCTTTAGTTTTCAAATAATCGCTTAAACGATTGTACCACATTCGCCCAGATTGCTTTAAACCATACAAAGATCTTTGTAATTTTATAGAATACATTTCTTTGGGTTTTGCACTTAACGCTTCAGGCATTTTAAATCCTTCAGGGATTTTCATATAGATATCCCTATCAAGTGATCCATACAAGTAAGCTGTAACAACATCCATAAGTCGCATCTCTAAATTTTTAGATACTGCCAAGCTGATTAAATATCTGAAAGTGGTTGCATCCATTACTGGTGAATAAGTTTCTTCATAATCAATTCCAGGTCTTTGAGAGAAACCTTGAGCAACAACCCTGGCCTTGTATCTTACAATTTCGCCTTTCTCATTTCTTTTTCATACGAAGATCCATCTATATCCTAATGGTTTCAAAACTTCTGGTGTGAGGATAATGTTCCCAAAAACCTTTCTTTTGTTAAGAGAATTTAATTCAACTTGCATAGCTTCCTTCCATTTAGCCCAATCATTTCTTCTTTGACATTGAATGACAGATTGTGGTTCGGGATCATCATTCATAATATCACATGCAACTGAATAAGAAAATATTGCACCTATATTGTCAGTTTCATTTTGGTCACATATTATATTTGTCTGACCATAATTTAATGCATCATCCTCCTTTCCTGGGGGAATTTGAATAATTCGTGTTTCTCCAGGAACACTTTCATCGTGATCTAGTGCATTTTCTGCTCCTCTTCTTTTTCGTGGGTTCTTATCCTTAGAACCAAATGGCCTTCCACGCTTCAGGCGTGTTTTAGACTCTTGAGTGACTTTATCATCAGATTGTCCATGTGGAATGTCAATTCGAGCTGGAACATTGACAGCTGGTATATATGATTTAGTCACCCTTTTTGTGTCAGTAAATGCATCAGGTAATTGATTTGCCATTTCTTGGAAATGCATTATCTTTTGAACTTCCATGTCACATTGCTTTATGCGAGGGTCAAGATATGATAAAGTAGGCTCATGCCATGACACATCCTTTTCCAGAATCTTCTTTTCTCCACCTAATGATGAGAAATTTGCCTCATCAAATTGACAATCTGCTAGGCGTGCTGTGAAAACATCACCTGTTAATGGTTCAAGATATCTTATAATAGGGACTGACTCATAACCAACCTATATTCCCAACTTTCTTTGAGGACCCATTTTCGTCCGTTGAGGTGGTGCAATAGGGACATATACTGCACACCCAAAAATTCTCAAATGGGATATATTTGGCTCTTGACCGAAAGCAAGTTGTAGTGGAGAATATACATGATATGAACTTGGTCTCATGCGTATCAATGATCCATCATGTAAGATTGCATGGCCCCAGACAGAAACAAGAAGTTTGGTCCTCATTATCAATGGTCTAGCTATTAGCTGGAGACGTTTAATCAGTGATTCAGCTAAACCATTTTTTGTGTGTACATGAGCAACTGGATGCTCAACAAAAATTCCTACAGACATACAATAGTCATTAAATGCTTGTGAAGTAAATTCACCAGCATTATCAAGTCTCACTCTTTTGATAGTATAATCAGGGAAATGTGCCCTTAAGTTAATAATTTGGGCAAGAAACTTTGCAAATGCCATATTACGAGTTGATAATAGGCAAACATGAGACCATTTGTTGGATGCATCTATTAAGACCACAAAGTATCAAAATGGTCCAAATGGTGGGTGAATTGGTCCACATATATCACCTTGAATTCTTTCTAGAAATCTAGGTGACTCCCTTTCAACTTTCATTGGAGAGTGTTTTATAATTAACTTTCCAAGGGAACAAGATGTACATGGTTTAATGCTATTGGATTGAGGGAACTTTTGGTCCTTCAATGGATGCCCATGTGTATTCTCAATTATCCTTCGCATCATTGTTAATCCTGGGTGGCCCAACCTATCATGCCATAAACTGAATGTCCAAGGATCACAATGTTTTCCTTCGACTACCATATTTGATTCAATCATATGTATATATGTATAATGCAGACCTGAATCAAGTGTTGGTAGTTTTTCAAGTACATGGTTTGTGTCTATAATATACATATATTTCTTATTTTCAATGGTCACAGTTTTTGTGTCATATCCTTTGAAATATATGTCATTGAAACTTAATAAGTTTCTATTAGACTTTGGAGAAAATAAGGCATTTTCTATACAAAAGCTTGTACCATTTGGTAATATAAAATGGGCTTTCCCGGTTCCCTCTATCAAGTCTGCAGGACCTGATAATGTATGTATGACTGTTTTTGTTGGTACTAATTCTGAAAAATATTTCTTTGATTTCAGAATAGTATGTGTACTACCACTATCTGCTATACAAAGATCTCCAATCTTTTCTTGGTGTTGTGCTCCAGTTGGACTCATATTAAACTTCACATATAAAAGGAATAATAAGTGAATAAACATAATCATAATTATTATTAAAAATAAAGTTCATTTATTGTAGGAAAGACATTACATGAAAAACAAACGAAGGAAAAACAGTTTTACTAGAACAATAATAGATTTTTTTTAGTTTATGTCTTCCATGTCATTGCAGAAATCAGCAACATTTAGCGGAGTGAATTCAACATTATCAATGAGGTTTGCTTCTTTTCCTTTTCCTTTAATCGACTCTTGATAAAGTTAACAAAGATGTGCAGGTATGCGACAGGTCCTTGACCAATGGCCTGTGCTACCACATCTATAACATGAACCATCAGATTTTTGTGATGTCTCAGTGTCATGCCTTGCCACTTTGGCCTTATCTTGTGTGTGGACATTGTTTCTTTTTGAATATTGGTAATTATTTCTTTTCTGGCCACGACCACGATTATTACCTTGTCCACAACCAGAATTATGGTTCTGATTATGGCTTTGGTTTCGATTAAAATAGCCACAGCCTCGTCCTCGACCACGACCTCGCCCTCGTCCACGTGTATTGTTTCGATGACCATCAATATTTGTAGCATTTGCTTCAGGAAGTGCTACTGATCCCGTTGGACGAGATTCATGGTTTTTCATCAAGAGTTCATTGTTTTGCTCTGCAACGAGCAAACATGCATTCAATTCAGAATATCTTGTGAAATTTTGCATCCGATATTGTTGCATCAAAGTAATGTTTGTTGCATGAAATGTTGAGTAAGTTTTCTCCAACATATCTTCATCAGTAACCTCTTGTCCACAATACTTGAGTTGTGAACATATTCTGAACAAAGCTGAGTTGTATTCATTTACTTTCTTGAAGTCTTGAAACCTTAGTGTTCTCCATTCATCTCTAGCATTTGGAAGTATAACTTCCTTTTGATGATCAAATCTTTCTTTCAAAAGATTCCAGAGAATACTTGGATCAGTAACATCAAGATATTCAAATCTCAACATTTCATCAATATGTTTACGAAGGAAAACTTGTGCTTTTGCTTTGTCTTGTGCCAAGCAATTATTAAATTCATATATAGTATTTGAGATACCCATGGATTCAAGATGCATTTTTACATCTATCATCCATGGCACATAGTTTTTCCCACTAACTTCAAGTGCTGCAAACTCGAGCTTTGCAATGTTGGACATAATGTAACTATAAACTTTAAACAAAATAAAAATTAAAATTAAAATCCATTTATTTCAATAAATATTACACAAAAAAGAAGCGGTAAAGCTAACATTGCATACAAGCCTAAAAGTAGATGAAATTCCATATTATCTTCGATGTTAAGGATTGGGATGAAAAGTAACATGACTATTATAGTCATGATTATCACAAAAGGATGAATCATCTTGAAGCTTGATTTCTTGAAATTGATTTATTTGATACAAGAGAGAAAAATTTGTTATGGGTAAAATAAGCAGGGTAAAGATGTTTATTTATGGTAAAAAAATATAGCCGTTGTTTTTGCTGTTTATAACCGTTGCATATATATTCCCGTTGTGTATATGTGTATATGTATTTTATAAATCATGTAATAAGACTTATAACTAATACATAACTTTACTAATTAGAAACATAAATAAATATTAGTAAATGTTAAAATAAAATTATGAAGAGTATCTAAAATATAAATAAACATTGACATGTATAAATAAATATAATTTAAATGTTAGTATGTTCAAATAAAAGTTAGTAGCATAATATAAATGTTAATATGCATAAATAAAAGTTAGTTGCATAATGTAAATGTTAGTTTGCATAAATAAAAATTAGTTGCATAATGTAAATGTTAGTATAAAAATTAGAATACATAAAGAAATGTTAGTATAAGAAATAAAAATTGTTAGTAGTCCATAATTTCCATAATGTATAAGTTTCATTAATTCATTAGTATTATTATTATTTTAATATGATTGAGGTTTTTATAATTAATAGTGTTTTTAATAAGTAATACATACCTTGATTAAGATAGATGTGATTTTCCACTTGTTTAATAACCTTGATTAGAGCTTTCGTGCTGATAACATGTTATGAATTAAGCGTAATTAATGTAACTATAAATCAAACCAAACTAGTAAACTTTGATAAGAACTTTAATTGAGAAGAAAGAATATTTAGAGAGAATATCAAAGTTATATCTCTTATAACTTTTTGTGTATCACATTCTTTACAATGGAGGGGTATTTATACTACAAATTTTACTAACATATAATTGTAACTAGTTAGAAATGTTGACAAATGTACCATGCACCAATTATTATGTCATCCACCAATTATTTACAACACCACCAATTATTTACAACATATATATATATATATATATATATATATATATATATATATATATATATATATATATATATCACCTGCCTCTTTACCTTTATTGAATGCAATTGCTGGAGAAATGTTTAGTTTATTTATTAGGTGGAAGTTTTTATTTACTTTTTGGTTTTCACTTGGTTCTTAAAATGCATGGATACAAGGAAAAAAAATCTATGTATTAGATAGAATATAGGGTTAAATGGATTTATGTAATGAATTGCTTTATTTCTCAATTTATGCAGTTAAGTGTTTTTTTGTTATAAATGCACTATGACTCGTCAACTTTGTCATTCTTCTTCTCCAAATTCACAATCGACATCCTATTTTGTTAGTAAACATGCTAAATATGATTACTAAGAAGGTTTGGTATATTATTGTTGAAAATTACCTTTTTACTTACAAAAAAACCTCGCCTATTTTGTAAGTAAACAACTGATTGTTTCATCTATTGGAACAAACTAAAATACCAGAATAACATTATCTAAATCCTAAAAACGATTGGATACCACAATGTTTCTAAAGTTGGGTTTTGTCGGTCACCTGTCACATGGTTAAACGGACAACAATACACAAAAATCTTGAATGTTTTATTAAAAAAATACATTATGGGACAATATGAAACAAAACTAACTTTTTATACCAATATGAAAAAGAAAATACATTGTTGGCTTTTTGATTCGGGTAGTTAGTAAATTTGTTCGGGGAAGAAATCAAATTGTTAAAATTTTTAGTTTAAAAGTATGTTGATGTCATAAAACAACAATTGATTTTAAAGATGCTATTTTTTATGCTATATATATTGTATGTACATCATAGGTTATTGAACTTGTTATAATTATTCTAATTTAGTTATTTCCAAATTGATTATCACATGCATTCGTAAATTTGATTAGGTCACCCCTTAGTGCCATGAATTTGCATAGTTTTTGAAACGTGCTTTCAAAAGTAAAAAAAAATTGTCTCATTTCCTCAATGTTACGTAGTTGAATTAAGTCGAGTAGACACAATGCCCAAGTTACTCCACATTAGATGAGCATCATTTAGCATACTGATTTTCGAAAGTCGAACCCCACTCAAATTTAAATTTAGTGAGCATAATGTTTTAGGTAAAGTGACAAATAACCAATAAAATTTAACCCTAACTATAAATCAAACCATAAAAAGTCAAGCGAACCTACACTAAACGAAATTCATACGGTTTTAGCCCATGATTTCAGAAATCAAACTCAGAAAAACAAAATTCATTGTAATAAACATGATTAAACTAAGGTAGAAAATCGTAAATAAGGGTTGTATTGCCTTAATGCTCTCAATTCCCAAGCTATGATCGACTTCTTCACTTCCAAGCTTCAAAACAGATACTTGGCCTTCAAAAATCGACAGTAACTTCCAGCAAAAGTTATAATTTCGGAGGAGAATGACTTTATTTATACTTTTCCCGAAAATAGATCACCACGACGTGGTAAGACCACCACATCGTGGTCTTCGTGGTTATCCTGTATTTAACAAGTCTTCTAGATCAACCGGGACAGTCCAAAACGACATGTCATGGTCAAGTCACCACGACGTGGAGAGCATATTTTTTCTTCATTTTTAGACTTGATTCAAACTCTTAGCTTCCAGCCTTCAGCTTCCAGCTTCCAGCTTCCTTTTTGCTCGAAGAGTGTCTTTTACCCCTACAACACAATATAAAGCAAATTAAGTACCTTTTGTTCTATAAAGGGCATAAAAATAATTAGAAATATTAAGATATGATGTAAAATTATATGTATAGATATGCACATTTATAATTTGGGAGGAGAATGGCTTGTATTTATACTTTTCCCGAAAACAGATCACCACGACGTGGTAAGTCCACTACATCGTGGTCTTCGTGGTTATCCCGTATTCAACAAGTCTTCTAGATCAATCAGCAGTAAAAAATGCCACGTCGTGGAGAGTATCTTTTTTTTCTTCATTTTAAGACTTGATTCAAACTCCTAGCTTCCAGGTTCCAGCTTCCTTTTTGATCCAAGCATGTCTTTTACCCCTACAACACAATATAAAGCAAATTAAGTACCTTTTGTTCTATAAAGGGCATAAAAATAATTAGAAATATTAAGATATGATGTAAAATTATATATATATATATATATATATATATATATATATATATATATATATATTTGCACATATCATCTAGTTGTGGTCCTAGGGTAGAATCTTTTATTCAATACTCTATTTGATCCTGGATTGTGTATAATTTGCATGCATAAGGAAACCGGAAGTGAGAGTAGAAGTTCGTAGCATGGTAATAGCAAGTGAGTGTGGTATGTCCTTTGTTTGTTTTATGGCTTGGAGTGTTACTGCACGAATGTTGCTTGCTTTGTTCTTTGTGGAACTCTTAGTAATGTGAGTTAACTATTAAGTGAATATGTTAAGCCACATGTTGCACATGTTAAATAATCTGAAACATCCCGAAAATGCGACCTGAAAATTTGATTTTTAATTTAATAAAATCAATATTCCAAAAACAACATCAATACAATCCCAATAAAAAAAGGGTATCAAACATCATCTTAAATCGGAGTAAAACACAAAAAGCGGAACTAGGTGGTGTGTGTTGTGCAATCATCCCGAGCCCTTCCCTTTGGAAATAGAAGTATCAAAAACATAAACTAAAAACCGTAAGCACAAAGCACAGTGAGTTCCCCAAACTACCCCATACCATACATAATAAATCACATACTGGGCCCCCGCCCGATGTCGAGTCCCACTCGGCTTCGGGCCCCGCCCGATATCGAGTCTCACTCGGCTTCGGGCCCCGACCGGCATCGTGCGCTACTCGGTATAAAGATATGTTATTCTTAGGCCCCGCCTGAGATCGGGCCCCGCCCAGTATACACATAGAAAAATATCACATAATCATACTAACACATACAATGATCATAAAACAATAGCATACGATACAGTTATCGGGCCTCGCCCGACATCGAGCCCCGCCTTGTATACATACCAGCACATATCACATGCAAGGGTCACACAGACTCCTAACATCCTAACATAAACAACAATGGCTATCATTTCTGCCTTAGACCTGTTGGGTTTTATGTACTCTAACATTCCTATGGTGCACATACAACCCTAATGCTTTGGATCTAAATTTTCTCTAATTATACATGCAACATTGTTTTTCCAAAGCATAAAGCCTAAACTAGAATGCAAGGCAACATTTGAATCATAAAAACAGTTAGAAGATTACCTTGTGTAGTAGCTTGCTTGTCTTTGACCTTTAGGAGCCTACCACCTCAACTGTGATGCCTCAAATGTCTTATAACAAACCAAGAACAAGAGAATGAACTTGAGTGAGAGGTTTGAAAGATCAAAATCGGCTAGCTACAACTCGGGCCAATTTTAGGGTGTTAGGGACTTCTTTTATAGCTTAGGATTACAACCATGCAAACCATAATGACTCTTCATATTTCTTAGGCCTTTTGGGCTAAACCTTCTTGGACTCTCACATAGGTTTAGTTCAACTCTAATCAACATGAGTCATGAGTCCAACTAGAAGTATTACTGATTTACCTAATCATTCCCTGTAACTTTAATAAGTTTCTTTTGATCACTAAATTAATACTAAATTAATTCTTGATTAATACTAATTAAATAACGTGATTTCTCAATTAATATATGTCGCACCCCCAAACCAGAACGGCGAAAACGTTCGGGGGCGGTGGACTTTAGGTAAGTATCACAACACATGCAATATAGTAATCAAAGTACAAACAACCATTGCATTAATAAGTATAAGTTTTACATAAGTGTTTAAACATTACATATTCAAACACTAAAGTAGGTACAGTAGAAGACAAGAGTCGCGATACGGTACTAGGTAGTCTTCTCAAAAGCTTCGGGAGTGTACCTGTCTACTGGATTCCTGAGAATACAAGTTATTTGGAAAGAGTAGATCAACATTTAAGCTGGTGAGTTTATAAGTATTTTAGTTCGGTTAAGTATACCCTATGTTCTTTGGATAAGTTCACTGGTTTCTCTAGGAAATCCTATATTTCCTGAGGTGATTAACTGATAACCTCAATAGTTTCCCTCTGTAATTACTTAGTTTATACTGATTATATATAACCCAATATCGAATGGACAGTCAAATGGGTGTATCTGCCCTAAGCCCACAACCAAACAAGGAATAGGAAGTAAGGCGGAAGTCACACATTTCACTCTCAATCAGATAGTAATTATGTACAAATCTAATGTAATAACTAAGGAATTATAGAATTAACCACTAAAGGTCTTTTATGTTATACTAGTTTACAGAGATTGAATGACTAAGTTCCATTTGATAAGTAGTTTAATTCCATAAACCGTTTCATTTGGAAAAGTGGTTTAATCCCATAATCCGTTTCCTTTGTAGAAGTATTCTTAGTTATATCTATTCTTATAGTAAAAACCTTAGTATTAATCCTGGAAAATATTGTATTATCCATAATACTGCCTTGTGGTTTTAAATGTTCAAAACCAGAAGTACAATACTTGATTTCATGATACGTAGCTTTTACTGTAAGTAAAAACTACAGAAGGTATATTTGGTCGGGATGTAGTTAACTTTTCTTACTGTTTTAAGAGAAGTATATTACTTGGTAATTCACTCGTTGTTTTATTCATGTGATTTCTATTAACCATACTAATATGACTGAAATGCCTGCTGCGACGTTCTTCAGACGTCGGAAGTGGTATGATATTTGACACCCTAGGCCTGCCGGACAAACTGTAGCGAATAGTAGAGGTGTGGGATTGTCAGTCCCATATATATCTATACACAAATTCACGCTCTCCCTACAAGAGATTCTGGTTAATAGGTCAAGACTTAAAAGTCGTACTTAGATAAGTACACCGTGAAGGGTCTCACAAATTTATTGTTTCAACGAGATTTATGATGTATTATTATTACCCTGTGATTGCTAACTCTGGTACTTTGTATCGTACCCTTGGTTAATGCAAACCCGATATGATGTATTATTACCTCGTGTTTGCTAACGTTGGTACTCTGTATAGTACCTTTGCTAATGCAAACCCGGTATGATGTATTATTACCTCGTGTTTGCTAACTCTGGTACTCTGTATAGTACCTTTGCTAATGCAAACCCGATATGATGTATTATTACCTCATGTTTGCTAACTCTGGTACTCTGTATAGTACTTTTGCTAATGCAAACCCGGTATGATGTATTATTACCTCGTGTTTGCTAACTCTGGTACTCTGTATAGTACCTTTGCTAATGCAAACCCGGTATGATGTATTATTACCTCGTGTTTGCTAACTCTGGTACTCTGTATAGTACCTTTGCTAATGCAAACCCGGTATGATGTATTATTACCTCGTGTTTGCTAACTCTGGTACTCTGTATAGTACCTTTGTTAATGCAAACCCGGTATGATGTATCTTTACTTCTTTAATATGTTGTTTGTATATTAAAGGTATTATACATATCTTGGTATAGTTGAATGAATTTTGGTAATTTTCTTGGAAAGTATATAGTCGTGAATCATACTTGTATATTTAGTTTTGAATAATAAATTATACCTATTATAATTTATATGATCTATCTGATTAGCATGATTTCTCATGGATGAACACCTTTGCTCAGCCTGATACAAAGGTAATGATACTAAAAGGAGTAACCTTTTATACTCATATATGTATAATATATATATATATATATATATATATATATATATATATATATATATATATATATATATATATATATATATATATATATATATATATATATATATATATATATATATATATATATATATATATATAATTAAGAAGGAAACGACCTTCGGACAAATAATACAACCTTAATTCCACATCCAAACAAGGAAAAGGAAATAAGATAATTCATTAGTCCTAAGCCCTTCAAATCTTATTTATATATTTATACATATATAAACATGATTTTGGCATTTATACTTTGAAATAGCTTATAAAACGTTTTTCAAAGAATTTAACAGAGTTTACATGACTTTAAAGATTTAATATGGCTTCAAGTCATTTTGAAAGTATTTGGTAATTCTTAAAAGCATACGGAAACACTTTGTGTGATTATTATCACATACAGTTATTAAAACAATTTATTATTGTGTTAAACTTGTATTCCCCCCCCCCCCCTAAAAAGCATATAAAACCATTTAAAAAGGTATATTATAGGGGTATGAACTCACTTTGATAAGCGGTGATTCGGGCAGCGTTTCGTTTCCCGGAAGGAGTTTATTTGACGAGAAACCGGCTCAAATCGGGCAGAGTTTCGACATGAGAGAGGATAACTTCTCGAGAATTCCGGGGCTCCGGGGCTTGCTTCGGGCTTTAGACACGATACCGGGGCCTTGGGGGGTCGTGAGAAAGTTTATGGGGTGAAAATGTGAAAAATGGGGAATTTGGGGTGAAAAATCCCTTCCATCCGAGAAGGCTCGCACCCTTTATATAGGGGTGCGAGGGTGCGGTCCGAGGATGACAGCTGGCGAAGGTGAGGAAGAGTCAGCAGCTACGTGGCAGCTCCTGCGAAGGCCACGAGGCCGAAGTCTAAGGCGGTGCGATTTCGGACCCGGTGCGAGGCACGTGCTTCGGACAGATGGAGGCTTCTAAGTGGACCGGACTTCGGTCCAATGGGGAAAGAGGATGATGACTTCGGACCAATCAGGAGATGCCACGCGAGGCTGCGGTCCAATGAGAAGCGAACACGTGGAGGCTGCATGCGAAGGGTGACGTGTCCGAAGAGTGACTCATGTGATTTTTCCCGGTTTTCTAGATTTTTCGATTTTCATGCCAAAAACTTGCGAAATTCATAACTTTCGCATACGAGCTCCGTTTTTGGCGTTCTTTATATGCACGTGTAGGTAAAATTATATTCTACGACTTTCATTTAGACTTCGTAGGCTAATTTTGAATTTATTTTTAATATTATTATTTTTAACAGACCGGGACAGGAAATTCGTTAAAAATTCATAACTTCTTCATTCGACGTCCGTTTTCGTCTGTCTTTTTACCGTTGTGCTACTTTTGACGAGACCTTCGATTCTCATTTAAGTTGCGTCCGCTAAATATCGATCGATTGAAATTTCAAATTTTTAGCTGTCTACTGCTAAACCGAAACTTAGAAAAATCATAACTTCCTCATACGAAGTCAGATTTTGACGTTCTTTTTATGAACGTTCTCGGTTTAACATATTCTATATCTTTCATTTAAATTGTTAAGTCTAAAAATCCTTTCATCAAAAATTCACTTTTTACACCGAATAGTGTTTTGCCGGTTTTATCGCGGATTGTCGTTTGGTCATAACTTCTTCGTTATAACTCGGATTTCAGTGTTCTTTATGTTTTTGGAAAACTTGTTACAAACTCTACCACTTGGTTCATCCCAATTACGATTATTGATCAATTTATTTTTGACCAAAATTTGAATGGTGTCACAATATATTATACATATAATACATTAATAAGTCACACTAACCTCTTCCTCAAATATCCATCCTATCAAATTGTTCCAGAGTGTTCCAACCCAAATGGACCATTCTATTATCGGGTTAAGTACATACCAATTATAGTTATGGGCTTAGACACCTAATCCAACAGTCTACTACTTGGATAAGTCTAATAACTATAATTGCCAATGTAGCTTCAAAATCCGAGTAGCAATCGTAGCTCTCTAAAAGCCAATGTCAAATCCTGACGTGCCATTTAGATGAAGGATCATATAATCCTCTATTCTTCAAGATATCATGCTGACAAATACATGGAACAAAGTCATACTTATTGTCCATCAGTTTGTTTCTCGATTTCTGATTTGTTTGACATAGAACTTAATTGAACACATCAATTTAGCCCTGATCGGGCCCGACACATAAGTGAAAACAAAATCATCGAGGGGCCCAAGATATTGCTTTTAATCCTCTTAGGATAAAAGGAACAGATAAAATTCGACTTATATGCTTGTACTAACTACTTGTTAAATCATACACAACAACACGTTTTATAACATCAAGTTACTGATGCGGTTTCGCACTATTAGTGTACAACCAACTCATAATCAACAACTCATATATCTCAGTTTGAAAATTATACGATATTATCATCTCTCAATCACTCGTGATAAATTCCATGCAGTGATTCATCTGAGTGTGGGTTTAGTCCAATGCTCAAATCTTATTTCAAGAGCACTTATGAATGCTTGTAGCAAACCTTTGCAATGTCTAACACCTTAGACAATCTTACAAAACCCATTCATGACAGTCTACTTACATAACCTACTCCCAAAGTATGATCGACTGTGGATAGTTTGAATAATCTTATTATCCTGGAAGTCAAAACATGCAAAATGAAACAATAGTAAGTATGACACAAGATAGTAACTTTACTTATAAATAAAACTCCTTATATTCAATCATCAAATGTCAATTACATTTTAGCTATTACAAGTTTCTAAATATCTATCTAATCATTAAAACTAATATCGTCCTTCAGCCCAATACTCCTTGCATGCAGCAAGTGCTTATCCCTGCTGAGTCCCTTTGTAAGGGGATCTGCTGGGTTATTCTTTGACGATATCCTCTTCACTACGAGTAATCCTTCTTCTACTTGATGTCTTATAAAGTGATATTTTCTGTCGATGTGCCTTGATCTACCATGATCCCTTGGTTCCTTGGCTAAGGCAACTGTACTTTCATTATCATAAAAAATACCCATAGGCTCCTTTACAGCTGGTACAACTCCAAGGTCTCCAATGAAGTTCTTCATCCATATTGCCTCCTTTGATGCTTCGCTTGCTTCAATGTTCTCTGATTCGCACGTTGAATCAGCCACAGTTTCCTGTTTGGAACTTTTCCATGTTACTGCTCCTCCATTAAGGGTAAATACCCAGCCCGACTGAGAGCGGAAATTATCTCTATCGGTCTGAAAGCTGGCGTCACTATACCTTGTCACTCTCAAGTCATCACTCCCACCGAGGGTAAGGACCCAGTCATTAGTCCTCCGCAGGTACTTAAGAATGTTCTTTACAACAGTCGAGTGAGCTCTACCAGGGTTCCCTTGATATCTGCTGACCATGCTCAAAGCACATGCCACATCGGGACGAGTATATGTCATATCATACATGATCGAACCAAATGCAGAAGCATATGGTATTCGACTCATTTCTGCTATCTCAGCCTCTGTACTCTGACTTTGAATCTTACTCAGTTTAGTATTGCTCTGGATAGGTAAGTCTCATTTCTTGGAATTCTCCATGCTGAAACGTTTCAACACCTTATCCAAGTAGGTACTTTGACTAAGTCCTATTAGTCTTTTACTCCTGTTTCTCAATATCCTTATCCCTAGAATGTAAGTAGCTTCCCTACGGTCCTTCATAGCAAAACAATTCCCAAGCCAGGACTTAACCTCCTGCAAGGTTGGAATGTCATTTCCTATGAGAAGTATGTCATCCACATACAACACCAGAAAGCTAACTATACTCTTACTAGCTTTGACATATATGCAGGACTCATACTCGCTTCTTGAAAATCCAAACTCTTTGACTTTCTCATTGAAACAAAGATTGCATCAGCGAGATGCTTGTTTCAATCCATAAATGGATTTCTCAAGCTTACACACTCTATTAGGGTACTTTGCATTGACAAAACCCTCTGGCTGACTCATGTAAAAATCTTCAGCCAACTTCCCATTAAGGAAAGCGGTTTTGACATCCATTTGCCATATTTCATAATCATGAAAGGCAGCTATGGCTAACATATCCCTTATAGATTTAATCTTAGCCACTGGAGAGAAAGGCTCATCATAGTCAACTCCAGGAGTTTGAGTAAAGCCCTTCACAACCAATCGTGCCATATAAATGTGTACTTTCCTATCCATGTCGTTCTTCTTCTTGAAGATCCATTTGCACCCGATCGTCTTACGACCCGGTACATTTTCAACCAAGTTCCAAACTTGGTTGTCATACATGGACTGTATCTCACTGTCCATTGCCTCTTTCCATTTCGTCGATCGGTTCAACATGAGTTTCCTCCTCGGGTTGAGCGCTAGTGTTTGAGGTTCCTTCATCGCTTAACTCTTGAAGCTCTTCAAGGTCAATTTGCCTCCCACTGTCCTCTTGGCATATGCATTCTCTCTCACGAAAGACTCCTCTCCTTTCAACGATGACAACATGGTCACTCGGCCTATAGAAGAGATATCCAAAGGATTTCTGTGGATATCCGATGAAAATACAACGCTCACTTCGAGGTTCGAGCTTTTCGTGAATCTCTCGTCTTACGAAGGCCTCGCAACCCCAAACCTTGATATGTGCTAACAAGGGAACCTTCCATGTCCATATTTCGTAAGGTGTTTTGGCAACCTTTTTAGTTGGGACTAGATTAAGGATATGGGCGGCAGTCTCTAAGGCATATCCCCAGAATGAGATAAGTAACGAAGCTCGACTCATCATAGAACGAACCATGTCTAGCAATGTTCGATTGCGCCTCTCAGCCACACCATTAAGTTATGGTGTCCTAGGTGGCGTCAATTGTGAAACAATTCCACATTCCTTAAGATAGTCATGGAACTCGATACTAAGATACTCTCCTCCTCGGTCGGATCGGAGCATCTTTATCTTCATGCCCAGCTGACTCTCCACTTCTTGTTTAAACTATTTGAACTTTTCAAAGGTTTCTGACTTATGATTGATTAAGTACATATACCCATATCTACTATAATCATCAGTGAAAGTCACATAGAAGCGGTTAGCATCCCTTGTGGCTGTTCTGAAGGGTCCACACACATCAGTGTGTATGAGATCCAACAAACCTTCACCCCTTTCACAAGTACCAGTGAAGGGTGACTTGGTCATCTTTCCAAGCAAACAAGATTCACAAGTGTCATCCGATTTTAAGTCAAATGACTCCAACACTCCATCCTTTTGGAGTTGGGCTATGCGCTTCTTGTTAACATGTCCAAGACGACAATGCCAGAAGCATGCTTTATCCAAACCATTGGACGAATAAATATGCAATACATTATTTCCTAAGTTATCTACAACCATCACAGTTTCATATATACCATTACAAGGTAATGCTTCAAAATAAAATGTACCATTATAATAAGCATTAATACTACCAATTTCATTATTAAAAGAAAAGGTAAAACCTTGTTTATACAAACTACGAAAGTAAATAATATTTCTCGCCATTTCAGACGAGTAGCAACGATTATTCAGTTCTAAATTTAACCCACTACTAAGCAATAAAGTATAAACTCCAATCTTGGTGACGGGTGACTTTTTTCTATTCCCCATGATCAAGTTCATTTTCTCATGCTCCACATACCTACTTCCTTTTAGTCCCTGCAGATCAGAACAAATGTGAAAACCACATCCTATATCCAGGACCCAAGAATTAGCATGTGATGAGTTATTAGACAGAATAGTATAAATACCTACGAATGAGGGTTTGATCTTCCCATCCTTTATGTCCTGTAAGTATTTAGGACAGCTTCGCTTCCAATTCCCTTTTTCATGACAATGGAAACACTCTGTTTCCTTTGGATTTGAGGAGGGTGTAGCAGGACCACCTTTGGACCCACCAGAAGAGGATCCAACATGGGAATTTCCCTTGTGGCTCTTTGAGGAAGCTTTCCTCTTCTTTCCCTTCCCATGTCCAATTGCCAAGACAGGGGCAACAGCAGTAGGAGTAGAAATAATAGATTTTCCTTTAAGACTACTTTCAACAGCCCTTAAAAGTCCTTGAAGCTTGCTTAGAATGACCTCCTCCTTGTTCATATGATAAGTCATACGAAACTGATCATAACAAGGAGGCAAAGAGTGTAGAATAATATCTATGGCCAACTCTTCATCGAAGTTGACATTCAACTTCAGCAAGTGGTCCACAAATCTTTGCATCTTCTGCAAGTGGGCCGTGATAGACTCTCCATCCTTCATTTTGGTTGTAATCATGGAGACTATGATTTCATACCTTTCCTGCCTGGCACTTTGATGGTACCTTTCCATCAAGTCTTGGTGCATTTCATAAGGCCAAAAGTCCTCATAGGACTTCTGAAGCTCAGCAATCATGGTAGCAATCATAATACACGACACTTTGGTCGCGTCCCTCTCATGGGCCTTGTATTCAACAATCTGTTTGGTAGTAGCGGTAGATTCATCAATCTCCTTAAGCTCTTTGTCGAGAACATATTCTTTATCCTCGTAGCGAATGGCCATTCGGATGTTTCGAATCCAATCATTGAAATTCGATCCATTAAAAATGACCCTCACACATAAGTTCATGAAGGAGAAAGAGCCAGAAGCAGTTGAGTTTGAAGCAGTGTGTGAAGACATTTTAAAAGAAAGACAAAGTTTAGATTAGATAAGGATCCTTAATATAGCACCCAAATGAAATATTAAGGCTAGGCCCGAACACAATATTTTACAATTCGGAAGAGGGATGCCATAATCCAATTGCAAAATATTTGAAGGTAGGTAAATGACGATTTACCAATTTCCACCATGAAAAACGAAATTCATTATTAATTTTTAGATGAATTGAAATTCCTAGATTAGCTTGGTACATTTAATCTTACAAATCACCCAATCAATGTGTCAGTTAACCACACACGCTCCATTGATCCATGATTAACATCAAGCAACCCTTTGCCACACATTGTCAGTCCCAAATTAGTGTGTCGGTTAACCACACATGCTCCACTAACGACTTAACAAGGTGCAGAGTGCAATTTCATAGAATAGCACCATTTTCACATTTTTCCTAAAGTAACTAAGATTGGAAATTTATAAAAGTTTAGTTACTTTAATAATTATGATTATACTTATATATATATATATATATATATATATATATATATATGTATTAAACTCTTAATATTATAATAATATAAGGGTTGAATTTTAAACTTTTAAAGTTCTAGGGTTTGGAATTAAAATTTCATAAATGAGACTCTTCAAGTTCCAAAACTTGAGGGAAAGTTTTGTAACTTGTAAAAACTTTTGATTTCCATAACTTATGGATTTTTAAGTTCCATGAATGAGACCTTTCAAATTCCAAATTTGAGGAGAAGTTATGAAACCTTTCAAGACTTCTTGAATTCTATAACTTACAAGAGTTAATTGTTTCATGAATAAGGACTTTTCATATTCCATAACTTGAGGACACGTTATGAAACCTTTCAAGAAACCCATAGATCAAATTTAACTAATCCAATTATCACATAATTCATCATTTACCAATTTGACCTAATTTTATTCATATTACAAGATAATTACAAATTTTACAAATAATTAGTTTTTCACAAAATCAAGTAATTATCTTAAAATTTGACAAACTTCATGTTTTTGGATGGGGATAAACATTACCATATTAGTAAAATCAAATCTTATGAACCAAAATAGTTTGTGGTAATGATCCTAATCCAAAACAGGACAAAAACTATAAAATTCCGCTCACTGACGATCCACATCGTCGAGTGCATGTATGAACTCGACGAGTTCATCTTCATAAGGCACCTACTCGTCGAGTTCATTGAAGGACTCGTCGAGTAGGCCCTGGCAGAATCCAGAATTGTCATTTTTCAGCTTTTGAAAATCACACAATTGCATCAATATAATAGAAAACAACCAGTCTCTGATACCACTATTGAGTTTTATGTACTCTAACATTCCTATTGTGCACATACAACCCTAATGCTTTGGATCTAAGTTTTCTCTAATTATACATACATCATTGTTTTTCCAAAGCATAAAGCCTAAACTAGCATGCACGGCAACATTTGAATCATAAAAACAGTTAGAAGATTAGCTTGTGTAGTAGCTTGCTTGTCTTTGACCTTTAGGAGCCTAGCACCTCAAGTATGATGCCTCAAATGTCTTATAACAAACCAAGAACAAGAGAATGAACTTGAGTGAGAGGTTTGAGAGATGAAAATCGGCTAGCTACAACTCTAGTGTGCATGGGGGCTGATTTTAGGGTGTTAGGGACTTCTTTTATAGCTTAGGATTACAACCATGAAAACCCTAATGACTCTTCATATTTCTTAGGCCTTTTGGGCTAAAACTTCTTCAACTCTCACATAGGTTTAGTCCAACTCTAATCAACATGAGTCATGAGTCCAACTAGAAGTATTACTGATTTACCTAATCAGTCCCTGTAACTTTAATCATTTTCTTTTGATCACTAAATTAATACCAAATTAATTCTTGATCAATACTATTTAAATAAAGTGATTTCTCAATTAATATATTATACTTATAATACATTAATAAATCACAATAACCTCTTCCTCAAATATCCATCCTATCAAATTGTTCCAGAGTGTTCCAACGCAAATGGACCATGCTATTATCGAGTCAAGTACATACCAATTATAGTTATGAGTTTAGACACCTAATCCAACAAGACCCACTAAAACTAATGAGGAAACTCACCTCGACTACTGAATCACACGACTGAATCTATGGCTGTTGTTCAACGAATCCCCGAGCTATCAATACCAAATAACATCCAATTAACAATTGGATTTCAATCTATAACCATCAATCCATACTTAGGGTAAAAAGAACATTTTACCCCTTACCTAGTTTGGTCCAAGACTAAGGCCCAAACTCACAATCTACAAGGCCCAAAAATCAAATAACCATCCAAGGCCCAAACATGGCTCAATTTTCCAAATTTGGCCTAAACCCTTACATGGGCCTTACCCCAAGGCCCACAATTTTTCCTAGTCCAAACACTTGCATTCAGATGGCCTAACAAGACCCCAAGCACCTAAGCCCAATAGAATGGCCCAAACTCAAAGCCCAAAATGCAAACCCATCAGACTGAGTACGCGAGGCGTAATCCGCTGTACGCTAAGCATACATGCTTTAGGTCTTGTACGCTGCGCGTACTGGCTTGTACGCCCAACCTACTCCTCCTATTTAGCAACCTTTCACATTTAGCCCTTAATCCCTTAAGACATGGATCCAACACATAGATCTGACTTCTTTACGCTAGATTATCACGTAAAGTCGCTAACTTTACGTTCATTCATGGCTAAATGAAGCTCTTAGAGCTCAAGAGGACTTAATAACTGACTTAATGCATACATGTGACCAAAACTCCCATCAAGCTTGCACCTTTATGCCTAAGGAGGCCATAATAAGCTCAGATCTAAAAGAATAAGTCCTTAAAATGACCCAAATCCTCAAACCAACCCAAGAAGGGACCAAAAGCATAAAAACCTACAAACTAGGAGATCTAATCATGGGGAAGACAAGATTTCAACTTGATACATCAATAAGCTTGAAACAAGGGTGATGATTTTGGATCTATAACCTTCTCACCAAGCAAATCACCTTCAATCTTCTATACTTCCTTCACAAGGAGAAAAACAACCACCAAAATCTTCTTAAGAACTCAAATTCACAACAATGGAGGCTAAGGGACGATTTCTAGGGTTTTGGAGGCTTAGATACTGGTAAAGAGGTCAGTCCTAATGACTTAAGGTGTTTATATAGGGTGCAACACCCTAATTTAGGGTTTCATTAAGTCTCACGTACGCCTCACGTATGTGTCCGGAGTCCCGATCAAACGTCAGATCAGTACGCTAAGCATACTGTAGATTTTGAATATAGTTGTGAGGTGTCGAATGTCATTATTAGTTTTGATAGTTTGTAACTTTATTACGAGGGCATATTATGTTTCGAAGCTTACTGTGTCTAGTCCCTTGTATTTTTTGTTCGTTTTCATGTTCCCTATAAATAGGGAGGTGTACTAGAGTTAGATAAGAACTTTTCATGTAATTGTCTAAAACACTCTATACTCATTAAAAGCTTAACTAGGCCAAACATATATTATTTAGATCTTGTGTTCATCATTCATACTTTACTCTGATCTCGTAATACATACTTGATTTCATTGCAACTACATTTGGTATCAGAGCAGGATTCATACAGAATTGTTCTAATTTTCTGAGTTTTTGCAAAAGTTTTGAGTCTCGTGTTAGATCTCAATTTTCCGCTCTTTTGCTTTAGAAAATCATCTTAGATCTTCTGTTGTGAGTCGATTCTGCATTCTATTTGTAAAATCGAGTGTTCGATTGGTGTTTTCTGAGTGTTTTAGCTGTTTAATCTCATTCCAATTTGAGCTTTTCTCAAAACCTTTCCGTACAACAATGGCAAACTTCAACATGAACAGGATGACGTCTTACTCTCATCTCCTTGGTTCATCAATAAATATTCTGATGTTGATTCCCGAGTACTACGACAGCGGGCTGATCGTATGGAGGATTACTTCAACGGCATCGATGAAGAATTATGGAAGTGTATTCTCGGTGATGTTCGTCCATCTCCTGCTGTTCAGAGTATTGGAACTTCTTCCAACAATCAAAATGTCAATGAACAAACTGAAAGATTGTTGAAGAATGAGAAGAAGTTTATGAGAGAACTCAGAGGTGCTCTACCTCCTGTTGTTTACAATTATGTTCGTAGTTGGTAAACTACAAAAAAGATCTGGAATACTCTGAAGGAAAAGTATCGAGGGAGTGAAAAGACAAAAATCAGTTCAGTGAAAAATTGTCTGGTTGAATTAAGAGAATTTAAACAAAAAGAAGGTGAATCCATAGAATTGTACTATGATCGTCTGAATGAGCTCATCTACAAGTGAAATAGATATGGGATCACCAGGTCATCTATGGAGTTTCATCTCACATTCATAATGGGGTTTCACAAAGAATGGTGAAATGTTAGTCTGATGGTGAAGACACAAAAAAGTTTCGATTATTTCTCCTTGAATTATCTTTACAATCTGTTGAAAACTCATGATCCGAAGTTAATGAAATAGCTGAAGAAGCGAAGATCAGTCTGGGTGGTCTGCTTGCTTTGGTTTCGAAAGTTACTGGAAGGGAAGCTGAGAAAGGGGCTACAGAGAAGGAAGATTCGGATGATGAAGGGTTGATTATAAACTCTGATTACGAGGCTGTTGCATTTTACTCTAATAATCGAGTAAAGAAATTTTTCAAGAAGCCATTCAATGGAAAATTGAAAACAAGTGATGTGAGGGGAAGTTTTGCTGGAAAATCTAGGAGTGATGAGAAGAAGGTTGAGAAGAAAGAAGTTCGTGCTGAGGAAGAGAAGATAGAAAAGAAGCTAAAAGGTGATGTTGGATTCGACTGTCATTACTACAATGGGGCGAATCATATGGCAAGTGACTATATGCTGCGAAAGCGTGATGAGAAAAAGAACAAGGTAAAAGATGAAGCTTATTACGTTGAAAGGTTGGAAGAGGTTCGTGAAAAGGCAAAAGGATTGTCTCTGGTGGCCAAAGGTGTAAATGAAGAAGATGGAACATACCAGATTTGGTCATCTGGTTCTGACGACGACGAGATGCGAAACCCTACACACGGGGCTATGTTCGTGAAGTTTGAGGAAGAAGGGGAAGAGAAAATAACCGAGAATTGCTTCGTTTCGACATCTTCACACAAATCGCCAATGACTTCCCAGGTACGTTCTCTTTTGCAATCTTTTAATATTCCCTCTAGTGTATATGATTCGATTCTTTCTGAGTTTGATGCAACTATTACTTACGTTAAGGATCTACTTATTTCTGCTAGTAATGATGTTAAGAAGTCAAACACACTACTCTTAGAAACTCAGAGGATGTTGGATTCGAAGAAAATGAAAGTAGAATACTTAGATATGCAAATAACAAATTTGATGTGTGATAGAGATAGCTTAAGTGCAGATGTTAAAATGTTATTAAAACAACGAAATATCTACTGTAACTTTGCCAAAAGATTATATGGTAAATTGACAGCATTGCATCATTCTTCGGATATTAGCAAGGAACAACATAGGAAACTTTTGCCCTTTTTAGCATTCGAAAGGGAGAAAATTGACTCTATTTCCTATGATTGTGAACAAACAATTGTTGAATTCCATAAGGTTCCAGATAATAGATATGCATATGGAATAGTAAAAACTGATAAATGTCTGAATGCAAATGAATTAGTTGATATTGTAAATGAAACCTTGAACAAAGACGAACAAATTAAGATTTTGAAAAGAACCGAGAATTCGAAAACTGACCCTCAAACTAATTTTGCTGATATCGAAGACGATTCTGATGATATTAGTGATATTGAAGAGGAGGAAGTTATTGACTGTTCTCAGTTGTCTGCAAGGTTGCAGAAAATGTTAGACGGTAGCTAGTCGGTGGACTGGGGTCTAGAGATTAATCAGCTAGGCGGGGATTAATCGGGGGATTAATCGTTGAGCATATATTATTAAGAAAATTATTAAAAATTTATAAATCTACCTTTAATCGTAAGAATATTAATAAATAAGCATAAAAGTTTAATAATAAGTTTAACAAGCACACCAATTTATCATCCAATCAATAATAAAAGTTATTCAAATTTTAATATATCTTAAGAAAAGAAGTAAATTTGGGTATTTGTATATTTGAAAACATAGAAATTTTGAAAATTTTGGAGAAAAACTTTAAAATTAATTTTTTTTAAATTTTTTTTATATATTAGTTGAACATTGAAATACTATGAACTTTTGAAAATTTGAAAATTTTGGTTTAATATTTAAAAAATTGAAAAATTGAAAATTCAAAATTTTGGACGATTAGGACGCCTAGGACCAATTAGGACCGCCTAGGACCAATTAGAACCGTCTAGCTCCGACTTTGACCCCCTTTGACCAAAACCGATTAAGCCAACCGATTAGCCTTAATCATATTCGGTTGAAGACCGCCTAGCGATTAATCCCCGATTAATCGGCTGCCTAGACCGATTTTTACAACACTGGTTGTCTGTCATAAGTGTCATTTCAATGGCTAAAGGCAAAGAAAAATGTAATGATTCTCCTGTTAAAGTTGACACTAACAAACCCTCAACTTCGAAAGTTCGTGATCATAACTGTGTGACTGTCGAAGATAGTCAAACAAACAGCGATGATGAAAATGAAGATGTTTCGAAAGAAACAACAATTCCAAGGGTTGTTGTTGATCAGGTTTTTGACGAAACAGATAAATTCGACACAATAATGAAGGAAAAAGGTTCTCATTACCTTGAAACTAATACAGTTGTGTATCTGAATTTTAAATGCTCATATGAGGTTATCTTTCCGAATTAAGATTTTGTCACAAAAAGAGATATCGATAATGTTAAACCTGGGATTCATAAATTGGTTGAAGAAGATAACAAGAAAGCTTCAAAAGAATAATTTTTCTCAAACCAAAGTACTGTCGAAAACAATTTAACAAAGAATTCTTACACTTTTCAACGACAAAAACCACAACGAGTTTGGGTTGAAAAATCTGAAAAATCAAAAGATGTTTCAAAGAAAGATGGCATTGTTTCTCAAAATGTCAAAATTAATTCTCAAGAGTTTAAGGAACAAATTGAAAAGTTTTCGAAAGAAAGTGGTATTTCAAAGAGACAAGCACGAAAGATAGTTTTTTAGCAAAACATTGAGTCTCAAAAGAAACAAAATATTATGCTTAATAAATCTTCTGAACAGAAAAAGTCTAAAACGGTTTAGACTTCTTTTCAAAAGAAAGTTGAAAATAAGAAAAATCCCGCTCTAAAACAAAAAGATTTGTCTTCAAACAAACCACAAAATGATTTTTCAAAGTCTAAAACTCAAGAGTCAAAATCTTTCACAAAACCTATTTCTCAAACATCAAATGCAAAGTACTTCACAAATCATCAATCATCAAGGAATTTCAATTCAAATCAACTAACAAAGTTTTCACAAAATCATTTTTCACGACAAAACCGATTTTTGAATAAACCAACGAATGTTCAAAATCATTTTCCTATAAAAGAAAACCGGTGTTTTTAACTCAAAAGTTTGAAAAAGTCCAATCTAAAAGGAATGTAACTTTTAAACCAACTCAACCACATTTTCCTAATCCTCCTACGAAACATGTTCCCAAAGTTTCGGATATCAAAGGAAAGTTAGAAGTGAAAAACATTAACCATTGGCTTGAAGGAAAAGGAAAATTATTTCAGTCAGGAAAGTTTTCTCAATAACAAATCAAGGATGTTTATGAAAATATCTGAATGAACCTTCGAATGGAAGCTCTTCATCCAAGGAATCGAATCCTTCAGTCAAACAGTGGAGAGCCATTCCGAAAGAAAAGGTTACTGAGAAACGAAATGAGAAGGAAAAGGCGAAAGTCAGTGAAAACTCTAAACCTGAGAATACTTACTTTTATGTGCCTTTAACTAACGAACTTGACGTAATTGATAGTCTCAAATCTAAAGTTCGTAATTGGATTTTAGGATCTTCTTTTCACTGTGTTTTCCAGTCTAATAACCAAGGACCCAAACTGTGACATCCCCTAATTTCCCGGCCAGAAAAGACCGATTTATATTATGTTTTTTTTTAAAATAAAATCAGAGTAATCCTTTAAAAAGATGTTGCGGAATTTGTTCCCAAAACAAAACATGATAAAAATTTATCAAAACCTTTCTTTAAGAAATATATTTTTTCATTTCATATCAAAACCTCAGGATGTCATGTTCCGATACAGATCAAAAGCATAAACAAGGCATTATAAGCCTTACAACAATTATTTACAACTACTGGCCTATTATCCAAAATCACTCATCATCATCATCCGACTATGCTCGGGGTCCACTACCTGTAATATAAAAAGCTGAGTGGGTCAGGCTTGGAAGCCTGGTGAGCATATAGGGTTTTCAACCCACAATAAATAAATTTATTATACTTAAACATCAATCAATCAACCAAATTACCCCAACCCCATTATCTTATTTATTTCTTAAGGATTTACCCTAAGATTTAACTATCACTCATTCCTAAGGACTCATCCTAAGGAATAGGCACGAAGTCACATCGTCGCCAGGGTTTATACAACAGGCACTAAGTCCATAGCTGCCAAGGGTTATTCAACATGTGCTAAGTCCATAGCTCTTATTTATCGACAATATTAATCACGGGAATCCCCCCCTGCAATACATGTCAATGGGTTTATAGAGTACAATTGATGAACATATAGTTCACACACCCACAGGTTGCGAGCCTGCTAGTGTTTCACAGATCATCTAGAATAATCCATGGTTGTCATCCATACTCTGCTGAATGACGGGGGCCAACGTTTGGGTAAGGGTTTTTCTCATATTTCACCACTCACCCTCAACTCATGATCTATATCACTGATCATCTCTATTACCCAACTCACCTTTCATCACACACCCACTATTTCATCTACCTATGTTTTACCCAACATTTTTGTAGATAAAAATACATATACAGTTTAAATTATTTAAAAACCTATATAAATCATTCCTTCAACATCCACCTCAAATAAACAAACAATATATATTCACACAGCACGTATTTTATATAAAATACTTCATATCTATATGTAAGGTGAAAGTAACTACACACTCATATGATTTAGTGATAATCGGGCAGCACTTCGTTTCCTAAAACGATCGTTTCTAATAAAACCGGCAGTTTTATTGAGAAACCGGGCTCTGCAAGGGTCGGGCTTTGAAACCGAAAAGATAAATTTCTCGGGCTTCTCGGGCACTTCGGGACGTGATTCGGGTGCTATAATTGATACCGGGGCTTTGGGGGATGTCAAGATAGTAAAAATATTGAAAAAGGGGTGAAAAGAGACAATTTTCCAAAATTACCCGGGAGGTCTCGCACCCTTCTATTTATAGGTGCGAGGCTCCTGATCGGACGGCTGGAAGGAAGCCACGCGGCAGCAGATGCGAAGAGAAGTCCCATGGCTCGCACGTGCGAGGGTCTTGCTGGAGGCTTCTGATTGGACCGAAGTCTAGGGTCCGAGGAGGGGGTTCGTGGCACACCTGCGAGGCTCGGACACGCCAGGAGGAGGCACACGATTGGACTCCCATTAGACCGAAGTTTGGATGCGAGGGCAGGCGACACGTCTCGCCAGGTGGTCTCGGGTGACTCAGCAGTTCGGACACGTGGCACGTTTTGAGTGAGGGTGACGTGGCTTTTCCGGGTGAAGCTTAACTATGCGAAATTTCTCGAATTTTGTGCCAAAATCTTCTAAAATTCATAACTTTCGAATACGAGCTCCCTTTTTGACGTTCTGTATATGCACGAGTAGGTAAATTTACGCTCTACAACTTTTGTTTAGACTTCGTCGACTAATTTTGAATTTAATTTTTATATTATTATTTTTAAAAGACCAGGACATGAAATCTGTTAAAAATTCATAACTTCTTCATCCGACGTCCGTTTTCACCAGTCTTTTTACCGTTGTACTACTATTTATGAGACCTTCGATTCCCATTTAGGTCGTGTCGGCTAAAAATCACTCGATCTAAAATTCGAGTTTTTAGCTGTCTACTGCTAAGCTGAAACTTAGAAAAATCATAACTTCCTCATACAAAGTCAGATTTGGGCGTTCTTTTTATACATACTCTCGGTTTAACGAAAACTACGACTTACGTTTAGATCACTAAGGATAAAAAGTAATTTATCAAAAACTCACTTTTTATGACATTCGGCACCGTGCTGGTTTTGTCGCGAAACTTCGACAGGTCATAACTTCTTCGTTATAACTCGGATTTCAGCATTCTTTATATACCCGTAATCCTTTTCACGACCACTACAACTTTCTTAATAGATATCGGCTTTATCTAATATTTATTTTCGACGTTCATTTTTATTATTAATTAATTAAACCCTAATAATTAAGCATAAAACACATAATTTTCACATAATATTCACATAAATCCTTTTCATTTCTTCTAAATGAGTTACAAAGGTTAACCTAGACTATCACGCCAATATTAATACCTAGCCTAGAAACACGGGCATTACACAAACAGCCTTGGGGACCTAAATTCTTTCATTGGTTGCAGGTTTTGAGTGACGAGCAATATGATGACAAATGGTATATAGATAGTGGTTGCTCTCGTCACATGACTGGAAAGAAGGAAAAATTGCATGATTATCGAAGCCTAGATAATGCTGGAGTGGTGAAGTTTGGCAATAACAACAAATATCAAGTCAAAGGATATGGAAAAGTAACGAATGGGAAATTTACGGTGAACAGGGTGGCTAGCGTTGAAGGTCTTCAACATAACTTGATAAGTGTTTCGCAACTTGTTGTGGGCATTGGCAATCAAGTGGTGTTTAATGAAGAAGACAGTGTGATTTCAAACATTGATACAAAGGAAGTATTGCTCAAATCAAAACGAAAAGGCGATATGTTTACTCCCGACATCAAACCAATTGTTGGGATTCCCTCGGTGTGCTTACTTTCGAAAGTTTCATCAGATGTTAGTTGGCTCTGGCATCAAAGACTTTCTTATTTGAATTTTCGAAATTTGAATAAATTGGTGGAAAATGATCTTGTTACAGATTTACCAATTTTATAATTTGATAATGATACTTTATGTGCAGCTTGCAAACAAGGAAAGCAGCACAGACAAGGTCATCCGATCGTTATTGATTCAAAGATTGTTGAACCTCTGGAACTTCTTCACATTGATCTATGTGGACCCTCGACTGTTGAGACTCTCAATAAGACTGAAATCCGAAACTGCTCAAGCAATGATCGATTTCATCAAGCATATTGAACTATGCTTGAAGAAAAAGGTTCGAAAGATCAAGAGTGACAACGGCTTCGAATTGAAGAACAATGTTCTTGATTCGTTTCTAACAGACAAAGGAATTTCGCATAATTTCTCTTCACCTTACACTCCTCAACAGAATGGTGTCGTAGAAAGGAGAAATCGTTCACTTTGCGAATCTGCAAGAACAATGCTCACATATGCAAATCTTCCTCAATATCTATGGGCTGAAGCAGTTTCTACTGCATGTTTTACTCAAAATCGATCTTTTATTCATCATCGTTTTAACATCACTCCTTATGAAATTATTAACAACCGAAAACTAAATGTTAAATTTATTCATGTTTTTAAATGCAGGTGCTTCATTATGAATCTCAAGGATAATCTTTCGAAATTTCAGTCAAAAGCTGATGAAGGGATATTCTTGGGATATTCACACAATTTAGTTGCTTACAGGGTGTTAAATAAACGAACAAGGAAAATCGAAGAAACATTTAGTGTCACTTTTGATGATTATTAAGTTAAACAAGTGGAAAAGACCTTTTAACAACAACCAATAATAAATGAATCAAATACTGAATCTCAATCTTTGAATTCATTAGATTTTTATTATGATTTGATTTTTGGTGTTCCAGATCGAGCTATTGATGCCGAAGTTAATGCTGATGACAATCGAGTGACTGTAGCATCGAAACATTTGGATGAATCTACTCTCACACAGGATAACAATGATTCGCTATCATCAACAAATTCTTCAGGAAATAACAAAAGTCTGCCAGTTATAACGAATGTTCAAGTTGAGGGGGAGCACTTGAATTCATTTACTCAAGTTGAGGGGGAGCATACTTTCGAGGGGGAGAGAGAAAGAATTAGTGTTGATGTCGAGGGGGCGCATCTTAATAATCATCGAATTATTGAGGGGGAGTAAGTTGGAAATAATACAAATGTTTCGAATGTTCAGGATAATGAATTCATGACATTAATGATAATTTGTCAAATGCAGGTGAAGGATCTGAAACTGAAGAAATGTTCGAAGATGCACCTTTGGACTTTGATCCTGCATATCCTCCAATGGATAGATGGACTCGAAGTCATCCAAAGGAACAAGTTCTTAGTGATCCTCATGATGGAGTGTTAACACGAGGTCAACTTCGTGCAAAGAATGAGGTACTTAATGTACATCAAGAATTTTGCATGTTCAATGTTTTTATTTCGAAAATTAAACCTAAATCGGTCAAGGCTGCTATGGAACATCATGATTGGGTTGTTTCTATGCAATCTGAGCTTGCTGAATTCGAAAGACACAAGGTATGGAGATTAATTCCCAAACCAAAAGATGTTTCAATTGTGGGCTTTAAATGGATATTTAAAAATAAAACTGATAAAGATGGTAATATTGTTCGAAACAAAGCTAGGCTTGTAGTTAAAGGTTATTCGCAACAAGAATGTATAGACTATGATGAAACCTTCGCCCCCTGTCGCAAGACTCGAGGCAGTTCGAATAGTTTTAGCCTACGCAACACACAAGGATTTTGAAGTTTTCCAGATGGATGTCAAGTATGCATTTCTCAACGGAGAACTCGAAGAGACGGTGTATGTTCAACAACCCCCAGGTTTTATAAACGAAGAATTCCCCGATCATTGTTATATTTTAGATAAAGCTGTATATGGGTTAAAACAAGCACCAAGAGCCTGGTATGCAACTCTTACCAATTTCTTAATGCAATAGAAATTTAAACAAGGATCAGTTGATCCCACTCTCTTTCGAAAGAAGGTTGGGAATCATCTCATGCTTGTTCAAATTTATGTCAATGATATTATTTTTGTCTCTACCGTCCCTGCTTTGTCAAGAGAATTCGAAAATCTGATGAAAGGACAATTTTAGATGAGCATGATGGGGAAGATAAACCTTTTTCTGGGATTAAATATTCGTCAAAGCAGAGAATGAATATTTATCAATCAAGAGAAGTCTACAAGAAATCTTCTTGAAAAGTTCGGAATGACGAACAGCACAAAGGTAAGAGTACCAATGGCAGTTGGAACAATGCTTAATCCTTCGTTTGATAAACCAACTGTTGATCTTACATTGTATCGAAGCATGATAGGTTCGTTACTTTACCTCACGGAAAGTCGACCTGATATGATGTTTTCTATGTGCAATTGTGCTAGGTACCAATCGAATCCCAGGGAACCTCATCTAACTGCAGTCAAGAATATATTTCACTATCTTAAAGGAACATCTTCGTTAGGATTGTGGTATCCTTCGAAGACATGATTTTTCATTCAAGCATTCTCAGATGTTGATTTGGGTGGTTGTAATCTTGATCACAAAAGCACAAGTGGTGGATGCCAACTATTGGATGGGAAGCTAGTAAGCTGGCAATCGAAAAAGCAAACCTGTGTTTCGATTTCCACTGCAGAAGTTGAATAAGTTGCTGCTGCAACTTGCACTTCACAAATCATATGGATACAAAGTCAACTGCATGATTATGCAATCAACATGAAGAAAATTTCGTTGTATTGTGACTCACAAAGTGCCATTCGCATCTGCCATAACCATGTGCAACGTTCGAAAACTAAACACATTGCTCTTCGTTACCATTTTATAAAAGATCGCGTTGAAGATGGAAACATAGAAGTTCATTTTTTAAAGACAACTGATCAGCTTGCTGATATCTTTACAAAACCATTAGATGAAAACTCTTTCATGAGAATTCTGAATGGCTTAGGAATGATGGATGTGAATTCTGTTCCTGGACAGACTTCGTTAGAATGACAAGCCAAAGTGGAGGAAAGATGTTGATTCAGCGGTTACTGTTCATGATTCAGCGGTTACTGTTCATAGTCAACACTTCGACATGATTCGCTTTCGACATCATGCACAACGGTTTGACAAAATCTTCGTTACTTTTGTTATTTTACAAATTTTTGCTGGTTAGGTACATTTTACTTATTGTTTGCTGTTTTTCTTTAAAAGTCAAAAACAACAAAAAGATTTTCATTTTTGTTTTTCTCTTTCAAAATTCAAAAATACCAAAAAGATTTTCTTATTTTTGTTATTTTCTTTCAAAAATCAAAAATTCAAAAATATTTTTGTTTTGTTAATCTTTTCTTGAGTAGCTTTTAGCGAAGATTTTTGTTGGTTCATGCTTGTTGCTTGAGGGAAAGGTATATTTTCGAAACTTTTTCCTAGTTAGGATGTCCCTAGAAGCATGTTGCAGCATGTCGACCCAAGCCGCCATGACTCAATGTGTTTTCGAAAGCCTTAATGGACTTTTCATCATGAAAATTCCTTCCCAATCAGGCTGTATTCACATTAGTCTTTGAGCTACCTTACTCTTCTTATATGAGTTAAGAGTTAACTGCTTGGTCTAATCATAGCAGAGGTACTTTCGAATCTTGAACCAAACTTTTTCATCCTAAAGTTCTTTCACGATCACACACAATGACACATACCCAAGACATCTCTGGTCAAAACCAACCAGGTTATAGGTATATAAACAATTTGCGTTAATGATCTGGATTCATGAAACCGTGATGAAAGTGAAACCCAAAATTTCGAACCATTAAAGGAATTGACGGGGAACTTTGTTCCAGATTTTAATGAAACTTTTGTTTCAGTACCACTTTTCGATACTCCAAATCATATTCTTTCTTTTTGTGTGGTCTTGCTAAAATGTTCGAAACCCACGACATTTTTACCCAACAAGATCCATACATACTTTTATTTTGTGGAATATGATTTCATTGTGAGTATCTATCTGATTTTTTGTTACTTCATACATTTTTCGAAAACATACTTGTCCCTGGCTACACTGGTCAAATAGGTAATTTCGTTTACAATGTATCACTCTTATGTTTAGATGTGATATGTAATGAAATTTTTAGCCAACCCATGAAGCCTTATCAAAAGATGCCCTTTGATACTTCTCTATAAGTATTCGATTGTAATTCACGGGAAACCACACAAGCTGTTGGTCATCTCTCTTGATGATTAGCGAAGTGATCTTTGCCAGGGATCTAACTGCATTTGTGTCGAAATATTTTTGACATCACAAATCCAAAATTTTATTATTTTGTTTCGTATCTTTTCTTTGGCATACATTGCACTCACGAAATCCTTGAGCTTCTGAGTAATACCAACTCGGGCTGATGATTTCGAAAGTCTGGCACATGACTTTGCTTTTAAAACCAAAAGTGAAAGAGCCTAACCTCCATTCTGAAGGTTTCTGAAAGTTCTTATCCTATTGGTACTATCGAACAGACTGATGGATGTGATGTTTTGGTTACTATGCAGTTTTCAAGGAAAAGTGATCATCACTTTATCATACGTGGCTATCTTTACGACACTAGCTCCGTTTTTCAAGGTGACATGTGGCCTATCATTTAATGCGCAAACCGTTTGGAATTCAAATTTGGTGTACGTATAAAAGGGGATTTGGGGATTCTATTCCAACTTTACGCACACTTAATCTTCTCAAACAATTTGAGTTCTATTCTCTCTGAAATTCTTGAAGTTTTTCAAAAATCTAACAATGGCGTCTAAGCAATCTCAAACCACTGAAGATGTTTCATCCCAACCAATCATGAAGATCCAAAGCACTAACTACCAAGTTATTCACGATGTCGATGCTTATCCAGAGGGTTTAAAGATGCTCATTGTTGCTCTCAAAAATTCAGTGTTGTCGACTACTATGTTTAATTCAATATCAGTACCACTTTCTTGGTTATCGCTTGTTGGATCTAAGGCTACTTACAACAAGACGATGAAGATCGTGACCTTTCAGTTGGTGAATGACAAGAAATTCAGGTTATCCAAGAAAGTCTTTGCTCAAATTCTGAATATCCCTAATGTTGAACTGTAACAACCCGTTATTTTCAGTCTTGTAAAGTCAACCCTAGTCAACCAAAGTCAAACGAGGGTCAACTAAGGTCCTTTTTATTGTTTGGGTTTTTATTTAGGTTAAAATAATAACCTTTGTTTATTAAGAATCCTTAAAATAATTGTGGTTGAAATAGGAAGGAAATGCTTAAAAACCATGAAATTTCGCATCTTATTCCTTCGCTTCTGACCGCAAACACTTCGGGCCGCAAAGGGTTTACGACCGTACACTCCTCGGACCGTGAACCCTCGCAGCCGTACACACCTCGGATCTTATCGCATTGGGGCACGTTCTCGGTCGTAAACACTAGCCGACCTAGGACCGTAAACAAGGTTCACGGCCGTACACCCCTCGGACCGTGAACCCTCGCATATATATTCATTTTAACCGACTTTTCTTTATTTCTTACACTTCCAAACATAATTCTAAGCCATTTTCTCTCAAGTATCATCAATAACACTCTTCCTTCTCTTCAAAATCGTAAGTGATTCTTCCATATTCAATTGATATCATTCCTATTCACAAGAAGTTCTTTGATTTCATCCATGAATTCAACACTTTTGGTTTAGATCTTCAAATCATCATCCTTTACACCAAG
The DNA here is from genome assembly GCF_052849685.1 of Lactuca virosa. Classification (NCBI taxonomy): domain Eukaryota; kingdom Viridiplantae; phylum Streptophyta; class Magnoliopsida; order Asterales; family Asteraceae; genus Lactuca; species Lactuca virosa. The sequence continues at coordinate 354,170,439 of NC_136430.1, forward strand.
AACACCAAGAACACACACTTGTTCTTTGGGCCGTAAATCAGTAGACATGTACTCCCCGAGCTTTTGAGAAGATGGAGCTATTTTAAGTCATGTCTTCTTCTTTTGTATAACTATTTTGGTGTCAATATACATTGATTGAACACATGTAAATACTTTTACTTTTTTTTTAAATACAATGGTTGTTTGTACTTTGATTACTATGATGCATGTGTTGTGATACTACAAATGAAGTCATCCACCCCCAGATGTTTCCGCCGTCTGGTTTGGGGGTGTGACAGATTGGTATCAGAGCATTGTTAATAGTCAACTCAGTATATCAATTCATAAAAGATATACAAACTATAAATACATTGGGGCTAAGAGCTCTGAATACAAGTATACTTTTTAAAAATTTAAGTATTTTTACAAAAAGTATACTAACACTCATACCTGCAAATAAAGTATCACAGTCATAAAAACTTAAAAGTATTTGGATGATGGACACCGTAGTCAAACCAGGGCAGTTATGTAATCATATCTGGGATTAATATAGCCTGATCAACTATATTGGTTTGAGATATGACCAACATGTGTTTGGGAGTGATGGTAGTGTTGCGACATGTCAAAAACTTACCAACTATAAATATGCAGAAGAACTCTAGAACAAAACATAAAGATTAAAATACTATAGGAGTATTTTAGGCACTATATACTAATAACAAATATGTGAAAACAAAAGAACCATTGTTGGTAGAACTATAAATATTAAGGGTATATTACAGTTATATATAATTAAAGTTATATAGACTTAGAATATGTGATCTAGCTTCATTTCCTGTTCCTTGTTTGGTTGTGGATTTAGAGCCAGATCATTTAATCGAAGGCCGATTATACCCAAGTTATATATAATTAGTATACACTTTGTAGTTATAGTAATACCTAAAACAAGTTATACAGAATAAATTACTTGTTAACTGTAAGTTTCTGTCGTAGAATCTTGCATTCGTAATCTAGCATTACTAATTATATTCTATATCTCTTATCCTTATTCTCGCTTAGATATCAATGGCTGGATTTCATCTACCTGGAGACCCGTACTTTCCCGATCAAGGGCAAGATGCAGAGCCAGAAGAGAATCATGAAATTCCCTTAGACGATGATTTTGTAGAAAATTTTCCAGAGGATTTTGACTCCGAGCTAGAAGTCAATGATCTACCCCTGGTGGCTCAATCCCAAATCCTAACCCTCGTCCGGCTTTTCAAGTCCCGACGCCTTCGTGGGCTGAGAAATTGGGTAGGTTGAGCCGGGAGCAGGGTCAACCCTTACCCTACAACGGAGACCGAAGCTTCTACAACCTAAGTGATGGAGGCTCTGCAGATAGAATTCTTCCTATCTTGATTCGCCGAGTGGCTCGAAATGTTGAGCTAGGAATGACAGCCATTCAACAAACCGTGGAGCTTGATACGGAGACGAACGCCAATACAGATCGTATTCGTAATCTTGAATTTACTCATAAGAGAGCTATGAGAGACAATGAGTCTCTGCAGCAAGAGCTAGCTGCAACTCGAGCTGAAGTCATAGAGCTCCGAGCACGCCAAACAGTGTATGAAAGACATCTACTTAATGTGGAGCGTCAGCTGGTCGAATTAAGGGTTCATCCGAGTGGTGCACGTCGCCAGTAGGAGATGCTCTACTCATCCTTTCTTTTGGTTTAAGAAGTAGACTTCTCTCTACTCGTTCACTACTTACTCTTTTGGTTATAGTTAAGTCTGCGGATATGTTCTAGTGTTATTTTTCATGTTTTTCAGTACGACCACGAAAATTTCATTTTCGGTAGGTTGGTTTAGTGTCGATGATTTTTCAGTAATTTGGTGTATTGTACACCTGCTTAGGGTCAAGTTTTCTAGACTCTGTGTATTCAATATGCCAATATAATCGACATGCATTTTCATACTCTTTGAAAAATAACCCTTCAATTTTATAATATAATATCCTGTTGCAACATTGAATTTGTAGTAGACTTCTATTTCCAATTCCTTAAAAGATTCATATTAAACTAAGTGTTTTAGTTCAGAGATATCATATTCATGTTCACTCTTGATATCTTACCATCTATTCATCTTTTAACTTTTATAGTAAAAGATGCCTCCTCCAAGAAAACCAAGGCGTAACCCTGCTAATGAAGCGCCAACACCACCTCCGCCACCACCTACTCAATTCGACGCTGCGATGTTTCAGGTGGCAGTCACGACAGCTGTTGCAGCTGCTATGTCTCATATAAATACCTCTGGTGCAAGTGGATCAGGAGCTGGTGCGCATCCCTCTAACCACGGTGAGAGTCACGGACACTCACGAGAGTGTACCTATAAAGATTTCTTGAACGCCAAACCCAGGACCTTTAACAGGACTTGAGGAGTAATGGCGTTAAGGCAATGGATTGAGAAGACTGAGGCAATCTTCGAAATCTGCTCCTGTCCGGAGAGTAGCAAGGTCAAATTTGTTGTTTGTACCTTTGCTGATAGAGCCCTAACATGGTGGAATGGCCATGTTAAGTCATTGACTTCGGTAGTGGCTAATTCTATAAGTTGGGAGAACTTAAAGACCATGCTAATGCGGGAATACTGTCCGCGAGGGGAAATTCAGAAACTTGAGCAAGAGCTCTGGGGTCTTACAATGGTTGGTTCAGACATAACAACCTATACAAATCGATTCTGTGACTTAGCGATACTTTGTCCATAAATGGTTACTCTGGAGAGCAAAAAGATTGAGAGGTACATCTGGGGGCTATCGTCCCAGATTCAGGCTAGTGTCATTGCTTCTAGGCCTGTTACCTTTGACAGTGCCAAAGAGTTGGCACAATCTCTTATGGACCACGAAACTCGTCAAAACTCTATGGTTACTGCCCCAGAACAACCCAAGGGAAACAACAACAACAGCAAGAAGAAGGGTTGGAATAAGAGGAAGGGCAAATCTTCTCAGGAACCCTCAAAGAAGCAAAAATTAGTGACAGTGCTGCTACTGTACCTGCTGCTGTTCCTACTAACCCTGCACCAGCTAAGCCTTATGCTGGTAATCTCCCCAAGTGCAACAACTGCAATTTTCACCACAATGGAAATTATCGGGAAATGCATTGTCGTAACTGCAACAGAAAAGGGTATACTGCCCGATTCTGTAGATCACCACCCCAACCGATTAACCAAGTACCTGCCGCTGGAGTAGGTCAAGCATGCTACCAATGCGGTGATGTGGGGAATTTCAAGAGAGATTGTCCAAAAGCTAGAAATGTCGGTGGAGTTAGGAGGATTCTAGCACTGGGTCACAAAGAAGCGGTGGCAGACCCTGCGGTGGTCACGGGTACATTTCTTCTCAACAATACTTATGCATGCGTTCTATTTGATTGTGGTGCTGAGAAGAGCTTCGTGAGCCATAATTTCAAACACCTGCTAAATCAAAACTCCCAACCACTGAATGAAACTTTCACAGTCGAAATGGCTAACGGGAAATCCGAATCCACCAACGATATATACATAGGATGTACTCTTACCTTGAATAACTTTTCATTCCTAATTGACCTTATGCCGGTCTCTATCAAAAGTTTCGACGTCATAATAGGTATGGATTGTTTGTGCCCTAACCATGCTGACATCCTATGCTATGAAAAAGCTGTTCGCCTGAACTTGCCAACTAACGAAACTCTTATTATCTACGATGACACTTGCATCAAGGCACATAAGTACCTTCGCAAAGAGTATTGTGCTTTCTTAGCTCACGTGGTAGACAAAAAGCAAGAAGTGAATGACATCGCGAGCATTCCTGAGGTTTGCAACTTTCCCGACATTTTTCCTGACGATCTTCCTGGCGTGCCTCCCGAACGACAAGTCGAATTCAAAATCGACTTAATCCATGGGGCTACCCTGTAGCCAAATCCCCCTATCGTCTTGCACCTTCTAAAATGCAGGAATTATCCAGTCAACTGAACGAACTCCTTAACAAGGGTTTCATAAGACCAAGCTTCTCACCTTGGGGAGCACCAGTTTTGTTCTTGAAGAAGAAGGATGGATCATTCCGTATGTGCATAGACTACCGCGAGTTGAATAAACTTACTATCAAGAATCGATATCCACTGCCTCGCATTGACGAATTGTTCGACCAGATTCAAGGTGTGAGCTACTTCTCGAAAATAGACTTAAGATCCGGGTATCACCATTTACGGATTTTGGAGGAGGACATTCCGAAAACCGCGTTCAGAACTCGTTATGGTCATTACGAGTTTGTAGTGATGCCATTCGGATTGACGAATGCACCTTCTGTGTTCACGGACTTGATGAACAGAGTGTGTCGTCCATTCCTAGACAAATTCGTCATAGTTTTCATTGACGGCATCCTTATCTACTCAAGGAGCAAAGAAGAGCACAACCAACATCTTTGTCAAGTATTAAAAACTCTTAGAACAAAGAAACTCCATGCGAAGTTCTCAAAGTGTGAGTTTTGGATCAGGAAGGTTGATTTCTGTGACAACCCGAAATTTCTATATTGTACAGTCTTTCAAATTCAATCACAGTCAGACTCGTTTCTGCTATCTTTTAACATTGTTCAGGGTTTGTTTGAGTGTTCTAATCCTAGTACATTCAAGGTTTGGGTTTAGGAACGAGTTAACTTAAGTTCATCGTATTGCATTCGGGCCAAACACTCCATTTAGTGGAGTGTACGGCCGTACACGACCGTACACATGAGTGTGCAACCGTACACATGGGTGTATGGTCGTACACCCGAGGTGGCCGTGAACTCAAACATATATATATATATATATATATATATATATATATATATATATATATATATATATATGTGTGTTTTTCCCTTCATTATTTCTCATTTCTCACACTTTCACCTCAAGAAAATCCGATTCTCTCTCAACTATCATCAGGTTTTACACCTTGATCTTCAAAGATGTAAGTATTCCTTCCATTTGAATTGTTGATACATGGCTTTATCTAGTGAAGATCCATGTTTTCATCCACGAAATCTTCTCTTTTGATTAGATCTTCAAATCTTCTTCACTTTCAACAAGAACACCAAGAACACCTACTTGTTCTTGAGCCTTGAACTCCTTAAAAGCCTTCAAAAGTGTGAGTATCTCTTCTATCTGCTTGTTAAGCTTGAGAAACACTTGATTCCTAGCCTTAATTCATCATCTAATGCATGAACATGAAGGGTGTACGGCCGTACACACTTCATATGGCCATAAACCCTTGTTTAATGCATGTATAGGCCTCAAACTCACCCCATGTTTCAACATAAGACCAAGAACAGTTAATGGATGCTAGATAGGACCATAAACACCCATTCTTGCATGTTTCTTCAATGAGTGTACGACCGTATACTCCATGTCCGTTCACATCATGGTCGTACACATCATGGTCGTACACTACATGGGCCGTACACATCAAGACCGTACACTCCCTTAAGTGACCATAAACCCCTTTAATGCAATCACATATGATTGTAACACTTCAATTCAAGTTTTTCCTAGTCCCTAAAGTGGTTTCCTATCATAATTAGTTGTTGTATACACTAATTATATCCATATATGTATCATTATATGCTTAATAGGATCCGGTTGTGTTCAAGACTTCACTTGACACTTAGCATCCTACCTCGACCTTTCACTCAAATCACTCACTACAGGTGAGTTCATACCCCCGTATTTTCATAGTTTTTACTGTTTTAAGGGGGGGGGGGGAAATACAAGTCTAACACAAAGATTTTGTGTTATAAACAAATGGTTTCAAATATCTTATCAAAATGGATTTCAGTTATCATCAAATCAAATGGTTTTCAATGATTGTATCAAAATGACATCAACTCAACAAAATGAATTTCAAAATATCAAACTTCTTTTAAATGTTTTTTTAAACTTATATTTCTCCCAAAAATCATACTAGTATATATATATATATATATATATATATATATATATATATATATATATTTATATAAATAAGATTTAAAAGGCTTAGGACTGATAACCCGCTTTGAGTCCTTTTTCTTGTTTGGATGTGGGATTATAAGCATCAGTTATTTGTCCGAGTGTCATTTAAATTTTACTTATATATATTTGTTTACGCATACAAGTATAAAAGTTAGTTCATTAAGTTTCAATAACCCTTTGTAACATGTTGAGCAAGGGGTTGCATTCATGAATACTCGGTATCGATACAGAAAGTACATATAAATTATAATAGGTATAATTTATAATTCACAGAACATTAATTCACGATTCAAGTATACTAAAGTACATTGTTTTACAAGAACAAAGGTTTGATTCAAAACTAATCAAGAGTATACATCTTTCAGATACATGTTAAGCATACCAATTCAAGAACATACAGTCAGTTATTTATTTTAGAATGATTGGGTTTTTCATAACTATTATACATGTAACGTTTATATGCTTTTTATGAGTCAAGTGATATAGGTTGTTTAATTCATTTTAAACAATATAGTAAAGTCCTGACATTATAACCAGAATCTCCATCCGGGGATCGAAACAATGTGTGTATAGATCTATATTGGGATTGACAACCCCCCCCCCCACTCGGACTGCTAGCTACAGTCAGGCATACATGCCTGTGAGTGACAATTGTTATCAACAGTTTTCAGCGCATTCATAGCGTTGGGTCAGGCCATCTAGTCAGTATGGTTATAATAACTCATATAAGACATATTAACAATACGTTAGTGTATAATTAACTAAACCTAAGTACATTTTCAAAGTACTAGTTTACAAGATACAGTTAACAGTATTACATTGCAGTTTACAATAACAGTTGATGAAATCACGCACACTCTCAGATATAAGTTTACAAAATGATTACAAATACAGAGCATTGGTTTACAAATAGAACAATTTTATGTTACTAAAACTACTTTTCATATACAACAGAAAATATAGGATTCTCTGGAACAGTTTACATATTCAAGAAACAGAAAACATTCTTTCAAACATAAATACTTATGCACTCACTCAACTTTATGTTGATACTCTCTTTTCAAATTACTTGTATTCGCAGCGAAACAAGTAGACAGGTACTCCCCGAGCTTTTGAGAATATGGAGTTATTTATGTCTTGTCTTTTTCTTTTGTATAACTATTTGGTTTCAGTATACAATGATGAAACATATGTAAATACTTATACTTTTTAAATACAATGGTTGTTTGTACTCTGATTACTATAATGCATGTGTTGTGATACTACAAATGTAGTCCTCCACCCCCGGACGTTTCTGCCGTCTGGTTTGGGGGTGTGACAGATTGTGTCACACCCTCAAACCAGACGTCGGAAACGTCCGGGGGTGGAGGACTTCATTTGTAGTATCACAACACATGCATTATAGTAATCAAAGTACTAACAACCATTGTATTTAAAAAGTATAAGTATTTACATGTGTTCAATCATTGTATATTGAAACCAAAATAGTTATACAAAAGAAGAAGATATGACTCAAAGTAGCTCCATCTTCTCAAAAAGTTCGGGGAGTACCTGTTTATTGTTTCCCTGAGAATACAAGTAATTTGAAAAGGGAGTATCAACATAAAGTTGAGTGAGTGCATAAGTGTTTATGTTGAAAAGGGTGTCTCTGTATCTTGTATATGTAAAATGTTCCAGAAAATCCTATATTTTCTATTGTATATGAAAAGTAGTTTTATTCCCATAAAACTGTTCTATTTGTAAACCGATGTTCTGTATTTGTAAAACTTGTAACTGAGAGTGTGCCTGGCTTCACCAGCTGTTATTGAAAACTGTATTGAACCATTGTAGCTTGTATTCTGTAAACTGGTACTTTGAAGGGGTACTTTCATTTAGTTGATTATACACTAACGTATTGTTAATATCTTTTTAATGAGTTCTTATAACCATACTATGACTGGATGGCCTGAAACAAACGCTTGTCGGCGTTTAAACCGATGATAACAATTGTCACTCATTGGCGTGTATGTCTGACTGTAGCTAGCAGTCTGAGTGTGGGGTTGTCAATCCCAACATAGATCTACACACAACTTGTTTCGAACCCCTGGCTGAGATTCTGGTTATAATGTGAGGACTTTACCTTGGTTGTCTAAATGAATGAAACAACCTGAATTGAATGACTCAGAAAAAGCATATAAACGTTACATGTATATTAGTCATGAAAACCCAATCATTCTGAAATAAATAATTGATAGTATGTTCTTGAATTAGTATTCCGAACATGTATTTGACAATTATAAACCCTTGATTTGTTTTGAATCAAAACCCTTCTTTCTTGTAAAACAGTGTATCCTAGTATACTTGAATCATGAATTATTGTTCTATGTATCATAAATTATATCTGTTATAATTTATATGTACTTTCTGAATCGGTCTTTAACTATTTTTGCATGTAACCCCTTGCTCAACATGTTACAAAGGTATTTAAAATGATGAAATAACGTTTATATTTATATACATATACAATTCTATATATAAGTAAAATTTAAACGACTCTCGGACAAATAACCGGTACTATAAGCCCACATCCAAACAAGGAAAAGGACCCAGAATGAGTTATCAGTCCTAAGTCCTTTGAATCTTATTTATATACATACACACACACACACACAGACATATATATATATATATATATATATATATATATATATATATATATATATATACAAATATGAATTTTGGGGAAAAATATAAGTTTACAAAAGAGTTTAATGTTTTGAGTATATTTTGATGATTTAATGTCGTTTTATAATGATTTGAAATAATGTATTTATAACACAAAGTTCTTGTGTTATACTTGTATTCCCCCCCCCCCCCTTAAAACAGTAGAAATTATGAAAATACGGGGGTATGAACTCACTTGATAGGTGGTGATTTGGACAGCGTTTCGTTTCCCGGAAAGGAGTTTATTTGACGAAAAACCGGCTTAAATCGAGCAGAGTTTCGACTGGAGAGAGGTTAGCTTCTCAAGAATTTCAGTGCTTCGAGGCTTTCTTAGGGTTTGAGATATGATACCGGGGCTTTGGGGGGTTGTTTGTAAGCTTAAGGAAGTGAAAGGGGTGAAAAAGGATGAAAAGTGGTGAAAGAAATGCCTTAAATCCGAGAGATCTCGCACCCTTTATATAGGGTGCGAGGGTGCAGTCCGAAGGGTGAGTAAGCAGGGCACACGTCGGACATAAGGGTGAGTCAGCAGTGACACGCGTCGTCAGTAGCGAGGACCACGAGTCCGAGGTCCGGATGCGAGACAGGGAGGCGTGGGGTGTCGGATCCGGAGTGGACCGAACTTCGGTCCAATCAGAAGGTGCCACGCGAGACTTCGGTCCAATCAGCAGACGACACGTAGTGGACACGGCGAAGCCTCGCATGCGAGGTGACGTGGACGAAGGTCAGCCATGCTAAAATTCCCGGTTTTCAACATTTCTCGATTTTTGTGCCAAAAACTTGCAAAAATCATAACTGTCGCATACGAGCTCCGTTTTCGACATTCTTTATATGCACGCGTAGGTAAAATTATACTCTACGACTTTCGTTTTGACTTTGTCGGCTAATTTTGAATTTATTTTTAATATTAATATTTTTAACAGACCGGGACAGGAAATCCGTTAAAAATTCATAACTTCTTCATCTGATGTCCATTTTTGTCTGTCTTTTTACCGTTGTACTACTATTGACGAGACCTTCAATTCTCGTTTAGGTTGCTTCGGCTAAAAATCACTCGATCATTATTTCGAGTTTTTAGCTGTATACTGCTATAATGAAACTTAGAAAAATCATAACTTCCTCATACGAAGTCAAATTTTGATGTTCTTTTTATGAAAGTTCTCGGTTTAACATAAACTACAACTTTCATTTAGATTGTTAAGGCTAAAAAGCCTTTTATTGAAAATTCAGTTTTACACTGAACAGTGTTTTGCCGGTTTTGTTGCGGATCTTCGATTGGTCATAACTTCTTCGTTATAACTCGGATTTTAGTGTTCTTTATGTTTTTGGAAACCTTGTTACAATCTCTACCACTTTGTTCATCCCAATTGAGATTGTTTAACAATTTATTTTTGAGGGTCAATTATGTAAATATACACAGTATGCTAAAATTTCTCTTTATTATTTTAAAAAGAAATACAAATTGACCTACATTATTACATAGGTTTGAAATAACGGTTTGTTACATTATCCCCCCGTTAGAGAGAATTTTGTCCCGAAATTTGCATAACAGATAGACTAGGGAAAAAGATGTGGATATTTCTGTTGCATTTGATCCTCCCGCTCCCAAGTGAATTCAAGTCCCCGTTTTGCATTCCAGCGAACCTTCACTATCGGGATACGACTTTGTTTGGTTTTCTTAACTTCCCTGTCTAGAATCTCTACGGGTTCTTCCACAAAGTTGAGACTCTCGTTTAACTCGATTTCCTCGAGTGAGATCACAAGAGTCTCGTCGGATAGACACTTTTTCAAGTTCGAAACGTGGAAGGTAGGATGAATGTTACTTAGTTCTTGAGGTAGTCGAAGTTTGTAAGCTACAGGACCGATTCTGGCAAGAATCTCGAATGTTCCTATGTACGTTGGATTCAGTTTGTCACGTTTTCCAAAGCGTATCATGCCCTTCCAGGGTGAGACCTTTAACAAGACGCGGTCACCAACCTAGAATTCCAAGGGTTTTATCCTTTTGTCAGCGTAACTTTTCTGTCTATCTCTGGAAGCTTTAAGTCGCTCCGGAATTTGTACGATCTTCTCGGTAGTTTCTCGAATAGTTTCCGGACCGGTGAGAGAACTGTCAGGAGTTTGACCTCTAGCTAGCTGCATGTCACCCACTTCAGCCCAACATAGAGGGGATCTGCACTTGCGGCCATAGAGGGCTTCGAATGGAGCAGCCTTAATGCTAGTGTGATAACTATTGTTATAAGAGAATTCAACAAGGGGTAAATGGATATCCCATGCCTTTCCAAATTCTATCACGCAAGCTCGCAACATTTCTTCTAATGTTTGAATCGTCCTCTCACTTTGCCCGTCGGTTTGTGGATGGTAGGCTGTACTCATGTCCAGCCTAGTTCCCAAAGAGTTTTCTAAAGACTGCCAAAAATGAGAGGTGAATCTACTATCTCGGTCTGAGATAATAGATATTGGCACACCGTGCAGTCTAACAATATCTTTGAGGTAAGTTCTGGTTAGTTTCTCCATATTGTCGGCTTCTTTTATTGGCAAGAAGTGTGCGGATTTGGTTAATCTGTCGACCATTACCCAAATAGTATCATAACCACCCGAAGTCTTGGGTAATTTCGTTATGAAATTCATTGTAATCCGCTCCCACTTCCATTCAGGGATTTCAGGTTGTTGCAATAAACCTGAAGGTTTCTGGTACTCTACCTTGACTTTTGCACAAGTAAGGCACTTGCCCACAAAGGTAGCGATTTCGGCCTTCATGTTAGGCCACCAGTATAGTTTCTTAAGGTCCAGATACATCTTGTCTGAACCTGGATGAATGGAGTATCGGGTTTTGTGTGCTTCATTCATAACCACGTCTCTGTAACCACCGAACTTCGGTGTCCAGATCCGGTTCATGAAATAATAGACTTCATCATCCCTGACTTCGAAGTTCTTATCCATTCCTCTCAGGGTTTCACCTGCCATGTTTTCGGGTTTCAAGGCTTCAAGTTGAGCCTCTCTGATCTGTGTGGACAGATATGAATGGATTGTCATGGTCAACGACTTTACTCGGCGTCTCGGGTATTCTTTTCTGCTAAAGGCGTCAGCTACTACGTTTGCTTTACCAGGGTGATAAAGAATCTGACAATCGTAGTCATTCAGTAGCTCCACCCATCGTCGTTGTCTCATGTTCAGCTCTTTCTGATCGAAGATATGCTGGAGACTTTTATGGTCCATGAATATTGTGCATTTCGTGCCATATAAGTAATGTCTCCAGATCTTTAGAGCAAACACCACTGCTCCTAGCTCAAGGTCATGTGTTGTATAGTTGACCTCATGCGTCTTAAGCTGTCTTGAGGCATAGGAGATAAGCTTTCCTCTCTGCATAAAAACACACCCAATCCCTTGATTTGAAGCATCACAGTACACTACAAAGTCCTCGTTCCCTTCGGGTAGAGACAAGATCGGTGCACTGCACAAGGCTTGTTTGAGCGTTTGGAATGCTGTTTCTTGCTTCTCTTCCCAATTAAAAGTTACACCCTTTTGCGTCAGGGTGGTAAGCAGTTTAGCGATTCAGGAGAAATTTTGGATGAATCTGCGATAGTAGCCAGCAAGACCTAAGAATTGATGGATTTCTGTAGGTATTTTGGGTGCTGGCCAGTTTTCAATTGCCTTGATTTTGGAAGGGTCCACGTGTATTCCTTCTGAACTGACCACGTGACCTAGGAATTCAACCTTCGTACTCCAAAACTCGCACTTTGAAAACTTCGCATAGACTTTTTCTGTCCTAAGGGTTTTTAATACTTAACGAAGATGTTGGCCATGTTCTTCTTTGCTTCTTGAGTAGAGAAGGATGTCGTCAATGAAGACTATGACAAATTTGTCCAGGAATGAACGACACACTCTGTTCATTAGGGACATGAACACAGCAGGTGCATTCGTCAATCCGAATGGCATCACTATAAACTCGTAATGACAATAACGAGTTCTAAACGCGGTCTTGGGAATGTCTTCCTCCAAAATCTGTAACTGGTGATACCCGGATCTTAAGTCTATTATCGAAAAGCAGTTCGCACCTTGAAGTTGGTCGAACAGATCGTCAATGCGAGGCAGAGGGTATCGGTTCTTGATGGTAAGTTTATTCAGCTCGCGGCAGTCTATGCACATGCAGAATGATCCATCCTTCTTCTTTACGAACAACACCGGTGCTCCCCAAGGTGAGAAGCTTGGTCTTATGAAACCTTTGCTAAGGAGTTCGTTAAGCTGGCTGGATAATTCTTACATTTCAGAAGGTGCAAGACGATAGAGGGATTTGGCTACAGGGGTAGCTCTAGGGATTAAGTCGATTCGGAATTCGACTTGTCGTTCAGGAGGTACTCCTGGAAGATCATCGGGAAAAATATCGGGAAAGTTGCAGACCTTAGGAATGCTCGCGATTTCTTTCACCTTTTGCTTTTTGTCTACCACGTGAGCTAAGAAAGCACAGTACTCTTTGCGAAGGTACTTCTGTGCCTTGATGCAGGAAATGATCCGAAGGTTTGTTCCAGGTTTGTCGCCATAGATAATAAGAGTTTCATTAGTTGGCAAGTTCAAGCGAATAGCTCTTTCATAACATAGGATGTCGACATGGTTGGGGCACAACCAATCCATACCTATTATGATGTCAAAACTTTTGATAGAGACCGGCATAAGGTCTATTGGGAAAGACAAGTCATTCAAGGTAAGGATACATCCTATGTATATATCGTTGGTGGATTCGGATTTCCCGTTAGCCATTTCTACTGTGAATGTTTCTTTTAGTGGTTGGGAGTTTTGATTTAGTAGATGTTTAAAATTATGGCTCACGAAGCTCCTCTCAACACCATAATCAAATAGAATGCATGCATAAGTATTGTTGAGAAGGAACGTACCCGTGACCACTGTAGGGTCTGCCACCGCTTCATCATGACCCAGTGCTAGAATCATCCCAACTCCACCAGCATTTCCAGCTTTTCGACAATCTTTCGTGAAATGCCCCACATCACCGCATTGGTAGCATGTTCGGCCTACTCTAGCGGCAGGTACTCGGTTGAGTGGTTGAGGTGGTATTCTATAGAATCGGGCAGTATGCCCTTTCCTGTTGCAGTTACGGCAATGCATTTCTTGGCAATTTCCGTTGTGGTGAAAATTGCACTTGTTGCATTTAGGGAGGTTACCAGCATAGGGCTTAGTTGGTGCAAGGTTATTAGGGACAACAACAGGTACAGTAGCAGGTACAGTAGTAGCATGGACTGCCGCTACTTGTTGCTTCTTTGCATGTTCCAGAGGAGATTTTCCCTTCCTCTTGTTCCAACCCTTCTTCTTGTTGTTGTTGTTGTTCTCCTTAGGTTGTTCTGGAGCAATAACCACAGAATTTTGACGATTCCCATGGTCAATAAGTGACTGTGCCAATTCCTTGGCACTGTCAAAGGTGACATGCCTAGAAGCAATGACACTTGCCTGTATCTAGGGCGACAGTCCCCAAATATACCTTTCAATCTTTTTGCTCTCCAGAGCAACCATTTCAGGTCACAGAATCGCCAAGTCACAGAACCGATTCGTGTAAGTTGTTATGTCTGCACGGGCCATGGTAAGACCCCAGAGCTCTTGCTCAAGTTTTTGAATTTCCCCGCGCGGACAGTATTCTCGCATTAGCATGGCTTTTAAGTTCTCCCAGCTCATCGTATTAGCCACTATCAAAGTTAGTGACTTAACATGACCATTCCACCATGTTAGGGCCCTATCTAAAAAAGTACAGGCAACAAATTTAACTTTGCTACCCTCCGAACAGGAGCAAATTTCAAAGATTGCTTCTGTATTTTCAATCCATTGCCATAAATCATCACACCCCCAGTTCCATTAAAGGTCCTGGGTTTGGCATTCGAGATGTCTTTATAAGTGCACTCTCGCGAGTGTTCATGACCCTCGCCATGGTTAGAAGGACGTGCACTAGCTGCCGACCCACTAGCACCAGGAGTATTGATATGAGTCATGGCAGCAGCTACAGCTGTCGTGACCGCCGCTTGGAACATAGCGGGGTCGAATTGAGGAGGTAGTAGTGGCGTCGGTGCTTCATTGACATGTCTTGGATTTCTACGAGGAGGCATCTTTTGCTGTAAAAGTCAATAGATAAAAAGATAGTGAGATATCAAGAATGAATATGAATTTGATATCTCTGAACTAAACACTTAATTCAACATGGATCTTGTAAATAATTGGAAATAGAAATCCACTGCAAGTACACTTGCAACAGGATAATATGAAATTGAGTGGTTATTTTTCAAAGAGTATGAAAGTACAAGTCGATGGTATTGGTATATTAAATACATAAGGTCTGGAAAACTTGACCTTAACGTAGGTCTATACTATACCACAATACTTAGAAAGTGTCGATATCAAACCGACCTACCGAAAAT
The DNA here is from genome assembly GCF_052849685.1 of Lactuca virosa. Lineage (NCBI taxonomy): Eukaryota > Viridiplantae > Streptophyta > Magnoliopsida > Asterales > Asteraceae > Lactuca > Lactuca virosa. The sequence continues at coordinate 354,185,523 of NC_136430.1, forward strand.
AAAATTTTCGCGGTCGTATTGAAAGCATGAAAAATAACACTGGAACATTTCTGTAAACCAAAACTTTGGAATAGAATGTTTATGAGAATTGTAATAACTCTTGTTGAAGTAAAGTGCTTATTGTTTTATTGATACCCGGTTTTGTACATATCGTGAAAAGTAGTCTATACATTCAGTATCTCAAACTAGAAAGTAGAAGTAGTGTAAACACTACTTGCAGCGGTTGCTACGACGATGGTTGGGTCCTGTTTCATCCTGCGTCTTCCAGTGCCTTTCTTGGGCAGCTTGACGCTCTCTCAATTCTCTTATCTCTGATTGAGCAGCATGGACTTGCCTCTGAAGGGCTTCTGTATGGTGATGATGGGTTTTAGGTAAAACAAATAAACTAGAAAAACAATTCCTAAGTTCACATGCAACCTACTTTGGATCTATGTTTTAACTATTGAACATATAACTTTGAATTGCAAAACAAGAACCCTAGAGGAGAGAGGCTATTTTCGAAAATAGTAAACTAGGGTTTAGGGTTTACATACCTTTCAATTGTTATAGCAAACAATTGATATTCCCTTGATCTTGATCTTGATCTTCTTGGAAGCTTTAGCACCACAAGTGTAATGCCTCTAATGGAATCACACCCAATGACTAGCAAGAAGGAAAGTAGAAGAGAGAGGGGAGAGGGAGTATGCAAAATCTCAGCCTTAGGGTTTCTTCAAAAGAAAGAGTGACCAAAAACATGAACCAGGAGGCTCCTTATATAGCTGAGGGATCTAGGGTTTAAGGGAAACCCTAGTTATCCTTTGCTTAGGGCCTAAGCAAACCCAAGGGCCTTATCCAAGCCCCTATGGACGAAATTATTAGGGTTTCCCCTAAAGATTTCGTCCACCCTCTTCCAAGGGGGTTCTAGAGCCTTCCACTCAACTATTAGATAATTGCAAACTAGTCCCTGCACCTTATAATTAATTCTTTTAACCCCAAAATCAATTTTGATTAATTTCTGGCTAACAATTAATTAAACATAATGATTTCTAATTAATATATTAATCCATTAACATATTAATAAATCATTTATATTAATTTATTAATCTTATAAATTAATATCTCTCCTTTCACAATTTCCTTGTCCAGTTGCTAGGTTGAGGGCAACCCAAAAGGACTGTGCTGCTATCAATTCAAGTACATACCAATTATAGTTATGGGCTTAGACACCTAATCCAACAGTCTCCCACTTGGATAAGTCTGTAACTATAATTGCTAGTATGCCTTCTAAATTTGACCAGCAAATTGTAGCTTCCAAAAGCTGCTGCCGAACTCTGGCCCAGTCAGTTACGTGTCCTAAGATAAGTGATCATATAACCCTTCGTTCTGCTTGATATCCCCAGACAAAAGACATGGAATGTAATCAATCTGTTTGTCCAGAATCTATGTTTCCCGATTCCTGATTTGTGATGATGTAGGACTTCTAATCGAACACATCAATTTAGTCCTGGCTGGGCCCAGCACATAAGTCAACACCAAATCATCGAGGGGCCCACAGATATCGCTTTTCCTGTTAGGGCAAAAGGAACGAATAAACGTTGACTCATATGCTTGTATCTTTTACTCATCAAATTATGCATGACAATACGTTTTATAACACCAAGTTACTGATGCGTTTTCGTATCACCAATGCACAACCGACTTGTAAATTACAACTCATATATCTTCGTTTCAAGATTATAAGATATTATCGTCTCAGTATTACTCGTGATGAATTCCATGAAGTAATACTCTGAGCGTGGGTTTATCCAATACTCAAATCTCAATTTCTGAGTACTCATGAACATTGCAGCAATTCTATTGCCATGTCTATCCTTAGACAATCTGCAATCCAATTCATGACAGTCTTAATTCACTACTTACTTCCAAGAGTACGAGCGACTGTGGAGTTTGAATAATCTCATTATTCAGGAAGTAAAACATGCAAAATATGAAACACAGTAATAAACAATTGACAAAAGGTAGTAGCCAAACTTATAAATAATACTTTATTATTTAATCACCAAAAGTCAATTACATTTACTTTGTTACAAGTTTCAAAACCTAATCTAACTACTAAAACTAATATCATCTTTCAGTCCTATGCTCCGAGCATGCTGAATATGCTTAGCCCTACTCAGACCCTTTGTGAGAGGATCTGCTGGGTTATCTTCAGATGACACCCTCTTTACTATAAGATGGCCTTCTTCTACTCTATGTCTGATGAAATGGTACTTTCTGTCGATATGTCTGGTCTTACCATGATCTCTCGGTTCCTTTGTCAAGGCAACCGCTCCTTCATTATCGCAGAATAGTTCCATAGGCTCCTGGATGGTTGGAACAACTCCGAGATCCCCGATGAAGTTCCTCAACCAAGCTGCTTCTTTCGACGCTTCACTTGCTGCAATGTACTCTGATTCACAAGTAGAATCAGCCACCGTATTTTGCTTGGAACTCTTCCAAGTAACTGCTCCTCCATTCAGTAAAAACACCCAGCCCGACTGAGAACGGAAGTTATCTCTATCCGTCTGAAAGCTGGCATCACTGTAACCATCTACTCTCAAAGTATCACTGCCACCAAGCACAAGGACCCAGTCCTTTGTCCTTCGCAAATACTTGAGTATATTCTTAACTGCTACCCAATGAGCTCTACCTGGGTTTCCCTGATAGCGACTGACCATGCTCAAAGCAAATGCCACATCAGGGCGAGTACATGTCATAGCGTACATGATCGATCCGACAGCGGAAGCATAAGGTACACGACTCATGTCATCTATTTCAACATCTGTACTCGGGCATTGAGTCTTACTCAATTTGGTATTGCTCTGGATAGGTAGCTCTCCCTTCTTGGAATTTTCCATACTAAACCTCTTTAGTACCTTATCCAAGTATGTGCTCTGACTAAGTCCAATTAGTCTCTTCTTTCTATCTCTCAATATTCTAATCCCAAGAATATAGGCAGCTTCTCCAAGGTCTTTCATTGCAAAACACTTTCCAAGCCAAGACTTAACCTCTTTCAAGGTTGGAACGTCGTTACCAATGAGTAATATGTCATCGACATATAACACCAGAAAAGTTACTATACTCCCACTAGCCTTGATATACACACAAAACTCATCTTCACTTCTAGAGAAACCAAACTCTTTGACTTTCTCATGGAAGCAAAGATTCCAACTGCGAGATGCTTGTTTCAATCCATAAATGGATTTCTCAAGCTTGCACACTCTATTGGGAAACTTTGCATCAACAAAACCCTCTGGCTGACTCATGTAAACATCTTCAGCCAACTTCCCATTAAGGAAAGCAGTTTTGACATCCATCTGCCAGATTTCATAATCATGAAAGGCAGCTATGGCGAGCAATATCCTAATAGATTTAATCTTAGCCACTGGCGAGAAGGTTTCATCATAGTCAACCCCTGGGGTTTGAGTGAAACCTTTTGCAACCAGTCGAGCCTTGAATGTGTGCACATTTCCATCCATGTCTGTCTTCTTCTTGAAGATCCATTTGCACCCAACTGTCTTACGACCTGGTGCACTATCAACCAAATTCCAAACTTGGTTATCATACATGGACTTAATCTCGCTGTCCATTGCCTCTTTCCACTTGGAAGCCTCTGGACCTTCCATTGCTTCCTTATAAGTGACTGGTTCATCTAAGTTTACCAGTGTTCTGTCACTTATGAATGTGTCACCATCTGAAGTAATATGGAAACCATACAACTCAGGTGGCACACTCACCCTAGTGGATCTTCTAAGAGGTAATGAGTTATCGATTGGTTCAACAGGAACTGTTTCCTCTGGTTGAGTGCTAGTGTCATCTAAGGTTCCTTCATTGGCTGAATCTTGAATTTCTTCAAGGTCAATAGTGCTCCCACTGTCCTCTTTGAATATGAGCTCTCTTTCAAGAAAGACTCCTCTTCGTGCTACAAAGACCACGTTTTCACTAGGCCTGTAGAACAAATATCCAAAAGACTGCTTTGGGTAACCAATGAAAACACATTTCTCACTTCTAGCTGCTAGCTTGTCGTGAGTCTCTCGTCTTACGAAAGCTTCACAACCCCAGACTTTAATATGTGCTAACGAGGGAACTTTCCCTGTCCACATTTCGTGAGGTGTTTTGGCAACCTTCTTTGTAGGGACAAGATTGAGGATGTGGGCGGCTGTCTCTAAGGCATACCCCCAGAAGTGAATAGGAAGCGAAGCCCGACTCATCATAGAACGAACCATGTCTAACAAGGTTCGATTGCGCCTCTCAGCTACACCATTTAACTGTGGTGTCCTAGGAGGAGTCAATTGTGAGACTATCCCACATTCTTTCAGATAGTCGTTAAACTCGATACTAAGATACTCCCCGCCTCTATCGGATCTAAGTATCTTTATCTTTCTGCCCAATTGATTTTCGACTTCATGTTTAAACTCTTTGAACTTTTCAAAAGTTTCTGACTTATGCTTGATCAAGTAGATATATCCATATCTGCTATAATCGTCAGTGAAAGTCACATAGAATCGATTAGCATCTCTTGTAGTTGATCTGAAGGGCCCACACACATCTGTGTGTATGAGATCCAACAGACCTTCACCTCTTTCACAAGACCCTGTGAATGGTGATTTTGTCATCTTTCCCAAAAGACAAGATTCACACATATCATCTGACTTTAGGTTAAATGATTCCAACACTCCATCCTTTTGGAGTTGGGCTATGCGTTTCTTGTTAATGTGTCCAAGACGACAATGCCACAAGCATGCCTTGTCTACACTATTAGACAAGTCAATATTAAGTACACTATTTCCTAAGCTATCAACACAAGTCACTGTTTCATACACATCATTACAAGGCAAAGCTTCAAACATAAAAACACCATTCTTATAAACAGAAATTGAACCATTCAAATCATTAAAAGAATATGTAAAACCTTGTCTGAACAATGCATGAAATGAAATAATGTTTCTCGTCATCTCAGACGAATAGCAACAATTTATTAAATCTAATCTAACATCATTACTAAGCAGAAGCTGATAAACTCCGATCTTGGTTACTGGTGAAGACTTTCTGTTTCCCATGATCAGGTTTATCCTTCCTCGCTCTATCTCCTCACTTTCCTTTAGACCCTGCAAATCAGAATAGATATGAAAACCACATCCTGTATCAAGGACCCATGAACGAGAAGATAATGAGTTATTAGTAGAAATAGTGTAAATACCTGCCGAAGATGGCTTCACTTTGCCATCCTTGATAACTTGCAGATATTGTGGGCAAGATCTCTTCCAATGCCCCTTTTGGTTGCAGTAAAAGCAAACTGCCTCTTTTGGATCAGAAACATGGGGAGTGGAACCATTGGGCTTAGCCTTTGGGCCATTACTAGATGACCCAGCTTGAGCCTTGCTCTTCCAGTTTTGCTTGGGAGGACCTTTCCTCTTTTTCCCCTTTCCCTGTCCAATAGCCAAAACAGGGGCACTCGTAGGTGTGGAGGGTATACTTTTACCCTTCATCCCTGCCTCAGCTGTCTGCAACAAGTTGTGCAATTGGGCCAAGGTCTGCTCAGTATTGTTCAAATGGTAAGTTAGAATAAACTGACCATAACATTCAGGAAGTGAGTTCAAGACCATGTCAATGGCCAATTCCTCATCAAAGTGAATATTGAGCTTGACCAAACGCTCTATGTAGCGTTGCATTCTTTGCACATGTGAGACAACCGACTCCCCATCTTTCATCTTGCAAGCCATGAGTGACTTGACTACTTCGAACTTTTCTTGACGAGCTCGCTTATGGTACTTTTCCATAAGGTCCTTGTTCATCTCGAAAGGCCAGTAGTCCTCATAGTACCTCTGCAGTTCTGGGGACATAGTTGCCACCATTATGCATGCCACTTTGGTAGCATCATCGTAATGTTTCTTGTAGGCAGCAAGATCTTCAGGAGTAGCTTCATTCTCATCAAGCTCTTTGAGCTCCTTTTCAAGAACATATTCTTTGTTCTCGAAACGAAGAGCCATCTTGATGTTGCGCATCCAATCGTTATAGTTTGAGCCATCCATAACGACTTTGGAGCAAATATTGAGCAAAGAGAAGTTTTTGGTTGGAGGAGGACGAAGCAGAAGTGTTTCCAGGAGTAGACATCTGAAAAGAAAGAAAGTTTTAGTTAGATTTCAAGATACCTTAATAGAATAACCCAAAGATATAATATCAAGGTTAGGATCCAACTATGAAGATTCACAACTTAGAAATGGGATGCCGAGATCCAAGTGCAAATTTCATAAAGGTAGGTGAATGACGATTCACCAATTCCACCATTAGACGAAACAAACGAAGTGAAATTCCTAATTCTTTTGAGATACATTGAAACTATTCAATGGCATGTTTTAATCTCAGATTATGCTCTTCTATTTGTGACTGGGATGCCGAGGATCACAAACAAGATGTGAATAACCATGCAAATGTGCTTGGTAACCTCATTGTCTTTATCATTAACTATTGATGTGCTGGTAAACCACACACGCTCCATCAAAATGACAATTATGAGATACCCATTACTACTCTTTATTAGTGCCTTTTAGTGTGCTGGTTAACCACACACGCTCCACTAACGACCAATAAAGCATAATGTGCAATTTCATGGATTAGCATACTTTTCACATTTTTCCTAAAGTAACTAGAGTTGGGATTTTTGAAAATAATGTTCTAGTACTTTTAATATCATTATACTTTTAATGAGAAGTAGTTGTCCTATCAAATCCGTTCTGCTAACGACCCTCCACTAATCAAGGAAGCGGTGGGTGAGAGTGGACACCCATTCAACTACCATTTTATAGGCAGTTTCCTTATACCCCCCTTATAGATTAGCTTCGTGAATGAGGCATACTAGCGATTTGACTGACCATATTCTTATACATATATAATATTAAACTTTTAATTATAATATATATATATATAAGGTGTGTTTTAAAACATTTTAAAACTTCAAGGGTTTATAAATTTCGAAATTTAAGCTATTAAATTTAAATTTAAATAAACCAATTAACTAGATTTAATATTTATCTTTTAATTAACTATTAATCAAATTATTAAATCTTGTAAGGATTATCTAATTAAATTAATCCATTAATTTAATCCTAATCCTTATCCCTCTAAATTTCGAAAAATAGGGTAAGGATATCCAATTAATCTAATTAAGTAACAATTATCCAAAAACAAGAAACCCTAGTTATCCTCTAGCATATTTCGAAATTCATAAGGGAGGAGGCTAGGGTTTTCAAAACCCTAACCCTAATTTCGATTAGGGTTCTTTGGAGGCTAGGGTTTTCGAAAACCCTTCAATCCAAAACCCTAATTGCGAAAATTTGGCCTTTAGGGTTTAATGGCTATAAACCCTAATTTGCAATTCAACTATTATAGCAATTCAATTTAAAACAAACAATGGCTCTGATACCACTAATGGGTTTTAGGTAAAACAAATAAACTAGAAAAACAATTCCTAAGTTCACATGCAACCTACTTTGGATCTATGTTTTAACTATTGAACATATAACTTTGAATTGCAAAACAAGAACCCTAGAGGAGAGAGGCTATTTTCGAAAATAGTAAACTAGGGTTTAGGGTTTACATACCTTTCAATTGTTATAGCAAACAATTGATATTCCCTTGATCTTGATCTTGATCTTCTTGGAAGCTTTAGCACCACAAGTGTAATGCCTCTAATGGAATCACACCTAATGACTAGCAAGAAGGAAAGTAGAAGAGAGAGGGGAGAGGGAGTATGCAAAATCTCGGCCTTAGGGTTTCTTCAAAAGAAAGAGTGACCAAAAACATGAACCAGGAGGCTCCTTATATAGCTGAGGGATCTAGGGTTTAAGGGAAACCCTAGTTATCCTTTGCTTAGGGCCTAAGCAAACCCAAGGGCCTTATCCAAGCCCCTATGGACGAAATTATTAGGGTTTCCCCTAAAGATTTCGTCCACCCTCTTCCAAGGGGGTTCTAGAGCCTTCCACTCAACTATTAGATAATTGCAAACTAGTCCCTGCACCTTATAATTAATTCTTTTAACCCCAAAATCAATTCTGATTAATTTCTGGCTAACAATTAATTAAACATAATGATTTCTAATTAATATATTAATCCATTAACATATTAATAAATCATTTATATTAATTTATTAATCTTATAAATTAATATCTCTCCTTTCATAATTTCCTTGTCCAGTTGCTAGGTTGAGGGCAACCCAAAAGGACTGTGCTGCTATCAATTCAAGTACATACCAATTATAGTTATGGGCTTAGACACCTAATCCAACAGGTGATGGGTGTCATCCTGCATTTCATCAAGAGGTAGGATATCTGCAGTGTTAGCCTGCGCAACCGTATTCACTTCTAGGATTCGATTGATCGACATCCTTGATTGATCGGCTTGTCGGGCTATTCGGTTTACTATAACTGGAAGAGCTTTATCGACTGTTCCTCCTCTAGAGACGTTATAGAAACCTCGTGCCATTCCGTAGGGAGGACGTTGGCCGTCTTGTCGACTCGAATGGTTTATCTATTGGCCCCACTCAGGTATGGGTTCGACTTCATCTTGTCTCAGGGATGCTCCCCAGGGTTGCAGACTTGTGGCTCTTAATCCGTACCACTTGATTCGCTGTCTTCAAAGGGTTCTTCATCTGATTCTGAGATCCAGCCTGCATTTTGTGGATTATAGGGGTCCCCCGGTAAATTGTGTTCAGCCATAGGTTCTGTATTAGAGGTAAGGTTAGTAAAATACTCTCCGTAGTATTTTAATCTTTATGTTCTGTTCTATAGTTCTTCTCAATAAGTATGGTAAGTTTTAGACATGTTGCAACACCACTATCACTCCCAAACATATGTTGGTCATATCTCAAATCAATATAGTTGATCAGGCTATATTAATTCCATATATGATTACATAACTGCCCAGGTTTGACTATAGTGTTCAACATCCAAATACTTTTAAGTTCTTATGACTGTGATACTGTACTTGTAAGTATGAGTGTTGGTATACTTCTTGTAAAAATACTTAGAAATTTTAAAAAGTATACTTGTAGTCAGAGCTCTTATCCCCGATGTATTTATAGTTTGTATATCTTTTATGGATTTATATACTGAGTTCACTATAAACAATGCTCTGATACCAATCTGTCACACCCCCAAACCAGACGGTGGAAACGTCCGGAGGCGGAGGACTTCATTTGTAGTATCACAACACATGCATCATAGTAATCAGAGTACAAACAACCATTGTATTTAAAAAGTATAAGTATTTACATGTGTTCAATCATTGTATATTGAAACCAAAATAGTTATACAAAAGAAGAAGATATGACTCAAAGTAGCTCCATCTTCTCAAAAAGTTCGGGGAGTACCTGTTTATCGTTTCCCTGAGAATACAAGTAATTTGAAAAGGGAGTATCAACATAAAGTTGAGTGAGTGCATAAGTGTTTATGTTCAAAAGGGTGTCTCTGTATCTTGCATATGTAAACTGTTCCAGAAAATCATATATTTTTTTGTTGTATATGAAAAGCAGTTATATTCCCATAAAACCGTTCTATTTGTAAACCAATGTTCTGTATTTGTAAAACTTGTAACTGAGAGTGTGTCTGGCTTCACCAGCTGTTATTGAAAACTGTATTGAACCATTGTAGTTTGTATTCTGTAAACTGGTACTTTGAAGGTGTACTTTCGTTTAGTTGATTATACACTAACGTATTGTTAATATCTTTTTAATGAGTTCTTATAACCATACTATGACTGGATGGCCTGAAACAAACGCTTGTCGGCGTTTAAACCGATTATAACAATTGTCACTCATTGGCGTGTATGTCTGACTGTAGCTAGCAGTCTGAGTGTGGGGTTGTCAATCCCAACATAGATCTACACACAACTTGTTTCGATCCCATGGCTGAGATTCTGGTTATAATGTGAGGACTTTACCTTGGTTGTCTAAATGAATGAAACAACCTGAATTGAATGACTCAGAAAAAGCATATAAACGTTACATGTATATTAGTCATGAAAACCCAATCATTCTGAAATAAATGATTGATAGTATGTTCTTGAATTAGTATTCCGAACATGTATTTGACAATTGTAAACCCTTGATTTGTTTTGAATCAAAACCCTTCTTTCTTGTAAAACAGTGTATCCTAGTATACTTGAATCATGAATTATTGTTCTATGTATCATAAATTATACCTATTATAAATTATATGTACTTTCTGAATCGGTATTTAACTATTTTTGCATGTAACCCCTTGCTCAACCTGTTACAAAGGTATTTAAACTGATGAAATAACTTTTATATTTATATACATATACAATTCTATATATAAGTAAAATTTAAACGACCCTCGGACAAATAACCGGTAGTATAAGCCCAGATCCAAAGAAGGAAAAGGACCCAGAATGAGTTATCAGTCCTAAGCCTTTTGAATGTTATATATATATATATATATATATATATATATATATATATATATATATATATATATATATATATATATACACACACAAATATGAATTTTGGGGAAAAATATAAGATTACAAAAGAGTTTAATGTTTTGAGTATATGATGATGATTTAATGTCGTTTTATCATGATTTGAAATCATGTATTTATAACACAAAGTTCTTGTGTTATACATGTATTCCCCCCCCCCCCTTAAAACAGTAGAAATTATGAAAATACGAGGGTATGAACTCACTTGATAGGTGGTGATTTGGACAGCGTTTCGTTTCCCGGAAAAGAGTTTATTTGACGAAAAACCGGCTTAAATCGAGCAGATTTTCGACTGGAGAGAGGTTAGCTTCTCGAGAATTTCGGGGCTTCGAGGCTTTCTTAGGGCTTGTGTCACACCCCCAAAACCAGAACCGCGGAAACGTTCGGGGGCAGAGGACTTTAGGTAAGTATCACAACACATGCAATATAGTAATCAAAGTACAAACAACCATTGCATTAATAAGTATAAGTTTTACATAACCGTTTAAACATTACATATTCAAACACCAAAGTAGGTACAGTAGAAGACAAGAGTCGCGGTACGGTACTAGGTAGTCTTCTCAAAAGCTTCGGGAGTCTACCTGTCTACTGGATTCCTGAGAATACAAGTTATTTGGAAATAGTAGATCAACATTTAAGCTGGTGAGTTCATAAGTATTTTAGTTCTGTTGAGTATACCCTAAGTTCTTTGGATAAGTTCACTGGTTTCTCCAGGAAATCCTATATTTCCTGAGGTGATTAACTGATAACCTCAATAGTTTCCCTTTGTAATTACTTAGTTTATGCTGATTATATATAACCGAATATCGAATGGATAGTCAAATGGGTGTATCTGCCCTAAGCCCACAACCAAACAAGGAACAGGAAGTAAGGCGGAAGTCACACATTTCACTGTTAATCGGATAATACTTATGTATAACTATGATGTAATAACTAAGGAATTATAGAATTAACCACTAAAGGTCTTTTATGTTATTCTAGTTTACAAAGATTGAATGACTAAGTTTCATTTGATAAGTGGTTTAATCCCATAAACCGTTTCCTTTGTATAAGTGGTTTAAGCCCATAAACTGTTTCATTTATAAAAGTGGTTTAATCCCATAAACCGTTTCATTTGTAAAAGTGGTTTAATCCCATAAACCATTTCATTTATAAAAGTGTTCTTAGTTATATCTGTTCTATAGTAAAAACCTTAGTATTAATTCTGGAAAATATTGTATTATCCATAATACTGCCTTGTGGTTTAAATGTTCAAAACCAAAAGTACAATACTTGATTTCGTGATACGTAGCTTTTACTGTAAGTAAAAACTACTGAAGGTACATTTGGTCATGATGTAATTATCTTTTCTTACTGTTTTAAGAAAAGTATATTACTTGGTAATTCACTCGTTGTTTTATCCGTGTGAGTTCTATTAACCATACTAATATGACTAAAATGCCTGCTGCGACGTTCTTCAGGCGTCAGAAGTGGAATGATATTTGATACCCTAGGCCTGCCGGCCAAACTGTAGCGAACAGTAGAGGTGCGGGATTGTCAGTCCCATATAGATCTATACACAAATTCACCCTCTCTTTACAAGAGATTCTGGCTAATAGGTTAGGACTTAGAAGTCGTACTTAGATAAGTACACCGTGAAGGGTCTCACAAATTTATTGTTTCAACGAGATTTACGATGTATTATTATTACCCTGTGATTGCTAACTCTGGTACTTTGTATCGTACCCTTGGTTAATGCAAACACGATATGATGTATTATTACCTCGTGTTTGCTAACTCTGGTACTCTGTGTAGTACCTTTGCTAATGCAAACCCGGTATAATGTATTATTACCTCATGTTTGCTAACTCTGGTACTCTGTATAGTACCTTTGCTAATGCAAACCCGGTACGATGTATTATTACCTCGTGTTTGCTAACTCTGGTACTCTGTATAGTACCTTTGTTAATGCAAACCCGGTATGATGTATCTTTACTTCTTTAATATGTTGTTCGTATATTAACGGTATTATACATATCTTGGTACAGTTGAATGAATTTTGGTAATTTTCTTGGAAAGTATACAGTCGTGAATCATACTTGTATATTTAGTTTTGAATCATAAATTATACCTACTATAATTTATATGTTCTATCTGATTGTCATGATTTCTCATGGATGAATATCCTTGCTCAGCCTGATACAAAGGTAATGATACTAAAAGGGGTAACCTTTTATACTCATATATGTATAATATATATATAATTAAGAAGGAAACGACCTTCGGACAAATAATACAACCTTAATTCCACATCCAAACAACGAAAAGGAAATAAGATAATTCATTAGTCCTAAGCCCTTCAAATCTTATTTATATATTTATACATATATAAACATGATTTTGGCATGTATACTTTGAAATAGCTTATAAAACATTTTTCAAAGAATTTAACGGAGTTTACATGACTTTAAAGATTTAACATGACTTCAAGTCATTTTGAAAGTATTTGGTACTTCTTAAAAGCATACGGAAACACTTTGTGTGATTATTATCACATACAGTTATTAACACAATTTATTATTGTGTTAAACTTGTATTCCCCCCATAAAAAGCATTTAAAAACCATTAAAAAGGTAAACTATAGGGGTATGAACTCACTTTGATAAGCGGTGATTCGGGCAACGTTTCGTTTCCCGGAAGGAGTTTATTTGACGAGAAACCGACTCAAATCGGGCAGAGTTTTGACATGAGAGAGGATAACTTCTCGAGAATTCCGGGGCTTGCTTCGGGATTTAGACACGATACCGGGGCCTTGGGGGTTGTTTGTGAAGTTATGGAAGTGAAAGGGGTGAAAAATGAGCAAAAATGGTGAAAAAAAGGGTTAAGAACCGGAGGGTCTCGCACCTCCTATTTATAGTCCGAAGCCTCGGACAGGTGGCGAAGGGGAGAGGAGTCAGCAGCGAGGGAAGGAGGCCACGTGTTCGGTTCGGACAGCTGGTTCGTAGATGGCAGCTTTGGATTTGAACAGGCTTCGGTCCAATAGGAGCAGGGCACGAGGGTCCGAGGAGCATCCGAGGAGTGTCCGCGGGGTGTCTCCTGCGAAGGTGTCCGTTAAAAATTCATAACTTCTTCATCCGACGTCCGTTTTCGTCTGTCTTTTTACCGTTGTGCTACTTTTGACGAGATCTTCGATTCTCGTTTAAGTTGTGTTGGCTAACTATCGATCGATTTATATTTCGAATTTTTAGATGTCTACTGCTAAACCGAAACTTTGAAAAATCATAACTTCCTCATACGAAGTCAGCTTTTTACGTTCTCTTTATGAACGTTCTCGGTTTAACATATTCTACAACTTTTATTTAGATTGTTAAGGGTAAAAAGCCTTTTATTGAAAATTCACTTTTTACACTGAACAGTGTTTTGCCGGTTTTGTCGCTGATTTTCGATTGGTCATAACTTCTTCGTTATAACTCGGATTTCAGTGTTCTTTATATTTTTGGAAACCTTGTTACAAACCCTACCACTTGGTTCATCCCAATTACGATTATTGATCAATTTATTTTTGACCAAAATTTGACTGGTGTCACAGTTTGAGATATGATACTGGGGCTTTGGGGGTTGTTTGTAAGCTTAAGGAAGTGAAAGGGGTGGAAAAGGATGAAAAGTGGTGAAAGAAATGCCTTAAATCCGAGAGATCTTGCACCCTTTATATAGGGTGCGAAGGTGCGGTCCGAAGGGTGAGTCAGCAGGGCACGCGTCGGACATAAGGGTGAGTCAGCAGCGACACGCGTCGTTAGTAGCGAGGGCCACGAGTCCGAGGTCCGAATGCGAGACAGGGAGGCGAGGGGTGTCGGATCCGGAGTGGACCGAACTTCGGTCCAATCAGAAGGTGTCACGCGAGACTTCGGTCCAATCAGCAGACGACATGTAGCGGACACGTCGAAGCCTCGCATGCGAGGTGACGTGGCCGAAGGTCAGCCATGCGAAAATTCCCGGTTCTCAACATTTCTCGATTTTTGTGCCAAAAACTTGCGAAAATCATAACCTTCGCATACGAGCTCCATTTTAGACGTTCTTTATATGCACGCGTAGGTAAAATTATACTCTACGACTCTCGTTTAGACTTCGTCGGCTAATTTTGATTTTATTTTTAATATTATTATTTTTAACAGACCAGGACAGGAAATCCGTTAAAAATTCAAAACTTTTTCATCCGACGTCCGTTTTTGTCTGTCTTTTTACCGTTGTACTACTATTGACGAGACCTTCAATTCTCTTTTAGGTTGCATCGGCTAAAAATCACTCGATCATTATTTCGTAGTCAGATTTTGATGTTCTTTTTATTAAAGTTCTCGGTTTAACATAAACTAAAACTTTCATTTAGATTGTTAAGGCTAAAAAGCCTTTTATTGAAAATTCAGGTTTTACACTGAACAGTGTTTTGCTGGTTTTGTCGCGGATCTTCGATTGATCATAACTTCTTCGTTATAACTCGGATTTTAGTGTTCTTTATGTTTTTGGAAACCTTCTTACAATCTCTACCACTTTGTTCATCCCAATCGAGATTGTTTAACAATTTATTTTTGAGGGTCAATTATGTAAATATACACAATATGCTAAAATTTCTCATTATTATTTTAAAAAGAAATACAAATTGACCTACATTATTACATAGGTTTGGAATAACGGTTTGTTACAGATTGGTATCAGAGCATTGTTTATAGTGAACTCAGTATATCAATCCATAAAAGATATACAAACTATAAATACATTTGGGGCTAAGAGCTTCGACTACAAGTATACTTTTAAAAAATTTAAGTACTTTTACAAGAAGTATACTAACACTCATACCTACAAGTACAGTATCACAGTCATAAAAACTTAAAAATATTTGGATGTTGGACATTACAGTCAAACCTGGGCAGTTATGTAATCATATCTGGGATTAATATAGCCTGATCAACTATATTGATTTGAGATATGTACAACATGTGTTTGGGAGTAATAGTGGTGTTGCGACATGTCTAAAACTTACCAACCATACATATTCAGAAGAACTATAGAACATAACATAAAGATTAAAATACTATAGGGGTATTTTAGGCACTATATACTAATAACAAATATGTGAAAACAATAGAACAATTAAGGGTAGAACTATAAATATTAAGGGTATATTACAGTTATATATAATTAAAGTTATATAGACTTAGAATATGTGATCTAGCTTCATTTCTTGTTCCTTGTTTGGTTGTGGATTTAGAGTCGGGTCATTTAATCGAAGGTCAATTATACTCAAGTTATATATAATTAGTATACACTTTATAGTTATAGTAATACCTAGAACAAGTTATACAGAATACATTACTTGTTAACTGTAGGTCTCTCTTGTAGAAACTTGTGTCCTTAATCAATCGTTACTAACTGTATTCTATATCTCTTATGCCTATTCTCGCTTAGATAACAATGGTTGGATTTCACTTACTCGGAGACCCGTACTTCCCCAGTCAAGGACAAGATGCAGAGCCAGAGGAAAATCACGAAATTCCTTTAGATGATGATTTTGCAGAAAATTTTCCTGAAAACAATGATTCCGGATCAGAAGCCTATAATCCACCACCAGTTGCTCAAAATCCTAACACTCGTCCGGCTTTTCAAGGCCCGACGCCTCTGTGGGCGGAAAGCTTGGAAACATGGATTCAAGAGCAGTGTCAACCTATGCCATACAACGGAGACAGAAGCTTCTACAACCTGAGCGAAGGAGGCTCAACAGACAGAGTCCTGCCAATTCTGGTCCGCAGGGTTGCTCGAAATGAAATACAGGGTAGGACAGCCATCAACCGAATCATGGAAGTTGATGCCAATGTGGGAGTTAATACAGTCCGCATTCGTCGTCTTGAAGATGCTCGTGACAGAGCAATGAGAGACAATGAAGCCTTATTGCAAGAGTTAGTTGTAACTCGAGCTGAAGTCATAGAACTTCGAGCACGCCTGACAGTGTATGAAAGACATCTGCTTGCTGTGGAGCGTCAACTGGCTGAGTTCAGGTTTCGTCCAAGTGATACCCGTTGCCAGTAGGAGATGCTCTACTCGTTTCCTGTTCACTATTTTGATTATAGTTTAAGTCTACGGATAAGTTCTAGCGTTATTTTTCATGTTTTTCAGTACGACCGTGAAAATGTTATTTTCAGTAGGTCAATATGATGTCGATGTGTTTCCCAGAAATTTGGTATATTGTAGACCTGTTTAGGGTCAAGTTTTCCAGACTTTATGTATTCAATATGCCAATTTAAATCGACATGCATTTTCATACTCTTTGAAAAATAACCATTCAATTTCATATCATTCTGTTACAAGTCGTACTTGTCGTAGACTTCTATTTCCAATTCAGTACAAGATTCATGTTGAACTAAATGTTTTAGTTCAGAAATATCAAATTCATATTCACTCTTGATATCTTACCATATTTGTATCTTTTAACTTTTATAGAAAAAGATGCCTCCTCATAGAAATCCAAGACGTAACACTGTTAATGAAGCACCGACGCCACCACCTCCTCAGTTCGAAGCTGCTATGTTCCAAGCGGCCGTCACGGCGGCTGTAGCTGCTGCCATGTCTCATATTAATACTCTTGGTGCTAGTGGGGTCGGGAGTTGGTGCGCATCCTTCTAACCATGGCGAGAGTCATGGGCACTCGCGATAGTGCACTTATAAATATTTTTCGAATGCCAAACCCAGGACCTTTAATGGGACTGGAGGAGTTATGGCATTAAGACAGTGGATAGAGAAGACAAAAGCAATTTTCGAAATCTGCTCCTGTCCAGAGAGCAGCAAAGTTAAGTTTGGTGCATGCAGCTTTTCGGATAGAGCTTTAACATGGTGGAATGGCCACGTTAAGTCACTTAATCTGGTAGTGGCTAACTCCATAAGCTGGGAGAACTTAAAAGCCATGCTAATGCGGGAATACTGTCCGCGAGGGGAAATTCAGAAACTCGAGCAAGAGCTATGGGGTCTTACAATGGTTGGTTTTGATATATTAACCTATACCAGTAGATTCTGTGATCTGGCAATTCTTTGTCCGGATGTGGTTGCTCTGGAGAGCAAAAAGATTGAGAGATATATTTGGGGTCTGTCGCCCCAAATTCAGTCAAGTGTTTTAGCTTCGAGGCCTGTTACTTTTGACAGTGCCAAAGAGCTGGCTCAATCTCTTATCGACCACGGAGCCTGTCAAAACTCAGTGGTTGTTGTACCAGAACAACCGAAGGTAAACAACAACAACAACAATAACAACAACAACAGCAAGAAGAAGGGTCGAAACAAGAGGAGGGGCAAGTTTTCACAGGAATCCTTAAAGACGCAACAACTAGTGGCAGTTAATGTCGCTACTGTACCTGCTGCTGCTCCTGTTAACCCTGCACTAGCTAAGACTTATGCTGGTAACCTCCCCAAGTGCAACAAGTGCAATTATCACCATAATGGAAATTGCCGGGAAATGCAGTGCCGTAACTGCAACAGAAAAGGGCATACTGCCCGATTCTGTAGAGCACCACCTCAACCACTTAACAAAATACATGCTGCTGGAGTAAGTCAAGCATGCTACCAATGTGGTGAAGTGGGGAATTTCAAGAAAGATTGTCCTAAAGCTGGAAATGTCGGTGGAGTTGGGAGAATTTTAGCCTTGGGTCTCGAAGAAGCGGTAGCAGACCCTGCAGTGGTCACAGGTACATTTCTTCTCAACAACACTTATGATTGCATTCTATTTGATTGTGGTGCTGAGAAGAGCTTTGTGAGCAATAATTTCAAACACTTGCTAAATCAAAACTCCCAACCATTAAAAGAAACATTCAGAGTCGAAATGGCTAACGGGAAATCTGAATCCACCAACGATATATACATAGGATGTACTCTTACCTTGAATAACTTTTCTTTCCCAATAGACCTTATGTCGGTCTCTATCAAAAGTTTCGACGTCATAATAGGTATGGATAGGTTGTGCCCTAACCATGATGACATCCTATGCTATGAAAGAGCCATTCGTCTAAACTTGCCAACTAACGAAACTCTTGTTATTTACGGCGACAAACCCGGAACGAACCTCCATATCATATCTTGCATCAAGGCACAAAAGTACCTTCGCAAAGAGTACTATGCTTTCTTAGCTCACGTTGTAGACAAAAAGCAAGAAGTGAAAGATATCGCGAGCATTCCTGAGGTCTGCAACTTTCCTGATATTTTTCCCGATAATCTTCCAGGAGTTCCTCCCGAACGACAATTCGAGTTCAGAATCGACTTAATCCCTGGGGCTACCCCTGTACCCAAATCCCCATATCGTCTTGCACCTTCTGAAATGGAGGAATTATCCAACTAGCTTAACAAACTCCTTAGCAAAGGTTTCATAAGACCAAGCTTCTCACCCTGAGGAGCACCGGTTTTGTTCGTGAAGAAGAAGGATGGATCATTTCGTATGTGCATAGACTACCGCGAGCTGAATAAACTTACCATTAAGAATCGATACCCTCTGCCTCGCATTGACGATCTGTTCGACCAACTTCAAGGTGCGAGCTACTTCTGAAAAATAGACTTAAGATCCGGGTATCACTAGTTACGGATTTTGGAGGATGACATTCCCAAAACCGCGTTCAGAACTCGTTATGGTCATTATGAGTTCGTAGTGATGCCATTCGGATTGACGAATGCGCCTGCTATGTTCATGGATTTAATGAACAGAGTGTGTCGTCCATTCCTGGACAAATTCGTCACAGTCTTCATTGACGACATCCTTATCTACTTGAGAAGTGAAGAGGAACATGGCCAACATCTTCGTCAAGTATTGCAAACTCTTAGATCAGAGAAACTCTATGCGAAGTTTTCAAAATGTGAATTTTGGATCAGGAAGGTTGATTTCCTAGGTCATGTGGTTAGTTCAGAAGGAATACACGTCAACTGTAAGTCCCCAATCTGCTTGTGTATCAATCAGATCCGTTTGATGGTGCGGAATCCCAATCAAACGGATGATGCTAGATCAAAAAGAAGAGAAGAAGAAGAAGAATTACTTGAATCTGTGATGTATTCAAAGATATGAATGATGCTCCTCACACAAGATTCTCTCACACACACACTATTCTTCTCTCTAGTTTCTCTCTCTACAATATGCTCCTATTCTCTAGCCTTACACTCCTCACATGCACTCCTCACTATATATAGTAGACATGGGCCGTGAATGGGTTTACGGTCGTAAACCTGTTCACGGCCGTAAACACAGCCGTAAACTCATATACAGCCGTAAACACCAAGCTGTTTATGGTCCTAGACATAAAAGTACAGTAGTCTAGAAAAGCAAAGCATAAACCATAATTTTAGACCCAACAATCTCCCCCTTGGTTTATAGCTTTCTTTTCTAACTGACCCAACAAACTCCCCCTAAAAAGTAGCTGGCTTTTCTTGTTAATCTTCATTGGGAGCTTTGGCTTCAGCTTTAATCTTCGATATCTTCATGACTTCAAGATGAACATATGAATCTTCAATGAATGACTTCATCTTGAGCAGTTGGGCTTTTCTTCAGAATTTGGAATTGAATGCACGTTGCGTGAGGAGGCTTCTTGATAAGATTCTTGAAAGATAGCGCTTTCAGCTTGAGAATCTTCAGAAAGAACAATAGAGAAGTCTAATCTTCTGGATCACTTCAGCAGGTACAAGATAGCAGCAAATTGATTGAGGAGGCTTCAATGCAACTTGACACATAATCTTCAAGTCAGCTTCACCTTGCTTCTGGGGTTGAAGGATTGAATGTTGAAAGAATAATCTTCATTTCTTGCTCCTTCGAATGAGAATTCTTCGATGCTCACAGATGAAGCCTTGGCTCAGAAACTTTCGATTCAATCTCCATGAGTCTCATCTACATCTGAATTCACTTTTCAAGACAAAACAAAACTAAAAGAAAACTTAGCACACAATATTTTTGGATTTTTCATATTTTCTGAAAAAAAAACAGAAACAAAAATATTTTTGGATTTTTGATTTTCTGAACAAAAAATAAAACAGAAATAACACTATTTTTGGATTTTTAAATTTTCTGATTTTAGTTTGATTTTTGAATTTTTTTTAATTCTCCCCCTAAATTTGTGCATAGAGGAAAACTATGAACAAATTTAACAAAAACAAAAATATTTGGGATCAAAGTTGTCAAGCAATCCAATATAGTTTATTAGCACACGCCTGCATGTCTAGATCTGGTCAATCACCGGTTATGTGGTCCACTTAAACACAAAGGATGTTGGCAATTTGGACAGATTATAAGTGACAAGTCATTGTGATATATATTCCTAAATGGACATTTAGCTGACGACGACCAAGGATATTGTTGTCCACTTAAATTAAGCAGCAAGATCTACAGACAACCTATTAAATGGTTCAATTTTAGATGTACTAGAACGTGTTCCCCACTTCCCGATATACCCCGGTAATCAAGAACTTCCAAAGAACTCCTTACTTTAGGTGAGTATACAATCATTAAGAAAGAAGTCAGATATAGAAGTGCATATGTTGTATCCCAGGTCGGATGTATTCCAATCACACAGAGGGAACAACATATGACTAACATACATAGGGGTTTAGAGAGATAGTAGAGTGCATATGCTGCGTCCCAGGTCGGATCTTCCGATCACGCAGAGGGAACAACATATGGCTAACAGATAGAAAGAATTTCATAGATATGGAAATGCATAGAGATAGAGTTGCATATGTTGCATTCCAGGTCGGATATGTTCCAATCACGCAAAGGAAGCAACATATGACTGACAGATAGAAAGCAAGAAAATAATTTCCTAGAGACCTACTTTATCATAACCCCCCAGTTGCCCTATCAATACCGGAATTAAGGACAAGAGTCCATACATCAAGGAAATGTTGAGCCACAGTTCTAGATAATTAACTTTTAGTGTATCTCACAGGCTCCCATGTTTATCTCACTGCTCAATCTACCCGAGTGTCGTATGGTTAGTCCAAATGAAACTATCTAAGTCTATATTGTCTAGTCCTTTTATGGTCAATCAATGTCTAGTCCTTTTGAATCCTTTGTGCCTACCATCACATTGAACACAGAGTCTAGACAATTCGGCTTTAGTGCATTACACGCATCATAAATTGCCCTTTAGCACTATACTTCATATCACTTCCCAAATAAATCTACTAAAGAAAGACATATAAGGAAATAAAAAATTGTCTTTAAAATGAATCAGTTTAAGATAAGCTCAGAAGTATAGAGAAGAAAACTCAAACCGTAAGTCACCGATTGAATTTGCATCCAGAAGGTCTGAGAACAGCACGCATAATCTCAGAACAGATCCGAAAATTCTTCACATCATTAAGCACTAACCCCGTGAGTGATCCCTTCCTTTCTTACCTTCCCACAAAGGACACATCCTCTCACACAATGTTCTGAGTGTTGTATAGTTGATAGATGCATCCTATCATGTTCCTGGAACAGCCACTACCAACAAACCGAAGTCTGATGATATGCCTCCATAGCTGCTCCGGCACAAAGCGGGATCAGTTGGTCTTTGGAACCAAGTCCATTTTGAAACTGGGTTGACCTTTTTCATCTGTGCACGGTACTCTCTCCCATGACATATCCTGTTTATAACAAACAGAAGATGAAGAAATGTTAGAAGCATTGGGAGAGTGAACCTTTGGTACCCATTTGTAGTTGGGTTTAACCCATTTCTTTTTTGAGCGGATGGGTGCCTCGGCACTTGATTTTGAACTTGAGGTTTGATGTCGATATGACTTTGACCTAGCCGGTTTTGGTTTCGATGGAGCATTTCTTGGATTGGTCTTCCTGGTCGACATACCCTTCTTGACTTTGGGATTTTGATTCTTGGCCATTGGAGTTTGATTCTTGGCCTTTTGTGCCTTCCATTCGTCATTGTCTAAACGTGACCGTGAAGGGTTTCTTTTGGAAAATCTCCCTCTTGGTGCGTTCTTCCACCCTTGTGCATAGTAGGGAATGTATGCTCGATTTGGACAATTTCTGGCAATGTGTCCAGGTGTTCCACAGTGAAAGCAAGTTTGCTTCTTCACGTAGGAGTTGTATCTTCCTGCCCCTCGTCGTGTATCCTTGCCTTGTTCCTGGTTGTTCCTACAAGCACAATTACAGCAAGCACTCTATTTCGCTTGTTTTGGTGGCCTGTTCTTCTCAACAACAGGTTGATCAGAAGCAACTGAGTTCGAAGCAACAGATTCAGAGTTCAAGGACACATTGGTTTGTTCAACAGTTTTCTCCTTGTTCTCATCTTCCGTTACTTTACCAGCACAAGAAGTAGAAGCATTAAAATCGTTCAGCTCAACACTTTCTGGCACATCCACGGCAGAATTATCAAAGATATCATCAACTATATCAAAAAAATTTAAGTCATCAGACTTTAAAACAATCTTATTATTAGACACACTCTCTTCAGCAGCTTGCTTGCAATGACTTAGTGGTTGATCTGCATAAGAAGTAGAAACATTAGTACTCTCAACATTAATACTACCTCCTGACACAAATCCATATTTGAGATGTGGCTCTCTGTCCATTTCCTCTTTTGTAAAGGGTTATATTGATAGGTGTGATTAAAAGGAGGAGGCACTTTATCATACCCTAAACCCTTTGACTGATTATTTTTAAATCTCAAACTATTTTCCATCATTGTCGCAACTACTTCACTCGACACATCAAATTTTCTGAAATTAAAATCCGCATTTTCAAACTTATGTTTTAATGCGTCAAGTTCAGCAGTTAACTCAGCAAGTTGTTATGTCACAAATCTATAGTTTGCACATTTATTACTGTATTCTTCTTGAAGTTTTCTATAATCTTTTGTTTTGGTTTCTAATTGTGCTTTTAAGGGTTTTTGACCTTTCCTAAGTTGATATCCTTCGTATTTTAGGTCCTTGTTCTCTCTGCGTAATAATTCGATATGCTCAAGTAAATTTTTAACATTATCAATGCATGTTTGAGAACAAGAAATTTCATTGACTTTGGTGTTTGAAAAACTCATTGTTTTAAAAATATGCCCTTTGACTAAAAACTCAAAAGTCAACCTTAAAAGTCAAATTTAAAAAATCAAACTTAAAAGTCAAACTTAAAAAGTCAAAATTAAAAGTCAAACCGAAAAGCTAAATTTGAAAATTTGAAGGTTAAACAAGAAAGTCAAAGTTTAAAGTCAAAGGTCAAACTTTAAAAGTCAAAGTCAAAATTTTAAGTAAAAAGTCAAAATCAAAAGTCAAAAATTAAAAAATAAAATTTTGGGTTGAAAATGGAATATAAAATTAAAAGGAAATTGATTTTGGGGTTAAAAGTGTTAAAAATGTGAAAGTTGGAACCGACAGGGACGCTTTATGAATTAAATTCGGAAGGAGTATTCCATCTAGCAACCTAAATGAGTTGGAAGAAGCGTTGGGTGAGTTGGGAGGAGACCCGGGTTCGATCCCGGCACCCTCAATTTTGATTCCTAATTTTTTTAATGGAAGCACGCTGCGAGGACGAAGCTGCGAATGCGAGACCGAGGCTGGTGCGATGCGAGGACGAGAACGAAGCGAAGCGAGGACGAGCACGTGTGCGAAGATGGACGGACACGTGTTGGAGTTGTTGGCCGTACACCGAGCCGTACACGTGCGAGGCTGACCGTAAACCTCGGACCGTAAACTCAACCTTTCCCCTATATAAAGGGTGTGTCAGTGGTTGTTGTCAGTCCATAGAGTTTACGGTCATTTGTGTGTGTCCAAGTTGTACTCGACGTTTCTTTGATATAAATGTGTGCAAGGCTTGGTTTAATCTTCTTCTACTCCATTATTATCTTGTTTGAATGTTAGATTGCTTGATCACTGGTTAAGATCCTATGTCTCAGGGCCTTACATCGACCCTTACAAAATAAAGGCAATTGAAAACTGGTCAGACCCAAAACACCTACATAAATCCGTCAATTCTTAGGTCTTGCTGGCTACTATTCCGGATTCATCCAGAATTTCTCTCGAATAGCTAAGCCTCATACCACCCTGACGCAAAAGGGTGTAACTTTTAGCTGTGGAGAAAAGCAAAAATAGCGTTCCAAACGCTGAAGCGAGCCTTGTGTAGTGCACCAATCCTGTCTCTTCCTGAAGGGACAGAGGATTTCGTAGTGTATTGTGTTGCTTCAAATCAAGGGCTTGGATGTGTTCTTATGCAAAGAGGAGACGTTATATCCTATGCCTCAAGACAGCTAAAGACACATGAAGTCAACTATACAACACATGATCTTGAACTAGGAGCAGTGGTCTTTGCTCTGAAGATCTGGAGACATTACTTATATGGCACGAAATGCACAGTATTCACGGACCATAAAAGTCTCCAGCATATCTTTGATCAGAAAGAGCCGAACATGAGACAACGACGATGGGTGGAGCTACTGAACGACTACGATTGTGAAATTCTTTAGCACCCTGGTAAAGCTTGTTGGGTTATGAGCATTCTAACACTCCTAAGTGTACATGCAACCCTAAATACCTTGGATCTATGTTTTCTCTATTATACATACAATTATGAACATCCAAGGTATTATCCTAATCTAGCATACAAAATAATAAATATAACAAGATAGAATACATACCTCTTTGATGTAGAATGTCTTCATGAAGCTTGAGTGCCTAGTGCCCCAAGTGTGATACCTCAAATGGTTCACACAACACCAAATACACTTGGAATAACTTGAGAGAAACTTGAACACTCCTTGAAATCGTCTAGCCCTCACACTCACACATTAGTGCACGATTTCTTGAGCCATGAGATTCTTTTATATGGTGGCTATTAGGGTTACACCATGAAACTCATAACTTTACCCATTCCTTATGCTCCGTGGATTTTAACCTCCATGGAGTATCCATGGGTCACCCCATGGACTTAGTCCAACATAAGGAATCTTGGATCACAAGCCCACATATATAAGAATGAATGATTTACACAATCAACCCATATATTTAATTAGTCTCCTTTTGATCACTTAATTAATTCCAAATTAATTCTTGATCAATACTAATTAAATAACCTTATTAATATATTAGAACTTATAATATATTAACCAACCTTAAGTGTTTTTTCTCTCATTATAGTCTATCCAAATGAATGATGCCATGCAACC
The DNA here is from genome assembly GCF_052849685.1 of Lactuca virosa. Lineage (NCBI taxonomy): Eukaryota > Viridiplantae > Streptophyta > Magnoliopsida > Asterales > Asteraceae > Lactuca > Lactuca virosa. Next base: position 354,211,172 of record NC_136430.1, read on the forward strand.
CAAATGGACCATGTCGGGTCGGGTCAAGTCTTACCAATTATAGTTATGGACTTAGACATTAATCCAACAGTCTCCCACTTGGATAAGTCTAAAACTATTATTGCGTATGACTTCAGGAACCGATCAGCAATCGTAGCTCTCAAAAGGTTCTGTCGAACTCTGACCTTGTCGATGAACTCTAACCTTTGTCAATGACTTTTCCATTAGATAAGGGATCATATATTCCTCCATTCTAGATATCATATGGACTGAGACATGGATTATCAATCATTCTCTCTATCCATTTGTTGTTTCCCGATTTCCGATTCATGATGACTGACTGATTAAACAAATCAAATCAGTCCTGGCTTGGCCAAGCACTCACATGTATCATCTTTAATCATCGAGGGGCCCACAGATATCGCTTTTATCCTGAAGGTAAAAGGAATGGATAAACTTCGACTCATATGGCTTGTTCTACTACTTGTTGAATCATACACAAAGGCACGTTTTATAACATCGAGTTACCAATGCGTTTTCGTGCAATCAATGTATAACCAACTCATAGTAACAACTCATATCTCTAGGTTTGAAGAATATAAGATATTATCGTCTCATGATCACTCGTGATAAAATCCATGAAGTGATTCAAATGAGCGCGGGTTGAATCCAATACTCAGAACTTATGAGCACCCATGAGTGTTGTAGCACCACTTTGTCCACCAACTTGGACCTCTACAAACCAACCCATGACAGTCTTGATTCATATCTACTTCCAACATATGACCGACTGTGGATGGTTTGAATAACTTAATCATTCAGGAAGAGCGACTTAGTTATTCTGGAAGTCAAAACATGCAAAGTGAAACACAAGAATAAATGAATCAAATATGGTATCAAACCGTATAAATATAAATAAACACTTTTATTTATCACCATACTGATTACTCATTATTCATTGTTTCGGTTTTATCAACTTTATACTTGAATTTAAAACAATAGTTGTCCCATGCTCCAAGCATGTACACTATGTTTTCTAAACAATAGTCATGCCATACACCAAGTATGCATACTATGTTTGTCTATGATCTTTACTTTGTAAAATAGATCAATTGAACATCACTCCAATGATCCTCTTTTCACAGTCCCAAATCCTTACTGCAAATGCAAGAATTCCAAATTCATGTCATTTACTGAAATCTGTTAGATTCTAAACTTATATGCATTGATCCTCTTAATGATTATGCACGAAGTCAGAAAGACTTGACAACAATCATTACAGAGCATTCCAAAGGAGATCAGCTCCTTGGAAACATCCTTCTTTCATTAAGTTTCCTAATCTTACACAGATTGAATAATTTCTAACTTTGAAACATTTCCATATTCCATTTTGACTATCACTTCTGAACAAGAGTTGCCTCCTTACAGATTATGTCAATATGGTCCTTCCAGAATTAACATTATACTTCCAACTGTCCTTGAGCAACCAATCTTTGGTAAACCTTAGATTGTCCTCGACAATTGCTTAATCATTTTAGTCATATCCAATTCTAGACCTTTTTCCCTTCATAATGCCCCAGGCATTTGGAAAATTTTAGAAAGGATGAATATAGCACATGTAATCGATCCTATATCCGAAGCATATGGGACACGATTCATGATGTCTCACATAAAGACTAAACCAGTCTTTTGCTATAATATTTCCATTTTAATTTGCCAAGTTCTCAAAATTCAGATTATGAAAAGGGATGCCGTAATCATAATCGAATTTTAGAACGCAAATAATGGACCCATATATAGAATTTCCTTATGTTGAGCCATTCCAACATGAAATTCATATATATATCCTTGATTAAATACGATTAAAATCTCAATCTAAGCTTTTAGAATTGAAATGAAGTATAATTTCCACTCCCTTAATTATAGCAAAACAACTTTTTCAACCCCTGCAACCTCACGAATTGAAACTTTTGTTTTCTATAATTAACATTGCTAACTTGCAACCTTTGTCATAATTATCATGCTCCCACTAACATGATGATTATTAGCATAACACTTATGCTCCCACTAGCTTTGACATGTACTCAGAAATCAGCTGACTTTCTTACCAAAGTTCAGATTTTTGATACTAGATTGTTTTGATAAAACTTTATCAAAATCAGACACCTCTCTTAGATAGCTCACATGTGTGTCTAAACAATTTTAGAACTATGAAAAGGGATGCCGTAATCATAGTCTCAATTGTTTAGACCTTTGCCACTTCTCACAAGTCCATGTTAGTGTGCCGGTAAACCACACACGCTCCACTAACGACTTTGAGAATGCAAATATCATAATTGTTATCTAGCTAAAATCTACTTAGTGAAAGTGTTTCCTCACCATCATTTTCATGAATCGGAGAGAAACCTTATGAAACTTAGATTTAATAGTGTATGTGTTCTTATCCATGTGAATTTGGCAAAACCATAATCACAAGACAAGGTTAGTGACAAATCCAAACTCATATTGATTAAACTTGTGCAATCTTAAATTCTTGCCATTTGGCAGCTCAGGTGCCTGCCATTGCTTCCAAGTAGTTGTGCAACCAATTGAGAACTCTCAGAACTCCTATGCAAAGCCAACTTGAATAGGCACAAAAATTTCAACACGATAGGTTATAAACCTCAAGTCGTGTGCTAGTGAAGGACTTTAGGTTTTATTCTTGATTAAGTCTTGAAACTTTCAAGAGCTTTAAGACTCCCACTGTCCTTTTGACATATAAGACTCCCTTGTCAAATATTCAAGAGATAGTGCAGATTCTTTATCAAGACTAACACTTTACACAATTGGCCTAAGTTGGTCTCTGTTTTATCCAAAACATCACAACTTACCAATTTCAAATGTACAAGAGTAGATAACCTTTTACTCTTACATTTGACTAGTGTTAACAAACCCTCTTTAAGATATGTCACTTAAGTTACAATCTTGGAGTATGACTCTAAGAATTGTTTTGGAACGAAGTATGACTCATCTTTTTGATTTAACCATTTCAACAATTCATGACTCCTCTTCTTAGTCATAAGAATGCACTGAGATGACTTTAGAGGACCAATTGTGATATGGTATCTTAATCATTAAGATGATTATAAACATGATACTAAAGTACTCTCCCATCTTTTCATATTTGAGAAACTTTTATCTTTCTGCCATACTTTGATTCTTCTTATTCATTCTGTCTCACATTGAAACTTCTCCAATGCTACAGACTTATACTTAAACTTATAAGTATAACCATATTTACTGAACTTAAGTAAATCATGACGAATAGTCTTCTTGATCTTTTGTGGTGGACTTGACCAGTGCACAAGAATGTGTACTCGATCCCTTAGTCCTTTCCTTATTCACATAAGGAATTAGTCTTAATTTTCCAAGCTAAAAGTTCTCATTCATCATACTATACAACTTGCATGATTCCAAGTTTCGGTCCAATTGAACCTTGGGTGGTGAGAATCTTTCCTTATTTGGTAATATTAGACACTACCACAACCGAAAGAATCAAATCCATTTTTCCAATATTGCTATCAATGGAATCTTATAAGCAACAACTTTTCACAAATGCCATTGTAAGGATACTTAAAATAAATAAAATCAAAACCTTTTTCTTTTATTTTAAAACTTTGCGGAAAAGCTTATCCTTACAATCCATATGAAAACCTTGTTGTTATCTATTCCTAAGCAATATAAATATCATAACTCTTAAGTAATAGCCCAAAATTCTGATCACCGAACCATGCGATTGAAATCCATCTTCGCGATCAGAATCAGCATGTACTTAATAGAGTTAGACAATGGACTTTACCTGAAGTAGAGCCAAACTTATTGACTTTAACATCCTTAGGTAAATTTAGCAGCTTCGTAACCAATGCCCCTTCCTTTGGCAATAGTTACCTATGGACCCTTGATAATGGGACTATCTCAGACTTCGCCTCTCTCTTTACCATTGGGTCAACCGAGTTGACTATGGCCGATCCCTTTCCATTGGGAAGAGAGAGCTTTACTGGATATCCAATGTCATCATTGTCAATGTCCATAGCGTTTTAGGAAGTTGATCTTAGCAAATAGATAAGATCATTAAGGGTCTTGTCTTAGTCTGTTTCATAGGATTCCCAAAAGAACTCACTATGTGACTTAGAAAGTAGTTGAGCCACCAACTTTCTCAAGACTTTGACACCCAACTCTCCCGGCTTGTCAATATGTGACTGCATCTCCAAGATGTGATCACACCTAGACCTTGCCTTGCCAATAGGGCTTGAGTGACCTTAAACTTTTTAGGAACTTGTGGGTTAGGGAGAATAATTGGAGGAGGTGAAAGAAGTATGATATCCATGGGACATCATCTTCATTTAGGAAAGCTTGTTTCAAGAGATTTGGGAAGATCATAAATGTCTAGACCAGACATCTTTTTAGGAGATATTCAAGATAGTTGATTTAAAGTCCTTAATATGACACCCAATATGAAATATTAAGGCTAGGACCCAACAAACTATTTTATAACTTAGAAGAGGGATGCCGTAATCCAAGCTATAAAATATTTGAAGGTAGGTGAATGACGATTCACCAATTTCCACCATGAAAAACGAAATAATTTATTAGGTTTTAATTGGATTTGAAAGTCCTAGATCTTTGAGATTCATTGAACTGTTCAAAGGCATGTTTCAATCTCGAGTGTGCCCTTCAGGTTTTGTGACTGGGATGCCGAGGATCACAAAACAAGGTGTGAATAACCATGCAAATATACTTGGTACCCTTAATATTTACCCCTTAATCAGTGTGCCGGTTAACCACACACGCTCCACCGATACTATGATAAATATTAAGTTACCCTTTGCCTACCTTGTTAAGTCCAGGTTAGTATGCCGGTTAACCACACACGCTCCACTAACGACTTAAGCAAAGTGCAAGGTGTAATTTCATGGGTTAGCACCAAATTCACATTTTCCTAAGTAACTAAGATTAGGTATTAATAAGAGTTTAGTTACTTAGTATTTATCATTAATACTTTTAATGAAAGGAGAATTATAGTCCTTGTCCTACCCGTTCGGCTAACGACCCTCCACCAGTCAAGGAAGCGGTGGGTGAGAGTGGACACCCATTAAACTGCCATTTTATAGGCAGTAACCTTATACCCCCCTTATAGACCGGCTTCGTGAATGAGGCCTATTAACGGTAAGACTGACTTTACTCTTATACATATATATAAATATTATTAACTTATAATATTATAAAGTATAAGGGTTGAATTTTAACTTTTAAAATTCTAAGGGCTAACTTGGAATTAAAGTATTCATAAGTGAAAACTTTTCAAATTCCAAAACTTGAGGGCAAGTTTTGAAACTATTCAAAACTAATTAATTCCATAACTTATGAGTTTAAAGTAGTTTTAATTAAAAAAAAAAAAAAAAAAAAAAAAAAAAAAAAAAAACTCTTTAAGTTCCATAACTTGAGGACAAGTTATGGAAGACTTTAAACTAATTAATAAAAAAAATAACTTTTTTTTATTGTAACTTATGGAACTAATTAAGGTTACACTTTTTTTTTAATTTAATGAAGAGACTCTTGAACCTCCATAACTTGAGGACAAGTTATGGAGTCATAAAACTATTTAATTAGAACTAGACTCTTCATTTTGTAACCTTTGCCAACTTTTATGAGTTTTATGATTCTTAAATGTGACTTTTCATATAACTTGAGGACCAGTTACAAAAACACACTTTGGAATCAACTCTTAGATTAAAATGGATTGAAAACAACTATTTCACACAACTTTTCTATTAATCTAAGAACCTCATAAGAACAAGATAATTCAAATCATCAATCTTCAAGAAATTAGCATGAACATACAAACTAATACAAATCTTGAAATTATGACAATTATCTTAGAAATTGGATTAGCATGAACATTACCATATCAAAAACAAGTTTATAAGTCCAAAAACATCTTAGGGTAATGTTCCTAGTCCAATTCCAGCCAAAACAATCGAATATATGCATCCAACTCGATTTTCAGCTACTTTTGCAAGTATAACAAGAAAACAAGCCTAGGCTGTGATACCACTGTTGGGTTATGAGCATTCTAACACTCCTAAGTGTACATGAAACCCTAAATACCTTGGATCTATGTTTTCTCTATTATACATACAATTATGAACATCCAAGGTATTAACCTAATCTAGCATACAAAATAATAAATATAACAAGATAGAATACATACCTCTTTGATGTAGAATGTCTTCATGAAGCTTGAGTGCCTAGTGCCCCAAGTGTGACACCTCAAATGGTTCACACAACACCAAATACAATTGGAATAACTTGAGAGAAACTTGAACACTCCTTGAAATCGTCTAGCCCTCACACTCACACATTAGTGCACGATTTCTTGAGCCATGAGATTCTTTTATATGGTGGCTATTAGGGTTACACCATGTAACTCATGACTTTACCCATTCCTTATGCTCCATGGATTTTAACCTCCATGGAGTATCCATGGGTCACCCCATGGACTTAGTCCAACATAAGGAATCTTGGATCACAAGCCCACATATATAAGAATGAATGATTTACACAATCAACCCATATATTTAATTAGTCTCCTTTTGATCACTTAATTAATTCCAAATTAATTCTTGATCAATACTAATTAAATAACCTTATTAATATATTAGAACTTATAATATATTAACCACCCTTAAGTGTTATTTCTCTCATTATAGTCTATCCAAATGCATGATGCCATGCAACCCAAATGGATCATGTCGGGTCGAGTCAAGTCTTACCAATTATAGTTATCGACTTAGACATTAATCCAACAGTCTCCCACTTGGATAAGTCTAAAACTATTATTGCGTATGACTTCAGGAACCGATCAGCAATCATAGCTCTCAAAAGCTTCTGTCGAACTCTGACCTTGTCGATGAACTCTGACCTTTGTCAATGACTTTTCCATTAGATAAGGGATCATATATTCCTCCATTCTAGATATCATATGGACTGAGACATGGATTATCAATCATTCTCTCTGTCCATTTGTTGTTTCCCGATTTCCGATTCATGATGACTGACTGATTAAACAAATCAAATCAGTCTTGGCTTGGCCAAGCACTCACATGTATCATCTTTAATCATCGAGGGGCCCACAGATATCGCTTTTATCCCGAAGGTAAAAGGAATGGATAAACTTCGACTCATATGGCTTGTTCTACTACTTGTTGAATCATACACAAAGGCACGTTTTATAACTTCGACTCATATATATATATATATATATATATATATATATATATATATATATATATTTGTTTTCCCTTCATTCTTTCTCATTTCTCACACTTTCACCTCAAGAAAATCCGATTCTCTCTCAACTATCATCAAGTTTTACACCTTGATCTTCAAAGATGTAAGTATTCCTTCCATTTGAATTGTTGATACCTGGCTTCATCTAGTGAAGATCCATGTTTTCATCCATGAAATCTTCTCTTTTGATTAGATCTTCAAATCTTCTTCACTTTCACCAAGAACACCAAGAACACCTACTTGTTCTTGAGCCTTGAACTCTTTAAAAGCCTTCAAAAGTGTGAGTATCTCTTCTACCTGCTTGTTAAGCTTGAGAAACACTTGATTCCTAGCCTTAATTCATCATCTAATGCATGAACATGAAGGATGTACGGCCGTACACACTTCATATGGCCGTAAACCCTTGTTTAATGCATGTATAGGCCTCAAACTCACCCCATGTTTCAACATAAGACCATGAACACTTAATGGATGCTAGATAGGACCATAAACACCCATTCTTGCATGTTTCTTCAATGAGTGTACGACCGTACACTCCATGGCCGTACACTACATGGGCTGTACACATCAAGACCGTACACTCCCTTAAGAGACCATAAACCCCTTTAATGCAATCACATGTGATTTTAACACCTCAATTCAAGTGTTTCCTAGTCCCTAAAGTGGTTTACTATCATAATTAGTTGTTATATACACTAATTATATCCATATATGTATCATTATATGCTTAATAGGATCCGGTTGTGTTCAAGACTTCACTTGACACTTGGCATCCTACCTCGACCTTTCACTCAAATCACTCACTACAGGTGAGTTCATACCCCCGTATTTTCATAGTTTTTACTGTTTTAAGCGGGGGGGGGGGGGGAATACAAGTCTAACACAAAGATTTTGTGTTATAAACAAATGGTTTCAAATATCTTATCAAAATGGATTTCAGTTATCATCAAATCAAATGGTTTTCAATGATTGTATCAAAATGACATCAAGTCACCAAAATGAATTTCAAAATATCAAACTTCTTTTAAATGTTTTTTTAACTTATATTTCTCCCAAAAATCATACTAGTATATTTATATTTATATAAATAAGATTTAAAAGGCTTAGGACTGATAACCCGCTTTGGTTCCTTTTCCTTGTTTGGATGTGGGATTATATGCGTCAGTTATTTGTCCGAGTGTCATTTAAATTTTACTTATATATATTTGTATATGTATACAAGTATAAAAGTTAGTTCATTAAGTTTCAATTACCCTTTGTAACATGTTGAGAAAGGGGTGGCATTCATGAATACTCGGTATCGATACAGAAAGTACATATAAATTATAATAAGTATAATTTATAATTCACAGAACATTAATTCACGATTCAAGTATACTAAAGTACATTGTGTTACAAGAACAAAGGTTTGATTCAAAACTAATCAAGAGTATACATCTTTCGGATACATGTTAAGCATACCAATTCAAGAACATACAGTCAGTCATTTATTTCAGAATGATTGGGTTTTTCATAACTATTATACATGTAACGTTTATATGCTTTTTATGAGTCAAGTGATACAGGTTGTTTAATTCATTTTAAACAATATAGTAAAGTCCTGACATTATAACCAGAATCTCCAGCCGGGGATCGAAACAATGTGTGTATAGATCTATATTGGGATTGACAACCCCGCACTCGGACTGCTAGCTACAGTCAGACATACACGCCTGTGAGTGACAATTGTTATCAACAGTTTTCAGCGCATTCATAGCGTTGGGTTAGGCCATCTAGTCAGTATGGTTATAATAACTCATATAAGAGATATTAACAATACGTTAGTGTATAATTAACTAAACCTAAGTACATTTTCAAAGTACTAGTTTACAAGATACAGTTAACAGTATTACATTGCAGTTTACAATAACAGTTGATGAAATCAGGCACACTCTCAGATATAAGTTTACAAAAGGATTACAAATACAGAGCATTGGTTTACAAATAGAACAGTTTTATGTAACTAAAACTACTTTTCATATACAGCAGAAAATATAGGATTCTCTGGAACAGTTTACATATTCAAGTAACAGAAAACATTTTTTCAAAGATAAATACTTATGCACTCACACAACTTTATGTTGATACTCTCTTTTCAAATTACTTTTATTCTCATGGAACCAGTAGACAGGTACTCCCAGAGCTTTTGAGAAGATGGAGCTATTTATGTCTTGTCTTCTTCTTTTGTATAACTATTTGGTTTCAGTAGACAGTGATGAAACATATGTAAATACTTATACTTATTAAATACAGTGGTTGTTTCTACTCTGATTACTATAATGCATTTGTTGTGATACTACAAATGAAGTCCTCCACCCCCGGACGTTTCCGTCGTCTGGTTTGGGGGTGTGACAATTTCCTAGGTCACATGGTTAGTTCAGAAGGAATACATGTGGATCCTTCCAAACTTAAGGCAATTGAGAACTGGTCAGCACCTAAAACGCCTACAGAAATCCGTCAATTCTTAGGTCTTGCTGGCTACTATCGTAGATTCATCTAGAATTTCTCCCGAATCGCTAAACCTCTTACCACCCTGACGCAAAAGGGTGTAACTTTTAGCTGGGGAGAGAAACAAGAAACAGCATTCCAAACGCTGAAGCAAGCTCTATGCAACGTACCGATCCTGTCTCTTCCAGAAGGGACAGAGGATTTTGTAGTGTACTGTGATGCTTCTAATCAAGGGATTGGATGTGTTCTTATGCAAAGAGGAAAGGTAATATCCTACGCATCAAGACAGCTTAAGACGCATAAGGTCAACTATACAACACATGACCTTGAACTAGGATTAATAGTATTTGCTCTGAAGATCAGGAGACATTATTTATATGGCACGAAATGCACAATATTCACGGACCATAAAAGTCTCCAGCATATCTTCGATCAGAAAGAGCTGAACATGAGACAATGACGGCGGGTGGAGCTACTGAACGACTACGAATGTGAGATTCTTTATCATCCTGGTAAAGCAAATGTAGTAGCTGACGCCCTTAGTAGAAAAGAATACTCGGGACACCGAGTAAAGTCGTTGACCATGACAATCCATTCACATCTGTCCACACATATCAGAGAGGCTCTACTCAAGGCCTTAAAACCTGAAAACGTGGCAGGTGAAACCCTGAGAGGAATGGATAAGAACTTCGAAGTCAGGGATGATGGAGTCTTCTGTTTCATGAACCGGATCTGGACACCAAAGTTCGGTGGTTACAGAGATGTGGTTATGAATGAAGCACACAAAACCCGATACTCCATTTATCCAGGTGCAGACAAGATGTATCTGGACCTCAAGAAACTGTACTGGTGGCCTAACATGAAGGCCGAAATCGCTACCTTTGTGGGCAAGTGCCTTACTTGTGCCAAAGTCAAGGTAGAATACCAGAAACCTTCAGATTTATTGCAACAACCTGAAATCCCTAAGTGGAAGTGGGAGCGGATTACGATGGATTTCATAACTAAGTTACCCAAGACATCGGGTGGTTATGATACTATTTGGGTGATCGTCGATAGATTGACCAAATCCGCACACTTCTTACCAATAAAATAAACCGACATGATGGAGAAGCTAATAAGAACTTACCTCAAAGAGATCGTTAGACTGCATGGTGTGCCAATATCTATTATTTCAGAACGAGACAGTAGATTCACCTCTCGTTTCTGGTAGTCTTTAAAAAACTCTCTGGGAACTAGGCTAGACATGAGTACAGCCTTCCATCCACAAACCCACAGACAAAGTGAGAGGACGATTCAAACTTTAGAAGACATGTTACAAGCTTGCGTGATAGACTTTGGAAAGGCATGGGATACTCATTTACCCCTTGTCGAATTCTCTTTCAACAACAGTTATCACACTAGCATAAAGGTTGCTCCTTTCGAAGCCCTCTATGGCCGCAAGTGCAGATCACCTCTGTGATGGGCTGAAGTGGGTGACATGCAGGTAGCTAAAAGGCATGTTCCTGACAGTACTCTTACTGGTCCGGAAATCATTCGCGAAATTACGGAGAAAATCATACAAATTCGGGAGCGACTTAAAGCTTCTAGAGATAGACAGAAAAGGTACGCTGATAAAAGAAGAAAACCTTTGGAATTACAGGTTGGTGACCGCGTCATGTTGAAGGTCTCACCCTGGAAGGGCATGATACGATTTGGAAAGCATGGCAAGCTGAACCCAAGGTACAGAGGACCATTCGAGATTGTTGCTAGAATCGTTCCAGTAGCTTACAAACTCCGACTACCCCAAGAACTAAGTAACATACATCCTATATTCCACGTCTCTAACTTGAAAAAGTGATTATCCGACGAGACTCTTGTTATCCCACTCGATGAGATCGAGGTAAACGAGAATCTCAACTTCGTGGAAGAACTCGTAGAGATCTTAGACAGGGAAGTAAAGAGAACCAAACAAAGCCGCATCCTGATAGTGAAGGTTCGCTGGAATGCAAAACGGGGACCTGAATTCACTTGGGAGCGGGAGGATCAAATGCAACAAAAGTATCCACATCTTTGTCCTGAGTCTTTCTATATCTCTTTAATTCAAATTTCGGGACGAAATTCTCTCTAACGAGGGGATAATGTAACAACCCGTTATTTTCTGTCTTGTAAAGTCAACCCTAGTAAACCAAAGTCAAACGATGGTCAACTAAGGTCCTTTTTATTGTTTGGGTTTTTATTTAGGTTAAAATAATAACCTTTGTTTATTAAGAATCCTTAAAATAATTGTGGTTGAAATAGGAAGGAAATGCTTAAAAACCATGAAATTTTGCATCTTATTCCTTCGCTTCTGGCCGCAAACACTTCGAGCCGCAAAGGGTTTACGGCCGTACACTCCTCGGACTGAGAACCCTCACAGCCATACACTCCTCGGACCATGAACCCTTGCAGCCGTACACACCTCAGATCTTATCGCATTGGGGCACGTTCTCGGTCGTAAACACTAGCCGACCTCGGACCGTAAACGAGGTTCACGGCCGTACACCCCTCGGACCGTGAACCCTCGCATATATATTCATTTCAGCCGACTTTTCTTCATTTCTTACACTTCCAAACACAATTCTAAGCCATTTTCTCTCAAGTATCATCAAGAACACTCTTCCTTCTCTTCAAAATCGTAAGTGATTCTTCCATATTCAATTGATATCATTCCTATTCACAAGAAGTTCTTTGATTTCATCCATGAATTCAACACTTTTGGTTTAGATCTTCAAATCATCATCTTTTACACCAAGAACACCAAGAACACACACTTTTTCTTTGGGCCATAAACTCCCTAAAAGACTACCAAAACGTGAGTAACTCTTCTAACATCTTGTTATACAATAGAAACACTTGATTCCAACCAAGAAACAAACACCCAAATGCATGATCTTCAAGAGTTCACGGCCGTGGACCCTTCATCCATGGCCGTGAACCCTTCATATGATCTTGAGGTGGCCGTAAACCCTTCAATAGAACAATTCTTGGCCATAAACACTTCATGTGTGTGGCCGTAAACACATATAGTGTGGTCGTGAACACCTTTCTTTCAATCACATGTAATTGTAACACTTCCATTCAAGTGTTTCCTAGCACCTAAGGTTGTTTACCTCACATGATTAGTTGTTATATACACTATTTATACACATATATGTGTCAATAAATGCTTAATAGGATCCGTTTGTGTTCAAGACGTCAATCGCCATCCTTAGCATCCTATACCGAATCATCATTTGAATCACCCTCCAAAATGTGAGTTCATACCCCTGTATTTTCATAATTTTTACTGTTCTAAAGGGGGGGGGGGGGGAATACAAGTCTAAAACAAAGATTTTGTGTTGCAAACAAATGGTTTCAAAATATTTTATCAAAATGGATTTCAGATATCATCAAATCAAATTGTTTGAATGATTGTGTTAAAATGTCATCAAGTCACCAAAAGTATTTCAAAATATTAAACTTCTTTTAAATGGTTTTATAAACTTATATTTTTCCCCAGAAATCATATATATATATATATATATATATATATATATATATATATATATATATATATATATATATAAGTATCGGTTATTTGTCCGAGTGTCATTTAAATTTTACTTATATAGATTTGTATATGTATATAAGTATAAAAGTTATTTCATTCAGTTCAAATACCCTTTGCAACATGTTGAGCAAGGGGTTACATTCATGAACAGTTAGTATCAATTCAGAAAGACATATAAATTATAATATGTATAATTTATGATTCATAGGACATTAATTCACGATTCAAGTATACTAAAGTACATTGTTTTACAAGAACAAAGGTTTGATTCAAAACTAATCAAGAGTATACATCTTTCATATACATGTTAAGAATACTAATTCCAGAACATACTGTCAATCATTCATTTCAGAATGATTGGGTTTTCATAATTATTATACATGTAACGTTTAAATGCTTTTTATGAGTCATTTGATTCAGGTTGTTTAATTCATTTAAACAATATAGTTAAAGTCCTGACATTATAACTAGAATCTCTAGTCAGGGATCGAAACAAATTGTGTATAGATCTATATTGGGATTGACAACCCCGCACTCAGACTGGTAGCTACAGTCAGGCATACACGCCTACGAGTGACAGTTATTATTAACAGTTTTAACGCACTCATAGCATTGGGTCAGGCCATCTAGTCAGTATGGTAATAATAACTCATTAAAAAGATATTAACAATACGTTAGTGTATAATTAACTAAACATAAGTACATATTTAAAGTAGTACCTTTACAAGATACAATTTACAATATTACATTACAGCTTATAATAACAACTGGTGTAACCAGTCACACTCACAATTACAAGTTTTACATAAAAGAATACATATACAAAACATTGGTTTACAAACAGAACGGTTTTATGAGATTAAAACTACTTTTCATATACAACAGAAAATATAGGATTTTCTGGAACAGTTTACATATTCAATAAATAGAAACATATTTTCAAACATAAATACTTATGCACTCACTCAACTTTATGTTGATACTCTCTTTTCAAATTACTTGTATTCTCAGGAAATCAGTAGACAGGTACTCCCCGAGCTTTTAAGAAAATGGAGCTATTTTGAGTCATGTCTTCTTCTTTTGTATAACTATTTTGGTGCCAATATACATTGATTGAACACATGTAAATACTTATACTTTTTTTAAATACAATGGTTGTTTGTACTTTGATTACTATGATGCATGTGTTGTGATACTACAAATGAAGTCATCCACCCCCGGACGTTTCCGCCATCCGGTTTGGGGGTGTGACATGAACCTTTCTATAAGGTAACGAATGCTCAAGTCATCCATATGGTTAATGAGATGGGTTATCAACCTATTCTTACAACGATCAGTGAATTTAAGAAGTCCAGTTTACCTTGTATTTGGAATTTCTTATTTGGTATGTAACTTCCCTGTTTAACGGGAAGAACTGTGGGGTTAGATAAAGCTCGATTGGAGGTGTATGCTATGGTGGCTAGAATCTACTATGATTTGCAGGTGGATTATGCAACTCAACTCTGGGATGAATTTGTCAAGAGTATTGGAAACACGAATGTTGTAGATGGGATATCTTGTGCTCGATATTGGAGCTTAATCTTACAATTCGTGTATGAGAAAGAAGGGATTATGGTTCCTGAAGGCGAAGAAACAGAAGAATTCTCAACATATCATTATCCCAAGACTGTGGAAAATGACATCGATGTTTTTCCTACTGTGGCTCATATCCCTGATGCGATGCTTCAAAAAGTCGACCCAACCAATCTAGTATTGGTCGAATATTTGAAGACAATCAATCCATCTATCGATACTGGCAAGTTATTAGCGAAGTCTAATGAAGGTCCTTCCAATAAGCGAAGAGGATCAAAGAAGGATGCTCAGCATAGTCCTTCGAAAGCCAGTCCAGTTGAAAAATTGGATAAGTCTCCTAAGAAAGTTGTTACAGGAGAAAAACCTCCGAAGAAAAATCCAAAGCCTATAGTTGAAGAAACTGCCATTCCTTCGAAGGAGGTGGTACCTACAAAGTCAGGTGTCTTAAAAAGATTGAAGAAAATGGCACATAAACCACGCCATTCACCTGAACGATCATCAAGCTTTTCTCCATCTTACATTCGCAAGCCTCAACTTAACAGTAAAGGGGTTGTGATTCGCGAAATACCAACATCAGTGTCTCCAGCTTCGAAGAAAAGGCGTGCTGAAGACATGGCCAAATGTATTTCGAAGAAACAAAAGAAGCAGAGGAAGTTGATACTCAATGAAGACTCCATGGAGGATGAGGTAGTTCCTGAGTCTCCCATTGGACATGATAAAACGGGCAATTCTTCACATGTGAGGGATTCTCCAATCAAGTTGAATTTCGAGGAGATTGGAAATCTTGGTGGCAATGTAGAAACTTCTAAAGTGGACACAACCATCAATCAAGGTGAACAACCAAAGACATCTACTCCAGTGCAGACAGTTGTCAAAACACTCAGAGTGTCGACTACCGAATCAAATTTTGAGGAGGTTCGCACTTCAGGCATCACTGCAAACGTATCTGATATGAATGCAAATGTCAACAAGGGTGATGGAGTATCGAATAATGAAGCCCAAGGTAATCCTTCAATTATTCTCTATTCTACTTTCGAAACTTCTAATGTCGATCCTACAGTTTCTTTACCTCCATTTAATATTCCTACACCAACCACATTACCTACATCCACAAATTCACCTACTTTCAAAACCATTATGCAACAACCAATTACTTCCTTATTTTCATCCCAATCCACCGAAAATCCAAAAACCGTTCATGATGATGAAATAGATTATGGTGAGTTTATGGGGTCCTTTGCCGATATCGAGTTTGATTCTGAAAAAGAAAATATACCATATCATATTTTGATGTCCGGCAAACAGTTTAAAATCCTGAACAGAAAGCTCAATTCTTTACTCCAATTCCAAGCGAATGCAGGGGGTACATATTCGGTGTCAGGTATGGAAGTGGATGTGATGTTGAATGCTCAAGAGCATCAGATTCAGTAGAAA
This sequence comes from Lactuca virosa, assembly GCF_052849685.1. NCBI lineage: Eukaryota > Viridiplantae > Streptophyta > Magnoliopsida > Asterales > Asteraceae > Lactuca > Lactuca virosa. The sequence continues at coordinate 354,227,541 of NC_136430.1, forward strand.
CTTGAAAAGATGGATAGGGATATTGAGTCACGGTTCAAACCTCAATCTGATTCCTTCAATGGCGAGCTTAAAGAATCGAAGGTGGTTGTGAAGCAAAGACATGCCCTTTTGGTTCAAGATGTTAAAAAGGTTCGTGAAGATGTCAACATAAAGATAGAGGAGCTTCGTACAGATATGGCGAAAGAAGTTGCAGCCTTGGATCACAATTATTCTACTCTTCACAAGAAGGTGGATATACTTGGTGATGTAGTAACAAAAGTTGTTGAATGGTATACAACTCTTGTTCCGAAGGTTGACAAAATGGCAGAAGACGAAGTCAATAGTTTTGAGAATGTTGATAAACTCTTGGTTGAGTTAAAGAGGTTGGTATTGAAATCCGGTTTTGTGTCGTGTTCGTTAATTACTCCAGAGCTTTTGTCTGAGAAGTTGAAGATGTTGGAATCAACTATTCACAAGGAGCTTGCCCCACTTTTGAAGCTTATTAACCTAATACCAACTGATGCCCCACCTATTCACACAGGGGTGCAAAGGGGAGAAATGGGTGGCGTTGGCATCGCTGCGAAAGTTGGTACAGGAGGTAGTGGTTCGGGGAAAAATGATGATGATGGAAAGGTTGTTGGAAAAGTGTTAACTACTCCAATTCCAACATCCTTACCAAAAACTTCTACAGTTACCTCATCAACAATAACAACTACAAGACCAATTACCAAGGGTATTGTGATTGGAGATGCTGGTGGAGAAACAGGATCTTCGAAACTAAAGCCTGCTGAAGCAGATAAATGCAAAGGGAAAGGGGTTAGTGTTGAGCTTTCGAAGGAGGAAAATAAAGTTGCTTTTGAAGCAGAGATGGAGAAACAGAAACAAATCCAAAGTATTCTTTGACAACGTGCAAATGACCCACCTGGTCTCAACAAAGGTGATCCTACAAAGCTTTATCATTACGAGTATATCGAAGCTTTGGTTGTGTCTGGGGAGATGTATGAATTTGAGAAGGTTCCTAAGAAAAGTTTCGACTCTGTGAACACTAACATGATTCAATTTGACTTTCCAGTGAACATATTGATGTTATTGGATGAACGGTTCGAACTTGCAGACAAGTACAAGGATAAGGTTGAATATAGACGCATGAAGTTTCGTTTCCATGTTGTACTTGGAAAGAAGGAGGAGGAGATATGGTCATTAGTCAAGATAGTTTGGGTTCTTGGCATATCCAAATATGTTTTATTCGAGGGTATGTTACAGAATTATTGATATCATGCAGTCCGAGCAAACAACGTAGCATTTGACTTCTCGGTTGCAGACTTCCCTCTAATGAATCTTCATGATTTGTTAGTTGTTGCAATTATCATGAAGAATGTTGATGTATCGAAATTGCAAGTGACGAGAAAAGAAGACTTTTTGAATCGTTTTGCTCATATGAAGGTTTTTATTGATGGGTACTATGGAACCTTGGTGTTAACTGACATTGAATTGGCTAAGTCTTTGGACAAAGAGATTATAATTGCACAAACTATGCTTATGAGTAAGGCTAGTTTGAGAAACTTCGAAGATGGGGAGATCTGCTTGAAACCACTAGGAATTGTTTTTGTTGGCAAGAACAAGAAGGGAAATAAATCAAAATTCATGTTTCAAGTGTGTGATGTCGAAAGGTATACAACGCCTCATTACACAAATCTCATGATTCGTATGAACAGCTGTGCCAAGAACAATGATAAGGAGAAGGCTGAGATTTGGAAGATAGTCAACTGGTATGCTGAGATACGAAGGGTTATTCATCAAGTTGCAAAGATGTTAACGACATGATTCATCACTGCTCACAAAGGGGGTGAATGTAGATGTCGAATATAGGTGTGAGGTGTCGAATGTCATTATTAGTTTCGATAGTTTGTAACTTTATTACAAGGGCATATTATGTTTTGAAGCTTATTGTGTCTAGTCCCTTGTATTTTTATTTCGCTTTTATCTTCCCTATAAATAGGGAGGTGTACTAGAGTTAGATAAGAACTTTTGATGTAATTGTCTAAAACACTTTGTACTCACTAAAAGCTTAATTGAGCCAAAAAGATATTATTTAGATCTTGTGTTCATCATTCATACTTTACTCTGATCTCGTAATACATACTCGATTTCATTGCAACTACACATACCATGTGTTAAGACCCGCGTACTCGCTTCTCAGCTTGTACGCTAAGTGTACCATGTGGTACACCCCGCGTACTACCCAAGGACCAAAAGTGCATATTTTAAATAACAAAGGGCAATAATGAAACATACCAAAAGTGCATCTTTGAAATAACAAAGGGAAATAATTCTCCTCGACTTGAATCAAACTTCATCCTCGAAGTCTGTTGCCCTGAACAACTCCGGATAATGCTCCCTCATCTCATCCTCGGGCTCCCAAGTCCACTCTGAACCCTTGCGGTGCAGCCACTGCACCTTCACCAGCTTGACAACCTTGTTCCTCAAGGTTTTCGTCTTCCGATCCAGAATCACCACTGGCCTTTCATTATAATTCAGGCGGTCATCCACCTGAAGATCCTCAAATGGAATCATTGCGGAATCAGCCACTAAGCACTTCCGTAGCTAAGAGACGTGGAACATGGAATGAATATGACTCAGCTCATCTGGAAGATCCAAGCAATAAACAACCTGGCCCACCTGAGCCAAAACCCTGAAAGGACCAATATACCTGGGGCCCAGCTTTCCCCGTTTCCTGAACGGGATGACACCTTTCCAAGGTTACACCTCAGGAGAACCATATCTCCCACCTGCAACTCTAAATCTGATCGGCGCCTGTCGGCATAACTCTTCTGCCGACTCTGAGCTGTCTGGAACCTGCTCCTAACCTGCTGAATCAGCTTAGTGGTCTTGAGTTCCACTTTGGTACTCCCTATAACCCGCTGACCGACCTCGTTCCAACAAATCAAGGTCCTACACTCCCTCCCATAGAGCATCTCGAAAGGAGGTCTGAATCATCCGCTCACTCATGGAATTTTGTGCTGAAATGGAGACGAGTGCCCAACTCGTCATGAAACTTCTTCCAAAACCTGGAAGTAAATCGGACATCTCTATTAGAAATCACAAAAACCGGCACCCCATGACGTGCCACAACCTCCCTGATATAAATCTCAACCAAATTCTCGGAAGATATTCTCTTTTGTATTGGGATGAAATTCACGCTCTTGGTCAAACGATCCACGATGACCCAAATCGAATCCACTCCGTGCGCAGTCTGGGGTAGGTTCGTGATAAAATTCATTGTAATATCTTCCCATTTCCATACATGAATCTACAATGGCTGCATCTTGTCGTGAGGACGTTGATGCTCGGCCATGACTTTCGTACAAGTCAAGCAACGCTCCACGTACGAGGCCACATCCCGCTTCATGAAGGGCCACCAATAATCAGGACGAAGATCCCTATACATCTCCGTCGCCCCGTGATGAATGGAGAACCTCGACTTGTGAACATCCTCTATCAGAATCTGACATACACCACCCCAATACGGAACCCAAACTCGCCGATGCAGAGTCAACAATCCATAACTATCATAATTGAAGGAAGCCACCTGACCCACAATATGCTCTCTCTTTCGGTGATCTTCCTTCATAGCCTCAACCTGAGCCTCACAAATCAGCTCTAACAATGGAGTAATCACGGTCATCCTCAAACATATGTCTCTGATCGGAGTTGCGACCTCCTTGCAGCTGAGAGCATCGTCCACCACATTGGCCTTCCCCGGGTGATAAAGGATCTCGCAATCATAATCCTTCACCACATCCAACCATCGAGGTTGCCTCATATTTAGATTCGGCTGATCCATCAAGTACCTCAAGCTCTTATGATTCGTGTAAATAGTAGAACGGAACCCATATAGGTAATGCCGCCAAATCTTGAGGGCGAAAACCATGAGCCCCAACTCCAAATCATGCGTCGGATAATTCGCCTCATAAGGCTTCAGCTGCCTCGAAGTGTAAGCGATCATGCGACCCCTTTGCATCAACACTGTCCCCAATCATGTGATCGAAGCATCACAATAAACCACGAAATCATCAACACCCTCTGGCAGGGTCAGAATCGGCGTCTCACACAACCGCTGTCTCAAATTCTTGAAAGCTGCCTGCTGCCCAGGCCCCCAACGAAATGTAACCGCCATCTTGGTCAGTTGGGTAGAATGAACAACTATCTTGGAGAAAACTTGGATGAATCTCTGATAATAACCCGCCAAACCAAGAAAAATCCAAATCTCAGATGGAGACCTCTGAATCTCCCACTATATCATGGCCTCGACCTTGGCCGGATCGACCAGAATACCCTTCTAGTTGACAAGGTACCCCAAAACTTCACCTCGCGCAACCAGAACTCACACTTGGAGAACTTTGCAAAAAGTATCTCCCTCCTCAAAGTGTCCAACACTTCCTTCAAGGGCTCCTCGTGATGCTCCTGAGTCTTGGAATAAACCAAGATATCATCGATGAATACAATCACAGACCAATCCAGCTTCAGTCTTCTCACGCGATTTATGAGGTCCATGAACGCGGCCGGAGCATTGGTGAGCCTAAAGGCATCACCACCAACTCGTAATGACCATAACGAGTCCTAAAACCTGTCTTCTGCACATCCTCATCCCTGACCTGCATCTGATGAAAACGCAATCGCAAAGCAATCTTGGAGAACCAAGATGCACCCTGAAGCTGGTCAAAAAAATCATCAATCCTCGAGAGTGGATAACGGTTCTTCATCATTACCTTATTCAGCTCCCGGTAGTCGATGCACATACGGTGACACCCATCCTTCTTCTTCACGAACAAGATCGGTGCTCCTTAAGACGAATTACTCGGTCGAATAAATCCCTTGTCTAACAGCTCCTGCAGCTGTGTAGACAACTCATGTAACTCCAGAGGAGCCAACCGATACGGTGCTTTGGCTATCGGAGCCACACCAGGAACCAGATCAATCCTAAACTCGACCTGCCTCTCCGGAGGCACCCCTAGGAAAATCCTCTGGAAACACGTCCGGGTAGTCTCGCACAATCAGTACATCAACCACGATCGCCTTACCCTTTTCCCGGGTATCCATGACATAGGCGACATAACTGGAACAACCCTGCTGAAAATAGCGTCTGGCCCTCACTGCTGAACACAAAATCAGCCCACGCTGAGATTTCTCCCCATGAACCACTAATTCTCCCCCACTTGGGGTCCGAACCCGTACCAACTGTTGTTCACAATCGATCACTGCCCCATTAGGGCTCAATCAATCCATGCCCACGATAAACTTTTTCCCATACAACGAAATGGGAACCGAATCCACCAAATACTACTCACCGAACAACTAAAGAGTACAACCCCGATGAACTCTTGAAACCCGAACAGACCTATCATTATCAATCTCAACATCAAGGGGACAATCTAGATGCCCTGGAGCTCCAGTAAATCTCTTGCTAAGCGCAAGCGATACAAAGGATCGGGTAGTCCCCGAATCAAACAATACTAATCCAGAAATACTGTTCACAAGGAATGATCCTAAAATAAAATCTATAACATAAGCAAGCAATTCATTATAAATAAACAGATAAGGAGAAGATACATACCTGTCACGACGTCGGGAGCTGCACGCGCCTCCTCGACCATTAACTGGAAAGCCCTGCTCTTCACCACAGGCGCGTCTGCTCGGCCCTGGCGGACGTTAGTAATCCGAAGAGTTGCAGGAGTGGGTGCTGACACCGGTCCTCTTGTAGCCAAACTTGGACAGTGGGCCTTCTTGTGGCCCCTGTGACTGCAATAGAAGCAAATCAGATCAGACCCCTAGGTCGTCGTAGCAGTACAATTTCTTCTATAATGACTCGTCTGGCAGCACTTGAAGCAGCTAGAACCACCAACTCTGCACGGTCCCTTGTGTGCCTTTCCGTACTTTCCATAATGGCTACAGACCTGATGGCCTCTTTATCTAGACTTAGATACCTTGGGCCTCTTTCCCGAACCCTCAGCACTTAGCATAAAATCTGGCTTCCTCCTCTTTTCCATATACAGATCAATCTCCCTCTCCCTAGCTCGCACTATCATATTCTCCAGCGTCTTGCAGCTGGATCGGCTCACAAACTGCCGAATGTCACTCCTCAACATCTCATGATATCGGGAAATCTTCATATCCTCATCCTCCATATACTACGGAACCAAAAGCACCCTCTCCCGAGAAATCACGGTGATCTCAGCCACTGTATCCATAGTCTGGCGGAGATCCTGAAACTCTCGTGCCAACTGTTGCACCTTAATCACCGGTGCAAACTCAGCTCGGAACTTGGTCGAGAAATCATCTTACATCATCATACCAACAGCATCATCACATACTTCACGTCCTACCTCCTCCCACCAGTCTCGTGTCATGTCCTTCAAATGACAGGAGGCAAGCCTAACCTTTGCCTCATCAGGGCAACTGTTGGTGTGGAAGGCGTTAGCAACATCTGCTAACCACCTTCGGCTCGCTAGGGCAACTGTCCTTCTCCTCGTGGTAGTCCGGAGCCCCAGATGCCTGGAACTCCCTAAATTTCAAAGAACGTGCTTCCACCACTGCCACCACTTCAGAACGAAACGAGCTCAACCGCTCATCCAGAATCTACAGAAAGCCCTGCTTGACCGTGCCAAAGATCACAGGAGTCTGCTCAAGAATGCAACGAGTAATCTCATATGAAATGAACTCCCTAGTCTGATCATCTAGTTGCCCCACTACAAATCCTGAGCCTGAGCCCTCTCCAGCACCCGAACTTCCAGCAGGTCATACTGAAAATAGACCATATAAACTATCAAAATACGCATCAAAATATATATCGAGGGATCACAAACTCCACAAGCTTCCTGGTTTCATCGCAGCTCTCCTTGAATCGAGTACGAATCCTTTGCTTCAAGTAGTACGGGCCCATACTACCTTCCACATCTATCCGTACTTTCCTCAAGAATTGCCTTGACTCAACCAAGTCACTTTATATCCATACAACTTCCCCTCACAAATAAGGCTCCCAGCACTAGATCTTATCCTAGGTTTTCCTAGGGCAAACTCCATACCACTCTCTACCATCAGCTGTAGAAGGAACTCCCGCTAACTCCCTCTAACTAGTTCAAGAATAAAATTACATACCACTAAAACCAGATACTTCTTCGAATGAAAGGACTCACACTACAATGGTTGGACTCAGACAAGAGGTGTCCAATAGAGTTAAAACATAACCTTCTAAAGTTATTTAGTTCCCACAATATGTAGCTTAGTATATTCGCTTACTAGTTAGCTCAAGTTAGTAAGAACTCCTAAAAGAACAAGGCAAGCAGCATTCGAGCATCAAGTAACCAGAACCAAGCATCACCTAATTAGGCCACCCTATCACCGACTACTCAGTAAGAACAAGTCTACGAGCTCATACAACAGGCATAAAAAAGGCATCTCTCCTAGCATTCTATCATGCAAAAACTGAGCAGATCCTTAGCCCTAACTAGCATGCGATTTACAGATTCACAGATCAAATCATATCAGATTACATTTATGGGTAATTTGGGAAAACATACTTGAGCTCGGCTGATTGCATGCACCACACCCTTTCTTGTCTCAGGAAAAACTCTTTTCTTAGGAAAATATTCTTTTTGAATAACTTTACTAAATCCTCAGTTTGAGTTCAGGCACACCCGAGACTATTTCTAAATCACTCAAACTAAGGCTCTAATACCAACTTGAAACATCACAAAAATACGACCCGAAAATTTCATTTTTAATTTATTAAAATCACTATTCCAAAAAAACCATCAATACAATCCCAATAAAATAAGTGTATCAAACATCATCTCGAATCAGAGTAAAACACAAAAAGCGGAACTAGGTGGTGTGTGCTCTGCAATCATCCCGAGCCCTTCCCTTTGGAACTAGAAATATCTGAAACATAAACTGAAAACCGTAAGCAGAAATCTCAATGAGTTCCCTAAACTACCCCATTCCTTACATAATAAATCACATATTGGGCCCCCGCCCTCTATCGGGCCCCGCCCGGTATCGAGTCCCACTCGGCTTCGGACCCCGCCTGGCATCGAGCCCTGCTCGGTATACAATCTGTAGTTCTTAGTCCCCACCTGACATGGGGCCCCGCCCACTATACACATAGACATATATCACATAATCATACTAACACATACAATGATCATAAAACAAATAGCATACGATACGATCATCAGGCCTTGCCCGGCATCGAGCCCCGCCCGATATACATAACAACTCATATCACATGCAAGGGTCACGCAGACTCTTAGCATCCTAACATAAATAAAAAGGGCTGGAATTGGTGCCTTAAAACCGCTAAACCCAGTGAGGAAACTCACCTCGACTGTTGAATCACACGACTAAATCTCTGGCTACAATCCGACGAATCCCCGAGCTATCAATACAAAATAACATCCAATTAACAATTAGATTTCAATCTATAACCATCAATCCATACTTAGGGTAAAAAGACCATTTTACCCCTTACCTAGTTTGGTCCAAGACTAAGGCCCAAACTCACAATCTAAAAGGCCCAAAAATCAACTAACCATCTAAGGCCCAAACATGGCCCAATTTTCCAAATTGGTAACTTTACGTTCATGCATGGCTAAATGAAGTTCTTAAAGCTCAAGAGGACTTAATAAGTGACATAATGCATGTATGTGACCAAAACTCCCATCAAGCCTGCACCTTTATGCCTAAGGAGTCCAAATTAAGCTCAGATCTAAAATAATAAGTCCTTAAAATGACCCAAATCCTGAAACCAACCCAACAAGGGACAAAAAGCATAAAAACTAATAAATGAAGAGATCTAATCATGGAGAAGACAATATTAGAACTTGATACCTTAATAAGCTTGCAACAAGGGTGATGATTCTTGATCTATAACCTTCTCACCAAGCAAAGCACCTTCAATCTTCTATACTTCCTTCACAAGGAGCAAAACAACCACCAAAATCTTCTTAAGAACTCAAATGCACAACTATGGAGGCTAAGGGATGATTTCTACGGTTTTGGAGGCTTAGAGACTGGTAAAGAGGCCATCCCTAATGACTTAAGGTGTTTATATAGGGTGAAACACCCAAAATTAGGGTTTCATTAAGTCTCACGTACGCCCAATGTACATAGATGTACACCCCGTGTACGTGTCCGGAGTCCCGATCAAACCTTGCATCAGTACGCTAAGTGTACCATATGGTACACCTCGCATACTCACTTCTGAGCTTGTATGCTAAGCGTACCATGCGGTACGCCCCGCGTACTACCGAATGCCCAAAAGTGCAGCTTTTAAATAATTAAGGGCAATAATGAAACATACCAAGATTCAAGTGTTACATAATCTCAGAGTGATGGATTTGACTCTATTGCGCAACTCTTGTCTGACTCCAACCATTGTAGGGTTGAGTCTTTTACTCGAAGGATTATCTAAGCATTGTTGCATGTGACTGTATTCATGAAGTGGTTATCTGACATTATTGGGAGTTTTTCAGCAGCTGATGGTAGGGTGAGGTCAGGAACCTAGGAGAGTCGAGGAAGTTCTTTAGCGGGTTGGGTTGTGTTGTTTAGTAGGTACTTGGAGTACCGATTTGAGAAGGTGACTTGGAGGATTCGGGATAACTCTTGAGGAAAGTATGGGTAGGTGTGGAAGGTAGTATTGGGCCTATACTACCGAAAGCACATGATCCATATTAGAATCCAGGGGAGTCACGAAGAATCTACGAAGCCTGTGGGAAGAGGACTCTTTGAGTATGTTCCGATTATTGTATGGTTGCTTTCAGTATGGTGATGAGCACTCGTGGAGGAGGTTCAGGCTTAGGTGTTGGAATTGAACCGATGGATGAGCAGACACATGACTTCATATCGTTGGATATCACCCGCAACATTTTTGGAGTAGACTCTTGTGATCTTTGGTTCGGTCAAGGAAGGGATTATGGAGATTTTGGATGAGCACCGGGGCACGTTACACACGGAGATATTGGCTATTGTGGGGGCTCGCACTCTTTCCTTCCGCAAGTTTCGTGCATGTGGAGCACCCAAGTTCTTTGGGGAGAAGGACCCCATTGCTAGTAGGAGGTGGTTAGCGAACATAGTGAATGCTTTTTGGTTGAGCTTCTACCCTGATGGGTCGAAGGATAGATTGTTTCTTGTCTTCTGAAAACAGAGCCTGAGATTTGTGGGAGGAGTGGACTTTGCTTTGGGAGGCGATGTCATTCATACGATGACTAAGGAGGAGTTTGTGACCCGATTTAAGGCAGAGTTTGCACTAGCTATCGACATGCAACAGTTAGTGAGGGAGTTTAAAGACCTTCACCAGATGACTGAGACTATGAAAGAGATCACTACCAAATTTAATAAGAGGGCTCTTTTGGTTTTGCACTATGCCACAGCTGAGGAGATAAAGAAGACAAGGTACCATGATATGTTGCAAGATGGTATAAGGGAGTTTGTCATCTTTTTAGCTAGTCGGCCTTAGAGGACATCATAGCTAGAGCCCGAGAGCGGGAGCTTGATTTGGAGCACCTTGGGAAGAGGAAAGGAAAGTGGGTGCAGACAGTTTGGGGTCTTACGAATAAACCCAAGACTTTTGATTAGCGAGTGAGAGGCCAGCATGGCCGATGTCAGTGCAGCACGTGCGGGAAGCAGCACGACAGAGTTTGTCGATTTAGGAGTTCGGGTTGCTATAAGTATGGTAGTCTTGGTCAGACAGCTATCGTCTGAGTCTAACCGTTGCAGGGATGAGTCCTCTACTCGAAGGATTATTTGAGTCTTATGTCAAGTATAAGTGTTCTCCAGCAATAATAGTTAGTGATTTTGTATCCATTAGAAGCATCAAGTAAGTCAAGGGTTGAAAGCATTCTGATTATGTCTGGACTTCACTGAGAATTTGGTCGGGTAGTGATTTAGTATGGGCGATCTGTCGGGGTTTCAGACCAATTCGAGATTTTAGGTTTCAGGTAAAGTAGGGATGGTTTTCTACATGGGAGTTTGGATTCATCTTCTTCGGGTTTGGAGAGTTCTGTTAAGGTTGGGTTTGGTAGCCTTGGGAAGGCTGTTGTATGCTCGGGATTGTGGTTATGTTCTTCAGGCTGTCTGGCGTGCCTGGGATGGTAAGGAATGATTTCGAGGACGAAATCTAACTTAAGTGGGGGAGAGTTGTAACACCCGGAATCTTGAGGAGCAATTGTTGGGAATAAATCCCCTTTGAGGATTGGACACTGCGTGTTGGAGGAACCAACACGGCATGTCTAGATGAGAAGAAGCCCGACTTTAATTAAGTTCAACACGGCGTGTTGCCTCTTGGAACACGGTGTGTTGACGGCGAGAATGAAAACCATAATCTTTCGGGTTTTGCTCCCTATTTAAGGAATAAGGAGGCTAGGGTTTGTCCATCCTCAGCCCCCTTAAGCCCTGAAAGAAACCCTAATCATCTTCCTCCATTTTTAGAGCTAGTTTGGTGCTTTTTGAAGCTAAAGAAGGAAGAAGGAGGAGGATGGAAGCAAAGATCAAGCAAGCAAGACCCCATTCTCCATCTTGGCACTCTTCTGGACCTTTGTAAGTGTCCAACGCTCGATTTTTATAATTCCAAGTTGTTAGATCTTGAGTTTTGTCCCTTTAACTTCTTGTTCTTGAATGATGGAATGGTTATGTAACACCAGTCAAATTTAGATCAAAAATAAATTGTTCAATAATCTTAATTGGGATGAACAAAGTGGTAGAGATTTTAACAAGGTTTCCAAAAATATAAAGAACACTGAATCCGAGTTATAACGAAGAAGTTATGACCAATCGAAGATCCGCGACAAAACCGGCAAAACACTGTTCAATGTAAAAAGTGAATTTTCAATAAAAGGCTTTTTACCCATAACAATCTAAATGAAAGTTGTAGATTATGTTAAACCGAGAACTTTCATAAAAAGAACGTCAAAATCTGACTTCGTAGGAGGAAGTTATGATTTTTCTAAGTTTCGGTATAGCAGTATACAGCTAAAAACTCGAAATAAAGATCGAGTGATTTTTAGCCAACACAACCAAAACGGGAATTGAAGGTCTCGTCAATAGTAGTACAACGGTAAAAAGACAGACAAAAACGGACGTCGGATGAAGAAGTTGCGAATTTTTAACGGACTTTACTGTCCCGGTCTGTTAAAAATAATAATATTTAAATTAAAGTCAAAATTAGCCGATGAAGTCTAAAAGCGAAAGTCGTAGAGTATAATTTTACCTATGCGTGCATATAAAGAAAGTCGAAAACGGAGCTCGTATGCGAAAGTTATGAATTTCGCAAGTTTTGGCACAAAAATCAAAAAATATTGAAAATCGGGAAAAATCGCATGGTGCATGTTCGGCCACGTCCCCTCGCATGGGAGGCTGCCGCGTATCGCCTCGTGTCAGCTTCTGATTGGACCGAAGCCGCGGTCTAGTGCGCATCCGACACACCCTTCGCACGGTGGCGCCTCCGAGCTCGGACCCGTGTCATCTTCTGATTCGACCGAAGTCGCGGCCCACTCATGTTCCGACGCGCCTCGCCAGCTGTCTGAGGCGAAGCCTTCCCCTTGCCACCTGTCCGAGACACGCGTCTCCTTCCCCTTGCTTCGGATCCGAGGCTTCAGCCTATAAATAGCCTGCGAGACTCTCCGGTTTTAACCTTATTTTTACACCAAATTTCACACACTTTCATCTCTTTCACTCCCACAACCTCACCTACAACCCCCAAAGCCCCGGTATCAAATCTAAAACCCTAAGAAAGCCACGAAGCCTCGAGATTCTCGAGAAAAACAACTTTCTCCAGTCGAAACTCTGCCCGAATAAAGCTGATTTTTCTTCAAATAAACTCTTTTCCAGAAAACGAAACGCTGCCCAAATCACCACTTATCAAGTGAGTTCATACCCCTATAATCTACCTTTTTAATGGTTATAAATGCTTTTTAGGGGGGAATACAAGTTCAACACAATCTAAATTGTGTTAATAATTGTATGTGATAACAAATTTCACAAAGGATTTCCTTATGCTTTTAAGGATTACCAAATACTTCCAAAATGACTTAAAGTCATGTTGAATCTTTAAAGTCATGTAAACTCTTTTAATACTGTTAAATTCTTTGAAAAATATTATATAAACTATTTCAAATTATAATTATCAATATCATGTTCATATATGTATAAGTATATAAATAAAACTTAAAGGGCTTAGGACTAATGAGTTGCCTTATCTCCTTTTCCTTATTTGGATGTGGATTTGAGGTGAGGTTAATTATCCGAAGGTCGTTTCCTTCTTAATTATATACATTATAAATATGGGAATATAAAAGGTTACTTCAGTCGGTATCATTACCTTTGTATCATGCTGAGCAAAGGGGTACATTCAGGAGAGATCATGCTAATCAGATACAACGTATAAATTATAATAGGTATAATTTATGATTCAAAACTAAATATACAAGAATGATTCACGACTGTATACTTTTTATTCCAAGTATATTAGGAAAGGAAAGTACTAGCAATTCATTTATCTATACCAGGATACGTATAATACTTTTAGTATATGGATAATATATTAAAGAAGAAATAATACATTATACAGGGTTTGCATTAACAGGGGTACAAATACAACGTACCAGGGTTAGCAATCACGGGGTAGTAATACATCATACCGGGTTTGCATTAACAGGGGTACAAATACAACATACCAGGGATAGCAATTACGGGGTAATAATACATCATACCGGGTTTGCATTAACAAGGGTAAAAATACAACGTACTAGGGTTAGCAATCACGGGGTAGTAATACAAACTAAATTAGAAACAAACGAGAAATCTATTTTTCTAAATAACTATACGAGGTCTAAACTACTTTATCAAGAAAAGGATATAATTTGATCTTTACTCAAACTAAAATGTGATGGTACGTCTTCAGGACATAGCAATACTTGCTATGTTATATCCTTGTAACCAGAATCTCCTGGAGAGAAAGCGGGCATTGTGTGTATAGATCTATACGGGACCGACAATCCCACATCCCGACTGCTAGCTATAGTCCGGCAGACCAGCCATGGGGTGAAAAATGTCACATATTCAGTTTCGACACCAGAAGGTCGTCGTGTATATTCTAGTCCAGCATGGTTACAACTTTATCACATTTTAAACCTTAATTAACCAGGTTAATATTAGGGTAGTTATTCATCGGTAGTTTATTTTTAAGAAATACTAATGTATTAATCTCCTTCCATAAATAAAACGAAACGGTTTTATGGGGATTTAAAACTACTATTCAGAAACGGTTTTATGGGGATTTAAAACTACTATTCAGAAACGGTTTTATGGGGATTTAAAACTAGTTATCAGAACGGTTTTATGGGCATTTAAAACTACTTATCAGATGGAACTTAGTCATTCACTCTCTTTAAACTAGTATAACATAAAGGACCTTTAGTGGCTAATTCTATAATTCCTTAGTTTATAAATCAGAGTTATATATAAGTAATATATGATTGACAGTGAAATGTCTGACTTCCGCCTTACTTCCTGTTCCTTGTTTGGTTGTGGGCTTAGGGCAGATTCACCCATTTAACTGTCCATTCGATATTAGGTTATATATAACTAGTATAAACTAACTAATTCCAGAGGGAACTATTGAGGTTATCATTTTATCACATCAGGAAATATAGGATTTTCTAGAGGAATCAACAAACTTTCCCAAGAACTTTAAAGTATACTTTATAGAACTAAAATACTTATGAACTCACCAGCTTAAGTGTGGATCTACTCTTTCAAAATAACTTGTATTCTCAGGAATCTAGTAGACAGGTACACTCCCGAGGCTTTTGAGAAGACTACCTAGTACCGTACTGCGACTCTTGTCTTCTATTATATCTACTTTGATGTTTGAATATGTAATGTTTAAACACTTCTGTAAAACTTATACTTATTAATGCAATGGTTGTTTGTACTTTGATTACTATATTGCATGTGTTGTGATACTTACATGACGTCCTCCGCTCCTGAACGTTTCCGCCATTCTGGTTTGGGGGTGTGACAGGTTAGATCTCATAAAGTTTGCAACTTTATGAATCTCTAGATCAAGGTGACGTGGTAGTGTTTTGGATCTGGATTATAATCAAGTTTTGATGTCATGCATAGAGATTAGGTCATAAATCCCCATTTTGACCTAATATGGGTTGAAGACATGCATTGGACATGTATGTCTATAAAGCACCAACCTTGGGATGGTTTCGTGTTTGAATCACATCTGGAAAGGGTGGACTTTAGACTTTAAGGATTAAGTGCTTGTTGCTTAAGATCTTGCATTAATAAGCTTTATGGATTGAGTTTTAAACCTTTGTGGGTAGTTCCAATGGATAAAGTTGGAAACTTTATCCTTCTGGACCACATTATGGAGTAGATCTGAACTTTGGAGCTCTTTGATTCGGAGAAAACAACTTAATGTATTAAATTGTTGGAACATCGGCAAACACGGCGTGTTCGAAGTCAAAACGGTGTGTTAGCTAGGGTTTTCCTGACTGATTGGATGATGGCGGTGTTGGATATAGTGTCTAAGTCCATAACTATTTTTCGTATGTACTTGACCCGACCCGACATGGTCCATTTGGGTTGCATGGCATTGCAATAATTGGATAGACCAAAATGAGAGAAAGGACACTTAAGTTGTATTAATATATTATAAGTACTAATATATTAATAATATTATTTAATTGGTATTGATCAAAGAATTAATCTTGAATTAATTAAGTGATCAAAAAGAGACTAATTAAATATATGGGGTTGATTATTTAAATAATCTATTCTTGTATAGTGGGCTAATGATCCATGGTTTGTATGGATTGGGTTAAAACCCATAAGGTGCTCCATGGATAGTCCATGGGGGTTACAAACCCATGGATCATGGAATGTGGAAAGCCATGACAATTAGGGTTTACATGGTGTAACCCTAATTGTGTCACAACTATATCAAGGCTCCTTGTCAAGCAAAATGGGCACTACTACAAGCAAGTAAGAGGGCTAGCCAATTTTGAGTTTAGTGTTATTCTCTCAAGGTTATTCCAAGAATTGTGGTGTTGTTTGAAGCATTTGACGCATCACATTTGGGGTGCTAGGCTCACAAAGTCATCAAGGAATCCAAGCTTGTAAGAGGTATGTTATTCTACTTGTTTTTGTATTACAAGTTTTTATGAACCTTGGAAAAATCATTTTGCATGTATCTTAGACAAACATAGATCCAAGGTTTCTAGGGTTGCATGTACACCGTAGGAGTGTTAGAATGCTCAAAACCCAATAGTGGTATCAGAGCCTAGGCTTGTTTGTGTGATACTTGATGCAAAATAGCTTTAAAAATTGAAATTCTTGCTGTCTGCACAGGAGACTCGCCGAGTCCATAGAGGAACTCGAAGAGTCCAAGCATATCTTCAACCAACTCGGCGAGTCAGTTCTTGCACTCGACGAGTTGGCCATGCAGAGTGCAGATTTCGACTTTTGCTGCTGGAAATGGACTAGAAACATTACCCTAAACTATTTTGGTGATATAAAACATGTTTTAGATGGTGTAATTCTTATGTTAATCCATTTACAATGGTTAATATCAAAAATCCTATATTAATATGTTAATATGCTACTTGAAATTTTGATATTCATGTTCTTATGAGTTTTAGAAGATCATAGGAATTATATGTATCTTGCTTGTAAGAATGATTCTTAATCTTAATGGCTAATCATGGAGTTCATAACTTGTCCTCAAGTTATGGATTACCAAAAGTCACTTCTTTAAAAGTGTCATTAAAGAATAATAGGTTACATAAAATGAAGAGTCTTCATTTTAATGAACCATTAAGCTCATAAGTTATGAAATGAAAGGTCTTGAATAGTTTAAATACTTTCCCTCAAGTTTTGGAATTTGTAAAGTCTTACACCCTAATACTTTAATTTCCAAATTGAACCTTAGAATTTTAAAAAAAAGTTTAAAATTCGACCCTTATACTATTATTATATTAAAAGTTTAAATATATAGATATGTATAAGAATAAGTCAGTATTACCGTTAGTAGACCTCATTCACGAAGTCGGTCTATAAGGGGGTATAAGGTTGTTGCCTATAAAATGGCAGCTTAATGGGTGTCCACTCTCACCCACCGCTTCCTTGACTGGTGGAGGGTCGTTAGCCGAACGGGTAGGACAAGGACTTTAATCTTCATTAAAAGTATAATGAAATTATAAAGTAACTACATTTTAATAATTCCAAATCTTAGTTACTTTAGGAAAATGTGAAATAGGTGCTAGTCCATGAAATTACACTTTGTACCTTACCAAGTCGTTAGTGGAGCGCGTGTGGTTAACCGGTACACAAACAAGGACTAGTAAGAGTGACAAAGGGTAACTTAATTTTATCATAGATCGATGGAGCGCGTGTGGTTAACCGGCACATCGATTAGGTGGTAAAAAGTTAAGGGTACCAAGTCAATTTGCATGGTTATTCACACCTTGTTTGTGATCCTCGGCATCCCAGTCACAAACTTGAGAGGGCACAATCAAGATTCAAACATGCCATTGAAAGTTCAATGTATCTCAAAAGATCTAGGAATTTCAAGACCAATAAAACTTAATAATTTATTTCGTTTTCATGGTGGAAATTGGTAAATCGTCATTTACCTACGTTCAAATATTTTATAGCTTGGATTACGGCATCCCTCTTCCAACTATAAATAGTTTGTTGGGTCCTAGCCTTAATACTTCATTTGGGTGACTTATTAAGGACTCTTCATCTAATAAAACTTGTCTTTCTTTCTTTTCAGATGTCTTCAAACACTGCTAATGGCTCAAACCCTACAGGCTTCTTTTCCCTAATGAACTTGTGTGGGAAAATCACTTTTGATGGTTCAAATTTCAATGAATGGATTAGGAACATTAGAATGATTACTCGCTATGAGGGCAAAGAGTATGTCCTAGATAAGGAGCTAAAGGTTATCGACGAGTCAACTGCTACTCGTGAGGAGATTGCTGAGTACACTACCCATGAGAAAGATGCCACTAAGGTGTCTTGTATCATGTTGGCCACAATGACAGCAAAACTCCAGAAATCCTATGAAGATTTCTACCCTTTTGAGATGCACCAAGATCTGTTGGATAGGTACTATCAGAGTGCACGTTAGGAGAGGTATGAAATCATTTCCTCCATGATAACAACTAAGATGAAAGAGGGAGAATCCTTCACCGGTCACTTGCAGAAGATGCAAAGGTTCGTGGACCTGTTATTGAAGCTTAATGTGGACTTTCCTGAAGAAATGGCGATTGACATCATTCTCCATTCCTTACCTCCAAGTTATGATCAGTTTCGTATGACTTATCATATGAACAAGGAGGAAGTCACATTGAGTAAACTTCAAGGACTTCTAAGGATCGCTGAAAGTGGCCTTAAATCAGCTGTTACTCCTACTCTTACTACCGCCCCTGTCTTGGCAATTGGTCAGGGAAAGGGGAAGAAGAGAAAGACCCCTTTGAAGGGTACCAAGGGAAAGTCTCTTGATGGCTCCTCTTCGAGTGGAACCAAGAAAGGTTCCATTCCTCCTTCTTCAAACCCAAAGGAAGCACAATGCTTCTACTGCCAGGAAAAGGGGCACTGGAAACCAAGCTGTCCCAAATACTTGCAGGATGTAAAGGATGGGAAAGTTAAACCCACCCATGCAGGTATTTACACTATATTGTCTAATAACTCATTGAAAACTAACTCTTGGGTGCTTGATACAGGTTGTGGTATTCACATTTGTACTGATTTGCAGGGCCTAAGAAGAAGTGAGAAAGTGGAGCACGGAAAGATAAACTTAATCATGGGGAATAGGAAAGCATCACCTGTTACCAAGATAGGAGTTTATTCTTTGTTGCTTAATAATGGGTTAATGTTAGATTTGAATAAATGTTGTTACTCGTCTTAAATGGCGAGAAATATTATTTCCTTTCAGGGCTTGTACAAACAAGGGTTTTCCTTTTCATTTGATAATAATAATGGTGCTATTAATGTTTATTACAATTATGTATTTTACTTTAAAGCATTACCTTGTGATGGTGTATATGAAGCAGTGAATGTTGTTGATAATCTAGGGAATAATGTGTTGTGTATTGATTCTTCAGATAGCTTAGACAAAGCATCTTTGTGGCATTGTCGTCTTGGACATGTTAACAAGAAGCGCATAGGCCAACTCCAAAAGCCTGGAGTTTTGGAATCATTTGATCTAAAGTCGGATGACAGTTGCGAGTCTTGTTTACTTGGAAAAATGACAAAGTCACCCTTCATTGGTACTTCTGAGAGGGGTGAGGGCTTGTTGGACCTCATACACACTGATGTGTGTGGACCCTTCAAGAGTGCCACAAGAGATGCTAATCGGTATTATGTGACTTTTACTGATGATTATAGTAGATATGGATATATCTATTTAATCAAGCATAAGTCAGAGACCTTTGAGAAATTTAGAGAGTTTAAGCAGGAAGTGGAGAATCAACTGGGCAGGAACATCAAGATGCTCCGATCCGATCGGGGAGGAGAGTATCTTAGTATTGAGTTTCTTGACTATCTCAAGGAATGTGGGATTGTCTCACAATTGACACCTCCTAGGACACCATAGCTGAATGGTGTAGCAGAGAGGCGCAATCGAACCTTATTCGACATGGTTCGTTCCATGATGAGTCGAGCTTCGTTACAAATCTCATTCTGGGGGTATGCCTTAGAGACTGCCGCCCACATCCTTAATCTAGTCCCTACAAAGAAGGTTGTCAAAACACCTCATGAGATGTGGACTGGGAAAGTTCCCAACTTGGATCACATCAAGATTTGGGATTGCGAGGCTTTCGTGAGGCGCGAGTCTCACGACAAGCTCGAACCTTGAAGCGAGAGGTGTATTTTCATAGGCTACCCACAGAAATCCTTTGGTTACCTCTTCTACAGACCCAGTGAGAATGTGGTCTTTGTGGCTAGAAGAGGAGTCTTTCGGGAGAGAGAATTTATAAGCCAATGAGACAGTGGGAGGCAAATTGACCTTGAAGAGATTCAAGAGTCAAGCGGTGAAGGAACCTCAAACACTAGCGACCAACCTGAGGAGGAAACTCCTGTTGATCCGATAGGTGAGCCCATACCTCTAAGGCGTTCCACGAGAGTTAGGAATGCTCCTGATCATTACTATGGTTTCCATATTACTGCGGAAGGTGATACGCTTATTAGTGATAGTACACTAGTAAGTCTGGATGAACCTAACAGCTACACGGAAGCCATGGCAGGCCCTGAGGCTGCTAAATGGAAAGAGGCTATGGACAGCGAGATACAGTCCATGTATGACAATCAAGTTTGGAACTTGGTTGACAATGTACCAGGTCATAAGACGGTTGGGTGCAAATGGATCTTCAAGAAGAAGACCGACATGGATGGTAATATACACACTTATAAGGCGCGACTGGTTGCAAAGGGCTATTCTCAAACTCCGGGAGTTGATTATGATGAGACCTTTTCACCAGTAGCAAAGATTAAGTCTATTAGGGTTATGCTAGCCATTGCTGCATTTCATGATTATGAAATATGGCAAATGGATGTCAAAACCGCTTTCCTTAATGGAAAGTTGGCTGAGGATGTTTACATGGCTCAGCCAGAGGGTTTTGTCAATACAAAGTACCCTAATAGAGTGTGTAAGCTTGAGAAATCCATTTATGGATTAAAACAAGCACCTCGCAGATGGAGTCTTGGCTTCGATGAGAAAGTCAAAGAGTTTGGTTTTTCGAGGAGTGAGGATAAGTCCTGTGTATATGTTAGGGCTAGTGGGAGTATAGTTAGCTTCTTGGTGTTGTATGTGGATGACATACTACTCGTAGGAAATAACATCCCAACCTTGCAAGAGATTAAGTCCTGGCTTGGGAAGTGTTTCGCTATGAAGGTCCTTGGGGAAGCTGCCTATATCCTAGGGATCGGGATATTGAGAGATAGGAGTAAGAGACTAATTGGACTTAGTCAGAGTACTTACTTGGATAAGGTACTGAAGAGGTTCAGTATGCAGGATTCTAAGAAAGGGGAATTACCAATCCAAAGTAACGCCAAACTGAGTAAGACTCAGAGTCCGAGCACAGAGGCCGAGATAGCTGAGATGAGTCATGTACCATATGCTTCCGCTGTGGGCTCAATCATGTATGCTATGACTTATACTCACCCTGATGTGGCCTTTGCCTTGAGCATGGTCAGTAGATATCAAGGGAACCCTGGCAAGGCTCACTGGACTGCGGTAAAGAACATTCTCAAGTATCTACGAAGGACTAAGGACTGGGTCCTTACCCTTGGTGGCAGTGATGACTTGAGAGTGGTAGGATATAGCGATGCTAGCTTTCAAACTGATAGGGATAACTTCCGCTCTCAGTCAGGCTGGGTCTTTATCCTAAATGGAGGAGCAATTACTTGGAAAAGTTCCAAGCAGGAGACGGTAGCTTATTCAACTTGTGAATCAGAGTATATAGCAGCAAGCGAGGCAGCAAAGGAGGCGATATGGCTAAAGAACTTCATTGGAGACCTTGGAGTTGTACCAGCAATAAAAGAGCCAATGGAAATTTTCTGTGACAGTGAAAGTGCGGTAGCCTTAGCCAAGGAACCACAGGATCACGGGAGATCCCGACACATTGACAGAAAATACCATTTCATTAGACATCGTATAGAAGGACTCCTCGTGGCTAAGAGGGTATCATCAGATGAGAACCCAGCAGATCCCCTCACGAAGGGACTGACTAGGGTTAAGCATTTACAGCATGCAAGGTGCATTGGGCTGAGGGATGATATTAGTTTTGATAATTAGATAGTTGTGAAACTTGTAAAATGTAATTGACATTTGATGATTAAATAAAAGTTGTTATTTATTTATGAGTAAAGTGTTACTATCTTATGTTAATCGTTTACTATTGTTTCAATTTTGCATGTTTTGACTTCTAGGATAATTATATTTATATTATTCAGACTCTCCACAGTCAGTCATACTTTGGAAGTAGGTATTGAATTAAGACTGTCATGAATTGGGTTTGTAGACTGTCGAAGGTGTATTAGACATAGCAATGGTTGCTACAACATTCATGAGTGCTCATAAGTTCTGAGTATTGGACTCAACCCACACTCACTTGTATCACTTCATGGAATTTATCTCGAGTGATCGTGAGACGGTAACATCATGTAAATCTTCAAACCTAGAGATATGAGTTGTTGACTATGAATTGGTTATACATTGATTGTACGAAAACGCATTGGTAACTCGATGTTATAAAACGTGCTTTTGTGCATAATTCAATAAGTATTCAGTACAAGCATATGAGTCGAAGTTTATCTGTTCCTTCTAGGATTAGAAGCGATATCTGGGCCCCTCGATGATTTTGTTTTGACCTATGTACCGGGCCTGGTCAGAACCTAATTGATGTGTTCAGTTTAGTTCTATGTCAAACAAATCAGAGATCGAGAAACAACTGCTGGACGATAAGTATGACATTGTTCCATGTGTTTGTCCGACTGATATCTTGAGAGCAGAGGATTATATGATCACTTATCTTAAATGGCGTATCATCATCATCATCTTAGTTCCAAGATACTTTAAAAGAGCTACGATTGCTAGTCGGATTCTGAAGTCATATTTGCAACTATAGTTATTAGACTTATCCAAGTGGGATTCTGTTGGATATAGTGTCTAAGTCCATAACTATTTTTGGTATGTACTTGACCCGACCCGACATGGTCCATTTGGGTTGCATGGCATTGCAATAATTGGATAGACCAAAATGAGAGAAAGGACACTTAAGCTATATTAATATATTATAAGTACTAATATATTAATAATATTATTTAATTGGTATTGATCAAAGAATTAATCTTGAATTAATTAAGTGATCAAAAAGAGACTAATTAAATATATGGGGTTGATTATGTAAATAATCTATTCTTGTATAGTGGGCTAATGATCCATGGTTTGTATGGATTGGGTTAAAACCCATAAGGTGCTCCATGGATAGTCCATAGGGGTTACAAACCCATGGATCATGGAATGTGGAAAGCCATGACAATTAGGGTTTACATGGTGTAACCCTAATTGTGTCACAACTATATAAAGGCTCCTTGTCAGGCAAAATGGGCACTACTACAAGCAAGTAAGAGGGCTAGCCAATTTTAAGTTTAGTGTTATTCTCTCAAGGTTATTCCAAGAATTATGGTGTTGTGTGAAGCATTTGAGGCATCACATTTGGGGTGCTAGGCTCACAAAGTCATCAAGGAATCCAAGCTTCTAAGAGGTATGTTATTCTACTTGTTTTTGTATTACAAGTTATTATGAACCTTGGAAAAATCATTTTGCATGTATCTTAGACAAACATAGATCCAAGGTTTCTGGGGTTGCATGTACACCATAGGAGTATTAGAATGCTCAAAACCCAACAGGCGGAACACGGCGTGGCCACGGGGAAACACGACATGTTTGGTCAACATGGATTGTTGACTTTGAATTTGACTTTGACTTTGACTTTGACCAGAAGTTTGACCAGGGTTAACCATGGGATATTTTGGGCCTTAGGTGTTTATTCAGAATTTGGGCTTTTGGATTGTTGAATTGGGCCTTGGCTTCGGGCCAAGTTATGAAGAGGGTAAAAAGGTCTTTTACCCTAGTTTGGACACTTAGTGTGAGTCGGATCTGATTATTGATGGATGATTAATTTGATAATTTATAGTTTGGGGATCTGTTAGCCAGCAGCCAGGGATTATTTGCTTGATTCGGCAGTGCAAGGTGAGTTTCCTCACTGGGGTTAGCAGGTCGAAGGCACCAATGCCGACCCATGGTTTATATGTTAGGAAACTAAATGTTTGTGTGACTCTTGCATGTTTTGTCTGATGGTATGCTTACCGGGCGAGGCCTGATGAGTATATTGTATGCTAGATATCAGTACATGCTTTTATGCTTACCGGGCGAGGCCCGACGTCGGGTAAGGCTCGATGACTGTATGGTATGCTATGGTCTTTGTGATTATTGCATGTGCTAGTAAGATTATATGTTTATATGATTATATGGTTATATGATTATGTGTGTATCGGGTGGGGCCCAATGTCAGTTGGGGCCTGGTGATTGACATATATGTAATCCGAGCGGGGCTCGATGTTTGGCACGGCCCGAAGCTGAACGGGGCTGGATGTCAGGCGGGGCCCGAGGCAGAGTGGGACTCGATACCGGGCGAGGCCCGATGGAGGGCGGGGGCCTAGTATTTGATTTATGTATGTGTGGTATGTGGTATATTGGGGAACTCACTAAGCTTTGTGATTACGGTTTTCATTTTATGTTTCAGGTACTTTAGTTTTCAAATGGAAGAGCTCGGGATGATTGCAGGGCACACACACCACATGTTTCCGCATTCTGTGAATTACCCTGGTATGATGATGTTTTGATAAATCTTTATTACTTTGGTTTTATGGAAATGATATGTACTAACGGTTTATCATTTAAAAACAAAAATTTTATGGTATTATTTTTGCGACGTTACATAGAGTCGTCAAGATAGAAGCTTTATACCTTCAGATGCTAGAAAAATCGATGAAGACTCTGGATCTAGGACCTCCACTCCAACAAATGCTTTAACACCAACCTCTTTTTTCTTCAAAATGTACAAAAATACCTAAAGTTAACCACCAAATATCAAGAACACTCAAGAACAAGCTAGGGCTTGTATTTACGGTTAGATGGGATGGAGGCTAAAGATAAGAGGATATGCGGATAAGTTAAGGCCTTTAAATAGGGTCCAAGACCCTAAATTAGGGTTTGAGACTGAGTCGCGTACGCCCAACGTACATCTGGTATGCCCAGTGTAAGCGAATGACCCTTCGCGGTTACTCCAGACAAGTACGCTCAGCGTACTCGGCAAGCCCCCAACCAATCTATCTTCTGATGGCCATAAGGTTTGCGTCCCAGCTACGTTTTCGATGATCTTTATATCTATGTAAAGGTAATGAGGAGCTTTACAATCCTATCTAATCACTTTTGACTTAAAACACCTCGAACTAAAATCCTTAATTCATGAAAGGACCGAACCATCACTTTTACCATTATAACCTTGGGTTACGAAGCATAAACCGAACTCTCGGTATCCACAACCTACATTATCCATAACCAAATGGGTCTAGACCTCTCTTTCCCATAGGCCCAAATCCTTATGATAATTAATCATCGGGTTACGACCCTAAGTTATGAAACGATTCAAAACAGGGTGTTACAACTCTCCCCCACTTAAATTAGATTTCGTCCTCGAAATCACTCCTTACCACTTTCTTGGCAACCAGAAGATCCGACTAATTCCTCTTGAACCCCGCTTTGAAGAAAGATTAATGCATGAAAACGACGACCATCCAATGCTACCATTGAAACCCAATCATAGCAAGACCCATACGCCCTGATGGGGATCGAACTATCGATCCACAAACTTCTATAATATGGAAAATCATCATTTCACTGCCCTAAGTCTGAAACCCCAAAACTTTACCGAACTCCACAACGATAGGACCATTCCGAACTCAACCACTAGGACTCCTCTCTGCAATCTGTACCGAAAGACATCCTTTCAATCCTAAATTATCCAACTGATACCCTAGGCAGGCAAAATCCTTGACCACACCTTGCCGATGGAAAGGCCTTTCATATAAACAAAGACGACCCCCAATGCGATTCTCATATATCAACCCGGAACATAAATCACATCCCAAAATCCATATATTTAAACTTTCATTCTATCTGAAATCTTCTGATTCCATGGGCGACCTTCCACTAAACTGAGATATAAAATCCCCAATCCACCGTGGAGACTAACAGTCTCACACCTGATCCCAGCACCAGGCTCCTACTAAGTGTCTAACTGATAAGGCTACTCTAGCTTATACATCACATGTATACCAATCACTGACCATAGAGGCATCCTACTTTAAACGTGATCCAATACCTTGCTTGAACCAATTTCCATCGGGTCTCACCTAACCTTATCATAACCATACGGGCTTCGCCTATGGGTCTTACCCAGTCGAATTCTGTACAGGCCTAGCCTTGCCTTGGATCCAATGATCCTCATCCCAAACGAAGAGTAATCCTCTGAAAATATTGTCCGCCTCGACCCAGGCATGCGGTGATGCTCTTTCAGTCTAACGACCACTCCTACAATGGCCTACCTCATTCTGGTGAATGGTAAGACTACTTCACATACTTACAACACCTCCCGACAACCTATCCTCCTTCTGAATGCTACGGCTACCCCGTAGTCTTACAACACTCCCACAACTGCCTATCAACCTTATGAATGCTACGGCTGGCCCGTAGTCTTACAACACTTCCATACTGCAATGGACCCACCCCATGGTCTTACTGTCTAACTACCAAGCCAACCATAATCATCGTGAGTTGAACCCGCATCTGACTATACCCCAATCAGGTTTTCGGGTCATGCTTCGAACACCAAGGCCTTCATCAGAGAAGAACAGGCAGAGAGGCTCTAACAAAACCCTCAACCTGGATTCAATCACACGTCTGCCATGCGTTACTACGAATGCGCCAACCTATCGTTGAAACTTTCTGAACCTCAAACCTTGTGCAACATCTATCCAAACTGCCACTTGAACCGGCTTCCTTCTCGAATAGGATGTGGAACTGTTCCTGGTCCCGCTCTGTCACACCCCCAAACTGAAACGGCGGAAACGTTCGGGGGTGGAGGACGTCATGCGTAGTATCACAACAATTGTATCATATCAAGCATAGTAAACACAACCAGACATTGAATACATATATGAAAAGGTTTACATTGTTTAATACATAGTTCTATCCATATCAAAGTAAAATGGTAAAGACATGACTCTAACGCTCCGACTTCTCCGGACACTTGGAAGTACCTGTCTACTAATTCCCTGAGAATACAAGCAGTTTTGAAGAATATCAGCATAAAGCTGGTGAGTTCATAAGCATTTAGTTTTGGTGGAAAAGCATTTCTGGAATCCTTTTGAAAAGTGTTCCTCAAGAAAATCCTACATTTTCTTATGAAAAATGTGTTTGAAAAACCCATTCCTTCCATGACTTCCAGATTCATACAAGGTATGTACAATCCAAGGAGTCGTGGGAGGAATATGAATATCCATTGATTACATATTAAACAATCTGTTTTTGAATAGTCGGGTTATCTCGGGAAAATCTTATATTTTCCCTAAAGATTGATGATTGATTATCCGTTCTAAACTGTGGTGTGCAAGTATCTACCATACTCGAAAAGCAATTTTCTTTTAAACACCCTGGTTACACCCAGAGAGGTATATTAGCCTTATTACATAAATAAAACTAATTAAAAGAAAACCGTGATGAACTAAGTCCTGAAGGTATTATTAGTAATACCCTCCAGTATTCTATCGGTTATTACTTTGAGGTTAGTTCACTTGATTCATTATTACAAAAGTATATCCCTGCTATCTAACTTGTGAGTTTTATAACCATACATTAACTTGATATGGCACGTATGGGGGCCAACAGTCTTTATGACTTTGTCACCCGTAGACCTGTCGGTCCCACTGTAGCAAGCAGCGAGGTGCGGGATAGTCAGTCCCGTATAGATCTATACACAACAGTCACGCTCTCCCTCCAAGAGATTCTGGTCATAAGTGCTAGTCCTACACTCTGATTCTGTGGGAGTGTTACCAAGGACGTGTCTCCAACTTAGACTAACAAATTTACAAGTAATAATACTGAAAATCCTGTTTATGATTTGCATGAATCCTTTATAAAATAGTACATTTTACTACGTTATTCACAAGTTCATTGTTCTAGTTTTGAAAACTGTTTCTACGAGTTGATTTCTTAATCGTTTGGTAAAACTGTTTTTCCATGTTAAAAGCATACTGAAAATATAATTATCTTAAACAAAATAATATATTTTGAGCACAAGTTTCCTTGTACTTTTACTTGTATTCCCCCCCCCCCCTGAAAACATGAAAAACTCGTAAAAACGTATGGGTATGAACTCACCTCGGGTGATTTGAATAAAGGATCGACACGAAAAGTTAGGTGTTCAAGTGAATCTTTGAACACGATTTGATCCTAATTAACATGCAATGATACATAAAGGAGTCAAATGAAGGTATTTCACCACTAAATGTGATGGAGAACCACTCTAGGAACTTGGGACTACTTGCACTAAGTGTTAGAACCTTGAAGGAATGCATGAGGGGAGTGTATGGCCACCTTTAAGGTGTGTGCGGCCATGGGTGTGCGGACCAAGGGGTGTGCGGCCTTACACTCATGATGGAAGGTGTTCTTGGGGTGTTTCAAGGTCCATACTTGCAATCTATGAAGTGTCCTAGGTCTATACTCAATTGTAGTGCAGGTTAGGGGTCCTAGAAGTGTGTTTGTGGCCCTAGGATGAGTGTGTGGTCGCACACTTGAGTGTGTGGTCGCACACTAGGGTGTGTGCGGCCGTACACAGGTGTGTGCGGTCGTACACCCCCACAAAATGATGTCCAAAATGTCCTTTCCAAGGTGCAACAAGGCTAGGGGCATGTCTATCTCAAATATGGAAGTCAAACTCTCACTTTGGAGGGTGTTTTAAGGGTGTGCGGCCACCTTAAGAGGGTGTGCGGCCGCACTCACTTCGAACACGAAGAACATGTCCATTTTTCACACTTAAGGCTTAGATAGAGAGGTCTTTCATGGATTGTAAGCTAGAAGAAGAAGTCATCACGTTTTTGAGGCCTTGAGAGGGTTTGCGGTTGAAGAATCTTGAGAGAGAAGGAGTAGTGTTCTGCCAAGGAGTGAAAGAAATGAAGGGAAGGGGGTCTACCCTTTATATAGGAGTAGGTATGTTTTCAACAAGTGAGTGTGCTGCCAGGAGGTGTGTGCGCGGCCGCACACCCATGTGTACGGCCGTACACTCCCTCTAAAGGTGTGTATGGCCCTGTTTTGACAGTATAAGACTCGCTGACTCCTTCCTAAACTCAACCTTGGTCATACTCAAGCTTAGAATCACTTAAACGAACCCTCAGAAAGTGCCAGAAGTCAACGAAACATGTTTAACTTTGATTGAATTGGCTAAGCGTGCGAGGTAGGTGTTTTTGGGTTGTCACATCATCCCCCCGTTAGAGGGAATTTCGTCCCGAAATTCAAGAATAAGAATATAACTCATGGTCTTAGAAACGATGGAGGTACTTAAGGTTCATGGGACTCTCGTGCTCCCAAGTGAATCCAAGTTCCCGTTTGACATTCCAACGGGCCTTCATTATCGGGATGTGACGTTATTTTGTTCGCTTGACTTCTCGATTCGCGAGCTCGGATGATTCTCTCACAAAGTGTAGGCTCTCGTCTAACTCGAGGTTGTCGAGGGGAAGTCGTAGGTGTCCCATCGGACGGACACTAATTTCGGGTTGAAACGAGGAAGGCGGGATGGACTTTGTTGAGTTCTCGGGATAACTGGAGTTTGTATACTTACGAAACCGATCCTAGCAAGGGTATCGGACGGTCCAACGTATCCTGATTTTTGCTTTCAACGCCTTCCGAAGCGTATCGGACTGGCTGAGTAACTCTCCCATTTTCTCCGGCCCCAGTCGATATAGAGGGTTAGCTATAAGAGTAGCTCCGGAAATCAAGTCGATACGGGATCCAATTTGACGCTCGGGAGGAGTCCCTGGAATGTCTTTGGGAAAGACATCAGGAAAGTTGCAGACTTCGGAGGCGCTCTCGAGGTCCTTAACGTTTTGCGCCTCATCGTCAACATGAGTCAGGAATGCATAGCATTCCTTCCGCAAGTGCTCCTAGGCTTGACGCAGGAAATGATACGAAGGCTCGAAAAATCTTATCACTGAGACCAGTGAGGAATTTGTTGAAAGGAAGATTGAGACGAATTGCTTCCTCGAAGCAAAGGACATCAGCATGATTTGAGGCTTAACCATTTCGTGTCGATTAGGACATCGAGCTTTTATGGAAACTGATATGAAATTGATGGGGAAAGAGAATAATCATCTAAGTACATCTTATGATTCATGTTTTGAGGACAAAACAGTGATAGGACTTTGTTAAGGTTGCTCAATTTGAATGCTACTGCTCCAAGGTATACTTTTGGCAATGAACATCTTTAACTGAAATATGATAGTTGCCACCATTGTCGATATTAAGATTACACATAGTTTGAAAATTTTGACCTAGGAGTAGGTCTACGACATACCAACAGAATAACAATTTGACAACATAGAGAAATAGGGAATCGCTACTTGCAAGGCAAGAATGTCTACAGAGAAATAGGGAATCGTACTTTGTCACCCGTAGACCTGCCGGTCCCACTGTAGCTAGTAGTGAGGTGCGGGATAGTCAGTCCCGTATAGATCTATACACACCAGTCACGCTCTCCCTCCAAGAGATTCTGGTCATAAGTACTAGTCCTACACTCTGATTCTGTGGGAGTGTTACCAAGGACGTGTCTCCAACTTAGACTAACAAATTTACAAGTAATAATATTGAAAATCCTGTTTACGATTTGCATGAATCATTTATAAAATAATACATTTTACTACGTGATTCACAAGTTCATTGTTCTAGTTTTGAAAACTGTTTCTACGAGTTGATTTCTTAATCGTTTGGTAAAACTGCTTTTTCCATGTTAAAAGCATACTAAAAATATAATTATCTTAAACAAAATAATATATTTTGAGCACAAGTTTCCTTGTACTTTTGCTTCTATTCCCCCCCTGAAAACATGAAAAACTTGGAAAAACGTAGGGGTATGAACTCACCTCGGGTGATTTGAATGAAGGATTGACACGAAAAGTTGGGTGTTCAAGTGAAGCTTTGAACACAATTTGAACCTAATTAACATGCAAGGATACATAAAGGATTCAAATGAAGGTATTTCACCAATAAATGTGATGGAGAACCACTCTAGGAACTTGGGACTACTTGCACTAAGTGTTAGAACCTTGAAGGATTGCATGAGGGGAGTGTATGGCCACCTTTAAGGTGTGTGCGGCCATGGGTGTGGGGCCCAAGGGGTGTGCGGCCGTACACTCATGATGGAAGCTGTTCTTGGGGTGTTTCAAGGTCCATACTTGCAATCTCTGAAGTGTCCTAGGTCTATACTCAATTGTAGTGCAGGTTAGGGGTCCTAGAAGTGTGTTTGTGGCCCTAGGATGAGTGTGTGGTTGCACACTTGAGTGTGTGGTCGCACACTAGGGTGTGTGCGGCCGTACACAGGTGTCTGCGGTCGTATCCCCCCACAAAATGATGTCCAAAATGTCCTTTCCAAGGTGCAACAAGGCTAGGGGCATGTCTATCTCAAATATGGAAGTCAAACTCTCACTTTGCAGGGTGTTTTAAGGGTGTGCGGCCACCTTAAGAGGGTGTGCGGCCACACTCACTTCCAACACGAAGAACATGTCCATTTTTCACACTTAAGGCTTAGATAGAGAGTGATGAAACAATAAATCGAGTATGAAATGAATTAGAGTTTAATGATCAAAGTAGGATTGTGAGATTTGAACACATATGTAAATATGATCTTGTTTCAGCTCTATTACGCTCTCACGTTTTACAGAGTACAAATGACAATTCTGTAAAGACTCCTATCTATGACTCTACTAAACACTCCTATTTATAGGAGAGGAAAGCGTACAAAAAATATATTAAGGACTATGCGTTAAGCTTTGAATACAATGCCCTAGTAAAATAGATTACATAAGATACGAAGACTCGGTACATTCGAAGACATGAAACCCTTCGACTGATTACAACTCTATTTACCCTTACAATCTCCCCCTTTGTAATCAAAGTCGAAGTCTTCAACTTGTAAGCAGTTGAATTGAATACATCATCACTCTTCGTATCTCTGTGTACCATGCAATGACCTTCTTAATCTCCTTCTTGTCTCCTTCATTATTCTTCCTGCACTGGTTCATACGAACAATTAAGTTCGTATACTAAGAAGTTGCATATCTCTCCACTTCGCACGTTTGGAACAAGAACCGCTTTGCTCTACCAGCTTTGTCTTTTCCTGCGAAGACAATCCCCAATGGTTTTAAGCAGATTTCACCATCTTCATATTTCTTCAGGTCTGCTTGTTTCTTCGTAGGAGCCATTGGTGCAGTAATTTCAATACCTTTCGCAGTAGCCAATTCCACATCAGTTTGAGCAAGACACTCAAAATAATTTTCAATAAAGATCTTGATGTGTTTGACTCCAAGTTGGAAAACATCTGGCTCTGTTTCTTGTAGAAAGGAGAGTGACTTGTCTTTTAGGATTAATGCAACTTGTATAAGATCATACAAGTTCATTATCGGAAAATCAGCAATGGTAAAGTCATAAACTTTTCCATTTGATCTGATCACTGTGTATTTGAGATTCTGAATAACATTTTCGAAAACCATGTCTCTTTTGATGCTTATAACTTTCTTGATTTTCAACAGTGACCAGACTTCTTCAGGTGCTTTCGCCAACACTGAATGAAAACGAATTTTTATCTTCTTCCCTTCTTCTTTGTCTTTACCCATAATTTCTGCTTTAAACTGAGGCATGATGAACATCATTTCATTTATAGGAAAGTCAAGCTGACTTATATCAGTGTTTGTAACCACATAACTCTGTTTTGGCAGCTTTTCGAATGAATACATATGATCAAACATGACTTTTGCCTCAATTGTTTCATAGTTGTATTGCTTCGAAGGATCTCCTTTTTTCCAAACCCACAGGGTCTTGTGCACGAAGAGCCATAACACTTTGAATACGCCTCATCTTTTCCAACTCCGCATCCACTTCAGCCTTCTTTTCTTCCTTAGTCTTTTCTATGATCTTGGCTTTACCTTTATCTTTAGACTCAGACTCTCCCACCACAATCTTTGATTTCGAAGCACTTCCAGCAGCTTCTCCAATCACAACACCTTTAATAACTGATCTGGTCATCGGAACCGTTGTGACCACAGTTGAAGTAACTGAATCAGCAGATACAATAACAGGCTTTGTAGTTGGGATCTTCGAAGAAAACACTTTTCCCACCACCTTCAAATCTTCTTTACTCGCCTTTACTTCTTCACCAGTCTTCTTAGATTCATCTATCTTTGCTCCCCCTTGTACCCCTGTGAAAGCAGGTGGGGCATCTGATACTGTTGGAAGAAGACTTGAAATGCGAGTAAGAGGAGATAATTGTTTGTGAAGAGTAGCTTCGAACTGGATGAATTTTTGAGATAAAAATTCTGGAGTGATAAACGAAGTGGACACTGTTTTCACAGACAACTCTTTCAACTCTTTTAGCAAAACAATCAACTCGCTAAAATTCTTGTTCTCCAATTCAGAAAGATAAGTAAGTTGAGGACTCATGCTTTCGTATAATTTGACAAATTTGGTGACAGCGTCACAAATAATGTCAACCTTCTGATGGATTGAAGTATAATCTTGTTGAACACTTTGAACTTCTCTCTGCATGTCTTCACGAAGTTCACGAATTTGCATGTTGACATCTTCGCGTACCTTCTTAACTTCTTGAACAAAAAGAACATGTCGTTCTTTTGTTGTGCTTTTCAGATCCTTGACCTCACCCATAAAATCAGATCGTTGAGATTTAACACGAAGTTTGTTATTCTGATCATTGTAGTCAACCTTCTCCAAAATAACGGACTCGGAATCTTTCACCATTCCGGAGACTTTGCTGATTATCCGTGATTCCATCATTTTTAACATGGTATCAACTTCCAGACTTGATACTGATAAACCTCCCCCAAAATCAGCTTGAGATTGAATGATAGCATTCAACTTCGTATTCAAAATTTTGTACTGCTTCATGGTCATCAACATATGATCTGGAAAATTTTCTTCTTCTTCATCAAACTTTAGATCTTCAAAAGTTCCTCCAAAACCTTCGTTATCAGTTTCATTCTCCAGCATCATTGTATCATCGACAGGTGAAGTAGGTTTGGGTGGATCAGTAGATTGTGAAGAAAAGATGGAAGTGAAATGGGTACTGATTATGTTGTGGAATGTGGGTGAATCAGTTGTAGAAGTTACTGGAGGTAAAGATACGATAATATCAGAAGTGACATTAAGATTACCTTGAGCATCAGTCTTCGCACCTTCTTCACCCATGTTAACATTTGTATCCGTATTAGATACGTCTACAGTGATGTCAGAAGTTCGTGTCTCCTCATTAGATGACTTGACATGCGAAACTTCGGGTGGAATAAGACTTATGTCTTCAGGAATCGAACTTTCTTTGACAAGATCAGCTTCTGGAGTGCCAGGAATTCTTTCTTCGTCTTCTGTTGAAGTAGTGGCAATGATAAGTTTTCTGGACTTCTTCATTTTCTTTTGGGTCAACTGTTTTGCCACATCTTCAGCCCTTCGTTTCTTTGATGATGGAGAAACAGGCGCTGGAACTTCCCTGAATAATACACCTTGATGTGTATGTTGTGGTTTACGAACAACGTAGGGTGAAGATTTTCGAGACCTCATCTTAAATCTACGAAAAACCCCAGTCTTCGAAGGGATTATTTCTTTTTCTTGGGTTTCTTCAACGGTAGGTGAAGTAACTGGTTCTGTAACAGCCATAGACACATCCGATTGAACAATTTCTTCGACTATTACGGGTTTCTTCTTAGATGACTTCTTGGGCTTCGTTTCCTTCACCGGTTTTGTAGAAGAACCAGCTTCGTTCTTCTTCCCCCTTTTCGATTTCTTCTTCTCTTTTTCCAATAGAACACCAGTTGTCACTGTGGTATCTATTGTTTGCAGATAAGTCAACAAAACTGAGTTCGTAGGATCAACTCTTTTTAGCATTGCATCAGGAATACGAGCAACACTTGGGAACTCATCAGCATCATCAATTACCTCCTTTGGACTGCTATATACATGAAAAGTGACTTTTTCTTCGTCATTGGCTACTAAAATACCCTCTTTGTTGTAGAAGTACTGCAAGATCAAACTCCAGTATCTTGCACACTAAATACCATGTACAGCGTCCGTGTTATCAACACTTTTCTTGAACTCCTTCCGTAACTGCGAAGCATAATCCACCGGTAAATCATAGTATAGCCCTGCAACCATGGCGTATACCTCCATTCTTCCTTTGTCTAACCCCACTGTTCTACCAGTTAAGCAACGTAAAAAGATTCCAAAAAGAAAATTCCAAATCTTAGGAAGACCTGACTTCTTGAAATCACTGATTTTGGATAGTGGTGGTTGATGTCCCATCTCGTTGAACATATGGACAATTTGAGGATAAGTAAAATCCTCATACGGTGGAGAATTTGGAATATCAAGAATCTGACAGAAGAGTTTCTTTGTAAGTCTAACCTTCTTGTCATTGATTAGGTTAAACGTGACTACATCAAAGGCTTTAGCGATTGAAGCTGTTGATCCCGCCTGAGATAACCACGAAATCGGTACAGAGAAAGAATTGAACATTGCCTTGGATAAAACAGAATTCTTCAAGTCAATCACGAGCATCTTCAATTCTTCAGGGTACTTAGATACATCAGCTTCAACTTGATAGTTGGTACCCTGGATCTTCATAATAGGCATGGAAGTAATATCTTCTGGAGTTTGAGAAGGTTCATCATTGATATTAGCAGTATTCGCCATTGTTAGGGTTTTGAAAGCTTGAAAATTCAGAGAGAATTAGGAATTATCTTTGAATGCGTAAAGTGACAAAAGACCCTTGAATCCCCTTTTATATGTAACACTCTTGTTTGAATTAAAAGCGGGATGTGCATTTAATGACTGCCAACGTGGCACCTTGAAAACCGGACCACTACTCCGTAGAAATAGCCATGCGTCAAAAAGTAACTGTCCTATCGCCATAAAACCCGGACACGATATCATACGTCATTGAAATACAGCCAGTTTTGTTTGCCCCAAGAGAATTGTAATCGTCGGACCCCTTCGGACGGAAGTTAGGCTCTTTCACTTTTGGGGATGAAAAGCGAAGTCATATTCTGTGACAACCTGAAATTTCTATTCTATACAACATGTCAATTCAATAGAAGTCAAATCAGTTACAGTTAAATTTTCAGATTTTTGGATTAAGTTTGATTATTTTAGGATTTACACTTTAGGAGATACCAGGAGAGAGGATGCCCTAGGGTTATAGTGCAACACTATTATTCCTAAACTTCAAGAAATTGGAGTTTACTACCGGAATAAATTATTTTCAGCCAAAAACCCAGAAATTTGGAGTATATATATGACACTTGTCATTTTATGTCATTTTTCCAAATTTCTCAAGAACAAAAGCAAATCCTCTCAAGTATCATCCCGGGATTTATTCCAAATCTCGATCTAGTAAGTGTTTTCAACCATTTCAAGTTATTAGATCACTTAATCTAGTGTTTTAACACCCTTCTAACCGTGAAATCATTCCAAAAGGTTGATTCTTCCATTTTCACCAAGAACACCAAGAACACACACTAGTGTTCTTGGCATTTTGGCTCATTTCAAGCTTCCATATAGTAAGTACTTCTATCCTAGAGTGTGTTTAAGCTTGCTATACTTCATTATAACATGAAAACATCCAAGAAACACCAAGAAAATGGTGTTTACGGTCCAAGAACATTCTTGAACCGTAAACCCATTTTAAGGGACCAAAATGTCCCTAGTCCCTTCCTAAGCCTAGGTAACTAACTTGGATCCATACCTTGATGTGTTAAGGACTTGAAATCATCAAAATACCAACATCCATAAGGGTTTACGACCGTAAACCCAAAGAGATGTGGTCTTTGGGCCGTAAACTCCAAAT
Organism: Lactuca virosa; assembly: GCF_052849685.1. Lineage (NCBI taxonomy): Eukaryota > Viridiplantae > Streptophyta > Magnoliopsida > Asterales > Asteraceae > Lactuca > Lactuca virosa. Next base: position 354,264,326 of record NC_136430.1, read on the forward strand.
AGGAGTGGAATGGTGCCCTAGCTTCTTCCTTAGGCTTATACTTCAAGTGGAAACACTTCAATGGACTTAGAAACCTTCAAATCAACAAATGGTCAAAAGAGGGGGAGTTTACGGCCGTAAACTCTAGGGTTTACGACCGTAAACCCAGTGGGTTGAGGTCACAAAACCGTAAACTCAAGTTAGGGTTTCTTTTGAACCCTAAACCCTATAGCATTGTTCTACAACACTTAGATGCATTCCTTGAGGCTTATAACACTTATATAAGGTGTTTAACTTGTCTTAGGATGTCTTAACTTTGCTAATTAGTTGTTTAAAGGCTAATTAGATACATATATGTTGTATTTATATGTTAAATAGGATCATTGTGTGTGTACAAGTCTTCACTTGACACCTAGCAATCCTATTTCTTCAGTTCATCCAAACCACCAACTACAGGTGAGTTCATACCCCTTAATTAACCTTTTAAATGTTTTTAAATGCTTTTATGGGGGGGGATACAAGTTGAACAATTGTAGTTATTATATCAATCACATGTGATTAATAACTACCAAGCAAATGGTTTTCTTACTTTTCAAACTGTTTTACCTCAAACTGTTTTACAAACTCTTTTATTGTCAAATACATTTATCAAACTCTTTTAACTTATATTATGTGTATCTATATAAATATAGTTATATAAGTAGGATTAAGAAGGACTTAGGGCTGCTAGTCTACCCTGCTTCCTGTTCTTGTTTGATTGTGGTCTTAGGGTATCAAGGTTAGTTGTCCGAGGGTCGTTTGAATCCTAGTTATATATTATGTATATGTATATAGATATAAAAGGTTTGTTATCAACCTCTTCTAACTTATAGTATGTGTATCTATATAAATATAGTTATATAAGTAGGATTGGAAGGACCTAGGACTGCTAGTCTACCCTACTTCCTGTTCTTGTTTGATTGTGGTCTTAGGGTATCAAGGTTAGTTGTCCGAGGGTCGTTTGAATCCTAGTTATATATTATGTATATGTATATAGATATAAAAGGTTTTCCTTCATTCAAGTCCATGCCCTTGGGTAGCAAGGGTATACAAACATGTTCATACATTGCTAGTAAGCTACCATAGGGGTAGTTTAGGAAGATACTATTACTAGAACGATGAAACATACAATGAGTCAGTTCATACATGAGTCAATGCATACTATAATGAGAAACAAACATGAAACAGAGTGATGAGAAACAAACATACAAGCTAGACATAGAAAGAACACACAATACAGCTAGCACACAATTCACATAACATTTACATTAATACATTTATGTGAGCCATTAAACAGGGCATGGCACTACCTGCCATGACTGTTTTTGTATCAGAATCTCCTTAATTAGGGAGCGTATGAGTTTGTGTATAGATCTATACTGGATTGACTATCCTACACCTTGCTGCTCGCTACAGTGGGACTTGCAAGTCTACGGGTGCCAAACGTCATTTTTGTGGCATCTTACATTGTCACTTTACTATTGAGTCGGTAGCAAGATACAGGCCGATCACATGTTACCTTAAAATATACAATTGGCTTAAGGTAGTTAGTACAGGAGTAGCTTCATAATACTACATTAAAGTACTATAACATTTTCCCTTTACATTTTACTTTGTGATTTCACACAATAAACAATAATGTAAAAACTATATTTTTGGTTAATGATAGTCGGATTTGGGAAAATACTCACTTTTACAAAGGATACACACAGACACTAGATGCCTTGGTAGAAGGCTACTTTTAGTAGGAAACATAGGGTTTTCTAGGATAGTTCAAACAAATACAAAACTTTTACAAACACACAGTACATCTTACAAAACATCTTACAAATGCTTTCATACAAACACAGACACTAATATACTTATGAACTCACCAGCTCTAAAGCTGATAAACTCTTTCAAAATAACTTGTATTCTCAGGTCACCAGTAGACAGGTACCGGAGCCAGGTTTTGAGAAGATGGAGCTCGTTCAAGACTCATCTTATATTTTTGATGTATATTGTTTTGGTGTCTTTAAAACTTAACGGAACACACTTGTATGAAATTATATTATTAATGCAATGGATGATGTTGTTGCTTGTTTACTACTTGCATTGTTGTGATACTGTACATGACGTCCTCCACCCCAGAACGTTTCCGCCGTTCATTTGGTTTTGAGGGTGTGACATATTCCAGATGTTTGAAATCATCAGCCTGAGTTGGTGTTACTCAGAACCTCAAGGATTTCGTGAGTGCAGTGTTCCAAAGAAAGTTAGACAAGAAACAATGAAATAAAAATTTTGGGATTTTGTGATGTCAAAAATTTAATTTGACACGAATGCAATTAAACCCTGGGCAAAGGTTGCTTCGTTAATCATCAAGAGAGATGATCAACAGCTTGTGTATGTTCCCGTGAATTACAATCGAAAACTTGTAGAGAAGTTTCGAAGGGCATCTTTTGTAAGGCTACATAGGTGGCTTAATAAATTTCGTTACATATCAGCCTTAACATAAGGTGAGTAATTGTAACAGAAATTACTTGTTTGACCAGTGTAGTCAGTGACAAGTGTGTTTTGAAAAATGTTTAAAGTAACTTTGGGATTCGAAGTAAACTCATACGGAAATCATATTCATGAAAAAATTTGTGCTGGATCTTGTTGGATAACAAACATCGTGGGTTTCGAATGTTTGATGAAGATCACTCATATGAAATGAATATGATTTGAAGTTTTGAAAATAGGTACTGAAACAAATGTTTCGTAAAATCTGGAACATAGTTCCCCGTCAATTCCTTAATTTGCAAGAAATTTGGTTTCACTTTCATCACGGTCTCATGATGTAAGATCATTAACATAGATTGTTGATATGTCTAAGTCTCGATTGGTTTGATCAGAGACCTCTCGGACATATGTCTTTGTGTGTGATTGTGAAAGAAATTTTAGATGAAAAAGATTGGTGTGAAGACACGAAGTGTACCTCTGTTATATTTGGACAAAACAATAAACTCTTTACTCATATGAGAAGAGTCAGGTAGCTCAGGAGACTAATGTGAATACAAGCCTGATTGGGAAGAAATCTTCGTATGAAAAGTTCATTAAGGCTTTTGTACACACACATTGAGTCATTGGGGGCTTCGGACAACATGCAGCAGCATGCTTCTAGAGACATCTTAACTAGTTCAAAATAAGTAAAATGTAAAGAGTTGTAAGATTCATTTACCTGACCTTAGATCTGCAAGCATGTGCCTCTTCGTATGTTCAGAAAGATCTGCAACAAAGTTCTTAAAGGAAAAAAAATATAAAATCTTTTTGTTGTTTTGAATTTTCAAAAATAAAGAACAAAATAAAGTGAAAATCTTTTTGATGTTTTTGATTTTTAGAAAACGAAGAACAAAAGAAAATGAAAATATTTTTGATATTTTTGATTTTTCGAAAACGAAATTACTCAAATAAACAAAATTACTTGTTGCAAACATACTACATTTTACCGATTCACTGAAAAGTGACAATCATACGAATTCGAAGCATTCGAAGAGTTGACTATGAACAGTAACCTCTGAACACTGAACGATGACACGTGATCACTGATTCAGAGCCTCTGAACCATTCTCGATCAGTCACTCTTTTCCTTTTTCGCATGGAACAGAATTTCCATCAATCATTCCAAGTCCTTCTATAATTCTTATAAGAGATTTTTCATCTAACGCTTTCGTGAAAATATCAGCTAACTGATCAGTTGTTTTCACGAAATGTACTTCAATATTTCCATCCTCCACGTGATCCTTGATGAAGTGGTAACGAAGAGCTATATGTTTAGTCTTCGAATGCTGCACAGGATTATGACAAATTCGTATTGCACTTTGAGAATCACAATATAATGGAATCTTTTTCATATTAATTGCATAATCACGTAATTGACTTTGAATCCATATTATTTGTGAAGTGCAAGCAGCAGCAGCCACATATTCTGCTTCAGCTGTTGAGATTGATACACATGTTTGCTTTTTCGATTGCCAGCTCACTAATTTGCCATCAAGTAATTGACATCCACCACTTGTACTTTTCCGATCAAGATTACAACCACCCAAGTCTACATCTGAATATGCTTGTACAAAGAACCCAGTTTTCGAAGGATACCACAATCCTAACGAAATTGTTCCTTTAAGATAACGAAAGATATTCTTCACAGCAGAGAGATGTGGTTCTCGTGGATTAGACTGATACCTAGCACAATTACACACAGAAAACATGATGTCAGGTCTACTTGCTGTAAGATAAAGTAATGAACCAATCATGCTCCTATATAAAGTTATGTCAACTGCAGGTTTATCTAATGATGGTGTTAACTTTATGCCCGTTGCCATTGGAACTCGTAACTTTGTGCTATTCGTCAATCCAAATTTTTCGAGCAGATTCTTCGTATATTTTTCTTGATTGATGAAGATCCCTTCTCTGTTTTGACGAATATTTAATCCAAGCAAATTATTGATTTTGCCCATCATGCTCATTTCGAATTTACTTTTCATCAAATCTTAGAATTCTTTAGACAAAGCAGGGTCAGTTGAGCCAAAAATAATATCATCTACATAAATTTGAACAAGCATTAGATGATTCCCAACTTTCTTTCGAAATAATGTGGGGTCAACAGATCCTTGTTTAAATTTAGATTGTTTCAAAAACGAAGTAAGAGTAGCATACCATGCTCTTGGTGCTTGTTTTAAACCATAAACTGCCTTATCCAAAATATAAACATGATTTGGATTTTCTTCGTTAATAAAACCTGGGGGTTGTTCCACATAAACAGTCTCTTCAAGCTCTCCATTTAAGAATGCACACTTCACATCCATTTGATAAACATCAAAATCTTTATGAGCTGCATAAGCCAGAAATATCTGAACAGCCTCGAGTCTTGCGACAGGGGCAAAAGTTTCTTCATAGTCGATTCCTTCTTGTTGTGAATATCCTTTAACAACAAGTCTGGCTTTGTTTCGAAAAATGTTTCCATCTTTGTCAGTTTTATTTTTGAAAATCCATTTTAACCCGACAATCGAAACATTTTCAGGTTTAGGAATTAATCTCCAAACCTTGTTTCGTTCGAATTCAGACAATTCGGATTGCATTGCAATAACCTAATCTGAGTGTTCCATTGCAACCTTAATTGTTTTTGGTTCAATTTTAGATATGAAAACATTGAACATGCAAAATTCTTGATGAGTATTCAATACCTCATTCTTTGCACGAATTTGAGCTCTTGTTAAAACTCCCTCTTGTGGATTCCCAATTACTTGATCTTTCGGATGATCTCTTGTCCATTTTTCCATTGGTGGATATGCTGGATCAAATTCCAAAGGTGCATCTTCGTATATATCATCATTCTCAGAACCTGCAATCGAACAAACATCATCAAAATCATTATTATTTTCAATATTTTCTATATGCTCCCCCTCAACATTATGCTCCCCCTCAACATCATCATTTAATGTTTCTTTCTCCCCCTCGAAAGAATACTCATCATTATCTAATGTATTCGAATCCAAGTGCTCCCCCTCCACTGGATTGTTTTGTATACTTTCGTTTATTTCTTGAGGAGTTGATGTTGATTCATCAGTGAACTTCGCAAATTCGGGTATGTGATTATCAGGAGCATGAATTTCAGCATCGACTGCATGATCTGAAATTCCAAAAATCAAATCATAATCAATATCATCCATTTGTAAAGATTCAGTTTCAACTTGTGTGTCTTGTAAAATTGGATGATTTGCAAATTTATGCTCATTTTGTTTAACATAGTAATCATCAAATGTGAGATTGAAAGTTTCTTCCACTTTTCGTGTTCGCTTATTTAACACACGATATGCGACAGAATTGTGCGAATATCCAAGAAAAATCCCTTCATCAGCCTTTGCTTGAAATTTCAAAAGATGATCCTTGAGATTCATAATAAAGCACCTACATCCGAAAACATTAAAGAATTTCACATTAGGTTTACGATTATTTAGAATTTCGTATGGTGTAATATTAAAACGCCTGTGTATGAAAGATCTGTTCTGAGTAAAACATGCAGTGGATATTGCCTCAGCCCAAAGATATTGAGGTAAATTCGCATATGCCAACATGGTTCTTGCTGCTTCGCGCAGTGAGCGATTCCTTCGTTCTACAACACCATTTTGTTGTGGTGTGTATGGAGATGAAAAATTATGTGAAATCCCTTTGTCCACCCAAAATGAATCAAGAACATTGTTCTTAAATTCAGTTCCATGATCACTTTTGATTTTTCGAACAATCTTCTTTAATGTTGTTTCCATCTTTTTGATAAAATCAATCATGATTTGTGCAACTTCGGATTTAAGACTGAGACAATAAACCCACGTAAATCTGGAAAAATCATCAACAATAACTAGAATGTACCGTTTCTTGTTGAGAGTTGAAATAGTCGAAGGACCACACAAATCAATATGTAAAAGCTCCAGAGGTGCAACAATTTTCGAATCTATCGTAATTGGATGACCTTGTTTATGTTGCTTGCCAACTTCACAAGCTGCACATAAAGAATCATTATCATATTTAAGTACAGGTAAACCTCTTTCCAGATCTTGTACCACCAATTTATTGATGTTTCGAAAGTTGAGATATGAAAGTCTTCGATGCCATAGCCAGCTTAGATCAGATGTGGCTTTCGAAAGAAGGCATACAGCAGGTTTGCCTACAATAGGATTGATGTCCAGAGTGAACATGCCACCTTTCCTTTTGAATTTCAGTAACACTTCGTTTGTGTTGACATTCGAAATAATACTTCCTTCTTCGTTAAGGAGAACTTGATTGCCAGTGCCCACAACAAGTTGAGAAACACTTATCAAGTTATGTTGGAGACCTTCAACATATGCAACACGATTCACTATGAATTTCCCATTTGTGATCTTCCCATATCCTTTAACTTGACATTTTTTATTGTTCCCAAATTTCACTACTCCAGCATTTTTGAGACTTCGAAAATCTCGTAAATTTTCCTTCTTCCCAGTCATGTGACGAGAGCAACCACTATCAATGTACCACTTGTTATCATATTGCTCGTCACATAGTACCTACAATCAGTGTAAAAATTTAGGTACCCAAGACTTTTTGGGTCCATGGAAATTAGATTTCAACATAGAATTAAATGAAGAATTTTTGACCCAGTCACAAACTTTAGTTTTGAGACTATTAATAATGTCCACATCATCATTTGTAGGAACCGAAATATAAGATTTTGTTGGTTTCGGATGTACACTGACTTTACCCTTCGCATTTTGAGTTTGTGACTGAACTGTCTTCGCTTTTGTGACTGGTCTCCAAGCTTTGATGGAGATGTTCGAATCTTTTGAGGATGAACTTCCATTCGAAGAAGTATTGACATACTTTTCATAAGCTTCGTTGATTTGTTTTTCTGAGTATTTGTTGGATTGATCAACTTTTCCTCGTCCTTCGAGCCAATGATCTATATTTTTCCTTGAAGTTATGCCTTTTTCATGCGAAACCTTTAGTGTTTGTTTCTTCGTATGATTAGGAAAATTTGGCTTTTGAGGAACAAAATTAACTTTGGGATTTGTTAGAGAAGAATGAGCATATGATGTATCAACAGTTGATTTAAAATGTTGATTTTGAAAGACTTGTTGATTTGATTTAGATTTATTTGAAAATGCTCTTGATTTGTTAGTGTCAGAAACTTTCGAAAACTTTTGTTGCTTATTCACTTCAGACCTTGTATGAGTTGATTGAGATGAATGTTGGGTTTTTAATGAAAAAGAGGAATTTTTAGCTTTGAAAACATTTTTGGTTGATTGTGATTCAGACATCTTTTGAGACTCAACATTTTGCCAAAATATTTTCTTTCTTGCTTGTCGTTTTGAAATGTTGTTTTCCTTTAAAAATTTGTCAATTTGTTCTTTAAATTCCTTAGAGTTTAGTTTGACAATTTTTTCATTTTCCTTTTCAACATGTTTTGTATTCTCTTTTTCAATTTTTGATTTTTCAACCCATTGGCTTTGTGGTTTTTGTCGTTGAAACACATACGAATTCTTTGTTAAGTTGTTTTCAACTGTGTTTTGATTAGCGAAAAAGCCTTCATCAGTTGTTTTTGAATTATCCTCCTCAACTAACTTCTTTAATTCGGGTTTGATATTTTCAACATTTCCAGTAGTTATGAAGACTTGGTTTGGAAAAACAACATCATCAGTACACTTGAAGATCGGGTAAACCACCGTATTCACTTCTAGGTAATGATCACCTTGTTCAGTCAGCACTTTTTCGAACTTTTGTGTATCTCCATACACTTGGTCAACAACTATACGAGGAATTTCTTTTTCCTTTGTAACTTCCTTTTTCTTCGTTTGTTTCTCTTCTTTCTCATCATCACTATCATCTGTTTGGCTGTCTCTGACTTCCACAAAGTCCACATCACAAACTTTCGAAGTTGAGGGTTGATTAGTGTCAATCTCAACCAACAAATCTTTACCTTTTTCTTTTCCTTTAAATGATGATGCAACATTTATAATAGACAACTGAGAACAATCAACATGCTCAATATCACTGATTTCACTAATATTGTCAGAATTATCCTCAATATCAGCAAAATTAGATTGAGAATCAGATGTTGAATTCTCAGTCTTTTTCAAGATGTGAATTTGTTCAGACTTGGTCAAAGTGTCACTTACAATTTTAACCAATTCAGTTGAATCAAGACATTCATCTACTTTGACTATTCCATATCTATACTTATCATTCAGAACTTTGTTAAAATCAGCTATTTCTTTTTCACAGTCATAAGAAATGTTATCTACCGTAGCTCTTTCATAAGCTAAAAATGGCAGCAATTTTCTATGTTGTTCTTTACTGATTTCGCACGAATGATGTAGTTCAGTTAATTTCCCATACAATCTTTTAGCTGAATTACAGTAAATGTTCCTCTGAGCTAACAACAGTTTAGATTCACTAGACAAGTTATCCCTATCAACCATGATATTAGTTATTTGAAGTTCTAAACAATCTATCTTAGTAATATTCGAATCTAGTTTCTTCTGTGTCTCTAGCAACTGCATAGACAGCTTCTTAGCCTCATTGCTAGCAGATACCACAATTGAATCAAAATAAGTAACAGTTTCATCGAAAGATACTAACTCAGAATTATATGCATGTACTGGAATATTGAAAGATTCGAGAATATTACGTACCTTCGTGGTCATCGGAGATTTGTCAGCGGCTTTTGATACGAAGCATCTCCCATGAACTTCGTATGCCTCCTCATCTGATTCTTCTTCCATCTTTGCAAACATTGCTCCATGGGTTGGATTTCGCATCTCCTCATCATCTGATCCAGATGACCAAATTTGATAAGTTCCATCTTCTTCTTGTTCACCACGAGCAACTAATGAAAGATTCTTTGCCTTCGCACGCACCTCCTCCAACTTTTCCACATAGTACGCTTCATCCTTCGTCTTATTCTTTTTCTCATCTTTCTTCCTCAGCATGCAATCATTAGCTAAATGATTAGCCCCGTTGCAATAATGACAATCAATCCCAGCATCTCCCTTTAACTTCTTCTCTGTTTTTCCCTCAACAAACTTCGTATCTTTCTTCTCTTCCTTCTTCTTCTCATCCCCAGCACTTTTACTCATAAAATTCCCTTTTGTCTCAGATGACTTTGCCTTCGGATTGAATGGCTTTTTGAAGAACTTTTTCACACGATTGTTTGAATAGAAAGCAATCGCCTCATCATCTGAATTCATGATGAACCCTTCGTCTTCATCTGAAACATCTTTCTCAGCTTCCCTTTCAGAGATCTTCGAAACCAAAGCTAGTGGACCTCCTAAACTTGCCTTCGATTCTTCAACAATTTCGTTCACTTCGCTTTCATGAGACTTCAGCTGATTGTACAAGTCATTCAAAGTTGACATATCAAAGCTCTGTTGATTCTTAACCATCATGCTCACACTACGCCACTCCTTACGAAGACCCATAACAAAAATTAAATTGAACTCCATGGCTGATCTGGTGATACCATATCGATTGCATCGATAGATTAATTCATTAAGACGATCATAGTAAACTTCAATCGTTTCACCATCTTTCTGTCTGAAGTCCTTCAGTTCCACTAAGCATTGCTTCACAGAGTTAACTTTTGTCTTCTCACTCCCCTGAAATTTCTCCTTGAGAATGTTCCAGATCTCCTTTGCAGTTGTACAACTCCTCACATAGTTGTAAACAACTGGAGGCAAAGCACCTCTTAGCTCTCTCACGCATCTCTTCTCTAGCTTTTTCAGACGATCAGACTGATTCTCAACTTCGGAACTTCCAGAAGATGATCCAATTGGTTGAACATTCGTGTGTGGATTGAGATTGCCAGAAATGCAATTCCACAGTTCTTCATCCAATCCGTTGAGATAATCTTGCATACGATCAGCCCATTGATCGTAATACTCAGGGATTAGCATAAGAATTTTGGTGGATGATCCTAGAAGATGATAAAGTGAAGTCATGGAATTAAGATTGAAAGACGCCATTGATGTATGGAATAAATCCTTGAGAATTTTTTAAGAAACTTTGAGAATTTGACAAAAAACTATATGATTCAAATCAGAATCACTAGAAGAACACTCGATTCAATGATTCAAGTGCAGAATCGAATCACAGACTTAGATCCAATGAATTTTTCACTTTCAAAAAGTGCGGAATTTCTTAAACCAAAAAGTTGATTTAAAAACTTTTGAAAAGATGAAAATCAGATCAGAGATGTGATTCCTGCTCTGATACCAATTGATGAAACAATAAATCGAGTATGAAATGAATCAGAGTTTAATGATCAAAGTAGGATTGTGAGATTTGAACACAGATGTAAATATGATCTTGTTTCAGCTCTATTACGCTCTCAAGTTTTACAGAGTACAAATGACAATTCTGTAAAGACTCCTATCTATGACTCTAGTAAACACTCCTATTTATAGGAGAGGAAAGCGTACAAAAAATATACTAAGGACTATGCGTTAAGCTTTGAATACAATGCCCTAGTAAAATAGATTACATAAGATACGAAGACTCAGTACATTCGAAGACATGAAACCCTTCGACTGATTACAACTCTATTTACCCTTACAGAGAGGTCTTTCATGGATTGTAAGCTAGAGGAAGAAGTACTCACGTTTTTGAGGCCTTGAGAGGGTTTGCGGTTGAAGAATCTTGAGAGAGAAGGAGTAGTGTGCTGCCAAGGAGTGAAAGAAATAAAGGGAAGAGGGTCTACCCTTTATATAGGAGTAGGTATGCTGTCAACAAGTGAGTGTGCTGCCAGGAGGTGTGTGTGCGGTTGCACACCCATGTGTACGGCCGTACACTCCCTCTAAAGGTGTGTATGGCCCTGTTTTGACAGTATAAGACTCTCTGACTCCTTCCTAAACTCAACATTGGTCATACTCAAGCTTAGAATCACTTAAACGAACCCTCAGACAGTGCCAGAAGTCAACGAAACATGTTTAACTTTGATTGAATTGGCTAAGCGTGCGAGGTAGGAGTTTCTGGGTTGTCACACGCTCCTAATTATATTCCTAGAAATCCAAACGATTCTCCCCCACTTGGATTTAACTACCCTCCACCAACCTTTACTAGAAACAATGAATAATAAACCCCCTTATCGGAACTGACGAATCACCATCATACATCCCACTCACTGAAGGATTTATGCATTTTAAAATCTTCTACTGATAGAATTTCAAAATTTTACTTGGAAAATCTAGAGTCTGAATAAACCCACACGACCATCCTCATCATCCACTCGCTACCGCTCATTCCTTAGTAACGGTAGCGATCGGACCCAAGAGTCCTTCCATAAACAACTTTGATCCATACTGAGCCATGCGATCACTTCTGACTCTGACTTCCTTGTCCCAAGAACGGACAACCAACTTCCATGGGATATTTTCCTTAAAGATTCTGATGCAAGAACTACCCTCACATCCTGAGAACATCGACCCAGCGGCAACTCACTTGCAATCAAATCCCAGTCATTCCTTTACATTCCACATCTATCATGAATTCCAAAAGTCAACGAATTTACACTACTACATGCTCTTCCCCGTCGCTGGACTAATCACGTTGGTCCAACTACTGATCTTCCAAGCGGTACTCCTAATTTGCTCCACCGACGTCCCACAACAGAACACCTGCAAATCTAATTCCAGCTTAACAATATGTGCCCCACTAATAACTCTCGGCATGCAAAATGGCATAAAGTAACCCTCGATAATAATAACCAGACAATCATAAAGAAACTACGATCCTTAGGTGGGGACTTAAATAAACCCAACACAATGTCTCAATACCCAAACACATAAGAAAAGGCATTTAAAATAATGAAGGAATACATACCCATGAGGTCTTAAAGTCTTAGCTCTGCCTCCTGGAAGACCACGGGTGATGGGGTCTGAGCCGCCCCAATCGGAAAACGTGGGCAACTTGCCCTAATATAACCAGGCTGATGACAACAATGACACAATTCTACCTCTAGGGTGCAATCTTGGCGAACATGACCCGTCTGACTGCATCTTCCGCACTTGAACTTGCAGCGCACATGCTCGTGGGTCCCTTCACCCTTAATGAAGATGTTGTGGCCCCTCTGGCCTCCAACACCAGGAATGAAAACGTCAAGCTGCTTAAATGTTGGTAGTAGAGTCGAATCATGAGTCCGCTTCCTCCTCCCCAGTTGCATCTCCAAACCAAGCTCCCGCTCTTGTGTCACCTCGACCATTCCATCAGTTTCCTGAATGGCTGAGACCTGATCCTCGAACTTGGCGACCAACCTGACAGTGATGTGACCAATAATGCTAGGTAGTTCCTCTTGTAATGTCCACGAAAATTTAGCGATAATCCAATCAGGAAATCGATCCCCCTGAATGCAGGATGCAAATCCTACATATGATACCTCAGAGTAAGAACTAGTAATAGGATCCTCCTCCCCAAAGAACTATGGGGCTCCACAAAACTTGAACTCCCGAAATGAGGGATTCTGCGCTCCCAAAAGTCCTACCGCGAACTCGGTCCAAAAAGCCTCGATTCGCTCATCCAGTAACTACATAACCCCAATGTGATACACGTCTAAACGCTCCTGCATAATTTCCATAATCCCCTCCTTGATCATACCAAAGATCACATGATTCTGATCCAAAATACCATGGTGATCTTCGACGAGATGAACTCTCGTGTCCGCTCATCAATCGGCGCAGTGCCAACACTTGAGCCTGAACCAAATACTCAGCCACGAGTTCTCATCACCATACTGAAAAGCAACCATACAATAATCACTCAAATAATCCTCATCCCACAGGCTTTCTAGATTCCCGGTGAATCCCCTCGATTCGAGTATGAATCATGTGCTTTCAGTAGTACGGACCCAATACTACCTTCCACACCTATCCATACTTTTCACAAGACTCATCATAAATCCTCCAAGTCACCTTCTCAAATCGGTACTCCAAGTACCCGCTAAACAGCGCAACCAAACCCACTAAAGCACTTCCTAGGCTCTCGTAGGTTTCGACCTTACCCTGCCATCAACTGTTGAAGAACTCCCACTAATGTCACCTAACTACTTTACGAATACAATCACATGCCATAAATCTTAGATAATCCTTCGAGTAAAAGACTCAACCCTACAACGGTTAGACTCAAACAAGAGCTACGCAACAGAGTCAAATCCGTCACTCTGAGATTATTTAACCTTTGCAACATGTGACTTAACATATTCACTTAATAGTTAACTCACATCACTAAGAGTTCCACAAAGCACAAAGCAAGCAACATTTTTGAAGTAACACTCCAAGCTACATAACAACAAAGGGCATCCCAAGCTCACTTACTACAACCCATGCTAGGAACTTCCACTCTCACTGCCGTTTTCCTTATACAAGAAAATTATACATAATACAGGATCAAATAGACTGTCAAATAAAAGACTTTACCATGGTACCAAAAACAAACGAGGAATGAGAAATAAGGCCAAATCAGTTGTTCTAGGTCTATATGATCCTAATCGTATACAATTTTTAAAGCATACACTTTGCAATTATTGTTACAAATACATATTCACAATCTATCATAGCATCCAACGCCTCCTAGGCTACAAGGAATCGTATATCAGGCCAATCTATCATGCAATTCCTAAAAGTATCCCTAGCCTTATCCTAGCATGCAAACATTCATATCATATAACATATTAACATGCATGGGTATTATGGGAATCACTTACTTGAGCTCGGCTGATTGCACGCACCACATCCTCTTTTTCTTTATAAAAGTTCTTTTAGAAATTTATTTTCCTTTAAACGATTCCAACTCCTCAATTTGAGTTCAATCACACCCGAGAGTGTGTCCGAATCCCTCAAACCAAGGCTCTGATACCAACTTGTAACGTCCCAAAAATTATAAGGTAAAAGTTTCATTTTTAATTCAACCATAAACACCATTAATCAATTGCAATCATACAAAAGCATATCATAGTAAAATAGTTATCAGAGTAAAATCCCAAAATCTTAAAGTTGTGGAAACATGGGTGGATACGCTACGATTAAGTCGGGCCCTTACCTCTCAAATATGAAGTACCTGAAACCATAACCATAAAACCGTAAGCACAAAGCTTAGTGAGTTCCCCAAAATACCGCATACCATACATATACGTCAGCTCAAGGCTATACCGGGTCTATTTCACCCTCAGGTCTATTTCACCCCCGAGTCTATTTCAACTCATACGTCAGTCCAACGCTGTACCGGGTCTATTTCACCCCCGAGTCTATTTCAAGTTATATGTCAGCACAAGGCTATACCGGGTCTATTTCACCCCTGGGTCTATTTCACCCCACATACATATAGCAAACAGGCACACATGAATACAACACATACAGCAGGAGTCACAAAGACTACAAGCACATACAATCCCTAGTTTCCTATTGTATAGTGAGCAAACTCACCTCAGTCCGCTGAAAATTCAACAGATGATTGGGCTACTAGACCGGAGAATCCCCGTGCTAACCAATCAAATACAACCAAAATCAATAATTGAGTCATAAGCTATATTCAGGACTTTAATTTACTAAACCCGACTCCTAGGTTAAAAGACCATTTTACTCTTCCTCTCAATTGGCCCAATTAACCATGGCCCAAACTCAATGCCACTTAAAGCCCAATGATGGCCCAAATCCAAAAGACACTCGAGGCTCAATATGGGCCCAATTCCATAAAGGCTCAACGTCTAAAAATGGCCCATCTCAGCAATATCGGTGGCCCAACAAGAGCCCAAAACCCTAGAGTCCAAACGTGGCCCAAAATCAAAAAGCCAAAATAGCTCCTGGTTGAGTACGCTCAGCGTACCACTTGGGTACGCCCCGCGTACAGCCTACTGCTGCATAACGTAAAACTCACCAAAGCGTGAAACGGTAAAAATGGGGAATCCATGCATTACGCTGAGTGTACGCATACGTACGCCCATAGTACTCACCAGATGTCTAAAACTCATAATAAGCAGTTAATGCTTAAGACCAAAACGTCCAAACTCATATCTAACCTCATTTTAAGGTCTTAACACGTAAAGTTGGCCAATTTACTCCTTTGCATGTCTTAATGGGACCTAATACCCATTTTTATCCATCTAAGTCCACAATATGAACACCAACTCTTACATGGTTCATCCGAACCCATCAAGATGACATTTTTATGCACTAACATCATAGTAAATGTTAATATCTAACATTCTAAGCTCCTAGAGTAGCTCATACTCACGAGGGTGACTCAAGGGACCATAATATTCCCAAAAAAATCCCTAGACTAGATATAACACATAGATTCATCAAGATAGAATCTTTATACATTCAGATGCTATAAATGTTGAAGATAAGAGGGTTTGAGGATAAGTTAAGGCCTTTAAATAGGGTCCACGACCCTAAATGAGGGTTTAAGACTGAGTCGCGTACACTCCTCGTACATCTGGTACACCCAACATATGCGAAGGAGCCTTCGCAACTACTCCATCCAAGTACGCCCAACGTACATCCCTTGTATGCCCAGCATACTCGAAAAGCCCCCAACCAATCTATCTTCCGAATGTCCATACATTTGCGTCCCAACACCGTTTTCGATGATCTTTATATCCATGAAAAGGTAATGAGGAGCTTTACAACCCTATCTAATCACTTTTGCATTAAAACACCTTGAACTAAAATCCTAAATTCACGAAAGGCCCGAACCATCACTTTTAACATTATACCTTGGGCTGCAAAGCACAAACCGAACTCTCAGTACCCAATCCCTACATTATCCACAACCAAATGGGTTTAAACCTCTCTTTCACCAAGGCCCAAAGCCTTATGGTAATTGATCCTCGGGTCACGAACCCAAATTATGAAACGATTTGAAACAGGGTGTTACAAAGTATGAGTGCCCTCTCTATTAAGTCTACTATAGCGAAAAAGTTCCCAAACTTTGCAATTTTCAAACTGAAACTTTGTTCCCTACGAACAGTATTGTCAACATGCAATACTAGCATAACAATTATGCATCCACTAGCTTTGACATGTACCTAGAAATTAATTGGACTTCTAGAAATAAATACTCTTGACTTTCTTACTGAAGTATAGATTTATTTTACGTGATCCTTCGATAAGTATCCAACTAGACTTTTTAAGTTTTTACATATTCAATTAATAATATATGTATGTGTTTAAACCCTTTTAGAACTCATAGATATATGTCCTGAAAGTTCAAACTATTCCTTTCCATTCCTCACAATTCAAAATATGAATATGGATGTCGTAATCATATTATGAATTTGAGAATGCAATTAATACAGCCAATATTCATATCGATCTTTATCAGGTCTTTTAAATTTGTCAGCAAAAGTATTTCTTCATAACCATTCTCATGAATTAGAGTGAAACCTTTGTCACCTAGATTTTATATGTATATTTTCCTATCCATGTGAATTTATCATTTCCAACCTACAATAATAAGACAAGGTTTAAGGCAAAACCAAATTCAAATTTATCTTTCCTTCATGGACTGAACTTCGTTATTCTAAATTCCTTGCCCTCTGGTAGCACAAGGGCCTACCAGTGCTTCCATGTTGTTAGCAAGTCACCCATATGGATCAATGCACTTTCACTAACCAACGCACTTTGATTTTGTAGTTAAATGAAAAACATAGAACTCATAAGCTTGCCAACTCAACTAGAAGTTCATAGATATAAGAATGTGTCAACCAAACGCGATAGGTTATCAACCTCAGGTCGCGTGATATTCATAACTAAGAGGTTTATTGTCGGATGACTCTTGAAACTTTCAAGATCAATATGACTCTCACTGACTTCTTGACATATGGTTTTTCTCTCAAGGAACATTCCTTGACGAGCTAAAACAAATACTCAAAAGTTCGTGTGGACTCTCGACAAGAAAACACTCCATAGTATAGGTCTTGGTTTATCTTTTGTTTCTCGATTAACGAAAACATCATAACTCCAAATCTATATGTGTTAGAATAAGAAAACATTTTACTCCACATATTTCGAGGTGTGTTCAACCTTCTTAGTTTGAAATGAATTTCAAGATATGATTCATAGTTACTAGAGCATGGCTATATAACTTGATTTGGAACGAAGTATGACTCATCTATGATCAAACTATTTCCAACAATATCTGATTCGTCTTCTTAGTCATACAATTGCACTAAGATGTTCTTCAAGAATCAATTGTGATATAAATCCACAATCACTAAGATGATCATAAGACATGATACTAAAGCATTCTCATTTCTTATCAGAATGGAGAATCTTTTATCTTTATGCCTAATAGATTCTTCTTATTCGTTCTACTACTCTTTGAATCTTTTCAAAGTATCAGAATTATGCTTAATCTTATAAAAACAACCATATTTACTGAAACATCAGAAAATCATGACGAATAAAGTTATCGTCCTTTGTGGTGCATCTGAGTAGTCCATATCAACATGTACTAGATCCATTAGTCCTTCACTTGACTTATATAAACATGTAATCAATGAATTAGTTATAATTTTTCAATGAACAAGATTCTCATATACTATACAATGCAACTTGTACAATACAAAGTATATGTCCAGTTGGTGATGAGATTTAGTTTCACTTGGTCAATTATGATAATACCACATGTGATATCATAAAAATAAAATCCACAATTAATATTGAATAACCTAACCAACACTTTCATAAATTTCATTGCAAGGAAATATAAAATAAAGCAACCAGATAAACCAAAATTTCAAATTTATTGAAAATAAACGAAATGTTTGAACTTGTCCTTACAATGCATAAAATAAAAACTATGTTTCTAGACATCTCCGAATAGTAATAGCAATATGTTAAATTATCCCAACTCCTTAGTAGTAGCTCCAAATTATGATCTTCAAACCATGTGACCAAAGTCTATTTCTCTTGATCAGATTCAGCTTACCTTCCTTAATCTTCCTTCTTTCTCTTAGCTCCTTTAATACCATCAAAATGTGATCATCACATCATGTATTAAGAGCCTATGAATAAGAACTTATAAAACAATGGAGTTAGATAATGGATGTACCTGAAGTAGAGTCACACGACTTGACTTTACTATCTCTAAGATCTTTCAGGTATTTTGGGAGCTTTGTTTCCAATGTCCCTTCAATTGGTAGTGAAAAAATGGATCTTTGGGATCAACACATGGAATGATCCTAGGACTAGCTTTTCTCTTTACCATACAATCAAACAATTTGATCTTGGACGACCCCTTTCCATTGGGAAGATAAATCTTTTCTGCATCACAATTCTCACCGTTGTCAATGTCCATGGAAACCTTGGAATTAGACCTTATAAGCATATCTGCTTCAGATGTGCTCTTCAGCATTTCTGCTTCAGCAACCATCAACATTTGGGTCAGATCAACTAGGTTCATGTTGATATTCCTCATATAAAAGTTCTCAATGAACTGATCATATGACTTTGCAAGCAAGAGAAGAATCAATTCAATGGCTTGCTCCCTTGGTAAAATGACACCCAATCTATCCAACTTGTCAATGTACGATTTCTTTTTAGAAAATGCACACACACAAAATTTACATCTTGATGTTTACACGCCAATAGGGATTGAGTAGTTTCATATCTTTCAACTTAACGAAAAAAATGTGACGTTGGGAGAGTCACAGGAGGAGGATGTGGAATAGTTGAAGAAGAATGGTGTCCAGTTTCACCATTTCCTAAGGAATGGAAAACAATTTCACCTTGACTTGAAAATGGAACACCATCTCTAGAAGATTGAGGAAAACCATTTTCATATGAATGAGGAAGACCATTTCTATCTTCATAGGACACTTAAAAAATGGGAGAAAATAGAATTCAAGTTAGTTGATTTTAATCCTTAACTATTAACCAATAAATTTAAATTAAGGCTAGGACTATATTTTCGATTCGAACTATGAAGAGGGATGCCGTAATAAAATTTGAATCTATATTAGGTAGGTAAGGCTTTTACCAATTCCAGTCTTATGAAACTCCTGGACCTTTTGAGGTTAATTGAATCTTATCAACGACATGTTTAATCTCAGATTATGCTCTCCCTTTTGTGACCGGGAAGCTGAGGATCACAAACGAGATGTGAATAACCATGCGAACCCGCTTGACAACCTCGTTGTTATTTATCATATCACATTGATGTGATGGTTAACCACACATGCTCCATCAACAATGATAATTTTCGAGATGCCCATCATATCTCTTTATAGTCCCTATTAGTGTTTTGGTTAACCACACACGCTCCACTAACGACATATAAGCATGATGTGCATTTTCATGGATTAGCATACTTTTCACATTTTCCCTAAAGTAACTAAGAGTAGGATTTTAAAAAATGATTTAGCTACTTTATATCATTATACTTATTAATGAGATTATGTCATATCAAATCTGTTCGGCTAACGACCCTCCACCATACAAGAGAGCGGTGGGTAAGAGTGGATACCCAATGGCAGTCATTTTATAGGCCGCTTCCTTAAAATCCCTTATAATATGGCTTCGTGAATGAGGCGTACTAGCAATTTGACTGACTTGTCTTATACATATAATATATTAATCTTTTAATTATATATAGTATAAGGTGTATTTTAAAACTTTTCTAAAATACTAGGTTTACATTTAAATTTTCGAAATTAATAAAAATTAATTTAATTTAAAAATAAACCAACTTTGATTTAATCTTTATCTTTTAATTAAGCAATTATATAAATCATTATCGATTAAATAATTATTTACAATTAATCAATTAATAAAATAATTCAAATTTAATCATAATCCTAAGCCTTCTAATTTT
This sequence comes from Lactuca virosa, assembly GCF_052849685.1. Lineage (NCBI taxonomy): Eukaryota > Viridiplantae > Streptophyta > Magnoliopsida > Asterales > Asteraceae > Lactuca > Lactuca virosa. The sequence continues at coordinate 354,284,699 of NC_136430.1, forward strand.
CGAAAATAGGCTAGGGTTTATCAGGTTTTAAAATAACAAATAAGGAAACAAAGAAAACCCTAAAAGGGGAACCTCAATTTTCGTAAATGGGAAAAGGAGGCTAGGGTTTCTAAAACCCTTTCTAAAATCTAAAATATGAGGGTGGAGGATAGGGTTTCAAGAACCTTAGGCAGTTTCGAAAATTGCTACTTAGGGTTTAGTTTCTATAAACCCTAATTTTGATCTATTCAACTTTGTGAAAGATCAATGAGAACAAAGGCTCTGATACTAATGATGGGTTTTATAGGTTATAAAATCTTATTTTGGCGGAAAAACATAAAACCCTAAGTTCACATGCAACATAAAGCATCTATGTTCTCACTATGATTTGTAACAAACAATTGTATATCAGGAACCCTAAAAGTACATTGTTATTTTCGAAATTAAGAAAGGGTTTACAGAAATTACATACCTTTAGTTTATTATAACAAATATACTAGTATTCCTTCTTGATTTGTCTTTAAATTTTAAACCCTTAGGGGTTTATATTGGTTCTAGGAAAGTTGTAGATAAGGCAGATTCCATTTAGGTAACCCTTACCCCCTTGCTTCCTCCCTAAGGCATTTCAGGCTTCCTTAGAACCCAAGAATACCTCTAGAAATCCTCTAGAAGCCGTCCCTTCTATGGGGGGTTTTAGAATTGGTCAATGCTCAATTTTTGAACATTGTCACCTTTAGTCCTTCTACTTTTAATTAATCCAAATAATCCCAAAATTAATTCCAATTAATTTCTGATTAATTTTTTTAATTAAACAATATTATTTCTAATTAATATATTATTCTCATAATATATTAATAAATCATTTATTTTGATTTCTAGTTAATTTATTAACTATATAATAAATTAATTAATTAGTATCTCTCTCCAAAAAGCATTCCGTTCAATTACTAGGTTTGAGGGCAACCCAAAAGGACTTTGCTAATAATTTAAGATTATTCTAATTTAGTTATTGGCTTAGAAACCTAATCCAACAGTATGTAACCTTGATTTATGATTTTCAAAATTGCTAGGGTGCATCTTAGTTTTGTTATTCAAAGTAGGTTGCCTTACTGTGAAAGACATAGATCCTTTTAGGTTGCATGTGTCTTCTTCTTAATTGTCAAGTGATTCTCCGCATTGAGCATTTTGTTGTAACGTAATAAACCCATCAAATACCAGATGCCATACATAGGATAAGGAATGATATGGGTAGAACCACAGTATTACTATCATTATCAGCCATAAGCCAGATCATGGTCTCTCCTTGCCAGGAGCCAAACCTTGGTCTTACGTACAAGTACCAAGAGACACATCCCGGTCTTCCATGCAAACATCACAAAGACAACTAGCATCCTTCATATAACTGATGGGGGCCATACCCTGGTCTTACATATAGTTACAAAGAGCCACATCCTAGTCTTTCATATAATTGTCAAGGGTTAAACCATGGTCTTTCATACATATGCCAAGGGGCAACACCCTTGTCTTTCATGCAAGTATCCCAAAGACAACTAGCATTCTACATAGTATAGTGAGAAGACTCACCTTGTCGACGTATTCAGCAACTAACAACTCTCACAGCCAACGAACGGGTGATATACACCTCCTAATAAACCATACAAGGTAAACCCTTAGTCTACCTTATAAAATTAGAAATTTAACCAAAAATCAACCCATGCCAAAAGTCAATGGTTAAGGTCAAATTCAACAGTCAACATCACCATCGGTTGATACTCACGTCGTGACCAGCCCATGGTCACATCGTAGCTAAAAAACTCAGCCCCGATCCAAAACTCCAGTTACGAACAACTAAGTCGCAATCAAAACCACTTTCACATCGTGATGGTCATGTCACCATGTCATGAAAAAATCCATCCAAAATAGTCGGTAGGTCTCATCGTCACATCGTGACTTCCATATGGTCACGTTGTGACTACTGCATTTAGAGAAACTTAATATATCCAGCCCTTAATCCTTTAATCCATTCATTCCAACTTTCCAGAGGGCCTTCTCACCCCCAAAAACATTCTAAAACTCGATGCTTTATAGACATGCATGTCTAATGCATGTCTTGAGCTCATGTTAGGTCAAAATGATAAAAAAAAATGGAACCACAATCACATGTATGTCTTCAAAACTTAGCTAAACTTCAGATCCAATATATATAACCCTCAAGGGACCTCAAGTACCTATAAAGTTGCCAACTTTATGGAACCCTTCCATCCAAAATTTCACAACATGAAGATAAAGGGACAAGGAGCCTAGATCTAGAAGCATGCAACATAAAGCTTGGATCTTGAACACTTACAATGGTCCATAAATGGCTCAAATGAAACCTCTAAGCTTCCCAAGAGGTTCTTTATACCACAAGGGCCTTGTTCTTCCTTCCAAATGCACCGAATCACCAAAGGTAAGCTCACAAATGGAGAAGATGGTATTAAGGTTTGCTTCAAAGTTCTAGAGGGTGATGGAGGCTGCAAATGATGCCCCAAATCTAAGGTTAGAGGTTTAAATATGGAGGACACCCTTAAAGATCATGGGTTGGGTTGCAGCTACTATCGCGTCGTGACCATCCTCTTGTCTCGTCGTGACATCCATACAGAAACTGTTGGATTAGGTGTCTAAGCCCATAACTATAATTGGTATGCACTTGACCTGATATAGCATGGTTCATTTGGGTTGTAACACTCTGGAACAATTTGATAGGATGGATATTTGAGAAAGAGATTATTTGTGATTTATTAATATATTATAAGTATAATATATTAATTGAGAAATCATATTATTAATTAGTATTAATCAATAATTAATTTGGAATTAATTTAGTGATCAAAAGAGACTGATTAAATAAACGGGGACTGATTGTGTAAATCAGTGATACATATGGTTTGGGCTATTGATTAAAAGACCCACACTTTCATATTTGACAATTGTTACTCCAAAACATGCTACTTGCATATTCATAAAAACAATATTTTACATTGATAATGTGATTACAAATGACTGGATACAAACCGACTATTACAAGGTGTTATATATTACATAACTACCCAGGATACTATAGTTTTATACATAGATGAGTACAAAATATAATAGTTTCAAACTATTCAAAAGTCTTCCCACAGTATACGATTATACTGGTTACTTATCTCCTGCAATTTGTTAAACATTGAGAGGGGTAAGCGGTGACGCTTAGTGACTTCAACAATAGATACAATATAACGTTATGCCATATATATACTTCAATATGGCAGAAGCAAAGAGGAACAAGAAACAACAAAGGCATATGTGAATCATGTGACAAACTTTCCATATCAATCAATGATTTGATTCAAAGATATACGATCAATGAGACATGACAATTTCTATACTTGATATACATCAATAAAGCTTCGGCCCAAATGGCACAGAAGACATACACTTTCTGATTTAAACATTTCGGTAGATTTCAGTCTGAAAGCCCTGTCTAACCTTCTTCCAATACCATAGAATAGAGGTCATTCTCTTACGAGACATGCTCTACATGGCTAGAGGCCACATACCAGAACCACAGTGAATCTAAGTCCTTTCACTGATCACATGGTCAAAGGTATAGTTTTGCTATCATAAATAGCGGAAATAATATCAACGGAAAAGCACATAGCACATATAACACATAACATACAATTGTTCCTATATATTGAACTCACCGTGAAATAACCGGGGGTTAAAATAGTAATTTGGGCAGCATTTCGTTACTATAATTGACTTTCTTCAATGAAACCGAGAGTTTTCTTGAAAACCGGGCCCTACGAGGGTTGAGCTTCAAACCGAAAAGATAATTTCTCGGGCTCTTCGGGAACTTCGGGGCGTGTTTTGGGTGTTGGAATTGATCACGGGGCTTCGGGGCAAGTTGAAATAGTGAAAATATGAGTTTAGGGTGAAAAAGTGCCAATTTCCTAACATTAGTCGGGAGGTCTCGCACCCTTTATATAGGTCCAAGCCTCGGATCCGAAGCAAGAGGAAGGGGGACAGGTGGCTGCGAGGTTCAGACACGCGGCAGCAGCAGCGAGGCTCGGACACGAGGGGCAGCTGGCGCGCTTCGGACTTGACACGGAGGTAGCACGCGTCGGAAGGCTATTGGACCTCGCATCTCTTGGTTCTCCGGCTCGTACACGCATCTGCATGCGAGAAGGGGCGACGTGGCCGAAGCTGAGCCATGCGATTGTTCTCGGTTTTTAAGGATTTCTCGATTTTTGAGCCAAAAACTTCCGAAATTCATAACATTCGCATACGAGCTCCGTTTTTGACGTTGTTTATATGAACGCGTAGGTAAAATTATGCTCTACAACTTTCGTTTAGACTTTGTCGGCTAATTTTGAATTTATTTTTAATATTATTATTTTTAACAGACCAGGACAGGAAAATCCGTTAAAAATTCATAACTTCTTCATCCGACGTCCGTTTTCGTCAGTCTTTTTACCGTTGTACTACTATTGACGAGACCTTCGATTCTCGTTTAGGTTGTGTTGGCTAAAAATCACTCGATCTAAAAATCGAGTTTTTAGCTGTCTACTGCTAGGCTGAAACTTAAAAAAATCATAACTTCCTCATACGAAGTCAGATTTGGGCGTTCTTTTTATGAAAATTCTCGGTTTAACAAATACTACGACTTTCATTTAGATTACGAAGGCTAAAAAGTAGTTTATCAAAAACTCACTTTTTACATCATTCGGTGTCGTGCCGATTTTGTCGCGGATCTTCGATTGGTCATAACTTCTTCGTTATAACTCGGATTTCGATGAGGTTTTCGCCTAAATGCTTCTAATGAAATTATCTACAAATTTGAATAATAAAAATTTACTTATTTCAAATTTTATATTTTCGTTAAATTTCGATATTTAAGTTTTAATTGGAATCTCATAAGACTTCCATTATTTTCCGAGTGATTCTAAACATAGTTTTACTTCATTTCTAGTAAAAAACTATCTGTTAGAACTCAATATTCAATATCACATAATATTTCATAATATTATTTACTTTTAACACTTACAAAACACGATTTCAAAACGTATATGTTACATTGATCCATGATGGACTAAGCTTATGTGAAAGTTCATGAAATATTAGTCCATATGAATTATGGATCATAAGCCTAAATGTAAGAATTAGGGTTTGCTTATGACTCTTGAATTTCTACACTATATATGTATTCCTCTAAAGCCAAAATCGTAGACTAGGTGTTCTTAGAAGCTCTAGCCGATTTTGAGTCTCCAACCTCTCTCTCAAATTCCTCTTATTGTTCTTGGTTTGTTATAAGACATTTGAGGCATCACACTTGAGGTTCTAGGCTCTTGAAAGACCAATTCCTACAAGCTACAATTAAGAGGTAATCTTCTAACTTACTTTTATGATTCATATGTCAAATTGTATGCTAGTTGTAGGTTTTAAGTTTTAGAAATTTTTGTTGCATGTATAACTATAGAAAACTTAGATCCAAAGCTATTAGGGTTGTATGTGCACCAAAGGAGTGCATATTTTCAAGTTTTTGGCCAAGTTTTGGATTAGAATCATTACCACAAACTGTTTTGTATCATAAAATATGTTTTTTCTGATATGGTAATGATTATTCCATCTAATTAAAAGATAAATTGTCAAATCTTGAAATTTTTTTATGATAAGCTAATTGTTTGTAAAATTTGATTTGAAGTTATCTTACTATAAGAGTTGCATTAAGTCAAATTTGTAAAAGATAAAATTATGATTATTTTATTGGTTTTAAAATTTGATCTACATGTTTTTTAGGAGTTACAAAAATTTCCATCAAGTTTTGGAACTCAAAAGTTTATGGAGTTACAAATCTTGTCATCAAGTTTGGAACTCAAAAGGTTTTCAAGAGTTACAAAATTGGCCTCAAGTTTTGGTATTTGAAAAGTCTCAAATTATGAAACATTGATTTCTAAAACTCTTGTAATTAAAAGGTGCAACTCTTGGGTTCATAACTTAAAATTAATTAAATAGTTTTACTTTTGTATTTTATGTTTAGAACCTTAATGTCTTTTGAATAGTTCAAGTTAACTCTTATGGATTGTATTAAATTAATTAAAGTGTTTAATTAAAGGAGAAGATTAATAAACTCATAACAACATGGTTTAATTTTAATTAAATTAAGAGTATAATTTATTAATAGAATTAAACCACCAAGTATTTTAAAAGTTTAAAATACGCCCTTATACTATATAAAATTAAAAGTTTAATATATTATATATGTATAAGTAAAAGGGCGGTCTTACCGTTAGTATGCCTTATTCACGAAGCCGGTCTATAAGGGAGTATAAGGTTACTGCCTATAAAATGGTGGTTTAATGGGTGTCCACTCTCACCCACCGCTTCCTAGACTAGTGGAGGGTCGTTAGCCGAACGGGTAGGATATGACACTAAACCCTCATTAAAGGTATAATGAATTACAAAGTAACAAAATATTTTATAAATTCCCAATCTTAGTTACATTAGGAAAAATGTGAATTTGATGCTAATCCATGAAATTGCACTTTGCACCTTGCCAAGTCGTTAGTGGAGCGTATGTGGTTAACCGGCACACTAACTTGAACTAGTAAGGGTGGCAAAGGGTAGCTCGTAGTTTGTCATAGATGAATGGAGCGTGTGTGGTTAACCGGAACATTAATTAGGTGATATGTAACATCGAGAGTACCAAGCTAATTTGTATGGTTATTCACACCTTGATTGTGATCCTCGGCATCCCAGTCAAAAACTTAAAGGGCATAATCGAGATTAAACATGCCATTGAAAAGTTCAATGAATCTCAAAAGATCTAGGAATTTCAATTCATTTAAAACCTAATGTTCAATTTCGTTTTTCATGGTGGAAATTGGTAAATCGTCATTTACCTACCTTCAAATAGTTTACAATTGGATTACAGCATCCCTCTTCCGAATTGTAAATTATTGTGTTGGGTCCTAGCCTTAATATTTTAGTTGGGTGTTATATTAAGTACTTAAATCAACTCACTTGAATTTCTCCCTTATAGATGTCTAGTTCTGACAACTATGGTCTTCCCAAATCCTTTCTTTATAAACATGATATTCCACAAGACGATCAAGGTGAAAGATTAATCTCTTCTTCGTGCTGTAGTGGAACTTCACTTCCTCCAACTCCTCCAATAATTCTCCCTGACCCACAAGTGTAAGTTGATTCTGATTGCGAAGAGATGGATTTCGATCGCATGGTTTGATGATCAAAATTTTGAGCTGCTGCTTAAGAGTTATGATAGATTGCTTAGGAATAAATAACAACATAGTTTTCATTTGAAATTGTACTTTAAGGAAAAGTTTTTTCGCAATTTTATAAATAAAAGAAAAAAATTTGATTTTATCTTATTTTAAGTTTCCTTGCAATGGCATTTGTGAAAATTGTTGTTTCCATTAATAGCAATATTGGAAAATGGATTTGATTCTTTCGTTTGTGGTAGTGTCAAGATTTACTAAATAAGGAAAGATTCTCATCACCCAAGTTTCAGTTGGATAGAAACTTGGAATCATGCAGCTTGTATTGTGTGATGAATGAGAACCTTCGTCTTTGGGAAAATTAAGACTAATTCCTTGTTCACATGTATATGTGAGTCAAGTGAAGGACTAAGGAATCTAGTATACATCATTGTGCACTGGTCAGGTCCACCACAAAGAACAATAAAACTATTTGTTATGATTTACTAAAGTTAGTAAATATGATTATGCTTACAAGATTAAGTGTGATTCTGAATCATTGAAAAAATTTGAATGTATAGCAGAACGAATAAAAGGAATCAACAGGCAGAAAGATTAAAAGTTTCTCCAATCTGAAAGGAAAGGAGAGTACTTTAGCATCGTGTTTTATGTTCATCTTAATGATTATGAAAACCATATCACAATTGATCCTCTAAGGACACCTTAGTACATTTGCATGGCTAAGAAGAGGTATCGGGAATTGTTGAAATGGTTATATCAATTAAGTAGAGTCATACTTCGTTCCAAAATTGATTCTTAGAGTTTTCTCCAAGATTATGACTTGAGTGACATATCTTAAGTAGGTTATAACACATTCAAATTGGTAGTTGTGATGTTTTGGATAAAACAAAGACCAACTAAGACCAATTGTGTGAAGTGTTATTCTTGATAAGAATCTGCACTAACTCTTGAATATTTGTTTGTCAAGTAATGTTTCTTGACAAAGAGAATCTTATATGTCAAGAGGTCATTGGGAGTCTTCAAGATCTTGAAAAGTTTCAAGAACTAATCAAGAATAAACCTGTTATTAATCACTAGCACATGACTTAAGGTTTGCAACATGTCGTGTTGACATATTATTGATTATGTGCCCATTCTAGTTAAAGATGACTATGCATGTGAGTTCTATGAGTTCATAATTGATTGAATAAGGCAAAGTACCTTGATCAATAAAAGTTCATTGATCAGTAAGGGTGATCTGCTCAACAACTTGGAAGACATGGTAGGCCGTTGTGCTGCCAAGTGGCAAGAAATTAATATTGAACAAGTTCAGTCCATATGAGTTTGGATTTATCACTAACCTTGTCTTGTGATTATGGTTATGACAAATTCACATGGATAGGATCACATACACCATAAAATCTAAGTGTCATACGGTTTCTATCCAATTCATGAAAATGATTATGAGGAAATGCTTTCACTAAGTAGATTTTAAGGAGTTAGTCATTGTGATATTTGCATTCTCAAATTCGATTATGATTACGACATCCCTCTTCATAGTTCGAGTTGTGAGAAATAAGATCTAAACAGTTGAGACTTATTACTGTAAGTTCTGAAATTGGTTAGACACATATGTGAGCTATCTAAGGAAAAGTGTATGAGTTTGAGAAGCCTAGATAAAGTCTTATCGAAGCATCTTGTATCAGAAATCTGAACTTTGGTAAGAAAATAAAAAAGTATTGATTTCTAGAAGTCCAGCTTATTTCTGAGTACATGTCAAAGCTAGTGGGAGCATAAGTGTTATGTTATTAAAGAAATAATTATTATGCTACTGGGAGCATAATCATTATGGTAAGTGTTGCAAGTTAGCAATGTTAATTATAGATAACAAAACTTTCAATTCGCAAACTTGCGGAGTTTGAAAAGTTGTTTTTGCTATAATTAAGGGAGAGGAACTCATACTTCATTTCAAATCTAAAAGCTTAGATTGTGATATTTTAATCAAATTTAGTCAATGATATATATGAATGTTATGTTGGAATAGTTCAACATAAGGAAATTCTATATATGGAAATATTATAGCAAGAGAATGGTAAAGTATCATGTCTTTATGTAAGACATTATGAATCGTATCCCATATGCTTCGGGTATAGGATCGATTGCATATTCTATAATATTTATGTGTTCTGAATTTTCCAAATGCCTAGGGCATTAAGAAGGAAAAAGGACCAGAACCGGATATGACTAAAGTTGGTAAACAATTGCTAAGAACAATCTAAGGTTCGCCAAAGATTGGTTGCTTGTGGGCAATTGGAAGTATTGTAATGGATGGACCATTTTGACATTATTATGAATAGACAAGATTCTATTAATAATGAGTTGTCATATGGCAAATATGGAAATGTTTCCATAATGGGAGTTGGATATTAAGAATCTATGTGTAGGTTGGAAACTTTTACGCAAAAGGGATGTTCAAAAGAATGTACTTTGAATTTGATACTTCGCTTCCATGAAATTGTTTTGTTGTAAATCTACAGTGGAATACTTTGTAATTTCATTATCCAGGTCTCTGTGGCTTTGACATTACAAAAGGATCATTGCATAAAGGTTAGAACCTAACACATTCTAATAGTGGCAAGAATTTGGCATTCTTACACTTGTGATAAAGATTTGGAGTTGTGAAATGAGTTTCATTGAAGATGTATTCAATTGATCTATTTCACAAAGAAAGGACCATAGGTAAACATAGTGTGCATGCTTGGAGCATGGGATAACTATTGTTTTAATTCAAGTATAAAGTTGATAAATCAAAACATTATACAATGAATAATGTGTAATCAACATGGTGATTAAATAAAAGGTGTTTTATTTATATTCAAAAGTTTTGAGACCATATTGGATTCGATTATTCTTTTGTTTCACTTTGCATGTTTTGACTTCCCGAATAACTAGGTTATTCAAACTATCCACAGTCGATCATACTTTGAAAGTAGGTATTGAAGCCAGACTGTCATGAATGGGTCTGTATATTGTCTAAAGGTGTTTAGACATAGCATAAGTTTGTTGCAGTATCCATGAGTACTCCTGTAATAAGATTTGAATATTGGATTAAACCCACGCTCATTTGAATCACTTCATGGATTTTATCACGAGTGATTATGAGACGATAATATCTTATATTCTTGAATCCAAAACATATGAGTTGCAGTTTACAAGTCGGTTGCACATTGATGATGTGAAAACGTACCAGTAACTTGGTGTTATAAAACATATTGTTATGTGTGATTTGATGAGTAAATAGAGCAATCATATGAGTCGAAGTTTATCTGTTCCTTTTACCCAATGAGGGATAAAAGCGATATATGTGGTCGCCTCGATGATTTAGTGATGACAACCCTAAGCGCTTAGCCAAGCCTGGACTGATTTGATTTGTTCAATTAGTCGGTCGTCATAAGTCGGAAATCGGGAAACAACACATGAACAGAGAGAATAATTATAATCAATGTCTCAGTTCATACGATATCTAGAATGGAGGAATATATGATCCCTTATCTTATGGACGTGTTACTAATAAGATCAGAGTTCGACAACGATCTTTTTGAGAGCTACGATTGCCAATCGGATTTTGAAGTCGTACTTGTAATTATAGTTATTAGACTTATCCAAGTGGGATACTGTTGGATTAAGTGTCTAAGCCCATAACTATAATTGTTATGTACTTGACCCGATACAGCATGGTCCATTTGGGTTGTAACACTCTGGAACAATTTGATAGGATGGATATTTGAGAAAGAGGTTATTTGTGATTCATTAATATATTATAAGTATAATATATTAATTGAAAAATCATATTATTTTATTAGTATTGATCAAGAATTAATTTGGAATTAAATTAGTGATCAAAAGAGACTGATTTAATTAACGGGGACTGATTGTGTAAATCAGTGATACATATGGTTTGGGCTATTGATCCATGATGGACTAAGCTTATGTGAAATTCCATGAAATATTAGTCCATATGAATTATGGATCATAAGCCTAAGTGTAAGAATTAGGGTTTGCTTATGACTCTTGAAATTCTACACTATATATGTATTCATCTAAAGCCAAAATCGTAGACTAAGTGTTCTTAGAAGCTCTAGCCGATTTTGAGTCTCCAACCTCTCTCTCAAATTCATCCTCTTGTTCTTGGTTTGTTATAAGACATTTGAGGCATCACACTTAAGGTGCTAGGCTCTTGAAAGACCAATTCCTACAAGCTACAATTAAGATGTAATCTTCTAACTTACTTTTATGATTCATATGTCAAATTATATGCTAGTCGTAGGTTTCAAGCTTTGGAAATTTTTGTTGCATGTATAACTAGAGAAAACTTAGATCCAAAGCTATTTGGTTTGTATGTGCACCAAATAAGTGTTATAGTACACAAAACCCAACAGAAACATCTTCACATATTTGGTATGTCATGTCATGACAGCCTTCTTGTCACGTCGTCACATATGGTTTTCCTCAAAACCATGCCTTTGGCTCCCTTATAACGTACACTGATCCATTCTGGGAGATGGGTGTTACACTCAAGTTGCGGTAGACAGAGCTAATTATGGTGAGATCAACGAATACAATGTTAATAGAGAGAGGGGAGAACAAAAGAGATGAATGCATATCAGAGGTTGTTCTATGGAAAATATGTCATCAAATGGAGGCAACAACATCATCAGAAAAGGTTAACTCGAAAAAGGGATCCAGAGAAGAAGTAGCGAGTCGGGGAGAGGGGCCATCCAAGGAGGAGACAGAAGGCTCAGAGGCATGGGCCATCCGATGAGGGGCACATATAGAAGAGGTGGTAGAAGAAGTTAAGGAAAAATTTATGTTTAGTGATGGTGGTTGTATTATTATTTAGGATGAGATTGAAGAAATGAAAAATATTAAGCATAAAGAAGGCACCTCTAACGACTATTAGAGAAGGTCGTCGAAGGTGGAGGGCGGTGACTAAGGGTTGTAGTGAACATTATCGTTTTAATCTAGAGCTCTAATACCATGTTATTTTATAGAATGCTTTGATATCTCATAATGAGGATTTAACCTCGTATAAATAGGAATATAAAATGGGCTCTTGGCCTGACCTAAACCATAATGGGTATTACCCTAACCCTAATCACTAACAGTTTCGTTGTCTGACCTGATCCTTGATATCTTTATTTTTGAAGGAGGTGTGATATTATTTCTCTCCACAAGGTGAGAGCTAATTTTAATCCCTTTAGAGATCATACCTCCATGGTGAACGTTGTCTTATGATTGCCAGATAGAGAGTTGAACCTTGCTATCGGTCTTCTATCCTAGCAGTCTTGTTTTTACTTAGTGTCTCCTAATCAACTGGAGGCTATTTTATATGTTCATGAGAGCTCCATGTTTAAGAGGTATTGACACCTAAACTAATCAAGTTCCTAGTCTATTTGACGACTTCTATATGTTTTTAACACAGATTTAGCAATCATTTTCCTTTTAACATGGATTGATATCTCTCATAGTGTTGATAAGATTTCCATTCTTCAATTTCTCTGGGACTTCGAGCAATATGGTCCCTTTCTAAAGTTGTGTGAGTTTCCTATGATTTTTTTTCCAGAGTGGATCCTTTCTAAAGAGTCTTTGTTGGCGATATTAGACTGAATGGTGTGCCCTCTACATTGGTTCTTTCCATGGCTATCTCTTTTTGTGACATGTCCGATGGATGGTGCGAAAATCATGCTACTTGGTTCAGTAGAAGGGCGATATGTGGTTTCCTGTTATCATCCACGGGTTGTATCACTCACAGAAAACCGTTAGACTGTATTTTAGGGGATTACATCCGTAAAATATACTCCATCAATCAAGTATGTATCTGAGTGATATTGTGCATCAAACTATGAAACTATAAGTATCATGATAAGCAAAGATGTATCGAATCTGTTATAACTTAGTAGTTGTATTTAGGTTGTATTTATACTCGATGTAGGGTGTGATTGTAAATATTCCTCCATGTTTAGTCATTTATATATCTTGTTATCACAAGAGATATTATGGTGATGATGATGTAACTAATCATGCGATGGTAAAATTCCAAGGGGAGATTACATGACTTTTCATGACAATTTCCTTTTTTGTTATAATGAGGTGTCAACTTCTGTCTGTGCGTTACGCTTAGGATCATGTCATCATCTCTTGTCGGTGATGTTTTGTCTTTGCTTTTCTTATAATGTCATCTCTTTGTGATGTATGCTAACCATACATGAGCCCGAAGTCCTAGTCATTGTTGAGAGTTTTGGAGATGAGAATGAATTGCTATTTTGTATAGTTACACGTGCATTGAATACTTTATTTTGTTGCAAAACATTATTATTTAGTATTGTGATTTTTTGCGAGTTAGAAAAACTCATTTAAAAAGGTTTATTCTAAGCATCATTTTGGTATTTTGAAAACTTTTTTTTTTAGGATTTGACTTTGTAATTAGATGATCACAACCATTCATTTCCTTTGAAGAGTTGACCCCAAATATACTTACTACGCTTTTCAAGCCTAACAATTTTATTTTAACATGTACTCAATTTGTAAGAGTTACTGAAGACTGAAGACAAAATTTGCTTTTGAATATTTAGTAGACATTGTATTGTTGCATATTGTTTATTTAAACTATTGTCTTTTGAATACTTTCGTTACATCATCATATTGTTGTATGTTGTTTATATAACAAATGAGAAAATGAAATGGCGTGTGTAGTAGACATGATCAAAAAGACCTGTCACGAAAAAAGACAGACTAGACGAAAAAATGACTGGTTTAAAACGAAAAAAGATAGGTTGAGACCATTCTAAAAGAAGACGTGACCGGTCTAAATAAACCGGAAACCAAAGTTTATATACATATGATTTTTTGAGTTAATCACATATTACCTAAATTATCCTTTATTTTTTATTAAATTTTAATGTACCATAAATTTTAATGTATCATTTTGGTGTCAATCACATATTTGTTAACATAAAAACCTAAATTGAAACCAAAAATCTCCAAAAATAAATCGAAAGGGTGCACACAAAGACCACAAGATCAGACTAAAAAAATACCAAGACTAATTTCAAAAGTTACTGGATCGGAAAAATCTGGTTTGAAAAATACAATCCGACACCAATTCAAAAAAAAAAATAAAAAAATAAAAAAATAAAAATTCGAACGGTTTTGAAATTGACCGTAGAGCAGTCTAAAACCGCTATTGTACATATATAGTGTGTGCATAGTAGCCGTTCAATTTTGTACTGTAAGAAATGACATACTTGCATAGTACATGTGTAATTTAGTGTTGTAGCATAGCAGCCCATCAAATTGGTGATGCACATGGAGGTGCTTGGGAATAAGGATATGTTTGGAGGTGGGGGGACTAACGGTAAGTTTGACCAATTGTGAGTGTAATTTTTATTTGTGAAAAAGCATTCTGTTAGTATGATATATGCAAAATTATATAAAACAATCGTATAAAACATAAATTCTAAAATCTAGAAACTTTTAAAACCTCTCAAAAACTATTTAAAAAGTCTTTTATATTAACAGGTTTTTTGTTTATTATAATGTTTTAATTTTTTACTAGTTAACGAAACTTTTTGTTTAATCTAAAATATATATTTTTTAAAAGTTAAAAGTTAAAAAATTCAGTCTTTTTTTTTCTAAATTAGTTGCATAACAATTAACATATCTAAATCAAACCGCATACACTTAGGAGTATTATTTATAAAAATCATCAAAATTAAAGAAAATATATATTGTAATACATATTAGTTAAATAATTTGGATGTACCGTTAGATTTTTACTAATATGAAAATTGAATTTGCTATAAGCAAAACAATGATTCATTTGATTTTTAACTTATTTCCAAAACAATCAAGTATTATTTTTTTTATGCTGTAATACCGATATTTTTTGTATCTTAATGCGTAAAGTTTATGTGATATCTCTTTTATATGAATTAAGCAAATTTTCTATCTTTCTAAAAGACGATTAGAAGTATTACTATATTAAATCTAAGAAATGTTTTTTTATGTTATTTTGTATTTATCATTTAACTTTATTAACTAGTTTTATCAAATCATATTACATTTTTAGAAAATTTATCAACTAACTAGCAAGTACCAACTTTTAAGATAGTTTGTGGAATACAACCTTAGTATATACAATATATGTATTTATAAGTAAAAGGTCAAATAAATTAATAAAATAAGGCTCAACTCAACTGACAGGACTATGTGTTATGGCCACTTTGCCTATTGTAGTGTGCTGATTCAGTGATTTGGCACCGAGGCCCCAACGGGAACACAACCGGATGAAGACCCCGCCGTGATGAAGAAATCGTTGCCCTCTCTCTCTCTCTCTCTCTCTCTCTCTCTCTCTCTCTCTCTCTCTCTCTCTCACAACCTTTTTCCCTTTTTCCCTTGTATATTGTGCATTAGGACTTGTATATTGTTCTTGAAAGATAAAAGATAGGTATAACATGGTTTGAATGACAGAGAAAGGGAATAATATGGGTTAACATGACATATAATGGTGAAAGATAAAAGATGATTATAACACATGACCTAATACCCTTGATTTTGAAATCGATCAATGTTCATTCCGTGGGAAGTTCGAACTTTTCCTAAATTGAACTCTATTGTTTATTTCTTTTAAACAATCATTAAATAATAAAAGTCTAGTTAAAGTCTAAACATTGCCATTTTTCAAAATCTGATTTAAGTATGTTGGAAATTATCTTTTACGTATAAATTTATTTCTTATATAAAACTAACAAATATTTAGTCTAAACGGTTGAGAAACTTAAATGCCTGCTTCACATCTTGTCAATAATATTTTAAATAAAATTTAACATAAAATTTAATGGTCATATAAATTTTTGTAATTTGAAGTGCCTTTAGTTTGTTTTTCCTTTGGATCCCAGTGATGGTGGCGTGTAATGGTAGAGAAAGGAATTGAAAGCAAGATCACCAAATTGAGTCTTATAAACCTAACACCATGTTTTGGGCAGTGCAGTATGGTGTGGTGTGTAAAGGAGTTTTGTGATTGGTAGAGATTTTATTTTTTAAGAATAGAGGTCTGAGTTTTAATCTGGACATTAACGAATTATATTAATGTGATGATACTAATTTTTAACACCGAAGTAGCTGTTAAAAAAAGGGAAAATTACACGGATGGTCCCTATGGTTTAGGGTATTCTGCATGGATGGTCCCTAACAACTTTTTTTTACTCGAACGGTCCCTATTATTTGATTTTGTTTCGAATTTAGTCCTTACCACATTAGAAATGACATTTATACCCTTATTGATTTCTTTTCTAATTATTTTATTGTTAATTGATTATTTATAATATTAAAAACTAATAATGGGCCCCACCCCCCTTCACCCCATTCCATCAGATGTATCATGTCTTTCCCTCTTTCTCGTTTCGGTCGAGGATCCCCCAGGGAACGAACTTGTTCTTCCATGAAACCAACATTCTTTTCACCTTCATCTCCGATAATGATTTAACTAAAGAAATGCATATGGTCCCCCATCTACTGAAACTGTGATATGCTCTCTCTCTCTCTCTCTCTCTCTCTCTCTCTCTCTCTCTCTCTCTCATGTATGTTTGAACCTCCACCGGAAACCAGAACCACCGTCAATAACCCTTCTCAAACTGATTAAACTGAAATCTCAAAACCAGAATCTGATGAAATAAAAATCACAAAAACGCAACAAATCTGATGAAACATGAATCAAAACCCAATCAATTAATCAGGTGTTCCAAAAATCTAACCCGATGCCATAAAATTCATAAAATAGCATAGAAACGTGATTTTGGGGTTGATTATTTAGGGTTATTGAGAAACAAGCTTTTATATTAGTTCCAAACCACAATCATCCTAAATTTAATTAAATACAAAAAACAAGATGTTTTTCCATTTTTTGTGACAATCAACCAGTAAACATAAATAATTTTTTGCATCTGGTTTATTTGTAGATAAGAGGAAAAAATGAGAGGAGTGGAGGGAAGCTGGAGAACCTCGATGCAGCGACTCTCCATGGATTTTTATTTTAAATTCGCCTTCGATGCAGTAACCGCTGTCGACGACCCTCTGACCATCGCTCTGACCATGAACCCTAGCTGCCTCTCGTTCCAACCACAAACCCTAATCAGAATCAATCAGTGGTAGTGGTGCAGAGAGAGGTTTTCAAACGGGAATCTCGAGCGGAGAGGGTAGAAGAGGATATGAGAGGGAAGCTGGTCGTTGCTGGGTTGGCATCTTTCGTCGGATGAGTGGTCATTGGAAAAGTGGGTGAGAAGTAAAAGGGATAACGTGAGGAGTGGGGTTTTTTCTTTCTTTTTTTATTTAAAAACGATAACAAAAATTAATAGAAAATTAAAAAAGAAAAGCATAAACGACGCAACAAAACCAAAACAAAAGGACCGTCCGAGTTAAATAAAAAAATGATAGGGACCATCCATGCAGATTACCCTAAACCACAGGGACTATCCGTGTAATTTACCCAAAAAAAATATGGGGATGATAATCATATCGAAACTAGAAATCAATGACTATCTAATAGCTTATATGTTACATATTATAAGAAAATCAAAGATCATGAAATTGCAGTTAAAATTACTACACATTTAACCCAACGGTTCCCTCCAAATAAACGAATATTAAAGAAAAAAAAAAGACTATAATCAATGTTCGCTAGACAGTTGACAACATATTTACACAAAAAAATGGCATTAAGTACTTAAGTAGATAGTACCTAGGTTTCACTATACAGGTCAAGTACCTACTACCCAGGGTTTAAGGCCTTCTGGTATGTATACCACGAAGGGTTTGGCTCGTGCACACTAGCCCGGACCTTCGTGGTTCGTCGTGCTCGTGGCCTATCGTGGTTGACACCACGGATTAAAACTCCCAATCAAAATTGGGTCATGTCTAACAGCTACTTTGGGCATTTACTCAATATCTTTTTTTTTTTAATTTTTACCTACAAACTTTCTTATAAATACCACAACACAATCTGTTATATTTTACACAATTCTTCTCTCCTTTTATTCACAATCACACACTTGTGTTGCTTGATCTTTCAAAAACAATGGCTCCCAAAATAATGAATTGGTCAGAATAGAACTTAGCACTAGCATGGACGCCGGTTTCGGAAAACCCAGATTGTCGAACATCTAGTCATTTTTGGGTAAAAGTTGGAAACGTTTTCCACGATTTATGGGTTGTCAAAGTCGTAATCTTGATGCAATATGTTCGAAGTTTCACGATATAAGGGTAAAATGTCGAGAGTTCGACAGAGTTTATAACTTTGTTATAAACAATGTACATGAAGACGATATCGATCTGGTTGCTATAACCATGCATCAATATGAAGACATAAACCACAGACCGTTACATATCTCAAAACTTGGCTAAAATTTAAGGATTCCCCAAAACAGAATAATTAAAAAAATAGAGTTTAGAAACTAGTTTAAGGTGTTTGTGCTTGCATTTTTATGTTTGTTCCTATTTTATTTTAGTTACTTTTTTTAAATTATGTAATGTTTTTTAATTGAACAAAAAACTAGTTAAAAAAATATGTTTTTATTGTATTTGCATTTTTATAGATTTTTGAATTAAATTTAATTAAAAAAAATGATGTGGAATTGTAACGCCCTGTTCCGAATCGCTTTCTTAATTCGGGACTATGGCCTGAGGGTAGATTATCATAAGGCTTGGGGCCTTTGGAAGAGAGAGATCTAAACCCATTTAAGTATGGATAATGTAAATGAGGTGATCCGGGAGCTGGGTTGTGTCTTGAAGACAAATGGGTATATCGGTAAAGTGGCAGTTCGAGCCCTTTATGGCTTTTGGATTTTATTCGGAAGGCTGTAAGGCTTGGGCGTGTTGTTAGGGGTGTAGGGCTTCTCTCGTGGATATAAGGTTAGTTGGGAACGGACTCCGGATGAGGAAGATATGACACTTTGAAATTATTGGCAATATTGGTCCCTAATGGAGAAAAGTGGCAAGAAGATACCATGCTTGCAAAATGGCAACGCGTGAGTACGCCAGCGTAAGCTGGGACGCGGGACAGGAGACGTATGCCCAAAGTACAAGGAGTACGCCCAGCATACGTCCAGGATCTTCAAACCCTAATTTTAAGTGTTGGCTCACTATTTAAAGCACCTTAAGTCCAAGGGGGTGCGCCTCTCTTTCATTCTCAGAGCCCTAAACCCTAATTTCGAGTGGTAGCTTCATGCAAGAGTGTTGTGAGCTTTGTGGGTGCATTTTGGTGGTTTTTGGTGCATTTCAAGAAGTGGAAGCTCATTACAAGGTGGTGGTTTAAGGGAAGACTTGTGGATCTGGACTTCTTGCTACATTTTCAGCTTAAAGAAGGTAAAAAGTTCTGAGCTTGATCACTAGATGTTGTTATTTATGAATATGTGGGTTTTTGGTCCCTTTTTGGCCTCGTGAGCAAGATCTAGTGGTTAGACACCACTCCAGAAGTTTTGGGTTGCCACTCTTAGCATTTCAGAGGTTATAAGCCCATAAAGTTGCAATATTTGAGACTAGAAACCATTCATGCATGTTCTAGATGAGTATTATTGGGTTAAGTTGGTCATTAAGACCCTTTGAACCATGCAAATGCATAAAGGTGCCAATTTTTTGCATTAAGAGCTTAATTTGGTGGTTCTCTGAAGTTTAGACGCAAAGCTCTTAACTGATTAAGTCCCAAAAGTAATTTGGAAGTTCCGCGGGTATGCCCTGCGTAAGTCGAAGTACGCCCCGCGTACAGTGTCAAACCATCTCGTAGATGGTCAATGTGAGGCGAGGGTACGCCTAACGTACCGAAGGGGTACGCCCCGCGTACGCCTCTGTTTGGGATTTCGGACTTTGGGCTTCAGGTTTGGGCCATCTGTTTGGTCCTAGATCCTTGGACCCTAATTGTCACACCCCCAAACCAGACGGCGGAAACGTCCGGGGGTGAAGGACTTCGTTTGTAGTATCACAACACATGCATCATAGTAATCCAAGTAAAAACAACCATTGTATTTAAAAAGTATAAGTATTTACATGTGTTCAATCATTATATATTGAAACCAAAATAATTATACAAAAGAAGAAGATATGACTCAAGGTAGCTCCATCTTCTCAAAAAGCTCGGGGAGTACCTGTTTATTGTTTCCCTGAGAATACAAGTAATTTGAAAAGGGAGTATCAACATAGAGTTGAGTGAGTGCATAAGTATTTATGTTTGAAAGGGTGTCTCTGTATCTTGCATATGTAAACTGTTCCAGAAAATCCTATATTTTCTGTTGTATATGAAAAGTAGTTTTATTCCCATAAAACCGTTCCATTTGTAAACCAATGTTCTGTATTTGTAAAACTTGTAACTGAGAGTGTGCCTGGTTTCACCAACTGTTATTGAAAACTGTATTGTACTATTGTAGTTGTATTCTGTAAACTGGTACTTTGAAGGTGTACTTACGTTTAGTTGATTATACATTAACGTATTGTTAATATCTTTTTAATGAGTTATTATAACCATACTAAGACATGATGGCCTGAAACAAACGCTTTGTGGGCGTTTAAACTGTTGATAACAATTGCCACTCATTGGCGTGTATGCCTGACTGTAGCTAGCAGCCTGAGTGCGGGGTTGTCAATCCCGATATAGATCTACACACAACTTGTTTCGATCCCCTGACTGGAGACTCTGGTTATAATATCAGGACTTTACCTTGGTTGTCTAAATGAATTAAACAACCTGAATTGAATGACTCATAAAAAACATATAAACGTTACATGTATATTAGTCATGAAAACCCAATCATTCTGAAATAAATGATTGACAGTATGTTCTTGAATTAGTATTCCGAACATGTAATTGACAGTTGTAAACCCTTGATTTGTTTTGAATCAAAACCCTTGTTTCTTGTAAAACAGTGTATTCTAGTATACTTGAATCATGAGTTATTGTTCTATGTATCATAAGTTATACCTATTATAATTTATATGTACTTTCTGAATCGGTATTTAACTATTTTTGCATGTAACCCCTTGCTCAACATGTTACAAAGGTATTTGAACTGATGAAATAACTTTTATATTTATATACATACACAATTTTATATATAAGTAAAATTTAAACGACACTCGGACAAATAACCGGTACTATAAGCCCACATCCAAACAAGGAAAAGGAACCATAATGAGTTATCAGTCCTAAGCCTTTTAAATCTTATTTATATACATATATATATATATATATATATATATATATATATATATATATATATATACAAATATGAATTTTGGGGAAAAATATAAGTTTATAAAAGAGTTTAATGTTTTGAGTATTTTTGATGATTTAATGTCGTTTTATCATGATTTTATAACACAAAGTTCTTGTGTTATACTTGTATTTCCCCCTTAAAACAGTAGAAATTATGAAAATACGGGGGTAAGAACTCACTTGATAGGTGGTGATTTGGACAGCGTTTCGTTTCCTGGAAAGGAGTTTATTTGGCGAAAAACCGGCTTAAATCGAGCAGAGTTTTGACTGGAGAAAGTTGTTTTTATCGGGAATCTCGGGGCTTCGAGGCTTGCTTAGGGTTTTAGACTTGATACCGGGGCTTTAGGGGTTGTATGTAAGTTTGTGGAAGTGAAAGAAGTGAATAGAAATGGAAAACGAGGTGAAAAAGTGTAAAAGTCCCGAAAGTCTCGCATGCCTTATATAGGCCGAAGCCTCGGATCCGAAACTGGGGGAGGCTGCCGCGTGTTCGGACAGGTGGCGAGGAGAAGGGGCTCGCTTCGGACAGCTGGCTCGGTGTGTCGGATGGCCATTGGACTGATTTTCGGTCGAATCGGAAGAAGGCGCGTGTCCGAGGGGCGTGTTCCTGCGAGGGTGTCAGCTGGCTACTGGACCTCGGCTTCGGTCCAATCAGAAGGTGACACGCACAACTTCGGTCCAATAAGAAGGTGCCACTAGGCGGACACGGGGAAGCCTCGCATGCGAGGTGACGTGGCCGAAGGTACACCATGCGAATTTGCCCGGTTTTCAACATTTCTCGATTTTTGTGCCAAAAACTTGCGAAATTCATAACTTTCGCATACGAGCTCCGTTTTCGACGTTCTTTATATGAACACGTAGGTAAAATTATACTCTACGACTTTTGTTTAGACTTCGCCAGAAAATTTTGACTTTATTTTTAATATTATTATTTTTAACAGACCGGGACAGGAAATCAATTAAAAATTCATAACTTCTTCATCTGACGTATGTTTTTGTCTGTCTTTTTACCGTTGTACTACTATTGACGAAACCTTCAATTCTTGTTTAGGTTGTGTCGGCTAAAAATCACTCGATCATTATTTCGAGTTTTTAGCTGTATACTGTTATACTGAAATTTAGAAAAATCATAACTTCTTCATACGAAGTCAGATTTTGACGTTCTTTTTATGAAAGTTCTCGGTTTAACATAAAATACAACTTTCATTTAGATTGTTAAGGCTAAAAAGCCTTTTATTGAAAATTCAGTTTTTACACTGAACAGTGTTTTGTCGGTTTTGTCGCGGATCTTCGATTAGTCATAACTTCTTCGTTATAACTCGGATTTTAGTGTTCTTTATATTTTTGGAAACCTTGTTACAATCTCTACCACTTGTTTCATCCCAATCGAGATTGTTTAATACTTTATTTTCGAGGGTCAATTATGTAAATATATATACAGTATGCTGAAATTTCTCTTTATTATTTTAAAAAGAACTACAAATTGACCTACATTATTGAATAGGTTTGAAATAACGTTTTGTTACATTATCCCCCCGTTAGAGAGAATTTCGTCCCGAAATTAGCATTATAGATAGACTAGGGAAAAAGATGAGGATATATCTGTTGCATTTGATCCTCCCGCTCCCAAGTGAATTAAGGTCCCTGTTTTGCATTCCAGCGAACCTTCACTATCGGGATACGGCTTTGTTTGGTTTTCTTAACTTCCCTGTCTAGAATCTCTATGGGTTCTTCCACAAAATTTAGGCTCTCGTTTAACTCGATTTCCTTGAGTGGGATCACAAGAGTCTCGTCGGATAAACACTTTTTCAAGTTCGAAATGTAGAAGGTAGGATGAATGTTACTTAGTTCTTGGGGTAGTCGAAGTTTGTAAGCTACAGGACCGATTCTGGCAAGAATCTCGAATGGTCCTATGTACCTTGGATTCAACTTGTCACGCTTTCCAAAGCGTATCATGCCCTTCCAGGGTGAGACCTTTAACAAGACGCGGTCACCAACCTGAAATTCCAAGGGTTTTCTCCTTTTGTCAGCATAGCTTTTCTGTCTATCTCTGGAAGCTTTAAGTCGATCCCGAATTTGTTTGATCTTCTCGGTAGTTTCTCAAATAATTTCCAGACCAGTGAGAGCACTGTCAGGAGTTTGACCTCTAGCTAGTTGTGTGTCACCCACTTCAGCCCAGCACATAGGGGATCTACACTTGCGGCCATAGAGGGCTTCGAATGGAGCAGCCTTTATGCTAGTGTGATAACTGTTGTTATAAGAGAATTCCACAAGGGGTAAATGAATATCACATGCCTTTCCAAAGTCTATCATGTAAGCTCGTAACATGTCTTCTAATGTTTGAATCGTCCTCTCACTTTGTCCGTCGGTTTGTGGATGGTAGGTTGTACTCATGTCCAACCTAGTTCCCAGAGAGTTTTGTAAAGACTGCCAGAAACGAGAGGTGAATCTACTAGCTCGGTCTGAAATAATAGATATTGGCACACCATGCAGTCTAACAATCTCATTGAGGTAAGTTCTTGTTAGCTTCTCCATCTTGTCGGCTTCTTTTATTGGTAAGAAGTGTGCGGATTTGGTTAATCTGTCGACGATTACCCAAATAGTATCATAACCACCCGAAGTCTTGGGTAATTTGGTTATGAAATCCATTGTAATCCGCTCCCACTTCCATTCAGGGATTTCAGGTTGTTGTAATAAACCTGAAGGTTTCTGGTACTCTACCTTGACTTTGGCACAAGTAAGGCACTTGCCTACGAAGGTAGCGATTTCGGCCTTCATGTTAGGCCACCAGTATAGCTTCTTGAGGTCCAAATACATCTTGTCTGAACCTGGATGAATAGAGTATTGGGTTTTGTGAGCTTCATTCATAACCATGTCTCTGTAACCACCGAACTTTGGCGTCCAGATCCGGTTCATGAAATAATAGACGCCATCATCCCTGACTTCGAAGTTCTTATCCATTCCTCTCAGAGTTTTACCTGCCACGTTTTCGGGTTTCAAGGCTTCAAGTTGGGCTTCTTTGATCTGTGTGGACAGATGTGAATGGATTGTCATGGTCAACGACTTTACCCGACGTCCCGAGTATTCTTTTCTGCTAAGGGCGTCAGCTACTACGTTTGCTTTACCAGGGTGATAAAGAATTTCACATTCGTAGTCGTTCAGTAGCTCCACCCATCGTCGTTGTCTCATGTTCACCTCTTTCTGATCGAAGATGTGCTGGAGACTTTTATGGTTCGTGAATATTGTGCATTTCGTGCCATATAAGTAATGTCTCCAGATCTTCAGAGCAAACACCACTGCTCCTAGCTCAAGGTCATGTGTTGTATAGTTGACCTCATGTGTCTTTAGCTGTCTTGAGGCATAGGAGATAACGTTTCCTCTTTGCATAAGAACACACCCAAGCCCTTGATTTGAAGCATCATAGTACACTACAAAGTCCTCTGTCCCTTCGGGTAGAGACAAGATCGGTGCACTGCACAAGGCTTGTTTGAGCGTTTGGAATGTTGTTTCTTGCTTCTCTCCCCAACTAAAAGTTACACCCTTTTGCGTCAGGGTGGTAAGCGATTTAGCGATTCGGGAGAAATTTTGGATGAATTTGCGATAGTAGCCAGCAAGACCTAAGAATTGTCGGATATCTGTAGGTGTTTTGGGTGCTGGCCAGTTTTCAATTGCTTTGATTTTGGAAGGGTCCACGTGTATTCCTTCTGAACTGACCACGTGACCTAGGAATTCAACCTTCCTAATCCAAAACTCGCACTTTGAAAACTTTGTATAGAGTTTTTATGTTCTAAGGGTTTGTAATACTTGACGATGATGTTGGCCATGTTCCTCTTTACTTCTTGAGTAGATAAGGATGTCGTCAATGAAGACTATGACGAATTTGTCCAGGAATGGACAACACACTCTGTTCATAAGGTCCATTAACACAGCAGGTGCATTCGTCAATCCGAATGGCATCACTATAAACTCGTAATGACCATAACGAGTTCTAAACGCGGTCTTGGGAATGTCTTCCTCCAAAATCCGTAACTGGTGATACCCGGATCTTAAGTCTATTTTCGAGAAGTAGTTCGCACCTTGAAGTTGGTCGAACAGATCGTCAATGCGAGGCAGAGGATATCGATTCTTGATGGTAAGTTTATTCAGCTCGTGGTAGTCTATGCACATGCGGAATGATCCATCCTTCTTCTTTACGAACAAAACTGGTGCTCCCCAAGGTGAGAAGCTTGGTCTTATGAAACCTTTGCTAAGGAGTTCGTTAAGTTGGCTGGATAATTCTTGCATTTCATAAGGTGCAAGACGATAGGGGGATTTGGCTACGGGGGTAGCTCCATGGATTTAGTCGATTCGGAATTCGACTTGTCGTTCGGGAGGTACTCCTGAAAGATCATCGGGAAAGTTGCAGACCTCAGGAATGCTCGCGATTTTTTTCACCTCTTGCTTTTTGTCTTCCACGTGAGCTAAGAAAGCACAGTACTCTTTACGAAGGTACTTCTGTGCCTTAATGCAAGAAATGATCTGAAGGTTCGCTCCGGGTTTGTCGCCATAGATAATAAGAGTTTCATTAGTTGGCAAGTTCAAACGAATAGCTCCTTCATAACATAGAATGTCGGCATGGTTGCGGAACAACCAATCCATACCTATTATGATGTCAAAACTTTTGATAGAGATCGGCATAAGGTCTATTGGGAAAGACAAGTCATTCAAGGTAAGCATACATCCTATGTATATATCATTGGTGGATTCGGATTTCCCGTTAACCATTTCTACTGTGAATGTTTCTTTTAGTGGTTGAGAGTTTTGATTTAGTAGATGTTTAAAATTATGGCTCACGAAGCTCCTCTCAGCACCACAATCAAATAGAATGCATGCATAAGTATTGTTGAGAAGGAACGTACCCGTGACCACTGTAGGGTCTGCCACCGCTTCTTCATGACCCAGTGCTAGAATCCTCACAACTCCACTGACATTTCAAGCTTTTGGACAATCTTTCTTGAAATGCCCCACATCATCGCATTGGTAGCATGCTCGACCTACTCCAGCGGCAGGTACTTGGGTAAGTGGTTGGGGTGGTATTCTACAGAATCGGGCAGTATGCCCTTTCCTGTTGCAGTTACGGCACTGCATTTCTTGGCAATTTCCGTTGTGGTGAAAATTGCACTTGTTGCATTTAGGGAGGTTACCAGCATAGGGCTTAGTTGGTTCAAGGTTATTAGGGCCAGCAGCAGGTACAGTGGTAGGTATGGTAGTAGGTACAGTAGTGGCATGGACTGCCACGACTTGTTGCTTCTTTGAAGGTTCCAGAGGATATTTTTCCTTCCTCTTGTTTCAACCCTTCTTCTTGCTGTTGTTGTTGTTCTCCTTAGGTTGTTCTGGAGCAGTAACCATAGAATTTTGACGATTCCCGTGCTCAATAAGTGACTGTGCCAATTCCTTGGCACTGTTAAAGGTGACAGGCCTAGAAGCAATGACACTTGCCTGTATCTGGGGCGACAGTCCCCAAATATACCTTTCAATCTTTTTGCTCTCCAGAGCAACCATTTTAGGACACAGAATCACCAAGTCACAGAACCGATTCGTGTAAGTTGTTATGTCTGTACCGGCCATGGTAAGACCCCAGAACTCCTGCTCAAGTTTTTGAATTTCTCCGCGCGGACGGTATACCCGCATTAGCATGGCTTTTAAGTTCTCCCATCTCATCGTATTAGCCACTATCAAATTCAGTGACTTAACATGGCCATTCCACCATGTTAGGGCCCTATCTGAAAAAGTACAAGCAGCAAATTTAACTTTGCTACCTTCCGGACAGGAGCAAATTTCAAAGATTGCTTCTGTCTTCTCAATCCATTGCCTTAAAACCATCACACCTCCAGTTCCATTAAAGGTCCTGGGTTTGGCGTTCGAGAAGTCTTTATAAGTGCACTCTCGCGAGTGCTCATGACCCTCGCCATGGTTAGAAAGATGTGCAACAGCTCCCGACCCACTAGCACCAGGAGTATTGATATGAGACATGGCAGCAGCTACAGCTGCCGTGACCGCCGCTTGGAACATAGCGGGGTCGAATTGAGGAGGTGGTGGTGGCGTCGGTGCTTCATTGACATGTCTTGGATTTCTACGAGGAGGCATCCTTTTCTATAAAATTCAATAGATAAAAAGATAGTGAGATATCAAGAATGAATATGAATTTGATATCTCTGAACTAAACACTTAATTCAACATGAATCTTGTAAAGAATTGGAAATAGAAATCCACTGCAAGTACAACTTGCAACAGGATAATATGAAATTGAATGGTTATTTTTCAGAGAGTATGAATGTACATGTCGATTGTATTGGTATATTAAGTACATAAGGTCTGGAAAACTTGACCTTAAAGTAGGACTATAATATACCCCAATACTGAGAAAGCGTCGACATCAAACCGACCTACCGAAAATAAAATTTTCGCGGTCGTATTGAAAACATGAAAAATAACACTGGAACATTTCTGTGATCCAAAACTTTGGAATAGGATGTTTATGAGAATCGTAATAACTCTTGTTGAAGTAAAGTGCTTACTGTTTTATTGATACCCAGTTTTGTACATATCGTGAAAAGTAGTATATACATTCGATATAGAAAGTAGAAAGTAGAAGTAGTGCGAACACTACTTGCGGTGGTTGCTACGACGGTTGTTGGGTTCCGCTTCGTCTTGTACTTTCCAGCGCCTTTCTTGGGCAGCTTGATGCTCTCTCAATTCTCTTATCTCTGATTGAGCTGCATAGACTTGCCTCTGAAGGGCTTCTGTATGATGTTGGGTGTCATCCTGCATTTCATCAAGATGAAGGATATCTGCAGTGTTAGCCTGCGCAACCGTATTCACTTGTAGGATTCGATTGATCGAAATCCTTGACTGATCGGCTTGCCGGGCTATTCGGTTTACTATAACTGGAAGGGCTCTATCGGCTGTTCCTCCTCTAGATACGTTATAGAAACCTCGTGCCATTTCTTAAGGAGGGCGTTGGCCGTCCTGCCGACTCCAATGGTTTATATATTGGCCCCACTCGGGTATGGGTTCTGCTTCATCTTGTCTCAGGGGATGTTCCTCAGGGTTGCAGACTTGTGGCTCTGTATCCGTACCACTTGATTCGCTGTCTTCAAAGGGTTCTTCATCTGAGACTGAGATCCAGCCTGCATTTTGTGGATTGTAGGGGTCCCCAGGTAAATTGTGTCCAGCCATAGGTTTTGTATTAGAAGTAAGGTTAGTAAAATACTCTTCGTAGTATTTTAATCTTTGTGTTCTGTTCTATAGTTCTTCTGAATATGTAGGGTAAGTTTTAGACATGTCGCAACACTACTATCACTCCCAAACACATGTTGGTCATATCTCAAATCAATATAGTTGATCAGGCTATATTAATTCCAGATATCATTACATAACTGCCCAGGTTTGACTATAGTGTTCAACATCCAAATACTTTTAAGTTCTTATGACTGTGATATTGTACTTGTAGGTATGAGTGTTAGTATACTTCTTGTAAAAATACTTAGAATTCTTATAAAGTATACTTGTTGTCAGAGCTCTTAGCCCCGATGTATTTATATTTTGTATATCTTTTATGAATTGATATACTGAGTTCACTATAAACAATGCTCTGATACCAATCTGTCACACCCCCAAACCAGACGGCGGAAACGTCCGGGGGTGGAGGACTTCGTTTGTAGTATCACAACACATGCATCATAGTAATCCAAGTACAAACAACCATTGTATTTAAAAAGTATAAGTATTTACATGTGTTCAATCATTGTATATTGAAACCAAAATAATTATACAAAAGAAGAAGATATGACTCAAGGTAGCTCCATCTTCTCAAAAAGCTCGGGGAGTACCTGTTTATTGTTTCCCTGAGAATACAAGTAATTTGAAAAGGGAGTAACAACATAGAGTTGAGTGAGTGCATAAGTATTTATGTTTGAAAGGGTGTCTCTGTATCTTGCATATGTAAACTGTTCCAGAAAATCCTATATTTTCTGTTGTATATGAAAAGTAGTTTTATTCCCATAAAACCGTTCCATTTGTAAACCAATGTTCTGTATTTGTAAAACTTGTAACTGAGAGTGTGCCTGGTTTCACCAGCTGTTATTGAAAATTGTATTGTACTATTGTAGTTGTATTCTGTAAACTGGTACTTTGAAGGTGTACTTACGTTTAGTTGATTATACATTAACGTATTGTTAATATCTTTTTAATGAGTTATTATAACCATACTAAGACATGATGGCCTGAAACAAACGCTTTATGGGCGTTTAAACTGTTGATAACAATTGCCACTCATTGGCGTGTATGCCTTACTGTAGCTAGCAGCCTGAGTGCGGGGTTGTCAATCCCGATATAGATCTACACACAACTTGTTTCGATCCCCTGACTGGAGACTCTGGTTATAATATCAGGACTTTACCTTGGTTGTCTAAATGAATTAAACAACCTGAATTGAATGACTCATAAAAAACATATAAACGTTACATGTATATTAGTCATGAAAACCCAATCATTCTGAAATAAATGATTGACAGTATGTTCTTGAATTAGTATTCCGAACATGTAATTGACAATTGTAAACCCTTGATTTGTTTTGAATCAAAACCCTTGTTTCTTGTAAAACAGTGTATTCTAGTATACTTGAATCATGAGTTATTGTTCTATGTATCATAAGTTATACCTATTATAATTTATATGTACTTTCTGAATCGGTATTTAACTATTTTTGCATGTAACCCCTTGCTCAACATGTTACAAAGGTATTTGAACTGATGAAATAACTTTTATATTTATATATATACACAATTTTATATATAAGTAAAATTTAAACGACACTCGGACAAATAGCCGGTACTATAAGCCCACATCCAAACAAGGAAAAGGAACCAGAATGAGTTATCAGTCCTAAGCCTTTTAAATCTTATTTATATACATATATATATACAAATATGAATTTTGGGGAAAAATATAAGTTTATAAAAGAGTTTAATGTTTTGAGTATTTTTGATGATTTAATGTCGTTTTATCATGATTTTATAACACAAAGTTCTTGTGTTATACTTGTATTTCCCCCCTTAAAACAGTAGAAATTATGAAAATACGGGGGTAAGAACTCACTTGATAGGTGGTAATTTGGACAACGTTTCGTTTCCTGGAAAGGAGTTTATTTTGCGAAAAACCGACTTAAATTGAGCAGAGTTTTGACTGGAGAAAGTTGTTTTTCTCGGGAATCTCGGGGCTTCGATGCTTGCTTAGGGTTTTAGACTTGCTACCGGGGCTTTAGGGGTTGTATGTAAGTTTGTGGAAGTGAAAGAAGTGAAAAGAAATGGAAAATGGGGTGAAAAAGTGTAAAACTCCGGAGAGTCTCGCATGCCTTATATAGGTCGAAGCCTCGGATCCGAAGCTGGGGGAGGCTGCCGCGTGTTCGGACATGTGGCGAGGGGAAGGGGATCGCTTTGGACAGCTGGCTCGGTGTGTTGGATGGCCATTGGACCGAACTTCGGTCGAATCGGAAGAAGACGCGTGTCCGAGGGGCGTGTTCCTGCGAGTGTGTCAGCTGGCTACTGGACCTCGGCTTCGGTCCAATCAGAAGGTGACACGCACAACTTCGGTCCAATCAGAAGGTGCCACGAGGCAAACACGGGAAAGCCTCACATGCAAGGTGACGTGGCCGAAGGTACACCATGCGAATTTGCCCGGTTTTCAACATTTCTCGACTTTTGTGCCAAAAACTTGCGAAATTCATAACTTATCATACGAGCTCTGTTTTCGACGTTCTTTATATGCACGCGTAGGTAAAATTATACTCTACGACTTTCATTTAGACTTCGCCAGAACATTTTGACTTTCTTTTTAATATTATTATTTTTTACACACCGGGACAGGAAATCCGTTAAAAATTCATAACTTCTTCATCCGACGTCCGTTTTTGTTTGTCTTTTTACTGTTGTACTACTATTGACGAGACCTTCAATTCTCGTTTAGGTTGTGTCGGCTAAAAATCACTCGATCATTATTTTGAGTTTTTAGGTGTATACTGCTATACTGAAACTTAGAAAAATCATAACTTCATCATACGAAGTCAGATTTTGACGTTCTTTTTATGAAAGTTCTCGGTTTAACATAAACTACAACTTTCATTTAGATTGTTAAGGCTAAAAGGCCTTTTATTGAAAATTCAGTTTTTACACTGAACAGTGTTTTGCCGGTTTTGTCGCGGATCTTCGATTGGTCATAACTTCTTCGTTATAACTCGGATTTTAGTGTTCTTTATATTTTTGGAAACCTTGTTACAATATCTACCACTTGTTTCATCCCAATCGAGATTGTTTAATACTTTATTTTTGAGGGTCAATTATGTAAATATATATACAGTATGCTGAAATTTCTCTTTATTATTTTAAAAAGAACTACAAATTGACCTACATTATTAAATAGGTTTGAAATAACGGTTTGTTACACTAATGGACTATCAGATTGGTTTTGTTTCGGACTAATTGAAGGATTGGACCTTAGGATAAGGCCCAATAAGGAGTTTGGGCCCAATTTGGAAAATTGGGCCATTAATGGGCTTGTAAGTACATGGCTTTCGTTGGGCTAGGTATGGACATGTGTAATGATTCAGAAAAAGTAAATGGGTTTTAGGAAAGGCCCATATAAGGGTTTGGGCCCAATTTGGAAAATTGGGCGATTAGTGGGCCAATAGTGGGCCTTTATGGATTTTGGAGTTTTGTACTTGATTGGTTTTGGTTTTGGACTTGGGCCTTAGTTAAGTATCTTGTGGGCTAAGGGTAAAATGGTCATTTTACCCCAAGTATGGATTATGGACCATGGTATAGAACCCAATTGCTAATTGGGTGATAGTTTGGTATTGAAGCTCGAAGAGTTGCCAGGACAACAACTAAGGATTTCTTGGAGTGGAGTTCAACAACATAAGGTGAGTTACCTTCCAGTAGAAGTGGGTCGAAGGCACCAATGCCGGTCCACTAGTAGTTGATTATAGCTGAGATGATTATCTTTGTGATAATTGTCTAGTATGCCACTATCTGTTATGCTTTATGTGCTAGTATGCTATGATATTATGTGATAGTGGTAGGAGGGGTAGGTTAGACCCCGTAGCTGGTTGAGATAAACCGGAGGGTAGGTCGGACAACCCATATATGCCTGACAGTATGTTATGCTATGATATTATGTGATAGTGGTAGGAGGGGTAGGTTAGACCCCGTAGCCGGTTGAGATAAACTGGAGGGTAGATCGAGCACCCAGATATGCTTGACATGGGTAGGTCGGGCACCCCAGATATGCCTGATAATATGTTTATGATATGTTATTATGTAGTGGTAGGGGTGAAATAGTCCCCGTAACTGGTTGAGATAAACCGGAGGGTAAGTCGGGCACCCAGATATGCCTGATAGGGGTAGGTCGGATACCCTGGTATGTCTGACAGGGGTAGGTTGGGTACCCCCGTATGTCTAGCATGGGTAGGTTGAGCACCCAGGTATGCTCAACACGGTAGGTCGGGCACTCATATATGCTTGACAGGGTAGACCGGGCACCTAGATATGCCTGGAAGTATGTGATTATGTGGTATGATGGGGGAACTCACTAAGCTTCGTGCTTACGGTTTTCAGTTTTTGTTTCAGGTACTTCTTTTTCAAAAGGAAAGGAGCCGACTGGATCGCAGCGCATCACACTATGATTTCTGTATTATGAGATCTTTGGGAGTTGTACTCTGATAATACTTTTCTATGACATGTTTTAGTTATTTGAAATACTGGGTTTTGATAATGAAATGAGTTAACACTATGGATGTTTCAGACTACTGGTTTTATACTTACTTAATTAAAAATGAAATTTTTGGCTATGAATTTTGGGATGTTACAAGTTGGTATCAGAGCCTTGGTTTGAGGGATTCGGACACACCTTCGGGGTTTCTGAACTCAAATCAAGGGTTTGAAAGATTTTTACAAGAAAATAATTTTTCTATAATTAAAACAAAGACTTTTTGATAAAGAACAAGGAGTGTGATGCGTGCAATCAGCCGAGCTCAAGTAAGTTTTCCCCAAGATACCCATACATGTAATGTTATGTTATGTTATGATATGAATTGAGAATATGTGAACTGCATGCTAGATTAGGGCTAAGGATCTAGGAAGGATGCCTTATATGCCTGTTGTATGTTCTTGTAGACGTGCACGCTAGTACTGATCAGTCAGTGATAGGATGACCTGTTTAGGTTATGCCTGATTGTATGAGCCTTACAATCTCATGCCAATATAGATTCCTGATAATAGGATAGAATGGTTTGATTGGAGTATGTTGGTTAGATTTTTCCATTGTCTGAATGCGGCTTGCTTTGTGCTTTGTGGGACTCTTAGTAATGTGAGCTAGCTACTAAGTGAATATGCTAAGTCACATCTAGAATATGCTAGATAATCCCAGAGTAATGGACTTGGCCCTATTGTGCAACTCTCGTTTGTGTCCAACCGTTCTAGGATTGAGTCTTTTACTCGAAGGATTATCTGATCTTTGTTGCATGTGGCTATATTCATGAGGTAGGTAGTCGATATTACTGGGAATCTTTCAGCAGCTGAGGACTGGGTGGGTTCGGGAACCTAGGAAAGCCTAGGATATGCTTCAGTGGGTTAGTAGACGGTTTAGTCAGACTTGGGTGCATCAGTTGAGGAAGTGACTTGGAGGATTCGGGAGGATTGATGAGGATAGTATGGATAGGTGTGGAAGGTAGTATTGGGCTCGTACTACTGAAAGCACAAGATCCATACTCGAATCGGTGAGAGTCTTGGAGAATCTGAGAAACTTCGGGGAGGAGAATCCTTGAGTATGTTTTGATCAGTGGTTTTGTGTTTTTCCAGTTTGGAGATGAGCACTCAGGGAGGCGGTTCTGGTTTAGGATTAGGTCTCGGCTCAGGTGGTGAGCCAGTCGAGGGAAAGACTGTCAAGATTTTGATTTCGCGTTGGATTGAGGAGATGGAAGATGTTTTCCGCACTAGTCCCTACCCCATAGGAGCCAAGGTTTGGTTCGCCTTGGATATCTTGTATCGGGCGACAAGGAGTTGCTGGGAATTGATTGCGCGATCTGTTGCACTTTCCGAATTGGAGACAATGTCTTGGGAGGAGTTTGTGACCCGGTTTGGGGCAGAGGATGTTCCAACTATTGCAGTTCAGCCATTAGCAAGTGAGTTAGTGAGCGTGACAAGGTGTCAGACCCTGAAGGATATGACTTCTAGAGTCCGAGGGCGCGAGATCGATTTGGAGCACATTGGGAAGAGAGGGTTATGCCAGGTGCGTATAGTAGAGGGTTCGGGGAAGAGACCCAAGACTTCTGATCATCGGGTGAAAGGCCAACAGGTCTGGAGTCAGTGCAGCACATGTGGGAAGGTGCACAGGGGAGTTTTTCGCTCCAAGGGTTTGGGCTACTACAAGTGTGGCAGGTTTGGTCACGTCAGCAGGGATTGTCCTCAGGGGACAAGCCCATTATGCTTTCACTGTAATCGGGTGGTTCACAAGAAGGCCAACTGTCCGACAACGAGGGGAGGATCAGTGAGCACGCCTGCCCCAGACACTTTGAGGATCACTGGCAGACGAGAGGGTAGAGCAGGAGCCCTAGCAGAGAGGAGTCAGACTATGCAGTGACATGCAGGAGGGATCAGGATTACAGCAGGCGACGTTGCGGGTATGTACCTTTTGCACTTATCAGTTCTATCTGTATTTTTTGTTGGATTAGGTGTCTAAGCCCATAACTGTAAATGTTATGTACATTACCCGATAGTAGCATGGTCCATTTGGGTTGCCTTCACCGGAGCAATTTGATAGGATGGATATTTGAGAAAGAGGTTATTTGTGATTTATTAATATATTATAAGTATAATATATTAATAGATAAATCATATTATTTAATTGGTATTGATCAAGAATTAATTTGGAATTAATTTATTGATCAAAAGCGACTAATTGAATTAACGGGGACTGATTATGTAAATCAGTGATATATATAGTTTGGGCTAATGATCCATGATTTATTAGTGATGGACTAAGCTTATGTGAGAGTCCATGAAGTGTTAATCCAAATGAATTATTGGATCAAAAGCCTAAGTTAATGGATTAGGTTTTACAAGTGACCTTTGGAATTCTACACTATATATGTAACCCCTAAGCCCTAAAATCGGACACAAGAGTATTCTAAGAAGAAGCTAGCTGATTTTTTGTGCCTCCAAGCTCTCTCTCATCGTCCTCCATTGTTCTTGGTGTTTGTGACATATTTGAGGCATCACATTTGAGGTGCTAAGCTCTTGTAAGGCCAAGTTCTACAAGCTACAACAAAGATGTAATCATCTTACTTGTTTTTATGTTTCAATTATCAAAGTTGTATGCTAGTTAGGCTTCATGCTTTGGAAAAATGAAATTGCATGTATAACTAGAGAAAACTTAGATCCAAAGCATCTAGGGTTGTATGTGCACCATAGGAATGTTATAGTGCTTAAAACCCATCAGTGGTATCAGAGCCTAGGGTGTTTTCTGTTATATTGATGCAATGGTTAAATTTTCAAAGCTGAAAAAGTCTCATTTCTGGCCTCTGACTGATGGACTCGACGAGTCCAATTATCTGACTCGACGAGTTCACTCATAGACTGATAACTCGACGAGTCCAGTTCATGCACTCGACGAGTAGGATCTTCTTCTTGCAGATTTTCGGGTTTTTTTTGGCCAAAATTGGATTAGGATCATTACCACAAATTATTTTGTATCATAAAATTCATTTTTTCTGATATGGTGATGATTATCCTCATCCAATTAAAAGACAATTATCAAATTTTAAGATAATAATTTGATTATTTGTGTTATTTGATTTGAATTGTCTTGCTATGTGAGTTGAATTAGGTCAAATTAGTAAAGATAAAATTATATGATTATTTTATTAGTTTAAAATTTGATCAAAATTGATTTGAAGAGTTACAAAGCTTGTCATCAAGTTTTGGAATTCAAAAGGTCTTGAAGAGTTACAAAACCTGCCATCAAGTTTTGGAATCCAAGAGTTTTTGAAGAGTTTCAAAACTTGCCCTCAAGTTTGGGAATTTAAAAGGTCTCATTTATGAAACATTAAAATTCTAAAATTCAAGAGTTTTTGAAGAGTTTCAAAACTTGCCCTCAAGTTTTGGAATTTGAAAAGTCTCATTTATGAAACATTAAATTCTAAACCCTAGAATTTTAAAAGTTTAAAATTCAACTCTTATACTATTATAATATTAAAGGATTAATATATATATATATATATATATATATATATATATATATATATATATATATATATATATATATATATATGTATAAGACAAGTCAGTCTTACCGTTAGTAGGCCTCATTCACGAAGCTGGTCTATAAGGGGGTATAAGGAAATTGCCTATAAAATGGCAATTGAATGGGTGTCCACTCTCACCCACCGCTTCCTTGACTAGTGGAGGGTCGTTAGCCGAACGGGTAGGATAGGACATTAATTCTCATTAAAAAATATAATGACAATTATAAAAGTAACTAAATGTTTTTATAAATTCTCAATCTTAGTTACTTTAGGAAAAATGTGAAAATGGTGATATTCCATGAAATTGAACTTTGCACCTTGCCAAGTCGTTAGTGGAGCGTGTGTGGTTAACCGGCACACTAATTTGGACTAGCAATGGTGGCAAAGGGTAGCTTGATGTTTGTCATAGATCAATGGAGCGTGTGTGGTTAACCGACACATTTATTAGGTGATAAATGACATCAATAGTACCAAGCACATTTGCATGGTTATTCACACCTTGTTTGTGATCCTCGGTATCCCAGTCACAAACTTGAAGGGCATAATCGAGATTTAAACATGCAATTGAAAAGTTCAATGAATCTAAAAAAAATCTAGGAATTTCAATTCATTTAAAACTTAATCCTCAATTTCGTTTTTCATGGTGGAAATTGGTAAATCGTCATTTACCTACCTTTATATATTTTGCAATTGGATTACAGCATCCCTCTTCCGAATTGTGAAATATTGTGTTGGGTCCTAGCCTTAATATCTCATTTGAGTGTTATATTAAGGATTCTTAACTAATCTAAACTTTGTCTTTCTTTTCATATGAGGACTTCTGGCCTTTCGAGATGCACCAAGACTTGATGGAAAGGTACCGTCAAAGTGCTCGACAGGAAAAGTATGAAATCATTTCCTCCATTATAACAACCAAAATAAAGGATGGAGAGTCCATCACGGCCCACTTGCAGAAGATGCAAAGATATGTGGACCACTTGCTGAAGTCGAATGTCAATTTTGATGAAGAGTTGGCTATCGACATTATCCTACACTCTTTACATTCTTGTTATGATCAGTTCAGAATGAATTATCATATGAAGAAGGAGGAAGTCACTCTAAGCAAGCTTCAAGGCCTTCTCAGAACTGCTGAAAGTAGTTTGAAAGGAAAATCTGTTGTACCTACTCCTACTGTTTCTACCCCTGTTTTGGCAATTGGACATGGGAAAGGGATGAAGAGGAAGGCTCCTTCTAAGAGCCACAAGGGAAAGTCCCATAAAGGATCCTCTTCAAGTGGGACCAAAGGTGGTTCTGCTACTCCCTCTTCCAATTCGAAAGAAGCAGAGTGCTTCTATTGTCATGATAAAGGGGAGTGGAAATGAAGCTGCCCCAAATACTTGCAGGACATCAAGGATGGGAAGATAAAACCCTCCTTCGCAGGTATTTACACTATTCTATCTAATAAGTCATCACATGCTAATTCTTGGGTCCTTGATACAGGATGTGGTTTTCACATTTGTTCTGATTTGAAGGGTCTAAAAAGAAGTAGGGATGTGGAGCACAGGAAGATGAACCTGATCATGGGGAATAGGAAAGCGTCGCCTGTCACCAAGATTGGAGTTTATTCTTTATTGCTTAATAATGGGTTAGAGTTAGATTTGAATAATTGTTGCTACTTGTCAGATATGGCGAGAAACATTATTTCTTTTCATGGTTTTTATAAACAAGGTTTTAGATTTTCATTCAATAATGAAATTGGTTCTATTAATGCTTTTTATAATGGTAAATTTTATTTTGAAGCATTGCCTTGTAATGGTATATATGAAACTGTGATGGTTGTAGACAACTTAGGAAATAATGTATTGCATATTGATTCATCCAATGGTTTGGACAAGGCATGCTTGTGGCATTGTTGTCTTGGACATGTTAACAAGAAGCGCATACCCCCAACTCCAAAAGGATGGAGTGTTGGAGTCATTTGACTTAAAGTTGGATGACACATGCGAATCTTGTTTACTTGGAAAGATGACCAAGTCACCTTTCACGTACTGGTTCTTGTGAAAGAGGTGAGGGTTTGTTGGATCTCATATACACCGATGTGTGTGGGCCCTTCAGATCCACTACAAGGGATGCTAACCGCTTCTATGTGACTTTTACCGATGATTATAGCAGATGTGGGTATATCTACTTAATCAAGCATAAGTCATAAACCTTTGAAAAGTTCAAGGAGTTTAACAAGAAGTGGAGAATCAGTTGGGCAGGAAGATAAAGATGCTCCGATCCGATCGAGGTGGTGAGTATCTTAGTATTGAGTTCCACGACTATCTTAAGGAATGTGGAATTGTTTCACAATTGACGCCACCTAGGACACCGCAGCTTAATGGTGTGGCTGAGAGGCGCAATCGAACCTTGTTGGATATGGTTCGTTCCATGATGAGTCGAGCTTCGTTACCTATCTCATTCTGGGGGTATGCCTTAGAGACTGCCACCCATATCCTTAATCTAGTCCCAACTAAGAAGGTTGCCAAAACACCTCACGAAATGTGGACATGGAAGGTTCCCTCGTTGGCATATATCAAGGTTTGGGGTTGCGAGGCTTTCGTAAGACAAGAGACTCACGACAAGCTCGAACCTCGCAGTGAGCGTTGTATTTTCATCGGTTACCCACATAAGTCCTTTGGATATCTCTTCTATAGACCGAGTGACAATGTTGTCTTCGTTGGGAGGATATGGGTTTTCCGCGAAAGAGACCTCATATGTCAAGAGGACAGTGGGAGGCAAATTGACCTTGGAGAGCTTCAAGAGTTAAATGATGAAGGAACCTCAAACACTGGCACTCAACCTGAGAAGGAAACTCCTGTTGAACCAGTTGACGAGTCCTTACCTCTAAAACGTTCCAGTAGAGTTAGAATGGCATCTGAGTTTTATGGTTTCCATATTACTACAGATGGTGATACGTTTATCAGTGATAGTACACTGGTAAATTTGGATGAGCCTAATAACTACAAGGAAGCCATGGTGGGCCCCGAGTATGCAAAATGGAAAGAGGCAATGGACAACGAGATTCAGTCCATGTATGACAATCAATTTTGGAACTTGGTTGACAATGTACCTAGTCGTAAGATAGTCGGGTGCAAATGGATCTTCAAGAAGAAGACCGACATGGATGGGAAAGTACACACATATAAGGCGCGATTGGTTGAGAAGGGCTTTACTCAAACTACTGGAGTTGACTATGACGAGACCTGCTCACCAGTATTAAAGATCAAATCTATAAGGGTTATGCTAGCCATAGTTGCGTTTCATGATTATGAAATATGGCAGATGGATGTCAAAACCACTTTCCTTAATGGAAAGTTGGATGAGGATGTTTACATGAGTCTGCCAGAGGGTTTTGTAGATGCGAAGTAACTTAATAGAGTGTGCAAGCTTTGAGAAATCCATTTATGGATTGAAACAAGCATCTCGCAGATGGAATCTTTGTTTCGATGAGAAAGTCAAAGAGTTTGGATTTTCGAGAAGCGAGGATGAGTCTTGTGTATATGTCAAAGCAAGTGGGAGTATAGTTAGCTTTCTAGTATTGTATGTGGATGACATACTTCTCATAGGAAACGACGTTCCAACCTTACAGGAGGTTAAGTATTGGCTTGGAAAGTGTTATGCTATAAAGGACCTTGGGGAAGCTGCTTACATTTTAGGGATAAGGATATTGAGAAATAGGAGTTAAAGAATAATAGCACTTAGTCAAAGTACCTACTTGGACAAGGTGTTGAAACGTTTCAGCATGGATAATTCTAATAAAGGAGATTTTCCTATCCAAAGGAATACCAAACTGAGTAAGACTCAGAGCCCAAGTACCGATGCCGAAATAGCAGAAATGAGTCGAATTCCATATGCTTCCGCAGTTGGATCGATCATGTATGCTACGACATGTACTCGCCATGATGTGTCCTTTTCTTTGAGCATGGTCAACAGATATCAAGGGAATCTTGGTAGAGCTCACTGGACTGCGGTAAAGAACATTTTTAAGTAGCTGCAGAGGACAAAGGACTGGGTCCTTACCCTCGGTGGGAGTGATGACTTGAGAGTAACAGGGTATATTGACGCCAGTTTTCAGACCGACAGAGATAATTTCCGCTCTCAGTCGGGCTGGGTGTTTACCCTAAATGGAGGAGCAGTAACATGGAAAAGTTCCAAACAGGAGACTGTAGCCGATTCAACGTGTAAATCAGAGTACATAGCAGCAAGCGAAGCGTCGAAGTAGGCGATATGGTTAAAGAACTTCATCGGAGACCTTGGAGTTGTACTAGCTGTAAAGGAGCCTATGGAGATTTTCTGTGACAATGAGGGTGCGGTTGCCTTAACCAAGGAACCGAGGGATCATGGCAGATCCAAGCACATCGACAGAAAATATCACTTCATAAGACATCGAGTAGAAGAAGGACTCCTCATAGTAAAGAGGGTATCATCAGAGGAGAAACCAGCAGATCCCCTTATGAAGGGACTGAGTAGGGTTAAGCACTTACAGCATGCTAGGAGTATTGGACTGAAGGACGATATTAGTTTTAGTGATTAGATAGTTGTTTAGAAACTTGTAATAGATAAAATGTAATTGACATTTGATGATTAAATAAAAAGAGTTTTATTTATGAGTAAAGTTACTATCTTGTGTCAATCGTTTACTATTGTTTCATTTTGCATGTTTTGACTTCCAGAATAATAAGATTATTCAAATCTTTCCACAGTCGATCATACTTTGGAAGTAGGTTATGAAGTTAGACTGTCATGAATAGGTTTGTAGATTGTCTAAAAGTGTTTAGACATAGAAAAAGTTTGTTGCAACATTCATGAGTGCTCATGAAATAAGATTTGAGTATTTCATTAAACCAACGCTCACATGAATCACTTCATGGAATTTATCACGAGTGATTGTGAGACGATAATATCATATGATCTTCAAACCAAGATATATGAGTTGTTGATTACGAGTTGGTTGTGCATTGATAGTACGAAAACACATCAGTAACTTGATGTTATAAAACGTGTTGTTGTGTATAATTTAACGAGTAATTAGTACAAGCATATAAGTCGAAGTTTATCTGTTCATTTTATCCTAAGAGGATTAAAAGCAATATCTTGGGCCCCTCGATGATTTTGTTGTGACTTATGTGGCGGGCCCGGTCAGGACTAAAGTCATGTGTTCAATTAAGTTATATGTCAAACAAATCAAAAATCGGGAAACAAACGGCTAGACAATAAGTATGACTATGTTCCATGTATTTGTCCACACGATATCTCGAAGAACAGAGGATTATATGATCCCTTATCTAAAGGACGCGTCAGAGTTCGACGCCGGCTTTTGAGAGCTACGATTGCTAATCGGATTTTGAAGTTGCATTGGCAGTTATAGTTAGTTATTAGACTTATCCAAATGGGAGACTGTTGGATTAGGTGTCTAAGCCCATAACTATAATTGGTATGTACTTGACCCGATAATAGCATGGTCCATTTGGGTTGCCTTCACCGGAGCAATTTGATAGGATGGATATTTGAGAAAGAGGTTATTTGTGATTTATTAATATATTATAAGTATAATATATTAATTGATAAATCATATTATTTAATTGCTATTAATGAATAATTAATTTGGAATTAATTTATTGATCAAAAGAGACTAATTGAATTAACGGGGACTGATTATGTAAATCAGTGATATATATAGTTTGGGCTAATGATCCATGATTGATTAGTGATGGACTAAGCTTATGTGAGAGTCCATGAAGTGTTAATCCAAATGAATTATTGGATCAAAAGCCTAAGTTAATGGATTAGGGTTGACAAGTGACCTTTGGAATTCTACACTATATATGTAACCCCTAAGCCCTAAAATCGGACACAAGAGTATTCTAAGAAGAAGCTAGCCGATTTTTTGTGCCTCCAAGCTCTCTCTCAACATCCTCCATTGTTCTTGGTGTTTGTGACATATTTGAGGCATCACATTTGAGGTGTTAAGCTCTTGTAAGGCCAAGTTCTACAAGCTACAACAAAGAGGTAATCATCTTACTTGTTTTGATGTTTCAATTATCAAGGTTGTATGGTAGTTAGGCTTCATGCTTTGGAAAAATGAAATTGCATGTATAACTAGAGAAAACTTAGATCCAATCTAAGGTTGTATGTGCACCATAAGAATGTTATAGTGCTTAAAACCCATCAATTTTGTGGTTGCTTTCTTGCATCGGATTTGAGTAAGTGTATCATGCTTGTGTTTGGATTATATCTTCAAGAAATGTCATATGCCAATTGCATACCGTGAATTGCTGAGTAGTTAGTAAAAGGTCGTTTCCCTTTTTCTGGATCGTGGTGTTCAGTGTTCTCTCAGTTCGTAGTAAAGACCAGTCAGGGATATTATGTGGAAGGCCTGTGGTTAGCTACATCAAGCTAGTCCACCCGTATCGATGGGATATAGTGGTTTCATCATCTGTTCTGGTATGATCGACAGTGGCCTATGGGAGAACTTCTGGGTTCCAGCACTACCGTCACTAGGAGAGGAGTGGTAGCAGAAGGATACGGGTGTTAGACGCATAGGTGTTTGGTCATTGGATGTTTCAAGAGAATTGTATTTTCGCATGGGTTGTGTTCGGTTAGAGTTCGGTGGTGCCGTGAGAATAGAAGTGGGAGCAAAGATTCGCCATCCAGGGTAAAGATTAAGGCCTCCATTCGCCAGCATGGGAGGTGGATTGAGGTATCAGAATGGATCAGATCTCAAGAATACTCTTCAAGATTTCAGAAGATGAGCGATCTTAGGGTTTGACTGGTAATCGATCGTTAGCACTGGTAAGCGCTGGTTGTCAACATGTCCTTTCGGGGACATCTGATAAAATTGGATTTCAGAAAGTAAGAAGGATTGGGAATCCTTCAATTCTCGCGTGCCGTGAAGACTTAGTATAATCTAAGTTGGGTAGAATCGAACCGGTATTCAGGAGCAGAAATGGGAATGAATCTAGGATGAGTTTCACATCCCCGTCAGGAAGGAAGGCGGTCGAGTGGCTGTCTAGGTTTAGGATTGTGAGTGTTGTGTGTTCGGAAAACGTTCCGACATCTGGTCCACACTTTCCCTTGGAATTAGATAGCAGGCCTCGGGAAACAGGTTAGGGGTACAGTTAGGACTCGAGTTCAGTTGAGTGTTAGGTCGAGTATGTTGGATTAGGTGTCTAAGCCCATAACTATAATTGGTATGTACTTGACCCGAGAGTAGCATGGTCCATTTGGGTTGCCTTCACCAGAGCAATTTAATAGGATGGACTTTTGAGAAGAGGTTATTTGTGATTTATTAATATATTATAAGTTCTAATATATTAATATGAAATCATATTATT
Source organism: Lactuca virosa (assembly GCF_052849685.1). Lineage (NCBI taxonomy): Eukaryota > Viridiplantae > Streptophyta > Magnoliopsida > Asterales > Asteraceae > Lactuca > Lactuca virosa. The sequence continues at coordinate 354,328,925 of NC_136430.1, forward strand.
TAATTAGTATTGATCAAGAATTAATTTAGTGATCAAAAGAGACTAATTAAATATACGGGGACTGATTAAGTAAATCAATGATTCTTATAGTGTGGGACAATGATCCATGGTTATTTAGGATGGGCTAAACCAATATGATAGTCCATGGAGGTTTAACCCATGGAGCCTAAGTAATATGAAGGGTCATGTGAATTAGGGTTTGCATGGATGTAACCCTAGACTTTGCTACACTATAAAAGGAACCCATAGTCACCAAAATCGGCCCCCATGCATTCTAGAAAGAGTGATAAACGATTTGCGTGCTAAGTAGCCTCTCTCTCAAGTCCTCCTTTGTTCATGGTGTTTGTGAACCATTTGAGGCATCACATTTGAGTTGCTAAGTTCTTAAAGGCCAAAAATACAAGATATAACAAGAGGTAATTCTATAACTCATATTTATGTTGTTTATATCAATTGTATGTTATTTGTAGGCTTCATGCTTTGGAAACAATATTACATGTATTATTACAGAAAACATAGATCCAAAGCATCTAGGGTTGTATGTGCACCATAGGATGTTGTAGTATACTAAAACCCAACAATGGTATCAGAGCCATGGGTTGTTTTCTATTATATTTGATGCATGACTTATTTTCAAAGCTGAAAAACTGTTCTAACAGCACTTACTCGACGAGTACATGATTGGACTCGACGAGTAGGTTGTTTTTTCCTTTGAACTCGACGAGTCCATAGTTGGGCTCGACGAGTTGGATGATCAGACAGCAGTTTTTCGGGTTTTTTTGGCCTGTTTTGGATTAGGATCATTACCACAAACTATGTTGGTTCATAAAATTTGATTTAACTGATATGGTAGTGTTTATCCCCATCCAATAACATGATGATTGTCAAATTTTAATATAATTACTTGATTTTGTGAAAAACTAATTATTTGTAAAATTTGGATCATTTTGATATATGAGTTGAATTAGGTCAAATTAGTTAAAGATAAAATTATTTGATTATTTTTATTAGTTTAAAAGTTTGATCTAAAGAGTTCATGAAACCTCCATAAGTTATGGATATGAAAAGTTTCACTCATAAAACAAATTAACTCCATAAGTTATGGATGTGAAAAGTCTTATTCATAAAAACAAATTAACTCCTTAAGTTATGAATTACAAGAGTCTTGGAAGGTTACAAAATTTGATCTAAATGACTTTGAAGAGTTTCATAACTTGCCCTCAAGTTATGGAACTTGGAAAGTCTCTTTTATGGAATTCTTAAAGTTTTGAAGAGTTACAAAACTTGCCCTCACGTTTTGGAATTTAAAATTTGATTAAAATGGTTTTAATTGTCAAATATTAAATATGAAACCTTTTGACTTCATAACTTAAGTTTAGAATTAAAAGTTTTAATTATGGCTTTGTTAATAATTAATTAAAAGAGTATTAATAAGTCTAGAATTATATGATTTGAGTTTAATTAAATTAAAAGTCTAGTTTAATTAATAGATTAAACCACCTACTATTTTAAATGTTTAAAATACACCCTTATACTACATAATATTAAAAGTTTAATGTATTATATATGTATAATTAAAAAGTCAGTCTTACCGTTAGTAGGCCTCATTCACGAAACCGGTCTATAAGGGAGGTATAAGGTTACTGCCTATAAAATGGTGGTTTAATGGGTGTCCACTCTCACCCACCGCTTCCTTGACTGGTGGAGGGTCGTTAGCCGAACGGGTAGGATAGGACACAAACTTCCATTAAAAGTATAATGAAAAAGACTAAGTAACTAAACAATTATAAATTCCTAATCTTAGTTACTTAGGAAAAATGTGAATTTGGTGCTAACCCATGAAATTGCACTTTGCACCTTGTTAAGTCGTTAGTGGAGCGTGTGTGGTTAACCGAAACACTAATTTGCGACTGAAAATGTGTGTGATGAGATTATTACGCTATTAGATCGATAGATTCAAAACAGATAAACAAGAATGAAGCAATCAAAGAACACAAGGATTGATCAAAAGATATCGAATGATTAATATCTCACACCTCAGAAGAGCTCGATGAAGAACTTCGACTGTAGAGGTGTGTTTAGGGTTACAATGCAAAAGCTATTTGTTGAATCATGAAAGTGACCCTCTTGAATTTCAGCTACCGCAACAGCTACCACATCCAAATCAGCTACCGCAACCAATCCAGCACCCGCAGTCATTTCTTCATCAAGCAACCGCAATCAGAGCTTTTTGCTACCGCAGTCACTTAGCTAGATTACTTTACTTGTCTTATTGTAATTTACTCTATTATCCAGTATGCCTTGCATGGCTACTATAGAGATGTAATCTAGTGTTCTTCATGAGTCTCTATAAATAAGAGCTCATTCTCTTGTATTCTATACGGATAACTTACGATCTATTCTGAATACATTTCTCCAAAGTTATCTTCTCTATTTCTCTATCTTTCTACTCTTCTCTTCTTACTCAATTGTTACTGGAACACAACTGATTATAACCTCTCCCCGGAGCAAGTCTTTAAGACTTAATCACTAAGTTTGATCTTCCTTATTAACTCGGTTTAAATGCATTCCTTGTTATGAATCAACTTACGTGTATACTTGATATAACAACTATTGTCATTTCTATTTCTTTATATTTCCGCAACTAACTCTCTAACTAGTTAACTCTAACTTATTAATATTATTGTTGAGCTTTTAGATCCTTTGAGATTAACTATTCCGCAATCTACTTGTTCTAACATTTTGTTCAAGTGTGTCTCCAAGTTTTTCTCTCAACAATTGGTATTAGAGCCATAGTGGTTGCTTTTTGAAAACAGAACTCTGATTTTTCAAAGGGCCTTCTATACCACTAAAGCTCATTTCTTTAAACAAAAAAAAACAATTTCAAATGGCACAATCGTTATCTCTGAATGTTTCCAACAGTGTTGGTGGTTCTAACCGAGCCCCAATACTGGTAGCAAATGAATATCATCACTGGTCACAAAGAATGGAGAGATACTTGAGAAGACTTGGTAGAGATGTATGGCGATCCGTAGAAGAAGGACCACATGTTCCAGTCCTTACACCAGTCAAAACTGACGGTGCTACAACCAGGCTAGGAGGAGGTCAACCAGCCATGAACCGTCCCACCAAGGATGATCTCGATAAAATGGAAAATGATGCTGTTGCTTTCTATGAAATCTCCTGCGGAGTTGCTCCTGACAACTTCGATATTATCATAAATTGCAAATCAGAAAAAGAGATATGGGATGTTCTCAAGAACCTGTACGAAGGCTCAGAACAAGCACAAGACAAGAAGCTTACTACCGCACTCAACGAGTTCAACAACTTCAAAGCTCATACTGGCGAAAGTTTGGAAGACTCCTTCAAAAGGTTCAACCTGATAGTCACCAAGTTATCCAATGCGGGCACCATCCGCAGTAACCATGAAACTAATCTTCAGTTTCTTAATGGTTTGGGAAGACATTGGACTACGACTAAGATGATCGTCCAAGGCGATAGAAAGATTCACTCTTTGTCACTCTACAAGCTCTTTGGAGAGCTGCAAGCTCAAGAATCCACCGTACTCAAAGACTATGCTGACTTCGGAGGACCACTTGCTCTCATAGCACAAGATCCACCGCAGTCACCTTACTCTTCCTCGTATGACACTCCACCGCAGTCATACGAAGCTGATTCAGAGTATGATGATGAAGAAGAATTTCAGAAGGCTATTGCTCTGGTTAGCCAACAGTTCAACCGTCTACCATCTCCTTCTTTCCGCAAGAATCAACAGTTCAACAAACCTCCATTCAATCGTAACTTCGGTTCTCAGAATAACCACTCTCGGTATCCCAAAAGTTCTCATCCATCACCGCAATCTCAGAATAATCAGCCAAAGGAGATACCGCAGTCTCCTCAAACCACTGACCTCGGTACTCCTTCAGAAGACAAGACTGATGTTGTAATTTGTCACAAATGCAACAAAGAGAATCACTTTGCAAGAGATTGTAAGGCCAATGTGGTAAAAGACAGAGCATTCTACCTTAGAATGGCTCAAGAGTTGGAAGACAAGGAAAAGGCAAGGGCATATGTGGCCCATGTCAAAAGAGACCATCAAGTTTGGTCATCCGAAGATGAAGATGAGGCCATCAGCAGTGTCAAAGGAAAGGGGAAAATTTGCATGCTGGCCACTACGGATGATGATGGGCCTACAATGCTGAACAAGAACTACTGCTACATGGCAAAGGATGGAACTCTAAGCATCGTCGAACAGGTAAAACTCATGATCCAAACTCTAAATTATAGCATGCATGACTGTCAGCCCTACATTGATGATCTTAATGACACTTGTGCTGCCGTCCTTACAGACTATAATAAAGCCTTAGATGAGAAGAACATTGCGTCCCAATAGATGTTCCACGTGAGAGGACGACTGGATAACAAAAGACTTAAGATGGCTATGTTAGAGAAGGATCTAGAGTTAGAAAAAGATGCAAGAATGTTAAGTGAAACCCAATTAGAGATAGCTTTGAACCAGGGAGATTTAGCTCAGAGAGAAATTGTACGCTTAAATCTCTTAATTGAAAAATTGCTTAATGAAAGTGAAGCTATTGAAAATTTGGTAAACAATGGAACCGTGGACAATACATACAATTGGGGTTGGTCGAATGGATACCCTACCGCAATGGATTCCTCACCCCGGTTCAACAAAGACAGATTGTATGTCCCTCCAGACCGAGAATTTCATTTCCCAGTCAATGACAAGACCTTTCCCGAAGATATTAAAACTCACTTCGGTAGACTGCATAATCTAAGCAATAATTGTGTCATTGAGGAAATTGTGCCTGAGGTTTCAGATCACACATGTGATCAAATTCCTATCTGTTGCACCGTTTATCCAAATTCTCAAACTTCATCCGTAGTTGATGAAGAAATTGTCGTTGAAGGACCCAAAGTTTCGAAAGACTTCCCATCTCTGTCCTCAGACCGTAGTGTCTCACACTGTAGTCAAATGTCTCACAAATGTTCCACCGAAGTCCCAACTAAGACTTACTCTGCGGTAGTCAAGTCATCCCTACCGCAGTCCTCGAACAAAAGCTCTACCACTCTTCAAATAATTCATCATGAATTACCCTTAGAAAATTTTGAAGTAGGTCAATGCTCTCAAATCCCTGAATCCTCAAGTTCTGATGAATCAAGCCCACGTTTTCAAAATCATTCTAAGAATTCCAGGAAACCGCAGTTGAACAACAATGACTGCGGTTCACCAAAATCCTTGGCCAAAAAGGCCTTCAAAGAGGAAATTAGATCTCAAGGCACAAACAGACAAACCTTTTCAAAAAACAAGAAGCATGTCAGATCTCCAAAGTCCAAGAGTCCAGAAAAATATGTTTTCTCACACTACTTCTCAAAAAACTCTTCCATCAAGAAAACAAACAAAAAGGAAAGTCCAGTTTCAAAATTCATTCCTACTCCTTCCGACACAACCCAAAAGGGTGTTCAGTCTTTTCGAAACTATGTTTTTCAGGTCTATTCCTCAAATGATCCTAAATGGAAAGGTATTTTACCCACTCCAACACTTTTAAAGTCACGTCAAAATTTCAACAAATGGAAGGGTATCTTACCAAATCCACCAAAAAGAACTCAAAGATTTGCACGTGCTAAACCTTTTCAAAAACAAACTTTTTCAAAACCCAACAACACTCATGTCAGGAATTACCCATCTCGGACCGGTAACAAGTCCAATTCATCCTATAAACCGCTGACCAAGCATAGTGTCAGATCAAATGATAAAGTCTCTTTTTGTAAATGTCAGTGTAGTTGTCAAAAGAGTTTATCTCATGTCAAATCGAGTCAGAGTCAGAAACCTCGTACTTTTTCAAAGACTCACAACACGCCAAATCTGAACAAACACCTAGGACTAGGATTAAAAGTTGACAAGAGACCCGTCCCTGCAACCTCGATCCATGCATCTTTCAGAAATTCACCCATTGCCCCAGGCTCCAAACTAGTTTCGATGCCTAAACTAACCGTGTAATTCTCAGGCTTTGTGCAAGGAGGAACAAGAGGAAGAATGGTTAATTGACAGTGCCTACTCCTTGCACATGACCGGAAGGTTAGAGTACCTTCGGGATTTCAGGCCTATATGCAATGGTGGAAATGTCACATTCGACAACAATGCGAATGGTGTCATCCGAGGTTACGGTGTTCTCACTACGGGGAACTTTTCCATTCAGAAGGTTGCTTATGTAGAAAGCCTTAAACACAATCTCATTAGTGTTGGCCAACTATGTAAAGCAGGACATCGTGTTGAATTTGATGATCAGTTTTGCTACGTGATGACAAGTGATAGGAATACATGCCTGATCAAATCCCGATCCGAAGGTACCATGTACCCTTTGGATATCTCTCTAATCATTGGTAGACCGCAGTTGTGTTTCCAGTCCAAAGCTGTATATGAAGTCAGCTGGCTATGGCACCGCAAGCTAGCTCATCTCAACTTCCGGTACATCAACAACTTAGTCACTGGAGAACTAGTCCGTGGTCTTCCTATTCTCAAATTCAGCAACGATACTCTCTATCCGGCTTGTGAATGTGGTAAACAGTCCAAAGCAAGTCACCCTCTGATAATGGACTCTTCTATTTCTAAACCACTGGAGCTATTGCACATTGATCTCTGCGGTCCGTCAACCGTAGCCAGTCTCCACCACAAGAAGTACATACTGGTTATTGTTGATGACTATACACGCTTCACATGGGTCTTCTTCTTCATACTCAAATCAGAGACACCGCAGATCTTCATCAACTTCATCAAAGAAATAGAACTTCAGATCAAGCTTCCAGTTAGACGCATCCGCAGTGATAATGGAACCGAGTTCACTAATCACCTTCTCAACAGTTTCTTGGTGTCCAAGGGGATCTCTCACAACTTCTCAGCCCCTTACACACCGCAACAAAATGGTGTAGTAGAAAGAAGGAACCGCACACTAGTAGAGGCAGCCAGATCCATGCTTAACTTCGCCCACCTTCCTATCTACTTCTGGGCTGAAGCTGTAGCAACCGCATGCTTTGTCCAAAACCAAAGCATTGTGTGCAAACGCCTCAATAAAACACCATATGAGGGCCTTAACAACCGCAAGCCCAATGTTCGTTTCTTTCATATCTTTGGGTGTAGATGTTTCGTGATCAACAACAGAGATCAGCTCAACAAGTTTGCACCGAAGTCTGATGAAGGCATATTCCTTGGTTATTCCACTAACAAGGTTGCTTATCGAGTGCTCATCAGGCGTACAAGGCTGATCATTGAAAGCTTCGATGTGAAATTTGATGATTCTCACATCCGCGACGCACCTCCATCCACTGAAACCACCGCAATCATGGAAAGTGATATTCCTGTTTCTTCAGGTCCTTTAAACCTCGTTGAAGTCAATTATGAAGATCTTTTCGACCCTGTTGAAACAGCGAAACTATCCGAAGTTCTTGTGTCACCCGCAGCTCAACAACAACACGCTGATGTTTCTGGACCATTGCTATCTGAAGAAGCATCTCTCAATACTTTCACCTCTCCGGTTGAGGGGAAAGCTCTACTCCGGATCTAGTCGCAACCATCGAGGTTCCAGTACTTGATGTTGTTCAAATTCCTGCCCGCAGAGAAGCATTACCATCAAATGTATCTTCGGATTCGGATGATGAACCCATAGAAAACATTGACACCAGAACCGATCCAAGGATTATCACTCTCCTATCCGCAATCCAGGGGGAACCTCTCCCAACCGTTCAAGAAAACTCCAATCTCGTTCCAATAAACCAAGATGACTCAGCAGGATGTTCCCAAATCCAGGGGGAACTGCACTCTCCAACCGCAGACTCTTATGATATTCAAGATATCCCCTCTACCGCAGCTGCTGATCATCTGCAACCCCGTCTACATGTATGGACGAAGGACCACCCACCAGGTCAAATCATCGGCAACCCATCCGCAGGCATTCAGACTCGATCTTCCCAGGACCTATCTGACCACTGCCACTATGCAACATTTATGTCCTCGATAGAGCCTAGAACGATCAAAGAAGTATTGCTTGAACCTGACTGGATAGCTGCAATGCAAGAAGAGCTAGAAGAATTTCAAAGAAATAAAGTTTGGCAGCTTGTTCCGAAGCCACGTAGTCACTCCATTGTTGGCACTAGATGGGTGTTCAAAAACAAGCTAGATGAATCTGGTGCGGTAGTTAGAAACAAGGCAAGGCTAGTTGCAAAGGGCTACAGTCAACTTGAAGGCATTGACTACGATGAAACGTATGCTCCGGTAGCACGCATGGAAGCTATTCGGATCTTCCTAGCATACGCAGCCCACAAGAACGTCAAGGTACACCAAATGGACGTTAAGAGTGCCTTTCTCAATAGGGAACTAAAAGAAGAGGTTTATCTTCAGCAACCTCCAGGTTTTGAAAATGTTGAATATCTAGACCACTGCTACAAACTTGAAAAGGCAGTCTATGGTCTGAAGCAAGCCCCAAGAGCTTGGTATGAGACTCTTTCTGAATTCCTCGTCTCATCCGGGTACAAGAGAGGAGTGATTGACCCCACATTATTTAGAAAGGCAAATGGTGACCACCTTATGCTTGTACAAATATATGTGGATGATATCATCTTCGGTTCGACTGATCAAGGCATGGTGGAAGAATTTGCTAAGCTCATGACCAACAAATTCAAAATAAGCATGAATAGATAGATTAACTTCTTTCTAGGACTTCAAGTGAAACAAATTCTGCAAGGGATATTCATTCATCAAGAGAAATACACCACTGAACTGCTAAAGAAATACTCCATGGACAACTGTTCTTCTGCTAAGGTCCCCATGGCCTTTGGTTATAAGATCTCTGCTGATCCCTCAGGCGAGTCTGTGGATCACAAGACTTATAGAGGTATCATCGGCTCCTTGATGTACCTCACTGCAAGCAGGCCAGACATTGTCTTTGCAACTGGTGTATGTGCAAGATATCAGGTTGATCCAAAAGTGTCACACATGACCGCAGCCGAACAGATACTACGGTACCTGAAAGGAAGCAAATCTCTTGGTCTATGGTACCCCGCAGGCAATGACTTCAGCCTGCAAGCTTTCACAGATGCGGATCATGCCGGATGCAAATTAGACCGCAAAAGTACCTCAGGAGGATGCCAATTCTTGGGTGGAAGACTTGTCAGCTGGTCCTCAAGAAAACAAAGCTGTGTCTCTCTATCAACTGCAGAAGCTGAGTATGTGGCCGCAGCCAGCTGTTGCTCTCAAGTCCTTTGGATGAAAACTCAACTAATGGACTACGGGTATAGAATGCTGCAGATACCGATCTACTGTGACTCTGAAAGTGCTATTGCTATTTCTCACAATCCAATTCAGCAATCCAAGACTAATCACATTGAACTACGGTATCATTTCATCAAAGACCACATCTTGAAAGGTAACATTGAACTCATCTTTGTCCCCTCTCATGAAGAGATTGTTGATGTGTTCACAAAAGCGCTCGACTCCACAAAGCTTAACACTTTCCTGCAAATGTTGGGAATGATGAATCTTGACCCGCAATTCTTCTTGAATTGATAGCTACCGCAGACCATCCTTGGTCTCCATTGCGGTTCTAACTGAGAGTTACCTATGTTAGATGGTTTTGGTACCGCAGTCTTCGGTACTGCAACCATAAATCATACTTATCTCTCATGGGTCTTTATTGTCTGTTATTACTAATCTTTGTACAAGTGTTTTCCTCAGCTTCTCACTGCAGTCCTTCCTTTGTCCATCCGCGATGACGCGATGACATTCCATCTGCGATGACGCGATGACGTTGAATCTGCGATGATGTTCCATCCGCGATGACGCGATGACGTTCCATCCGCGATGACGTTCCTATCCGCAATGAAGTTTTCCATCCGCGATCATCGTGATAATTTCTCAACTGTTTCATCAACCCTTGAATCTGTGTGCTATTTAATGATCCTTCATTAAGTAGAACATTAAAGACAAAAAACATTCTCTTTAGAAACTGTCCCATTCTCTTTCTGAATAAACCTGTGTCAGACCTATTTTAGGGATAATGACAAAAATAACGTGTTTCCATAAACTCATCCTTAATCTGACCTTTCCTCTCCCCATCACGTCCAATCCGTTCCAACTTCCTTTCCCTTCACCCCACATCCATCTGACACATTGATAGATGTCTGACTTTTCATTAAATGCAGCCCTCTTTTAGTAAATCTCCCAAATCTTTTTAAACCGTTTCAATATTTGTGGCTGAGATTTAATCCCAAATTTAAAGATTCCCCCCAAATACCAAACGACGTTTTACCCTATCCTTACTATTTACCTAGGGTTAAAAACTTTTCACCCCCCTTTATAAACCCATCTTCTTCCCCAATATCACTTTACGCTTTCTGAATATCGATCATTCCCTCTCAAAAACCTTCAAGAACTCTGTTTTCTACTTCTTCTCTCAAATCCTTCAAGCTCCTACAATGGTGAAATCAGGTGCATCAAAGAAGCAAGCCAAGGCGTCAGGCTCAGCGAATCCCACCGGTTCCGACTCTCCAACAATCGCGTCAAGCAATTTCAGGGCAGTGTTTGAAGATCATTCTTCATACAATGCCCCAACCAAGCTTATGATTAAATTTCTGAAGAACCATCCACTTTTTGGTCCTTTCGACGCATTTATAGACGTTGTTCCAGTTTCTACTCTCTTCAAGTGTGCATTCTCAGCTTATCGCCCAAACGAAAACCCTCAAGAAGTTCACCTCAACCTCATTGACGATTCTTTGGTTATCTTGTCCAAAGAAAAGTTTCTCACCGCCATAAACCTTCTGGTTCATCCATCAATCAAGATCTTTTCCCCTTCCATGGCGGACGTTACCTCTGCCATTTACCAAATGGGGTATCAGAAACCAATTCGAGGGATTGGTGAATTCAAGAAAAATCAGCTTCCTGCGGTATGGCAGTTTGTGTGTCATTTTGTCATCCGCTGCCTATCCGGCAGAACCGGAGGCATTGACAACATGGGACTTAAGCTACTAGAGTTGGTGTGGAGCATATTCACCGAACACGACGTAAACTACGGGCAGATCCTATGGGACGACTTCCTTCAATACATTCCCAAAGAGCACCCAAGGGAGAACCCAACCGAGCTCACATTTGCACGGTTCTGGTCACTCTGCATCTCAGACTTACATGCGGATGTTGGAATCGACATGGGCAGTGACATCAACTTCTTTGTCACTAAGGATCTCAAAAGGTACAATCCTTCTTCTGATCAAACTGTTTTTGGACCTATCCGCAGACTACCTACCCATATTCTCTCCACACTTGGTCTTGAGACTGCTGATGTCTCAGATCACATAGAGGCTACGGAGGGTATTGCCCCATACCCTTCTACCCCGCCTCTTCCATCCGCAGCCATTAACCCTGAAGGTACCGCAGTCCCTTCTATCACTACACTTTCCAATCTTTCTCACAGAAGAAAGCAATTGGCAACGAAGAAGAAACAGAGAACACCCAAGAAAGATGCTCCCAAACGAACCGCACCCACCAGGAAACGTAAAACCAAACCTACCCCAACCATATCTAGCAGTGATTCTGATGAGGATAGACAACCAATTTCTATCCTTAAGAAACGTAAAACCGATACCTCTGGCCAAATGCGTGACCGGACCGATACTGAAGCCTCTCAAAAGGCTCCAATAGTCCTTGGGGTGGCCACAGACCCATTCAACACCACCATCGAATTCCACTCGAGCTCAGAAAATGAGTTCGTTTCATCACATCGTGGAGACTCCCCCCCAATTCACTCCCAAGAGGATGACACTGGTGCACGCCCTAAGGTCTCCAGGGCTTCCCGGCTGCATTTCTTTTCACTCGAGGAGTTGCGCTCCATCCTTTCGAACGTCACCCAAACACTTCAAACACCTTCCCAACCGCAGGGCACTTCTTCCGCCCATGCCAGAACTGAGCCGAGGCCACACTTGACCACGGGTCAAGGAGACCAAGGAAGCTCAGGAAATCCTACTCTGCTTACATCTTTTACAGGTGGTTTAGGCACGGTGAGCACAAACGTGCAAGGATCCGTGGACCCGAAGGACACTTCGGTGCGCATTGAAGGATTTGACGGCGATGAATCTAATGACTCATGGTTACAATACAATCCTGTAACCGAGTCTGAAATCAAGAAGTATGCTGCTTTCAAAAGGGCATTCCAAGCCCGCAAGGAACAACAGATCAAGCAGCAACAGCTAAAGGAGCAAGAAATCCTGTCCGTGGCCAAGTATTGGGCAAATGCTATCAGCAATGCCAATACCGTAGCCACCATTCTTAAAGTCCAAAACTGGATGGACGAGATGGCTGAAACAGTTCTTCGAGCTCAAGCAACAGGTGCAGCTGCAGGTACCTCCAGAGTAACTCCAACTCCAAATCCACTCCCCACTCCATCAGTCCATGAATCACAAGACGAAGGAACCGCAATTAAGGTCAGTTCAGCTCCCACCTTCGGTCTTGATGATGAAGACATCCAAGAGGTAAACAAACCCAGCCCTTCTGATGATGACCTCATGATGTTCGATGAGGAAGAGGAATCCAGCGGTTCTCAAAATTCAACTTCCAAGCCAAAAGAAAAGAAGAAAAAGAAGAAGAATGTTGTCACCAGGAAGGAGTTCATGAGCCTACAAGCCAAAGTTGATCAGATCCTAGCAGCGGTCAAGCCAACACAACCGCAACCAGAAGATACTCCGGGACCGCAGTCCCTGATCGAACGTATTGAACGTCTGGAAACAAGGGACCGCATGGCTGCAGAGAGAATCTCTCTCAAAGTAGAGATGGGGATCCGGTCACTTGACAACAACCTCAAGGCGGACCACAAGGAATTTATGGCTGCAGCGGAACGCCTCATCACTGAGGTGACCGCAATCAAAACGGATCTCCAAGCGGCCATCGCGGATCAAGCCACTCAGTCTAAGAAATTGATAGATGAGACTCATACTGCTTATGAGTCCACTATCTCTGTTCTTCGAGCCACAATTAACAGACTGCAGAAATCCCTTTCCTCCAACTTCCATGGTCCAGAGATCCTCCAACTCACAAAGGAAATCCACAAGCTGCTCTTCAACTCCTCCACACCCAACAATCAGCAATTGGCAGAAGCCCTCAAAGCTCAATTCCAAGAAGTATGTGCCAAGGTTGATGGACTTAAACAATGGCTTGAGGAAGCTCCTCCGTTGCATCCCTCAAGAGGGGGAAGTGAAGAAGAAGAAGTCCATCACTCGGATCCATCCATCTCTCAACATCAAAGTCCCCCTATCATCACTGAAAAAATTCCCACACCGCAGCCTTCACCGCAACCATCCTATCACACTCCACCACATGACTCTCCACCGCAAGAAAAGGATACTCCCAAAAAGCCAGAAACTCCTCCTCACTTCAAAAATCTTGCGGAGAATATGTCATCCCCAAGCTCATCAGACTCCCCTGCCACTGCTCAAAGGAAACATGACTGGAAGGCGGCCAAGCTTGCTGAACTTATTTGGAATGAATGCGGTTTTGACACGGTTATGGACGAATCATTGATAAATTCTTGGGTCAATCCGCACCGCATATTGCTGGATGAAGACTACAGACCGCACCTCACTTATGCTGAACCCCCTGCTGATGGATACTGGGATGTACCAATATCTCCAAATGCCAAATACTTCGCAGTGTTTGAGCCATTCGATAGCAGCCTTCCTGACCACAAACGACTGCCAATGGAATTTGAAAGACTTAATCGCTTTTATGCTAAGCATGCCTCTTCCGTTTAGAAAATATGGTCTAACGACAGACCATCCGCAGTCAAGAACTTCAAGATCCGGAAGTTCATGAAGGCTGACTACATCCAGTATACCCTCACCAGAAGGGAGCACGACTACATCCGCACCCAGGCAGACTTTCCTTGTATGAATCCGGAAGAAATATTCCTTATTGCCAAGGTGTTCCAAAACAAGTCAGAAAAGCACCCTAAAATGTGGATAGCGCTTGAAAAAGCCAACTCTTTTCTGAAGGATACGGTCTCTGACTTTGCCAAGATAGATGCAGATATCTACCCCACCATCCTCAAGAAGTTTGACCTCCCACCTCTTGAACCTGTGCCAATGCCTACCGAAGGCTTTGAAGAAAGATCTCTAGGCGCAACAAACTTTCCTGAACTTGGAGTCATATTCAAAAGGAAGTCTGACAATGTCAAATACTTCATTCCTATGACTGCCATGCATCGCCTCACCAGGAAACAACTTGACATCTGCCGGACCGCAGTTGAAAGATCGAAGCATACTACTGCAGAAGTCAAGTTCGAGATCACAAGAAGGATCACATGGCTGGAAAACATCAGGAAATTTTGGTGGATCCTGATCAAGTTCCTCAAACTTGACAGCTGAATCAGAAGTCAAAAAGGTCACTTAGGGGGAAATTGTTGAATCATGAAAGTGACCCTCTTGAACTTCAGCTACCGCAACAGCTACCGCATCCAAATCAGCTACCGCAACCAATCCAGCACCCGCAGTCATTTCTTCATCAAGCAACCGCAATCAGAGCTTTTTGCTACCGCAGTCACTTAGCTAGATTACTTTACTTGTCTTATTGTAATTTACTCTATTATCCAGTATGCCTTGCATGGCTACTATAGAGATGTAATCTAGTGTTCTTCATGAGTCTCTATAAATAAGAGCTCCTTCTCTTGTATTCTATACAGATAACTTATGATTTATTCTGAATACATTTCTCCAAAGTTATCTTCTCTATTTCTCTATCTTTCTACTCTTCTCTTCTTACTCAATTGTTACTGGAACACAACTGATTATAACCTCTCCCCAGAGCAAGTCTTTAAGACTTAATCACTAAGTTTGATCTTCCTTATTAACTCGGTTTGAATGCATTCCTTGTTATGAATCAACTTACGTGTATACTTGATATAACAACTGTTGTCATTTCTATTTCTTTACATTTCCGCAACTAACTCTCTAACTAGTTAACTCTAACTTATTAATATTATTGTTGAGCTTTTAGATCCTTTGAGATTAACTATTCTGCAATCTACTTGTTCTAACGTTTTGTTCAAGTGTGTCTCCAAGTTTTTCTCTCAACACTATTAATGAGAACGTTAACCTGAAAGATATACATGCATGCATAATATATAAGCAAACCCTAATGATAATCCATGGTTGGACAGGCCCAAACCAGGTAAACAAAATGGACTAGTAAACGAGCCCAAAGACGCAACACTTAAACCCAACAATCTCCCCCTTTGCGTCAATAGAGGCGAGAGATCAATTCGGTTAAGCAAGTGTAGACTTCTTCACTGTCTTGAATACATTCGGTATAATGGCCAAAAGAGTGTGACGAAATGCTATATACCACCGAAGCACATCAAAGAAGTTTTTCTTATCCGAATCACTATTCTGTTTACACCTGTGAGTTATATCAAGTACGTGCTCCAAACAAGTTGTGGAGAACAGGTGTTTGTCAACAAGAGGAAAAAGAAAATTTTCACCTTCGCTTCTAGTGAACATAACAGTGTGATGAACCGGATCTATCTTGCCCATTTTCATCTTATTTAGATCACTTGCCTTCCCGATATTCTTCACAATCGGCTTCTTTCTCATAACATTTGCAACCTCCTGATCCATCTTAGCAACTTCATGGATGTAGGAAGCCAACATTCTTTTAATGTGATCGAGGATTGGCTCATACTGTTGTTGATTGGTAAGCAGAACGTTGAATAGCAAAATCCAATCGTGTGGGTTCAGGTTTGGAAGATCAGCTAATGAAATCATATGAACCGAGTTATCAGAACCTCGGGTCACCCTGAACTTAACGTTGATAAATTTTCCAGCAACAGTTGGTTTCAATACCTTGACAAAGGTTATTTTCTGAGCACTCCAAGTCAAGTATTGGGGTTGAGCAAATTCAAGATAATAATCTATTATATCTTGATGAACTTGTGGGTGAGGAGAAGGGACTTCAATCGTTGAATCAAAACAGTGGAACACGGATGCCCTACAGGTGATGGGCATGTCAAATTGAGAATCCCTCATGTTTTCACGATCAAACGAGGCAACAGGTTCCAGCCAGTGAGTGCTGGGAGACTCAATGGCTTCTTTGACTAATCTTTCCCGGGGCCAAGTGGGAAAGAGAGCCTGCTTGCAAATCAGTGTGTCTTGAGTTTCTTTCTGCTTTCACTCTTTCTCTTCTTCCTCTCTGGCTATTCTCAGATTTTCATTGATCTCTTTATCCCTTTTCTTCCTCTTTAAAGCCTCAGCAATCGTTTCTTCTTCTTCATCATCACTATCTTCCACAACACCCTTCGATTTTTCCTGTCCACCAGAACCCGAAGCTACATTAACCTTCGGTTCGGTTTCGATAATGACTTTGGGTGGTGCAGTACGATCAAATGTTTGTTATGGAGGAGCGAATGTTACTTAACATGAAGCGAACGAATGTTACTTAACATGAAGCGAATGTTACTTAACTGCACGATCAAATGTTTGTTAAGAAACATTGAAAGGCATCTTTTCAAGTATAGGCTTTAGTGGGTGGTTTAGCTTCAACCGAACTTCGATACTTAAAATAAGACCGAAAGAAGGATGAAGTACTTGTGAGACCGATGTGGTCTGTTGAACAAGGAGGTTGGAGAATTTATTTTGTGACTGGATAATAATAAGAAATCTCAAAAAGAAATCTGAAACTGGATCTTATGGGAAGAAACGTCTTGGTGATAGACAATATCATAAAGATCACGCAAAAATTAATAAGGAGATTTCTTGAGGTACAAGTTATAGCTTGAAAATTTTAGCGTTCACCGTCATTTCATTCAAGGTGTTGGATTTTGGGTCTCACTCAGCACGTGGTGAACGTATCTAAGATCATCAACACAGAGTTTGTGTAACCATAAACCTCAGTGGTAATTGCTGAGAGTCTCAAGGGTTACGATTGTGGAGCGAAACGTGATGGAGAAAAATGAGGTGGTTAAAGAGCCGAAAGTACCTCCACGAATTAAGAGTGACAAAGCAGAAAACTCTTAACTCACTGTGAGAAGAGTAAGGTAGCTCGTGACTGGAGTGAAGTTAGCAACCTAATTGGGAAGAAACGATAGGTGTCGATCGAATCATTAAGGCTTCACTTAGAGTCTAGGAGGCTTTGGTCTACATGCAGCAGCATACTTCTAAGGACACTTAACTAGTACAAAGATAAGAATATTATACCTGCCCCAACGTCATTATGTTTCGCATCTGTTAACTTGAATCAAGGTGAGAATTAAGAGATAAAACTAAAACCAAATAGAAATATTTTTGTAGTTTTTGAATTTTTCTGAAAAATAGTAAAAACAGAAAAGAAAATATTTTTGAATTTTTTTTTAATTTCTGAAAAGTAATAAAAACAGAAAAGAAAATATTTTTGGATTTTTGGAATTTCAGAAAAGAAAATATTTTTGGATTTTTGGAATTTGTGAAAAATAATAAAAACAGAAAAGAAAATAAATACTAACAACAAACACACGGAAGAATAAATAAGCTTAAAAAAAATATACAACCGAAACCATACTTTAGAAAAGATGAAGCGAAATGGGCCGAGCATTCGGTTCATTTCGGTTCCTGAAAAATCCAGAACCGAAATAGACCGAGCGTTCGGTTCATTTCGGTTCCTGAAAAATCCAGAACCGAAATAGACCGAGCGTTCGGTTCATTTCGGTTCCCGAAAATTCCGCAACCGAAATAGACCGAGCGTTCGCTCTATATCGCTTGACTAACTTTAATGAGACGAAAGGGGTTTTGGTACCGACTCAGCTTCCATCATTCCCAAGCCTTGGAGTATTTTATTAAAGCTTGCTTCTGGTAAGGCCTTAGTGAAGATGTCAGCCAATTGATATGAGGACCGAACGAAGTGTACTTCAACATTACCATCTTCAACATGGTTCTTGATGAAGTGGTACCTCAGTGTAATACGTTTAGTCTTGGAGTGTTGTACTGGATTGTGACATATTCGAATCGCACTTTCAGAGTCACAGTAGAGAGGAATCTTCTTCATGCTTAAGCCATAATCTCTAAGTTGGCTTTGTATCCATATGACTTGTGATGTACAGGATACTGCAGCGATATACTCAGCTTCGGCTGTGGAAAGAGACACGCAAGTTTGTTTCTTTGACTGCCAGCTGACGAGTTTTCCATCAAGGAACTGGCACCCGCCGGTTGTGCTCTTTCGGTCGAATCCACATCCACCAAGATCAGCGTCAGAGAAAGCTTGAACAAAGAAGTCGGATTTTGCAGGATACCAAAGACCGAGAGACGAGGTTCACTTCAAATACCGGAAGATATTTTTCACTGCAATCATATGAGGTTCTCTTGGATTTGCTTGAAACCTGGTACAATAACAGCCAGAAAACATTATGTCTGGTCTACTAGTCGTTAGATACATTAGTGACCCTATCATTTGACGATAGAGAGTCACATCAACAGCCGGTTTCTCAAGAGATGGAGTCAGCTGTTGGATTAGATGTCTAAGCCCATAACTATTATTGGTATGTACTTGACCCGAGAGTAGCATGGTCCATTTGGGTTGCATATCATCAGGACAATTTGTTAGGATGGACTTTTAAGAGAAGGTTATTTATGGTTTATTAATATATTATAAGTTATAATATATTAATATGAAATCATATGTTTTAATTAGTATCGATCAAGAATTAATTTGGAATTAATTTAGTGATCAAAAGAGACTAATTAAATCTATGGGGACTAATTATGATAATTAGTTATATTTATATGTGTTGGGCTTATGATCCATGTTGGACCAAGTTTATGTATGGATACATAAAGAGTTGGGCCACATGAACCATGGATCATAAAACCCATGGGTATGGATTATGGATTATACCCATGACCCTTGGAATCCTACATATAAATAGGTTACTCCATAGCCAAAATCACCACTTCTATTCTTAGAGAAATATGGAGGTGTTTTGGTGCATGGAATTCTCTCTCAAGAGCCACCTTTGTCCTAGGTGTGTTGTGATTCCATTTGAGGCATTTCATACTATTGGTGCTAAGCTCTTAAGGCCAAATACATCAAGACTTCAAGCCACATAAAAGGTATGTTTCCCTAACTAGTATATTATATGGTTTATGTCAAATGTATGCTAGTTATAGGTTTAATGCCTTGGAAACCATTTGCATGTATAATTAGTGAAAACATAGATCCAAGGTATTTATGGTTGTATGTGCACCATAGGAGTGTTAGAATGCTCAAAACCCAACAGTGGTATTAGAGCCATGGGTTGTTTTCTATTATATTTGATGCAAATGTATTTTTTTTTCAAGTTGAAGGAAAAAAAAAAGAAAAAAAAACATGAAGTTTGTCAAATTTTATGATAATTACTTAATTTTATGAAAAACTAATTATTTATAAAATTTGAGTCACTTTATTACAAGAGTTGAATTAGGTCAATTTATTAAAAGATAGAATGATATGATTATTTTATTTGTTTTAAAAGTTTGATCTAAATGGTTTTAAGGAGTTACAAATTTTGTCATAAAATTTTGGAACTCAAAAAGTTTTTTTAAAAGTTATGATCTTAAGAGTTTTGAAACTTCCATAAGTTATGGATGTGAAATGTCTCATTTATTAACTCTTTAGGTTATGAATTCCAAGAGTCTTCAAAGGATAATTATCAAAGTTTCAAGATTTGTATTAGTTTATATGATTATCTAATTTCTTGAAAATTGTTGATGTGAATTATCTTTACTTACGAGTTTAATCTAGATCATAGAAAAATTATTTGATTATTGTGTTAATTGGAATATTTGATCTTAATGGTTTTTATGAACTCCATAACTTGTCCTCAAGTTATAGAAAGTGAAGAGTTTTTCTTTTTAAAGTGTCATTAAGTCTCATAGGTTATGAAAATAGAAGAGTCACTATTTTTAATGTCATCATTAAATGATTTAATGTCTTCCATAACTTGTCCTCAAGTTATGGAACTTGACTTTTTTTTTCATTAAACCTTAATTAAACTCATAAGTTATGAAAAATCCAAGAGTTTTGAAAGGTTTCAAAACTTGTCCTCAAGTTTTGGAATTTGTAAAGTTACCCCCATGTATACTTTAATTCCAAACTAGACCTTAGAATTTTAAAAGTTTAAAATTCAACCCTTATACTATTATTATAATTTTAATTATATAGATATGTATAAGATAAAGTCAATCTTACCATTAGTAGGCCTCATTCACAAAGCCGGTCTATAAGGGGGGTATAAGGTCACTGCCTATAAAATGGCAGTTTAATGGGTGTCCACTCTCACCCACCGCTTCCTTGACTGGTGGAGGGTCGTTAGCCGAACGGGTAGGATAAGGACTATAATTCTCCCTTCATTAAAATTATTAATGATAAATACTAAGTAACTAGACTCTTAATAATACCCAATCTTAGTTACTTAGGAAAATGTGAATTTGGTGCTAACCCATGAAATTACACTTTGCACTTTGCTTAAGCCAGTTAGTGGAGCGTGTGTGGTTAACCGGCACACTAGCTTGATTTAACAAGGTAGGCAAAGGGTAACTTAATGTTTATCATAGTATCGGTGGAGCGTGTGTGGTTAACCGGCACATCGATTGAGGGGTAAATATTAAGGGTACCAAGTATATTTGCATGGTTACTTCACACCTTGTTTTGTGATCCTCGGCATCCCAGTCACAAAACCTGAAGGGCACACTCGAGATTGAAACATGCCATTAAAAAGTTCAATGAATCTCAAAAGAATCTAGGAGTTTCAAAACCAATTAAAACCTAATAATACATTTCGTTTATCTTGGTGGAAACTGGTGAATCGTCATTCACCTACCTTCAAATATTTTATAGCTTGGATTACGGCATCCCTCTTCCAAGTTATAAAATAGTTTGTTGGGTCCTAGCCTTAATATATCATATTGGGTGTTATATTAAGGACTTAAATCAACTTTACGTGAATTTCTCCCATTGTTGATGTCTGGTTTAGACAACAATGATCTTCCCAAACCAAGCTTTCCTAATGAATATGACTTCCCGAGTTTGGCTCATGGAAGTCATACTTCTCTTCCTCCACCTCCTCCAATTATTCTCCCTAACCCACAAGTTCAAGGTCACTCAAGCCCTAATGGCAAGCAAGGTCTATGTGTGATCACATCTTAGAGATGAAGTCACATATTGACAAGCCGGAAGAGTTGGGTGTCAAAGTCTTGAGAAAGTTGGATGTTCAATCACTTTCTAAGTCATATAGTGAGTTCCTTTGGGACTACTATGAAACAGACTATGACATGAACCTTAATGATCATATCTATTTGCTAGGTGCTGCTGAATCAGCAATGATTTGGAACGATAGTAAAGCAAATTTTATTAGAAGATCAACTTCCTAAAAACTTTATGGACAGTGACAATGGTGACACTGGAAATCCAGAAAAAGCATTCTCTTCCCAATGGAAACGGATTGGCCGTAGTAAACCCGGTTAACCAAATGGTAAAGAGAAAGGCTAAGTATGAGATAGTCCCATTACCAAAGGGTCCATATGTTTATTTTGCCAAAGGAAGGGGCGTTGATTGCAAAGCTGCCAAATTTACCTAAGGATGTTAAAGTCAATAAGTTTGACTCTACATCAGGTAGAGCCCATTATCTAACTCTGTTAAGTTCTATTCTGAGATCCTCATTACATGATGTGACTGGGTCACATGTTGATGTTTTAAGAATCAAAGAATAGAGAGAAATCTTAAAGGAAGTATATGCTGATTCTGATCGCGAAGGTGGATTTCGATCGCATCAGAATTTTGAGCAGTTGCTTAAGAAGTTATGATATATTGCTAAGGAATAGATAACAACAATTTTCCATGTGGATTGTAAGGATAAGTTTTTCCACAAAGTTTTAAAATAAAAGAAAATTGTTTAATTTTATTTATTTGAAGTATCCTTACAATGGCATTTGTGGAAAATTGTTGCTTATATGATTCCACTGACAGCAATATTGGAAAATGGATTTGATTCTTTCATTTGTGGTAGTGTCTAAATTTACCAAATCAGGAAAGTTCCTCATCACCCAAGTTTCAATTGGACCGAAACTTGGAATCATGCAAGTTGAATAGTATGATGAATGAGAACTTTCAAGCATTGGAAAATTAAGACTAATTACTTGTTCACATGGATGTGTGAGTCAAGTGAAGGACTAAAGGGATCGAGTACACATTCTTGTGCACTGGTCATGTCCACCACAAAGCTCGTTAAGACTATTTGATTTACTAAAGTTTAGTAAATATGGTTATACTTACAAGTTTAAGTATAATTCTGAAACATTGGAAAAGTCTCAATGTATGGCAGAACGAATGGGAAGAATCAAATTAGGCAGAAAGATAAAAGTTTCTCAAATCTGAAAAGATGGGAAAGTACTTTAGTATCATGTTTGTGATCATCTTAATGATTTAGAAATCATATCACAATTAGTCCTCTAAAGGTCATCTTAGTGTATTCTTATAACTAAGAAGAGGAGTCATGAATTGTTGAAATGGTTAGATCAGGAAGATGAGTCATACTTCGTTCCAAAACAATTCTTAGAGTCATACTCCAAGATTGTAACTTGAGTGACATATTTTAAAGAAAGGTTTAAAACACTTGTCAAATGTAAGAGTAAAAGTGTCCTACTCTTGTACATTTGAAATTGGTAAGTTGTGATGTTTTGGATAAAACAAAGACCAACTAAGGCCAATTGTGTGAAGTGTTTGTCTTGATAAAGAATCCGCACTATCTATTGAATATTTGGCAAGATAGTCTTATATGTCAAGAGGATAGTGGGAGTCTTAAAGATCCTAAAAAGAATTTCAAGAACTAATCAAGAATAAAACCTGAGGTTCTTCACTAGCACACGACTTGAGGTTTATAACCTATCGTGTTGACATATTCTGTGCCCATTCCAGTTAAAGTTGGCTTTGCATAGGAGTTCTGAAAGTTCTCAATTGGTTGCATAACAACTTGGAAGCAATGGCAGGCCCTGTACTGCCAGGTGGCAAGAAGTTAAGATTGCATAAGTTCAGTCCATATGAGTTTGGATTTGTCATTATCCTTGTCTTGTGACTATGGTTTTGACGATTCACATGGATAAGAACACATACACCATAAAATCTAAGGGTCATAATGTTTCTCTCCGATTCATGAAAATGATGGTGAGGAAACACTTCCACCAAGTAGATTTGAAGCAGATGGCAAAAGGTCTAAACAATTGAGACTATGATTACAGCATCCCTTTTCATAGTTCTGAAATTGTTTAGACACACATGCATGCTATCTAAGGAAAGGTGTATGATTTTGATAAAGTTTTATCAAAGCATCTCGTATCAGAAATCTGAACTTTGGTAAGAAAGTCAATAAAGTATTGATTTCTAGAAGTCCAGCTGATTTCTGAGTACATGTCAAAGCTAGTGGGAGCATAAGTGTTATGCTAATAATCATCATGTTAGTGGGAGCATGATAATTATTGTTAGTGTTGCAAGTTATCAATGTTAATTATAGAAAACAAAAGTTTCAATTCGTGAGGCTGCAGGGATTGAAAAAGTTGTTTTGCTATAATTAAGGGAGAGGATATACTTCATTTCAGTTCTAAAGGCTTAGATTGAGACCTTAATCATCTTTAGTCAAGAATATATATATGAATTTCATGTTGGATTGGATCAACTTAAGGAAATTCTATATATTGCGTTCTCAAAATTCGATTGTGATTACGGCATCCCTCTTCATAGTCAAATTTTGAAAACATGGCAAATAAAAATATTGTAGCAAAAGACTGGTCTAGAATCATGTCTTTATGTGAGACATCATGAATCATGTACCATTTGCTTTGGGTACAGGATCGATTGCATGTGCTATAATATTTGTCATTTCTAAATTTTTCCAAATGCCCAGAGGCATTAAGAAGGGAAAAGGTCTAGAATTGGATATGACTAAAATGATTAAGCAATTGTCGAGGACAATCTGAGGTTTACCAAAGATTGGTTGCTCAGGGACAGTTGGAAGTATAGTGCTAATTTTGGAAGGACCATATTGACATATTCTGAAAAGAGGCATCTCTTATTCAGAAGTGATAGTCAAAATGAGAATATGGAGTTGTCTCCATAGGTGGAAGTTATCTGTGTAAGATTAGAAAACTTAATGCAAGAAGCATGTCCAAAGCAATGTACTTTGAATATGAGACTTAGTTTCCATGGAGTTGATCTCCATTGGAATACCTTATAATGACTGTTGACAAGTCTTTGTGACTTTGTACATATTCATTACAGGAGGGTTAGTGCATATAAGTTTAAAATCTAAACAAATTTCAATAAATGATAGAAATTTGAAATTCTCACATTTTTCGATAAGGATTTGGGAGTGTGAAATTAGAATCATTGAAATTATGTTCAATTGGTTTATTTCACAAAGTAAGGATCATAGACAAACATAGAGTGCATACTTGGTGTATGGCAAAGCTATTGTTTAGAAAAACATAGTGTACATGCTTGGAGCATGGGACAACTAGTGTTTTTAATTCAGGTATAAAGTTGATAAAACCGAAACAATGAAATAATGAGTAATCAGTATGGTGATAATTAAAATTGGTCTATTTATATTCATAGGGTTTGATACCATATTTGATTCATTTATTCTTGTGTTTCATTTTGCATGTTTTGACTTCCAGAATAAACTAGGTCATTCTTCCTGAATGACTAAGTTATTCAAACTATCCACAGTCGGTCATATGTTGGAAGTAGATATGAATCAAGACTGTCATCGGTTGGTTTGTAGAGGTCCAAGTTGGTGGACAAAGTGGTGTTACAACACTCATGAGTGCTCATAAGTTCTGAGTATTGGATTCAACCCACGCTCATTTGAATCACTTCATGGATTTTATCACGAGTGATCATGAGACGATAATATCTTATATTCTTCAAACCTAGAGATATGAGTTGTTACTATGAGTTGGTTATACATTGATTGCACGAAAACGCATTGGTAACTCGATGCTATAAAACGTTTCTTTGTGTATGATTCAACAAGTAGTAGAACAAGCCATATGAGTCGAAGTTTATCCATTCCTTTTACCCTTAAAGGGATAAAAGCGATATCTGTGGGCCCCTCGATGATTTAGTGATGACACCCTAAGTGCTTGGCCAAGCCTGGACTGATTTGGTTTGTTCAATTAGTCGGTCGTCATAAATCAAAAATCGGGAAACAACAAATGGAAAGAGAGAATGATTATAATCCATGTCTCAGTCCATATGATATCCAGAATGGAGGAATATATGATCCCTTATCTAATGGACGCATCATTGATTTGTTCAGAGTTCGACAGCAGCTTTAAGAGCTACCATTGCTAGTCGGGTTATGAATTCGTACTTGCAATAATAGTTTTAGACATATCCAAGTGGGAGACTGTTGGATTAGATGTCTAAGCCCATAACTATTATTGGTATGTACTTGACCCGAGAGTAGCATGGTCCATTTGGGTTGCATATCATCAGGACAATTTGTTAGGATGGACTTTTGAGAGAAGGTTATTTATGGTTTATTAATATATTATAAGTTATAATATATTAATATGAAATCATATGTTTTAATTAGTATCGATCAAGAATTAATTTGGAATTAATTTAGTGATCAAAAGAGACTAATTAAATATATGGGGACTAATTATGATAATTAGTTATATTTATATGTGTTGGGCTTATGATCCATGTTGGACCAAGTTTATGTATGGATACATAAAGAGTTGGGCCACATGAACCATGGATCATAAAACCCATGGGTATGGATTATGGGTTATACCCATGACCCTTGGAATCCTACATATAAATAGGTTACTCCATAGCCAAAATCACCACTTCTTTTCTTAGAGAAATATGGAGGTGTTTTGGTGCATGGAATTCTCTCTCAAGAGCCACCTTTGTCCTAGGTGTGTTGTGATTCCATTTGAGGCATTTCATACTATTGGTGCTAAGCTCTTAAGGCCAAATACATCAAGACTTCAAGCCACATAAAAGGTATGTTTCCTTAACTAGTATATTATATGGTTTATGTCAAATGCATGCTAGTTATAGGTTTAATGCCTTGGAAACCATTTGCATGTATAATTAGTGAAAACATAGATCCAAGGTATTTAGGGTTGTATGTGCACCATAGGAGTGTTAGAATGCTCAAAACCCAACATCAGCCTCGTGCCAAATGCCATTGGAACCTTTACTTTGGAATCTCCCGTCATGCCGAACTTCGCCAACAGAGTCTTCGTGTATGCTTCCTGATTAATGAAGATGCCTTCTGGTCCCTGTCTTATATTCAATCCAAGAAAAAAGTTAATCGGACCCATTGTGCTCATTTCAAACTTAGTCTCCATCAACTTCCTGAATTCAGATGTTCAGCTAGGATTCGTGGAGCCGAAGATGATGTCATCGACTTAAATTTGAACAATCATCAAGTGTCCGCCTTCTTTCTTGCGAAAGAAGGTTGGGTCAACCGAACCTTGTTTGAATTTTGACATTTTGAGAAAACGTGTTAGAGTTTCATACCAGGCTCTCGGGGCTTGCTTCAAACCATAGACTGCTTTATCCAGTATGTAGCAGTGATTAGGATACTTCTCGTTCACAAATCCGGGTGGTTGTTCAACATATACCGATTCTTCTAGTTCTCCATTCAAGAAAGCACATTTTACATTCATTTGGAAAACTTTGAAGTTTTTAAGTGCAGCATAAGCCAGAAAGATTCTCACTGATTCCAACCTTGCTACAGGAGCGAAGGTCTCTTCATAGTCTATTCCTTCTTCCTGACAATATCCTTTCACCACCAGCCTCGCTTTGTTGCGAATGATGTTACCCTCTTTATCTAACTTATTTCTAAAAACCCATTTTAAACCGACTACAGATGCATCCTTTGGTGTGGGAATCAGCCTCCAAACACGATTTCGTTCAAACTCATGGAGTTCGTCTTGCATAGCTTGCACCCAATCAGAGTGATCAAGAGCAGCATTTACCGTCTTCGGTTCAACTTTAGAGACAAACGAATTAAACATGCATAATTCTACTTGAGAGAATAAAGCAGTTTGATTCGCCTTCATTTGAGAGCGTGTGAGAACACCCTCAGATGATTCACCAATGATTTGAGTTTTAGGATGATCCTTTGTCCATTTTATGAGAGGAGGGTAATTTGGATCATAGGCAGGATCCAGCTCAGCCTTGACTTCTTCTTCTAGTTCTGACAGATCGCCTTCGTCATTTGCATTTTCATTCTCCCCCTCAAATGGCGAACCAAATCCCATGTCAGGTTCAGTATTCTCCCCCTCAAATGGACCTTCATGAGTTGGGGTTTTTGATGGATTCTCCCCCTGGAAAGGCATGTCGGTTGTGTTTGGTGTAGACGAACCCTCCCCCTGTATTGTAGAGCTTTTATTTGGAGTGTCATTTGAAACTGGACGTTTGCTAGATTCTGGAGGTTCACTTGAAGGTTGCTTCTCGGATGGATGTTGAGGCTCGCTACCCATGTCTTTTGTAGCCTCGTCGATAATCTTCTTCAAGTTGTCGAGTTTGTTATAAGCTGCTTTCGATTCTGAGTGGATCACCTTCTCTGGTTCATCAAAGAGCAGCATGTACTCTTCAAACAGATTGGAAATAGGAACCGAGACTTGACTTGATTCTGGAAAAATTCCCTCCGTTGGACTTTCGGTTGTTCATATTTTCTTCACGTAATTGACATCAAAAGTAACATAGTAGGTTTCTTCAATCTTCTTCGACTGTTTATTCAGAACCCTATATGCTTCTGAAGTAAGTGAATAACCAAGAAAGATCCCTTCGTCTGCCTTAACATCAAATTTGTTTCGGTTCTCTTTGTTGTTGAAAATAAAGCATCTGGAACCGAACACGTGGAAAAACTTTACATTGGGCTTACGATTATTCAGAATCTCGTATGGAGTGATGGAAAATCGCTTGTTGAGGAAGGATCGGTTCTGAGTGTAACATGCAGCAGCAATTGCATCAGCCCAGAAGTATAGTGGAAGAGAAGCGAAGCTCAACATGGTTCGGGCGGCTTCACATAAAGAACAGTTTCGCCTTTCAACGATCCCATTCTGTTGTGGAGTATAGGGAGCATAGAAGTTGTGAGTTACTCCCTTTTCAGCCAGAAACTCTTCAAAGTCTTTGTTTTTGAACTCTAGCCCATTATCGCTTCTTATATTTCTTACCACCTTTCGCAGCTGCAACTCCACTTGCTTGATAAATACCTTCAGCTTGGGAGTGGCCTCTGATTTCTGTTTAAAAAAGAAAACCCAGGTGAAGCGAGAAAAAACATCTACAATAACAAGTATAAACTTACTACCACCGAAGCTTTCGATAGCCGAAGGACCACATAAGTTGATGTGCAGTAGTTCAAGAGGTTCGATGATTTTTGTATTGATACAAGAAGGGCGACTCTTTCTGCTTTGCTTGCCCATCTCGCATGCTACGCATAGGTGTTCTTTGTCAAATTTAAGAACAGGAAGTCCACGCACGTGATCACCAAGCACCAGTTTATTAATATCTTTGAAGTTCAGGTGTGATAGTCTTCGGTGCCACAACCAACTTTCATCTGAGTTCGCCTTCGACAGCAAGCATATTGCTGGCTTTCCTTTTATCGGGTTGAGATTTAGAGGATACATCTCCCCTTTGCGCTCAGATTTCAACAGAACTTTCTCTGTTTTCTTTTCAATTATCTCTGAGCCCTCATCATCAAACGAGACTTTCAAACCGGTTCGCACGACTAGTTGAGAAACACTGATGATGTTGTGTTGCAATCCTTCTACGTAGGCTACTTTTCGTATTGAGAATTCTCCGTTGGTGATCATCCCATACCCTTTGATCGTGTCGTATGAGTTGTTTCCATATTTAACACATCCACCATCCTTAAGGGACCGAAACTCCCTAAGCTCTTCCCTCCTTCCTGTCATGTGACAAGAGCAGCCACTGTCAGTATACCATTCGTCGTCAAACTGCTCGTCACTGATAACCTGCAAAATTAAGCAGATTTAGGAACCCAAAGTCTCTTGGGCCCCGGTAAGTCTTTTACAGAATAGGGAATTGCAACCGAAAGATTAACCATATATGTTCTTTTTATTAAAGTGGTTTCATCTTTTCGTTTGATGGTGTAAACTTTGATTTTATTTTTATCTTGTTTTAACTGGAGTGTGTTTTTGTTAGTTGGTTTCACAGTTGAGGTTTTCTCTGGAGTCCTAGGGTTAGCTGACTTTTTGGTATTTTGGACTTCAGAATCTGAGACGAGCTTCCCTTTTTCTTTGATATCCTTTACAGAGTTAGGCTTGGCTGGGAGTGAGGATGATGGGATTTAGGACCGAAACTTGACTTTTGGTTCTGAGCACTTGTGTTGGGACCGAAACAGGACTTGCAGTTCTTGGCGTAGTAAGAGTTGGGACCGAAACTTGACTTTCGGTTCTTGTGACTACTAGAATTAGGACCGAAACTGGTAGTTCGGTTTTCCTGACTGCATGACTGGCAGTGATTGCAAGAAGGAGACTTGGCCTGTGCTGCCTTTTTGAGATTAGAAGCTTTTTCAGAGCGAACATAAGAGGGGTTTTGGGATTGCCAAAACTGTTTTCTCTCATTGAGGTTCTTCATGTATCTTTTGTTCCTCTGGCGTTTTTGTTCAGCAAGTCGCTCTTCAGTCAAGAGAATGTTGGCCTTAGGTTTCGTTTTCTTCTCATGAGCTTCAGTTGTTATTGATGATACGCTAGAAGCTTTCAGTGGTTCGTTTGGTATTTCTTTTGTATCACTTGAACTGGGTTTATCAAAGCTTGAGAAATTGTTGAGGGGTTCGGGAATATATCGTCCCTTAACTCTCCATGAGGTTTGCTCTGACAGACCAATTGTTTCGTCTACATTATTGATGGGAGGGTACCAGAAGAAGTTATCGCAACCTTCAGCATTATCTTTGTCAACCATGGATGTCAACTCCGCCATTTGTTTCTTAGTTACTCTTATGACTGCATACACCTGGTTTGGTGTAGTTTGTATCTTCTGATAAACAACGACCTTTTCTTTGCATTTCTTGGATTTGTCCTTTGACACCCGAACATACTCAACCGAATTTTCAAATATGAGTGGTTTTGC
Organism: Lactuca virosa; assembly: GCF_052849685.1. Classification (NCBI taxonomy): domain Eukaryota; kingdom Viridiplantae; phylum Streptophyta; class Magnoliopsida; order Asterales; family Asteraceae; genus Lactuca; species Lactuca virosa. Next base: position 354,359,091 of record NC_136430.1, read on the forward strand.
TGCATCAGGTTCGCTCTTAAAAAATTCTGAACAATCGACCTCGTCTTCTACGGAGATTTCGCTCATCTCACTGTCCTCATCAAATTCAGAAGTGGTTTCTAAATTTATTTTATTTTCTGAACTTAATTTGGCGTTGGATGAGTCAAACTTCTGTATAGTCTCGGTCTTGATTGTTAATTTATTATTTTCGTCTAGTAAATTCTTAAGCATGTATTTATGTTCTTTGGACTCAATGAAAGATTCAATTTTGTCCAGTCCATATTTGTAGGTTACTGAAATCTCATCTGAAGACATTATAGATTCACATTCAGCAATGACTTCGTCTTCCTTAAATTCAAGGAAGGGCAAAATCATTTTATGAATCTTTTTACCTATCGCACAATCTAGATGTAACCGGGTGATGTTAGTATATAAGCGTTTAACAATCAAACAGAAAACATTTCCTTGTTTTAAAAACTTCAAATTGTCTCGTTGCACATAAATAAGTTCATCCCTAGCCCTAACTAACTCTGACTCCTTCTACTGTATCCACATCCTTCTTTCCTCACTCTTGGAAGACTCCCTGCTGAGTTGGTCAGTTAAGTTAGAATTTGCTAAGCGAGTTTGCATAAGACTGCCACTTAAGTTAGAAAACTTGAATTTTAATTCATTTAGTTCTTTTTCGTAGTTTGTTCCTGGTATTTTAAGTGATTCTAGGATAGATTGTACCTTCTTGATCAACTGATCGCAATCGCTGATCTTTTCACTCACAGGCTTGGCAGCGAAACATTTGTCTTCCTTAAGCTTAGCTTCCTCATGCTTACTTTCGGTTGTTACCATTAAGCATCTCCCAGCCGACTCAGCAACTCCTTCTCTCGCCACATAAGCTCTTCCATGAGAGGGTCTGCGTACCTCTTCATCTTCAGAGTCTGTAGACCAGACTTCTACTCCAAACTCATCGTCAATAACATGTTCCTGCACAATTAAATCATTCATATAAATGTTAGTTGCTTTCTTCTTCTTTATCTCCTCCAGCTTTCTCATGTAATAAGCTTCGTCATCTTCACCATCCTTCTTCTCAGCCATCTTCCTTAGCATGCAATCCTTGGCAAAGTGGTTCTTGCCATGAAAGTAGTTGCAATCGTACCCAAAGTCTCCCACAAGCTTACTCTCCTTCTTTTTGTTGTCCTTTTGAGTGGTGTTCTTGGTTTCTTCTTTCACCTTTTCAGAGCTGTAGCTTCCCTGCCAGTTTCGGTTCTTGTTGACAGGGAACTTTTTGCGAGCAAACTTCTTTGGGTTTGTAACCATCATTGCATATTCTTCACTAGACAGATCGCACTCTCACATATCAGGTTCCTCCTCTTCGTCTGCTACATTCTTGCTCTTAGAAACAAGGGCCAGTGAACCCACACCCGAAACTACCTCCGCTTCCTTTGTCGCCATGCTTTCATGAGATTTGAGTATACCCATCAGTTTCGCCAGTGAATATGATTTAAATTGCTCATGAGCCTTCACGGTCGAGACCACTGCCATCCATTCGTGCCTTAAACCATTCATGAATGTAACCTTTTGTTCGATCACCTTCCTTTCAATACCATGCTTCATCATCTTGCTAAGCAAATGGTTGAAACGATCGAATGTCTGAATGAGTTTCTCATCAGGTTTTTGTTCGAAAGCACCAAATTCAGAGAGCAATAGGGTTTGGATCGAGTGCTCTAGATCCTCATCAGTTGAATATAGTTCTTTCAACCTATCCCATATTTCTTTAGCTGTTTTGCATGAACTTACCAGACGAAAAGTGTCGGATTGCAAAGAGAATTTGATCATCCTCATGGCTTTAACGTTGCATAACACCTTGTCTTTTTCGTCTTGAGGGATCTTATCTACGTCTGCCAAGAGTTGGTTATACTCTTTTTGAGTCTTGATCGTTCTTTTCGTTCCAGAGTGAACAAACGGACCCAATGTTATTGCTTCCCAGATAAGATAGCCATTATCTTCGGATCCAACGACATAGTCTTCAAAGTGATGCGCCCATACTTCATAATCTTGAGTATAGAGAATGGGAACCCTCGTAGTGGATCCTATACTGTTGGAGATGTTGATTGGATTGACTTGAGAATCGTCGTGAGACATGATGAAAAGCTTCTTCTTTTAATCTGCTTGAATCAGACTTGTGATGTTGAAACTAGGGTTTTATCGAACACCAGATACACCGTCGACAAGAAGAAGACGGCTTCTATATATTCGACAAAAGCGGAAACCCTAATGGATTCTTCAAACAGAAGAGATGCGTATATATTACACAGTCTCCTGCTCTGATACCAATTGATGATATTATTGCGCTATTAGATCGATAGATTCAAAACAGATAAACAAGAATGAAGCAATCAAAGAACACAAGGATGGATCAAAAGATGTCGAATGATTAATATCTCACACCTCAGAAGAGCTCGATGAAGAACTTCGACTGTAGAGGTGTGTTTAGGGTTACAATGCAAAAGCTATTAATGAGAACGTTAACCTGAAAGCTATACATGCATGCATAATATATAAGCAAACCCTAATGATAATCCACGGTTGGACAGGCCCAAACCGGGTAAACAAAATGGACTAGTAAACGAGCCCAAAGACGCAACACTTAAACCCAACAGTGTGGCAAATGGTAGCTTGATATTAGTCATGGATCAATGGAGCGTGTGTGGTTAACCGGCACATTGATTGGGTGATTTATAACATTAAGTGTACCAAGCTAATTTGCATGATTATTCACACCTTGTTTGTGATCCTCAGCATCCCAGTCACAAACTTGAGAGGTCATAATCGAGATTTAAACATGCCATTGAAAAGTTCAATGAATCTCAAAGAATATAGGAATTTCAATTCATGTAAAACCTAAAATTCATTTTCATGGTGAAAATTGGTAAATCGTCATTTACCTACCTTCAAATATTTTACAATTGGATTACGGCATCCCTCTTCCGAATTGTAGGATATTGTGTTGGGTCCTAGCCTTAATATTTCATTTTGGGTGTTATATTAAGGACTTAAATAACCTAACTTGAATTTCTCCCAATATAAATGTCTAGTTCAGACTACTATGGTCTTCCCGAATCCTTTCTTTATAAAGATGATATTCCACAAGACGGTCGAGGTGAAAGATTAATCCCTTCTCTGTGCTGTAGTGGAACTTCACTTCCTCCACCTCCTCCAATAATTCTCCCTGACCCACAAGTTCAAAGACTTGAAAAGTTCAAGGTCACTCAAACCCTATTGGCTAGTAAACACCAAGATGGGAGGTGTGTGTGTGCACATGTCTTGGAGATGAAGTCACACATTGATAGGCTGGGAATGTTGGGTGTTGTTGTTTCAAGGAAGTTAGTTGTTGACTTGATTCTTCAATCACTTCCTAAGTCATATAGCGGGTTCTTTAAGGACTACTATATAGGAGATCACGAATGACCCTTATTGATCTAACATATTTGCTTGTTGCTGCTGAATCAGCAATGATTTGGCGTACTGGTAAAAGCAATTTTGATTGGAAGATCTACTCCCCAAACTTCCATGGACATTGACAATGGTAACATTGGAAGTCCAGAAAAGATTTCTCTTCCCAATGGAAAGGGATCGGCCATGGTCAAGTCATTTGACCAAATGGTAAAGAGAAAGGCTAAGTCTGAGATAGTGTTGTGTACCATTCCCAAAGAGTCCATATGTTTCTGTTGCCAAAAGAAGGGGCATTGGTTGCGAAGCTGCCATATTTACCTGAAAGATCGCATGGATGGTAAAGTCAAAAAGTTTGACTCTACTTCAGGTAAGTCCACTATCTAACTCTATTAAGTTCCTATTTGGAGATTCTTAATACATGATGTAATGTAATTACATTTTGATGTTTTGTAGGATCAAAGGAATGAAAGGAAACTTAAAGGAAGAGTAAGCTTATTCTGATCGCGAAGAGATGGATTTCGATCGCATGGTTCGATGATCAGAATTTTGAGCTGTTGCTTAAGAGTTATGATAGATTGCTTAGGAATAGATAACAACAAAGTTTTCATTTGTAATTGCATTGTAAGGAAAAAAATTTCCGTATTTTATAAATAATTAAAATTTTGAATTTTATCTTGTTTTATATTTCCTTGCAATGGCTTTTGTGAAAATTTATGTTTACATTATTTAGCAATATTGGAAAAGGATTTGATTCTTCGTTTGTGGTATTGTCAAAATTTACCAAATAAGGAAAGATTCTCATCACCCAAGTTTCAATTGGATAGAAACTTGGAATCATGCGACTTGGATTGTGTGATGAATGAGAACCTTCGTATTTGGGAAATTAAGACTAATTCCTTGTTCACATGTATATGTGAGTCAAGTGAAGGACTAGGGAATCAGGTACACTTTGTTGTGCACTGGTCAAGTCCACCACAAAGAACGATAAAACTATTCGTTATTATTTACTAAAGTTTAGTAAATATGGTTATGCTTACAAGATTAAGTGTAATTCTGAAACATTGTAAAAGTTTTAATGTAGGGCAGAACGAATAAGAAGAATCAAATTAGGCAGAAAGATAAAAGTTTCTCCAATCTGAGAAGAAGGGAGAGTACTTGAGTATCGTGTTTTATGATTATCTTAGTGATTATGAAACCATGTCACAATTGATCCTCTAAGGACATCTTAGTGCATTTGTATGGCTAAGAAGAGGAATCGTGAATTGTTGAAATGGTTAAATCAAGAAGATAAATCATACTTCGTTCCAAAATCAGGTCTTAGAGTCATACTCCAAGATTGTAACTTGAGTAACATGGTCTTAAGAAAGTTTTATAACACTCATCAAATGTAGAGTAAAATGTTTCTTACTCTTTTATATTTGAAATTGGTAAGTTGTGATGTTTTGGATAAAACAAAAACCAACTAAGACCAATTGTCAGAAGTGCTTGTCTTGATAAGAAACCACACTAACTCTTGAATATTTGTTTGTCAAGTAATGGTTCTTGACAAAGAGAAACTTATATGTCAAGAGGACAGTGGGAGTCTTAAAGATATTGAAAAGTTTCAAGAACTAATCAAGAATAAACCTGTTATTAATCACTAGCACACGACTTAAGGTTTGTAACCTATCGTGTTGACATATTCTTGTTTCCGTGCCCATTCTAGTTAAAGTTGACTATGCATGTGAGTTCTATGAGTTCTCAATTGTTTGCATAACAACTTGGAAGCAATGTTAGGCCCTTGAGCTTCCAGGTGGCAAGAAATTAAGATTGAACAAGTTCAGTCCATATGAGTTTGGATTTGTGACTAACCTTGTCTTGTGATTGTGGTTATGACAAATTCACATGGATAGGAACACATACACCATTAAATCTAAGTGCCATAAGTTTCTCTCCGTTTCATGAAAATGATTGTGAGGAAACATTTTCACTAAGTAGATTTTAAGGAGATAGCATTTGTGATATTTGCATTCTCAAATTCGATTATGATTACGACATCCCTCTTCATAGTTCGAATTGTGAGAAATGGCAAAAGGTCTAAACATTTGAGACTTATTACTGTAAGTCCTGAAATTGGTTAGACACACATGTGAGCTATCTAAGGAAAGGTGTATGAGTTTGAGAAGCCTAGATGAAGTCTTATCGAAGCATCTTATATCAGAAATCTAAACTTTGGTAAGAAAATCAACAAGGATTGATTTATAGAAGTCCAGCTTATTTCTGAGTACATGTCAAAGCTAGTGGGAGCATAAGTGTTATGCTATTAAAGAAATAATTGTTATGCTAGTGGGAGCATAATCATTATGGTAAGTGTTGCAAGTTAGCAAGGTTAATTATAGAAAACAAAAGTTTCAATTCGCAAAGTTGCAGAGTTTGAAAAGTTGTTTTGCTATAATTAAGGGAGAGAAAATTATACTTCATTTCAAATCTAAAAGCTTAGACTGTGAGATTTTAATCAAATTTAGTCAAGGATATATATGAATGTTATGTTGGAATAGTTCAACATAAGGAAATTCTATATATGGAAAATATTATAGAAAGAGAATGGTAAAGTATCATGTCTTTATGTAAGACATTATGAATCGTATCACATATGCTTCGGGTATAGGATCGATTGCATATGCTATAATATTTATGTGTTCTGAATTTTCCAAATGCCTACGACATTAAGAAGGAAAAAGGACCAGAACCGGATGTGACTAAAATTGCTAAACAATTGCTAAGAACAATCTAAGGTTCGCCAAAGATTGGTTGCTTGTAGGCAATTGAAAGTATTGCAATGGATGCACCATATTGACATTATTGTGAATAGAAAAGATTCTATTAATAATTAGCTGTCATATGCCAAATATGGAAATGTTTCCATAATGGGAGTTGGATATTAAGAATCTATGTGTAGGTTGGAAACTTTTATGCAAAAATGATGTACAAAGGAATGTACTTTGAATTTCAGACTTCGCTTCCATGGAATTGTTTTGTTGTCAATCTCCAGTAGAATACTTTATAATTTCGTTGTCCAAGTCTCTGTGACTTTGGTACCTCGACATTACAAAAAGGTACATTGCATGATAGTTTAGAATCTGACACATTCTAATAGTGGCAATAATTTGACATTCTTACACTTGTGATAAAGATTTGGAGTTGTGAAATGAGTTTCATTGAAGATGTATTCAATTGATCTATTACACAAAGAAAGGACCATATGTAAACATAGTGTGCATGCTTGGAGCATGGGATAACTATTGTTTTAATTCAAGTATAAATTTGATAAATCGAAACATTATACAATGAATAATGTGTAATCAATATGGTGATTAAATAAAAGGTGTTTTATTTATATTCAAAAGTTTTGAGACCATATTGGATTCAATTATTCTTGTGTTTCACTTTGCATGTTTTGACTTCCCGAATAACTAGATTATTCAAACTATCCACAGTCGATCATACTTTGGAAGTAGGTATTGAAGCTAGACTGTCATGAATGGGTCTGTACACTGTCTAAAGGTGTTTAGACATGGCACAAGTTTGCTGCAGTATTCATGAGTATTCCTGTAATAAGATTTGAGTATTGGATTCAAATCACGCTCATTTGAATCACTTCATGGATTTTATCACAGGTGATCATGAGACGATAATATCTTATATTCTTGAATCCAAAACATATGAGTTGCAGTTTACAAGTCGGTTGCACATTGATGATGTGTAAATGCACCGGTAACTCGGTGTTATAAAACCTATTGTTATGTGTGATTTGATGAGTAAATAGAGCAAGCATATGAGTCGAAGTTTATCTGTTCCTTTTACCCAATGAGGGATAAAAGCGATATATGTGGTCCCCTCGATGATTTAGTGATGACAACCCTAAGCGCTTAGCCAAGCCTGGACTGATTTGATTTGTTCAATTAGTCGGTCGTCATAAGTCGGAAATCGGGAAACAACACATGAACAGAGAGAATGATTATAATCCATGTCTCAGTTCATACGATATCTAGAATGGAGGAATATATGATCCCTTATCTAATGGACGCGTCATTGACAAGGTCAGAGTTCGACAACGGATTTTAAAAGCTACGATATGCCTGACAGTAGGTTATGCTATGATATTATGTGATAGTGGTAGGAGGGGTAGGTTAGACCCCGTAGCCGGTTGAGATAAATCGGAGGGTAGGTCGAGCACCCAGATATGCTTGACATGGGTAGGTTGGGCACCCCAGATATCCCTGACAATATGTTTATGATATGTTATTATGTGGTAGTGGTAGGGGTGAAACAGTCCCCGTAACTGGTTGAGATAAACCGGAGGTTAGGTCGGGCACCCAGATATGCCTCACAGGGGTAGGTCGGACACCCAGGTATGTCTGACAGGGGTAGGTTGGGCACTCCGATATGCCTAGCATGGGTAGGTTGAGCACCCAAGTATACTCAGCAGGGTAGGTCGGGCACCCAAATATGCTTGACAGGGTAGGCCGGGCACCCAGATATGCCTGGCAGTACGTGATTATGTGGTATGATGGGGGAACTCACTAAGCTTCATGCTTACGGTTTTCTGTTTTGGTTTCAGGTACTTCTTTTTCAAAAGGAAAGGAGCCGGCAGGATCGCAACGCATCACACTATGATTTCCGCATTATGAGATCTTTGGGAGTTGTACTCTGATAATACTTTTCTATGACATGTTTTAGTTATTTGAAATACTGGGTTTTGATTATGAAATGAGTTAACATTATGGATGTTTCAGAATACTGGTTTTTATACTTAATTAAAAATGAAATTTTTGGCTATGAATTTTGGGATGTTACAGAAATGGTGTGGTAGTGGTAGGTATCTCATGGTTTACTGGTAAAGATGTGGTGATTATGTGACACCCACCACTATAGTAGTTAGTGGTGGGTATAACGGATGGTCTAATACCTATGTATTCGTGAAATCGATAAGCATTATAATCATTGAAACTGTCAGGAACACTATCAGGATTTGAACTTGGATACCTATTGCCTATTGGGCTTTGCCGTAAATTTTTTTATTCCCCGTTTGTTTTCCGTGATCCCGATGATATTCTTCATAAACGACCTAAAATATAATTTTCTAAAATGATATCTTAAGCCAAATAAAATTATAAAACAAATCTCATACACTATCAAGTTAACTACCAACACGAGTCCACTTACATGATAAATATTAGAGAAAATACCGGATATAGACATTATTTGGGGTTGAATTTCAAAATATAGACACAAAAAATTGAATTTCCGGGTATAGACATGGATTCCGCGGAGCTCCGCCCGCGGAATCCGCTGTAGCTCTGCGGAATGGCAAAATCGTAAATAAATGAGGAAATTAAAAAAAAAAAAAAAAAAAAAAAAACTCAAGATCCATTCCGTGGAGCTACAGTGGATTCCGCGGAGCTTCGTGGAGGTAGCTCCGAGGAATGGATCTTCAAAAGAAAAAAAAAAATTCTCCTCAAATGGTTCTTTTATGTAATGATCTCTAATTAAAATACCAATTTTTTTCCACCTCACATTCATTCCAAACATTGTAAAGAAAAATTCATACTATCATAATCTTTTTTTGAAAATAATTAGTTGGGGAAATGAATATAAACCCCGAAGATTCGATTTGAAAAAAAAAATGAAGATTCATTTCTCGGAGCTACCTCCGCGGAGCTCCGTGGAATCCACTGTAGCTCCGCGGAATGGAAAAATCGTAAATAAATTAGTGTATTAAAAAAAAACAAAAACTCAAGTTTTTTTTAATACACTAATTTATTTACGATTTTTCCATTCCGCGGAGCTACAGTAGATTCCGCGGAGCTCCGCGGAATGCATGTCTATACCCGGAAATGTCCATTTTCATGTCTAAATTTTGAAAATACCCTCCATTTTTTTACTATTGCCGATATTTTGTGTTTGTGATTTGTTTATTAGTTTGTTATGTTTTAATATCGATAATAAGCATTTTTAAGAGTTTGAGCTGTCAAATTACTGTTTTTTTTATTCAGGTATGGTATCACTAATAAACATTTTTCTTGATAAATTGTTTTGTTTAACTTATTGTAAATTCCTTATTAAGAGAATAAACTAAATTACATTTTTATCATTAATATAAAAGAAACAATAATATGTAAGATGTTTTTCGGACATTTTACATGTATAAACATAAGTTAACTAAAACTATAAAAATAATTTATCATCTTATTTCATTTTGGTAGCCGATAAATAATCCAAATACTTTTTTTCTAAAACTCTATTTATACACTGTTAACACTAATAAACATCTAAAAAAACATAAATTAGCTTTAAATACGCAATCGCAAACACCCTTGGAAGTCTCAAACCACATAATAAATAAAAGAAATCTCCAAAAAAATCATAATATTTTACCTTAATTTACGAAAAAGTCACAAACTAAAATTTGTTTATAAAAAAACATGAATTACCAGTAAAAATGACGATTTGACTCATTTTTTCCGGTTTATCGGTTTCATTATTTACTCAGTTCCTTTAAAGTCTCATTATTTTATCATAATTACTAATAAGTCTCAAACTAAAACTAAGTGATGATTTAACCATTTTCTTCATCTAACATACATTTTGCTAGTTTCATTGTTGACCTAGACGTCTAGTGATTAAATGAGATGATAAGACGGGTTATATAATGCTACGTTTACCGTGAAATTTGATATTCATCTCATCGGCTCATTTATGATTAAATATCCAGGTAAGCAATGAAACCAGTAAAATGTGTGTCTTCGGAAAAAGAGGCAGGAAATGAGTTGATGAGATGGATATACTGGGTTACATAAGATTAGATAGACAATTTGAAATTTCTTATAAACTTAAAAAATGATGAATTTGTTACTAGTTTATGTAATTATTACAATCTTTGTTGGATATATTTTATATTCAAAAAAATACAAGATACATCAGGATTTCAAGTTTTATGGTAAACATAACATTATATAACCCAATATATCCATCTCATCAGCTCATTTAATAACTAGGTGTCTATATCAACAATGAAATCGATAATATGTATGTTACAAGGAGAAAATGGTCAAATCATCACTTAATTATAGTTTGTGAGTTATTCGTAAATTATGGTAAACTAATAGGACTTTAATGGAATTAGGTAAGCAATGAAACCGGCAAACCAAGAAAAATGGGTCAAATCGTCATTTTTATTGGTAATTCATCTTTTTTCGTAAACAAATTTTAGTTTTGATTTTTTTCATAAATTAGATAAATATTTTTAACTACATTAAGAAAAGGGAAATTGACTTATCAGGGTAATTATATTTTCGTTTTGTTCACATCTGGGTAACTTTATTTTTTTATACACATCAAGGTAACAAACTTGTTGAAAATGTTTACGTATGACCTATAACATCCGGTTTCGAAAAGTTTCATATTTTAGGAATTATGGGCATTAAATGGATCAAGTGAAGGGCATGGACTTCAAAGGGTTTGGGTTTTAGACCTAATTGGGTGTGGATTATATAGGTTGTGTGATCCAACCTTTTGGTTTGTGCTTTAGAGTCCAAGGGTATAATGGTAAAAGTGATGCTTCAGAACTTTTCTTGATTTGAGGATGTTAGTTCGAAAGGTTTTAAGTCAAAGGAGAGTTGATAGAATTGTAGGTCTTTTCTTTACCTATCCGAGCGTATAAAGAACATTGAAAACGGATTTGGGGTGTGGGAGTTATGACCATTAGAAGTAAGGAAGGTTATGGGTTTAGGCTAGTACGTTGGACGTACATGGTATGTACGTTGGGCATACTAGGGTTAAATGATTGTGAAGGTTCTCCCTTGTACGCAGGGCGTACCTGGAGTACGCAGGGCATACGCGATGTAAAGTTAAACCTTAATTTTTGGGTCTTGGACCCTATTTAAAGACCTTAAGTTATTAGAAACCTTTCTTACCTTCAGCCTCCACCCTTTAAAGCAGTTCCCTCGAAACCCTAGGCCTATTTGTGAGATTCTTGACCCTTTGAGTGTTTTAGAGTGTTCTTGGTGCATCTTGGAGAAGAATGAGCTCATAGGAGAAGTGTCGGTTGGCTTGGAGCTTGTAGATCCAGACCTTAATCACCTTGATCTTTCTTCTAGAGGTATAAATCTTCAAACTTGATGGTTCTATAATGTAGATCCATCTTTAGGTTATGTTATGAGCATGTTGTGGTCCCATGGTTTGGATCTTGTGCGTAGAAGTTACTCCAGAACCTTTGAGCCCCATTTCCAGTAATTTTTGAATTCAGTAAGTCATAAAAATCGAATCTTGATGGGTATATCTCTTTAATGCATGTGTTAGTGGCCTTTTTGTGAAGTTATGAATCTAGGGCTTTGGTTTGGACTCCATTAAGCCATTCAAAGTCATAAAGTCAAGAACTTTATGACTTAAGAAGTCCCTTAGAGCTAGATCTAGGATTTGGATGATTTGTTCTTTAAGTATTAAGAGCTTAAAGTTGATGGTGGGCAGCAGAGCAGTACGCCAGACGTACTGGGGTCACCAGAATCTCTTTATGGTCCATTTTGGGCTTTGTGTCATTTAGGGTTTTGGGCCATGATTTGATGGGTCAAGTTTGGAAACGGTAAAATGGTCTTTTACCCTTAGTATGATAGAATAAGAAGTGGCCCTTAGGTAACGGGTTATTATCCTAATTATTGACTAGGATTGATCTTGGTTATGGTCAGTGTGAGAAGTCAGGGTAGCAGCAACTCAAGTGTGTGTTTTATTGACATCGGATTGAGGTGAGTCTCTTCATTCTACTCGTGGGTCGAAGGCACCAATATCGGCCCACTGGATTATGTTTTCAGGATGATAGTTGTCTTTGTGACACTTGCTGATATGTTGGTATGTGCTTGTTCTCTTTGTGACTCATGTTTATATATATGTATGCTTATGTATGTGGGGTTGATGTGACATCCCCAAATTCACGGCCAGAAAAGACCGGTTTAATTTATGCTTTTAAAATAATTTCAGAGAAATCCTTTGATTAAAAGAGTTGCGGAATTTGTTCCCAAAACAAAATATGATAAAATAAGATTTACCAAAGCATTTCTTAAAGAAATGTAATTTCATTATATAATAAAACTCGGGATGTCATGTTCCGATACAGACCAAAAGCATAAACGGCACATTATACGCCTTACAACAGTTATATACACTAAAGGCCTATAATCAAAATATATTGATAAGTCGTCCAACTTATGCTCTCGCGCCACTACCTGTAATACAAAGAAAACTGAGTGGGTCATGCTTGGGAGCCTGGTGAGCATATAGGGTTTTCAACCCACAATAAATAATTATATTAATTTCATCAACCAACAATAACCCAATTACCCATTCTCGTTATCCTCACTTTACGTCCCTAAAACAACTATCACAAGGGACCTAGCCTAAGGATTTTCGTCGGGGTGACAACACATGCTTCGGGGTTTCCTCAGCAATATATGTCAAACAAGGCAACCATGTGGGGGATGGAGTACAGCAAATGAACACTCAAGTTCATTAACACCTATAGGTGGCGAGCCTGCCAGCGTTCCACTAGACTGTCTAGAAAAGTCTGTGGTCGTCATCTAAACTCCGCTAGATGACTGAATCAGCAACAACATCGAGGCCTCTCATCATTTTATCACACGTCAACTATCTACCCATGTTTTACCCAACATTTTAGTAGATAACAATATACATATACATTCATATACAGCTTAAAACCTGTATAAAATATTCATTCAATACTCACTCCAAATACACAGATAATATATATACACATAGCACGTATTCTATAGAAGATACTTCATACCTATGTGTTAAAAGAAAGGGATTATACACTCTCTCAAAACGTATACTTAATACATTCAAACAATACTTGTATTAAAATCGTGTTTATGAAAGAGACTATACACTCACTTGATAAGACTATGCACTCACTTAATACATTCAAACATTGGCTTTACCGGGGTGGTAAAGTATCTCGCAGTCGTAGTCCTTAAGTAACTCTAGGCAGCGTCTTTGCCTCATATTCAATTCTTTCTGATTAAAGAGATATTGCAGACTCTTATGATCAATGAAAAGTTTGCACTTCATGCCATAGAGGTAATGTCTCCATATCTTTAGAGCAAATACTACCGCTGCCAACTCCAGATCATGAGTGGGGTAGTTCTTTTCATGCTCTTTCAACTGTCGAGACGCATATGCTATCACCTTTTCTCTTTGGGTCAAAACACAACCCAACCCAACACCAGACGCATCGCTATAGACAGCGAAGTCTTCAACTCCATCGGGTAGAGAAAGAATCGGTGCTTCACATAGCTTCTTCTTTAGCAACTCGAATGCTTCTTTGTGCTTATCACTCCAAGCATAAGTAACTCTTTTGTGAGTCAAAGCTGTTAGTGGAGTAGAGATCGAAGAAAAGCCTTGGATAAACCTTCGGTAATATCCAGCTAATCCCAAAAAGCTTCGGATCTCCGTGGGACTTTTCGGTTGTTCCCACTTCATCACAGCTTCAATCTTTGCTGGATCAACCATTATCCCTTCTTGGTTGACCACGTGACCCAAGAATTGGACTTCTCGAATCAAAAAATCACATTTGGAGAACTTGGCATACAACTTCTCCTTCCTCAAGACTTCCAACACATATCGCAAGTGTCTGTCATGCTCTTCTTGGCTTTTCGAGTAAATCAGAATGTCATCTATGAACACTATCACAGATTTATCAAGGAACGGTTTACAAACCCTGTTCATTAAATCCATGAATGCTACTGGAGCATTGGTTAGTCCAAACGACATAACCAAAAACTCGTAGTGTCCATATTGTGTTTTGAATGCAGTCTTCTCGATATCCTGCTCTCTCATCTTCAGTTGATGATATCCTGACCTTAGGTCGATCTTTGAAAAATAGCTTGAACCTTGTAGTTGATCGAACAGGTCATCAATCCTTGGCAATGGATATCTATTCTTTATCGTTTCCTTATTCAGCTCTCTGTAATCAATGCACATCCTCATACTCCCGTCCTTTTTCTTTACAAATAACACCGGAGCTCCCCAGGGTGATGAACTAGGTCTAATGAAACCTTTGTCCAATAACTCCTAAAGTTGCATCATCAGCTCCTTCATCTCCGCTGGTGCTAATCGGTACGGTGCTTTTGCTATTGGCGTGGTTCCTGGAAACAAGTCGATACGAAATTCTACTTTTCGATCATGCGGTAATCCAGGAAGATCTTTGGGAAATACTTCCGGATAATCACACACCGCAGGAATGCTCTGTATCTCCTTTTTCTCCTTCTTTGCATCAATCACGAATGCCAAATATGATGTACATCCTTTGACCAAACACTTTCTGGCTTTCATTAGGGAAATGATTCCAGAATTTACTCTGCGTTTGTCCCCATACACCATAAATGACTCCTTCCCTGGCGGGTTTACTTTTACTATCTTCTTCCTGCACAATATTTTGGCATCATTGGCGCTAAGCCAATCCATTCCCAGCACGATGTTGAAAACATTTAGCTCAATAGGCAATAATTCCTCGTGGAACTTATTCCCATTCAAGTCGATGAAGATGTTTTTCATAAAATGGCTAACAGGTACAAACTTGCCACTAGCAACTTCAACTAATAAAGCATTATCTAGTCTATCGACAGGCAAAGCTAGTTTTCTACCAAATTCATGCGAAATAAAGGAGTAGTTGGCTCCAGAATCAAATAAAATTTGGGCAGGCAAATTGTTTACGAGAAAGGTACCTGAAGCGACATCAGCTTCATTTTTCGCAGCTTCAAGTATCGTCTGAAAAGCTCTCGCCTTCGGTTTTGGTGGAATGTTGGGTTTTGATGCCTCCTTCTTTTTCGGACAGTCTTTCAAAATGTGCCCCTCCTCGTTACATCCAAAGCACATCCTCTTGCTAGACGGACACTCGTTGGAAAAATGCCCAGTTTTTTCACATTTATAGCAGGTCACCTCCTCACTACACTTCCCAAAGTGCTTTTTCTTGCACTTTTCACACCATTTCCCTTCGCCTCTTCCTCCTCCTCCAAACTTCTTCGAATTAGACTTCGAAAATTTTCTTTTCTTGTTGGAACCTGAAGTTCCTTCAAACTTTATCTTTTCGCTAACTTCAACGTTGTTGGCGGTCCTCCCCTTGATCATCTCCTCAATAGACTTGGCAGCCCAAATAGCTGCCTCCAGAGTAGGTGCCTGACGTACTGGCATAACGTACTCCCATGGGAGTCCCTTTGCGTACCGGTCAACTTTTATTAGTTCGTTTGGGACGATGCACAAAGCAAACTCCATTTTGTCTGTAAAGGCATTGGTGTATTCATCAACTGACATGATGTCTTTCTTCAATGTCAGAAATTTGTTCTCCAACTCCAGCAGATTTTGGGCTGAACAGAACTTGCGCTTGAATTGCACCAAGAACTCTGCCCAAGTCAATTGTAGTGGCTCATTAGGGCTTAGGGTCTTCCCCGGAGTGTTCCACCAACGAACAGTGCCACCCCTGAACTGACGTACTGCGAACGTGGCCTGCAAATTGCCTCTGCAACCATACGTCATGAAGGCTAGATCCATCTCCGAGATCCAATCCATAACCCCGATCGGATCTTCCTTTCCAGTGAAGGTCGATGGTTTTCAAGTCAAAAAATCTTTGTACTTGCATCCAAGTCCACCATTTCCTCTCTCTTGGTTGTTTTGTCTAATTATTGGTGGCTTGGCTTGACCAACAACCCCACTGAAGTTTCCTTCATCCGACTGCCCTTCACTCAATTCGAGCTGTACAATCGACATTGAAAGTACTTCACGATTCTGCTGAAGCAGACGTCTAGTTTCTTCCATTTGACGATCCAACATCGTCTGAATCATCAATTGTACACCAGCCATTGTCATTGGCTCTGGTGGTGCTGCTACAACAGGTATTTGCTCAATTACAGGTGGTCGATTCCTGTTTTCATTCACGTTTCCAACTCGACTTCTAGTTCTTGCCATTCTTGATCTATACACCGAATAAGGTGAATTTAGATCCTCATTCATGATAGATATTTAAATTATCCAAATCACTCCGAAACGTTTACATGCTAGTTCTAATACCATAATCCTACGCTTAGAATCCTAAACACATATGGTTTCCCAGATCTGGTTGGCAACAAACCGTAGATCCGAACAAATAATATCATATATGGCAAACATATAACATTTAGCACATAAAAGCATGTTAGGCATCTTTCCTAAAATATACTAGTGCTCGTGTCAAAAATACAACAGACACTCATCTCACAATCTTTAGTTAGCATCCTAAGTTTAAGTCTAGAAATCCTACAAATTCCTAGTTCGCTTAAACTGATGCTCTGATACCAACTGTGACATCCCCAAATTCACGGCCAGAAAAGACCGGTTTAATTTATGCTTTTAAAATAATTTCAGAGTAATCCTTTGATTAAAAGAGTTGCGGAATTTGTTCCCAAAACGAAATATGATAAAATAAGATTTACCAAAGCATTTCTTAAAGAAATGTAATTTCATTATATAATAAAACTCGGGATGTCATGTTCCGATACAGACCAAAAGCATAAACGGCACATTATACGCCTTACAACAGTTATATACACTAAAGGCCTATAATCAAAATATCTTGATAAGTCGTCCAACTTATGCTCTCGCGCCACTACCTGTAATACAAAGAAAACTGAGTGGGTCAGGCTTGGGAGCCTGGTGAGCATATAGGGTTTTCAACCCACAATAAATAATTATATTAATTTCATCAACCAACAATAACCCAATTACCCATTCTCGTTATCCTCACTTTACGTCCCTAAAACAACTATCACAAGGGACCTAGCCTAAGGATTTTCGTCGGGGCGACAACACATGCTTCGGGGTTTCCTCAGCAATATATGTCAAACAAGGCAACCATGTGGGGGATGGAGTACAGCAAATGAACACTCAAGTTCATTAACACCTATAGGTGGCGAGCCTGCCAGCGTTCCACTAGACTGTCTAGAAAAGTATGTGGTCGTCATCTAAACTCCGCTAGATGACTGAATCAGCAACAACATCGAGGCCTCTCATCATTTTATCACACGTCAACTATCTACCCATGTTTTACCCAACATTTTAGTAGATAACAATATACATATACATTCATATACAGCTTAAAACCTGTATAAAATATTCATTCAATACTCACTCCAAATACACAGATAATATATATACACATAGCACGTATTCTATAGAAGATACTTCATACCTATGTGTTAGAAGAAAGGGATTATACACTCTCAAAACGTATACTTAATACATTCAAACAATACTTGTATTAAAATCGTGTTTATGAAAGAGACTATGCACTCACTTGATAAGACGATGCTCGGACAACACTACGGCTCTTCAAGTAGTAATTCTTCGATGAATCCGGGATATCTTCACACACCAGGCTTCTCGCGGGCAGAGCTTCGGCTCGAAAACTCTTTTCTTCTTGGGATCTTCGAAGCGTCGGGACTTGCTTCAGGTGTCGGGATGATACCGGGGCTTCGGGGGTGCTTCAAGAGGGCTAGAGAGGGTGTAGAGAATGAGGGCAAGAGAGGGTGTAGAGAGTGATAGAATGAAGGAATTAGCAACCATGGCCGGCTGCCCTTCGGTTTCTATTTATAGGGCCATTTTTCTGGATTCACGTCGTCAATCTCAAATATTCACGTCGTGAGTTCAGTCGTCATCTGGTGCATCATCGCAACTTGGGTCTGTCAGGCTCCAGGAGACGTCACTACTAAGTTCACGTCGTGAACCCTATGTTCACGTCGTGAACTCTGACACAGTGTCGGGGTTCGTGCCCCGAACTTCAGAAATTCATATCTTTCGCATACGAGCTCCGTTTTTGACGTTTTTTATATCCACGCGTAAGTGAGATTATGCTCTACAACTCTCGTTTAGACTCTGTCGGCTAATTTTGAATTTATTTTTATTATATTATATTTTTAGTAGGCCGGGACAGGAAAACTTCGTTAGAAATTCACAACTTCTTCATCTGACGTCTGTTTCCGTCTGTCTTTTTACCGTTGCACTACTATCGACGAGATTTTCGATTCTCGTTTAGATTGTTTCGGCTAGAAATCACTCGATCTCATATTCGAACTTTGGGTTGCGTACCGCTAAGTCGAAACTTCGAAAAATCATAACTTCCTGATACGAAGTCAGATTTAGACGTTCTTTTTATGCACGCTCTCGGTTTAACGTATTCTACGACTTTCGTTTAGATTACTAAGACTAAATATCGCTCTATCGTAAATTCACTATTTACGTCACGCAGTGTCGTATTAGATCTGTCGCGAAACTTCGACAAGTCATAACTTCTTCGTTATAACTCGGATTTCGGCATTCTTTATATATTCGGAAACCTTGCCACGAACACTACAACTTCCTTCATAGATATCGGGCTTATCTAATATTTTATTATTATGCTTATTCTTGTTCTTAATTCATTTAAGTTACACAATTAAGCATAGAACACATAATACTCAAATAATACATTTCTATTATTTCGAAAAGAGTTACAAAGATTAACCTAGACTATTACATTAATATTAATGCCTAGCCTAGAAACACGGGCGTGAGAATTCTCTCCCCCTTAGGATGATTCCATCCCCGGAATCACACATCAACAAACAAATGCGGATAGCGACTCATCATGTCACTCTCCGTTTCCCACGTAAGATTTGGCTCATTCGTATGTTTCCAACGGACCAGCACTAATTCGACCATCTTGCGTCGTAACTTCTTAGTCTTACGGTCAACGATTGCCTCTGGTTCTTCAATTAACCTCTTATTTTCATCAATTCTTAATTCTGAAAGTGGAATCATGTCGGGAACTTCTCCCATGAACTTCCTCAGATAACACACATGAAAAGTGTTATGAATACCATTCAGTTCTTCGGGTAATTCGAGCTTGTAAGCTTGGTTCCCAATCCTCTGAAGAACTTTAAACGGTCCAATAAATCTTGGACTTAACTTTCCCATTTTACCAAATCTTATAAGTCTCTTCCACAGTGAGACTTTAAGCAAAACTGAATCCCCAACTTCAAATGTCATCGATCTTCGCTTTTTGTCAGCATAACTCTTTTGACGATCCTGAGCCGCTAACATTCTCTCCCTAATTATTTTCAGCTTTTCAGCAGTCTGATGGACTATCTCGGGTCCCAAAACCTGCTTTTCCCGCGCCTCAAGCCAACAAGACGGCGTACGACACTTCTGTCCGTACAAAGCTTGATAAGGTGCCATCTTAATGCTCGAGTGGAAACTATTATTGTAGGAAAATTCTACCAAAGGCAAATGTTCATCCCAGTTGCCATGGAATTCCAGGGTACATTCTCTCAGCATATCTTCAAGTGTTTGTATCGTCTGTTCGCTCTGACCATCAGTATGTGGATGGTAAGTTGTACTCATACACAACTTGGTACCTAATTCCTCTTGTTGACTTTTCCAAAACCTTGAGGTGAAACGACTGTCACGATCCGATACAATCGTTAATGGAACACCGTGAAGCCTCATAATTTCCTTCACGTAAGAATTCACAAGCTTATCGATAGACCATTTCTCGTTGGCTGCTATGAAGTGCGCACTCTTAGTGAAGCGATCCACGACCACCCAAATCATGTCGTGACCGTTCTTTGTTCTGGGCGGTTTGGTGACAAAATCCATAGCAATGTCTTCCCATTTACCCATAGGTACAGGTAGAGGTTCTAAACTCCCATATGGTTTCTGATGTTCTGCCTTAACTCTAGCACATGTCACACACTCGGCCACATACTTTGCGATATCAAGCTTCATCGTCGGCCACCAGTAGTAGGGTTTTAGGTCCCTATACATTTTAGTGCTATCGGGATGAATCGAGTACATGGTTTTGTGAGCTTCTTCCATCAGAAGATCTCTTATTCCTCCTGACTTAGGCACCCAAATTCGATCTTGGAATACCTTCAGTCCGTGACTGTTTATACAGAACACTAACGTTTTGCCCAAACGTTCTTCCTTTCGGTCATTCTTCTTAGAAGCTTCTTCTCGAGCTTTCTTTATACTCTCCACAATTGTCGAGACAACTTCTATTCTCAACGCTCTTGGCCTTTTTCTCTCAAGATTGACTTTCCGACTGAGAGCATCAGCAACAACATTGGCTTTACCGGGGTGGTAAAGTATCTCGCAGTCGTAGTCCTTAAGTAACTCTAGGCAGCGTCTTTGCCTCATATTCAATTCTTTCTGATTCAAGAGATATTGCAGACTCTTATGATCAATGAAAATTTTGCACTTCGTGCCATAGAGGTAATGCCTCCATATCTTTAGAGCAAATACTACCGTTGCCAACTCCATATCAGGAGTGGGGTAGTTCTTTTCATGCTCTTTCAGCTGTCGAGACGTATATGCTATCACCTTTTCTCTTTGGGTCAAAACACAACCCAACCCAACACCAGACGCATTGCTATAGACAGCGAAGTCTTCAACTCCATCGGGTAGAGAAAGAATCGGTGCTTCACATAGCTTCTTCTTTAGCAACTCGAATGCTTCTTTGTGCTTATCACTCCAAGCATAAGTAGCTCTTTTGTGAGTCAAAGCTGTTAATGGAGTAGCGATCGAAGAAAAGCCTTGGATAAACCTTCGGTAATATCCAGCTAATCCCAAAAAGCTTCGGATCTCCGTGGGACTTTTCGGTTATTCCCACTTCATCACAGCTTCAATCTTTCCTTCATCCGAATGCCCTTCACTCAATTCGGGCTGTACAATCGGCATTGAACGTTCTTCACGATTCTGCTGAAGCAAACATCTAGTTTCTTTTTTGACGATCCAACATCGTCTGAATCATCAACTGTACACCAGCCATTGTCATTGGCTCTGGTGGTGCTGCTACAACAGGTATTTGCTCAATTACAGGTGGTTGATTCCTGTTTTCGTTCACGTTTCCAACTCCACTTCTAGTTCTTGCCATTCTTGATCTATACACCGAATAAGGTGAATTTAGATCCTCATTCATGATAGATATTTAAATTATCCAAATCACTCCGAAACGTTTACATGCTAGTTCTAATACCATAATCCTACGCTTAGAATCCTAAACACATAGGGCTTCCCAGATCTGGTTGGCAACAAACCGTAGATCCGAACAAATAATATCATATATGGCAAACATATAACATTTAGCACATAAAAGCATGTTAGGCATATTTCCTAAAATATACTAGTGCCCGTGTCAAAAATACAACAAACACTCATCTCGGTTTAACGTATTCTACGACTTTCGTTTAGATTACTAAGACTAAATATCGCTCTATCGTAAAATCACTATTTACATCACGCAGTGTCGTATTGGATCTGTCGCGAAACTTCGACAGGTCATAACTTCTTCGTTATAACTCGGATTTTGGCATTCTTTATATATTCGGAAACCTTGCCACGACCACTACAACTTCCTTCATAGATATCGGGCTTATCTAATATTTTATTATTATGCTTATTCTTGTTCTTAATTCATTTAAGTTACACAATTAAGCATAGAACACATAATACTCAAATAAAACATTTCTATTATTTCAAAATGAGTTACAAACGTTAACCTAGACTATTTCATCGATATTAATGCCTAGCCTAGAAACACGGGCGTTACAGTTGATACGGACCCGACACAAGTACAAGCTGTTACATAGAGTCATTATGGAGTTAGGGTTGATACGGACCCGAGGGTTGATATGGACCCGACACAGCTACAAGTTGTTACATAGAGTCATTATGGACTCGGGGTTAATACGGACCCGAGGGTTGATACGGAACCGACATAGCCACGTGCTGTTATATTTGTATATATGTCGTGTGTGGTATTTTGGGGAACTCACTAAGCTTTGTGCTTACAGTTTCATGGTTATGGTTTCAGGTACATCTAGTTCCAAAGGGAAGAGTTCGACTTGATTGCATTGAATCCATCAGTGTTCTACATTTTATGACTCGAGTTGTACTCTGATAACTATTAATACTATTTTATACTTTATGGATTTTCGAATTGAATGAATGAATGGTTGATTTTTCAGGTTTAAAAATAAAAAATTTTACTTAGAATTTTGGGATGTTTCAAGTTAGTATCAGAGCCTTGGTTGGAGGGATTTGGGCACACTTCTGGGTGTGTCTGAACTCAAACTTAGGAATTAGTAACCTTTTTGAAAGAAAAATAAGTTTTCTAAAAGGATTTTTATAATGAAAAAGGGTTGTGATGCGTGCAATCAGCCGAGCTCAAGTAAGTGATTCCCAGAATACGCATACATGTTGATATGTTATATGATATGAATGCTTGAATGCTAGGATAAGGATAAGGATACCTCCAAGAATCGTATGATAGAATTGTGTGATTTTGTTATGCCTTGTAGTCTAGGAAGAATTGTATGTTATGATAGATTTTGGATGTTACAGAATCTATGTTGGTGGAATTTATTGCTAAGTGTATGTTTGAAAATTATATACAGTTAGGATCATATAGCCCTTGAATGATTGGCTTAGCCTTAATTCATGTACCTCGAGTTGAGACATTTATTCAACAATCTATTTGATCTTATATTGTGTATAATTTGTTTGCATAAGACAACCGACAGTATTAGTGGAATTTCCTAGCATCGTATCAGCAAGTGAGCTTGAGATGTCCTTTGATTGGATTATGGATTGGAGTGTTACTACACGAATGCTGCTTGCTTTATGCTTAGTGGCACTCTTGATGATGTGATTTAACTATTAAGCGAATATGTGAAATCACATGCTGCATAGGTTAAAGAATCTCAGAGTGATTGATTTGGCCCTACTGCGCAGCTCTCGTATGAGTCTAATTGTTGTAGGGATGAGTCTTTTACTCGAAGGATTATCTAAGCTTTGTGGCATGTGATTGTATCCATGAAGTAGTTAGCTGGCATTAGTGGGAGTGCTTCAGGAGCTGATGGCAGGGTGAGGTCGGGAACCTAGGAGATCCTAGGAAGTGTTTAGTGGGCTTGGATGCGCTGTTTAGTGGGTATTTTATGTACAAGTTTGAGAAGGTACATAGAGGATTCAGGATGATTCTTGAGGAAAGTATGGATAGGTATGGAAGGTAGTATCAGGACCACACTAATGTAAGCAGAGGATCCATACTCGAATTAGGGAAATTCATGGAGAATCTAGGAAGCATGTGGGATGAGGATTCTTTGGGTACGTTTTGATTATTACTTGGTTGCTTTTCAGAATGGTGATGAGAACTCGTAGAGGAGGATCTATTTCAGGTGCAGGCTCTGGTGCTGAGCCAGTTGATGAGGGGATGTATGAGTTCTTTACTTCACCCAACGATCTAGCTATATATCAACCTCCTAGGGATTATGGGGGAATGCCAGGGTTTTGAGGTCACGTTGGATGGAGGAGATGGAGGGTGTTTTCCGCACCGATCCCTATCCCATATGAGCCAAGGTTCGGTTTCCTTTGGACCTCTTGTATCATGCAGCAAGGAGTTTTTGGGAATTGATTGCACAATCTATTACGATTACTGAGTTGGAGTCTATGTCATAGGATGAGTTTGTGACCCTGTTTAAGGCGGAGTTTGCACCAGCTATCGAAGTGTATCCATTCGCGATAGAGTTTTAGGACCTTTTCCAGACTACCGATACTGTGGCAGAGATCACTGCTAAGTTTCGAGAGATGGTTTTTTTGGTTCCACAGTATGCTGCAAACGAGGAGATGAAGAAAGCGAGGTATCATGTCATGTTGAGGGATGACATCATAGAGTTTGTGATCTTGTCAGGGTTCAAGACCTTGAATGATTTGATTACTAGAGCTTGAGAGTGGGAGATTGATTTGGAGCACCTCGGGTGGAGGAAGTCAAAGCAGGTTCAGACCGTAGTGGGCCAGGTGAAAAGGCCCAAGACTCAGGATTCGCTACTGGGAGGCCATCAGGGTCGGGGCCATTGTGCCAAATGTGGGGGGACTCACGAGGGGATCTGTTGTGACAAGGGAAGGGTTTGTTTTAGTTTTGTTCATACATGTCATTTCAGTAGAGATTGTCCTCAAGGCTCGATTCCGATGTGTTTTCACTGCAATCATGTAGGCCACAAGAAGGCCGACTGTCCGAGATTGATGAGTAGAGAAGTGAGGGCACCTGCTCTAGTTACATTGAAAATCACTGATGGACGTGAAGGCAGGGCGGAGGATCCAAAATTCAGGAGCCGAGCATTACAGTTTCAGGAAAGGGAGACCAGAGTTCCATCAGATGCTATAGCGGTTATGTTCCATTTTCGTTTTCTTTGTGCCTTCTTATATATATGCTATTGGATCATACGTTAGTATGCGTAAGACATTATTTGTGGTTAAGTTTCTCTATGATTGCCTAATTAATATTATTGATGGTCTTCATATGCCATTTTGCATACCGAGAGCCGTGAATAGATGGTATCTAAATGAGCCGGTATAGGACTTCGATTTAGGAAACATCGACCAGCGACAGGGCAAGCCCTGAGTGGAGGAAGACTGAGTGTTCTACTTGGAGAGCCAACATTCGATTTTATATTTGGTGCTTCAGAAAGAAATATGAGGAAGCTACATCATGATCATGCCAGATTTAAACACGGGGCTCGATGAGGCGTCAGTGATTGAGATGCAAGTAAGGATTGGAAAATACACGAGGGTAAGGTCGGCAGTTGTCAAATTCATACCTTCAGGGTGATTGATTTCAGGTTCGCGTAGGAATCGTTCCATAGTAAGCAGGTCACATGATTGGTTACCTTTATGTTTCGTTAAAAGGTTATTCGTTCCTTGTCATCCGTTAAATTCACTTAAAGATGTTGGAAGAAATATCAGTGGAAGGTGCTTGGAGATAACAAGTTTTGTTGAGATTTTGGGGTGTGTTTAATCCGGTTTTAGGTTGTGTGTACACTAGGTCATCTGGTCATGAAAGTTTGGTTATTGTAAGCTCAGATTGGTGGCAACCTCGAGTAGTGAAATTGGAAATTGTTTGGGATTTCGATCGGCTACAAAGTGGACAACGTGTAGATGATTCCAAGTGGGGGAGAACACCTGGGATTAATGGGAATGCCTCCAAGTGCAAGTCTACTTGAAGTTCCCTATCCAGGGTCAAGTGGATAGTCAGTTCTAATTGTGGTTTGTGCCGAGAATTATGCAAGGGATAAAGTCAATGGTTAGTTTTAATCAGGGAAGCAAGGGTTGAAGATTCAGACTTCAGAGTTATCTCATTAAGGAGATGAGGTAGCGATTGTGACGCCTCAGTAGTGGTGTATGATGGATATGTGATTAGGTTCAGGTTGAGGGTTGTGTTAGAGCCTCTCTGTCTGTTCTTGTCTGATTAAGGCCTTGGGGTTCGAAGCATGACCCGAACACCTGATTAAGGTATAGTCGGTTGAGGTTTCGAATCATTATTGATTATGGTATCGTAGATAGATGGCAAGGCCATAGGTTGGGTCAATGGTTGTTGTGGAACCGTTGTAATACTAAGGGGTAGCCGTCGCAATCACCAGGTTTATAGGTTGTTATGGAAGTGTTGTAAGACTATGGGATAGCCGTAGCATTCACCGGGTTGATAGGTTGTTGTAGAAGTGTTGTAAGACTACGGGGTAGACATAGCGTTCACTCGGTTGATAGTCTGTTGCAGGAGTGTTTTAAGACTGCGGGGTGACCCGAAGCATTCACCTGGGCAATGAGTAGTTTGTGAGGGTGCATTGAATCACCAGTTTCACTTGTAGTTTTCTCAAGGTAGGATTAGACCATGGCAGGATGGGTTGAGAGACTGTGGAAGGACCACAACATTCAAGGGATCGAGAAAGGATATAGGCGGATTTGGGGCCGATCGTGATATGAGACTATAGCTGGGCTGGTAGCATTCACCTAGAGCGAAGTGGAGTAACTTACGTTTGTGTGATGGTTGGCTACATGTCCTTGGTTTGATCAGGATGGTTGTTAGAGCATTGGAATTCAGGCAAGGATAGCTTTTTTTCGGGAAGACTCTTGGTCGGAGTCTCGTGTTGCGATCATGTGTTAGGCTATTAGATGAAGTAATCAAATGGAAATCCGAATGTTTGGTTAATCGGTAGGTAGGTACGAGGCCTGAGAGATCACAGATAGATCAGAAATGTGATTATTGGACAACAAGATGAGACTGAAATATTGGTATGACACTAATGATTGGGACTTGTGTAGGAGTCGCCCTGTTTTCGAGTGAGGGGTTCAGTAGAGATGGATGGTCAGGAATTTAGTTTTCTAGTTGTCAGCAAGATAATTCAGGGGCGGAAAAGATTCGTTCAGTTCGAGTTGTGAAGTGAAGTCATATTGACTGTGTTTCAGAATGGTTTTGTTTGTTGGGAAGTCAGACAAGGTTTTGAGTTTCCGGATTTCGGACATAGTAGTATAGATTATTCTTCATTAGTTTAAGTGAGTGGGACAAGGATGCGTTCATCGTCAGGGTAGGTGAGTCCTGCTAAGCTTGGGTTCGATTGTAGCATTAGACGGCCGCCTTATGAATGAGTCGATGTTTAGTCCGAAGCGGGGTTCAGGAAGAATTGGCCGAATCGTCCGGGTGCCTAAAAAGCAGCAAGGAGTGATTTTGAGGACGAAATCCAGTTTTAGTGGGGGATAGTTGTAACACCCGGTTTCGAGAAGTTTCCTATTTCGGGAATTATGGGCAATAAATGGATCAAGTGAGGGCCCTGGACTTCAAAGGGTTTGGGTTTTAGACCAAATTGGGTGTGGATTATATAGGCTGTGTGATCCAAGCTTTCGGTTTGTGCTTTGGGGTCAAAGGGTATAATGGTAAAGGTTATGTTTTAGAACTTTTCTTGATTTGAGGATGTTAGTTGAGAAGGTTTTAAGTCAAAGGAGAGTTCATAGAATTGTAGGGCTTTTCTTTACCTATCTGAGCATATAAAGAACACTGAAAGCGGATTTGGGGCATGGGAATTATGACCATTAGAAGTTAGGAAGGTTATGGGTTTACGCCATTATGCTGGGCGTACATGGTATGTACATTGGGCATACTAGGCTTAAATGATCACAAAGGTTCTCCCTCGTACGCTAGGCGTACGTGAGGCAGAGTTAAACCCTATATTTAGGACTTGGACCCTATTTAAAGACCTTAACTTATTGGAAACCCTTCTTACCTTCAGCCTCCACCCTCTAAAGCAGTTCCCTCAAAACCCTAGCCCCATTTGTGAGACTCATGAGCCTTTGAGAGTTTTTGAGTGTTCTTGTTGCATCTTGGAGAAGAATGAGCTCATAGGACAAGTGTTGGTTGCCTTGGAGCTTGTAGATACATACCTTATCACCTTGATCTTTCTTCTAGAGGTATAAAGCTTCAATCTTGATGGTTCTTTAATGTAGATCTATCTTTAGGTTATGTTATGAGCATGTTTTGGTCTCATGGTTTGGATCTTGTGAGTAGATGTTACTCTATAACCTTTAAGCCTTATTTCCAGTCATTTCTGAAATTATTAGGTCATAAAAATCGAATCTTGATGGGTATATCTCTTCCATGCATGTGTTAGTGGCCTTTTCATGAAATTATGAATCTAGGGCTTTGGTTTGGACTCCATTAGGCCATGCAAAGTCATAAAGTTAGGAAATTTATGACTTAAGACGTCCCTTACAGCTAGATCTGGGATTTCGATGATTTGGTCTTTAAGCATTAAGAGCTTAAATTTGAGGTTGGCAACAAAGTAGTACGTCGGGGATATTGGGGTGGTACATGAGGCGTATTCACCAGAATGTCTTTATGGGCCATTTTGGGCTTTAAGTCATTTAGGGTTTTGGGCCATGATTTGATGGGTCAAGTTTGGAAAAGGTGAAAAGGTCTTTTACCCTTAGTATGATAGAATAAGAAGTGACCCATTGGTAATGGGTTATTACCCTAATTATTTATTAGGATTGATCCTGGTTATGTTCAGTGTGAGAAGTCGAGGTAGAAGCACATCGAGTGTGTGTTTTGTTTACATCGGATTGAGGTGAGTTTCTTCACTGT
This sequence comes from Lactuca virosa, assembly GCF_052849685.1. Classification (NCBI taxonomy): domain Eukaryota; kingdom Viridiplantae; phylum Streptophyta; class Magnoliopsida; order Asterales; family Asteraceae; genus Lactuca; species Lactuca virosa. The sequence continues at coordinate 354,387,535 of NC_136430.1, forward strand.
ACTTGTGCGTCGAAGGCACCAATGTCGACCCACAATATTATGTTTTCAGGATGATAGTTTTCTTTGTGACACTTGTTGATATGCCAGTATGTGCTTGTTGTCTTCGTGGCTCATGTTTATATGTCGGTATGTTTTGTATGCGGGGTTGATACGAACTCGACACGGCTACAAGCTATTACATAGAGTCATTATAGACTCGGGGTTGATACGGAACCGGGGGTTGATACGGACCTGACACAACTACAAGTTGTTACATAGAGTCATTATGGACTCGGGGTTGATACGGACTTGGGGGTTGATAATGAACCGACACGACCACATGATGTTATATTTTTATATATGTTGTATGTGGTATTCTGGGGAACTCACTAAGCTTTGTGCTTACAGTTTCATGATTATGGTTTCAGGTACTTCTGGTTCCAAAGGAAAGAGTTCGACGTGATTGCATTTGCATCCACCGGTGTTCTGCATTTTATGACTCAATTTGTACCCTGATAACTGTTAATACTATTTTATACTTGATGACCTTTGTAAATGAATGAATGAGTGGTTGATTTTTCCGGTTTAAAAATAAATATTTTACTTAGAATTTTGGGACGTTTCATGACCATTATAATTGGCTGTAGCAAGTTACAGTCGGTCATAATGTGATGGGTTTTATGTACTATAAAATTCCTATGGTACACATACAACCCTAATGCTTTGGATCTAAGGCTTCTCTAGTTATACATGCAACATTGTTTTTCCAAAGCATAAAGCCTAAACTAGCATGCAAGGCAACATTTGAATAATAAAAATTAGTTAGAAGATTACCTTGTGTAGTAGCTTGCTTGTCTTTGACCTTTAGGAGCCTAGCACCTCAGGTGTGATGCCTCAAATGTCTTATAACAAACCAAGAACAAGAGAATCAACTTGAGAGAGAGGCTTGGGAGCTCAAAATCGGCAAGCTTCTATTTTAGTATGCATGGGGCTGATTTTAGGGTGTTAGGGACTTCTTTTATAGCTTAGGATTACAACCATGCAAACCCTAATTACTCTTCATATTTCTTAGGCCTTTTGGGCTAAACCTTCTTGGACTCTAACATAGGTTTAGTCCAACTCTAATCAACATGAGTCATGAGTCCAACTAGAAGTATTACTGATTCACCTAATCAGTCACTATAACTTTAATCAGATTCTTTTGATCACTAAATTAATACCAAATTAATTCTTGATCAATACTAATTAAGTAATGTGATTTCTCAATTAATATATTATAGTTATAATACATTAATAAATCACAATAACCTCTTCCTCAAATATCCATCCTATCAAATTGTTCCGGAGTGTTACAACCTAAATGGACCATGCTATGATCGGGTCAAGTACATACCAATTATAGTTGTGGGCTTAGACACCTAATCCAACAGTCTCCCACTTGGATAAGTCTAATAACTATAACTGCCAATGTAGCTTCAAAATCCGAGTAGCAATCGTAGCTCTCTAAAAGCCAATGTCGAATCCTGACGCGCCATTTAGATAAGGGATAATATAATCCTCTGTTCTTCAAGATATCATGCGGACAAATACATGGAACAAAATCATACTTATTGTCCAACAGTTTGTTTCCCGATTTCTGATTTGTTTGACATAGAACTTAATTGAACACATCAATTTAGTCCTGACCGGGCCCGACACATAAGTCAAAACAAAATCATATTGAACACATCAATTTAGTCCTGACCGGGCCCGACACATAAGTCAAAACAAAATCATCGAGGGGCCCAAGATATCACTTTTAATCCTCTTAGGATAAAAGGAACAGATAAACTTCGACTTATATGCTTGTACTAACTACTTGTTAAATCATACACAACAGCACGTTTTATGACATCAAGTTACTGATGCGGTTTCGTACTGTCAATGTACAACCAAATTATATATCTCGGTTTGAAAATTATACGATATTATCATCTCACAATCACTCGTGATAAATTCCATGAAGTGATTCATGTGAGTGTGGGTTAAGTCCAATACTCAAATCTTATTTCAAGAGCACTCATGAATGCTTGTAGCAAACCTTTGTAATGTCTAACACCTTATACAATCTTACAAAACCCATTCATGATAGTCTACTTACATAACCTACTCCCACAGTAAGATCGACTGTGGATAGTTCGAATAATTTTATTATTCTGGAAGTCAAAACATGCAAAATGAAACAATAGTAAATAATTGACACAAGATAGTAGCTTTACTTATAAATAAAACTCCTTTTATTCAATCATCAAATGTCAATTACATTTTAGCTATTACAAGTTTCTAAATATCTATCTAATCATTAAAACTAATATCGTCCTTCAGCCCAATACTCCTTGCATGCAGCAAGTGCTTATCCCTGCTGAGTCCCTTTGTAAGGGGATCTTTCGGGTTCTTCTCTGTCGATGTGCCTAGATCTACCATGACCCCTTGGTTCCTTGGCTAAGGCAACTGCACTTTCATTGTCACAAAAAATATCCATAGGCTCCTTTACAGCTGGTACAACTCCAAGGTCTCCAATGAAGTTCTTCAAACATATTGCTTCCTTTGCTGCTTCGCTTGCTGCTATGTACTCTGATTCGCACGTTGAATCAGCCACAGTTTCTTGTTTGGAACTTTTCCATGTTATTGCTCCTCCATTAAGGGTAAATACCCAGCCCGACTGAGAGCGGAAATTATCTCTGGCGGTCTAAAAACTGGCGTCACTATACCCTGTCATTCTCAAGTCATCAATCCCACCGAGGGTAAGGACCCAGTCCTTAGTCCTCCGCACTTACTTAAGAATGTTCTTTACAACAGTCCAGTGAGCTCTACCAGGGTTCCCTTGATATATGTTGACCATGCTTAAAGCAAAGGCCACATCGGGACGAGTACATGTCAAAGCATACATGATCGATCCAACTACAGAAGCATATGGTATTCGACTCATTTTTGCTATCTCAGCCTCTATACTTGGACTCTGAGTCTTACTCAGTTTGGTATTGCTCTGGATAGATAAGTCTCCTTTCATGGAATTCTCCATGCTGAAAAGTTTCAACACCTTATCCAAGTAGGTGCTTTGACTAAGTCCTATTGGTCTTTTACTCTTGTTTCTCAATATCCTTATCCATATAATGTAAGCAGCTTCTCCGAGATCCTTCATAGCGAAACACTTCCCAAGCCAGGACTTAACCTCCTGCAAAGTTGGAATGTCGTTTCCTATGAGCAGTATGTCATCCACATACAACACGAGAAAGCTAACTATACTCCCACTAGCTTTGACATATATGCAGGACTTATCCTCGCTTCTCAAAAATCCAAACTCTTTGACTTTCTCATCGAAACAAAGATTCCATCTGCGAGATGCTTGTTTAAATCCATAAATGGATTTCTAAAGCTTACACACTCTATTAGGGTACTTTGCATTGACAAAACCCTCTGGATGATTCATGTAAACATCTTCAACCAACTTCCCATTAAGGAAAACGGTTTTGACATCCATTTGCCATATTTCATAATCATGAAACGCAGCTATGGCTAGCATAACCCTTATAAATTTAATCTTAGCCACTGGTGAGAAGGTCTCATCATAGTCAACTCCAAGAGTTTGAGTAAAGCCCTTCGTAACCAATCGTGTCTTATATGTGTGTAGTTTCCCATCCATGTCGGTCTTCTTCTTGAAGATCCATTTGCACACGACTGTCTTACGGCCTGGTACATTGTTAACCAAGTTCCAAACATGATTGTCATACATGGACTGAATCTCGCTGTCCATAGCCTCTTTCCATTTTGCAGACTCGGGGCCTGTCATGGCTTCCTTGTAGTTGTTAGGTTCATCCAAGTTTACCAGTGTACTATCACTGATAAATGTCTCACCTTCAGTAGTAATATGGAAACCATAAAACTCAGGTGCCTATCTAACTCTACTGGAACGTCTCAGAGGTAAGGACTAGACAATCTGTTCAACAGGAGTTTCCTCCTCGGGTTGAGCACTAGTGTTTGAGGTTCCTTCATCGTTTAACTCTTGAAGCTCTTCAAGGTCAATTTGCCTCCCACTGTCCTCTTGGCATATAAGTTTTCTCTCACGAAAGACTCCTCTCCTCGCAACGAAGACAACATTGTCACTCGGTCTATAGAAGAGATATCCAAAGGATTTCTGTGGATAACCGATGAAATTACAACGCTCAGTTCGAGGTTCGAGCTTGTCGTGAGTTTCTTTTCTCACAAAAGCCTTGCAACCCCAAACCTTGATGTGTGCTAACAAGGGAACCTTCCCTGTCCACATCCCGTGAGGTGTTTTGGAAACCTTTTTAGTTGGGACTAGATTAAGGATATGGGCGGCAGTCTCTAAGGCATACCCCCAGAATGAGATAGGTAACGAAGCTCGACTCATCATAGAACGAACCATGTCTAGCAAGGTTCGATTGCGCCTCTCAGTCACACCATTAAGCTGTGGTGTCCTAGGTGGCGTCAATTGTGAAACAATTCCACATTCCTTAAGATAGTCGTGGAACTCGATACTAAGATACTCTCCTCCTCGATCGGATCAGAGCATCTTTATCTTCCTGCCCAGCTGATTCTCCAATTCTTGTTTAAACTCTTTGAACTTTTCAAAGGTTTATGACTTATGCTTGATTAAGTAAATATACCCATATCTACTATAATCATCAGTAAAAGTCACAAAGAAGTGATTAGCATCCCTTGTGGCGGATCTGAAGGGTCCACACACATCGGTGTGTATGAGATCCAACAAACCTTCACCCCTTTCACAAGTACCAGTGAAGGGTGACTTGGTAATCTTTCCAAGAAAACAAGATTCACAAGTATCATCCGACTTTAAGTCAAATGACTCCAACACTCCATCCTTTTGGAGTTGGGCTATGCGCTTCTTGTTAACATGTCCAAGATGACAATGCCATAAGCATGCTTTATCCAAACCATTGGACGAATCGATATGCAATACATTATTTCCTAAGTTATCTACAACCATCACAGTTTCATATATACCATTACAAGGTAATGCTTCAAAATAAAATGTACCATTATAATAAGCATTAATACTACCAATTTCATTATTAAAAGAAAAGGTAAAACCTTGTTTATACAAACTATGAAAAGAAATAATATTTCTCGCCATATCAGACGAGTAGCAACAATTATTTAGTTCTAAATTTAACCCACTACGAAGCAATATAGTGTATACTCCAATCTGGGTGACATGTGACTTTTTCCTATTCCCCATGATCAAGTTCATCTTCCCGTGCTCCACATCCCTACTTCCTTTTAGTCCCTGCAAATCAGAACAAATGTGAAAACCACATCCTGTATTAAGGACCCCAAGAATTAGCATGTGATGAGTTTTTAGACAGAATAGTATAAATACCTGCGAAGGAGGGTTTGATCTTCCCATCCTTTATGTCCTGCAAGTATTTGGGGCAGCTTCGCTTCCATTTCCCTTTTTCATGACAATGGAAACACTCTGCTTCCTTTGGATTTGAAGAGGGTGTAGCAGGACCACCTTTGGACCCACTAGAAGAGGATCCATCATGGGACTTTCCCTTGTGGCTCTTTGAGGAAGCTTTCCTCTTCTTTCCCTTCCCATGTCCAATTGCCAAGACAGGGGCAGCAGTAGTAGGAGTAGAAACAACATATTTTCCTTTATGACTACTTTTAGCCATCCTTAAAAGACCTTGAAGCTTGCTTAAAGTCACCTCTTCCTTGTTCATATGATAAGTCATACGAAACTGATCATAACAAGGAGGTAAAGAGTGTAGGATGATGTCAATTGCTAATTCTTCATCGAAATTGACATTCAACTTTAGCAAGCGGTCCACAAACCTTTGCATCTTCTGCAAGTAGGCTGTGATAGACTCTCCATCCTTCATTTTGGTAGTGATCATGGAGGCAATGATTTCATACCTCTCCTGCCGAGCACTTTGATGGTACCTTTCCATCAAATCCTGGTGCATTTCATAAGGCCAAAAGTCCTCATAGGACTTCTGAAGCTCAACAGCCATGGGAGCAATCATAATACACGACACCTTTGTTGCGTCCCTCTCTTGGGTCTTAAACTCAGCAATCTGTTCGGGAGTAGCGGTTGATTCATCAATCTCCTTAAGCTCTTTATCAAGGACATATTCTTTGTCCTCGTAGCGAATAGCCATGCGGATGTTTCGAATCCAATCATTGAAGTTCGATCCCTCAAAGATGACTCTCCCACATAGGTTCATGAGGGAGAAAGAGCCAGAAGCAGTTGAGTTTGAAGCAGTGTTGTAAGACATCTGAAAAGAAGGACAAAGTTTAGATTAGATAAGGATCCTTAATATAACACCCAAAATGAGATATTAAGGCTAGGACCCAACACAATATTTTACAATTCGGAAAAGGGATGCCGTAAATTAATTGCAAAATATTTGAAGGTAGGTAAATGACGATTTACCAATTTCCACGATGAAAAACAAAAATGATTATTAAGTTTTAAATGAATTGAAATTCCTAGATTCTTTTGAGATTCATTGAACTTTTCAATGACATGTTTAAATCTCGATTATGCCCTTCAAGTTTGTGACTGGGATGCCGAGGATCACAAACAAGGTGTGAATAACCATGAAAATTAGCTTGGTACACTTAATGTTACAAATCACCTAATCAACGTGTCGGTTAACCACATACGCTCCATTGATCCATGATTAACATCAAGCTACCCTTTGCCACACATTGTCAGTCCCAAATTAGTGTGCCGGTTAACCACACACGTTCCACTAACGACTTAACAAGGTGCAAAGTGTAATTTCATGGAATAGCACCATTTTCACATTTTTCCTAAAGTAACTAAAATTGGGAATTTATAAAAGTTTAGTTACTTTAATAATTATCATTATACTTATTAATGAAGATTAATGCCCTATCCTACCCGTTCGGCTAACGACCCTCCACCAGTCAAGGAAGCGGTGGGTGAGAGTGGACACCCATTAAACCACCATTGTATAGGCAGTAACCTTATACCCCCCTTATAGACCGGCTTCGTGAATGAGGCCTACTAACGGTAAGACTGACTTGTCTTATACATACATATATATATATATATATATATATATATATATATATATATATATATATATATATATATATATATATATGTGTGTGTGTGTGTATGTATGTATTAAACACTTAATATTATAAAAGTATAAGGGTTGAATTTTAAACTTTTAAAATTTTAGGGTTTGGAATTAAAGTTTCATAAATGAGAATCTTCAAGTTCCAAAATTTGAGGGCAAGTTTTGTAACTTGTCAAAACTTTTGATTTCCATAACTTATGGATTTTAAAGTTCCATGAATGAGACCTTTCAAATTCCAAACTTAAGGACAAGTTATGAAACCTTTCAAGATCTCTTGAATTCTATAACTTACAATAGTTAATAGTTTCATAAATAAAGACTTTTCATATTCCATAACTTAAGGACAAGTTATGGAACTTTTCAAGAAACACATAGATCAAATTTAACTAATCCAATTATCACATAATTCATCATTTACCAATTTGACCTAATTTGATTCATATTACAAGATAACTTCAAATTTTACAAATAATTAGTTTTTCACAAAATCAAGTAATTATATTAAAATTTGACAACCTTCATGTTTTTGGATGGTGATAAAGATTACCATACTAGTAAAATCAAATTTTATGAACCAAAACAATTTGTGGTAATGATCCTAATCCAAAACAGACCAAAAACTCGAAAATTCTGCCATCTGATAAACCAACTCGTCGAGCTAGGCTTTAGACTCGTCGAGTTCAAGGCAAAACTCATCCAACTCGTCGAGTCCATCAGACAGTGGCCAGAAAAGTCATTTTTCCAACTTTGAAAATCACACATTCGCATCAATATAATAGAAAACACCCTAAGCTCTGATACCACTGATGGGTTTTATGTACTTTAACATTCCTATGGTGCACATACAACCCTAATGCTTTGGATGTAAGTTTTCTCTAATTATACATGCAACATTGTTTTTCCAAAGCATAAAGCCTAAACTAGCATGCAAGGCAACATTTGAATCATTAAAAACAGTTAGAAGATTACCTTGTGTAGTAGCTTGCTTGTCTTTGACCTTTAGGAGCCTAGCACCTCAAGTGTGATGCCTCAAATGTCTTATAACAAACCAAGAACAAGAGAATGAACTTGAGAGATAGGCTTGGGAGCTCAAAATCGGCTAGCTTCTACTTTAGTATGCATGGGGCCGATTTTAGGGTATTAGGGACTTCTTTTATAGCTTAGGATTACAACCATGAAAACCCTAATGACTCTTCATATTTCTTAGGCCTTTTGGGCTAAACCTACTTGGACTCTAACATAGGTTTAGCCCAACTCTAATCAACATGAGTCATGAGTCCAACTAGAAGTATTACTGATTTACCTAATCAGTCCCTGTAACTTTAATCAGTTTCTTTTGATCACTAAATTAATACCAAATTAATTCTTGATCAATACTAATTAAGTAATGTGATTTCTCAATTAGTATATTATACTTGTAATGCATTAATAAATCACAATAACCTCTTTCTCAAATATCCATCCTATCAAATTGTTCCAGAGTGTTACAACCCAAATGGACCATGCTATGATCGGGTCAAGTACATACCAATTATAGTTATGGGCTTAGACACCTAATCGAACATAATGATCATATGTGAACACTTCCAATAAATTTGTTACTTAGATGTGTACAAAAAAGAAGTTATCCGAATATGAACAAAATGAAAAGGTAATTACCTTGATAATTCAATTTCCTTTCTTATTGTTATTTTACCTTCTAATTTTGATTTTCTATAAAATTTAACGTAAATGGTAAATATTTTTAAAATCACACCATTTGGATAAATATCTTTTTAAAATACATTACTTTTATATAAAAAAAAACTTCATATTTGACAGGGAAAAAACACATCGTCATTTTATAGAATTTTATTGTTTAAGATATTAAATATAAAAATTAAAATTACTAGAGACTAAAAAGTAGTAGAGATGGAGACAAATAACATGAAATAGAACACTATCTTCAATAAAGTTTATTCCATGCATTACATGAATTTAAAATACAAAAATAGAAATAGCTTTTATCTACATCGATAACATTGCTCTTATCTCATACAGATAGAGCTATTTGATAATTATGCTACCAAAAACGGCCCCCATCATGGCCAATTTAAATACTCATAAATGGTCATAAATATTGTTTTGAAGAAATTTAACTGAATATATTAATATTACAAATATTATGATTGACTGTCTTAGTATAAAGGGAAATTGACTTATTAGGGAAATTATATTTTCGTTTTGTTCATGTCTGGGTAACTTTTTTTTTTCACATCTTGGTAACGAATTTGCTGGAGTGTTCACATATGACTGGTTATAATTTGTTATAGTCGATCATAATGTCATATGTGAACATTTTCAAAAAGTTAGTTACCTAGATATGTAAAAAAAATAAAAAAAATTGTACTGATGTGAACAAAAAAATAATAATTAGCTTAATAAATCAATTTCCAATTATTCCGTTAAGAAAAAAATACCAGCGTCCTTCACCTATTAACGTGAACGAGTCAGAGTTCAATTACATGGAAGGTGAACTGAACATGGACAGTACTACACAACAAACATATTACATAACTATCACATTAAAGTATTAGTAAACAAGTCTGTACAAATTATAAAGTTAAACAAAAAAAATCACAATATACGAAATAAAAATTGTTAAAAGAAGCACCCAAATGAAACTCTTTTGTAAAATGGACTAGAATCTTGAAACGCCACTCACATATCAAAAATAAATTATCTTAAAAAATGTAAGTGAATTTAAAAAGTCTGTCGTTATTAATGGTTCATATTACACAAAATTCATAGCATTTCATCTATTAAATAAATTACTTATATTGATTAATTTGATAAAAAGCCGGTCTAAAGTTATGCAATATAAATTTGTAAAATAACAAATTTTAATTGTACGTAGAATAATAAAATATAGAAAAAATAAATAATACAGAAATGGACAAATGGTGATTATCTAGAGCCGTTAGGCGAGCACCACATTAAATTTCCACCAAAACTTTTAGTGCTGTTGATGTGTGTTTTCGTCTTTCTTCAAAACCCTCGCATCTGTCAAAAATAAAGATGGGGGTGGCATAGAATGAGGGTGGAGTACCAACTCAAAAATAAATATGGGCTGGCGGTATCTTACGGTAGAGCCGGTATTTTGAAATATAAAAAGACTTACCTTATAACAAGATATAAAAATATAGTTATATTCGGATATGGTAATAGGGTTTTTAAACTTAAATGAGAAATATTGGCTCTTCAATATCACTAATCATGTTTGGTTGTAGACGTGTATTGTGAATATATTTGTCTATTATTATCACAAACGGAATGCAATTGTAGGTTATAAACATCTTATTTTTGTATTACAAATGAATCAATGGCTCTTTGTAGCTTATGATTTACCTTATATTTATACTAAACCAAATTACTAGTTACAATAATGTTATCAACTGTAAATTAGAAAAAAGTTAGAATGTATAATAAAATTATAAATTCCCTTAAGTTGAAGGTCGGAGTTGAGAAATAATGTACTCTGTATGTCAATTAAATTGATGGGAGGGCTATGGGGTTTAGTTATCAATTTGATAGGGACCTTTTTCGTTGCAACTAAATTAGAATTAGAATTTTAATGCTAACTTTGTACTTCAATTGGAAAAGTAAGTACGGGGAGGCGAAAAACACACACATATATATATATATATATATATATATATATATATATATATATATATATATATAAAAGTTCAATAGAGAAACATAATTATTGGTTCTTCAAAGGACCAAAACTTTTTTTCAATTTCTAGAGCTTATTCTTTATCGAAAAAAAAATCTAAAAATATCTAAATTCATATATTAACATTGTGAATGTGAAAAATATTTTTCGGATTCACTGTATGAATCCGGATTCACATTGTGAGTTTGACATAAAAAAAATCGAATTTGATATCATTGGAAAAAGGATAAAAAGTTATGAATGTCTGTATTTTTAGTTTTTTTTTTTTGATAAAAAATAAGTTTTAAAAGTTGAAAAAAAGATTGGTTTCTTGGTTCTTTGGTTAATTATGGTTCTCTATTGAACCTCACCCTATATATATATATATATATATATATATATATATATATATATATATATATATATATATATATATATATATATATATATATATATATATATATATATATATATATATATATATATATATATATATGGTTAGGTTCATATTAGACGGCTTAATTTTGTGAGACCGTGAGACGCAATCCTAGCCATTCATTTAATAGATAAAAAAAACATTTTTAAAATGCAAAATAATTGAAAATTTTCGAAATTTTTTTTTCAAGTATTATTTTCGGAATTTATATTTTCCAAAAAAAAATAAAAAAAATACCAAAAAATATAAAATAAATAAATAAAAATAAATTTTTTTACATATTCTAGTAGAATATTAGAATATTCTACATATCTGACAAATCTAATACAATATTCTAACATTTTAAAAATCACATTAGAATATTTACAGTATAATATTCTATTAGAACATTTCACGTATTTTTTCAAAAAAAAAACGGTAATTTTTTCTTTTATTATTTATTATTTTTTTATTTTTTATTTTTATTTTTTTATGTAATTAAAGTTCCGAAAATAATAATTCAAAAAAGAATTTTTGGATTTTTCATTTTATTTTGCATTTTAAAATTATTTTTAAATTTGGTCTCACGATCTCACAAAATTAGCATGGTCTCAAATGAACCTGAACCTATATATATATATATATATATATATATATATATATATATATATATATATATATATATATATATATATATATATGGAAAAGTTCAATAGATAACCATAATTATTGGTTCTCCAAGGAACTAAATCTTTTTTTTTAAGTTCTAGAGCTTATTCTTTATAAAAAAAAACTAAAAATATCTAAATTCATAACTTAACATTGTGAATGTTAAATAATTTTTTTCGGATTCACCGTGTGAATTTAGATTCACATTGTGAATCTTCAAAGATTGACATTGTGAATTTGACGAAAAAAAAATAAATTTTTTTATCGAATTTGATATCATTGGAAAAAGGATGAAAAGTTATAAATTTATGTATTTTTAGTTTTTTTTTTTGATAAAAAATAATTTCTAAAAGTTGAAAAAAATATTGGTTCATCGGTTCCTTGGTTGATTATGGTTTTCTATTGAACCTCACCCTATATATATATATATATATATATATATATATATATATATATATATATATATATATATATATATATATGCATATACTAGTTGTAAAACCCATGTATTACATGGGTTAATTTAAAAAAAAATTAAATATAAATGTCAAAATATTTGAAAATTTGAATTTAAAAGAAAATAAGAAAAAATAAAGAATTATTATTATGTAAATGTTATATATCTTTTAAATTTAAACAAATATAACTTTTATAAAGAAAAGAAACTAATAAGTTTTAATTTTAGAAATTTTAAAATTAAATGGTAAGTTTATTAATGAAATTGATATCCACTTATTACTACATTTATTGCAATTATTACATTACAATATTATATTAAATTTAATAAAATAAAAAACTCATAAAATGACATGTGGAAAAAATTTATTTAAAATAACCACAAAAGGACATTTGGCAAATTGATTGAGAGTGTGACAAGCGGCAAATGAGAAATTAGATTAGCTATATGAGTGTTGCTAAAATGACACCCCTTAGAAACCCTATAAATATTTTTATTAAAAGTTAATCTATAATAATCTATTTATAATTTACTTTTTCAAAAAACAATCAAATTCAACCAATAAAAAAACCTTAAAAATCAAATAGGGTGTCTAAATGGAAAAATAAGGTACCTTTTTAGCGAACTATATATATATATATATATATATATATATATATATATATATATATATATATATATATATATATATATAGAGAGAGAGAGAGAGGTAGGTTCCGTTGAGATTAAAAATAAAATAGAGATCTTGAAATTCAACCTCAGCCACGTATTTCACATCTGTCGCTCTAACCCTCCGGCGTACCGGCGCGACAGGCCTAGTATAATCATAAATGATTATACAGCGTCGCCCGTTCCTTTCTCCTCCGCCACCATCCCCACCACCATATCCGCCACCGCCACCACCTCTGACACCAGCTGACCCCACCACTGCCACCTCTGTTACTTATACCACTGTCACCTCTGTCACTACCACCTCTTCTGCCACCAACTGTCATAATTATTTATGATTACTCAATCTGTGAACAGACATATATGTATAATCATTTATGATTAAACATATACGTATAAACATGTATAATCCTATATGATTATACCTCTTTGTCATATAATCATTTATGATTAGACATACCTCGTTGCTGCCGGTACGCTAGAGCATTAGAGCGGCAAATGAGAAATATATGGCTGAGGTTGAATCTCAAGATCTCAATTTTTTTTTTAATCTCAAGTGAACCGTCCTCTCTCTCTCTCTCTATATATATATATATATATATATATATATATATATATATATATATATATGTATATATATATATATATATATATATATATATATATATATATATATATATATATATATATAGGGGTGAGATCGGTTGAGAACTCATAGTTTCCCGAAAACCCAAGAACTAAAAGTGGAGCGTTAGATCAAAATTAATTCATTAAGGACATGATCGTCATTTTACCAATCCTATTTAATGTTTAAATTTTGTGTTATTGGAAATATTAATAAAAATGTCTAAAAATTTACATAATAAATCAATATTTTGGATTTTTTTTAAAATAGTATTTTTCAATTTTTTTTTAAAAAAGTGTAGATTTTTTAAATTTTTATAGAAAACATTATTTTTTTTAAAAAAATTGAAAAATATTTTTTTAAAAAAAAAACTTTAATTTTTTAAAAGTATTTAAAAATCAATAAACTTAAAAAAAAGTTGGAATATTTAAGAAATACTATAATATTTAACCAAAAAAATCAACATTTTAGGTACATATGTGCATATTTTTACAAATGCATATATGCATATTTCATATACTATAATATTTGTAAGGAAATCATAAGAAAACTCATTTTATTTACTAATCTATAAACACAATAGTATAAGTATTTTATTCGATACAAAATAAAATATAAAAAACAAAAAAATGCTACAAAATTTCAAAGGTTTTCATGTCTTCGTGTCAATATTTCCATATTTTCTTCAATTTATCATTTTTCACTTCTATAATATTCACCACAATTTCTTCCGAATCTACAAGAAAATTTTAAAAAAATGATTGATGCAAAAACACTCACAAAAATAGATATGTGATTTACCTATGATTAACATATGAATCACATGCGATTCACATATGAATCACATTTACATATGTCATCATATGTGAATTACATTTGATTTTCATATGAATCATATGTGATCCATATGTGAATCACATGTGATTTACATGTGAATAACATGTGAATCAAATATGATTAATATGTGAATCAAATGTGATTCATATGTGCATCATATGTGATTTATATGTAAATCACATGTGGTTTACATGTGAATAACATGTGATTTACATGTGAATCAAATGTGATTTACATATGAATCACATGTGATTGTGAATTGCATGTGATTTACATGTGAATCGTATGTGATTTACATGTGAATCACATGTATAAATCTCTCTTAGGCATTTGATCAAACAACTAGTGTGCAAATATTTGTTCTGGGAAATGAACAGAAATTAAAAGAAAAAATGAATTATAGTTTATACCTATTGAAAGCAATTTATTTCGTGTGAATGAATCCAAAATTGAATCGGAAACTGAGAGCTAACCAAATAAAACTATTTCGTTATGTTGTGAAAAAGAGTTTAGTTTGTGGACACCACATGAGCATAACCATACAAACCTGGTGGTGTTAGGTGTTGTCAATTCAGAATTATATCATATGAACATATGCAAATCAAAATCCTAACTATTTAATGGTTTTAAAATGATTTTTTTTTTTTGTAGAAAGTTGTTTTATAAGCGTACTTGGAGTATCTTATTCTAGTAAGTATACTTTGTTGCTGCTTTGATTTGACTTTATCCTCCTTCAAGAGAAATAAAGAAAAAAAAAACACTAAACACAATGAGCCTAAATAAATATAAACATTATAAAAAAACAATTTAATAAAGAAATCAATAATTCTTCATGCAAAGTGTACACAAAATTCATTGATAAAAGACAAGCTAATCACCATAATGTGCAATGCATTCATTGATAAAAAAAATGATAATTCCTTATACAGACATCTTCATTAAAATGTTCTGATTACAATGAAAAGCAATGCCATAAGGCAAAATCCTTTTCAATCTTTATACAGCTAGATTTGATGGACACAGTCACCAACATATATTATAATATTATTACAAAAATATAAAATAGTTTAGTTTCATTTATCCCCTTGAGTGTCTTAAATTCTTAAAAATTGACACCATGCACTTAGTGTATCAAATTTCAAATAAAGATTTTGGTTCTTAGTTTACATCGATTTTATAAACAAAAACATGTCAATTTTCAAGAAAATAATCTCTATCATTTACAAAATTTGTAAACGTCTATTGGAAAAGTTTTTCCAAACAACTGTATACCAAATCAAAGATTTAACTAGAGATGTTTACTTTATCCTCAAACATTTAATTCAAAATTCAATTACAATTATTAAAAAAAATCAATTATAATGAATAAGATTATCATGTACCATGGATGATGAATTGATTATGCGATATTAGATCTGGAATTTAGAAAGAGGTGTGATCTATGGAGGTTGAGACCACATACAACGGTGATTGTGTAATCTAAGACGATAGAGATGCGATTGGAAAAGAAGGCATCGACGGCAGAGAACATGTGTGTGTGTGTGAGAGAGAGAGAATAATATGACAATGTTTCAATTAACCGATAGTCTAATTTGTTAATTTTTCTTATTGCCAGGTATACCCAATTTACCTATATTGTCCGTTAATAAAAACCTAAAATGTCATTAATTTGACTCATGTTTACAATAGTGCCATGATCAATTTAAGCTTTTAATTATTTTAATCCAACGTTCTACTTTTAGTTCTCGGGAAACTATGAGTTCTCAAATGATCCTTCACACACACACACACACACACACACACACACACACACATATATATATATATATATATATATATATATATATATGTTTAGGTTATATGGAAAACAAAAAACCCTAAAAATCATAAAAACACTTAGAGATCACAAATATTTTTTTTTGACTTTTTATTCTTAAAATTCACAAATTTTGATATAAATTCGCTGAAATTTTTTTTGAAAAAAAACTTTAAAAAAATCGATTTTGTAACTTTTTTTTCAACGAAATTTTTAATAAAGCTGCGATTTTTTAATATATAAATTCAAAAAAACTTTTGTGATCTCTAAGTATTTTTTTTATGCATTTTTATGATTTTTAGGGTTTTTTTGTTTTCCATATATATATATATATATATATATATATATATATATATATATATATATATATATATATATATATCCCCTCTTCTAATAAAACACTCCTAAAATTGACACTTGTCATTATTCTGGAAACCATGTTGCCACGTGTCGCTTTTTCTATACCGATCTTCTCTTAATTTCCCGCTCAAAATCTCAATTCAATTTCCTAATTAGATTGCATAAAATCAGGAACTTTCTAAACTGACGCCTATAGATCAGCAAAATGATTTTATGAAATGTATAACGCCATATCGTATCTTCTTCTATGAAGATTTGTACATCGCCTCCCTTTCCTAAGCCGAAGCTGCTCACTAAACCCTAGGACCTCACTGATGCCCCCTATCTCGATCCTGAAATCATTTATCATCTGACATTTCACTTGTGCCTCTTTCTCTTCTCGATACTCTATAGATGAAGATCCTCTGAAATCTACGTGCTTCAAACCTAAGCGGAGAGCATCAGGTTTGAACTTCTCTGATTCTTACACATTTTTGTGTTTAAATTTTGTCTTTTTCAACTTAGTTTTCTTCTATCTCAGTTCCTTCTATCAAACATTGATTTCTGGTGGTGGACAAGTAATCTCTTTCAAAATATTCATTCTCTTCACAGATTCGATTTCCCCCTTTTAAGTTATTTTGGGATTCAAAATTCTTTTTTGCAATTTTTCATCTTCATAACATTATTATAATACTAATACCGTTCATGTTTTGAGATTATACAGAGCATCCATGGATTAGAGAAGATGGAGAAGCATCAGACAAGTCAATCAACAGTCAACGGTGCAACCCTTTAGGGTGAAGCAATTTCGAGCCCTCAACAAACTCGAGAAAATCGATCTCTAAGGTTTTCTTAATAACACAACTTCCTCATATTCCAGTATACATCTTAACCCTAATTGTGCAACGAGCATAATTTTTAATAAATTTCTTTAGGTGATTGCTGGAAATATCAGCTTGTGAAATCCAAGGGCTAAAATTGATGTTTATGAACATGGACTGGAAAAAAATGGCACAGTCACATGAAATTAAAACCGGGTTGGCTAGACACGGGTAAGTCTGAAGCTAGACAACTCATGGATGTTGTATGCTTTTTCTAACTTTCAAGATTTTAAGATTGTCATATAATGTTGGTTTTGACTTACGTAACTGTTACTGTTACAAGACGATGTGCATGGAAATGGATCAATTGAGTTCATCACAACAACAATGCATAGACACCAACTAGATTGTGAAGAGGATTTGTACAAAGCATTTTAGCATTTTGATACATATGGAAGTGGGTATGCATTTCACATCTTGTGCGTAGAGTGTATTTTTGTAGTTTCTCCATCTTAATTCTGAAAAAAAAAGATTCAAATCAGACTGTGGTAATTGATAAATAATCTTCAAGTTGAAAGTTTTAGGATTGCGAAATGGGAATGCATTTTCTTTATTACAAGTTTTTATGCCATGCCATCATCCATGTAGAATGTCCAAATGTTATTTGAAAGTCTAATGTTTTAATGAATGTACAATGCTATAGTATGGAAAAAAGAGTGGTATATATGTTTTATTTCTTTCATTTAACTCATAGGATAAAGACGCAATGACCCCTGAAATCTTCTATAAATTTTTGCTTGAACTTTTTTGGGGACAAAATGTTCCTTTGAAGAAAATCCAATATTGTTATCAAATATTCATGATATATGCTTTTGGTTTTTTTTTCTAGCCATGTAGCATCTGTAAGCATCATTTGTTTATGCCAGACAAATTATAATTCATTTATTGGATCACAACTAATAATATGTTAGTCCGTTCTTTGCTTTTATGTTCCATAAAGATATTTTCAAACGTTGTTTTTCTTTCAGATAATCTTTATTTGCTATCAGGGATTCAACAAATATAGGTTGCTATTTCTTTGAGTTTGACTGCATTTCGATTCAGATGTAGTTTTTTGGTCTTTTTCTTCATTTAATATTTTTGTTTGGCCTTTGTATTGAAGCATCTTGAGGATTTGTTTTGGGAATTGTCTATGTTAGCAAGCTTATAACGGAAGTTTTGGTCAACATATGTTGGATTTTTGCTCAGCATATGCTCATGGAAATAGAAAGCGATCATATTTCTAACTACATTAGTTTCACCTATAGATGATTGAAGTTTCATTGGAGATTGAAGATTCCTTGGATTAGTTGCACCTATAGAGGATCGAAGCTTCCACCTAAAAAGGATTACTTCCACTTATAGATGATTGAAGTTTCATTGGAGTTTTCACAACTATTGGTCTTGAAGCTCATCTAAGGGACCATTCTCTTAGTCATCTGTTACACGTATTAAGAAGACTGGTAACATTTTTAAACATTGTTTTTTCTTCATTAATCGTTGAATCCAATTAAGTGTGTACAATTAATTTTTTCTTAAATGGTGCTAATATTATATTAACAACTTTTTGAAGTTGTGAATTAGAAGCATTGAAAAGAAGGATCCTTACAAAAATTTAAACAAAATGGTGCTTATAAAATGCGACTGATATTTCAACTAATGGGTTCAGTTTTGTTGCCAATTTAATTATTAACATCAAATTTTGTATTATTGATTTAATTGATTAAAAATCTAAACGTCTTTATTTTACATTTCAATTTCATTTATATGGAGAAAAGTTTTCATACAAATTGAAAAGTACGAATCGATGTCAATAATTGTAATCCTTGTGAAATATAATCATTAAGGAACAAGGTAATTCGAAGTATAATTTACATTTAATTTCCCATTAAAAAAATTATTATATATCTTAAACATAAATGATTTCTTTCTAATTTGATAGAACATGCAGTACTATGGTCAACTATAAATATGTATTCTTAATATAATAAATTAGTGTTATAACTTATAACTATCAACTTAGATAATAGTTGCAAAAAAATAAAAATTACAAATAGACAATCATTATCTTAGCAAAGGCAATTGAAGGGTACAAATAAAATTTTCATATATATATATATATATATATATATATATATATATATATATATATATATATATATATATATATATATATATATATATATATATACTCTAATCAATGGTCAATCATTATACTTTTATTTTTATTGTTTTTATTTCTCATCCGTGGTATCTACGGGTTATAACCTAGTATATATATATATATATATATATATATATATATATATATATATATATATATATATATGGAAAACAAAAAAACCCTAAAAATGCATTAAAATGCAAAATAATTGAAAATTTTTGAATTTTTTTTACAAATATTATTTTCGTCACTTTTTTTATCTAAAACAAAAGTAAAAAATAAATAAATAAAATTAAAAAGTAGAAAAAATTACCGTTTATTATAGTACAATATTATAATATTTTACATATCTGACAAATCTACTAAAATACCATAATATTCTAACATTCTAAAAATCACATTGGAATATTTACAGTGTAATATTCTATTAGATTATTTCACGTATTTAAAAAAAACGGTAATTATATATATATATATATATATATATATATATATATATATATATATATATATATATATATATATATATATATATATATATGAATTTCAATAGAAAATGCATAAACCTAAAAAAAACCCTAAAAACCCTACAAATGTATAAAAAATATACTTTGAGGTATCTAATATTTTTTTAGACTTTACAAACATAAAAATCTTTACTTTTTTTTTTTATAAAATCGCTAAAAAAGTTATATATATATATATATATATATATATATATATATATATATATATATATATATATATAATTTAAAATTTTTTCTAGTGAATTTGTTTCAAACCTGCGATTTTTAGCCCTATAAAGTCAAAAAAAAAAAAAGATATCGTAAACACTTTTTTTTTCTATGTATTATTATTGATTTTCCAGGTTTAGGGTTTCCAAACCTTTATGCATTTTGTATTGATTTGTCTCTCTCTCTCTCTCTCTCTCTCTCTCTCTATATATATATATATATATATATATATATATATATATATATATATATATATATATATATATATATATATATATATGGTAGGTTATAGCCTATAACCGAAACTTATTCAGTATGAATTTAAATTTCTCAAAAAAATTAGGGATCAAATAAATAATGGTCTAATTTATTATCAACATCAATACTTTTTAAAAAATAAAAAATGATGAGATAATGATAAATGTAATTTTTATAGAGCATTAAAAAAGAAAACGTAAATTATGAGAAACTGACAAGTGACACTATTCACTATTCTTTTATTAGTATAGGAAGAGGAATATTATTTTCAAAAAATTATTAATTAAACATGATTTTGTACGATTTTCAATATTGAAATATAATTAATTATCGGCAATCATAACCGAAACTTATTCACGACAAATTTAAATTTATACTAAAAATCAGGGATCAAATAAATAATTATCTAACTTATTTTCAACATCAATATTTTTTAAAAAATAAAAAAGGATGAGATGGCAAATGTCATTTTTATATAGCATTTGAAAAAAAAACATAAATTATAAAAAATGACAAATGACACTAATATCTATTCATTTATATATATATATATATATATATATATATATATATATATATATATATATATATATATATATATGTGTGTGTGTGTGTGTGTGTAACAATTTTTTTTAATTTACAAAAGTATAGTACTATCAAATATAATTAATATTTTGTTTTTATGAATTAATTTTATATTTTATGAATTAATTTGTATGTTTTTAATTATTAAAAATAGTAATATGAAAGTGGATTGAAAGTGGATTAAATGGGTTGAAAAGATGATATTTCATGTGTTGCGAGTTGAGAAAGATGGAAGAAAAATGAGATAGAAAAAGTGATGTAGCAGTAGGTTGACTAAGTTGGGAGGATCTACTCCCTCCACCATGATAGAAGTATGTTAAAACATTAACATAAACCATTTTTTTTAAAATTCGGTCGGGTTAAAATCATTTTTTTGTTGTTAAATTCGGTTAAATATAAAATATTTGTGATCGTTTTTTTTAATGAAATGGATATCAAATATAACCGGTTTAGATTTTGGTTAATCTCATTTCTTAATTGGGTTCGGTTAATTCATCTACATGGATGTACTCCTAAACGGGTGGTAAAAGTGGTCATTCAAGCGAAATACAATTTAATATCATTTGAATGCTATCCTAGTAATCCTTCGAAAAAACACTTACTTTCAACGCTTACCAGGTGAGTCGTGACTTTTGTTCCGAAGCCACTAAGAGATAAAGTTGGTTCCAAAGCCACCCTAGAATTTGGTCAGTTAGAAATTTAATGGTCATGACGGTTATAATCGACAATTCTTTTTTTCTTTCAACCAAACGAAAATATTAAGGTTGTTAAATATCTTGATGGTAAAGCATGCTAAAAGGTTTGATTTCATATAACTTCCTAATTCACTACTCAGGTTTGAAACTCATTGGCATTTACTAGCATCCAACATCATAGTGCTATAAAATTAATAAATTGCATCCCAGTCACTTTTAAGTGATTTGGCCACTTCCCTCCACATATAATCAACTATTATATTACTTGGTTGACCATATTTGGTTTCATAATGATGAAATAGTATTTGCAACATGTCATTAAATGAAATTTTTTAAGTTTTAGCAAATCTTGGTTCTAAGTTGGACTATTGAAAAGTTAATGTTCCTAATGGAATTTATGGCAAGGACACTTGTAAACACCAAAGGGGCTAAATATTTTACAAAATTTTGTTTTTTAAGGGTAACAATACATGGCATTTTGTATTGGAATGTTTTATTCCTCTTAAAAAAATTAATCGAGAACTAAGGAACTATCTCATTAGGGAATCAATCAAAATTTTAATTCCTGTCGAATGTGTTCTGATGCAGAGGAGGATTCAAATCACCTTCTTGTGTCGTATGATTTTGCCATTGAAGCATTCAAATGGATATTCAAATGGTGTGGCATTCATTGTCAGATTTTCTCAAAAAAATGGAGGATCAAATTAACTTTGCATCAAAGTGGGGACATTGCCCAAAAAAAAGGTTCTTCTCACTATCATATATGGAGTATTCTGGTGTATAAGGATGACGGGAAATGATAAAGTTTTCAACAACGTCCACTCAATTCCCTCAAAAAGGGCGGATCACGTAATTTCATTGGTTTATGGGTAGATTAAACATATGAGTAAATTGGGGAATTGTAGTTTGGTACAGTGGTGTTATAATCCTCTTAAATAATCTATAATTTCATGTGATATGTTTCTATGTAAAACTATATGTTGTTTTGTTAGGTATGCTTGGTGCCTTGCCAAGTTTTTGGCTCTGTTAATAAAATTTCTTGTCGGTTTAAAAAAAACTATTTGTTGTTTTTGGTGCAGTGGTGTTATAATCCTCTTAAATAATCTATAATTTCATGTAATCTATTTCTATGTAAAACTATCTGTTGTTTTGTTGGACATGTTTGGTGCTTTGCCAAGTTTTTGGCCCTGTTAATAAAATTTCTTGTCGATTCCAAAAAAAAAGAACTAATGTACTTGTAAGGTAATAAATACTCAATGATAAAGTTGGTACTTTTCTAAAAGTATAAATGATTGGTTAATTCTCATAGTAGATTCCGATTTGATTCAGAAATCGTAACGGGTCGGTGTTTTTCACAAGCAACTTATTAAAAGCTTCTAAAGTAAATTTTTTCGTAAAATATTTATAACATATTACAAGCAAAATTCAATCTAGTATTATTTTTGTAGTTAGGTCCATATAGAGTTTCACCGATGACATAAAAATCAAGAATTTGTTCGTCTTTCATTATTGGAACCATAAATTATATATAAGAAGCATCTAAATTTAAAACATACATCTTCACAAACTTCTGGTACAACTTGCACTATTACATTAATAACTAGGCAAATTCTCACGAGGTGCGCATAAATATAATTATACAGGCAAAATATTGGCAAATATATATTGTCTAAAATAACTATGTGAGTCTTGGTAACTATGAAATAATAACTTTTTATACTAAGTTAATTTAAATGTTGTAATGAATGTGAAACATATGATAAAATAGACTTCTGTTAGAATCACAACATCTTAATATCTATATATGAGTTACACGAGATAATGTTTAATATAATATTTAATGTATGTTTTACATTTAATACCTTATTTAAATTAACAAATACATATAATAGATTGACATTTCAAAATTTATAACATTAAAATGATAATAGTTTATACCACCAACATATTTACATTAATAAATTGTAACGTCTCATTTTTCAAACCAAAATTTTTATTTTTAAATTAGAATAAATACTCATTTTCATAAAGTTATAATTAATACAAAACAATTTGCTCATAAACCATAATCCAAAATTAGAGTTACAAAGATGAGCATTATGGAATCTCAAATCATAAGTCTGATGATGTGTATGAAGTCACGCATTCGCTTTCCCACGATTCGAAGAAGTACCTGAAAACATTATTCCACAAGTCTAAGCACAAAACTTAGTGAATTCTCCAAAATATCATATGCAATATATAATTAATGGGTCTTGCCCAACAGATAAGCTTACGAGCCTTGCCCAATAACATATAAACAAGCCTCACCTAATAACATATAAATGAACCTTGCCCAATAACATATAAACGAGCCTTGTTAACATATAAACGAGGCTCGCCCAACAGGCATATAAATATCAATTCAAGAGTCACGAGGACAACAAGCATAAATTGACATCTCGTTTCCTACATAGTATAGTGAGAAGACTTACCAAAATCCCATAGCTGAATCCAGCTACCCGGAGTCCCAAAGAATCAGCTACACAGATCTCCTACATCAATCATAGATTGAGCCTCATTTTATAGCTCAAAACCTCCAAGTTTGACCCAAAAAGTCAAACTGGTAAAAAATTCAATGGTCAAGGTCAAACTCAATGATCAACTGCCTGCACGCCGTGACCCTTGACTAGTCACGTTGTGATCCACTAAAATACAAAATAGTTGGGATCACACCAAAATCGCGTTGTGACCCTTAGCAAGTCATACCACTAAATATGGCTTAGTACCTTCATCGATCGGAGTGTGAAGGTTTGTATCGATCGGATATGGTTCAAGTATAATAAACAAGAACAAACTAACTAAACAAAATAAAGAACAAAAAAAAGTAAAGAACACGAATTAATCGCAAAGATGTCTTTCACCAAGAAATGGGTTGTTTTCACCAAGAAAACGATTGTCACGAAGACGGTCACCAAGACGATTACATTAGGGTTTCACCCTAATGTTAAATATATACTAAACTATACTAATATATACCTTCAATCAAGAGATTGTATCTAATCTATACTAAGTACTGATCCTTATCACCAAGATATCAGATATGTTATCTATTCTATACATATTCATATAATTACCTAATATACAAAGATTACATATGATGACTATCTACACACTGACCCTGATAAGGTTTTGAGGCGCTAAAGCGGGTGGTGATGTTGGCGCTGGCGCTGGTAGTCACTGTATGGAGTGTTTGACTCATCAGATCATAATGTGTGACCTTATAATCTCCCCTATCTGATGATGTCAAAACTAATCTTCTTCAGAGGAGTCATCAAAAGAACCGTTGTAGAATTTATCAGCTTCTTTCAAAATTTCAGGCTTTACCCACCCGAATTCATCAATTTGAAGATCTTCCAATCTTTTGCTAAGCTTAAGAGAAATCAACACATGGTATCCTATTTCAAGTTCTATATGACAAAGTCCTTCCATGCGAAGATGAAATAAATGCTCAGTGGGTGCAGCGGGAAGATCATCAGTGTGTTGAAAGCACTTGTGGTTTTGACTATCAAGATAAAAATACCATGTTCTGGGTCTCAAATGAACATGTGCTGAACTGGTTCAACACCCACTGGTAATGTGTTATTCATGTAGAGTGTTCCATATGGAAGAAGAAACTTAGTATACTTTGACATTCTGGGTGTGCCTGTTCTTCGTGAAGTGGATGGTCTAGATGGACCAGCTGATGGTACAAGATTCAGCTTCTTGACTTTGTTAAGCATATGCTAAATTGCTAATTTCACATCTTGAGCATGAATACCTTTATGTTTGTCAATAATTTCCTGAATTTGTATCTACTCGTTGTAGCCAAATTTGACTAACTCACGAGCAAGTACAACCTCAGTGTATTCATACTCAGTCTTCTTCCAGACTAAGTGAAGCTTCAATGACTCGTTCTTTGGTTTAGTGCACCTTACCCTGATTATGGGATCATGCTTTGATTTACTAACCAGAACATCTCCAAAATTCTTTCTGTCGATCCTGTCATTCAGATCTGAAACCCTATATTGTTTGTCCACATTGTTGTTGAACAACTGAATATTCTTGTTTTGAACATTAGTGCTTTGAACATCAACACTTTTATCAGCAGAAGCAAGAGTCTGAGCAATTTTAATGGACCAACATTCTTCTTTTCTAGCTCGAATGGCGACATTATTCTCTATTATAATTTCTCAAACTTCCTCAAGAATCATATCCTATTCTTTAGCTAAATCATTCAGATTAACAGTGAGCTTGCTTTTCTTATAAGGAGGAGGAGTTGAAGGATCACCAACGGCAGAAGAGCTTCCAACTTCAACATCATTTGCTCCCCCCTGAGAAGGAAGATTTCCTCTTTCGAGGATTGAGCTGCTCAACATCAGACTCTATGTCGCTGTTAGTTCCTTGAGGATTCTCCCCTTCAAAATATGAATCAAGGTAGACAACACTCAAAGGAACAGAAGGAACATTAGCTTGTGCCATAAATCCTAGATCAAGTAACCCTTGATAATCATCAGTCTTAGATTGATCACCAGCTTTTGGGATAAGCTAATCATCTTTTGTTGCATCAACGTCTAGGATCTTGCTCTCTTGTTTAGCTACAACGATTGCCTTTTGATTATCAACTTCAACCATTTCAGGTTGAGATGGAGTTGATGCAATCACCACCATTTGCTGATCATTGCTTTCTTGATTATTCCCCCTTTTGGAATCATTAGTTTGGGGAGGAGAGCCAGGTGGTGGAGAAGGAGTGTGAGGAGGAGGATGAGATGGTGGAGGAGGAGGTGGAGGTGGAGGTGGAGGAGGATTATCACTTGGAGAATTTGGTGGTGTGTTATCAATAACCATATCATCATCATCATCGCCCAAGGTAATCATGCGTTTCATATCAGCCACATCCTTTTCTACTCTAGTTAATCTTTCTACCAAAGAGTGAGTAAAATGTATGAATAGAGAGAGTTGAGAGAGCACAACAGTTTGAAATTTGGAGTTGGATTCCCTTTTAATAAAAAGAAGCAGTCTAAAGCGATGTTGGCATAGGAGGAACATGTTTAGCTTGATGAGAGGGAGACGTTGATCTTGGAGAAATCACATTTTGGATCAGTGGATCAGTAGTTTCCACTTGAGGTGGGGTTGATCCATACTGTACGACATCATCTGTAGAGGAAGTGGATGAAGAAGTAGATGAGAATAGAATGTTCTTGTTCAATCTTGGAGGGGAAGTCATTCCCTAAACAAAGGCTTCTCCCTTATTAGTGGCAAGTTAATCTTCTTCATCTTCAACGTCTGTCTTCTTCGTTAACTTTATCATTGTTCTCAACATCCTCTTCTTCAGAGTCAGAGGATTCAACCATGTAGGGGTGTAACACCTATTCTGGTATCATTTAATTTATCTAAGTTTTTTAGGGTTTTGTGCTTGGACTCGGCGAGTTGGGGAGATCCAACTCGTCGAGTAGAGATCATTATGAGGACGCGGGATTTAGATCCTACTCGACCAGTCGGAAGGCCCCGACTCGACGAGTAGGCGCTGTAAAGGAAAACCATAATTTTTAGGGTTTGCACCCTATATAATGGACTTAATCCGCCTCTTGTGGCCTCCCTTACCACTTCACTACCCAGAGAAGAAACCCTAAGCCGTTCTTTGCTGTTTCCTTGAGATTGAGAGGCTAAGAGAGAGTTTTTGGTGCACATAGTTGAAGGAGTTTGAAGATTGAGAAGCTTGGAGCAAGAAGGAGACTGTAGATCCAACATCTACAACTTTTGGACACCCATTTGAAGGTAACAAGCTGTTACCTTGATCATTCTAGCATTATATCCCCTTTTCTTGGGTTTTGGGCCATTTCTAGTATATTGGTGAAGCATTTCGGGTGTTGGGTAAGATCTGGAGTGGCAACTTCAGATCTGGACTCCTCTAAGTCCTTGGAGTTATAAATTTGCTGAATTTATCAAGCTTGGTCATTCTCTTTGGCTAAAACCCCTCCCTTAGCTTGGTTTTGGCAATTAAGAGCTTGCATGCACGTAAAGTTTGCAACTTTACGTGGAAACCATGCCTTAGGAGGATAGATCTACAATCTGGAGCTTTAGAGTAGCTTAAAAACGTCTAAACACGAAAAGGACTGAAGGAACTTGTCGAGTCCCTTAGCCAACTCGACGAGTCGAGTAGGGTTTGCCCGTTTTTGAGATTCCCATTGATTTCTATGAAGGATTAGGGTTTTCGGTCTGCATGGGTTTTCGGTCTTCTGGACATTGAGGAACTCGACGAGTTACACAGGTAACTCGGCGAGTTACTCAGGTGACTCGACGAGTTGCTGGATGCACTCGACGATTTGAGGTCAACATGGACTGTTGACCTTGACTTTGACCAGGGTTGACCAAGGCTAACTTTCAGGATAATTATGGTATTTCGGGATTGTGACAAGTTAATCACATGATGATTATAGGCAGTTGAGTTGGAGCAGTGCATGGGATTTATCTAATCTTAGCTTGTCAGTTCAGCATTTGAGGGGTGAGTCTCTTCACCATACCAATGGGTCTAAGGCACCAAGGTCGGCCCATTTTGTGATATGTGGTATACTCGTTATTGTAGAGATATGTGGTATGATAGTTAGTTATGCTTGGTGTTATTCTAGCTATATATGTGATACTTGCAGGGAAGACCATGGGGGAGCCCATGTCACTTGGATGTAAGACCATGTTGGGGAGCCCATGGCTTTTCAAGTAAAGACCATGGGAGGAGCTCATGACACTTGGATGTAAGACCATGTGGGGGAGCCCATGGATTTCCAGCTAAAGACCATGGGGGGAGCCCATGACACTTAGGTGTAAGAGCATGTGGGGGAGCCCATGACATCTTGGAGTAAGACCTTGGGAGGAGACCACGACATCCTTAGATGTTTGTATGCATGGCTTATGTGGTATATGTAGCTTTTATAGCTAATATGATATGTGTTATGTGGATTGTGTGTGGGTATGCTCTGGGGAACTCACTAAGCACTAGCTTACAATTTGTGGATTTGTTTCGGGTACATCTGAGCCCAAGGGCAAGGGCAAGGCTTGATGGCGCGACATGCACTCTCTCGCAGACGTTTTTATGGGACACTCTGATGATTTGAAATAATATTGTTATTGTTAAGAATTTGAAAACAAATGTATTGAGATTTTATGGTTTATGGAAAGTGTTTTTGACTATTTGAAAATGAAAATTTTCTTTTGAAAATTAGGTCGTTACAAGTTGGTATCAGAGCCTTGGTTTGAGGGATTCGGACACACTCTCGGGTGTGTCAGGACTCAAACTAAGGAAATGGTAAAATTGTTTTCAAAATAAAAAGTTAAACACTTTTTTTAAGAATGGAAAAGAGGAGAGTGCAATGCGCATGATCGGCCGAGCCAAGTAAGTAGCTCCCCAATATGTTAGCCATGTTATACTGATAAATTTTATGTTATGATAATCGTATGGATCTTGCTATGTGTATGCTTTTAAAATTATATACGGTTAGGAGCTTATAGCCTTAGAATGATTGATTTGGCCTTATTTCTTGTTCCTTGTCTGGTTGTGGTCCTAGGGTAGAATCTATTATTCGAAAGTCTATTTCATCCTCTTCTGTGTATAATTTTTATGCATAAAGGCAACCTGTTATGATTGAGTTCTGGAGGAAATCTTAGGGTAGCCTAAGATTTGAGCTATGCGGTAGTCTGTGAGATATGATTTGTTTTGGGACAAATTAGAGTTTTCATGTAGAGCCTTGTGGAAGGTAGAGGTAGGTGTGGAAGTTAGTATTGGGCCCATACTACTGAAAGCACAGGACCTGTACCCGAACCAATGTTAGACTTGGAAGCTCTAAGGAGGACCGGTGTGGGACGATCCCCTCTATGGACATCCAGATCATTATGTTTTATGGTATTTCAATATAGTATGGTGGTGACACGACATGGAGCTGGGGGATCAGGATCAGGATCTGGATCTGGGTTGGGCGATGGTACCGAGCCCATCGACAAGAGGCTGCGTGAGCTCATTGCAGCCGAGGTTACGAGGGGAATCCTTGACCCTACCCCAGTTATCTTTGGGACGGTCAAGGAGGGTATGATGGAGATCATGGAGGAGAGGCTCAGGGAATTCAGAGCCGAGATTGTTGCGGGCTAGGTTGGGGCCCGAACTCCCTCGTTCCGGGAGTTCAAGGCGTGTGGGGCGCCGGAGTTTTTCGGGGTCAGGGACCCCATTGTTAGCCGACACTGGGTGGCGGACATAGAGAACGCCCAACACATGATTTCTTGCCCTGATGCGGAAAAGGTGGGCTTTGCTTCATGTATGCTGAGAGATCGAGCTCGATACTGGTGGGGAGAGGTGACTAGCCAGCTGGGGGCATCTGATGTAGCCGAGATAACGTGGGCTGAGTTTGTTAGGCGGTTTGATCTGGAGTTTGCACCACCTATCGAGGTGCAACGGTTAGTGAGGGAGTTTCAGGAGCTTCAGCAGACCACCGAGACTGTGGCGAAGATCACCGCCAAGTTTTGGGAATGAGCACTATTGATCCCGCAGTATGCTGCGGATGAGGATATGAGGAGGACGAGGTATCACTCCATGTTAAGGGATGATATCCGTGAGTTTGTGAGCTTTACAGGGTGCAAGACCCTGAACGAGATGGTAGAGAAGGCCCGTGAGCGGGAGATGGAGTTGGAGTTCCGCACCAAGCGGATACCCGAGCAGGCACATACAACAGTAGGTCAGGCTAAAAAGCCTAAGACCTTAGATTCTTCCAGTAAGGGCCAGCCGGGCCGTGGCCGGTGTGCCAAGTGCGGTAAACCGCATAGTGGGGCTTATCGGATAGCGAGCTCAGGATGTTATGCATGTGGCCAGCAGGGTCACTTGAGCAGGGATTTCCCCAAGAAGGGCTTGATTTGTTTTCACTGCAACCAGACCAGACATAAGCGGGCTGACTGTCCAAGGTTGCAGGGAGGGGGAGGAGCAGTGGCGGCGCCTGCGCCCACCACGATGAGGATTACAGATGGCCATCCTGCTAAGGCGGATGCTCCAGTGGTGAAGAGCCGCACATTTCAGTTGACCACCGAGGAGGCTCGGGCAGCGCCAGACGTCGTGGCTGTTACGTATTTTATCTCCCTACTCTAGATTTATTGTAGTACTTATGTGTCTATTGTGCTTATGTATAGGGACCTTTTTGGTCAATGGTATGTCGGCTCACGTTCTATTCGATTTGGGTGCTACCCGATCATTTGTATCTCTTACTCTTAGCAAGAAGTTTCGTGATGTGCCGGGGACTTTAGAGTCCCCACTCGAGGTTGAGATTGCAGACGACCGCACTGTGAGTTCTGTGAGGGTGTATCGGGACTGTGTCCTGAATGTTCTTGGGGAGAGGTTTCATGTTGATCTAGTACCAATACCGTTGCGAGGGCTGAAGGTGATTGTTGGGATGGACTGGTTGGGGGCAATGGGGCTATGATAGACTGTGAGCGCCGGTTGGTGAGGGTTCGAACCCCAAGTGGGGGAGAATTGGTTATTCATGGAGAGAGGGCCTCGCAGGGGCCAACCCTCTATTCAGCTGCAAGGGCTAGGAGATTTATTCAGCAAGGTTGTACGAGATTTCTGGCATGTATCTCGGATACGAGGGTTGAGACCATGACGGATTTGGGCAGTGTACCGGTGGTACAAAAGTTTCAGGATGTCATTCCCGAGGAGTTACCTGGAGTGCCTCCAGAGAGACAGGTGGAGTTTCACATCAATTTAGTGTCGGGTACCGCTCCGATAGTAAAGGCACCGTACCGGCTAGCTCCGCCCGAAATGCATGAGCTATCTACGCAACTTCAGGAGCTGCTAGACCGAGGGTTTATCCGTCTGAGCAGTTCCCCGTGGGGAGCTCCGATCTTGTTCGTGAAAACGAAGGACGGTTCCCACAGGATGTTCATTGATTATCAAGAGCTGAACAAACTAACAGTGAAAAACCGTTATCCGTTACCAAGGATCGATGATTTGTTCGATCAGTTGCAGGGTGCGTCTTGGTTTTCCAAGATTGATCTTTGGTCGGGGTACGATCAGATGAGGATATACCGAAGATAGCTTTCAGGACTCGGTACGGGCACTATGAGTTTGTGGTGATGCCATTTGGGATCACCAATGCCCCAACAGTGTTCATGGACCTCATGAACAGAGTGTGTAGACCGATGCTGGATCGGTTGGTGATCATTTCATTGATGATATCCTGGTCTATTCTAAGACCAAGGAGCAGCATGAGCAGCATCTGAGGGAGGTATTGGAGACACTGAGAACGGAAAGGCTTTATGCCAAGTTATCAAAGTGTTATTTTTGGCTGCGTGAGGTGCAGTTTTTGGGGCACATCATTAACCAGGAGGGCATTTCGGTTGATCCAGCCAATGTTGAGGCTGTGATGCGGTGGGAAATACCGAAGAACGCATCTGAGATTCGTAGCTTCTTGGGTTTAGCAGGCTATTATCGGAGATTCATCCAGTATTTCTCCAAGGTTGCTGTGCCTTTGACCCGCTTGACCAAGAAGACTGTGACATTTCGATGGGGCACGGATCAACAGTTAGCTTTTGAGACCCTGAGACAGAGGTTATGTGAGGCTCCGATTCTAGTACTACCCGAGGGGCTGGATGATTTGGTAGTGTACTGTGATGTATCGATCTCAGGGTTAGGCGTGGTACTGATGCAGAGGGGGCATGTGATCGCTTACGCCTCAAGACAGTTGAAGCCTCATGAGGCGAACTACCTCACTCACGATCTGGAATTGGGGGTAGTGGTGTTCGCCCTCAAGATTTGGAGGCACTACTTGTATAGAGTGCGGTGCACTATTTTTACTGATCGTAAAAGTTTGAAGTATTTGATGAATCAGCAGAACCTCAACATGTGACATATGAGGTGGTTGGATGTGCTGAAAGATTATGATTGTGAGATTTTATACCACCCAGGGAAGGCCAACATGATGGCCAATGCTTTGAGTCGCAAGGCGGTGGGTTCCCCGATTGGGAACGTTTGTTTGAGGATGACGGTGATTTCTCCATTGTTGGATATGATCAAGGAGGCTCAGGTCGAGGGTGTGAAGAAAGAGAATTGGAAGATAGAGCGGATTTGGGGTCAGTATCCCTTGTTTGTTCGGGATA
Organism: Lactuca virosa; assembly: GCF_052849685.1. NCBI lineage: Eukaryota > Viridiplantae > Streptophyta > Magnoliopsida > Asterales > Asteraceae > Lactuca > Lactuca virosa. The sequence goes on from NC_136430.1 coordinate 354,420,618, forward strand.
TCCGAGGTCTTATGACATAGTGTGGCCGGGTGTGGGTACCGGTGACTGGAGGAGTGAGACAGAAGATATTAGAGGAGGCACACAAGTCCAAGTTCTCTATACATCCGGGGGCTACAAAAATGTATAGAGATTTGAGACTGAGCTACTGGTGGCCCTGCATGAAGCGGGAGATCGCCTGGTTTGTGGAGCGGTTCTTGACCTGCAGGAAGGTCAAGGCCGAGCATCAGCGGCCACATGGCAAGGTTCAACCGCTACCAATTCCCATGTGGAAGTGGGAAGAGATCACCATGGACTTCATCACGAAGTTACCAAGGACAGCGAGGGGGTGTGGATTCCATATGGGTGATTATGGACAGATTGACGAAGAACGCCCACTTTATTCCGATCTTTGAGAGTATATCCGCTGAGAAGTTGGCGGATATTTATGTGCGAGAGGTAGTGGCTAGACACGGGGTGCCAGGGTCGGTAGTCTCTGAAAGAGATGTTCGATTTACATCTAGATTCTGGAAGAAGTTCCACGAGGAACTGGGCACTCAGTTGCATTTTAGCACGGCGTACCACCCCTAGACAGATGGCCAGAGAGAGAGGACGATCCAGACACTTGAGGATATGCTTCGAGCATGCGTGTTGGATTTTGGAGGGAGTTGGGATACATACCTCCCGCTAGCAGAGTTTTCATATAACAATAGTTATCATGCTAGTATCGACCGACCACCGTTCCAGATGTTGTATGGACAGAGGTGTAGGACCCCTATTTGTTGGGGCGAGGTAGGGCACCGGGTCATGGGGAGCACCGAAGTGGTGCTCAAGACTACTGAGTTGATTCAGCAGGTGTGTGATAGGCTACGAGTCGTACATAGCCGTCAGAAAAGCTATGCTGACCGGTGTCGATCAAATCTTGAGTTCTAGGTGGGGGACTTTGTGTTACTAAAGGTGTCGCCATGGAAGGGAGTCATCAGGTTTCGGAAGAGAGGCAAGTTTGGGCCGCGATATATTGGCCCATTCAAGATTTCGTCCCGAGTAGGCAAGGTGGCTTACCGCTTGGATCTGCCAGACGAGCTTAGCTAGATACACAACACCTTCCATGTGTCACAGCTTTGGAAGTGTGTCACCGGCGAGGCCGCGGTCGTTTCTCTTGACGACATTCAGGTGGACGAGAGCCTAAACTACATTGAGAGGCCTGTTGCAATTTTGGATAGGAAAACCAAGGTTCTTCAGAACAAGGAAGTGAAGCTATTAAAGGTGCAATGGCAGCACCGAAGGGGATCCGAATGGACATGAGAGCCGGAGGACGAGATGCGAGATCTCTATCTGGACTTATTCGCATCAGCCGACTTCGAGGACGAAGTCTAGTTCAAGTGGGGGAGATTTGTGACACCTGTTCAGGTATCATTTAATTTATCTAAGTTTTTTAGGGTTTTGTGCTTGGACTCGGCGAGTTGGGGAGCTCCAAATCGTCTAGTAGAGATCATTATGAGGACGCGAGATTTAGATCCTACTCGACGAGTCGGAAGGCCCCGACTCGACGAGTAGGCTCTGTAAAGGAAAACCCTAATTTTTAGGGTTTGCACCCTATATAATGGACTTAATCCGCCTCTTGTGGCCTCCCTTACCACTTCACTACCCAGAGAAGAAACCCTAAGCCGTTCTTTGCTGTTTCCTTGAGATTGAGAGGCTAAGAGAGAGTTTTTGGTGCACATAGTTGAAGGAGTTTGAAGATTGAGAAGCTTGGAGCAAGAAGGAGACTGTAGATCCAACATCTACAACTTTTGGACACCCATTTGAAGGTAACAAGCTGTTACCTTGATCATTCTAGCATTATATCCCCTTTTCTTGGGTTTTGGGCCATTTCTAGTATATTGGTGAAGCATTTCGGGTGTTGGGTAAGATCTGGAGTTGCAACTTCAGATCTGGACTCCTCTAAGTCCTTGGAGTTATAAATTTGCTGAATTTATCAAGCTTGGTCATTCTCTTTGGCTAAAACCCCTCCCTTAGCTTGGTTTTGGCAATTAAGAGCTTGCATGCACGTAAAGTTTGCAACTTTACGTGGAAACCATGCCTTAGGAGGATAGCTCCACAGTCTGGAGCTTTAGAGTAGCTTAAAAACGTCTAAACATGAAAAGGACTGAAGGAACTTGTCGCGTCCCTTAGCCAACTCGACGAGTCGAGTAGGGTTTGCCCGTTGTTGAGATTCCCATTGATTTCTATGAAGGATTAGGGTTTTCGGTCTGCATGGGTTTTCCGTCTTCTGGACATTGAGGAACTCGACGAGTTACACAGGTAACTCGGCGAGTTGGCGAGTTACTCAGGTGACTCGACGAGTTGCTGGATGCACTCGACGATTTGAGGTCAACATGGACTGTTGACCTTGACTTTGACCAGGGTTGACCAAGGCTGACTTTCAGGATAATTATGGTATTTCGGGATTGTGACAAGTTAATCACATGATGATTATAGGCAGTTGAGTTGGAGCAGTGCATGGGATTTATCTAATCTTAGCTTGTTAGTTCAGCATTCGAGGGGTGAGTCTCTTCACCATACCAATGGGTCTAAGGCACCAAGGTCGGCCCATTTTGTGATATGTGGTATACTCGTTATTGTAGAGATATGTGGTATGATAGTTAGTTATGCTTGGTGTTATTCTATCTATATATGTGATACTTGCAGGGAAGACCATGGGGGGAGCCCATGTCACTTGGATGTAAGACCATGTTGGGGAGCCCATGGCTTTTCAAGTAAAGACCATGGGAGGAGCTCATGACACTTGGATGTAAGACCATGTGGGGGAGCCCATGGATTTCCAGCTAAAGACCATGGGGGGAGCCCATGGCACTTAGGTGTAAGACCATGTGGGGGAGCCCATGACATCTTGGAGTAAGACCTTGGGAGGAGACCACGACATCCTTATATGTTTGTATGCATGGCTTATGTGGTATATGTAGCTTTTATAGCTAATATGATATGTGTTATGTGGATTGTGTGTGGGTATGATCTGAGGAACTCACTAAGCATTAGCTTACAATTTGTGATTTTTTTCGGGTACATCTGAGCCCAAGGGCAAGGGCAAGGCTTGATGGCGCGGCATGCACTCTCTCGCAGGCGTTTTTATGGGACACTCTGATGATTTGGAATAATATTGTTATTGTTAAGAATTTGAAATCAAATGTATTGAGATTTTATGGTTTATGGAAAGTGTTTTTGACTATTTGAAAATGAAAAATTTCTTTTGAAAATTGGGTCGTTACAAGGGGTTAGTAATCCAATTTTCCATTCTTTGGGTGATATGCAAATCATCATCAGAAAGAGCAACGGTGATGATCTTTGAGGAGAGGGTAAGAAATGGAATTATGGTTCCATGATTATAAATATAACCTTCATCACGAGCCAAAATTAGTCCAAGCCAATGGGGATTGGGAACATATGCTAGCTTCTTGTTCCTAGTGATACAATCAATCAACTGATTAAGAAAGAGTTGAGCATAATCTAGTCTTTTGTTGCGCACAATGGAATACAAAATTTTTTGCTCAAAAATATTTAATTGATTTTAGCTCCCAGTTTTGTGTCCAAGGCATTTACCAATTACCCATGATAGGTACTTCCACCCTACACCAAAACACTGATGAAGAGTGTATTTGAATGGATCACGAGAGGTGTCCTGAAGAGAAAAGTTATACCCTATATTTTTACGAATGGAGTTGCATTTTTCTTCCGAAGCAGTTTCAAAATATTTTTCTAATCAAGGAAGACGAAGAGTAGTTCGAAAAGATTCCACATCAATTGTAATCCTAGATTGACTATATCCAATGGTTCCGGTAATGGTTTGAGCATTAGAATAAACAGAGCAGGAATAATAGAACTTACATACTTGTTTAGGGTAGAATGGCTCTGGGAAGTTGCAAAAGGCATATCGCAGAGGGCAACTTTTGACATAGTTGACAAAGTCTTCAATTCCTGAGTTCACGAACTGTTTTGGGATGACATCAGAGAATGCCACATTGTTTTCTCGATTGACAATGGGAGAGTCAGGGGCATGAGAACCTTTGGCGGCATTAGCGTTAAGGGCCAACTCATATAGAGCCTTTGACATGATGAGAGCTTGAGGAAGATGATAGTTGAGAGATACTTTTTCGAGAGAGAGAACCAATTGCTTGAATGAATTGTGAAAGTGACCTAGGAGAGAGTTTTCCTAATTTATACGTAAATTTCCTTCCCTTGTACATAACCAATGATTAAAGAGATCGACGTCGTAAAAGTCTCGTATCTCAAGATATTGATAGATCTTTTAATCGTCATCCAAAAGTTACCGTTGAGATAAGGAAGTTATGTCAGTGTGACATAACATTAGGGGCAAATCCATCAGCGAGAGCAATCAGCGTATCAGAGTTGCAGCTGGTAATCGAGTAAGTTTGTGATGTCTCCTGACAGTATAGGTTTGAACTACCATTCACTGACATAGTATTGCAAGATTTCATCAGCGCGTGGTTACATACGCTGACTCATTAATCACTTTTATCAGAAGAACAGGGAAAGAATGGAACGATACGTGTGATAAGCTGTGGTGTTTTAGCTTAACCATTGGCACAGATTTTTCAAGATCTCATTAACGTATGGTACATTACGCTGAATCATAAATCTTTAAATAATAATGTAAGGGCAATAAGGGGTTGGTGCGTGTGATAATATACGGTACATAGACTAACCATCGACAAAACATTTCAAAATTTTGTCAGTGTGTGGTATATAACAGTGAATGATAAAGTTTTATTGAGAATAAATTAAGGAACGAATGGATTGCTTCAGTCATGCTGAGGTGCAATTAGCATGAATCATTAACAATGTCAGCTCATCAACTAGAAGTGGTTTAACTTTTGTATCATAGAGTTAAGTTGCAGTATAGAACTTTTGAAGTTCGCCGTCAATTCATTAAATAGTACCATGTCATACCTTAGACTAAGAGGTCAAGGACAAAAATAACTCTTTGTCATTGAAGGACCAAACAAGTATCTCTTACGACTTACGCTGATGACTATGAAATCAACATCAGCCACTGGGTTATGCTCAATGTTTCAGTAGAACATGAGACTTGATGCATATGAAAATCATGCTTCTAGGGACAGAGTCAGGTAAGAGATGATTAACCAAAAATAAACACCCAATCCTTCCTATAATTTTTTATTTGAACTAGAAAATCTCACTTAGAAAGTTTAGACACTGCTAGACAATTAGCGTGAGTGAGTGACTCTATGTTATCTCAGTAGATGGTCATGTTGACGAGATACTTAGAGAGATTTAGGCACATACAACAACATGCTTTTAGGGATAATGAATTGTTAATAGTTACATACTTGGATTATGAAATGCTTCCGTCAAATCTTTTAAAATGGTACAAGACAAAATAATAAATAATATAAGAATACTGGAATTAGTCATACCAATTTTCGAGGTCATTATGATTGTAGTCGCTCAGTAAATCATTCAATCATCTACGTCTGGATATCCAATCAAACACAAAGGGAAAGGGATTTAGATCACCAATATTATCCCAATGAATTCTCTTAACAAGTCCAAGGGATGGTCTGAAGAACAGATTGATCAAGCTATGGAAGAGAGTCTTCGTCTTCAAGCTTTAAAGGACAATCCGAATCCCATGTCTGCATCTCTCCTTAATTTCTGAGTGGAAGATTGAATGAACATAATTTTGACCCACATACCAGTTATGCTCTTCTAACATCCGAATCTGAATAACTCGGCTTTCCCATTTCTCCTTACAGAAGATACTATGTTAGGTTCGCTCCTCCTCATCCTTCGGATGACATAGATACTCTAATTCTCACAGAAAGGGAACATTTGAGCACATTCTACACCAACAATTCTCTTCATATGAAAGAAGCCTGGTCCAAAAGAAGAAATACTCAAATTATTCGGTGTGGAATGAAGGTGAAAAACAAATTCAAACTCAACTACATGCTCCACTACGTCTACGTCACTTGGAACTCTCAAAAGAAGATCAAAATTTCGGATACAAATTTCCCAACAATCAATCCAAATGATATTCTTATAATTGCATCTCATCTCAAACACAATCAAACTTCTGATGTTGCCATTGGAGCCTACAATGTTGCTCCAAGCTTCTTAAAAGACTATGTCCCTGAGTTTCATCGATCGGGTGTTGGATTTTCTCCTCTGTACGGAGCTAACAATCTCCCTGCTCTTATTAGTACCAAACTAGAAGAAGTTGATTTTCTTGTCAGAGAACCTATTGGATATCCTGAACTTTGTTTTGTTTACAAAAAGAATACCTCAAACAAGAAATAATTCTTCCGAGTTAGGCATAAACACTGGGTTCACACCAACATGATTCCTAAGTTCATTTCTAGATCTGCCAGATCTCAAGCATTGGAAGAAGTAAAGAAAGAGGTCATCGAGCAGATCACCTGGTGGATTCAAGTTAGAATTTGGCTGCAACAAGCTTACTTTTTCGTTTTTAACAAAACTGAATGAGAGCAGTTGGGAGAGCTAAGAGTCGCTTAGGGGAGATTGTTTGTACAAGGAAGTCACCCCTTAGCGTATCTGAGAGAAGCTTATTTCCGAGGTGATACAATATCTGAGATGTCTAATTTTCGATGTTAGAATGTTTCTGAAGTTAGAGAATGTTTGGTGTGATTTAGAAAGTACTTTTTGTATTTTTGCTACTTGTCTTTTGTAAAGTACAACCAACAAGATCAACAACAATAAATGTTTCAGGCTATTTATCTTGTTGTCCATGCGCCTCTTTTGTTTTTGTCTTATGTTCCTCCTTATGCTATATAAGGAGTGTCAAACCTTGTAATCGTTATCCCTTTTCATTGAATCTGAAATACACTTTTCATTCACTTTTTTTATTCTCTATGTTCATGTTCTTCATCGTTATTAATCATTCTTGAATACTTTGTTTTGTTATCTTCAATGCTTGACTGGTATTATCCAAGCTTGACAAGAAAAGGTTATTTTCCTCCATTGTTGTGAATATCTCAAGGTTTAGGTTATTAAACCTTGTCCTCGATATCTTTTCATATCACCCTATTCTCACAACAATCAATTTAACTAATGCTTCAGTACAGAGAGAGTGAGTAACGGTGATGGGTAGTTCGACCTATAATAAAACACACACACACACACACAGAGATAGAGAGGAAGGTTTGAGAAGTAGAATAGTTGGTGGGAGGATAGATTCTTACCAACAAAAATGGGCAATGGGATTGCATGTCGGCGCCTTTAGCGCTTACCGACATTAATGTTGAGAGAGATGGAGAAGAAATATAGTCAAACCAACAAAAAACACGGTCTTCCCTCCTCCCTTTCTTATCTCTTAACTAAGGTAGATTTACCTAAGGTAAAGTTATTGATAAATCTTAATCTTACACCGATGAGAGATAACAATGTTGTCGTAGAAATAGATTAGTTAAGGCAACATCACGCCTTGATCGATTGTGAGCGACGATAAGAGGAAGGTAAATCCCAACTGGGGGAGAGCTAAACCTTCACAACGGAGGAATGAAATGTAGGACCTTGACTAGTGGGGATGATGTATGGGAGTGAGTGCTTAGCAACATTAATAAAATCAGAAGAATATAGAGGATTATTATAGAATCAAGGATGAGTCATGTAAGCCACACTAACTTGCGTATTATGATGACTTTGCATGCACATGAAAACATGTGAGATTATATTTTATTTCCAGAAGGGAGAAAAGGGATTATTCCCGTAAAATTTGGGGCTAATTATATATCTTATTCATGGAAGGGGGAATACGGGATTGTTCACAAGAAGGGGACATAATAGGAAATTAGTACATGAAGAAACATGAGAAAAATGGAATTTTTTCCATTAGCACGACCTCAGTAGCCCATTATCATAAACATGTACGACCTAAACATCAAAATATATTCGAATTAGGGATTAGGTGTTTTAGCCATAATTGTGTTCTCATAACCATCTTATTGACAAATATGCTCGTGTTTGACAAAAGTTAGGTATGTGACTCAAAGTTGATCAAGAAAAAGGAAGTTTTAGTAAAAGGCAGGTGCATGGCAATAAAATACATCATTAAATATAAGCAAGTTAAAAATATACTTGTTAAATCATAACTTTGTTTGCAATCAAACACATGTTATTAAGTGATGAACAACAAAGTATAATTGATAAGAAGACTTGTATTTCAAAGTGATAAGGTTACAATGAAGATGGAAATCAGACACACACTTTCTGTCGATACTAAGATTGTATATTTATATAAGGAAATAGTACAAGTCTACAATAAGATAATACAATAGTAATCCTGACTAAGACGGCCATGCTTCCCACGCTTGGTACTGGCAATACCAACCTAACACACGAAGTCAGTAAAGGTGATCATTACTTTTCTAAAATTGTTGTATCATATAAGAAAAACTATTTTAAAAACTCTTCGGAAAGTCTCATTTATCTTCTCTCCGGTCTTCACATAGCATTCCGGTATACCAAAACAATTAGTTCTTTGGCATGTTCTCTCAAAACATCTTCATGCTTCTCTATCCAATCAAGTCTTCGCATCACCATGATCACTTTAGATGCCGAGGGTCACTTCAAGTATCAATAATTTCCCCAAACTGACCTCACAACTATTTTTCATCACTTGTCAAGTTTAAAAAACTTGATGAAGAGCCACCGAAACTTTTGTATAAGAAACAACCAACTTGATTCTTCTTGTGATCTGAAATTTTACTTCGTGAGTAGTGTATTTTGATTTTTCAGTGACTTTGAGGATGTCTTCTAGCTGATTCATGTTGCATCTGTGAAATGATTTGGCAGGAAGGAAGTTCTTTTCGGTGTCTTTGGCTATCCTAAAGATGATGCCAAGATCGGGATTGCTGGTGGTACCGCAATTCATCTCTTGGATGCCTTCAACCATCAATGTGGGATCTTGAAATGGTGTAAGTTCGACTTGATTTGCAATGACTGGATAAATTTGAGGATTAATTTTGAAGTCACATAGAAGAGATCGAAGGAAATCACACACTCTCTTGTATGTGGGCTTCATCTTCTGATGCTTTTCAATTTTGAAGTTGAACACCCTGTTAATTAAGAAGATTTCTTGTGGATTCATTGAAACAAAATATGCATTTGTTCGATGGTATTCTTTGTTGGAGCTTGAGAGAGGGTACTAGTAGAAAGCTATGTTTTTGAACAATCGAGACTTGTATGTTTTGACGGCTTCAGGAGCATTATTTGACCAAATGTCCTCAATTTTCTTCACGTGTTCGTTAAGGAATTTCCATAACCTTTCAAACTTCATGGTCATTCTATGATTATCTGGAAATTTTTTTGCATCGGGGGATAAAGAAATATTCCAAACCCAACAGTTGGAGGTGCATCATAGTTCAAATATGGGACATAATTTTCTTTTCCTGGTGACCGGAGTGTCAGTGGATTTGTCATCTGACATAAATTCACCTTGATTTTCTTTAGGAGGGGAGGTTTCTTCGTGAGACTGCGGTGGAGTAGGAGTTTTCTTTGAAGGTGGTGTTGGTGAATTACGAGGAAGAGTTAAATTTTTCTAGGGAGAGGGAGTTTTGTTAGAAAGAAGAGTTGGATTTCTTTTGGGAGACAGTGACTTTGAGCTTTTGTCCAAAGAGCTTATTTCAACTAGAGATTTTACCCCTTTTGAGGAAGAAGGCTTAGACTTCGCCTCAAACATGGCTTTCAATTCTTCAAGTTTTTTAAAGGTATTCGAGAAATTGATTAGAATTTGGCCACTGATGTCATTTTTCGTCATAGGCTTGGGTTCTTGATGTAGTCGTAGATATTTTTGGTGAAGACAAGGATATCATCGTTGGTTTTACTTGCCTTGACGGCTCTCCGTAAGCCTCAGATAGTTGTTTGAAGTTCATCATATCAAGCTTCGTAAGCTTTATGGGTTACATCGATTAAGTACTTTGTCTTCTGTTCACGTTCTTCAGTCACCTTCACAAGTTTTTCATTTAACTCATTAACTTCTTTTATGAAATCCTCTTACTTCTTAATGAACTGCTTATGATCTTATCGACTTTGCACATCTAACATTCTATGCAAAGAATCATTTGATAAGCAGTATGCTTCTCCCTTGTTTCCATCTCCTGACCCCATTGATCTATCTTTTCTTTTAACTCAAGAACTCCATCCTTGACACCATTGGCTTCTTTTTCTTCTTGGGCTTGGGCTTGGATGTTGAGTGTTGAGATCCATTTGATTCGTCCTCATCAATGAACATTTGGAAGATGTCATTGAAGACCTATTTTTCTACTTCGTCATATTCACCATTAAAATCAAAACCAAACACAGGTACATCACTAAGTTGAACCTCAGTGCCATCATTATCTTCATTTGAATCGTCATCCTCCATCGGTTGTCTTGTAGATTTTGTTCCTCCAGCTTGGTTTCCAATTCCTTTACGAGCTCTTCGCATCGTTTCTTCCAAAATTTCTACCCATTTGCTGGCCTTTGCAAGTCATGGACAATTTTAGCATTCTTGAAGAAGTTTTCCTAATAGATGGAAACTTGACAATTTTCTTCTTCTTTTCGTTGTTGTTGTTGATTTTGTCTTGCCTTTCTTGCTCGTAGAGATCCATTGAATGCATCAAACTTCCTTTGCTTTGACTCTATGCCAGGTTGATACCGAGTCCAACTATCATCTAAAAAGTAACCATCAAAACCAGTAATTACTAGGACGTCCCTATGGTTCATGGTTCCTCGCACAATGGTGCTCACCGTGTCTAATCCGCTTGTGCGTAATGTTGGCGGTATAGGATTTCCAGAACTTCCTCAGTCTTGTTGGTCTTGAACCAAGTTTGGGCTTAGTTCTATTCTAGCTAGGGTCTCTGAAAAAGAACCCTACAATACATTCAATTTTTGTGGTGTATGCATTATTGAAAGAAAGATGGAGTTCAACTCCTTGGGAGTAAAAACGTGCAATTGTTTTATCCTAGGAACCTTTGGATTTTTTACGACTTCAGGATTCTCTTGGAATCTTGAATGGGTTATTTTCCCATGAGGTTAATCTGAAACTGTTAAACTTTTTGTAGCGGAGTTGACAGATGGAGTTTTCGTAGGTGATTCAGTATTGAATTCAATGGCTACTGGAGTCTGTTGAGAGACTCTGGTGTCTGCCTTGGATTGCTTTTGGCTAAAAAGCGAACAAAGCTTCAACTTTCACTTGAGAAAGAGATTTTCAAAGTCGGGCTAATCAGGCTCTTTATTATTTTTTGGAATTATCCCTTAAGTAAAGATGGGCTGTTGACATTGATTGGGGTATATGGTCTACATAGGGTCTGTAGTGTGAGCTTGTTCTCCGGTAGGCCTTGGCTCTTCAATATTCATTTGTTCTTTAGTATTGAAAGGCACTGTGATATTTTTCTTGGCTCAAGTACCCTTTTTAACAATTTTTGATGGGGTAGCTTTTCTCTTGTAAATCTCTTTGGTCCTTGGAGATTTAGGGGTTGAGATAGGTCTAATGGTTTGCGGTGTCGGGCTAGATGGGGTAGAACGAGACGGTGGTGTATTGTTTGTAGCCTGAATGTGGCCAGCTACACCATGGGCGAACAGACCTATATCTGTCAAAATATGCATAAACAACTTTCTAATGGGACCAAAAATAGATTGATACCTGGGAAGAGAATACCTTTTCAAATCTCCTTTATCCTTGTGCAAATTGTTAATGCAGAGTGACCAAAACCTCGCTGAAGTGACTTCGGTCAAGCCTTCCATTTGGAGCTTAGTTTACAACATATTTGAGAAAATCATCCCACATAATGGTTTCATAGTCAACAACTTTTCCAGTAAAGATGATGCACAACAACTCTAAGAACTGTTTGCCCACGACGTCAGTTCCTCTCGTTCTTCCCGGTAAATACCTGAGAAGGTAATGGAAGATAAATTTCCATACACCCGTCAGCTTCCCAATTTTGAAATCAACAGTTCCCTTGAGTTTATTTTGGTATCCCATTTTGTACAATGCTTTGAATACTTCATCATTTCTAGGAAACTTGAAGATCTTCAAAGTAGGAAGACTAAGATTAACAGCATCAAGAAATTTGGCCTTTGTGAGAATAGCCATTGAGTCTTCCACCAGTTTGAGATGAATTAGTTCAATATCTTCTTGAGGTCAGAAGGTTGAGAAAACACATTTGAATAGCACATCCTGAGGAACAACATCATACACAACATCAAATAGACCATTGAATGGATGCTTTGGAAGATAATGAATCATCAGCGTGATAGCTTCATCGTAATGATCATGATGTTGGAAGATTTCTCTGTAATTGCTTGATGCTATCGTGGGACCAGTGTTTCCGATGGTTGATGTTGAACCGGTGGGTTTTGATTGTTTCTTGGAAACTCCTGATTTCACCATAGTTAACGAAAAACGTTTTGAAGAACTTGCAGAAAGATTTTTTGGCAAAGGGGAAGAAGATGAAGATCGTCGATTAGGGTTTAGAAAGCGTAAAGCTTTCTCGGAAGGAAATGGGGGTATTTGAACCTCTAGATTTCAAAATGGTATTCAAACGGGGAAAATAATTTGACAGCTATGAAAAGCCAACGGTTTTTACCTGTTGAATAAATTTGATTAAAAATATTTGAGGGAAAGGACAGTCATTAAATGTGATAATGATCACATTTAAAGAATGTTAAGATGAAGTGGGCAAACTTGGGGTAGTGGGTAAGATAACCGCCATACAACATAGGTAATGAGGAGAAAATTTGGCTGACGGTTTGATCTATGCACTATCATATCAACATGGGTTTTAAAAACAAATTTAAGGAAAAGACAAATATCCTTTATTTATTTTTAAAAGTAAAAGGAAATTTTTTGAAAGGTACACATGGACAAAAAAATGTATTTACTAAATGGGAATAAAACATTCCTTTGAAAACACATTTGATTGATTCGATTCATTAAATAACACACCCTTGAAACTTTATTTATTGCCAGCAGAGAAAAACAACTTTGTTTTGTTCAAGGGAGAACTGCGATATGACTGAAGATTAAATGTGCATCAAATAAATATTTATGAAATTTGTGCTCAATAGTTAGACTGAAAAAGATAAACCTTAAACCAAAGACAAATAAATGTGCATCAAAGATATTGCGGTAACAAATGAGTGAAGCATAACTATTTTTTTAGATGCAAAGACTTTGAAGTCCTCGCCGTTTATCCTTTCAAGAAAAACTGAGGATCAGGGTTCATCATTCCTAACCTCTAAAAATCTATTAAGTTCGGTGGAATCAAGTGCTTTAGTAAAAATATAAGATATTTCTTCATGTGTGGGAACAAAGATATGTTCAATGTTACCTTTAAGGATATGATCCTTGATGAAGTGATACTGCAATTGAATGTGTTTCATCTTGGAGTGCTGAATAGGATTGTGCGAAATAACAATGGCACTCTCAGAATCATAGTAAATTGGGATTCGAAGCATTCGATAGCCATAATCTATAAGCTGTATTTTTATCTATAAGACTTGTGAGCAGCAATTGGCTGCCGCGATGTATTCTGTCTCAACGGTGGATAGTGAGATGCAATTTTGTTTTCTAGATGACTAGCTTACCAGTCTTCCACTAAGGAATTGTTATCCTCCAAAAGTGATATTATGGTCTAATTTGCACCCTGTGTGATCTGAGTCTGTAAAGGCTTGCAGAATGTAGTTGTTCCGAGATGGGTGCCAAAGTGTTAGAAATTCTTGGAACGATAGATTCTATCTTGATCTCGTAAACATGTTTGAAACAGTTGAAAGATTAAGAAGACAAGATGTATATAAGATTAATTTTCCGTTAGAGAGAATATTGAGAACAATTCGATACACGCAGGCAAAGAACTATTCTCCCAAACAGTCTTCTCTATCTACTAACATGCATCTATACTTAAAGGCATAGGGAAGTCGGAAAGGAATAATCAAACCGACATATCGGAACGATAGACCTAGGCACACAAAAGTTCTGATACCTAACATACATGAATTTCTAACCAAATAATACACAACTCCGATATCGGAACCTATAGGTTTTTTGGTCGAAAATTTATCAAGTGTAATTCAACCAAATTCGATGAGAGACCGTGGTGTTAGAATAATAATATATAGTAATGTTCAAAGTGAGACAAGTGTGTTACAAGGAAAGCCCTTGATTTTTTATAGGATCTCTGACATAAAACCTTGGGAGGTGATAACGATGACCTGCTTTGTTGTTTTTTTATTGATTTCAATCTAAGATTACAAAGATGTTGAAGATAATACGAGTACAAGTCTAGTCGTAGAGCTAATCATGTGTGTAGTGCGTGATTTACATGTGCTATTTATAGTCTAAGCTAATCAACAAGAAGTCCTAGATTTCCGGGATCCTCCTTGAACAAGTATTTTCATGTTGTTTGACTTGGTATTCTAGGGTCTTAAGCTTGGTTGAAGTGATTTTCCATTAAGAATGAGTCTTGTGCTGACTAATTCTACATATGTGAGAAAACGAAAGATGAATATAACGTTATAAGTGTTAGGAAATATTAGTAATAATATTTATGATCCCGAGATAAGTTTAAGGATCATGAGACTCCATGAATATAAAGGATCCTGTATATGATTCTAGGATCCTGCCCCTAACAATTGCCCCCAAATTATACCTAATGTCTGTTTCCAAATATTTAGCGGTATAATTTTAAAGTATAAAATGAAGTAAAAAGTTATAACAGATAGGGTAATTTAAATATCATTGTATAGATTTCTAGCCGTTGGAATAAGTTAAATCACCCTTCTACCTTTCCATGATTCTTATATAAATAGGGTATCCAGTCTTTCAATTTGGTCTTACTCTCTTAGCTCTTCTTCCAGACATTCACTGAATATCATCGAAGGTACTACCTTTGTCTCTTTTTCTCCTTCTTGCTTCTTTAAATATGGTCAAAAGAGGAACTCGCTCTCGCAGAAATGTTATCGTTGTTCCTATACCTTAGATGACGATGATATCGAAGCCTTGAAATCTGTCGAAACTTTTCATGCTAATACTATTTTTATAGCCTTTGATTCGAGGATCCAGCCAGACTTTGTTTCGTCATCCTGGATTTATTTTGCTCAATATCCTTTTACCTTAGGTCTTACTTATCCCTTTCCTGGAATCGTCTCCGAATTTTTCGAAATTACTAAAATTTCGTATATCCAATCCATGGCAACAGTTTGGAGTATCCTTTACTGTATCGATCGTTTGAACTGCTCCATGGGTCTCAACTTTGGTTTAAATGAGTTAGCCTATATCTATGACCTTTTGACCTTTGGGAATTCACGTTTCCTGTTGAAAGTCAAAACTGATATATCACCTCTCGTCTTGAAATCCAAGCATAACGATGGTGCTTGGATAGGAAAAATACTTTTTTTGTGAAACGTGACTCCATTCCTGACAGAAGTCTTTTACCACAGTCTTAGGTTAAAAAGGGTAGGGTTCATATCTTTTCACTAAGGATCCTGATATTCACATTTCTTATTTTGCTTGATTTTTTGTATCTTTTAAATTTGAAGAACTCGTCCCTCTTGCCGAAGATACCGAGAAAAGATATCGGAGCCAGAAAGATCATTCCGGCTCAATCATCAAGAGAGTTACTCTACCACTGTCGCTATGTCGAAGGGTAAGGATCCCTAGTTTATCCTTCTTTTTCATAAAGGAGCCTGGCTTCTTATGATTTTTACTGTTACGCTCAGGGTCCAAGGTTACATGCTCAGGTGCTCACTTCACTCTTTCTAACCTTGATACGGTCGTATCCAGTAGTCAAATGGTGGTAAAGAAGGAGAAGGCGTCATCCTGTTTACCTATCAAAAGGACTTCCCTAGATCTTATGGGGTAGACTTGGAGATCTAAAAAGAGAAAAACTGTTGGGACTGTGGACTTGGGCTTAAAGAATCTCATAGTGGAGGATGCACTCCTGAAGTTGGTTTCCTTTTCTTAGGCTGTAAGTGCCAATATAGTTTTGCTTTTTCCGTTTCTGAGGTCTTTTTTGTTTCAGGTCTCCGACCACACTTCTACTGACTTGAGGATCCGGTATGACATGGCTGAATAATTCCTCAAAGAGCAAGAGATAATATGGAAGGAACCAACGAGGATCTATTGAAACGGGTGGAGCTCTTGATCATAGAGAAGGCCAAGAAAGAGGAGGAGCACGTTGCGGAGATGGAGGAGGTGACCATCGAGGTAAAGATCAACGTTGTCATGGCTGTTTGGGTAGCCAAATTGACTGCTGAGTCTGTCAATATTAGTGAAGATCTTGAAGGGCATTATCCAAGGGCGAATGAGGAGGAGAAGACCCCTGGCAATGATGACTAAGCTACAGTTTAGGCCTCTTAGATAGAAATATTTTGCATAGTTTTGTACAAGACAATTATTTTTCTTGCTCGTGGAGTTGGTGTACAACTCCTTTTTTAATCTATGGTTGTTTTATATTTCCCTACTTGTGTGGTTGTAGCAATAGGTTATCTAAGAATCCTTCTTTAAACAATTAAGAGATTTTAAGATAACAAACCACCAAACATTACATAAGAAAAATATTTTTAAAGGATAGATATAACCTGGTGATCTTTAGGGATCATAACCTTAGGAGAAATTTGAAGTTTTGTTTCATTTAGTATGATCCGAAAGTTTGCGTATGAAAGGATCCTTGCTTTAGGAGTTCATTATATAAGATCCTTATTAGATTAGTACTTAGTAAACCGGGGATGATCCCACCTTAGGAGTTAAATGGGAATAATCCCAACTTAGAATACAACTGGGAAGGATCCCTATTTGCAACATGACAATGTTTACGGACTTCAGCAAATAACTAGGGAAAATCCCAACTTAAGACAACACGTTAGTGTTATAAACTTTAGCAAATTACTGGGGAAAATGCCAACTTAAGATAACACGTTGGGGTTATAAACCTTAGCAAATTACTGGGGAAAATCCAAACTTAAGATAACACATTATTGTTATAAACCTTAGCAAAATACTGGAGAAGATCCCAACTTAAGATAACGCGTTAGTGTTATAAACCTTAGGTTTAAATATTAGGATCTTAACATATGTTCAGAAATAAGAGGGTTGTCAAGTCACTACAGCGTGAATGATCCCCTTATTCACATCCCATAGTAAGATTTTGTGCGTCCAAGCGAGGTGTAGAAACCTTGACTCGTGTGAAAGAGGTAATTAACTCTTTAAACCTTAGATGGGAGTAAGTACCCTTAATTGTAGGAGAGATGATCAGTCTTTATTCCTAGTTACTAGGATACTTGTGTATTGCGATCGTTAAGATCATAGAAAGATCTAGCTATGGGGATCCTTAAGTGCCAGGATCCTCAAATGTCAAGATCCTTGGGTGTCAGGATCCTTGAGTTCCTGCGCGTAACAAATGTTAGTTTGGGGTGGGCGTTAGCTTTGCTAACGAACGTCTGATGCTTAAGTCGGTAATAGTTTTTAGAAGAGTAAATAAAAGAATTAGCTCAAAGCAGAGGGTAGAGAGAGTGTACCTTGAATTCTTGAAAAGTGATTTATGCAACTTACATGAAATGTTCTTTCAGATGAATAGAATTCCAGCAGCAATGCGGATTCTACCAAGATCCTTGAGTTCATCATTAGTGTTAAGATCCTGGGCTAGGATCCTATCATTATTCTCTTGATCCTGCAATTGGTATCTTGCCGTTGGGATCACTACTTCAGTAGGGTTCACAGATTCTGTTCCAAACACCACAGAGTATGGAGTTTGGCCAGTGGATGTTTTTAAAGTGGTCCTATCTACCCATAGGACGAAAGGAATCTCCTATGCCTATATTTCTTTCTTCTCATCTAACCTTTTCTTTAAATTATTAACGATGATCTTGTTGTTGGATTCACCTTGACCATTAGCTTGAGGATGAACAGGAATGGACATTATCATTTTAATTCCCCAACTAGTGCAAAAGTCTCTAGTCCTCTTGCTTATGAACCGTGATCCATTATCGCATATGATCTCGGCGAGGATCCTGAACCTGGTCAAGATATTATGTTTGATAAATAAGACTACCTCCTTGTCTCATAGCCGAACAAAGGCTTTAGACTCTATCCATTTCGAGAAGTAGTCCATCATCACTAGCATGAACACCTTTCCACCAACAACTTTTGGTACTTGCCAACTATATCCATTCCCCATTTCATTAAAGGCCAAGGGGAAATGATAGGATGCAGTGGTTCTGCAGGTTGATGGAGGATGTTGCTATGCATTTGGCAAGAATCACATTTTTGTGCGTATAAAAAGGCATCTTTTTTCATCGTTGGCCAGTAGTATCCTAACCTGAACTCCTTGGAACATAAGGATCTGCCCCCAGTATAGTTGCAACAGTCCCCTTCATGTATATCTTTTAGTACTTCTGCAACCTCGTGATCTTCTAAGCATCTAAGGTATGGGCCTGCCATGGATTTCCTTCACAGTTTTCCTTGGATCATCACAAAACGTGAGACCCTCATCCTGAATGCTCTCTCCCTTTTCGCTTCTCTTGGAATTGTGCCCTTATGGATATAATCCACAATGGGATAGATGCAGGATTTCGAGATTTGCGGAGGATACTGGATGTTGGGATCCTGATGATTAGGATCTTGAGGAAGCGATTAAGGGTCAAGATCTTCAATTATTACTATGTTGGTTGTTTGATCATTGTCATTGGGATTGTATGGTTTGTTGGAGGGATCTTCTATCACTGGGATCAATATATGGACTATTGGGATCCTTACTTTTGGCGGGATCCTAAGCGAAGATCCTAGACTGGCCAATGCGTGTGCCTCAACATTTTCTTCTCTGGGAACTTGGCTTAGGCTGAAAGTTTCGAATTTGAAGGGCAACTTGTTGAGGATTTGGAGGTATAGTGCTAGTCTTTCACCTTTTACTGCATAGGATCCTTTAAAATGATTAGTTAATAATAAGGAATCAACGAATACATGAAGATCCTTGATTTGAAGATCCTTGGCCAGCTGTCATCCCATGATCAATGCTTCTTATTCAGTCTCGTTGATGGTTGCATCGAATTCACAGTTGACTACCTGGGGTATAATGTCCATATGTGGTGATTTTAGTATGATCCCTAGTGTTTGTGTCCATCTTCCTTGCTTTCTTCTTTTTGGAGTTCCTTACTTTCAAATTCCGCTTCAGGTTGTAGATCATGACTGGAATCAGCCACAAAGTCTGCTAATGCTTGTGATTTTATCACTGATCTTGGTTCATATTTGATGTCATATGTGCTCACCTTCACAGACCACTTTGTCATCCTATCTGACGTCTCTGGTTTTCGCATAACATTTTTAATGGGATAATTAGTTCTTACATGTATAGTATGTGTTTCAAAATAGTGTCTTAATTTTGTTGAAGCAGTTACTAATGCAAGTATTAGTTTTTCAAGATAGCAGTACTTGGTCTTAGGATCCAAGAGAATTTTACTTACATATTAGATGGGATGATGGTCTTCGTTAATATCCTTGGCTAAAACATCACTTACAACGTTAGAGGATAATGAGAGGTATAGGAGGAGTGGTTCCCCATCTAGTGGTTTCACCAACAACGGTGCTGAACTTAAATAATTTCTAAGTTCCTAAAAAGCATATTCATGCACTTTGGTCCACTCAAACCTTTTGTTCTTCTTCAATATGTCATAGAAAGGTTTACACTTTTGTGACGATCTTGAGATGAATCTGTTTAGTGCTGCTACTCTTCCGGTTAGTCTATGAATATCCTTTGTCGAGGATGGGGATCTTAAATTTATGGTGGCCTTTATTTGCTCTGGACTTGCTTCTATTCCTCTTTTAGTCACCATGTATCTAAGGAACTTGCCTGATCTCATTCCAAAATGACATTTGGAAGGATTCAGCTTCATGTTGTATTCGACTAGTATGTTGACGGTGTCTTCAAGATCCTTGAGGTCATTTTCAGCTTTCTTTGATTTGACCACCATGTCATCGATGTAGACTTTCATGGTATCCCCCAATTTATCCTTGAACATCCAGTTAACTTGCCTTTTGTATGTTGCACAAAATTTTTTAAGACCGAAAGGCATAGCAATATAGGAATATATACATGTTAGAATTATGAACGCGGTATCCTCCTGGTCATATGGTTGCATTTGAATTTGTTAGAACCTTGGTGATGCATCCATGAACATTAGCAGTTCATGGCCAGCCATAACATCTATCATGGAATCTATGTGTGGAAGGGGGAAAGGATCCTTAGGTAAAGCCTTGTTGAGATCCATATAATCCACACATACTCGCCATTTTCCATTCTTCTTTTGTACTATGATAACGTTGGCCAACCACCTTGGGAACTTCACTTCCTTGATCATCCATGTCTTGAGAAGTTTTTCTACTTCTTCTTGGATGATCTGATTTCTCTCAGGTGCAAACTTCCTTATTTTTTGGTGTATTGGTCTGAAAGAAGAATCAATGTTATGTTTATGAGTTATAATAATTTTGTCTACACCTGTCATATCCTTATGCTTCTAGGAGAATGTTTTGCTTATATTCTTTAGGAACTTTATTAGTTCTTGCTCAATTTGTTCTGGTATTGAGGATCCTATGAGGACTTTGGCTTCATGATCCTTGAGGTTCAGGGGTACTTCTTTTACACCTCTTGTTTCTAGAACACCTCGTGCACCATGCTTTAATTGTTATGCTTGTTGTGGTACCGTTGAAGATTTCATTGAGGTCTTGTAGTACTCCTTGGATTCTTGTTGATCACCTGTGATTTTTACTGTCCCCCATGAAGTGGGCATCTTAATACACTGATAATATGTCGAGGGGACAACTTTCATATCGTGGATCCATGGTCTACCTAGTATAACATTATAGGAGGATAATGTATCAATTACACAAAAGAGTTGCATAGAGTTTACCCCATCTATGTAGATAGGTAGCTTTATCTTGCCGACCATATGCTTTGTATTGCCACTGAATCCTATTAGCATCGAGGATCTTTTTACTATTTCAGCTTCTAGGATGTTCATCCTTTTTAAAGCATCCAAGAGTATAATGTTGACTGAGGATCCTCTGTCGACAAGGATCCTTCTGACAAAATGGTTGGCGATGTAAAGAGTGATCACCAATCCATCTAGGTGGGGATCTTGGATGTTTGTTCTATCCGTTTCGTAGAAGGTAATCTCCTTTTCATTTATGATCAACATATTCTTCTGATGCCTTTCTTCTTTCTACGTTTGAGACACTTTGGCATGTTTTTTTTCTGCAGGAGGGGATCCTAGTTTCTCTAGGATCTTATGAGGATCCTGATCCTTTTCTTTGGATCTTTCTTTTTTTCATCCAAGGACCTCCTTGAGGCATCCCTTGCTAAGTAGGTAACTCGTATCCTCTCTGAGGGCTATGCAATCTTCCGTAATGTGACCAAAGTTCTCGTGGTATGCACACCATTTGGACTTATCTTACCAGGCAGTGGACTTTTCTGCTTTTCTTGGCCATCTTGCTTTGTCGCCAAGATCCTGCATAGCAAATATTAAACCTGAAACATCCACATAAAAACAATAGTCGGTGATATTAGAAAATTCTTCTTCCTCCCCTTCATCTTCAAGGGCATTGAACCTATGAAGACCAAGTTTGGAATAAGGTTTAGATTTATAGGATCTTTGGACCGAGGAATGGACCTTCCTATTGGGGTTGTCATATGATTTTTTCAGGTTGCTCCACTTTTGGATCTCCTTGTCTTATTCGAGCCTTATGAACCTCAGTGCTCTGCTCCTTACTTCACCCATTCTTTTGCATGGAGTCATTACAAGGTCTTCGTAGAAAGGATAGTCCTTCTTTAAGCCCATTTTGAAGAATTCTATGACAGTTGCCATATCAATGTTGGGGATACTTAGAGCTTCCCTGCCAAACCTGTTGGGTTTTGAGCATTCTAACACTCCTATGGTGTACATGCAACCCTATAAACCTTGGATCTATGTTTTCTCTATTATACATGCAAATATTAGATATTCCAAGGTTTCATCCTAACTAGCATATTATGAAGCACATATACTACAAAGTTCTAGTTAGATGACATACCTTTTGATGTAGCTTGATGTCTTCAAGCTTTAAGAGCTTAGCCCCAATAGTGTGGAAGCCTCAAGTGGAATCACAAATCACCAAAACACCTTGGAAAACCTTTAGAGAATATGGATACTTGGCTCACACTATGAAATCGGTTATTGCCCTCTTTAGTGTATCCACACTAGCCACTAGCATAATTTCATGAACCATAAGACCCTTTATATAGTGTGGAGGATTAGGGTTAAACCCTAATACCCATGACCTTTCATTTCCTAGGATCCATGGGTTAAAGCTCCATGGACTATCCATGAAGATTTATCCCAACCTAAATGAACTTGGCCCACTACACATATATATATCTAAGAGTCCATATTTAATTAGTTCCTTTTGATCACTTAATTAATTATAAATTAATTCTTGATCAATACTAATTAAATAATATGATTATATATTAATATATTAGAACTTATAATATATTAATATAAATCATAAATATACTATTCTCAAAAGACTATCCATATAAATTGTATCGGTGAAGTGCAACCCAAATGGACCATGCCGGGTCGGGTCAAGTACATACCAAATATAGTTATGGACTTAGACATTAATCCAACAGTCTCCTACTTGGATAAGTCTAAAACTATTATTGAGTATGACTTCAAAAACCAACTGGCAATCGTAGCTCTTAAAGCCGCTGTCGAACTCTAATCTTGTCAATGAACTCTGACCTTTGTCAATGACTTGTCCATTAGATAAGGGATCATATATTCCTCCATTCTAGATATCATATGGACTGAGACATGGATTATAATCATTCTCTCTGTCCATTTGTTGTTTCCCGATTTTTGATTTATGATGACTGACTGATTGAACAAATCAAATCAGTCATGGCTTGGCCAAGCACTCACATGTGTCATCGCTAAATCATCGAGGGCCCCACATATATCGCTTTTATCCCGAAGGTAAAAGGAATGGATAAACTTCGACTCATATGGCTTGTTCTACTACTTGTTGAATCATACACAAAGGCACGTTTTATAACATCGAGTTACCAAATGCATTTTCGTGCAATCAATGTATAACCAACTCATAGTAACAACTCATATCTCTAGGTTTGAAGAATATAAGATATTATCGTCTCATGATCACTCGTAATAAAATCCATGAAGTGATTCAAATGAGCGCGAGTTGAATCCAATACTCAGAACTTATGAGCACTCATGAGTGTTGTAGCACCACTTTGTCCACCAACTTGGACCTCTACAAACCAACCCATGACAGTCTTGATTCATATCTACTTCCAACATATGACCGACTGTGGATGGTTTGAATAACTTAATCATTCAGGAAGAGCGACTTAGTTATTCTGGAAGTCAAAACATGCAAAGTGAAACACAAGAATAAATGAATCAAATATGGTATCAAACCCTATGAATATAAATAAACACTTTTATTTATCACCATACTGATTACTCATTATTCATTGTTTCGGTTTTATCAACTTTATACTTGAATTAAAAACACTAGTTGTCCCATGCTCCAAGCATGTACACTATGTTTTTCTTAAACAATAGCTTTGCCATACACCAAGTATGAACTCTATGTTTGTCTATGATCCTTACTTTGTGAAATAAACCAATTGAACATAATTTCAATGATTCTAATTTCACACTCCCAAATCCTTATCGAAAAATGTGAGAATTTCAAATTCCTATCATTTATCGAAATCTGTTTAGATTTTAAACTTATATGCACTGAACCTCCTGTAATGAATATGTACAAAGTCACAAATACTTGTCAACAGTCATTATAAGGTATTCCAATGGAGATCAACTCCATGGAAACTAAGTCTCATATTCAAAGTACATTGCTTTGGACATGCTTCTTGCATTAAGTTTTCTAATCTTACACAGATAACTTCCACCTATGGAGACAACTCCATATTCTCATTTTGACTATCACTTCTGAATAAGAGATGCCTCTTTTCAGAATATGTCAATATGGTCCTTCCAAAATTAGCACTATACTTCCAACTGTCCCTGAGCAACCAATCTTTGGTAAACCTCAGATTGTCCTCGACAATTGCTTAATCATTTTAGTCATATCCAATTCTAGACCTTTTCCCTTCTTAATGCCTCTGGGCATTTGGAAAAATTTAGAAATGACAAATATTATAGCACATGCAATCGATCCTGTACCCAAAGCAAATGGTACATGATTCATGATGTCTCACATAAAGACATGATTCTAGACCAGTCTTTTGCTACAATATTTTTATTTGCCATGTTTTCAAAATTTGACTATGAAGAGGGATGCCGTAATCATAATCGAATTTTGAGAACGCAATATATAGAATTTCCTTATGTTGAACCAATCCAACATGAAATTCATATATATATTCTTGACTAAAGATGATTAAGGTCTCAATCTAAGCCTTTAGAACTGAAATGAAGTATATCCTCTCCCTTAATTATAGCAAAAAAACTTTTTCAATCCCTGCAGCCTCACGAATTGAAACTTTTGTTTTCTATAATTAACATTGCTAACTTGCAACACTAACAATAATTATCATGCTCCCACTAAAATGATGATTATTAGCATAACACTTATGCTCCCACTAGCTTTGACATGTACTCAGAAATCAGCTGGACTTCTAGAAATCAATATTGTATTGACTTTCTTACCAAAGTTCAGATTTCTGATACGAGATGCTTTGATAAAACTTTATCAAAATCATACACCTTTCCTTAGATAGCATGCATGTGTGTCTAAACAATTTCAGAAGTATGAAAAGGGATGCCGTAATCATAGTCTCAATTGTTTAGACCTTTTGCCATCTGCTTCAAATCTACTTGGTGGAAGTGTTTCCTCACCATCATTTTCATGAATCGGAGAGAAACCTTATGACCCTTAGATTTTATGGTGTATGTGTTCTTATCCATGTGAATCGTCAAAACCATAGTCACAAGACAAGGATAATGACAAATCCAAACTCATATGGACTGAACTTATGCAATCTTAACTTCTTGCCACCTGGCAGTACAGGGCCTGCCATTGCTTCCAAGTTGTTATGCAACCAATTGAGAACTTTCAGAACTCCTATGCAAAGCCAACTTTAACTGGAATGGGCACAGAATATGTCAACACGATAGGTTATAAACCTCAAGTCGTGTGCTAGTGAAGAACCTCAGGTTTTATTCTTGATTAGTTCTTGAAATTCTTTTTAGGATCTTTAAGACTCCCACTATCCTCTTGACATATAAGACTATCTTGCCAAATATTCAAGAGATAGTGCGGATTCTTTATCAAGACAAACACTTCACACAATTGGCCTTAGTTGGTCTTTGTTTTATCCAAAACATCACAACTTACCAATTTCAAATGTACAAGAGTAGGACACTTTTACTCTTACATTTGACAAGTGTTTTAAACCTTTCTTTAAGATATGTCACTCAAGTTACAATCTTGGAGTATGACTCTAAGAATTGTTTTGGAACGAAGTATGACTCATCTTCCTGATCTAACCATTTCAACAATTCATGACTCCTCTTCTTAGTCATAAGAATGCACTAAGATGACCTTTAGAGGACTAATTGTGATATGATTTCTAAATCATTAAGATGATCACAAACATGATACTAAAGTACTCTCCCATCTTTTCAGATTTGAGAAACTTTTATCTTTCTGCCTAATTTGATTCTTCCCATTCGTTCTGCCATACATTGAGACTTTTCCAATGTTTCAGAATTATACTTAAACTTGTAAGTATAACCATATTTACTAAACTTTAGTAAATCAAATAGTCTTAACGAGCTTTGTGGTGGACATGACCAGTGCACAAGAATGTGTACTCGATCCCTTTAGTCCTTCACTTGACTCACACATCCATGTGAACAAATAATTAGTCTTGATTTTCCAATGCTTGAAAGTTCTCATTCATCATACTATTCAACTTGCATGATTCCAAGTTTCGGTCCAATTGAAACTTGGGTGATGAGGAACTTTCCTGATTTGGTAAATTTAGACACTACCACAAATGAAAGAATCAAATCCATTTTCCAATATTGCTGTCAGTGGAATCATATAAGCAACAATTTTCCACAAATGCCATTGTAAGGATACTTCAAATAAATAAAATTAAACAATTTTCTTTTATTTTAAAACTTTGCGGAAAAACTTATCCTTACAACCCACATGGAAAATTGTTGTTATCTATTCCTTAGCAATATATCATAACTTCTTAAGCAACTGCTCAAAATTCTGATGCGATCGAAATCCACCTTCGCGATCATAATCAACATATACTTCCTTTAAGATTTCTCTCTATTCTTTGATTCTTAAAACATCAACATGTGACCCAGTCACATCATGTAATGAGGATTTCAGAATAGAACTTAACAGAGTTAGATAATGGGCTCTACCTGATGTAGAGTCAAACTTATTGACTTTAACATCCTTAGGTAAATTTGGCAGCTTTGCAATCAACGCCCCTTCCTTTGGCAAAATAAACATATGGACCCTTTGGTAATGAGACTATCTCAGACTTAGCCTTTCTCTTTACCATTTGGTCAACCGGGTTGACTATGGCCAATCCCTTTCCATTGGGAAGAGAATGCTTTTTCTGGATTTCCAGTGTCACCATTGTCACTGTCCATAAAGTTTCTAGGTTGACTATGGTTAATCCCTTTCCTTGGGAAGAAAAGGCTTTTCTAGATATCCAATGTTACCATTGTCAATGTCCATGGTAGTTTGGGAAGTTAATCTACTAATCAAATCTGCTCTCCCAGTGCTCCAAATTATTGCTGATTCAGCAGCACCAAGCAAATAGATAAGATCATTAAGGGTCATGTCATAGTCTGTTTCATAGTAGTCCCAAAGGAATTCACTATGTGACTTAGAAAGTGATTGAACCACCAACTTTCTCAAGAGTTTGACACCCAACTCTCCCGGCTTGTCAATATGTGACTTCATCTCCAAGATGCGATCACACATAGACCTTGCTTGCGAATAGGGCTTGAGTAACCTTGAACTTGTGGGTTAGGGAGAATAATTGGAGGAGGTGGAGGAAGTGAAGTTCCAAGAGATTTGGGAGGATCATAGATGTCTGAACCATACATCTTTTTGGGAGATATTCAAGATAGTTGATATAAAGTCCTTAATATAACACCCAATATGAAATACTAAGGCTAGGACCCAACAAACTATTTTATAACTTGGAAAAGGGATGCCGTAATCCAAGCTATAAAATATTTGAAGGTAGGTGAATGACGATTCACCAATTTCCACCAAGATAAACGAAATGTATTATTAGGTTTTAATTGGTTTTGAAACTCCTAGATTCTTTTGAGATTCATTGAACTTTTCAAAGGCATGTTTCAATCTCGAGTGTGCCCTTCAGGTTTTGTGACTGGGATGCCGAGGATCACAAAACAAGGTGTGAATAACCATGCAAATATACTTGGTACCCTTAATATTTACCCCTCAATCGATGTGCCGATTAACCACACACACTCCACCGATACTATGATAAACATTAAGTTACCCTTTGCCTACCTTGTTAAATCAAGCTAGTGTGCCGGTTAACCACACACACTCCACTAACTGACTTAAGCAAAGTGCAAAGTGTAATTTCATGGGTTAGCACCAAATTCACATTTTCCTAAGTAACTAAGATTGGGTATTAATAACAGTTTAGTTACTTAGTATTTATCATTAATACGTTTAATGAAGGGAGAATTATAGTCCTTGTCCTACCCGTTCGGCTAACGACCCTCCACCGGTCAAGGAAGCGGTGGGTGAGAGTGGACACCCATTAAACTGCCATTTTATAGGCAGTAACCTTATACCCCCCTTATAGACCGGCTTCGTGAATGAGGCCTACTAATGGTAAGACGACTTTACTCTTATACATATATATAAATATTATTAACTTATAATATTATAAAGTATAAGGGTTGAATTTTAACTTTTAAAATTCTAAGGGCTTAACTTGGAATTAAAATATTCATAAATGAAAACTTTACAAATTCCAAAACTTGAGGGCAAGTTTTTGAAACTATTCAAAACTTTTCATTTCATAACTTATGAGTTTAATTAAGGTTTAATGAAAAAAAAAATTCAAGTTCCATAACTTGAGGACAAGTTATGGAAGACATTAAATCATTTAATGATGACATTAAAAATAGTGACTCTTCTATTTTCATAACCTATGAGACTTAATGACACTTTAAAAAGAAAAACTCTTCACTTTCCATAACTTGAGGACAAGTTATGGAGTTCATAAAAACCATTAAGATCAAATATTCCAATTAACACAATAATCAAATAATTTTTCTATGATCTAGATTAAACTCATAAGTAAAGATAATTCACATCAACAATTTTCAAGAAATTAGATAATCATATAAACTAATACAAATCTTGAAACTTTGACAATTATCCTTTGATGACTCTTGGAATTCATAACCTAAAGAGTTAATAAATGAGACATTTCACATCCATAACTTATGGAAGTTTCAAAATTCTTAAGATCATAACTTTAAAAAAACTTTTGAGCTCCAAAATTTTATGACAAAATTTGTAACTCCTTAAAACATATAGATCAAACTTTTAAAACTAATAAAATAATCATATCATTTTATCTTTTACTAAATTTGACCTAATTCAACTCATATAACAAATGATTCAAATTTTACAAATAATTCGTTTTTCACAAAACAAGTAATTATCTTAAAATTTGACAAACGTCATGTTTTTTTTTCTTTTTTTTTCAACTTGAAAATAAAACATTTGCATCAATATAACAGAAAACAACCCATGGCTCTGATACCACTGTTGGGTTTTGAGCATTCTAACACTCCTATGGTGTACATGCAACCCTATAAACCTTGGATCTATGTTTTCTCTATTATACATGCAAATATTAGATATTCCAAGGTTTCATCCTAACTAGCATATTATGAAGCACCTATACTACAAAGTTCTAGTTAGATGACATACCTTTTGATGTAGCTTGATGTCTTCAAGCTTTAAGAGCTTAGCCCCAATAGTGTGGAAGCCTCAAGTGGAATCACAAATCACCAAAACACCTTGGAAAACCTTTAGAGAATATGGATACTTGGCTCACACTATGAAATCGGTTATTTCCCTCTTTAGTGTATCCACACTAGCCACTAGCTTAATTTCATGAACCGTAAGACCCTTTATATAGTGTGGAGGATTAGGGTTAAACCCTAATACCCATGACCTTTCATTTCCTAGGATCCATGGGTTAAAGCTCCATGGACTATCCATGAAGACTTAGCCCAACCTAAATGAACTTAGCCCACTACATATATATATATATATATATATATATATATATATATATATATATATATATATATATATATATATATATATATATATCTAAGAGTCCATATTTAATTAGTTCCTTTTGATCACTTAATTAATTATAAATTAATTCTTGATCAATACTAATTAAATAATATGATTATATATTAATATATTAGAACTTATAATATATTAATATAAATCATAAATATACTATTCTCAAAAGACTATCCATATAAATTGTGTCGGTGAAGTGCAACCCAAATGGACCATGCCGGGTCGGGTCAAGTACATACCAAATATAGTTATGGACTTAGACATTAATCCAACAAAACCTACTCAAGAAATCCCTCAGGGATTCCTTAGGATCCTGAACTACTCGATAGAGATCACTAGTGATCTTTTCGAATGTTCTGCTACAAGAAAATTGGTTGTTAAAAATATTAACTAAATGTGGAAATGAAGTAATACAGTAGGGAGGAACATTTAGTAGCCATTTCGAGGTTGATCCTGTGAGACTCGAACCAAAACCCTTGCATATGCAAGCTTTTTTCAGATGTGTGGGAATGGGGATGGTCTACATTATTTCCCTGTATTGTGCCACAAGTTCTTCAAGATCTGTACTCCCATCGTAAGGCTTCATGTTGGGAGTTTGGAAGAACTTTGGGACATCGGTATCAGCAATCGCCGAAGCAAATCTTGAGATCCTGTGGCTCGTTCGGGAAACTTCTGATATTGGTTGGACCACCCCGTGCACACTTGAGATCATCTACCTTAACTGCTGAAGTTCCTTGACCATAATTGGGCTCATTCCTGCATTAACATCCATGGAGTTAGTATTAAAAGTATTATTATTCATGAAGTTACCAAGATCCTTTTTATTGCGAGTGACGAAGGTTTCACTGGGATCCTGGATCATATGAGCTTGCTCTTTTGGAGCTGCACCCCAAGCGGGAGCAGGGGTCGTTGTTGAGGATCCTATCTCACGGCGGTTTCCTCAGGATCTTGTATCATCAAAGTTTAGGATCTTGGGCTGCAAGATCGAGGGTGCTGCTTGTTGGAGTTTGTGGATCTTCGCTCTTATTCTTTCCATTTCCTTAAATGTTAGGGCGAGGATCTCGGAACTGCTTTTAGATCCTAAAGTGTAAGGATCCTCGAAGGCTCAGGATCCACGAACCACAGGATCTCGAATATACTCCAGGATCCTGACTAATATTTTTATTATTTATAACGGACATATATTCTTTTGTGTTTATCACATGTGCAGAAATAACCAGTCAAAGTCATATACTCAACATATAGTCATCACAACCATGCAAAAGAACCGGAGGACCAATTAAATCAAACGACTATAAGTTATCTCGGAGGATCCCAAAATTTTCGGAGTTATAGTTGTTAGGTTTTGACTATAAAAACACTTGTAATCATCATACTACGCACGAGACTTCGATGAATATTATCACTTGTACTCATACTCATTATATTTTCTCTGTAATCATTCATTTCATTTAATAAAATCATCAAGGCAGGTGATCATTATCACCTCCCAAGGTTTTATGCTGGAGATCCTAACAAGGATCGAGGGTTTTCCTTGTAAACCACTCGTGTAATCTTGTTCTAATTTCATTGATCGATTCATCAACAACACCATAGCCTCTCATACACTTTGGTTAATTTTCACTTAGTCGATTTTTGACCAAAACAATTTGGCGCCCACCGTGGGGCCGTGGTGTTCAAAATCCCTCAGAAAACCATGTCTACTCAATCAACTCTCACCTCTTCTTTAATTCCGCCCATTCCCTCTAAAAACCTTCCACCACCACCGACTGGAGCTCCCAAGAAACTATCTAAAAGTCCGAAGAGGAACACCTCTCCGGTTACTCCGGAACTCCAGGATCCTCCTGTGTTGATTTCCAACAACAAAATATTTGATATGATGAAGAGACTGGAGCGACAGGTCGCCCAATAGCAGGAGGATAACAGGACGATCCTCAAGGAAGTGGAGAGAATGAGGACGGAAATCGACAAGCCTCAGGAGGCAGCACCCTTGGTCCTGCAGCCCAATATCCTGAACTTTGACAACCTAGGATCCGCACGGATCCGTCGCAAGATTCAGGATCCTTACGGGACTTTTATTACTCTCAATAACAGGGATCCTGGTAACTCTATCAATAATAATAATTTTACAGCTAACTCAATGTATCTTGACACATGTTTAAGTCCGATCATGACTAAGGAGCTACAACAGCTATGACAGATGATCTCAAGCGTACCCGGAGTAGTTCAGCCGGTGCCAGAAGTATCCCCCAGGAGTCACATGATCTCTACATTCATCCTAAGGATAGTTGACACTGAAGTTCCAAAACGCTTCCAGACCCCCAACATGAAGCCATACGACGGAACCACAGATCTTAAGGAGCACGTAGCACAATATAGGGAGAGGATGGAAATTATCCCCATCCCCACTCACTTGAAAGAAGCCTGCCTGTGCAAGGGCTTCAGTTCTACCCTCACAGGATCCACCCTAAAATGGCTCCTTAATGTTCCTCCTTATTAAATCACATCATTTGCTCATTTGATTAACTTATTTAATAATCAATTTTCTTTTAGCAGAACATTAGAAAAGATCACTAGTGATCTCTATCGAGTGGTTTTGGATCCTAAGGAATCCCTTAGGACTTTTGTGAACAGTTTTGGCAGGGAAGCTTTGAGAATCCCCAACATCGACATGGAAACTGCAGTCGAGGCCTTCAAAATGGGCTTAACGAAGGATTCTCCCTTCTACGAAAATCTCGTAATGACCCAATGCAGGAGATATGGCAAAGTCAGGAGCATGGTATTGAGATTCATCCGACTCGAAGAAGACAAGGAGATCCAAAAAAGGAGAAACCGACCAAGCTCTTATGATCACCCCAATCGGAAGGCTGACTCCTCGGCCCAAAGATCCTATAAGTCAAAGCCTTACTCCAAACCCGACCATCACAGGGTTAATGCCCTTGAAGATGAGGGGGAGGAAGAATATTTTGCAAAAATTACTGACTATTGTTTCTCTGTGGAAATTTTAGGTGTAATCTTTACCATGCAGGATCTTGGAGACAAAGTTAGGTGGCCAAGGAAAGGAGAAAAATCCACTGCTTGGAAGGAAAAGTCCAAATGGTGTGCATATCATGAGGACTTTGGTCACGTCACGGAGGATTACATAGCCCTCAGAAAGGAAATCAGCTACCTCCTGGGCAAAGGATATCTCAAAGAAATCCTTGGGAGAAGAAAGGAAAAATCCAAAGAAAAATACCAGGATCCTCAGAAGATCCTCGAAAGACCAGGATCCCCCCCTCGGATGACGCCTAGGTGATGAACATGATCTCTGGAGGATCAGACATTTGCGGTACCTCCTACTCTGCGGCAAAAGGCACACCAAAGTATCCAAAATGGAAAAGGAAAATGGACCACAAAAAACAAAACTATTACTAACCAAAAGAAGATCACATTCGACGAAGCGGATAGATAGGACGTCCAGGATCCTCACTATGATGGACTAGAGATTACTCTCTACATTGCCAACCACTTCGTCAGAAGGATCCTCGTTTATGGAGGATCCTCAGTTAACATCATACTCCTAGATGCGCTAAAAAGAATGAACATACCGGAGTCTGAGATAGTTGCAAGATCCTCATTACTAATTAGCTTCAATGGAGAAACTAAACACACCATCGACGAGATAAAACTACCAATCTACATAGAAGGAGTAAATTATGTTCAGCGTTTTTGTGTGATTGACATATTATCTTTTTATAATGTCATATTAGGTAGACCATGGTTCCATGAAATTAAGGTCGTTCCATCGACGTATTGTAACGCCCAAAACCTAGAAGGTAATTATGGAAATATATCATCCTTGCTAAAGGCTAACTTGTCGAGTTTAGGGAAGGAAACTCGCCGTGTTGGAGGTCTTTAGCACATGCATTTTTGAGGATCAACTCGACGAGTTGCTGAAGGCCAACTCGACGAGTTGGACGTATTTGAGAAACCCTAATTTCGTCGTTTTACACCCTATTTAAACACCTTAGGTCCCAGGTGTTGGCCTCATTTCCAGCCTCCATTGACCCTTACACTAATCTCGAAACCTTAGAGCCTCCTTCAGTGTTGTAATCTCTTTTTGAGTGCATTTTGGGGTGTTTGAAGGTTATTGAAGGAAGAATATCTCAGTGCAATGTGGGAATTCAAGAAGGAGCTTTCAGATCTCAATTCCTTGCTCCATTTCCAGCTCTGTTCAGGTATAAAGTCTCAACCTTGCTTATTTTATGCTTAGATCTCCTTGTTAGGGCTAGTTTCCATGGATTAGCCAAGTTTGAGTGGTTGAAGGGGTGTTGGTCGTCCCAAAGGAGTTATTCTTTTAGATCCATGGTTCTTGGGAGCTCTTGTTGCATAAAGGTGCCAACTTTATGGTCTTAAGGGCTCCATGCATCCATTAAGCCCTTCTTTTGGCCTCTTTTGAGCTTTTGAGATTCTTCTAGCCTTGCATGAGACTAAAGTTGGAAACTTTATATGATATTTCAGCCTCTAAGGTCCAGATCTGCATTCATAAGCTTTGTCTTGATGATTTGGTGATTAATGATTAAGCCCTTATCCTCTTAAGCTTAGGGTTTGGGTTTTTGACCCATTAGAATGGTTCTTAAGGGTAAAGTTGGAAATTTTCCCTTCCAGGCGTTATTTCAGTTGAGATCTGAGTGGTGGACCCTTTAGTTTTGGGAATGGCGTCTTAATAAATGAAGAGGTTTTGCTGACTGAAGAACTCGGCGAGTTGGAATGATTTTCCCGATTCTGCTGTATAAAGAAGAAACTCGGCGAGTTGAGTCAACTCGGAGCGTTGACTTTGACTTTTGACTTATGCCTTTGACCAAGTTTGTCCTAAAGGGTGATTGAGATAATACGAATTGTATTCAAGGAAAATATGGGCTTAGGATAAGACCTATATGGGATTGGGCCCAATTTGGAGAAATTGGCCATTAGTGGGCCTTTGTGGATCTTTTTGGTTTTGGGAGTTGCGCCTCAGTTTTGGTTCTTGTTTGGGATCAGGGGTAAAATGGTCATTTTACCCCAAGTATGGTTAGTAGGCCTGAGAATGGAATCTAATTGTTTATCTGTTGTTATTTTGATCTGATAGATCGGAGGCGTCGTCAGGGCAGCAACTAGGAAATTATTTCAGGGAGCTTCTGCATTCGAGGTGAGTCTCCTCACTGTTGTAAGGGATCGAAGGCACCAATGCCGGCCCATTCGGTTTATGTATTGTAGGAAGACTCGAGGTTAGCCCTTGGCATTATGTATGAAAGACCAGGAGGCGGCTCCTGGCACACTGTATGCAAGACCAGAGTCTGAACCCTGGCAAGTAATTAGCTAAGTAGTATAGTTTGTATGCTAGTTGTCTTTGTGATGCTTGAAAGGAAGACGAGGAGGTGGCTCTTGGCACTTGTCTGTAAGACCCAGGGTTGTGGCCCCCGGCCTGGCAAGAAAGACCGCGAGGCAGCTAGTGGCATGATGGCAAGACTATGGTTGGCACATAACACTCTTATTGATTATGGTATATGGATGTGAAGGGTCCAGTTAATGGTTTGGTCTAGGCTTTCATTGTATTTTGTTTAGTAGGAGTCTGTAATACAGTTTGTGAGTTGTTTATGTGTCTTTGGTCAGAAAATGTGTTTGCGACCATAAACAGAGTTTACGGCCGTAAACACATTTACGGCCGTAAACCCAGTTTACGGTCGTAAGCCCTGTTTGCGGTCCTGTCTAGTATAAATAGCAGAGGTGTAGGTCATTGTGCGGTTGTTGATGCCATTGCGTTTACAGAGTGTTCCATCGAGTTGTACCTGACGTTTTTCTGAATATAAACGTGTGCAAGCTCGATTTCTTTTCTTCTTATTCTTCTATCTGTGATTGTTTGTTGCTTGATCATTGGTAAAGATCCTTTTCAGGACCTTACAATTGGTATCAGAGCAAAAACCGGTGTCAAAGCTTCATTCAATCGAGATTTGGGGTGCTTAAACTGATATTCTTATTGTTCGAAGATTGGTTTTAGTGTTTTAGTGGTTAAAGGAACTGAATCTACTGCAAAAACGTGTTTTTGAAGGCTTTCTGGGAGTTTACTGCCAACCGTAAACCCTTTTTACGGTTGTAAACTCAAGATCTTCAACAACCGTAAACTGTGAATCTTCAAAAACCGTAAACCAAGCTTCATTAACCGTAAACGCTTAAACCGTAAATGTACAAACCGTAAACTCATCAACCGTAAACGTAGTTTACGGTCGTAAACAACTCAACCGTAAACCCAGTTTACGGTCGTAATCACTTAAACCGTAAACCAAGTTTACGGTCGTAAACTCTTCAACCGTAAACCCAGTTTACGGTCGTAATCATCATCAACCTTAAACTCTTTTGTGACTTCAATCTGCTTTAATTTTAAATGGAATCTCAAAGTCAAAATCATTTTCATGAACTTGATACTGTCATGGGCACTACTACGCGTATTCCAAGATTAATGTCTGCAGATGGTTTTCCTGAGTGGAAGTACAGAATTGAAAAATACATTAAAATAAAGGATTTCAAAGTCTGGAGAAGCATTCTTAGAGGCCCTGTTAGAATCACTATGACAGTCGGAGGCCAAGTGATTGACAAGGCTGTTGAAAACTACACTGATGAGGAGTTTGAGAAAGTTGAAGAGCAGGAAAGGGCTTTAGCCACTCTAACCATGGCATTATCTCCTGATATTGCTCAAGGGTTCCAAGAGTACACTTCAGCTAAAGATTTGTGGGAAGCCCTAATTGAGGTATATGAGGGCAATGAAGATATGAAGGAGAGTCGCCAGGACATGTTGAGACAAAACTTCAATATGTTCAACTACATTCCAGGAGAGACTCTTGAGGCTCAGCTGCAGCGGTTCACAACTCTCACCACTGACATGAACATATCTGGGATTTTCTTGAACAAGTCAGAGATTAACAAGAAGCTTCTAAATGCTCTTCCTAGATCATGGGATATGAATGTTGCTGTGATTAAGAAGACCAAGGATCTAAACCGCCTTACTCTTGCTGAAATCATGGCGATCATCAAAGCTTGTGATATTGATGACAAACAGAGAGAAATTAGCCATGTGAACTCGTACTCTACTGCAAATCTTGGAATCTCATCCAACAATGCTCTCTCATCAATCATGACTTCCTCAGGCCAAGTGTTTGCTGCTCAACAACCTCATATTCAAACCTTTGCTGCTGCATCATCCATTCCACAAAGTCAGCCACTTATCACTCCACAAGTTGTTCCCTCTCCAAATGTGCCTGTTGTAGCCTCTTCCTCAAACACTAAAGACTGATGAAAATCTGGCTCTAGCCACCGGGCTTGTTAACTGCTACAATGCTTTTGTAGCTGGAGAGCTTCCACCTCAGCTGTCATTTGCTGACCTGGATCAGATTCATCCTGAAGACGTGGAAGAGATGGACATCACATGGCAGATTGCTATGGCTGTTTTCAGGGCCAAGCAGTTTGCTAAGAAGACAGGGAAGAGCAATTGGGGCATGAATGCTGACAAGAAGGTGGGATTCAACAAGGGCATGCTGCGATGTTTCAACTGCCATGAGCCGGGTCATTTTGCTCATGAGTGTCCAAAGCCAGATCGTAGGACGAACAACAACAGGATGATGGTTGCAGTGGGAAACAACCGTGCAGGTGGTGCGGTTAATGGTGAAACTGCTATGGTCGCTCAGTCTTTTGACAGGGAGGATCAGATTCAGGCTTTGAACATTTCAGGGCCAGAAAATGCTCACCTAGCTCAGATTTATGATGCTTCCTTGAAGAATGATGCATCTAATCCCGAAGCAGAAATGATGGAGCTGCAGTTTGCTCTAATGGTGTCTTCTACTTCCGAGCCCAGGAAAAGTGAGGTAAATCTACCGTCTTGTTCTCAGGCTTGTAATGAATATGTTAAACTTCTTCATGATGAAATTCAATTATTACGTAGAGAAGTAGAGGACCTTAGATATGAGGGTTATCAGCTTAGGAAAGGACAGAAACCCCTTAAGGCCCAGTTAGAGACAAAAATAAAGGACTTTAAGAGAATTCAAACAGAATACAGTGAAAAGTGTGAGCTTTATGATTATGTTACAAGACAAAATGATGCGCTAATTACCGAGCTTGATACATTAAAAAGACAATTTGAAACTGCAAATTTTGATTTTAGAAAATTTGATGGATCAAGCGAGGTAGTTGCCAACATGATCGATCACTGCATGCAGTTCAAACGAAATCAGTCAAAGGGTTTAGGATATGATAGTGTACCTCCTCCTTATAATCATACATATAAGTATCAACCCCTATCCAAGGATGAGATTGCCAATGAACCGTTTATGGTTTATGGCAAGCCATCTGGTTTCGTTTCAGGAGGATTTATTAATGTTGAAAGTACTGACATTTCTACTTCCCCTGCAGATCAACCATTAGATCAGGCAAAGCTTGCAGCTGGAGAATTTGTTTCTGTTTCTGTTTCTAATTCTGATATTTCTGTTTCAAATGAAAATGTTTGTGGTTCTGATGTTAAGATTGATAATGTTTCATGTGATGTTTCCACATCTGCTACTGTTGAACTTAATTTCTTTGATATGTTTGATGAATTGTTTGGTAATTCTGATGTTTGTGATTCTCATGAAAACCCATCAATTCCACAAGTCACACCATCTGAGGCACCCTCACTTATCTCACAACCTATTTCTCATGCACGTTCTTCTGAGAAGAGTAAGAGTGTATGTCAAGAAAATAAATCTGAGAAATGTAGTACAAGTTCAAATAATAAACATATTTGTTTTAATTGTGGTGTTGGTGGTCATATAGCTAGGAATTGTCAAAATAGGATCTTTGTGAACTATATGTCACAAAGAGGAGAGAATGAATCTCGAGGAAGGTCTTTAATTAAAAAATCCTCAAGAACTCGTTCTTGAAATGATGATTGGAAAGATGATCGAAGCAGAAAAAGGGCTGTTTTTCAAAAGAATAAAAAGGTTTTTACTAACAAAGCTCAAAATAGTTTGCCAAAACCGAACAAGGCTCCGCCAAGATCGGTTTCGTCAAAAAGCAATTCTGGATCTTCAACCACTTCTGGTAGAACATCCAGAGACTCAGTGCAAACTCAAAAGGAACCTATTTCAAAACCACCTGAGAATGTTGTAAAAACTAAATATCATTGGATGCCCAAAACAATTTCCAATCCGTCATCTACATCCTCTGAAGTGATTAGGAATGAGGATCCTAATTTGAAATCTTTAAAAGATAAATCAGAGAAAGCGAAAAGGAAACCCAGGACAGTGATGACCTGGGTTCCTAAATCTAAATGATCCCGCTCATTTTGTAGGGACAGTTGCGAAGGAATGTCGTCCGTCCCTGGTACGTCGACATCGGCTGCTCCCGGCATATGACTGGAGACATCTCCCAATTGAGCGACATTCAATCTTTTAATGGGGGTTATGTTTCCTTCGCGGGCGGAGATGGTGGCAAGATAACTCAAAGAGGAACTGTTACAAATGGAGTGCTAAGCTTTGAGAATGTTAACTTTGCTCCCGAGTTAAAGCACAGCTTGTTGAGTGTTTCCCAAATTTGCGACAAAGGCTATTCTACCCATTTTACCGATAAAGAATGCATGATTCTCAAGCCAGGCATTGTCATCCCGGAAGAGTGGATTCTCGTCAAATCTAAGCGGGATGGGAATGCTTACATTATTGACATGAACAGCAACATCCCTGAACAAGTCACTTGCCTATTTTCAAAAGTCTCCGAACAAAACTCAATGCTGTGGCACCGACGACTTGGTCATGCTAACGCGAAAAACCTGAATCGCCTTGCTAAGAAAGAGATGGCCCGAGGCTTACCTGTCAGAGACTTTATTACATTTGAGAAGTGTGTGTCCTGTGCCCAAGGAAAGCATCATAGAAAACCACACCTGCCTAAGCAAGTCAACTCAATTAGTCAGGTGCTCCAACTATTGCATATGGACTTATTTGGTCCGATCAACGTCCTGAGCATCAACAGAAGCTCGTACTATCTAGTTGTGATCGATGATTTCTCTCGTTTCACGTGGGTCTTCTTCTTATCCAACAAAGCAGGGGTTGCTGATCTGATAAAGAAGTTCATTGTGATGATTGAGAAACAAACCAACAACCAGGTGAAGGCGCTTCGTACTGACAATGGAACTGAGTTCAAGAATGCAGTTCTTGACCATTTTTGCGCAGAAAAGGGGATCGTGCGTCAATACAACTCTGCTCACACGCCTCAACAAAATGGCATTGCTAAAAGGAGAAATATAACTTTAAAAGACGCTGCAAGGACAATGCTTTGTGATTCAAAATTACTTGTTTTCTTTTGGGCCGAGGCGATTAACACTACTTGCTACGTGCAGAATCGTGTTCTAATCAACAAAGCACAGATGAAGACATCGTACGAGATTCACTATGGACACAAGCCTTCAGTCAGCCATTTCCGTGTATTTGGCTGCCCTTGCACCCTTCTTCACTTGGAATCCAACCCTAAATTCAATTCCAAAGCCGATGATTGTTACTTTATAGGATATGCTGCGCGCACCGCATATAGGGTTTACAACAAGAAGACTAAGCAGATTGTTGAATCCTATGACGTGCGCTGGTTGGAGGAGAATGAAACAGACGCTCGAGTGGGTCCTGACTGGTTATTTGATTATGCATCGCTTTTCAAATCCTTAAATGTGTCTTCAGATGGCTCAAATGGATCCTCTTCTGGTTCGAAGATTGTTTCTGAAGACGAAGACGAAGAAGTTGTTTACAGACCTCCAACGGTTGAGGGGGAGTCCTCTACTCCATCTGAGGAGGAGTCCTCTGCTCCACCTTAGGGGGAGTCATCTGACCAACCTGATAGTCCAGAGTCTAAAGTTCAAGATGGAACTCCTGATGCTGATGCTACACCTCTTACCCCTATTGAAAGAGAGTTCATGTCTACAGATGCTTCCGCTATCAATCCAACTTTTATGGAACAACTCTTTCCTGAAGAAATTGCTAATGAGTTTGTAGCAGATCCATCCAATGTGGATCAATCAGCAAATGATGGAGGTTTCAACATTCACACTCTTCCTGTTTCACTCAATGATATCAGCCAAGACATTCCTTCAAGAATTCAACGCGATCATCCGATCGATAACGTCACTGGCCAGCTGGGTGACGGAGTTAAAACCAGAAGTCAGAGTGGAGATGTCAATGCATGTCTCTATTCTTGCTTTATATCTCAAATAGAGCCCAAGAACGTTGACATGGCTTTGAATGAGCCCAGCTGGGTAGATGCGATGCATGAAGAGCTAAATCAGTTTGAAAAGCTCGGGGTTTGGAAGTTGGTTGAGTTACCGAAGGGCAAAAGGTCTCTTGACACGCGTTGGGTCTATCGTAACAATCAAGACGATTCTGGTGTAATAGTGCGCAATAAAGCAAGGTTGGTGGTTCGCGGGTTTCGACAAGTTGAGGGTCCTTACTATACTGAGGTTTATGCTCCCGTGGCTCGATTGGAGGCTATTCGTATCTTTCTCGCATATGCTTCCTACATGAACTTCACGGTCTACCAAATGGATGTCAAGACTGCCTTCTTGTATGGCAAGGTGAAGGAAGAAATTTATGTTGATCAACCCCCTGGGTTCGTTAACTCCAAGTTTCCTAATCATGTCTACAAGTTGGTCAAGGTATTGTATGGGTTACATCAAGCTCCTCGAGCATGGTATGCGACTCTAACAAAGCATTTTCTCGAGCATGGATACTCTCGCGGCACTATTGATCAAACTTTATTCATCAAGCATGTTGGTAATGATCAGATACTAGTCCAGATCTACGTTGACGACATTATCTTCGGGTCTACCTGTCTACAGCTTTGCAAAGAGTTTGAAGGCGTGATGAAAAAGCGGTTTGAGATGAGTTCACTGGGTAAAATGACCATGTTTCTCGGGCTTCAGGTCAAACAAAATTCAACCGGAATCTTACTACATCAAGCTAAGTATGTGGAGGATATTCTTGAGAAGTTCGGGTTTCAAGACGCGAAACCTGCATCGACACCAATGGCTGAAAGACCCCTGCTGAATCCAGACATTGATGGCGAATCCGTAGATCAGACACACTACAGATCGATGATCGGATCGTTGATGTATCTTACTGCAAGTCGTCCCGACATCATGTTTGCAGTTTGTCAATGTGCTCGCTATCAGGCTAATCCTAAACTCTCTCATCTTATTGTTGTCAAAAGAATTTTTCGGTATATCAAAGGTAGCCCAAAATTAGGTCTTTGGTATCCGAAAAATTCTGAATTTGATTTATATGCTTTTGCTGACAGTAATTATGGAGGCTGTGAGCTTGACAGGAAATCAACATCAGGAGGGTGCCAATTCCTTGGAAATAGGCTGGTGTCGTGGCAGTGCAAGAAACAACATATCGTCTCTACCTCAACAGCAGAAGCGGAATACGTTGCTGCATCTGCCTGCTGTTCTCAAGTTATCTGGATCCAACATTAGCTGTTGGTCTACGGTTTGAATTATCTAGAAACCCCAATTCACTGTGATAATGAGGCCGCAATTCAAATAACTAAAAATCCTGTCCAACACTCCAAAACCAAGCACATTGATATAAAAATTCACTTTATCAAAGATTGTTATGAGCGCTCGCTCATTAGGCTAGAACAGGTTCCCACTGCCAATAATGTGGCGGATCTGTTCACCAAGCCTTTTAACAAAGCTCGATTCGATGTGCTTGTGGGATTTTTAAAAATGATTCGTTTTGAGGATTAAATTTTTGTTATTCATTAGGTTAGTTTAAATTTGCGCATTTTAGTGTTTTCATTCTCACCCATGCACAAATTTAGGGGGAGAAATAAACAAAAACCAAACAAAAATTGGAAAATTAAAAAAAATCCAAAAACATCTTGTTTCTGTTTTATTTTTTTCAGAAAACATTTAAAAATCCAAAAACATTAAAAATTCAGAAAAATAAAAAATATTGTCGCTTTCAGTTTTGCTTGTTGATATAGTACTGGGAAGTGATATTATCAAGGGATAACAAGCAATCTGAGTCTGCGTAACGTACCCAAAGTTGAAGGGTCTATGCTCTGGGTTTGATGCGTTGGTAGGCACGAAAGATTCTAAATGGACATGACTAGGCAGAGTTGAACTTAAGGAATTCATAGACTTGACAAATCTTGACCTAGTTAGATCCGTTTAGCCTGACAATACGACGCTTGGATAGGTTGAGCAGGGAGATATATATGGGAATCTACTGGTCACATTAAAGAACCTGTACTTGGAACCGTGGATTAACTTTTCCTCGATGTGCGGATTCTGTCCTTAATTCCGGTATTGATGGGGTGACTGGTGAATTCCGATGAATTAGGTCTGTAGAAAATTGTTTTCTTTCTCTATCTGTCTGTTAGTCATATGTTACCTCCTCTGTGTGACTCAAAATCCGACCTGGACTATAACATATGCAATTCTATTTCTCTGCATCTTCTATCTATGCAATTCTTTCTATCTGTTAGCCATATACTGTCTCCTTTGCGTGACTCACAATCCGACCTGGTACACAGTATATGCACCATTCTACTTCTCAATCCCTCTAAAACT
This sequence comes from Lactuca virosa, assembly GCF_052849685.1. Taxonomy (NCBI): domain Eukaryota; kingdom Viridiplantae; phylum Streptophyta; class Magnoliopsida; order Asterales; family Asteraceae; genus Lactuca; species Lactuca virosa. Next base: position 354,463,658 of record NC_136430.1, read on the forward strand.
TCAGTTAGTCGTATGTTGCACCCTCTGCGTGATTGGAAGAGATCCGACCTGGGTGTATAGCATATGCATTCTAAATCTATATTCTCTCTTAATGATTGTCTGCTCACCCGATGTAAGGAGTATTCTGGAAGTCCTTGATTACTGGAGCATATCAGGAAGCGAGAAACATGTTCGAGTACAATTAAAATTGAACACTCACAGATTGTCTATAGATCTCGCTGCTAAATTTAGGTGGACAACAATATCCCTGGTCGTCGTCAGCTGAATGGTCCTTAAGATATACTATATAGGAACTTAGGATCACTTTGTCTTATAATTAATAATATGTCCTAATTTTGTCACAATTTTTCGTGTTTAAATGGACCACAATACCGGCGATCAACCAGACAAAGACATGAAGATAGACGGTACCGACAAGTGGAGTAAGGCTGTCTAACAACTTTGATCCCAGTGTCACAAGATAATTTTCAGTGAATTTTGAGATAAATTTTGTCTGTGTTTATTCTAATTTTATTTTTATTTTTATTTTATTTTAATTTTATTTTTATAATTGTCAAAAATTTAATTTTTAAATCTTTTAAATCTTAAATTTTAGAAATTAGTTTATTTTATTTTTAGTTTAATTTTAATTTTACTTTTATTTTAATATCCTCAAAAAGTTTTATTTTTGAAAATATCAATTGTAAGTCCCCAATCTGCTTGTGTATCAACGCTATAAGCCGGCAGACCAGAGATGCATTCTTGCTATATCCGAGATTTATTCAAATGTTCATCGACAACCAATTCCCAGAGATGATCAAAGATGGTGACAAGCTGGATATAAAGTCATTAGGCCCACACACGATTGGTCTCATCAAGCAGAATCGAAAGGGCAAAGTCGTCTTCCAAGGCTTACATCCTCTCGTGAAATTCGGAATATTTGCTGAAATAGATGAATCTTCCAAATCTCATGGAACGTCTGACAAGATGTCTTCTGAGCCCACTTCCTCCGAGAGAGTTGTTTCTGAAGATGTCATCACAGTTTCAGATCATGATGAAGAAGAAACTCTAGCTGCTAATGCTCAAGTAGCTGAGGAACACAAATTGACATCTGTTCAGGTATAAGGAGATTACAATGAGGGGTCTGGAATGGAGACTGATTTGTACGAAGGCCTCGACCTCACATGATTCGATAACGATGAAATTGCTCTCAACTTCGGTAGCAATGAAGATTTCATGACCGGCGTAAACCTCAACACACTGCTTGAAAATATCAATGAAGTTGCTCATCCAGCAACGGAGATAAGGGAAAAAGAAGACGTTCTCGAAGCCACACCTCCTCCTTCCAATCGAACGACGGAAATAGCAATTCCTATGGTGACAGTATCAGGGATTCCTCCCCTTGATGTTGTTTTACCTACATCTGAGCCATTGGAAAGTGATCACCCAACTACACAGGCCTCTCAACCTCCAACAAAAACACGAAGACTTGACCCTAGACAGGGAATTCTTGACTCGAGTACACTTCAAAGTTTTACAGCTCCACCAACAACAACTCCTGTTATCGTTTCATCTGAACATGTCAGTGAAGGTCCTAGTAGCTTCTATGAAGCTGGTGGCTCTTCCTTCCCCACAGATTTCTCTCCTCCCAGGCCAGAGCATGATGCTGCCTCGGTTAAGTTAGCCAGGCTTTTGGCCAGAGAACAACTCACAACGCCTCCCTCACATGGCAAATGAATTTCTATTGGGGGTGGTAGCTCAGGAGAAGAGAATCCTTCACTTCTTGGACTCCAGAAAGAGATCGATGCTCTGAATCAGAAAAATGTTGATTTAGATCAGAGAAATATTGAGCTGGATATCAAGGTCGCAGACCTTCAGACTGAGAATACAAAGCTCAATATTCAAGTGCCCGAACTTATCGAATCGTTTTGGCGACAAATTCAAGTCATCTGTTGACGTGCCAAAGATCTATCTTCCTGATCAAGATACTCCCATAGTTCCACAACCTACAAGGACGACCACCGTCGTTAATCGTTTTGAGAAAGAACCGGCTCAGGCTCCAAGTGTAATGGCATTAAAACGCGCTAAATTGGCCAAGTCAGCTGAAAAGGGTCAACTTCTATTCAAAAGGAGTGCAGATCATAATGCCCCCTGGGATCAACCACAGATCACCGTTACGGATCTGGGCGAACATCGTTTCAGAGACGTTTATGGTGATAGGTCAGGAATCATCTCGTGGGGATTCCATGACACTATGAATATGTTTATGGTGAGAAGAAAGAGCGGCAATACTGAATTATACAAAGATGCTCACGATTTTCATTCCTTTAATAGGATTGATCTTACGGAGCTGTCTAAAGCTCCTTTCTCAAATCCATCAAACAATCCCAGGGCGACTCAGTTCAAATCCTTTTTGGAAGATCAGGTAGCTAAGGGCTTCCCTTCGATGAAGACTGCTGAGTCTATAATCAAGGTTTACTCTAACGTCATTGATCCCAAAACAAGTAAGCCCCTTCGGTCAGTGATGTGGCCCGCTACTGCTCAAGTTAAGCAGATTCCCGTTCTTCAAAATTATCCAGATGGATCTCTCGCATCTATGCTATATTGGGTGTATGATGAATCCACAGCTGCTGCTGTCATCAAGCTTAAAGACGATTGTATCCGCTTGTATGACAAGATGGATTTGCTTCAATTTGGTAAGTGGGATATACATCACCTCTCCGTTCATCAGATCGTGGTGGCTGGAGAACCTTTTGAGTCCGCTGCAAAGGAATACACTTCGATGGTTGCTGAGATTATCGAGAAAGAGATATGGAACGGAGCTATGGGAAAATCTGATGTGCTGGTGGTCGACAAAAGCTGAGTCCAAGCTAGCACCAAACCAAGGGGGAGATTGAAGGGTCCAGTTAATGGTTTGGTCTAGGCTTTCATTGTATTTTGTTCAGTAGGAGTCTGTAATACAGTTTGTGAGTTGTTTATGTGTCTTTGGTCAGAAAATGTGTTTGCGACCGTAAACAGAGTTTACGGCCGTAAACACGTTTACGGCCGTAAACCCAGTTTACGGTCGTAAAACCTATTTGCGGTCCTGTCTAGTATAAATAGCAGAGGTGTAGGTCACTGTGCGGTTGTTGATGCCATTGCGTTTACAGAGTGTTCCATCGAGTTGTACCTGACGTTTTTCTGAATATAAATGTGTGCAAGCTCAATTTCTTTTCTTCTTATTCTTCTATTTGTGATTGTTTGTTGCTTGATCATTGGTAAAGATCCTTTTCAGGACCTTACAGGATGACATGTATGGCTCGTTTGATATATATATATATATATATATATATATATATATATATATATATATATATATATATATATATATATATATATATATATATATATATATATATATATATGGTATTTGGGGAACTCACTAAGCTTTGTGCTTACGGTTTTCAGTTTATGTTTCAGGTACTCCAGTTTTCAAATGAGAGAGCTCGGGACGATCGTATCGCATACACCAGTGTTTTTCGCAATCTGTGACTTCTGGGAATGAACTCTGATAGCTATTTTATTCGAAATGCTTTTCAATGTTCGATCAAAAGTTATATTAGTGTTTGGACTATAATAAAAATGAAATTTTTTACCCTTGATTTTTGGGTCGTTACACGTATCATCAATGCGTAAAGATGCCCACTGCATGGGGGATAGTGAAGATCATAGGAGACCAACAGGAATCCAAGGAATACTACAAGACCTCGATGAAGTCCTCAACAATACCACGACAAGCATATTAATTAAGGCAGGGGGCACGAGGCGTACTGGAAGCAAGAGAGCATGACATAAAAGAAGTGCCCATGAACCTTGAGGATCCTGAAGCCAATGTTCTCATAGGATCCTCAATGTCTGAACAGATCGAACAGGATCTCATAAAATTCCTCAAAATCAGAAGCAAAACATTTGCATGGAAACATGAGGACATGACAGGTACTGAAAAAAAACATAATAACTCATAAACTTAACATTGACCCATATTTCAGGACAATACATCAAAAGAGAAGGAAATTTGCACCCGAAAGAAACCTAGTTATACAAGAAGAAGTAGAGAAACTTCCCAAAACTGGCATGATCAAGGAGGTGAAGTGCCCAAGATGGCTAGCTAATGTGGTCGTGGTACAAAAGAAGAATGGTAAATGGAGAGTGTGTGTGGACTATACGGATCTTAACAAGTCCTGTCCCAAGGATCCTTTCCCTTTACCACACATTGACTCTATGATAGACGCAACAGCGGGCCACAAATTACTGACGTTCATGGACGCATCAACAGGATTCCAGCAGATCCAAATGGAACCCTCAAACCAAGAGGACACATCGTTGATAACCCCATCTTGTATCTATTGTTACACTGCCATGCCTTTTGCTCTTAAAAATGCAGGAGCAACATACCAAAGGTTGGTGAATAAGATGTTCAAGGAGAAACTGGGGGACACAATGGAGTTCTACATCGATGACATGGTGGTCAAATCCAAAAAAGCGGAGGATCACCTAAAGGATCTTGAAGAAGCCTTCGACATCCTAGACCAATATAACATGAAGCTGAATCCCTCCCAGCGCCACTTTGGGATTAGATCGGGTAAGTTCCTGGGATACATGGTCACCAAAAGAGGAATCGAAGCAACCATAGAACAAATCAAGGCCATCCTTGATATAAAATCACCAGCCTCAACAAAGGATATTTAGAGATTAACAGGAAGAGTGGCAGCCCTAAATAGGTTCATCTCAAGATCCTCAGAAAGATGCAAGCCTTTCTACGACATCTTGAAGAAGAACAAAAGATTCGAGTGGACCCCAGGAACATGAAGATGCTTTCCAAGAGCTTAAAAATATTTAAGCTCACCACCTCTATTGGTAAAACCACTAGATGGGGAACCACTCCTTCTTTACCTCTCAATATCCTCAAACGTGGTAAGCGCTGTATTAGCCAAGGATCTCGATAGGAACCAACATCCCATATACTACGTAAGTAAAAGTCTCCTGGATCCTGAGACCAGACACTCTCATGTTGAAAAGATCATACTTGCATTGGTAACAGCTTCTACTAAGTTAAGACATTATTTTGAAACACACCCTATAATTGTAAGTACTAACTATCCAATTAAGAATTTTATGAGAAAACCAGAAATGTCAGGAAGAATGGCGAAATGGTCTATGAAGTTAAGCACATATTACAAAGAGTATGAACCAAGATCTGCCATAAAGACCCAAGCATTAGCAGACTTTGTGGCTGACTTTAGTGGTGATCTAAGAGCTGAAGTTGAAATAGAAGCTAAACAACTTCTAGAAGAGCACAACATGGGAAGGTGGACGTTATTCACAGATAGAGCATCGAACCAAAGAGGAACTGGCTTGGGGATCATACTAAAATCGCCACATAGGGACATCCTACTCCAGGCAATCAGTTGTGAATTCAACGCAACCAACAACGAAGCAGAATACGAGGCGCTGATCATGGGACTACAATTAGCCAAGGATCTTCAAATCAAGGATCTTTAGGTATTCATCAATTCTTTACTACTAACTAACCATTTCAATGGATCCTACGTAGTGAAAGGAGAGAAGCTAGCTTTATATCTCCAAATCCTCAAAAACCTGGCCTCAGAATTCGAAACATTCATCCTAAACCAGATTCCTAGAGAAGACAATGTTGAAGCGGATGCCTTAGCCAATCTAGGATCTTCCTTAAGGATCCAACTAGAAACCATGATCCCTATAATCCACATATTAATCCCAACAATCGAGGATCCCACCAAGAAACTTAAATACTCCCACGACCTTGGGGAAACTACCGACATTGCAGCAATCAAAGATCGCGACTTAACGGTCCAACGTCATCCCAACATCCAGGATCCTTCCTTAACTCCATGATCTTGGATCCAACCCATCATGGAATACCTCCAAAACGATATGATGCCTAAGGAAGAGAAAAGCGAGAGAGCATTCAAAACAAGGATCTCAAGGTTCGTTCTAATACAAGGTAAGTTGTATAAAAAATCTTTGGCAGGACCATACCTCAGGTGTTTAGAAGATCACGAAGCTGTAGAGGTCCTGAAGGACATCCATGAAGGGGACTGCGACAACCACACATGGGGCATATCCTTATGTTCCAAAGCATTAAGGAAAGGATACTACTGGCCAACAATGAAGAAAGACTCATTCCCCCATGCACATAAATGCGTCGCTTGTCAAAGACATAGCAACATCCTGCACCAACCTGCAGAACCTCTACATCCTATCATTTCCCCTTGGCCATTCATAAAATGGGGAATGGATATAGTAGGAAAACTGCCAGTGTCCCCTGGAGGAAAAGTCTTAATGCTAGTGATGACTTACTATTTCTATAAGTGGATAGAAGCTGAGGCCTACGTACAAGTAAGAGACAAAGAGGTGGTCTCCTTTATCAAACGTAACATCCTGACCAGGTTCGGGATCCCTGCTGAATTTATATGTGACAATGGATCCCAATTCATAAGCGAAAGAACAAGGGACTTTTGCACAAGTTGGGGAATGAAGATGGTAATGTCTACTCCTGTCCACCCTCAAGCCAACGGCCAAGCAGAGTACAATAACAAAATTATAGTAAACAACTTGAAGAAGAGGCTGAATGAGAAGAAAGGAAGATCAGCGGAAGAGCTTCCTTTCGTATTATGAGCAGATAGAATCACTTTCGAGATAGCTACGGGCCACACCCCTTACTCATTAGTGTTTGGAACGGAAGCAATGATCCTCATCGAAGTGGTGATCCCCACAACAAGATATCTACTCCAAAACCAAGAGGACAACAGCAGGATCCTAGCCCAGGATCTCGAGACCATAGATGAGCTTAGGGATCTTGCCAAGATTTGTATTGCTGCTCATCAACAAAGGATCACATAAGCATATAATAAAAACATAAGGATTAGAAGATTCCACGTAGGAGACTTGGTACTAATAAAAACTTTCCAAAATACCAAGGATCCTAGTGTAGGTAAACTAGCTCCCAAATGGGAGGGGCCATACCTCATAGACGCTGGAGCAGGTAAGGGGGAATACTGGTTAGAGACCTTAGATGGAGATGACTTACCAAGATCCTGGAATGTGATACACCTTGAAGCTTATTTTACGTAGGTAAGGTCAATCATTTCTTGATACACTCAAGGTATGTATGTTATTTACCCTTTATCCTTCATTTTTCATTACTTATTTTCTCAAAATATGATTACTAACTTAAGCATCGGAGGGGCGTTATCCAGACTAACGCCTACCCCTAGCTAACGTTTGTTGCATGAAGAAACTAAAGGATCCCGACGTTTAAGGATTCTAACATCTAAGGATCCTGACTTTTAAGGATCCAGCCATCTTAGGATCCTGACTTCCAAGGATCTTGAACAGGTGAACTTTCAAGGATCCTGATACCTAAGGGACCATTGAGACATAAGAATCCCATGACTAAAAACATCCGACGATTCATGATACGAATCTCCTAAGAATAGAGTCTGATCATCTCTCCGACGAATATGGGTACTTATTCCCCTCTAAGGTTTTAAGATTTAATTACCTCTCTAAAATGAGTTAAGGTTCATACACCTCGCTTGGACGCACAATATCTAACTATGGGATGTGAATAAGGGGATCATTTCACGCTTCAGTGACTTGGCAACCCACTTATTTCTGAACATGGGTTAAGATCCCAAAGTCTGAATCTAAGGTCAATAACATTTACATGTTATCTCAAGTTGGGATCTTCCCCATAAACTTCCTAAGGCTTATAACATTTGCATGTTATCTCAAGTTGGGATCTTCCCTAGAAATTTCCTAAGGTTTATAACATTTGCATGTTATCTCAAGTTGGGATCTTCCCTAGAAATTTCCTAAGGCTTATAACATTTGCATGTTATCTCAAATTGGGATTTTCCCTAGAAAATTCTTAAAGTTCATAATATTTATATGTTACCTCAAGTTGGGATTTTCCCCAGAAAACTCCTAAGATGTATAACATTTACATTTTATCTTAAGTTAGGATCTTCTCAAGAAAATAAAACTTTTATCACACGATTGGGGGTTTTCCCCTCAGTAATTCGTTAAGGATTATAATTTGGGATCTTTCCCAAAAACTTTCCGTAAATTCTTAACACGATTTCAAGATGGGATCTTCCCGAAAAGATGAATGATACTTATAACGTTATAATCTAAAGACTTTCCTTAAGAAGCTAAGGATCCTCTTGAAATTTGACGAATGAGGATCCTTACCAACAAGCTTCTAAAATAAAGATCCATTCAAACATCAAGGCCGTACGAGGACAAGGAAGTTCATAAGTTCAAACTTTTCCTAAGACCACCAGGTTTCATCTGTCCTAATTTTTGAAAAACTCTAAGTAAGGTTTGATGATCCAAAACTTTTTAGGATCCTAAACAAAAATTATTTGCTTACCAGAACTTAAGTCTTTAAAGTTTAAAAAGCTTACTTATAATTTACTAAGAGATTTTTTAAGATTGTTTGCAGGAACTAAATTCTTCAGGATCCTACTAGTCTAAGGATCCCAGTATCATGAACAATTAAGGAGGATGATTGAAAGAAAGATATGAAAAGGAAGCATAACCATTGTATTCAAAAGGGGTTGCACAGCAACCCACCAAAAGATTAACTATTTTACATCCCAAATAAACATAAAATTATTTAAACTAGTTTTTACAGGCCTAGACCTTAGCCTGGTGATCATCGGCCACATCTTTCTTCTCCCCTCCTTCGGTCAGCTGTAGTACAGGATCCTGATTGGCGGTAGCAGGATTTCCAGTCAACTTGGCTAGTGCCTCACGCCAACCGTCCATATCCCAGGAACTTGCATTCTCCAGATCCTCTGCAAGACGGATCTTGGCCTCCCAAACAGCCACCACAACACTGACCCTCACATCAGAGATCACCTCCTCCATCTCGAGCAAGTACTCCTCCTCCTTTTTAACCTTCTCCTTGCTGAGTAACTCCACTCTCCTCAGTAGATCCTCGTTGGTTGCTCTCCACATCCCCTCCTGTCCCTGAAGGGCTTGTTCATTCTTCTCCGATCGGATCCTTAGATCAGCAGAAACATGATCAGAGACCTGCAACAAATACATAGTGAATCAACGAAAAGCAGAGTAAAAGATAGAACAAGAATAAAACCAACACTTACAGCTTGGGAGAAAGAGACCAACTTCTGAAGCGCTTCCTCATGCCCAAGGCTCTCTAAAGATAGAAATGCAGACTCGACAATTTTCCTTTTTCAGGATCCCAGAGTCTTCACTATCAAGTCAATGGTCGATCTTTTAGGAGGAAGAGAAGATGAGCTCTTTTCCTTCTTCACCATCAACTGATCCTTCAACATGGTTGTGTCAACATCAGCAAGTATGAAGCGGGCACTGGAACGGGTGATCTTGGATCCCACATATAACAAAAAATGTTAGGATACTTCATCCCAAGCAAAAACAATCAGGGATCCTTACCGGTCGACATGAGGTCAGTAGCAGAGGAGCTTTCTTGCAGAGTGGCTTGTTCGAATCGAAAGGATCTCTCAGCTTCAGACAAGGCCAAGAACTCCTCAATCTTTTCTTCCGAATCCTGAGCGACGGGAACAAGCTCTTCAAATTTAAAAGCTGCAAACAAAATAAGAAGAGGTGAATTCCAGGGTTGTTATATTAATATAATAGAATCCTACCCTTCTTAACCCAAGCATCCGGCAGGAGATCCCCACTAGAAACAGAGTCACGTTTCACAAAAAGGTATTTTTCTTTCCAAGCTCTGTCATTATGTTTGGTTTTCAGGATAAGAGGAGATCTGGGGGTTTTGACTTTAAGGAGAAAGCGATTATTTCCAAAGGTTGTGATATCATTCATACAAGATATTTTGGTCAAACATTACACAAGTACTAATCAACCAAATTGAATGAGAGGCTGTGATGTTCAGATTGTGTAATAGCAAATGGTAAAAGAAAGTGACACAATGGTTTACAAGGAAATCCCTTCATCCTTGCTACGATCTCCGACATAAAACCTTGGGAAGTCATAATGATCAAACCAAAGCCTTTGCATAGGCAAGCTTCCTTCATGTGCACTGGGATGGGAATGATCTCCATCCTTTCTCGGTATTGTGCTACATTCTCTTCAGGATCAGCAGTTCCATCATAAGGCTTCATGCTAGAAGTATGGAAGCCCTTAGGAACTTCGGTATCGGCTATCGCAGGAGCAAATCTCGAGATCCTGTGACTTGTTGGAGATGCTTCTAGTATGGGTTGAACTACCCCGGGTATGCTTGAGATCATCTGTCTCAACTGCTGAAGTTCCCTAGGCATGTTTGGACTTATCCCTACATCAACATTCATAGAGTTAGTATTGATTGTATTGTTGTTTAAGAGGTTACTAGAATCAAGGTTTCTCGGAGTATTGAAAGGCTCACCAAGATTATTGATCATAAATGCTCGATTGTTCATAGTCGTTCCCCAGGGTGATGCAGCAGTAGCAGGAGCTGTGTTCCCCAGGTGATTTCCTGAGGATCCTACATTGTCGAAGTTCAGGATCCTTGGTTGTATAATTGTGTTCTGGGATCTTTGAAATTCTGCCTTCATCCTCTCCACTTCTCTAAGTAGTATTCTATTATCGTCTTGCTGATGATTCATCTGTTGCGTCATTTTCCTCATCATAGCGAAGAGTTCAACAGTGGTGACCGGAGCAGTTGGATCCTGGAGTCCTGAAGATCCCAAATTTCCTTGGTTAGTGCCCGGATGGGTGTTTCTCTTGGAAGTATCAGGTGTTGGGTTTTATTTAAAAAACTAGTTTTCAAAAACTACAAATAATGGCAAACGGAAGACTTGAGTTTTGTAAAACAACATAAACATTTTATCACCCACCAATGATCATCTTGTAAGTAAAGGAAAGATTTAAAACACAACCATAGAAGGAAGAAGTGGTAACAACCTTTGAAGCACTTTGAGTTCTCTAGGGGAGGCTTGGAAGTTGATGGAGTGAGGATGAACCCTTGGGACACCAACAGTGTGCCAACTTGATGTAATGCTAGTTACAACTCTTAAGCTCTTAAGCCAAAACAAGATTATGACTTAAAGAGAGAATGCAAGCAACAAAAATCTTCAAAGTTCAAGATTTTAGAGAGAAGATGGGGAAGAAGAAAGAGCTCTCGGCCAAGGAGAGTGGAGTGAAGAAAAATGATATCACTCACCTCTTATTTATAATGGAATTATGGTCGAAGAGTTATTAACCATTGGACAACTTTGTCCCCTATGTCATGAACACATCTTCCTAGGTTTGATTCTTTTGCATTATACCAATGCAAATGTCTTTTCTCTTCATGTCTTGTTTCCAAGAAGAAAAGACAAGTCAAGAGTTTATATTTTATAAACTCAAAGTTTATAAGATATAAACTTTGTCTTTTTGCTAAAAGGCAAAAGGTATATTAGGTCCAAAAAGATGTACATGACATATGTTATTTAGCAATATCAGTTTAAAATCAATTTCTAATAAATATTTTCCCAATTATTATAATAGTTTATGAATATTTATTAAAATCAATTTCTAATAAATAATCATTTGTATCAAGTTGTTGTTAGTATGACCCTTAGGATCATATGTTATTTAGCAATATCAGTTTAATATGACTATTGAGCATACTAGATCTTTCAATCTCCCACTTGAGCAAAACTCGTATCAAACTGATATAGACAGTGGTGAACGTCTAGCAACATTTCACTGCCCCCAACAACATATGATATAGTGCTATTCCATCAACGCCCAATTCCCCAAAAGCCCCAAGGCTATAATTGGTGAGTAAGGTAAGTTTATCATTTATCCCTTTGCTACAGACATCATGTTGAACATGGGATATGGATCACAGTCAATCTCATGTAAGTGTTTAACTCTCAACGAATAAGAGGAACAAATCCCATCTTGATTACATACGCCTCTTTCATGGTTTACATCACGCCTGATAATAGCTTTTATAACTGCCTAACAAAAGGAACAACTTTTGACTACATCAAAGCATAACGTTCCCCACACTCAAGTCCCAAATATATATCAAGTGTTAAGGATATACAAATATTACCTTTTATCAAGTATCATTCATGACAGTGATCCATGAAGTGATCTTGAATGGGTCACTCCAATACTTACTCTTTAGTAAGTATCTATGAAATTGGTTACTACGCTTTGTCAACAATCCTATTTCATTTTAGTCTTATTTCATTATTGCTCACACAGTGACAAATGACTATGGAGTTTTAGAGTGAATAAATTCACTCAAGGATTAAACATGTTAATAAAGAACACAACAAATATTTAATGAAAATATCATATGCCATATATATCATAGTCATTACAATAGATGATGTTATATAATGTTCCAATATTTAATACTAATACATAGATCAAATACAATCACTAGAATAGCGAAGTCCTATTCCTCGAGCATGTCCCTCAAATTTTGCTTGAGGAAGAGGCTTCTTGAAAGGGTCCGCCAAATTTTGATCAATGTGAACTTTGCAAATACTAATGTCTTCTTCTTCAACTTTATACCAGATGAAGTTGAATCTATGGCTAATATGCCTGGTCTTCTTGTGCGCTCGGTGTTCTTTTGCCAAAGCAATAACACCCTTATTGTCACAGAAAACGTCTAGGGGGTCCTGAATGGTAGGGACTACCCCTAGATCCTCAAAGAATTTCTTCATCTAGGCAGCCTCTTGTGAAGCTTCAGAAGCAACAATGTATTCTACTTTGTAGTGGATTGTGCAACAACACTTTGCTTGGAGCTTTTCCAAGATACTGCACCCCCATTGATAATGAAGACATATCCTGATTGCGATTTGCAATCATCTCTATCAGTTGTGAAGGAAGCAACAGTGTAGCACTTTACACTTAAGCTTTCTTCCACCCCTCCATAGACGAGGAACAAATCCTTAGTTATTCGTAAATACTTTAGGATGTTCTTCATAGCTCTCCAATGACTCTCCCATGGATTTTTTTGGAACTTGCTTACCATGCTCATAGCATAAGCAAGATCAAGTCTTGTACAATTCATAACATACATGATGGATCCAATTGCAGAAGCATATGGAATATCTTTCATCTTGTCTAGCTCAGCCTTTGTGCTAGGACAATGAGATGAACTTAGTATAGTTCCATGTGCCATGGGTACAAATCCTCTCTTAGAGTTTTCCATATTGAATCGTTTCAATACTTTATCAAAATATTTACCTTGGCTTAGACCTATTAATCGTTTTGATCTATCTCTATAGATTTTAATTCCAAGAATGTATTGTGCCTCACCTAGGTCCTTCATTGAGAAACACTTTCCTAGCCAAGACTTTACACCTTGTAAAGTTGGAATATGATTTCCGATGATTAATATGTCATCCACATATAGGACCAAGAATGTCACCGAGCTCCCACTAGTTTTCATGTAAACACAAGATTCATCTTCATTTCTAATAAACCACACTTTGTGATTTCATCATCAAAACGATGATTCTAGTTACGAGATGCTTGCTTTAACCCATAAATGCATCTCTTGATCTTACACACTTTATTAGAATGATTTTGGTCGACAAAACCTTCAGGTTGATCCATATAGACATCTTCTTCCAAGTGTCCATTCAGAAAATCGGTTTTGACATCCATTTTCCATATCTCATAGTCATAATATGCAGCTATGGAAAATAGTACCCTAATTGATTTAATCATAGCGACTGGTGAAAAAGGTTTCATCATAATAAACCCCATGAATTTGAGTGAATCCTTTAGCAACCAATCTTGCTTAGAATGTGTGTAAGTTGCCATCCATGTCAATCTTTTTCTTGAAGACCGACTTACTTCCAACAATCTTGCTATTGGGAGGAAGATCAACCAAGTCCCAAACTTGATTTTCTCTCATAGATTGCATCTCAACGTTCATGGCTTCAAGCCATTTGGAATATTCAGGATCTGTCATTGCATACTGGTAGCTGACCGGCTCATCAACATCAGTCATTACGAAGCACTCGTCAATGAGAAATTCATATCTCTCAGGTTCATGAAGAATTCTACCAGATCTGCGAACGCCTCGTGTTTCAGTAGGTTGAAGGACATTGATCTCTTCATCTTCAACAACCTCTTGTTCAGTACTAGTGCCAACTAAAGATGCATCAGGTTGAGGTTCTTGATCTTCTTCAAGTTCCACACGCCTCCCACTTGCCTCATCCGTTAGAAATTTTCTTTCTAAGAATTCATCTTTTCGTGAAATAAAGAGCTTATTCTCACTAGGGTTGTAGAAGTAATATCCTAAACAATCTTTAGGATATCCCACAAAGATGCATTTGGTAGATCTAGGCTCAAGTTTGCTGGAAGTCTCTTGTCTAACATAAGCTTCGCATCCCCAAACTTTCATATAAGATAAGGATGGAGGTCTTCCATACCACATCTCATTAGGTGTTTTCTCTACCTTCTTAGTCGGTGCCATATTCAAGATATGGGCAGCGGTGAGTAAAGCATAACTCCAAAAAGATAAAGGAAGGGTACTTCGACTCATCATAGATCGAACCATATCAAGTAAGGTCCGATTTCTCCTCTCAGCAACACCATTAAGCTGTGGTGTGCCACAGCCCCAAACCGAAACGGCGGAAACGTTCAGGGGCGGAGGACGTCATGTATAATATCATAACAATGAATAATAGTAATCAAAGCAACAACAACCATTGTATTAATAATAAAGCTCTTACATTGTATTCGAATCACATATGATTGACTCCAAAAGTAGATAGCAAAATAAAGACTTGAAGCTACTACTCTCCGTCTTCTCATAACCTGTGTGTGTACATGTCTACTAGTTTCCTGAGAATACAAGTGATTTTGAAAGTGTATCAACATTTAAGTTGGTGAGTTCATAAGTATTTGGTATGTAAAAGTATGTTCTTTGTTCTTTGAAAATGAAAGTGAGTTTATCCAGAAAATCCTATATTTTCTATAAAACTGAACTGTGAGTTGATTGTTTGTAAAGTAATTGTCTTTATCCCGGAAAATCCTATATTTTCCATAAAGTTGAGTTGTAAATTGTAAACTGAACTGTGAACTGTTTGCTTGTAAAATAGTTATGTTTATCCCGAAAAATCCTATATTTTCCATAAAGCTGAGTTGTAAACTGTAAACTGAACTGTGAACTGTTAGTCTAATATGAACCAAGACCGAAAAGTGTAAGTAAATTACCATACTTGAGTTAATGACATTTAGTTTTATTTGTTTATAAAACCGTTTGAAGAGCTATGTTTTCTCGTCAAAATAAGTGTATTGTCAATTTCACTTAAAATAACGTATAGTCGTTTATCATGTGAGTTCTCATAACCGTGCTAATGAATGATTTGCCTGCCGCGACGTTCTTCAAGCATCGTTATGTTTGATATTTGTCACCCATAACCTGCCGGTCGTGCTGTAGCTAACAGCCAGGGTGCGGGGTCATCAATCCCGTATAGATCTATACACAAGTATCACGCTCTCCGAGAGGAGACTCGGGTTATAAAACAGGACTTTCATGTATATCTTCGTAGATATAACGAAGACGATGGCTCACAAATTTCCAACGAGTTTACGTATTTTTGAAATGAAGTCGTTCGTATGTAAAATTATTACCTTTTTCGTAATAGTTATAAAATATAAAAATAATCGTATTTGTATATAATCGTTTCTTGATCCCGAAAATGTAAAATAATGTGAATGTTTTCCAAACTATACCTATTATAGTTTAAATGTATATGTTTTGAAGGAATAAAACCGTTGCGTTTTTACGTATTTTACATGTAATTATTTACACTATTTGGTGGTGACGTTGTTTTGCATATTAATAATCTTTACGTAAAATGCATAAAAAGGTAAGAAAACGTAAATAATAATTTGTATATTTTCACAAGTTTCCTTGTGTTTTACTTGTATCCCCCCCTAAAACATAGAAAAATTATTGAAAAACGTAGAGGTATGAACTCACCTCAAGTGTGATAACGGAATAGAAATGATGAACTTTGATTTAGGACACGAAACCATAATCGTATCCTAATGTTTAAATAGATTTAAATGAATGAGTATATATATATATATATATATATATATATATATATATATATATATATATATATATATATATATATATATATATATATAGGACTAGAAATGAAGGTCGTTGTATAAACACTGGAGTGTTTAGAACTTACAATGATAATATTTGAGGATTACACTTTGAAAGCTAAAGTCTCTGGAAGAAATTGCCCTTGAAAATCTTTGGAGTTTGAGAGGAAAATGATGGACGAAAGTTTACTGAATGTGAAGAATGAAGGATAACTTCTTATTAAGTATCTTATATATGAAGTAAAATGAGGAGGTGATGTGATACTTACGTTGGTAACTGAGATTATCACATTGGGAATCTGAATCAAGATAAGATATGAAGATATTAGGTGTTTTTGGCCATAACCTCACCTGGAAGGAAGTAAAATCGGTCTTAAGGTCAAAGAGAGAAAGGAAATCGGTCTTAAGGTCAAAGAGAGAAAAAAATTTGGTCCTACTGTTCAAGAAGGAAAGGAATTCGGTCTTAGTGGTCAAGAAAAAAAGGGAATTCGGTCCTAGTCTTCTAGAAATGGTTGATTTCGGTTTCAAGTCAAAGAGAACAAAGAATTCGGTCAAGCTTTAATCCATAGTGTATATTCAGTTTTGAGTTTGGGAAAAGATTCCCCAAACAGAATTCTGTATATACATGTGCTATTTTATGTTTTTGAGTTAAGTTTTATATCATAGCATGCTCACATACTTATTACTTGAATTAGTGTTGATTTCTTTGAGTCCTTAATGTCTTGTTAACTTGTATTAGCTTATAAAAACTTAAACTAACATGGGTTATTACCACACATACTTAAATAATACCCATAAGTATGGCTCATGGAAGTCATATTTCCATTGCATCCAATTCCATTGAAAATCCATTGGTACATGGTTGGAGTTTTAGACTTGAATTGTTCTAGGAAAAATTCCAGTTGTGACATCATCCCCCCGTTAGAGGGAATTTCGTCCCGAAATTTGAACTTTAAGTGGGGCTTCAAGTGTTGGGGAAAAGATGTGGATTCTTCGGTTTCATCTGATCTTCTCGTTCCGAAGTGAATTTCAAGTCCTCGTTTGGTATTCTCGTGAACTTTCACTATTGGTGTGCGGATTTGTTTCGCTCTATTGATTCTTCCTGTCTATGTTTTCGTATTGGTTCCTTTACTAAGTGTAGACTCTTATTTACCTCGACTTCATCGAGTAGAATTATTAGAGTCTCGTCGGCTGGATATTATGGAAGATGGGGCATATGTTACCGAGTTCCTGTGGTAGTTGGGGTTTATAGATCAACGGGCCGTTCCCGTAATGTCTCTAGTTGCTTACGGATCCGAATGGTCTTCGCTGTTACTTCTTCTATGATCTCTTGGTCGGTGAGGGTGTTTTTGGTTACTTGGTACCTTTGCATGTTGGGAGTTTCTAACTTCATTACAACCTAATGGTGATCTGCGCTTGTGTCCGTATAATTCTTTCATTCGGGGTGGTATTGGTGCCGGGGGTAGGTACTGTTTGTAAAAGGACTCAACCAGTGATAGGTGAGCGTCCCATGCTTTGCCAAAGTCCACCACATAGATGTGAAGCATAACTCCTAATGTTTGAACGTCTTACACACTCTGACTGTTTGTTTAGGGATGGTAAGCTATGTTCAAGACGAGTTGGGTTTTCAAAAACTTCAGTAATGACGGTCAAAAGTGTGAGGCGAATCGATTGCCTCTTATCCGTAATAATTGTTAGTGATATACTGTGTATTCTAACTGCTTCCTTGTGGTATGTTCTTGTCAGCTTTTCTACTTTATCTATTGTTTTGATCGGTAGGAAGTTTGGTCTTGGGATTCGTGGAACGACTTATACCGGGTTCATTTGTCAATGCCTTGTGTATACAAGTCGTATATAATTAAGATTGATATGACGGTCGGATGGGTGACTCTACCCCAAGTCCACAACCAGACAAGGAACAGGAGATAGGGCGGAAACACACATCCTATGTCCGTAAAATACTAAGTACATACTACTCTCGCGTATACAATTAGTAGTGGTAGGCTAGCTGTATGGGTCTTTAGTCTCTATTCTTGAACTTGACTTGCTGTACGAGTGATATTCCTGGGAGGTCTGCTGAGGATACTTCGGAAAGGTTACTGACTTCCGGAACATCCTCGATGTTCCTTGTTTCAAGGTTCTTGCCTACAGAGTGAGCTAGGAAGGTGTGATACCCCTCGCATGGGTACTTCGGAGCTTTGAAGATAGAGACTATTCAGAGATTTATGTCGGACTAGTCGTTATAGGTTGAAAGAGTTTCGTTAGTCGATCGGTTAATGGTGAAAGGTCTTTTTGTAGCACAACAAATTGGTATGGTGAGGATCAAACGAATCCACGTCGAATGACGATGTCGGAACTTCTTATGGTAACAGGTGTTAAGTCGGCTTGGAAGGAGTAATTGTTTAGGGCAATGGTGTATTCTGTGTATATGTATTTAATGCTGTTTGTTTTATTCTTTGTATTACTACGGTTATCATTTCGTACCGCGTTAAGCGAGTATTAGCAGTACGAGTGCTCCGGTAATTGACAAAGATGAAATTTTCATAATATAATCCTTGCTAGCCCCCTCTATAATCGCTTGGTGTATACAAGTCATGTATAATTAAGATTGGGAAGACAGTCGACTGAGTGACTCTGCCCTAAATCCACAACCAGACAAGGAGCAGGCAATAAGGCAGAATCACGCACTCTCAGCCTTAAAATCTTAATTATAAATGACCCTAATGTATACACTAAGCCATCATAGCTCCCTACTAGGATCCTTAGTTTTTATATAAATAATATGATTTGTTCGGATGAGGGAGTAATTCATGAGTACGATTTAATTCGCATCAGTTCTAGTGAAAATTCGGTATTATTGTTTGGAAATGTACCGATAATTCAAGTAGGGTTCCTTGTTGTTTCTTCACGTCTTGTTTTTAAGTTCCTCCTTTTCCTCCGTTATTCCTTTCTGTTGGACAATCTCCCTTGAAATGTTCCATTTCACCACATGTATAACATACTGGACTTATACTGACATTGGTGATTGAAGTGATGTGTTGAATCAGAGTGCTACAGAAGCGGGCGATGTGCTCCTTCTTGTTGCACCTAATACAATGCAACACTCGGCAGACTCCATTATGATGGTTGTTGCACTTGTTGCAGCTTGGGAGTTTTCCAGCATAGGGTTTTGTCGGTGTTGAGGTAGTAGGGTCAGTGGAGGTCTAGATTGTCACAGTTTGTATTTCAGTAGGTCCTTGAGTCGAACTGCCCCTTCTCTTGTTCCAGGGTCTTCATTTCATGTTCTTAGGTTTGTAGGTTGGGGTATTCTTGCAGATAGTCACTCGTGGGCGCCTTTGATTGTTACTACGATTGGGCTTGTCGACACCATTTACTTGTCTGTTTGTGTCGTTAGTGTTGAATTGTCCCATGATGGCTGTTACGGCGGCTGTGATCGCGGCTTGAAAAGTGGGGGAGTCTATCTGTAGAATTGGTGTTTCGCCAGCTGGCTGGTTATTCCGATGTGAAGGCATGATTCTGTTACAAGATGTGAAATAAGTTTGTAACTAACGATGGTCGTTCCTAGTTGTATTCTATTTATTTATATACACATATAAATTCCGTGTTCTTCTATACGGTTCTAAATGTTTTGACAACGATGAAGTTTTCATAATATAATCCTTGCTAGCCCCCTCTATAATCGCTTGGTGTATACAAGTCATGTATAATAAGATTGGGAAGACAGTCAACTGAGTGACTCTGCCCTAAATCCACAACCAGACAAGGAGCAAGAAATAAGGCAGAATCACACACTCTCAGCCTTAAAATCTTCATTATAAATGACCCTAATGTATACACTAAGCCATCATAGCTCCCGACTAGGATCCTTAGTTTTTATATAAATAATGTGATTTGTTCGGATGAGGGAGTAATTCATGATTACGATTTAATTCGCATCAGTTCTATTGAAAATTCGGTATTATGGTAGAGAGTAGAAAATAGGTATTGTACAAGTGTTTAAATTTATCAAAATGGAATGTAGGTGTCAAAAACCCTAAGTTGGCTCGGGTTATATATGTTTTGAAGTGGCGTACTTCACTTGATTTACTGTTACTAGTTGCGATGAAAGAGGTGATATTCCTAACACATCATGTGAGTAGTGTAATCACTAACTCGTTGGGTTATTTAGTTTATTAAATATTAGTGTGACGCATAAGGTGTTTTGTCATCTCGTACTTCTCGTGAGTGGTTTCCTCAGTTCTCTGTTCTACTGTGATCGTGATGAACAAATGAATCGAGTAATGAATTAATCAGAGTATGAATTCAAGTAAGAATATGAGATTTGAACACACGATGTAAATATGATCTTGTTATGCTCTATTATGCTTTCGAATTCTTTACAGAGTGCAATAGACAAGTCTGTAAAAGTTTTTTTTAACTCTAGTAAATAACCCTATTTATAAGGAACTGAAAGCATACAAAAAATATACTAAGGAATTGACTCTAAAGCTTCGAATAAAAGCGCCCTAGTAAAATACGTTACAAAACATTCGAAGAGTCCAAAACATACTTCGACTAATTACAACAATTCGACCCTTACAATCTCCTCCTTTGTAATCATAGTCGAAGTCTTCAATTTGTAAGAAGTGTGATGGAATACAGTAATACTCTTCGAATCTCCGTGTACCAGGAGATAATCTTCTTCAGCTCTTTCTTGTCACCTTCATTGTTCTTCTTGCAATGATTCATACGAACAATCAAGTTCGTATATTGAGATGTTGAATATCTCTCTACTTCACTTGCTTGGAATAAGAACCGTTTAGAGTTTCTAGCTTTGTCTTTTCCTGCGAAGACAATTCCAAAAGGCTTCAGGCAAATTTCACCATCAGCATACTTCTTCAAATCCGCCTGAGTCTTCGTTGGAGCCATCGGAGCTTTAATTTCCATTCCTTTTGCAGTAGCTAATTCAACATCTGTTAGTGCCAAGCACTCATAATAGTTTTCGATAAAAATCTTGATGTGAGCTACTCCAATCTTGAATTCATCTGGTTCTGTGTTTTGAAGGAATGAGAATGATTTGTCTTTCAAAAGTAATGCAACTTGTATAAGATCATACAAGTTCATTAATGGAAAATCTGCAACAATGAATTCGCAAATATTTCCATTTGCCCTGGCAACCACATACTTAACATTTTGGACTGTGCTTTCGAAAACCACATCCTTTTTCATACGTATGACCTTCTTGATTTTTATTAAAGACCAAACTTCCTAATGGGCTTTTCCAAGAACAGCATGAAAACGAATGTTCATGTGTGTACCTTTATCTTTATTTTTAAAATTCCCTTCTGCTTTGAACTGAGGCATGATAAACATCATTTCGTTTATGGGAAAATCCAGCTGGCTTGCATCAGTATTTGTGACCAAATAACTCTGCTTTGGTTTCTTCTCAAATGAATACATGTGATTGAATGCAACCTTGGCCTCGATTGTTTCGTAGTTATAGTGTTTAGTTGGATCCCCTTTATCCATTCCCTTCGGATCATTTGCTCGCTGAGCCATAATGCTTTGAACTATTCTGAGCTTTTCGATTTCATCATCAGCTTCAGCCTTCTTTTCTTCTTTTGATTTTTCCACAACAACTGACTTGCCTTTATCTTTCAAGGCTTGATTTTCAGTTGTCTCTTTTGGTTTTGAACCACTCCCACCAGTCTCCGAAGATTTACAAATCACAATTCCTTTCGAAATTGGTCTTGCAATTGGCATTGTTGTTACGACTGTCGAAGTCACCTGTTCAGCAGAAACAATTATTGGTTTTGTTGTAGCGATTTTCGAAGAAAAGACTTTTCCCACAACTTTCGCATCTTCTCCACTAGTCTTCGACTCACTAGTTTTTCTTTCTCCCCCTTGCACCCCTGTGAAAACAGGTGGGGCATTTGTGGTTGGAAGAAGACTGGATATGCGAAAGAGAGGAGCGAGTTGCTTGTTGAGAATGGCTTCGAATTGGATAAACTTCTGAGATAAAAATTCAGGAGTAATCAATGGAGAAGAAACCGGCCTATCAGAAATCTCTTTTAATTCCTTGAGCAACTTAAGCACTTCTTCAGAGCTTGCACTTTCGGATGTTGAAAGTTGAGTAATATGAGGACTCAAATTTTCATACAACTTAACAAATCGAGTGACTGCGTCACAAATGATATCAACCTTTTGATGCAATGATGCATAGTCGTGTTGAACAATAGCTATTTCTCTTTTCATATCTTCACGAAGTTCGTGAATTTGCAAGTTTACATCCTCTCGAACTTTCTTCACATCTTGAATAAAAAGAACATGTCTTTCCTTTGCAACATTCTTCAACTCTCTCAGATCACCAGCAAATTTCGAATTTTGAGAATTGATTCGAATTTCATTGTTTTGATCATTGAGATCAACTTTCTCCAAGACTCGAGATTCAGAATCTTTAAGCATCCCCGATACTTTACTGATGATTCTGGATTCAAACACCTTCAGCAACGAATCAACTTCAACACCTGAAACAGACGAACCAACCCCTAGATCTGCTTGAGATTGAATGACAGAATTCAACTTTTGATTTAAAATCTTAAACTGCTTCATGGTCATCAACATGTGATCTGGAAACTGCTCTTCTTCTTCATGAAACTCCAAGTCTTCAAACATACCGCCAAACCCCTCATTATCAGTCTCTGTCTCCATAAAAACAGTTTCTTGAATAGGTGAAGTTGGTTTGGGTGGCTCAGTGGATTGTGAAGAAAAAATAGAAGTAAAAGGTTGATCAAGAATGTGTTCGAATGTTGGGGAATCTGTAGTTGAAGTAAGAGGTGTAGTGGATAATGGTAAAGAAACAATACTTTCAAAAGGAGTATAAGTAGATGGACCTGTAGCTTCATTTTTCGAACCTCCTTCACCCATATTGACATTTTAATCCGTATCAGATACGTGTGCAGGGATGCCTGAAGTTCGAACCTCCTCAGGAACTGATTTGGCAATCGAATCTTCGGGTGGTATGAAAAATGTCTTCTCAGGAGTTTCAGGAATTCGTTCTTCATCATCTTCAGTTGACTCAGTAGAAATGACCAGCTTTCTTGTCTTCTTCTTCTTCTTCTTTGATAAATGTTTTGCCATATCCTCAACTCTTCTTTTCTTGGACACTGGAGAAACAGGTGCAGGTACTTCTCTAATTAGAATCCCTTGATGAGTTATTTGAGGTTTTCGAACCACTTTGTGCGTTGGAGACTTGATTTTGTGAGTGGATTTCATTTTAATTCTTCGAAACATGCCAGTCTTCGAAGGAAGGACTACATGTTCTTGTGTTTCTTCAATAATTGGCTCAATTACTGGAGTCTCAGCAACAGTCACTTCAACTGTTTCAGGCTTCTTCTTTGGAGATTTCGAAGATCTGGACTCAGTTTCATGCTTTTTCGACTTCTTGGTTTTCTTATCATCTCCTCCCAGTAAAACACCAGTTTTAATTGAAGAATCAATTGTCTTCAAATAGGCTACCAATACAGGGTTCGAAGAATCAACTCTTTTAAGCATCGCATCTGGAATACGAGCAACTGTAGGAAAAACATCAGCATTATCTATAACCTCCTTCGGATAGTGGTATGATTGAAAAACTGCTTTGTCTTCATCAGTGGGTACCAAAATCCCTTCTTTATTGTAAAAGTGTTGCAAAATCAAACTCCAGTATCTTGCACACGAAATACCATGAATAGCATTCGTGTGTTCTACACCCTTTTGAAATTCCTTCCATAATTGTGTGGAGTAGTCCACCTGAAGATCATAATAGATGCCAGCAACCATTGCATAAACCTCCATTCTCCCCTTGTCAAGTCCAACTGATCTCCCAGTTAAACATCTTAGAAAAATTCCAAATAAGAAATTCCATAATCTTGGAAGACCTGATTTCTTAAAATCACTAATATTTGATAGTGGAGGCTGATATCCCATCTCATTAAACATGTGAACGATTTGTGGAAAAGTAAATGAAACATATGGAGGCGAATTCGGAATATCAAGAATTTGGCAAAATAGTTTCTTGGTTAGCCTGACCTTTTGTCGTTCACCAGATGAAAAGTAATCGTATCAGATGCTTTGTTGTATGTCGCAGTTGATCCTGCTTGAGAAAGCCAGGACAATGGAACAGAGAAAGAGTTGAACATCGCTTTAGCCAAAACCGAGTTCTTCAAAGCAACTATGAGCATCTTTGATTCTTCCGGGTACTGAGAAACTTCACCCTCCAAGTAGTTGTTTGTTGCTTGAATCTTCATTATTGGTAAAGAAGAGGCATCTTCAGTGGTATGAGAATCAACATGAGCAGAAGTCGCCATTGTTAGGGTTTGAAGAGGATGATGAACAGAGAATTTTGGGAAATTTGCTTTTTGATCGCGTAAACTGACAATGAACCCCTGGAATTCCCTTTTATATGTAACCCTTAAATTTGAATTTGAAGCGGGATATGTATTTAATGATATCGGACGTGGCACCTTGAAAATCGGACCATTACTGCGTAAAAGTAGCCATGCGTCCAATAGTAGCTGTCACATCGCCTTGAAAAACGGATAGAATACCATACGTCATTTATAAACAGCCTGTCTTGTAATCCCCAAGTAAATTGTAACCGTCAGAACCCTTCGAATGGAAGCAAGGCTCTTTCACTTTTGGGATGAAAAGCGAAGGCATACGCCAGAAGTTCGAAATCATCAGCCTGAGTTGGTATTACTCAGAACCTCAAGGATTTCGTAAGTGCAGTGTTCCAAAGAATATAGACGAGAAACAAATATAAGAAAAATTTGGGATATTGTGATGTCAAACCATTGACACAAAAGCAGATGAAATCCCGGGCAAAGATTACTTCATTAATCATTAAGAGAAATGATCAATAGCTTGTGTGGGTTCCCGTGAATTACAATCGAATACTTGTTGATAAGTATCAAAGGGCTTCTTTTATAATGCTTCGTGGATGGTTTAAAATTTCGTTACATGTCATCCTAAACATAAGGTGAGAAACTGTAACAGAAATTACTTGTTTGACCAGTGTAGTTAGTGACAAGTTGGCTTTGTAAAGTTTGGAAATGACTAGGACATTCGAATGAAACTCACACGGAAATCATATTCAAGAAAAAAATTTGTGTGCTGGATCTTGTTGGGTAACAAACATCGTGGGTTTCGAATGTTTGATCAAGACCACTCATTCGAAATGAATATGATTTGGAGTTTCGAATTTTGGTACAGAAACAAAAATTTCGTGTAAATCTGGAACTTAGTTCCCCGTCAATTCCTTAAAAAAATGTAATGAAAATTGGGTTTCACTTTCATCACGGTCTCATGATGTCAGATCATAAACACAGAGTTTTGATATATCTAAGTCTCGATGGGTTTGATCAGAGACCTCTCGGACATATGTCTTCATGTGTGATTGTGTAAGAAATTTATGGATGAAAAATATTGATGTAAGACACGAAAAGTACATCTGTTGTGTTTGGACCAAACAGTAAACTCTTAACTCATTTTGAGAAGAGTAAGGTAGCTCAGAGACTAATGTGAATATAAGCCTGATTGGGAAGAAACTTCGAATGAATAATTTCATTAAGGCTTTCGTACACACACATTGAGTCATGGAGGCTTTGGTCAACATACAGCAGCATGCTTCTAGGGACATCCTAACTAGTTCGAAAGACGAAAATTTTATCGATTCATACGAAAAATGTACCTTACCCGAGTACTGCAAGCATAATCTCCTCTGTATCTTCATGAGAATCTGCAACAAAATACTAAAAAGAAATAAGAAACAAAATATTTTTGTTGTTTTGATTTTTTGAAAATAAAGGCAGAACAAACAATAATCTTTTTGAATTTTTGAATTGTTGAATTTTCGAAAATTAAATGACAAAACAAACGAAAATCTTTTTGGATTTTTGAATTTTCGAAAATTAAATGACCTCACAAACGAAAATCTTTTTGGATTTTTGAATTTTCGAAAATTAAAGAACAAATTAAACGAAAATCTTTTTGGATTTTTGAATTTTCGAAAATTAAATGACACAACAAACAAAAATCTTTTTGGATTTTGAATTTTCGAAAATTGAAATAATACTTGATACAAATGTTCGAATTCGAAGGGGTCGAGGCGTTGACTATGAACAGTAACCTCTGAATCAAACCTTAAAATAAGTAACAAATGTGCGAATTCGAAGGGGTCGAAGCGTTGACTATGAACGGTAACCTCTAAATGCTGAATGAGTTTGCATTATCTTTTAGTCAGCGCCTCTGAATCATTCCTTATCATGCATCATTCTTCTTTTTCGCATGGAACAAAATTTCCATCGATCGTTCCAAGTCCTTCTATAATCTTCACAAGGGATTTTTCATCCAAAGCTTTCGTGAAAATGTCAGCTAACAGATCAGTTGTTTTCATGAAATGTACTTCAATATTTCCATCTTCCACGTGATCTTTGATGAAATGATAACGAAGAGTTATATGTTTAGTCTTCGAATGCTGCACAGGATTATGACAAATTCTTATCGCACTTTGAGAATCACAATATAATGGAATCTTTTTCATATTAATTGCATAATCACGCAATTGACTTTGGATCCATATTATTTGTGAAGTGCAAGCAGCAGCAGCCACATATTCTGCTTCAGCTGTTGAAATTGATACGCATGTTTGCTTTTTCGACTGCCAGCTTACCAATTTACCATCAAGAAATTGACATCCACCACTTGTGCTTTTTCGATCAATATTACAACCACCCAAGTCTGCATCCGAATACGCTTGTACAAAGAACCCAGTGTTCGAAGGATACCACAATCCTAACGAAACTTTGCCTTCGTACGAAACATTGAAAAAGTGTTAAACATTCAAAAGTTTAGGGGCCATTTTCGTAACATTTTCCATTTTTCTTCAAAACGCGAAACATGTACTATCTTTCGAATGTTTATAAAAGGGTGTTAAACATTCGAAAGTTTAAGGACCATATACGAAACATTTTCCTTCTTTCTTCCCCAATTTTGTTTCTCAGACAATTCCCTTCGTTCGCTTCGTACAAAACTGCATCCAAACACACAAAAATTTTGCAACCAAACATACGAAGATTTTCCTTCTCTCTCCTCTTCGTATGAAAATCATCTTCCCAAACACACGAATTCGAAGCATTCGAAGCCTCTTAATGAGCAGTAACCTCTGAATACCTCTGAATCGACATTTCCCAGTTCGTTCTTTATCCCCAAACTAACGAAATTCACGATTCGTCCCTTCTCATATCGACGATCCAAAGTCTGGTATTATCCCAAATCTTTGTTCTCAAGCCAAAACTATCAAACCTTCAAAGATCGACTCCAAATTCAGTTCTCAGTTGAAAATCCTCAACCCAAAATCAATAATCGTCCAGGAACCCTTCGAATCTAAAATCCATTTGCTAGATCCATCAAACAACAATTTATCCAAATTACCAGTCCAACCATTCGAATTCCAACCCAATCGATCATTTTGATTTCAATTAACCCAAATTGATTATCACACATACGAACTCAAGAACACTACTGTCCAATCCTTCAACCATTCGAACCCGATCTCAAAAATTAACAATCGACATCAACGATCAGCTCAACCTTTCGAACATTGACTCCAAATCTTCGTTCTTTGAATCCAAAATATCCCAGTCAACATCGACATCTAAAAAATTCGACTTCTCATCTCCAAATCAAGGAATCGTTATCAAACCTTCCTATATGCGAAAATTAGTTTTCCCAATCGATATTCACAGATTCGTTTCAAAACTTATCATTCAAAATCGATCCATCGAAATTAGTTTCGATTCCAACTCATCGATTATCAAATGCGAATTTCTTCAACTGTTCGCATCGTTTTCTAGGAAACAGCCAACGATAATAACCTATCAATTTCCAATCGATTTCGATTTCCAAATCATCTCCTTTGAAATCATTCACAAATCGTTCAAATTGCAACTCATTGTTCAACCTATTGACCGCTAACAAAACTTCGATCATCCTAAATGCATCAATTTTGACTTTTCTATTTGACTTTTCAACCCATCAGTCGACAAACACAGATCGATCTTCTTCAACACACTTTTCAGATCAAACAACATTATTAACCAAAAAATTATCACATTCTTCATCTGTTCTTGAATAAACATCAAGAAGAATCATAAGAACCGAAAATCAATACTTCATTTGTTCTTCATCAGTTTTCATAAATCAATCACAACCAACGAATTTCAACAATCACTGAATTCGATCATAATCTCCGAACAAGGAATCATCAATTTTAATAATTAATTTCACAACATCTTCATCAATTTTGACTAATTGACTTCCCTGAGGAACCAATTTGAGAAATACTCTCCATGTTTTCATACAAACAACTTTGCGATTGAGAAATCAAACATATGTCGTGAACGATTTAAAATCCAAGAAGAATTTTGGTTGTTGGATTGATGATACTCAAGCATCAAAGAACTCAGAATGTAATGATCTATGAACTTCAATAAATGAGGTACAAATTGGTTTTTGGAAACAAATCGAAAGAAATTGAATCTATTACTTGGGCTTTGATGAACAGTAATAATCCAATGAAATACGAATTGGACTCAAAATGATGATCCGTCAAGTTTTGGATTACATGAATAGAAAAAAAAACGAGATGTGTTTGGGCTCAAAATTTAACTGATGAACAGTGAGTTTTGAAATAATGTGAGAATATGATTTTGCTTTTGATCTTAAACAAAAATAATTGGATCAATCAGTGGGGTTGAAACGGATTAGATCCAATGAGACAAATCGATCAAAAATGAAAAATCGCTCAATACAAATAGAAATCATGGACGTTTTGGAATCCATTTGAGAATTTGTGATACCTTTTTGACGAATCGAGTTCCATTTTCAACGAACGAATCAAATTTGGAAGATCTTGGTTCTTTTGTTGGAACGAGAAAATCTCCAATTTGAACATTGTACCACCCATTATATGAGATGTACAACTCGTTCTTCGTGGTCTTCGTGTTCTTCAACGATCCAAGAACATCTTCATAAGAACCATCAACACTTTTGGGTTTTGACTTCAAATTCAATGCAACATTTGGAGATTGTTGCTTCGGAACCCAAATTTGCTTCACGGATTTTGGCTTCACAACGTTTGACGATTTTTGTGAGTAAACCCGCTTATTTTTCCGATTAATCTTCTTTTTCTTTTTCTTTCTCATCTTTTTGCATCTTGAAGACTTGATCTCATGAACAAACCCACTTTCCACAACATGAACATTTTGAGTTTGAATCAAATCTTTTGGAGTTTGATACTTGTGAATTTCTTGAATCATCGGCTTCCGATAAGGAATCATTCCTTCAAACGAATCACAAGAACACAAAATATCATCGGTTTGAACTCCAATCGAGCAAAAAACTTTTTCATCATAATAATCAACTTGAACTCCTTTTTCTTGAACATCAAGAACATCACATTGAACTCCATTGTCAAGAACTTCAACAAACTTAAGAGCACGAAGATTATTTGGGTCTTCAATAAGAGAAATATATTTCTTTCTGAACAAATATTTTTATTCTCCAATCTTATCACTACTACGTGATGATATGAACCATGTAATATCAGCCAACCATTTGATCTCACAAAGTGGTTGAAATATCAAGCTTCCATGATCATCCTTCAATCCTCCATAAGAAACCATAGTTTCCCAAAAAATCAAATTTTTTAACACTAACCCATAATATTGATCTTTATTGACTTTGTATTTGATACCTTCAACGATCACAATCCAAGAATTGTATGGCAAATTCACCATGATCACAAAAACTTGAAAATTTATAGAGAGAGAAAGTGATTTTGAATGGATTTTCTAGAGAGATAAAGCAAAAATCACTTGAATTCTAGTGAAGAAAATAGAATTATGAGTAAAAACAATGATGAATTCGATTTCTAGAATCCAAAAACTCTCCAAATCATGAAGATCAAAGATCAAAAAAATGAATCACCAAATCAAGATTGCCACCATGGATCAATTCTTGATGAAATGAAGAACACCCGCTCTGATACCAATTGATGAACAAATGAATCGAGTAATGAATTAATCAGAGTATGAATTCAAGTAAGAATATGAGATTTGAACACACGATGTAAATATGATCTTGTTATGCTCTATTATGCTTTCGAATTCTTTACAGAGTGCAATAGACAAGTATGTAAAAGTTTTTTTTTAACTCTTGTAAATAACCCTATGTATAAGGAACTGAAAGCATACAAAAAATATACTAAGGCATTGACTCTAAAGCTTCGAATAAAAGCGCCCTAGTAAAATACATTACAAAACATTCGAAGAGTCCAAAACATACTTCGACTAATTACAACAATTCGACCCTTACAGATCGCCTTAGTTTCAGATGTAAAGATTTGTTGTCTTATAGTGGCTATCTCTTTCTCTAAAGGGTATAGGTGATTTGTATTGCTTTCCGGATCTATTTGTAGGCATGGTATCCATATGGTGTTCTTATTTTCTGTAGGTATATTGTATCTTCGCTCCATCATGTTTCGGATGTTGGCACTGATTTCCATTACTTCATGATGTAGAGTTTGTACTTGAATGTCCTTGTGAGGCTCCCTTGTCTGTTCCTGATAAGGTAAGGTTTCATAATGAACTTTTCAGCTCCTTTTTCTTCGTATGATTCCTTCTCGGAATCCTCCTCACGAAATCTTCTTGTTCTTCCTTGACTCTGCTGTTGGCTGTTGTAGTGTAGTAGCTATATCTAGCTATGTTGTTTGTGCGAGAATAGGGATGTCTACAGAATATTACATTTTTTATGGTGATCCTTACCGGGTTCTCCTACAGTATTTTAACTTTATGTTTTGTTCTAGAGATCCTTTGTATATAGGGTTGGTAAGTTTTAGACTTGTTGCGATACTACTATCACTCCCAAACACATGTTGGTCGTATCTCAAACAAATATAGTTGATCAGGCTATATTAATCCCAAATATCATAACATAACTGTCTAGGTTTGACTGCAGTGTTCAACATCTAAATACTTTTGTATTGTTCTTCTTGTGATACTATTTTAGTATATATATGTATGTGTGTATACTTTTATAAAATCTTATTGTATTAAAAGTATAACTCTTGGTCAGAGTGTTTTAGTCCCATTGTATTTACAATTGTATATCTTATATGGGTTGATATACTTAGTTCACTATAAACAACGCTTTGATACCAATCTGTCACACCCCCAAACCGAAACGGCGGAAACGTTCGGGGGAGGAGGACGTCATGTACAATATCATAACAATGAATAACATTAATCAAATCAATAACAACCATTGTATTAATAATAAAGTGTTTACATTGTATTCGAATCACATATGATTGACTCCAAAAATAGATAGCAAAATAAAGACTTGAAGCTACTATGCTCCGTCTTCTCAAAACCTATGTGTATACCTGTCTACTAGTTTCCTGAGAATACAAGTGATTTTGAAAGTGTATCAACATTTAAGTTGGTGAGTTCATAAGCATTTGGTATGTAAAATTATGTTCTTTGAAAATGTAAGTGAGTTTATCCAGAAAATCCTATATTTTCTATAAAACTGAACTGTGAGTTGATTGTTTGTAAAGTAATTGTGTTTAT
Organism: Lactuca virosa; assembly: GCF_052849685.1. Lineage (NCBI taxonomy): Eukaryota > Viridiplantae > Streptophyta > Magnoliopsida > Asterales > Asteraceae > Lactuca > Lactuca virosa. The sequence goes on from NC_136430.1 coordinate 354,495,436, forward strand.
CCCGAAAAATCCTATATTTTCTATAAAGCTGAGTTGTAAATTGTAAACTGAACTGTGAACTGTTTGCTTGTAAAATAGTTATGTTTATCCCGGAAAATCCTATATTTTCCTTAAAGTTGAGTTGTAAATTGTGAACTGTTAGTCTAATATGAACCAAGACCGAAAAGTGAAAGTAAATTAGCATACTTGAGTTAATGACATGTAGTTTTATTTGTTTATAAAATCGTTTGAAGAGCCGTGTTTTCTCGTAAAAATAAGTGTATTGTCAATTTCACTTAAAATAACGTGTAGTCGTTTATCATGTGAGTTCTCATAACCGTGCTAACGAATGATTTGTTTGCCGCGACGTTCTTCAAGCGTCGTTATGTTTGATATTTGTCACCCATAACCTGCCGGCCGTGCTGTAGCTAACAGCCAGGGTACGGGGTCATCAATTGTGACAACCATAAATCTTTATCTGTAAATCAAACTCAATCAATAAAAGTCAGAATTGTTTCTGCTATCGCTTTATTGTGTTCAGGGTTAGTTTGAGAGTCTTTAGGCCTAATACACTTAAGGGTTGGATGTTGAAAAGTGTTAGATCGGGATTAGAGGAATGCAATCGAACCAGAAAACCCTTCAAAGGGTGTTCACGGCCGCAAACTAGGTTCACGGCCGTGAACCCCTCCCCATATATATATATATATATATATATATATATATATATATATATATATATATATATATATATATATATATATATATATGTTTTCCTTTATTTTTCCTCATTTTTTTCCCTCCTTGGCCAAAAACTCCTCAAGACTCTCTCAAGACTCACCCAACAAAAGCTCCTTTTCACCCCTCAAACGTAAGTAATTCATCCCTTTTCACTTGTTATTCATCTTCTTCATGTAGAATGCTTCTTATTCATCCATTGATTCATCACTTTCATCACCATCTTTATGACCTTCAAGTGTTCACGGCCATGAACCCTTCATAAATGGGTCGTAAACCCTTCAAGTATTCATGTGTTAATGCGTCGTGAACACATCTTGGGCTGTAAACCCTTCATGTGTTCATGGGCCGTGAACACCTCTTGGGTCGTGAACCCATGGTGGTTTGGCCGTGAACTCCTTCTTGTCCCTCATTCTTGGTTCTAACACTTCATTGTAAGTGTTTCGTACATCCTAAGGGTGTTTCCTATACTCGTTAGTAGTTTTAGATGCTAATTGTAGGCCCATACATGTTAATCTGTGCTTAATAGGACCGTACTGTGCTCGGGATTTCATTTAGCATACTAAGCATCTTGTCTTTGTTATTCATCCAAGTCACTCACAATCAGGTAAGTTCATACCCCTATTTCTTAACTGTTTTAACGGTTTCAGGGGGGGGATACAACCCAAATATCATTAATCTTGTAAAATTATACAAAAAGGATTTCAATACATATTGGTGATAGCCAGGGTTGTTCATGTAAAAGTGGATTTCCCATTCAAAACAACAATGCACAACACATTCAATGGTAACTAGACATATGAGCTACTACATTATGAGATTCAGTAACAAAAATACACATGTTAGAAAATAATGGATTTTCTTGGGAACATACAAATATTTTCATTGATTCATTTACAGATTTTCCTTACAAAAACATGTTTATGAACTCACCAGCTTTATGCTGATACTCTTTCAAAACTGCTTGTATTCTCAGGAAATCAGTAGACAGGTACAACACACAGATTTTGAGAAGACGGAGCGTATAGAGTCACGTTTTTTACTTTTATTATACTTTTGATGTATATAAATATGAATCAAACAGATGTAAATATTTTACTTAATCAATGTAATGGTTGTGTTTACTTCGATTACTATGATGCAATTGTTGTGATACTATACATGACGTCCTCCACGCCCGAATGTTTCCGCCATTTCGGTTTGGGGGTGTGACAGATTGGTATCAGAGCAATTGTTTATTGTGAACTAATTATACCGAACCTTACATGGTATACAACTATAAACACTAAAGGGGCCGAAGTGCTCTGAAAATAAAAGTATACTTTAAAAATACAAGTATTTTTACAAGAAGTATACAAGTATACATACGTACAAGAAACTATAACATAACAAGAACTACATAAAAGTATTTAGGGAGAGTTGGACACTACGGTTAAACCTGAATAGTTATGTAGTCATATGTGGGGCAATATAACCTAATCAACTATATTTGTCTGAGATATGACCAACATGTGTTTGGGAGTGACTGTGGTGTGCGACAAGTCTAAAACTCACCAAATACTATACTAATGAAAACACATAGTTAAAATACTATAGGAGTATTTTATGATTCTATAACGCTGCATAAGTAGTACAAATCCTCACAAATGAAAGACTTGAAAATCCTTGTTTATGATAGTAAACCTTTATTGTAGATCTCTGTTATCACAGTAGGGTTTAGATATATCTTGCTCGAATATATACAATTCATGATCAGCATAGAAGACTTATCGTCATTTTTCCCTTGTATCTTTTAGAGAAAAGATGCCTCCCAGAAAGAGACCCAACAAGCAGAACAACAATCCTCACCCGCCGCCACCGTCATGTTCCAGGCAGCAGTTACAGCCGTTGTGGCTGCTGCAATGTCTCAAATGAATTCGGGCGGCACTGGTGGATCAGGAGGTGGACCCGATCCCCGTAACCTTGACGGTGGTCAGGGACACCAAAAGGAGTGTTCCTAAAAAGATTTTATGAATGCAAAGCCCAAATCTTTCGACGGAAATGGAGGAGTCATTGCCCTGACCCGGTGGTTCGAGAAGATCGAATAAATTTTCGAAATTTGTGCTTGTTCTGAGGCCAGCAAGGTGAATTTTGCCGCTTGCACCTTCACTGATAGAGCATTGACTTGGTGGAATAGCCAGGTCAAATCCCTAACTCTGCCAGTGGCAATTGCAATGGGTTGGAGAGTTTAAAGGAACTCATGCTTGCTGAGTACTGCCCAAGAGGCGAGATGCAGAAGTTGGAGCACGAGCTCCGGAACCTAAAAATGAAAGGTTCCGATATTGCCACCTATACAGCTAGATTTTGCGATCTGGCTCTTCTCTGTCAGGGGATGGTCACCCCGGAAAGCAAGAAAATAGAGAGATACATTTGGGGATTGATGCCCCCAACTCAAGGAAATGTCTTGGCTGCTAAACCTTCCACTTTTGACAGCGCCAAGTGTTTAGCACAAACTCTTATAGATCACGTGGTTGATCTTGATGCTGTAACAACCGTTCCCGAACCATCAAAGGAGAGTGGTGGGAAGAAGAAATTCTGGAACAAGCATAAGGGCCAGTCTTCGCAGGAGCCCTCCAAGAAACAACAAGTAGTGGCAGTTCATGCCGCTACTACTCCTGTTGTTGTTCCCACTACTCCAACAACTCCCAGCCGTTATGCTGGAAACCGGACTTTGTGCAACAAATGCAACTTCCATCATTTGTGATTTTGTAACGAGATGCAATGCGACAAATGTGGCAGAAAGAGACACACGGCTCGATTTTGCAAGACACCATCTCAACCGACCAATCAAGCTTCTGGAGCGGGCGTTGGTCAAGCCTGTTATGGCTGTGGGGAGGTTGGGCACTTCAAGAGAAATTGTCCCAAGGCAAAAACAGGTGGTAACACTAGGAAGGTGCTAGCGATGGTCCAGGAGGAGGCAGTTGCTGATCCCACCATTGTTACGGGTACGTTCCTCCTCGACAACTCTTATGCATGCATTCTTTTCGATTCTGGTGCGGAGAGAAGTTTTGTTAGTCATGCATTTAAACATATTCTCAAACGTAAATTCCAACCTCTAACCAAAACATTCACCGTCGGGATGTCTAACGGAAAGAAAGAGAGTACTAACGACGTATTCATAGGCTGTACCCTTACCTTAAACGATCATTCTTTTCCAATTGACCTCATGCCAGTTTCCATAAAAAGCTTCGATGTCATCATTGGCATGGATTGGTTGAGCCACAATCGTGCTGATATTCTTTGTTACGAAAAAGCCATAGGACTCAATCTGCCGTCCGGGGAAGCCCTTATTATATATGGCGATAAACTCAGCTCAAACCTTTGTATCATTTCATGCATCCAAGCCCAGAAATATCTGCGAAAGGAGTGCCATGCATTCCTAGCCCATATCGTTAATGAGAAGCATGAAGTTAAAGACCTCGAGAGCATCCCCGAAGTCTGCAACTTTCCTGATGTCTTCCCCGAAGATCTCCCCGGAATCCCTCCCTAGCGCCAAGTCGAGTTCCGTATCAACTTAATTCCCGGAGCTACTCCTGTAGCTAAATCCCCATACCGTCTAGCGCCCACAAAAATGCAAGAGTTATCTAGCCAGCTCAATGAACTGCTCAACAAGGGATTCATCAGACCAAGTTCCTCACCTTGGGGAGCCCCGATTCTATTCGTGAAAAAGAAATATGGATCCTTTCGGATGTGCATAGACTATCGTGAACTGAACAAGCTTACCATCAAAAACCGTTATCCCCTACCCAGAATCGACGATCTCTTCGATCAACTTCAAGGAGCCAGCTACTTATTCAAGATAGACCTAAGGTCAGGGTACCACCAGTTGCGGGTCCATGAGGGTGATGTTCCTAAGATAGCGTTTCAGACTCGCTATGGTCACTATGAGTTTGTAGTGATGCCCTTTGGTCTAACCAACGCACCCGCGGTATTCATGGATCTGATGAATCGGGTGTGCCGCCCTTTCCTAGACAAGTTCGTGATAGTATTCATCGATGATATACTTGTCTACTCTCGGAGGGAGGTAGATCACAAACAACACTTGAGGCTAGTGCTGGAAACATTAAGGGCGGAGAAACTATACGGAAAATTCTCTAAGTGCGAATTTTGGATCAGAAAGGTAACGTTCCTCGGTCACGTGGTTAGCGACGAAGGCATACACGTGGACCATTCCAAAATCAAAGCGATTGAGAATTGGTCAGCACCGAAGACACCCACAAAAATCCGTCAATTCTTGGGTCTCGCTGGCTATTATCGCAGGTTTATCCAGAACTTCTCCAGGATTGCTAAGCCCTTAACCACCCTGACTCAGAAGGGTGTAACCTTTAGTTGGGGAGAAAAGCAAGACACTGTGTTTCAAACATTGAAGCAGGCTCTATGTAGCGCACCTATCCTGTCTCTGCCTGAATGGACGGAGGACTTCATTGTCTACTGCGATGCATCTAATCAGGGACTAGGCTGTTTGCTCATGCAACGAGGAAAGGTTATTGCCTATGCCTCGAGACAGCTGAAAGCCCACGAAGTCAATTATACGACTCACGACCTGGAGTTGGGAGCAGTGGTCTTCGCATTAAAGATTTGGAGACATTATCTTTACGGAACCAAGTGTACTGTCTTCACTGACCATAAGAGCCTACAACATATCTTCGATCAGAAGGAGTTGAACATGAGGCAACGACGATGGGTAGAACTACTTAGTAATTATGAGTGCGAAATATGCTATCATCCCGGCAAGGCCGATGTGGTAGCGGATGCCCTCAGCCAGAAAGAGTATTCAAGTCGCAGAGTGAAGGCACTGACAATGACCATCCATTCCCATCTATCTGCTCAAATCAGAGAGGCTTAGCTGGAAGCCTTAAAACCAGAGAACATGTTGGATGAAGCTTTGATAGGAATGGAAAAGAACCTGGAGATCAAAGGTGATGGAGTCTACTATTTCATGAACCGGATCTGCACCCCAAACTTCAGCGGGTATAGAGAGGTTGTCATGAACGAAGCTCACAAGACTAGATACTCCATTCACCCAGGTTCGGATAAGATGTACCTGGATCTTAAACAACTCTATTGGTGGACAATCATGAAAGTAGAGATCGCTACCTTCGTGGGCAAGTGGCTGACTTGTGCCAAGGTGAAGGTGGAATATCAAAAGCCCTCAGGTCTACTTCAGCATCCGTAAATACCTGAGGGGAAGTGGGAAAAGATTGCCATATATTTTATCACTAAGTTGCCCAAATCTCCGAGTGGGCACGATACCATCTGGGTAGTTGTCGATCGATTGACTAAATCCGCCCACTTCCTGCCAATCAAAGAAAACTTCAAGAAGAAGAGACTGACACAAATCTACATTCAAGAGATAGTCCACCTGCATGGTGTGCCTGTATCCATTATCTCCGATCGGGATAGCAGATTTACCTCGAGATTTTGGCAGTCACTGTAGAAGGCTCTTGGAACTAAGTTGGATATGAGCACAACTTACCACCCACAAACCGATGGGCAGAGTGAGAGAACCATTCAGACATTGGAAGACATGTTGAGGGTGTCTGTCATAGATTTTGGCAAGTCAAGGGACACCCATTTGCCCTTGGCTGAGTTCTCTTACAACAACAGCTATCATACTAGCATCAAGGTTGCTCCGTTTGAAGCCATCTATGGCCGTAAGTGCAAATCCCCTATGTGTTGTGCTGAGGTGGGCGACACGTAGTTAGCTAAAAGTCAAGTCCCCGATATGACTCTTACAGGCCCAAAAATCATTCGAGAAACCACCGAAAAAATCGTACAAATTAGAGAACGACTAAAAGCTTCAAGAGACAGACAAAGAGTTATGCAGATAAGATACGAAAACGCTTGGAATTCCAGGTGGGTGACCGCGTCCTGTTGAAGATCTCACCTTAGAAGGGCATGATACGCTTTGGAAAGCGTGGAAATCAAAATCCAAGATACATAGGACCAATTGAGATCCTCGCTAGGATCAGTCCCGTAGCATACAAACTTCGTTTACCTCAAGAGCTTAGAAATATTCATCCCGTCTTCCACGTGTCAAACCTTAAAAAGTGTCTATCCGACGAAATCCTTGTGATCCCTCTTGATGAGATTGAGATCAACGAGAATCTTAATTTCGTGGAAGAACCAATCAAAATCTTGGATCGGGAAGATAAGCGAACGAAACAAAGTCGCATACCCATAGTGAAGGTCCGCTGGAATGCCAAGCGGGGACCAGAACTCACTTGGGAACGCGAAGATCAAATGAAACAAAAGTACCCCGCACCTTTTTCCAAGTCCATGATTGTATCCTACGTTCGAATTTCGGGACGAAATTCCCTCTATCGGGGGGATGATGTGACAAACTGAAATCTTTATCTGTAAATCAAACTCAATCAATAAAAGTCAGAATTGTTTATGCTATCGCTTTATTGTGTTCAAGGTTAGTTTGAGAGTCTTTAGGCCTAATAGACTTAGGGGTTGGATGTTGAAAATTGTTAGATCGGGATTAGAGGAATGCAATCGAACCAGAAAACCCTTCAAAGGGTGTTCACGGCCGCAAACTAGGTTCACGGCCGTGAACCTATGTTGGGCCGTGAACCCTTCCCCATATATATATATATATATATATATATATATATATATATATATATATATATATATATATATATATTTTCCTTCATATTTCCTCATTTTCTTCCCTGCTTGGCCTAAAACTCCTCAAGACTCTCTCAAGACTCATCCAACAAAAGCTCCTTTTCACCCCTCAAACGTAAGTAATTCATCCCTTTTCACTTGTTATTCATCTTCTTCATGTAGAATGCTTCTTATTCATCCATTGATTCATCACTTTCATCACCATATTTATGACCTTCAAGTGTTCACGACCGTGAACCCTTCATAGGGCCATGAACCCTTCATAAATGGGTCGTAAACCCTTCAAGTAGTCATGTGTTCATGGGCCGTGAACACATCTTGGGCCTTAAACCCTTCATGTGTTCATGGGCTGTGAACACCTCTTGGGACGTGAACCCATGGTGGTTTGGCTGTGAACTCCTTCTTGTCCCTCATTCTTGGTACTAACACTTAATTGTAAGTGTTTCCTACATCCTAAGGGTATTTCCTATACTCGTTAGTAGTTTTAGACACTAATTGTAGGCCCATACATGTTAATCTGTGCTTAATTGGACCGTACTATGCTCGGGACTTCATTTAGCATACCAGGCATCTTGTCTTTGTTATTCATCCAAGTCACTCACAATCAGGTGAGTTCATACCCCTATTTCTTTACTATTTTAACGTTTTCAGGGGAGGGAATACAAGCCAAACATCATTGATCTTGTAAAATTATACAAAAAGGATTTCAATACACTTCGAATTGATGCAACCTTACAAGTTTCCATACTTTTATAAAATAATTAGATATTTTACCCCTTTTGTATTATGCTGAGCATAAGGGAAGTTTTCAACATAATCATAGAGTTTTCAGTGTAAAACATGAATGGAATACATTAACGAACATATAAACTACAATAGGTATAGTTTATGGAACAGATGTCTTATCAATGTACAAACATAGATTCAATGTGATCAAACATATAAGCTATATAGAGTATAGTTTATGAGACATATACTCAACAAGTTAAATTCAAAGGATTCATTTTATTTTACACTTAATCATTAGTATTGTAACATCCCGAAATTCAGGTACAACCGTTTAACCCTTCTACTTTTCCAAGTTGTCAAGTTTGGCCCTTAGAAAGGAAATGTTACGCTTGTGAGTACGCTGGGCGTACTGAGGAGTACGCTGCGCGTACTCACGCACTTAATTTTAGACGCGGATTCATCCGGGTACGCTGGGCGTACCCAAGGTTACGCCGGGCGTAACCGGCCCAGGTGCAAAACCCTAATATGTCTTGAGGACTATAAAAGGAATGAGATGGCTTTGTCCCTCAGCCACCATCTCACAGAAAGAAACCCTAAGAGAGTACTCCCTTCGTTCCTAGCTTGTGTGTGAGTGTTCTAAGCTTCAAAGTGCCATTTCAAGGTGGTGAAAGAGAAGAGGAGGCCATTGTAGGAGCTAGAATTTGGTGGACAAGAGTAGATCTGAGTTCTACAGAGGTTGGAGCTTCTTCATGAGGTATAAAGCTCAAAACTTGTCTTGTTATTTGTGTTGTGTGCTTCTTGGACCAATTTCTAGGGTTTTTGGTCCCAAGGTGGAGATTTTATGAGCAAATGGTCTCCATAAGCCTAGATCTATCATATTTCAGGACCATATGAGTTGTATGTTCATAAAAATCCAATCTTGGACGTTGAGATTAAGTCATGCATGAGATTAGGGCTTAATGGGAAAAGAGGATATATGTTTGAAGTGATTGGTGACCTTTACAGCCATGCAAGGGCTTAAAGGTTTCGACTTTATGGATTAAGTGGTATTAGAATGGCCAGATCTGGAATGTGAGATTATGTCTTAACTGTTTAAGACCTAAAGTGAAGAAAGAAGGAAACTGGGATTTACGTTGGGCGTAATCCCAGTACGCGCCGCGTAAGGGGTCGCGTTCCCCGATTCTGGATTGCAAGAGTACGCCCCGCGTACAAGAGCTGGTACGCGCCGCGTACTGCCCTGTTGACTTTCGTTGACTTTTAGGGTTTTGGTCAACATTTGGACTTTTGGGTCAAGGAGGGGTAAAATGGTCTTTTACCCTTCTGTGAGATTGTAGGAAGGAATGTAGTCTAGCCTTGAGAGTCGTTAATGAGTTGAAATGATTACTTTATATGATTAGGCGGGGCTAGTTCGTTGTTTTGAGATTCAGGGATATCGAGCACGTGAGTTACTAGACATCTTACGAGGTGAGTCTTCTCACTATACTGTACCTAGAAAGGGTACCTATGTGTGACCGGAAGGTCTTGTATGCTATGAGATGCATGTGCTATATGCGGTTATATGATATGTATGTGCTATATGCAGTTATGTGATATGTATGTGCTATGTATGTTATGTATGATATGGACCGGAAGGTCTAGATGGTATGGACCGGAAGGTCAAGATGATATGGACCGGAAGGTCAAGAGGTTATGGACCGGAAGGTCGATACGGGTAGGGCCGGAAGGTCTACCGGAATTTGGGACGGAAGTCCCCTGAGACACATGGATCGGAAGATCCTATAGAGTTATGGCCTGGAGAGGCGTATGTGTGGTATGTGGTATTTTGGGGAACTCACTAAGCATTTATGCTTACCGTTGTTATGACATGTGTTTCAGGTACTAGCGAGGATCGCGGGAAGGCGCCGGCGTGATCCGTACACACTTGCAGATTTTATGTTATTGAGATTCTGGGAACATGTTTTGTATTGTTACAGTGATACATTATGTTTTGTGATTACCATGTGAATGAAAGTATGTTTTAAAAATGAAAAATTGTTTTGAAAATTCACGTCGTTACAAGTTGGTATCAGAGCCTTGGTTTGAGGGATTCGGGTGCATCTTCGGATGAATCTGGACTCAAACTGAGGAAATGAGAAAGTTTTTCATAAATAAACAATTTTTCTAAAAAGAGTAAAAGTTTTGAGAAAGGCAGAAGGAAGCAGTGTGTACGATCAGCCAGCGCCCGAACGGTGATTTCCCAAAATACCCTTACATTATGTGTTATGAGATATGATATGATATGATATGCATGTTAGAGTAGGCTAGGTATTCATATTAGGACTAGAGTGGCCTGATTTGTGATGCCTTAGCCTAGGAAGGATTTTGCTGCTATGTGATGCTTGATTGCGAGTAGGTAGCAGTGAGGAGCTGATGAGAGGCCTACCGAAGGGTAGCCTATGCCAGTGAGATATAGTGTACTTGTAATCTGGGACCCAAGGAGGAGGACTTAGAGTGAATGCTGATGCGGTGTGGACGGTAGTATAGGGCCCGTACTACTGAAGACACCGGAGCAGTGCGCACCCTAAGTAAGAATCCATTGGGTACTAAAGAACAAGTAGGGTTGAGTATCGAGTGCGAGTATGCTCGAGCGAGTCTCTGATATATTTATATGACGTTACAGAGACATCATGGTTGGGACACGCCACAAACCTGAGTCGAGCGGCGTGAGTGACGAGGAGCTTCGTCAGATGATCCACGATGAGGTGGCGGCGGCGATCAGGGCCGAGATTCCGGAGATGTTTGGGACTATCAAGACCACATTGATTGAGACTTTCGATGAGCGGTACGTCGCGGTGACTGAGGCTACTGCTGCTGCAGCTACTGCAGCCGTGGCTGCTGCCAGACCTCAGGGAGGTGACTCGTTGTTGCTTCGGGAGTTCAGCAACACGAAGCCACCAGAGTTTGGTGGGACGCAGGATCCGATCGCTGCGATGAGATGGATTGCTGATATCGAGGGATGCTTCTACACGTGTTCATGTCCGGAGCATCTGAGGGTACGGTTCGTATTGAACCAGCTCCGCTTGGGAGCGAAGGATTGGTGGAAGTTCGTGACGGCGAGCTTCACTCTTGCAGAGATTTCAGCGGTGACCTGGGAGAGGTTCACCACCATGTTCAGAGATGAGTATGTTCCCCCGGTGGAGAGGGAACGGTTGGTTCAGGAGTTCTTGACCTTCAAGCAGGGTACTGATTCGGTTACTGTGGTTACCAGGAAGTTTCATGAGAGGGCGATGTTTTGCCCTGAGCAGGTGTCTACTGAGCAGGCACGTATGAGCCGGTATTTGGGCGTGTTGAGGAGGGACATACGGGAGTTCATGTCGAACTCGACTTACCGGACATTTGCTGAGCTCCAGGCAAATGCCCGGAAGAGGGAGATTGAGTTGGAGACTCAGGCCAGGGAGGAGGCCGAGTCTCAGAGGATGGATCGGCGACCGGCACAGTCTCAGCCGGCAGCCAAGCGGGCAAAGTCCACGGATACGTGATCTGGAGGCCAGAAGGGCCGCACTTGTGGGAAGTGCGGCAAGGGACATGATGGGGTCTGTCGAGCGGGTGCTTGCTACAAATGTGGCAAGGAGGGGCATATCGCCAAGGATTGCCCCAAGGGATTTATGGTTTGCTTTCATTGCAACCAGACTGGTCATCGGAAGACCGAGTGCCCGCAGCTACATCAGGGATCAGCACAGGGATCTGCACCTGCTGCTAGGGCTACTGAGATTCGGCCAGTAAAGGTCGAGGCACCGAGGGCTCGTGGGAGAGCTTTCCAGTTGACAGCGGAGGAGGTCCGCGCAGCGCCCGATGTTGTGGCTGGTACGTATTCTTTATTTATTTATGCTGAGATGAGATATTAGGATTATATTATGATATGTGTGGGTACTTTTCTTGTGAGTTCTGTACCTACCCTAGTGTTATTTGACTCGGGCGCGAGTCGATCGTTGTGACGATAGCGTTTAGTCGGCACATCAGTAGCAGACGAGAGGCGTTGAGTCGACCTCCGCGAGTTTCCATAGCTGACGAGCGAGCAGTGTATGTTGCAAGAGGTGAAACGAGGATGTGTACTCGAGATCTTCGGTGTGGAGTTCCCAATAGATCTGGTCCCGATAGCGATGGGGGACGTGTGTGTCATAGTGGGCATGGATTGGTTGAGCCAATTTGGGGCTGTGATAGACTGCGAGCGACAGTTGGTGACGATACGAGACCCCAGTGGGTGAGTGCTTACGATGTACGGTGAAGGTACCCGAGGTGGGTCAGCATTCTTTTCGGTTTCCAGAGCGAGACAGAGTTTACAGCAGGGCTGCAGCGGGTTTGTGGCCTATGTGATAGACACACGAGAGGCCACTGGGAGGCCGAGTTCGGTGGATGACGTTGCGATAGTGCGTGAGTTCCCGGATGTTTTTCCCGAGGAGTTGCCAGGTGTGCCTCCTGAGAGGCAGGTAGAGTTCCGCATTGATTTGGTTCCAGGGGCAGCGCCTGTCGCCAAGGCGCCTTATCGCCTTACGCCGCCAGAGACGCAGGAGTTATCCTCGCAGCTTCAGGAGTTATCCTGCTAGGGAAGGGTGTTTTGTTGTGACAATTGAAGTCAGAGGTTGTTGTGATGCTACGGGAAGCCGTAGTACTCACTAGTCAGAGGTTGTTGTGATGCTACGAGGAGCCGTAGCACACACTAGTCAGAGAGAGGGTGTTGTGATGCTGCGGAGAGCCGTAGTACTCACCAGTCAGAAAGAGGGTGTTGTGATGCTACGAGAAGCCGTAATACGCACTAGTTAGCGAGAGGTTGTTATGAGGAAGCTTTTTTGCTCAGAGCATGGCTCAGGAGGGTTTTAGGCTTGAAAAACTCTACGCATGAGTTTTGGGAGCCTGGTGATCGGACCAGGGGTGAGACCAGGGTCTCCTCAATGATTATGAATCATTATGTTTTGAGTAAGTGTGAACATCACAATCCGAAGGGATTGAATAAGTGAAGTACGCATGAGTTGAATGGGTCATTGGAACGAGCGATTCCAACCATGGGTCGGACCAAACTCTCGAGTTAAGTTGAGTCCTAGTAGTGTGTTGAATAGACCGGACTGAAGGGTCCAACGATATAGACCGGACCGAAGGGTCCAACGATATAGACCGGACCGAAGGATCCAATGATATAGACCGGACCGAAGGGTCCAACGATATAGACCGGACCGAGGGGTCCAACGATATAGACCGGACCGAAGGGTCCAACGCTATAGACCGGACCGAAGGGTCCAACAAAGAGTATCAGATGATTGACTTATGCCGGCTGAGTCACCGGTGGATGGTAGTCAGTGCTCCAAGTGGAGAGAATTGGAAAATTCTCAGGAGGATCGACAAGCATTTAGAGGTTGATTAGCTGTTTGAGGTTCAGTAGTGTTTCAGTCAGCCAAGGGTGTGGACTGGTAAGAGTAAGTGACAGACAAATAGGGCGGGGTGCAGTCCAAGGTTTTCGGAAAAAGGTGAATGGTTATAGTAAGGCCTAGGATTAGGCCGGGATCTGAGTAGATAGAATGGAGTTGTAGTTCGGAACCCCTAGAGGGCTAAACAGACTACATGGGAGAGACTCCCGGAAGGAATGGTTCAGGGTGATGTGCGACGGCAGTTGAGCGGTCCGGATAGACTGAAGGCCGGAAGGCGTACTAGTCAGACCGAAGGCTCGGGGAACGGTCCAGATAGGCTGAAGGCCCAGAAGGGCGGTCCAGACATGCTGAAGGTTCTGAGAGTGGTCCAGATAGGCTGAAGGCATGGAAGGGCGGTCCAGTCATGCTGAAGACTCTGTTTGTGTTAGTGGATCGGTAGAGTGAAGTTTAGCTCAGTGGCACATATAGGTGCGGTTGTGGTTGTGGAGTAGACTTCCTGGAAAGGAAATGTAGGTAGCTCCGGAAGGAGTGTGGGTCCTCTGAGAGGGAGGCGGCAGAGTAAAAGGATGATCAGAAGTGCTTTGGTTACTGGTAGTAAGCACTGGGATTGTATCAGATATATGGGAGCACATATAGATTGGATGTCGTTGAGGTTGTAGCAATGTTGAATGATGCGTAGGCATGTTTTCAGTCTCCTTGGAAGAGGAGGAGGAAAGTGGTTCCAGATTGGAGATTGGGACAGAGGAAGGTGAGACAGCAGGTTGACAGACTCGGTAGTAGTCTGGACCGGTGATGGGGACTGTATAAGAATATTACAGTCAGAGGTCAAGGACCTAGAGATCGTGATAGGGACGTGCGAGTGGGTTGCACTCTGTTGTGTCGAACCGAAGGGTTCGAGGGTGACGCGAGGACAAGGTCCTTAGTTCCGAGTATGGTTGTAGACTTGAGTTATGTATGTGGAGGTATTCCAACCTGGGGTATTCCGTTAGGAGGATTCGTTCCAGGTTGCAAGTTGTTGGGGTTATCGCAAATCTTGGGCGAAGGAAGTTGGATTAGTGTCTTGGCGGAGCTCAGTGGGTGTTGTGGTATCCAGTTTTCGCAGGTTGTGAATGAATGCGTAAGTCAGAAGTAAGGTAGTGTCTTCAGGTGGCACTTAGCTGATGAGTGTTGTCATCAAAGAAAGGAAGTCGGTGGCCGGCTTGAGGCAGTTGATCAGGACCCTGCAAAGGAAGAGATGGATGTTTGGAGATTCGATATCTGCGTTTAGAGAATCTGGGTCGGTTTGAGATTAGTGGGTGCATTATGGGAGTATCATCCGGTAGTTAGTGTTGCCACAGGCTTCGAGGACGAAGCCTAATTTAAGTGGGGGAGAATTGTAACATTCTGAAATTCAGGTACAACCATTTAACCCTTCTACTTTTCCAATTTGTCAAGTTTGGCCCTTAGAAAGGAAATGCTAGGCTTGTGAGTACGCTGGGCGTATTGAGGAGTACGCTGCGCGTACTCGCGCGCTTAATTTTGGACGCGGATTCATCCGGGTACGCCCAAGGTTACGCCGGGCGTAACCGGCCCAGGTGCAAAACCCTAATATGTCTTGAGGACTATAAAAGGAATGAGATGGCTTTGTCCCTCAGCCACCATCTCACAGAAAGAAACCCTAAGAGAGTACTCCCTTCGTTCCTAGCTTGTGTGTGAGTGTTCTAAGCTTCAAAGTGCCATTTCAAGATGGTGAAAAAGAATAGGAGGCCATTGTAGGAGCTAGAAGTTGGTGGACAAGAGTAGATCTGAGTTCTACAGAGGTTGGAGCTTCTTCCTGAGGTATAAAGCTCAAAACTTGCCTTGTTATTTGTGTTGTGTGCTTCTTGGACCAATTTCTAGGGTTTTTGGTCCCAAGGTGGAGACTTTATGAGCAAATGGTCTCCATAAGCCTAGATCTATCATATTTCAGGACCATATGAGTTGTATGTTCATAAAAATCCAATCTTGGACGTTGAGATTAAGTCATGCATGAGATTAGGGCTTAATGGGAAAAGAGGATATATGTTTGAAGTGATTGGTGACCTTTACAGCCATGCAAGGGCTTAAAGGTTTCGACTTTATGGATTAAGTGGTAATAGAATGGCCAGATCTGGAATGTGAGATTATGTCTTAACTGTTTAAGACCTAAAGTGAAGAAAGAAGGAAACTGGGATTTACGCTGGGCGTAATCCCAGTACGCGCCGCGTAAGCGGTCGCGATCCCCGATTCTGGATTGCAAGAGTACGCCCCGCGTACAAGAGCTGGTACGCGCCGCGTACTGCCCTGTTGACTTTCGTTGACTTTTAGGGTTTTGGTCAACATTTGGACTTTTGGGTCAAGGAGGGGTAAAATGGTCTTTTACCCTTCTGTGAGATTGTAGGAAGGAATGTAGTCTAGCCTTGAGAGTCGTTAATGAGTTGAAATGATTACTTTATGTGATTAGGCGGGGCTAGTTCGTTGTTTCGAGATTCAGGGATATCGAGCACGTGAGTTACTAGACATCTTACGAGGTGAGTCTTCTCACTATACTGTACCTAGAAAGGGTACCTATGTGTGACCGGAAGATCTTGTATGCTATGAGATGCATGTGCTATATGCGGTTATATGATATGTATGTGATATATGCAGTTATGTGATATGTATGTGCTATGTATGTTATGTATGATATGGACCGGAAGGTCAAGATGGTATGGACCGGAAGGTCAAGATGATATGGACCGGAAGGTCAAGAGGTTATGGACCGGAAGGTCGATACGGGTAGGGCCGGAAGGTCTACCGGAATTTGGGACGGAAGTCCCCTGAGACACATGGATCGGAAGATCCTGTAGAGTTATGGCCTGGAGAGGCGTATGTGTGGTATATGGTATTTTGGGGAACTCACTAAGCATTTATGCTTACAGTTGTTATGATATGTGTTTCAGGTACTAGCGAGGATCGCGGGAAGGCGCCGGCGTGATCCGTACACACTTGCAGATTTTATGTTATTGAGATTCTGGGAACATGTTTTGTATTGTTACAGTGATACATTATGTTTTGTGATTACCATGTGAATGAAAGTATGTTTTAAAAATGAAAATTTGTTTTGAAAATTCACGCCGTTACAAGTATAGCATTTTATGAGTGAGCATTCTTCGCGTACTTACTTAAGTACTAACAAAAGTCCTGAGATTATAACCAGAGTCTCCTTGCGGGAGAACGTGAGTTTGTGTATAGATCTATACGGGATTGACAATCCCGAACCATAATTGTTAGCTATAGTTAGGCCGGCAGGCCTGGGTGACAAATTCATTTCGATTCCGACACCTGAAGAACGTCGTTCAGGCAATTCAATGGTCAAGTATGGTTATAACAACTCATAAATTTGGTACTAAGAATATACGATTAATGTATGAATGGTAATAACTTCAATTAGTTTTATTATAAAGTAATAGAACTACTTTACATATTAGAGTTTTCATACTTTTCCGAACTTACTATACATACTGGTGATAGCCAGGGTTTTTCATGTAAAAGGGGATTTCCCATTCAAATCAACAATGCACAACACATTCAATGGTAACTAGACATATGAACTAATACATTATGAGATTCAATAACAAAAATACACATGTTAGAAAATAATGGGTTTTCTTGGGAACTTACAAATATTTTCATTGATTCATTTACAGATTTTCCGAACAAAAACATGTTTATGAACTCACCAGCTTTATGTTGATACTCTTTCAAAACTGCTTGTATTCTCAGGAAATCAGTAGACAGGTACAACACACAGATTTTGAGAAGACGGAGCGTATAGAGTCACGTCTTTTACTTTTATTATACTTTTGATGTATATAAATATGAATTAAACATATGTAAATATTTTACTTAATCAATGTAATGGTTGTGTTTACTTCGATTACAATGATGCAATTGTTGTGATACTATACATGACGTCCTCCACCCCCGAATGTTTCCGCCATTTTGGTTTGGGGGTGTGACATTAATCTCGTATAGATCTATACACAAGTATCACGCTCTCCGAGAGGAGACTCGGGTTATAAAACAAGACTTCCATTTATATCTTGGCAGATATAACGAAGACGATGTCTCACAAATTTCCAACGAGTTTACGTATTTTTGAAATGAAGTCGTTCGTATATAAAATATAAAAATAATCGTATTTTTATATAATCGTTTCTTGATCCCGAAAGGGTAAAATAATGTGAATGTTTTCCAAACTATACCTATTATAGTTTAAAAGTATATGTTTTGACGGAATAAAACCGTTGTGTTTTTACGTATTTTACATGTAATTATTTACACTGTTTGGTGGTGACGTTGTTTTGCCTATTAGTAATCTTTACGTAAAATTCATAAAAAGGTAAGAAAACGTAAATACTAATTTGTATATTTTCACAAGTTTCCTTGTGTTTTACTTGTATCCCCCCCCCCCCTAAAACATAGAAAAATTATTGAAAAACGTAGGGGTATGAACTCACCTCGAGTGTGATAACGGTGTTCATAAGGGAATAGAAACGGTGAACTTCGATTTAGGACACGAAATGATAATCGTATCCTAATGTTTAAATACATTTAAATGAATGAGTATATGTACATAGGACTAGAAATGAAGGTCGTTGTATAAAACTGGAGTGTTTAGAACTTACAATGATAATATTTGAGGATTACACTTTGAAAGCTAAAGTCTCTGGAGGAAATTGCTCTTGAAAAGCTTTGGAGTTTGAGTAGAAAATGATGGACGAAAGCTTACTGAATGTGAAGAATGAAGGATAACTTCTTATTAAGTATCTTATATATGAAGTAAAATGAGGAGGTGATGTGATACTTGCGTTGGTAAGTGAGATTATCACATTGGGAATCTGAATCAAGATAAGATATGAAGATATTAGGAGTTTTTGGCCATAACTTCACCTAGAAGGAAGTAGAATCGGTCTTAAGGTCAAAGAGAGAAAGGAAATCGGTCTTAAGGTCATAGAGAGAAAAAAATTAGGTCCTACTGTTCAAGAAGGAAAGGAATTCGGTCTTAGTTGTCAAGGAGAAAAGGGAATTCGGTCCTATTCTTCTAGAAAGGGTTGATTTTGGTTTCAAGTCAAAGAGAACAAAGAATTCAGTCAAGCTTTAATCCATAGTGTAAATTCGGTTTTGCGTTTGGGAAAAGATTCCCCAAACCGAATTCTATATATACATGTGCTATTTTATGTTTTTGAGTTAAGTTTTATACCGCATGCTCACATACTTATTACTTGAATTAATTTCTTTGAGTCCTTAATATCTTGTTAACTTGTATTAGCTTATAATAACTTAAACTAACATGGTTTATTACTACACATACTTAAATCAAACCTATAATTATGGCTCGTGGAAGTCATATTTCCATTGCATCCAATTACATTGAAAATTAATTGGTACATGGTTGGAGTTTTAGACTTGAATTGTTCTAGAAAATATTCCAGTTGTGACATGGTGTTCTAGGTGGAGTGAGTTGTGAGATAATCCCACAACTCCTTAGATGGTCTTGGAACTCTTGGCTCAAGTACTCGCCTCCTCTATCCGAACGAAGGATTTTGATTGTTTTTTCGAGATGATTTTCAACTTCGATTTGAAACAATTTAAACTTTTCAAATGCTTCATGTTTATGTTTCATCAAATACACATAACGAAAACGACTGTAGTCATCAGTGAAGGTGATATAATATCTCTCACCATATCTAGACATTATTTTAAAAGGTCCACATACATCCGTGTGTATGATGCCTAATAAAGCACTTGCCCTTTCACTTGTTCCAAAGAAAGGGGATTTTGTCATCTTTCCACATAAACAAGATTCACATATGTCAAATGACTCTATGTCATTTTCCCCCAAAAGTCTACTCTTTTGGAGTTGAGATATGTGTTTCTTGTTTATATGTCGAAGGCGACAATGCCATAGATATGTTTGGTTCAAATCTAGTTTGAGCCTTTTGGTGTTGACATGATAAAGGGACTTATTGTTTGAGATGTCATCTAGGTTTAGTTCATAAATTGCATTTATTGGTCTAGCCTAAAAATAGAAGATTCCTTTTAGGAAGGAGTGAATGTTATCATCAACAAATTTGAAATCATAACCAGATTTTCTCAAACGTGAAACTGAAATGATATTTCTAGTAATAGAAGTAATTAAACACACATTGTCTAATGTCAAATACAGACCAGATGGTAAACATAAATCAAAATGTCCTATTGCTTGGACTGCAACCCGTGCTCCATTACCCACATGCAATACCATCTCATCTGCTTCAGTTCCTTACTCTTTCTGAACTCCTGTAACGAATTATAAATATGAGTTCCACAACCAGTATCTAATACCCAAGTGTTTGATGAAAAAGTAAATAATCCCATTTCAATCATGAAAATGGATATACCTGAAGGGTCTTCCCCGCCCTTCTTGTTTTTCAAGTCTGCAAGGTACTTAGGACAATTCCTTTTCCAATGCCCGACAACTCCACACTCAAAGCATGTGTCATCTTTGGCAACCTTTTCCTTCTTCTTGGGTGGTGGGTTTTGAGGAGATTTCTTCCCTTTGCCCTTGTCATCTTGTGGCTTTCCCTTGAAGTTCCTACCTTTGTTCTTCTTGACTTTTCCTTCCCTAATCATGAGAACTTGGGGAGTTTTACTTGGGATATTCTTCTCTGCATTTTTTGGCATCCCGTGCAACTCAGATATTGGTTTCTCCCACCCATTCATGTTATAGTTCATGATGAAAGCATTGTAAGACTTTGGCAAAGAGTTCAGGATGATATCTCTAGCCAAGTCTTGTGGATATGGAGAGCCCAATCTCTCCAATTGATCCATCAAGCTTTTCATCATGAGAACATGTGTGCTCACATTCCCATTTTCGTCCATTTTCATGGCATGAAGTGCTCTTACAATGTCAAACCTTTCGGTTCTAGCTTGTTTTCCAAACATCTCCTAGAGATGTTGAATCATGTCAAAGGCAGTGTAGTGTTCCAGATCCCGCTGAAGATCGGGAACCATAGAGGCAAGCATGAGACATGAAACATCAAGTGAATCATCTACATGCTTTAGCCATGCCATGTGCAGCCTTTGGGAGAGCAGGTGGTTCATCAGTAGTTTGGTTTTCAAGGACACGGTCTTTTTTTTCTTGTTTCAAAACGATTCTTAAATTTCTGTGCCAGTCCAAAAAGTTGGAGTGGTTGAGTTTTTCTTCGTCAAGAATTGACCGACTGTTCATTGGGTGATGTGTTACACTAATTGGTGGAGCCATCTACAAAAGTATAACAAAGTTTTCATTTAGTATTTAATTCTTTAAATAATAATACCATTTTGTTTCCAAAAACATTATTTATTTAAAGTCTAGGATCCAAGTTACAAATCAAATAAATGGTTAGGTATCATTTATCCCATTTACCCAATTTAACAAGGTAAATAACTTGTATTAATTACACCATTTGTAATTCCAAGATTTATGAGACCCTTAATAATCCATTTGTTAATTTGACATGTTTGGTCTCATCTATGCCTTGGAACACTCTTGCTTAGGTGAACTTTATCACAAGAGGTTTCCAATCAAGTCATCCAATAAGAGAAACTTGTACAATTGGCCTATAACTTGGTTATAGAAATCGCAAAAATACTTTGACCATCAAAAGATAATACTAATGGTTAGGTCTCATTTATCCCACTAGCATTACACAAGTGACGTGCAAATGGTTCTAAAATTGGATGACATAGACTTGTATTTTGAAAAAGGGATTTGTATGTTTTATTAATCTATTTAAAACATGTGATATCATGACAATTGCATGCATGCAATATGTCATGGTATCAATTTTCTAAAAATCACTTTTAAGGTTCTTATAAAAACCCGGTTTTTATATTTCGGCTTGGTTCAATTTTAAAATTAATAACTAGTATTAAGTCTGTGTTTGAGCCATGTAGAACCCTTTTAATATTGTTTAATAAAACTTCCTTTCATTAAATAATACTTTGGAGTTTGAATAAGTTATAAAAACATGATTTGTACAACAATAATTCAATATTTCAAAAGTTGTCGTAATTAACAATTTTTATAAAACCGGTTTTTATTTTATGGCTAAAACATGTTACATCTAATGTCCATATTTTACATTTTGAAATCCAAACTCCATGTGATGTTTATTTTGTCAAAAAATAGTTTGGGTTTGTGAAAAACTAAATTATCAACCATACAAAATATTTACTTGAAAAATAAACAACACAAGCATGCATTTGACATAAACAAGCCTTAAACTATATAACACTTTTGTGAGCCAACATAAAAGTGTTAAGTCCTTTCCTAAGGGACAAGGGGACCAAATATTACAACTTGTTCTTCATGTGATCTTCAAGCTCCCACTTGCAATGACAACCAACTTTGTTGCAATTTTATGAAACCTTTTTTTTGAAAAAAGTTATAAACCGTTATAAAATCTTTATAAAACCGTGGGTCTCCATGGTTCTTCAAGAAATGGCCTCCATCTTCATCTTGTTACATTTTTCATAAAATAAATCTAGTCTAAAACTAATCTATTACATAAAAATAACAAGAATAAAAGCTAGTTACTTTTATTACATACTTTATGAATAAAAGAATATTACAAACCATTTTCAACCAAATCACACAAACAACAACACAAATGGTCCAAGGCTTGTTTATGCTTCTCTAAAATACATTTAAACATAAAAAAACCTTTGTTTTTCTAAGACAACTTTAAGTGACAAAAATGTATGTAAGTTTTTTCACATAAAATAACAATTATAAAGTTGTCAAAGAAAATATGTATGAACTTGTTTTTATACAAAAACAAGTTAGCCATATTCTCCAAAAACTAAGATTTCCATAAATCAATAAAATCTAACCAAACTTGAAAGGTTGCTCTGATACCAATTGTTGGGTTTTATTTAAAAAACTAGTTTTCAAAAACTACAAATAATGGAAAACGGAAGACTTGAGTTTTGTAAAATAACATAAACATTTTATCACCCACCAAGGATCATCTTGCAAGTAAAGGAAAGATTTAAAATACAACCATTGAAGGAAGAAGTGGTAACAACCTTTGAAACACTTTGAGTCCTCTAGGGGAGGCTTGGAAGTTGATGGAGTGATGATGAACCCTTGAGACACCAACAATGTGCCAACTTGATGTAATGCTAGTTACAACTCTTAAGCTTTTAAGCCAAAACAAGATTATGACTTAAAGAGAGAATGCAAGCAGCAAAAATCTTCAAAGTTCAAGACTTTAGAGAGAAGATGGGGAAGAAGAAAGAGCTCTCGGCCAAGGAGAGTGGAGTGAAGAAAAATGAGAGCACTCACCTCTTATTTATAATGGAATTATGGTCCAAGAGTTATTATCCATTGACCAACTTTGTCCCCTATGTCATGAACACATCTTCCTAGGTTTTATTCTTTTGCATTATACCAATGCAAATGTCTTTTCTCTTCATCTCATGTTTCCAAGAAGAAAAGACAAGTCAAGAGTTTATATTTTATAACTCAAAGTTTATAAGATATAAACTTTGTCTTTTTGCTAAAAGACAAAAGGTTTATTAGGTCCAAAAAGATGTACATGACATATTATATTCATACCATATGAAATAATTTGATACTTGTATTCTAAAATAAATATTTCCTTGAAATAAATATTTTCCCAACTATTATAAGAGTTTATGAATATTTTATTAAAATCAATTTCTAATAAATAATCATTTGTATCAAGTTGTTGTTAGTGTGACCCTTAGGATCATATGTTATTTAGCAATATCATTTTAATATGACTCTTGAGCATACTAGATCTTTTATCAGACGCTTTCCTTTAACCAGGGGTCCAACTGGATGAAGTGGTAGGGTTTTGGTTGGAATAGAAGGAGCGGAGGATGAAGAAAGGATCGGTTGTGTAGACATGATCTTTCGAGGATTTTGAACACACGGCCCCACGGTGGGCGCCAAATTTTTGGTTAAAAAATTACACAAGTATAAATCAACCAAATTGAATGAGAGGCTGTGATGTTCGAACTGTGCAATAGAAAAAGGTAAAGAGAATGGCACGATTGTTTACAAGGAAAGCCCTTGATCCTTGCTAGGATCTCCGACACAAAACCTTGGGAGGTGATAATGATCACATGCCTTGATGATTTTATTAATATAAAATGACGATTACAAAGAGTATTCCAGTAAGAACAAGTGAAAAAGTTCATAGAGTAAGCTAAGAGTATGTAGAGTGTGCCGTGTGCGAGATACATGTGTCAATTTATAGTCTAAAGTAACTTACAAGATGTCTGATATTCCCGAGATCCTCTATGACCAGCTTTGTGAACGTTGATTGACTTGGTATTCCGGGTATTTAGCATAGTTGAGACGAAACTCTGTTGACATTAAGTCTTCTCTTGAATATTTCTGCACATGTGTTAGTTAAGAACAAAATATAACCGTCATAAATGTTAGTAAGTAATAACAACGGTAATCACCGGGATCCTGAGATAGTTGAGGATCCTGAATATCTGAGGAGGTTTTAGGATCCTAAATGCTTTGCGGATCCTGGCCCTAACAGTCATAAAAACATAAAAAATATAAAAAGGGGGTGGGGTTGATTTAAAACTAAAACTAAAAATTGCAGTGAAATAAACTGAATGAAATCGGTAATAAAAACGAATTCAGTTCTGTTGTGACTTTCCTAATCATGCAATCAACTCAGGTCTGGTTACTCAAAATACATTCTATTTAAGATGATACTAAGAAAAACTAACAACCTCTAGTATAATCTCTTTTACCTAGTTAAATTAACCAAAAAAAGTTCCTTAGTTAACCCTAACGTTTTATTGTCTAATTAAACAAGCTCTTAATTAAGATCAGAAAAGTTGCATTAAGATCTATTTAAAATTCCCAACAATACGCAATACTTCTCAAGCTCAAAAGCGTAAAGGTATGAAACTTCAGTTTATATCAGAGTTAAATCCCAACACGGAACCAATCTGATACTTGTTACTTATTACTAGTTGACAAGAACAATTACTGATTCTATTAACTGACTAACTGGAATGATTAAACCTTAGGTAGGTGATTAGACTAACAAGAATTAAAAATCAAACATTCATTATGTTGGAAACTGAAAAAACTAGATAGAAGCACACAATGAAAACCAAATATGATAACTAAGCACAGGAAAAGTACTAGTATTTTCAGAATTGAAAACTAGGGTTTTAGCCAAACATGGCTAAACCGAGTCTAGAACAGTAAATAGAGAAATCAAAATACTAATTCTTACTAAACTAACTAACAGACAGAATCCACAGTGTTTAGATCTTCGGAAAACGATAAAATCAAAGAGAAATTGCCTCAAAAATCGTCTTTTTCGTCGCCTGGAGCTTCAGAAATTGGCTAGGCTTCAATCTAATCAAAGGGGTTATATTTATATGCCAATCAGAAGCTTTTGGGTCAAGTAAATCAATTCCACGATCGCATATATCCAAAAATTCGATTGAATTTTTGGCTATTTTCTCCTGAATTGTCGTTTAATGAAGTACGATGCAATTTTTGACCATTTGGAGACATCGACATAAAAATGCGATTGCATATATAGGGAAATACGATCTCATTTTTTCCCTTTTTTCTTCAGATTGTATTTTTCGACCATACCAAACTTGGACACATCTATGCGATTACAAATTTGATATAATGCGATCACATTTTTAGCTTTTCGGCGCGATTCAATCGGAATTCTTCAGTTTAAGCAATCCAAGTCATTCCTCAACATCCTTCTTCAGCAGTACGAGAATTCTGACGAAAGACATGAGCTGGACATTATTTAAACTATTGACATGCAAATGTGTAAAATATGATGCTAAATGCTAATAAAAACAACCCTAAAAGATGCATAAAATGACATATATCACTGACCCATGACAAATTGTTCCAATTACTGGTATTGAATGAAAATCATCATAGATTCCGATGTTTATGCGGGAATCTCTTCAATCACAAAAATATTGCTTAAATCATGTAATTTTCCAAAATGACATTGAAGATCCTCAGGGTAAGCTTTGTCCTTAATTGGAAATTGGAAAGTCCTATTAAGTGGGACATAGGGTTGTTCAACATCGAACCTCGGTTGACATTTCTCTCCGGTGGGGTAGCCATTGGACCAAACCCAACTACAGATGTTGCCTACAGATATATTATTCACACGATTTTCTATAACTTCACTTTCATTAAAGAGAATTTCAATTAATTGATTTAAATGTACATTTTTTGCTCAGGCTAAATCCCATTGATTAAAAGGAACATCTAACTGAGTTTCACTAAGCAATCTAGCATCATTTTCTAATTCCAAGTTTGTTGAAACTCAGTAATCTAGCATCATTTTCTAATTCCAAGTTTGTTTCTATCATAATGACCTTAAGCTTCTTCTCTTTTAGTCTTCATCTCAAGTGATACAACTCTTGGGTCACTATGTTCTTTTCATCTAACGCTTTGTTATAATATGTAAGGACGTCAGCACACGTTTGAGTAAGTTTTTGTAGGTGAGGTTCAAAGTCATGAATGCTATAATTATTTGATTGTATCATAAAGTTTACTTGTGAAATGATACCAAAGCTTCCTTCCTTTTCCATGAAGCAATAGTTTTTCTGTAGCCTTATGGAACCATATTCGGTGTCACCATCCTTCCTCGCAACAAGACACAACTTGCCTCACTTCCTCTTGTTATCAGTTTCCTTATTTTCATCTCCAGAAGACCATACTTGATGATCTCTTCAGATTTATGCCAGAAAAGCTTTTTCAGTTATTCGTTCCTTTTATTCAACCTCCTGATCCATTCTATGATAGAATGTTTTTTCCTTCACCACATTGGCCTTACATTTTATAGAAAAGTGATTCTCCTTGTGACATTTGTGGCATATGAGAACTTCGCCCTTCTTCTTTTCGGTGCCAGCTACGGTGTCAAAAGGATTTATCTTCTTTTGGTGCTTTAGTGGAGTTGGTAAGCATCAAAGGTGTGTTTTGAGACTATGGTTGATATGGTGAGTTTCTTGGGTATCTGGAAATTAAGGATAATGGTGAGAAGGGTTACTATGTGGATTGTAACTGCGGTTAAAAAGAGGTCTAGTGAACTGCTGATTTTTGCGATAGTTTGGTGGTAGAAGCCTATTGAACTATTGGCTAACCAAAGCTAAAATATTTTAAAAATCTTCTTCGTCATTCGGTTGAATCGCCGGTTCATATGAATGTAGTATGTCGTTATATGAGGTTGGATATGAGGAATCTCCGGTATGAGGATACTGAGGTGATTTGTTGGTATACTGCGGTGAGTGAGCGACTGAGGTGAGTGGTCCGCCAAGATCCATGCAATCTTTTATCACCGTAGACTCTTGATCTTTATGTTCACCATAGAGTTTGTATAGCGAAAAAGTTTTGATTTTATTGTCTCCTTGTACTATTAGCTTTGCCATAGTCCACTATTTTTCCAAACCATTTAGGAACTACAGATTTGTTTTATGATCACATCGAGTAATACCTGCATTTGAGACTTTGGTCATGATGAGGTTGAATCTTTTGAAGGAATCATCAATATTTTTTCTAGGGAGAGCTTTGAAGCCATTGAAGTCGTTAATGGTTGTTGTTAGCTTCTTTTATTGAGCTTGTTCGGTTCTTTCATAAAGATTGTTAAGAACATCCCAAATTTCTTTTGCATATTTTCCGTTAATAATAAGATGAAAGCTGTCAGGAGGAACTCCACAAGAGATTTCATAGAAAGCAATTTTATCTTTCACCATCTTGTCAATGTAATCATTGGTAGGTCTGGTCATGGCAACTTGACCACCTCCAAGCCTAACTTGAGCTCCATCAGTGACAATAGGTGTAAGGACAGGTACATGTGGTCCTTTTTCTATAGATCTCAAAACTTCATTTCCAATTCTTCTTAAATATCTCTTCTTTCTTCTGAGGCCAGCGGTGATATTCACTTGCAACAAGTATTGGAGCTCGATTAGAACCTCCAACACTGTTAGATACATTTAACGAGTAAAGTTGTGCCATTTTCCTTGATTCAAAAAATATGAGCTAAGTGGTATAGAAGGTTAAAAAGCAAACACTTTGGCTCTAATACCAATTGTTGGGAGAAGAACTTAAGGATAAAGAGATTATGGTGCAAAATTTAAGTAAATCTCGTGGATCTTTGATAAAGCTCAACAATAAAATAATAACATAATTATAAAGGAAACATAGCAAGAAAATACATCATTAAATATAAGCAAGTTAAAAAGTATTTGTTGAATCATAACTTGGTTTGCAATCAAACACAAGTTATTAAGTGATGAACAACAAATTACAACTGATAAGAAGACTTGTATTTCAAAGTGATAAGGTTACAATGAAGATGGAAATCAGACACAAAATTTCTATCATACCAAGACTATCTATTTATGGAAGGAAATCGTGCAAGTCTAAAATAAGATAATACACAAGTAATCCTGACTAAGACGACCATGCTCTCCACGCTTGGGACTGGCAATACCAACCTAACACACAAACTCATTAAAGGTGATCATTACATTTCTGACATTGCGGTATCATATAAGACAAACTCTTTTAAAAACTCTTCGACAGGTCTCCTTTATCTTCTTTCCTGTCTTCATATAGCATGTCGGTATACCAAAACAAACAACTCTTTGGTATGTCTTCTCAAAACATCTTCACGCTTCTCTATCCAATCAAGTCTTCGCGTCACCATGAACAATTTAGCAGTCGAGGGTGACTTCAAGTATCAACACTTTTTATATCATGGATCACCTGACATCCCATATTGTAAAAGAGATAAAGGATCGTGTTCCGTTTTTATGAACCATCTACAACAAAAAATTAACAAATTAAAAATTTTAGATAACCAAAAGGTTTATCTAGTTAGAAGTTAATATCATCAACCAAATTTCACAACCATAGAGTGTTATAACTCCACACCCTAATATGTAGAGATCCTTTAATGTAAGAGACATGTACCAATATCGGTTACTATCATCATTACACATTCGAGAGACATATAGGTGGCACATTTTGTTTTTTATGACACACAAAAAATCATTTCTTTATATACACATGAACACAAGAGAATACTAAAATACCAAGCATCATGTAATACAAGTAACTAAGATATGTATCTATATATGTATAGTATATTTTTGTGTATACTATTTAGACAACATCAATATATTAACAACAAAATTTTGGTTTTTTGATGGACATTACAAAATTTAGCGACATGTGAGATTCCGCCACAACATCGCTAATCTTTTTCTAAATGAATTTATATTTTATAGATGAGTAATGGATAAGGTTTCGGTCAAAAATCTGTCATTTATATATAAAACCATAATGTCTGCCAAAGCTGTTGTTTTTTGGACTCAGGATTTTTTTTAGTTCATATTATAGATTTACCTAAGTGAAATAAAGTCTCTATCGCTCTATTTAATAATCAAATATGAAACTTCGTACACCTTATATTTCATAGGACAAAAAGTCAATTTCCCATTCTTCAAACTTAACAAATTACTAAAAACATATTGCCATATTTATTATATTTACAATTTCCTTTTAGCAATATATCACACAATTTATAAATCTAGAATACTAATTTGGAAAATTTCTTAATTTTGACTTTAGTACCCTAACCTCACCGGTCAAAAATTTGAAAATATGTGATAGTGGATATTGTTCAACTATCTATGTCGTTGGCTCAAACTAATACCATTCTTTTCCTCGGGTTGTTCGTCGATAAATTTGATGATTTTAAGTTTTATTTAAGTTAATGTTACTTACATTGTTGTGTATAAGTTACATCTAGTCCACCTTATTACCATTCTTATTAGTTAATCATTATTTTTCCATGTGGTCTTTAAACACAAATCGATGAGATTGCCTACCTCTCGTTTGAAAATTGCTTATGAACTTGTGCATCCACTTAAGGTGGGTTATGACTTGTTTGTTCATTTAATCGTTTATGACTAGGATACTCATATGTGGTGTTATGGTCACGTAACAATATTGTAGATATGCTTACTTGCATGTGAGGCTAACTACCTCTTGTGTGGATCTCGTATGATAGGCAATTTATCCTACACATGTAATTGCCATACGTATAAAATGTCTTATACTCATAATAAATTTGACTTGTGCTCCAGTAAGGGGAGAGTGAGTGACAGTGATGGGTAGTTCTACCGGTAACAAAAAACGATAGAGGGAGGAAGGTTTGAGTGTGGTCACAATTGTGTTCGCATAACCATCTTATTCACAATGATGCTCGTTTTTTACAAAACTTAGATATGATATTCAAAGTTGATCAAGAAAAAAGAAGTTTTAGCCAAAGGTAGGTACATAACAAGTTGTTTATGGAATTCCGTGTACAGCTAGCATTGTCATTATTCGATAATCTTACATGATGAAAATCACATCAATGTTATCCCATTTATATGTAGGTCCAGGTCCCTTTAAACACACACACATAACACTTGTAGGTAAATGGAGAAAGCTTTTATATTCTAATGAAAAAAGGAATGAGGTACAAAACAAAAGAGATAATACATCAATTTTAAATTAAAATAAACATACACATGCTAATCTCCTAATCTCCCATAAACCCGGTCAAACTTGACCATTTCTCATGTGCAACTTCTAAAACATGGGTTTTATCCCGTTATTTCAGCTTGACTCAATCCAACATTTCTGGATCGTTACTTGGATCTGACCCGTGACCCGTTGAACCAACCGATCAACTCAACAATCACCCCCTTAATCGGTTGTTCACACCATTCAGTGACAACAACGCTGAATCCCGTCTTCTCGAATCATTTCCGGACACCCAACCTATACCTCGGTTACGTCCAAAGTCCTCATTTGGCATCGTTCCTAGGTTAACTCTTTCTTCTCTTAAAGTACCAAAAGATCACACATATCTTCTTTTCTTTCTTCAACCCGCCCACACATACTCGCTTGTAGGTGCACAAAATACATGTTTTCTGTTCACACATACATTTTTTTTCATGTTCACTTGCTTTTCCACAGAGATGAGGTTCACAACACTCATTGTTTGTCTTTTTGTTTCACCCAGAAATTCAATTCGATGTAACACACAACCCTTGCTTTAACTCACACAAATCGATCTTTGAACTCGGATTTGCTTCAAATCACACAGATTTGTAACGTCCCAAAAATTATGACCAAAAATTTCATTTTTAACATAACGATTCATAAAAACATTTTAGAGTAAACATCATCAAGTTACTTCATTTCATCAAATCCATAGATCATAATTTTCAAAAGCATGTCATAATCAAATAACAATGTCAGAGTACAATCCCAAGAACATCATAGTGCGGAAATCATGTGTGATGCACTGCTACCGAGCCAGCTCCTTTCCCTTCGAAGAAGAAGGACCTGAAACAAAAACTGTAAACCGTAAGCACAAAGGATAGTGAGTTCCCCCATCATACCACATACCATACATAACACATACTGTCTAAAATATACGGGTACTAGCTACCCCTTCGATCTCTTTCAATCGGTAACTTGCCTAGCATATCAGGGTGTTGGCCTACCCCTTCGGTCCTGTCAATCGGTACCTAGCCTAGCATATCAGGGTGCTGGCCTACCCCTTCGGTCCTGTCGACCGGTACCTAGCCTAACATATCAGGGTGCTGGCCTCCCCTTCGGTCCTGTTGACCGGTATCGGGGACTTTTTCACCCCTACTTCTACCACATATCATCCTAGTACATAACATATAACTCATATATTGCCTAGCTTATTCGGATGTTGGCATACCCTTTTGGCCCTATCGACCGGTACTGGGGTCTATCCTACACCTCCTACCCTTATCACCAATCATCATAGCATACTAGCACATAAAACATAACATACCAGATACTTATCACAAAGACAATCATTTAACAACCATCTCCTACTAGTGGGGCGACATTGTGGCCTTAGACCCACTTCTACTGGAAGGTAACTCACCTCAATTTCGTGCAGTAACTGAACTGTCCTCGGTCCTGGGATCAACCCTCCTCAAACTCCTACACATAACAGTCTCCTTTAGTTACTCCTTCATATTCATATCCCCTTTAAGGGTCACTCTTGGGTAATGGTCAAAGTCAAAGTCAAGGTCAACGCCCTGGTCAATGTCAACATCCTGGTTGACTCAACTCGCCGAGTTGGTCCATCAACTCGTCAAGTTCCATAATTCAGAGAATTTAGAATTCGCGATCTAACTCGTCGAGTTAGTCTCTAACTCGCCAAGTTTCTGCTTATGACAGAATCGGGACTTTCCATTTGAACTCGTCGAGTCCCTCTTTGGACTCGTCGAATTCTCCTTCATACAGATCGGGACATTTGCTCATTGACTCGCCGAGTTCATCCTTGGACTAGTCGAGTTCTTGACCTTTAAGTCTATAACACGTCTAACTAGCTGAGTCATCTTCTAGACTCAACAAGTTTGCTAAGTAACAGAGAAGGTTGGGGAACCACGACCCGACTCGTCGAGTCCTAAGAATGACTCGTCGAGTCCCCCTTGATCCAAATCTATACAGTCAATTTTAGTCGGGCTTAATGCATCCAAAACATAGATTTGGCCTCCTAGGGTCGATATAACATGTAAAGTTACAAACTTTACGTTCATGCATGGGCTATTTAGCTCAAAAAGCCCTAAAAAGTGCTTCATAGGATGCATGGGACTCCCATGGCCATAAAGTTGGCACCTTTATGCCATGGAGTCCCTCAAGGACCATGGATCTGAAGTCATAACCCCAAAACTGAAGGGTTTTGAGCATTCTAACACTCCTAAGGTGTACATGCAACCCTAGAAACCTTGGATCTATGTTTTACTATGATACATGCAAAATTGATTTTCCAAGGTTCATAACCTATCTAGCATACATGGGGAACTTTTAATCATAAAAGTAAGTAAGAAAACATACCTTGTAGTAGTTTGGATTCCTTGAAAACCTTGTGAGCCTAGCACCTCAAGTGTGATGCCTCAAATGTCTCACACAACACCAAATGCATTTGGA
The DNA here is from genome assembly GCF_052849685.1 of Lactuca virosa. Taxonomy (NCBI): domain Eukaryota; kingdom Viridiplantae; phylum Streptophyta; class Magnoliopsida; order Asterales; family Asteraceae; genus Lactuca; species Lactuca virosa. The sequence continues at coordinate 354,528,040 of NC_136430.1, forward strand.
ATAACTTAGAGAGAAATGAAGAACACTTAGAAATCGGCTAGCCCTAACACTTCTTACTTAGTGGCTGATTTTCGTGAAGAACATGAAGCTTATATAGTGTGTTACAATTAGGGTTACACCATGTAAACCCTAATTGTCATGACTTTTCATTTCCATGATCCATGGGTTCAAACACACCATGGAGCATCCATGGAGCATCCTATGGGTTTTAGCCCAACTTGATTAACCATGGAGCATTATCCCACTATACAAGTATGGATGATTTACACAATCAACCCATATATTTAATTAGTCTCCTTTTGATCACTTAATTAATTCCAAATTAATTCTTGATCAATACTAATTAAATAATATTATTAATATATTAGAACTTATAATATATTAATAAACCTTAAGTGTTATTTCTCTCATTTTAGTCTATCCAAATGCATGATGCCATGCAACCCAAATGGACCATGCCAGACCGGGTCAAGTACATACCAGAAATAGTTATGGACTTAGACACCTTATCCAACAAAAACGTGCTTGCATCCATGAATGGTTCCAAAAATGGCTCCTTAAAGCCCTAAACTACTCCAATAAGAAATCTAATAGAAGAATGGTCAAGGTATAAACTTTATACCTCAAATGAGCTGGAAATGGAACACAACCTCTGGATCTACTTGCTTCCTCTTGAACTACCAAGCTTCTTCTTCCTTCTCAAGCTTCAAAACCACCAAGAACACACAAAAATGGCTCAAGAACACTCAAAATGGGTTAGGGTTTCGAATTAGGGTTTTCTGGACTAAGGGAGGCGATGAGGGATGCCACAATGGGGGTGTTAAGGTGTTTAAATAGGGTGCAAACTCTGAAAATTAGGGTTTTACTCTGGCAGGCCTACTCGTCAAGTCGAGGCTCATCGACTCGTCGAGTAGACTTTAAGTCCCGCGTCCCGCATATCCAATTCATACTCTACGAGTTTGGGGCCTCCAACTCGTCGAGTCCCTTAGCAAATATGAATAATTTCTTATTAAATACGTACCAGGAAACGGGCGTTACAAGATTGCTCTTCAAAACTCTATTCACACAGATTTTTTCTTTAAACTCGGCTCACACAGAACCGCAACCGGTTCACGTAGAAACTCTTCCAAAGATCCCACAACTTGAACAATCACCCTCGTCATCTCAAACGGTACTTGCTGTCTCCCCCGCTACAATGGTCGATCGGAAACGCCGATGCAATGACTGTAATAGCAACCCTACACCCAAAGGCTCCTCCCCTTCGAAATTCGACGCTCAAACCGGCACCATCTTAACCTAGCTCTGATACCAAGTGTAGGTTCAGGTCCCTTTAATAAGACACACACAACACACACACTTGCAGGTAAATGGAGAAAGCTTCTATATTCTAATGAAGAAAAGATCGAGGTACAAAACAAAAGGGACAATACATCTATTTTTGGCTAAAATAAACATACACATGCTAATCTGCTATAAACCTGGTCAAACTTGATCATTTCTCATGTGCAGCTTCTAAAACATGGGTTTTATCCCATTATTTCAACTTGACTCGATCCAACACTTCTGGATCGTTACTTGGATCCGACTCGTGACCCACCGATTAACCCAACATTATATAAAATTAATGGCCCACTAATATGGAGAAATGTTGCCCCACTGATATAAGAGTAATGATCGCACTTATATTATCATAACTTTAAGCCAATTCTAGTGTATTTTCCACTTTCCTATTTATATCATGGCTCACCTAATATCCCATATTGTAAAAGAGATAAAGTATCGTGTTCCATGTTTCTACGATACCGTTGGGGATTGATGACCCAAAAACAATTAGAGAAGAACCATTCCACCACGAAGATTCAATAGTAAGATGAATACTAGTGGTTATTTCTTTGTTAAAAATTTTATGTGTGTCTAGAAGACAAATGCCCCTGCTTTTTTTTTTGAAGAAGAAGAAGAAATGGAGGATTAATTTTTCTTTCCGTGGGGTCAAAATTAAAATCTTGAACGTAAAGGGTGCTCCAACAATCTTGATTTTATTTCTTTCAGATACCTCTATTGTTCAATAACATTAAGATTAAACACAATATGGTCTTCAAATGGAATAAGAAATGCAGAGGTATGTTGGTCATTAATCAAAATGTTGAGCTTGGTCTTGAAGTGTAGTAATTTTAGCCATGTTGCAGTAGAATAAGCATGGGAATTTTTGTGTATGGTGTGCATTGTGGAATGGAGAAAAAAATATATTTTTATGTATTCTCTATTTGTTCTTATTTTTCATTCCCAACTTATTGTTTTCTTTTTTTATCTGTTTTTCTCATATTCCTATGGAAACGTTTGGTGAAATTAGCATGTTGTATAGCTATGAGATATGATAATATTATGATGATTTTATAGTTTTATTTGGCTAATACATTGTTTTATTAAGAAAAAAATATGTATAATATTGTTAACATGATACAGTATGAAATAAAAAAGATGATGCTATAATGAATAAATAATTGAAAGTATGTTGTTTTTTCATGCATTTAACATGTTGTTTACTTATTAGATATGGTACTATTTTATATTGTTTATTGATTTTATTTGGGTAATACATTGTTTTGATAAGAAGAAAGTTTAAATACAATGTTGAAATAGGAATAAATGAAAGTATGATGCAAGAGTGAAAAGATAAATGAAAGTGTGCTACTATTTAATGAAATTAGCCCTTTGTTTGGTTACCAAATGTGATACTATGTTGATTTTTCATGATTTCATTTGGTTAATAAATTTTTTTAATAAAAAAAAAGTTGAATTACAATGTTGTACTAGAAAGAAAAGAAAGTATGATGCTATAATGAATGAATAATTGAAAGTATGTAGCTATATCATATATGCAATTAGCCTGTTGTTTACTTAACGATATGGTTATGTTTTTTATTTCTTTATTTTATTTGGGTAATACATTGTAGACAAAATTGCAAAAATGGTCCTTGTGGTATGCAAATTTTTGGGGTTTTAGTCCAAACCCCGAGTTTTTTGGATTCATAGTCCTTTTGGAGTTATTTGTATGTGGAATTTGTCCCCGGACTTAACTTCCGTTAACTTGCTGCTGTTAACCCCCTCATGTGCCTCTCACATGAGGGTATATTTGTCTTTTCACTTCTAAGTGACCATTTTTGCACCTGAAAAAAATATATCCTTTTTTTTAAATTAATACCTATTTATTTTTTTAATAATAAAAAATAAAAGCTCTCTCTCTCTCTCTCTCTCTCTCTCTCTCTCTCTCTCCCTCCCTCCCTCCCTCCCTCCTGTAGCCATTTCCCAGTTCATCTTCTCCAACCAAAGAATATGATTATAGCCCCAAAACATTAATTATGTTCATAAACCAAAAATGATGAACACCCCAATCAAATTGATTAAATAAATCCAATATTTTTAACTGGGTACTTGACATAGTCCTTAACCAAAGAATTACTCATGGATAATACATTACCTCGTCAAACCAACTTCTGGTTCTTAACAAAAAACCCCTTTATAGCTTTGAATTCGAAGTTTCACCGACTCAATGGACTCCAACTTCAACACCCTCATTAGAACCATGGAACCCGACATAACCAATTAAATCATAATCAGATATTGGTTATGCACAGATAACGAAGGGTCGAAGGCAAAATGGAGTCCTCACAAAGTGGCCTAACAGCAATAACAACATCAGACGACATCAGAGGAGGTATAATCGAAATCAGAGACCGGTTCTTCCTCATCTAAGACTCGTTTTATCAGATTCCAGATCGATGTGTTTCTCATGTACTTCATTCACTCGTACCAGATCGATGTGTTTATCAGATTCCATCAAATAACCTAAACCTGTGTAACCTTCCTTATTCCTTATATTAGACCACCACCATTGTTGTCATCACACACCGTTGATATGTTTCTCATCCTGGCATACAAATTCCTTATGGGATTCTTTGGAAAACTGCAAATGAAACAGATCTTGAAGCTTTAGCTTCGTTGTTTGGTGAATGAACTAGACCTTGAATTCATCACTGCTTGTGCCACTGCAGCCGATGAATCAAACCCAAAACTGGTGGGGTTTCTCCCCGGAGAAGATGGGTAGGTTGCCTAGAGTGGGCTCGAGTTCTTCCAGGCCAAAAGGAACCTGACTTCCGCACCCTCATTGAAAATCGATTATCTTACTAAATACTTATCTTTTAAATTTTATTCCATTAATCACTCAAAAAAATCCAGATCATTATAGAAAGAGTAGCCAGGCCGTAAGATCTTCTTTCTTTTCTTTGTACGAGTTGCTAAAATGAAATCGTTGTAAATCGTAATGTACCCAAAAGAAAGCTGCAAAATTGGATTAGAGGCATAAAACAGGTCTAAATGCACCCAAAGTACAAGCTCAAGGAAGCAGTTGATATTTTGTTGAGAGAGAGAGAGAGTGTGTGTGTGTGTGTGTGTGACATCCCCTAATTTCTCGGCCAGAAAAAACCGATTTAATTTATGCTTTTTAAAATAAAATCAGAGAAATCTTTTTAAAAGATGTTGCGGAATTGGTCCCCAAAACAAAACATGATAAAAGTTTATCAAAACCTTCTTTAAGAAATGTATAGTTTCATTTCATATCAAAACCTCGGGATGTCATGTTCCGATACATATCAAAAGCATAAACAAGACATTATAAGCCTTTCAACAGTTATTTACAACTACTGGCCTATAATCCAAAAATCTCTGATCGTCCTCCGACTATGCTCGGGGTCCACTACCTGTAACATAAAAAGTTGAGTGGGTCAGGCTTGGGAGCCTGGTGAGAATATAGGGTTTTCAACCCAAAGTAATAATAAACTTATTAAGTTCACCAATCAACAATAACCCTGATTACCCGTTCCCGTTATACTCACTTTACGTCCCTAAACACTTATCACAAGGGACCTAGCCTAAAGAATATCATCGGGAAGGACACTACTGCTAAGGGGTTTCCTCAGCCATACATGTCCTAAAGGCAACCATGAGGGGGATGGAGTACAGCGAATGAATACTCTAGTTCATTACACCTACAGGTTGCGGGCCTGCCAGTGTTCCACTTGACTGTCTAGAAAGTCTGTGGTCGTCATCCAAACTCCGCTAGATGACTGGATCTCAAATCACATCGAGGCCTCTCATCACTTTTATTTTATCACACATCACTATCTACCCATGTTTTACCCAACATATTTGTAGATAAAAATACATATACAGTTTAATACTTGTATAAAACATCAATTTAACAGTCACCTCAGTTAACAATTAATATAATTACACGTAGCACGTATTTCATATAAAATACTTCATATCTAGGTGTAAGATGAAGGTGACTATACACCCACTTGATTTGATGAAAATCGGGCAGCAATTCGTTTCCTAAAACGTTCGTTTCTAATAAAACCGGGAGTTTTATTCAGAAACCAGGCTCTGCGAGGGTCGGGCTTCGAAACCGAAAAGATAAATTTTTCGGGCTTCTCGGGCTCTTCGTGGCGTATTCCGGGGGTTATAATCGATACCGGGGCTTTGGGGGAAGCTATAATGAAAGAAATATGAGTTTAGGGGCTAAAATTGACAAGTTTTCAAAATACCCCCGGGAGGTCTCGCACCCTCCCATTTATAGGGGCCGAAGCTCCTGATCCGATGGTTGAGAAGCCTCCAGGTGGCGCAGATCCGAGGGCTCGCAGCACCTGCTCGCACGTGGCTGCGCATGCGAGGGGCTCATTGTCCTCTTCTAAGTGGACCGAGGTCTAGTCCGAAGTAGGGTGGGTTCGTGGCACATTGCGAGGCTCGGACGCACGAGGGAAGGGGCACGCGTCACGCTTCTACAGGACCGCTTCGGATCAGTTCTCCGGTTCGGATGACTCAGCAGCATTTCGGACACGTGGCTCGCATGACTCACCAATTTCGGACACGTGGCACTCATACAGCGAAGGTGACGTGGCCGAAGCCACCTATGCGAAATTTCTCGGTTTTCGCGCCAAAACTTCTAAAATCCATAACTTTCGCATACGAGCTCCGTTTTTGACGTTCTTTATATGCACGCGTAGGTAAAATTACGCTCTACAACTTTTGTTTAGACTTCGTCGGCTAATTTTGATTTAATTTTTATATTATTATTTTTAACAGACCGGGACATGAAATCCGTTAAAAAATCATAACTTCTTCATCCGACGTCCGTTTTCGTCTGTCTTTTTACCGTTGTGCTACAATTGACGAGACCTTCGATTCTCGTTTAGGTCGTGTCGGCTAAAAATCACTCGATCTAAAATTCGAGTTTTTAGTTGTCTACTGCTAAGCTGAAACTTAGAAAAATCATAACTTCCTCATACGAAGTCAGATTTGGGCGATCTTTTTATACCTACTATCGGTTTAACGAACACTACGACTTTCGTTTAGATTACTAAGGCCAAAAAGTAGTTTATCAAAAACTCACTTTTTACGACATTCGGCCCCGTGCCGGTTTTGTCGCGAAACTTCGACATGTCATAACTTCTTCGTTATGACTCGGATTTCGGCATTCTTTATATATCCGTAATCCTTGTCACGCCCACTACAAGTTTCTTAATAGATATCGGCTTTATCTAATATTTATTTTTGACGCTCATTTTTATTCTTAATTAATTAAACCCTAATAATTAAGCATAAAACACATAATTCACATAATATTCACATAATTCCTTTTCATTTCTTCAAAATGAGTTACAAAGGTTAACTTAGACTATAATTTCAATATTAATGCATAGCCTAGAAACACGGGCATTACAGAGAGAGAGAGAGAGAGAGAGAGAGAGAGAGCTCTTTTATTTTTTAATTATTAAAAAAATAAATATGTATTAATTTTTTTTAAAAAAAGAAGGATATATTTTTTTAGGTGCAAAAATGGTCTCTTAGAAGTGAAAAGACAAATATACCCTCATGTGAGAGGCACATGAGGGGGTTAACAACAACAAGTTAACGGAAGTTAAGTACATGGACCAATTACACATACAAACCACTCCAAAAGGACCATGAATCCAAAAAACTCGGGGTTTGGACTAAAACCCCAAAAATTTACATACCACATGGACCATTTTTGCCATTTTGTCTACATTGTATTCTATAAAATGATGCATAACAAGGTATGCTATAATAAACTCAACTTTTTTTCCAAGTAATAGTGGTTCATGTCATGTTGACTTGTTAAATTTAATGTAACTATTCACGAAATGACATGTGAAGGGCACAAGAAGTTGGTACATGGAATATTGAAAAGCTATTTGAATACCGTAAGAATTTGATTGGTTTGTGATTATTGTTATGCATTATGTGTGTATTAATGAGTTGTTGAATCTGAAAAATAGGTGGGAGTGATGTACATCTGCTTTGCTATAGATACAAGGGTTTTCAAGTGAGCAAAAGTAATAATTGCATGCAAACTGATGCTTGTAGGAAGCAGCAAAGAAGTTGGTGCCTCGTGCGAAATCCTTCAATGTGGGTGCATATGAGAACCTCTCATTAAAGTTGGATTGAAAATTAACATTAGAATTACTTCAATAAAATGCAAAATTAAACACATAAATTTTAACTATAATGTAATGTGATTATAAATTTAATAGAAAATACCAAAAAACAAGGCAGTAAGACCATCTCCAACCCATTTCCATTTGTTCTCCCAAAAATGAAGTAAAACTTGAGCAAATAGTGTTTCATCTCCAACTTTACTCCATTTTTACCAAAAAAAAAATATATTCTTAGTATATTTCATTTTTCCAATTTATATAGATTTTCAAAGACATCCCTTTCTACTAATTTGGTTTTAACAAATATATAATCTATATTTTTTTCATTATAATAACATTAAATAAATAAGATTATATTTATAACACTTAATTATAAGTTTTTGTAAATACGTTATCGTATTTTAAAATTTCAATATTTATTTAAATTTTTATATGAATTTTATAAAAAAAAACAAACTTTACATTCATAATTAATAAATATAATTTAATATATAACAATATATTATAAGTATTAAATATTACATTTGAGTTATAATTAATAGATAAAAATAAATTAGAAATGTATAAATATATAAAAAGAAAGATTAAAACCGACAAGTCAAAGTTCATCCATATTTTGAGAGAAATGAATAGTATAATGGTGTTATACTATTTATTTCTTCCAAAATGAAGGAATAAATGGGGTAGAGTTGGAGAATAATAGGAGAAAAATGGAGAAAATAATAGAAAATGAAAGTGGGTTTGAGATCCTCTAAAAAGACTCTAAAAAACCCGATTGTATGCCTAAGAATCGGGTTGTTTAATCAACCAATATAGGGGTGGCTTGCATAAAAAGAACCCAGTTGCATGCTATAGAACCGAGCTACATGTAAAAAGACCAGGTTTTGTTCATAGGAACTCGGGTATATTACAATAGGACATTAGGACTCGCCGACAACAAACCCGGTTGAAAACCAGGTTCGTATAGGCTTTTAACCAGGTCCTTTTACCTATTTTGTACTAGTTAGTTTCGAAAGGCAATGAGCAATGTTTCTCTATACAAAGCCCCAACTGATGAGATGGTCCGATAATGGTGGGGCTAGGATGCGATGATGGAACGTAGGGTTGCGATGGTCCAATTAAAGCGTTAAGTAACTGCAATGGTCCAACCATCTCAAAAGCAAATTTTGATTTCTCTGACACACACACACATACCCATAGTTCCTGTATGTTTAACTTCATCTATAAATTCTTGGTCTCACCACACTAGTAAATGGTGCGACATACAGTACCTGGTAGAAAAAAAAAAAAAAAAAGATTAACATTCTTATCAAATTTTGTTCAAGCCAAAATGTCATCAAATTGTGCAAAAGAATTATGGCATCAGAGAATCTTTTTCTCTAATGTGGTGGTGACAAGAAAAAGGAACCTTTTTTGGGGACGCAAATGGAGATCCCTCGACATCAAAATGGCCATTGGGATCTTGCTTTTTCATATTTTGGCATTTTTTGCTCCATTTACATTCACCTGGGATGCCTTTTGGATAGCTTTTTTTGGTTACATTCTAACGGGGATATTCGGTATAACCATGTGTTACCACAGGCTTCTAGCACATCACAGTCTGAAGCTGCCCAAATGGCTCGAATACACATGCGCTTATTTAGGGGTTCAAGCTATCCAGGTCCAATTTAATATATATGTCTTTAGATTTTGTTTTTCTATATTTTCTTAATGAATAGTATCGTTACTTGGCTTGTATTTTTATGGAAACATTTTCTTTCTTTCATACAGAGGGATCCAATATATTGGGTGAGCATCCATAGATATCACCATCAATATGTTGAATCAGAAAAAGACCCCCATACTCCCACATATGGATTTTGGTTTAGTCACATGGGTTGGATCCTTGATAGCGGCTTCATTATGGAAAAGGTGCATGTCTTTACACTTTAATGAGCAAATATATATTATCTTCGTTTGAATTCTTTTTTACTATAAGTCTATTAATGATATATATAACTTTATGGTTATCAGTATCAGGAACGTAAAAATGTAGAAGATTTAAAAAGTCAAGCATTCTACAGGTTCATCAAAAGAACTTACTTGTGGCATATATTTGGATTTGGAGCACTCGTTTATGCTTGGGGAGGTTTCCCCTACCTCGTTTGGATTATGGTAAGCTTAAAACACTTTTTCAGATATAATTATTCTAAATTTTGATAAAAGCAAACATGTATCACGTAGATATATGCATGCAGGGTGTTAGGAGCATGTGGGTGTTACACATGACTCTTCTGGTGAACTCGGCTTGCCATATATGGGGAAAACGAGTTTGGAACACCAATGATTTGTCTAAAAATAATTGGTATATCTCTGAATTTTTGTATTAAATAATTCTTTTGAACACTAATATAGTCGAGACATGGTTACTATAGGTGGGTTGCATTGCTTACATTTGGGGAAGGATGGCATAACAATCACCATGCTTTTGAGTACTCTGCTCGACATGGGTTGGAATGGTGGCAAATAGATCTGTGTTGGTATGTGATTTGTTTTCTTGAATCCGTGGGATTGGCCTCGAATGTGAAATTGCCGACTCCTGCTCACAAGTTTAAGAAATCGTTTGCTTCTACAAACAAATTCAGATGATTACTCTAAAAAGTTACCACCTATGCATCGATTTTTAGTAATATATATGTTTTTTTCCAATTAAATTGTTTAATCTTTGAGTGAGATTTTCCTCCTTGTAAGTTATTAAATGCATAATTTGTGTGTTTTGTATTACTTAATCTATGACAAGGACACTAGCCCACGTATGGCTATTAGCTAGGTTCTTTCAATTCTTAAAAGGCCCACTATTTTCCCACTAAAAAGTCTATGATGTGTTGAATGAAGATTAAACTTCATCATCTCTTATATTATATACAATCTAATTCCACTGATATCTACCCTCATTTAATTCATTTCGCTTGTTAAAGAAAACATAGAATTGCTCTAACAAATGAAATTAGAATTGCCGATGATTCCTTAATCCTCGGTATTACATTTCAATGACAGATTATCAATGAACTTGTTTTTATCTTAAGGGGTCACACTATTTTTTAGGGGTTGGCAATGGATTCTTTTCTCAATCCCTCGCGGATTCTTTATGGGTTGGCCAATGGATTTTTTTTTTCAATCCCTCGATAATTTGTTAGGAAGCAATGAAAAAATGCGTAGGCCAACTTTTAGTAAAGAAGTGTAACTTTGTAATGTATATTAAGATAAGATTAAAAGTTATATTAGAAAGGTAAAATGTAATTAGTGAGGACTAAAGACTATCAAATGCGAGTTATGGAGATTGACGTTTTGGCGGCCATTTGAGATTGTTGATGAAGATGAGGAGATTAGTGGGAGTGACGCATCACCTTATGATTGTTTTGTCCCTTAAAGGGCTATGTATTTGTTAGCTCACGGAAAAACACATAACATTGATGTATCTGTTTATAATACCTGTTTTCCAATGTCCGGTACTTAATTCCTTTTTAAATAATAATAATAATAATAATAACAATAATAATAATAATAACTATTAAAATAAACCAATTTATTTGGAATAAGTATGATCAATGTTCTAAATAACGTTAGACATGAATTTGGCGGTAATGTCAAGTCTTAACCTTTTACGAGCCGTGGCGAACCACATCATTTGTAAGGCGTGACTTAAGGTGACAATTTTGTATATAATTAATAATTTTATATGCATTTTCTACTATTATTCATTTTTATGTACATATATAACTTAAGACGACATTTTGTTAAAGTTTAACGACAAGTACAAGACTTGGATCCATGACGAAGCCATGACGAGCTTTTTAGAACCTTGAGTATGATATATAAGTTCAGGGTCTAATTGGTATTTTCCATAAATTAGTTTTATAAGATAAGTTAGAAACGGGGTGTATTGTGTCAACATGTTAAATCCAAGGGACCAAAACGGCCATGTCTCAAAAAATTATGTTATCTTCTTCCCTGAACATCGGAGCAGCAGCGGGGGTGTCTTTTTCTTTTTTTGAGCCTACAACTCGGGATTTACTCGAAAGGAATATGACTCAAACCTCTTTCATGCTTATTCCCGACCTTAAGAAGTCAACCTCGCCCCTTCTTTTCACATAAACCGAGAGAGAGAGAGAGAGAGAGAGAGAGAGAGTTGTGAAGTTGAGTTCCTTGTCGAGGGTTTCGGGGGAAGATACGTACGTACAACTCAAACTATAACGACCTGAATTTCCATCCGTCTTTGAGGTTAGTTTTTTCTTTAAGTTTCATTCTTAAACTAACCCTTTCTTTAGTTTAATGTTAAGTTATGGGGGTCAAAGTGTAATAAAGTTATTTTTGATCATGTACATGGGTTAAGAAGTCATTTTGTGATACTTTGAGGACCAAAATGAACTTTATGGACTATTTAAAGAGTGCTAATGCTAAAATACGGTTTTGTAACGTTATTTGTAGCCACCATCCCCTTGTTAGAGTTTGTAGAAGTGAGAGTTTCTATTTGAGAAGTTGAGGGGTGACCCAAACAAAAGAAGAGTGCACTTTTGAAGCAAAGGTGAGAATTTGCAATTGGATTTCTCTTTTCTAATCAAGGGTTCTCATAATTAAGTAGGAAGTTCTTCAACTCATATGTTTGTTTGAATCTTCAGCAACATGAATCGTTGAGTTCATGCACAAAATGGCGATTTTGATGGGTGTTTAAATTCCGCATAACTATGTTTCCCCAACTTGTAAAGGATGTAGCGACTAAACTGATTAGAATTAGATTGTGCACCAGAGAGGCAGATGGAGTATAGTTTCCTAGGACTCTCATATTAGCTTAATTGGATTTCTATATCATAAGATATTCCAAAAACATTGAACAGTGTTCGGGCATGTGTGCATTAAAGTGTTGTTTATGGAATCTTATCTTGTTCTTTGTTTTTTCATGACTTCTAGGAGGTTAGGACGCAATTTATAACCTATATTCCCATATTGAGTTCATCAAACTTTGTAGGAATAAATATTGGTCGATTAGAGCATAAACTAGAATGTTAAACTATGTATGTATATATATATATATATATATATATATATATATATATATATATATATATATATATATATATATATATATATATATATAGACACACACACACATCCATCTTGTGCTTACTCGGTCTAGACACTTTTGGTTTGGTTTTCAGTGGTCTAGTTCACCCCAAAGTGGGTTGGAACTGATCTACAATGAAAAATGTCAGAAATCTTGAGGGTTTGTAAGTGTCTGTTGTACCATGGCGCGGTACACAGTTAAACATACCATGGTGACGAGTTGGTGAGAATTTTAAAAGTCGCGCTTTAAAGACCGACCATGACTTATCCTATGTTAGGTCGCAATATGTTTTCTTAGAAGAACAGTTTGGTTCTATTTTATACAATATTTTTTATGGAACATTTATGCCATCTTTAAGGGAACTTAATTGCTTGCTGGAAGGCGTTTCTCCTCTGTTCATAACCCCACACATCTTAGACAGGAAGTGAGTTAATCCTTGTGGAAACTGTTAGGGAGCAAAATTATCCATGAATGACTTTGTAATAGTTTGACTCTTGTAGACCCACTTGCATGTGGTATTGATGCCTTGTGACATGAGAGTTAGAGAAAGAGAGAGAGAGAGAGAGAGAGAGAGAGAGAGAGAGAAAACATGTAAGCACCTCTATATATAGTGGGTTGCATACCACTTGTAGATGTGTGCTTGAGAGATGTAGTTCATTGTGACTGGTGAGTGGGATATTTATGGAGTCCTAGATCTAGTTCCTTTTTTGTACTCATTCCTATGATCAAATGCATCTTTTAGCACCCAAATCACTGTGTTCTCTGTGTTCTTTTAACTCCTCATCCCAAATCAAATGCTCATAATTCACTACAATTGGTATCAGAGCGGGTCTTCGAATATCAAAGCGATTTTTGAAGAAACGGTTCTCGGTGTGGCTACATTCAACACAATTGGAACCTTTATGGCGAGTCTCTATGATCTCTCAAAATCTTTTTGATTCGTGCTTGCGTTTTTGAATTTTTGATCATTTTGACTCATTGGATCAAATTTTTTTAAAAAACCCATTTGTTATGATCCAATAATTTTTTCATTAATCAAGCTCAGTCCAATCCAATATTCTTTTTTTCGATTCGATTCTCAATTGATCCATTTTTAGAATATGTTACTGTTCATGTCATTTCTTGAGCCCACAAGTTTTTAGATCCAATATCTTCATATTTTTTAGCCCATACGTTTTCTTTTGATCCGATAATAACGTGATGTGAGCCCAATTATTCATTAAATCTATCCAACTCCGTATTCTCTTTTGCTCGTAATTAATACATGGTCGTACATAGATGCTCATATATCGATTGTTGATGAACGCGTTCTTGCTTTTTGTTTTCGTTTCATCATTCATAATAATTGATTAGTGTTGTTTGTTAATCTCAAATTGTGAATCGATTTCATAACATTTATTCTATTACGATTCAATTTTGTTCAAATTGAAGTTGAGAAATCGTAAACCGTTTCTTTGATTTTGATGAATATGATCAAGAACAGTTGAAGGTGAGTAAGAACAGTGGAATAATCACTTTTTGATCTGAAATGTGATGTTAGATTCATCAATTTCATGTTTGTTGACCTTTGATTTCGAAAAGTCAAACTCGAAAAAAAGTCAAACTCAGATTTTCAAGTGTGATTCTATGAATTGAAGGATGAAATTGGTTGATACAAGTTGAACTTGGGTTGTGGATGTTGAAATAATGATTGATTTGGGGTTTAATTTCGAAAATTGGTTGGGTTCATGAACTAGATGTCGAACACTGTGAATGGAGTTTATGTTCATATCATGAATTTTGATTTCGAAATTGGATGTCTTGTGGTCAATATTAATTTCGAAATAAGAAGACTTGGTGTTGAGAAGAGTTAATTTTTTCATCGAAGGTCTAATTGATTTGGAATTGGGTTTTGGTATCGAACGTATTTGAACTGATGAAGGTTTGATAACGAACGTCTCACAGTGTCGTTAGATAACGAAGGTGTTTATGGTTCGGTATTGGTTCAGTTGGGAAGGATGGATAATGATGGTTAGATAACGAAGGTGTTTAAGTTCGATAGTGAATGATTCATTTGGGAACATTGAGGACGATATCTATATATATATTAAAAAAAAACTTGATTGACATCACCTTCAACAATTAGGGCCATTTAATGTGTTTCCTTAATTAATTTTAACCATTGGATCATTTTAATAATGTCATCATAAAATAAAATAAAATTAATATTAACTAAATTAAGTTGACTACGTTTGGAAAGTTGAAAACTTATTAATAGTGACTGAAATTTTTAATTGGAATGTATTGAAGTGAAATAAATGTCAACATAATTGTCAAAACTTAAATACGGTTCCTTCCCTTTTAAAATCAAGTAATTTGTATATACCTTTCATAATTATAGAATTTGAAATCAAAGAATTCAAATTAGTATGATATGAATCACAGTATTAATTTCTTCATATCCTTTCTAAAATCGTTGTTCAAAATTATGTATAAGTATAATCTCATTAAGTTGTTATCACAATTTCGTTAAATCTGGACTTTGCAGCATCACGTTCGAATACCTGCTTCATAGGTTAGCAATTTGTTTTTGATTTACTGATTAATTTCTTACATCTGATTACAGTTTATGTGTTCAGTATATGTATCAATGGCTTATTAGTGGGTTTTTGATAAATGGATTTTCTATTCTCTATGTGTGTGTGTGTGTATGTGTGTGTGTGTGTGTCTGTGTGTCTATAAGTGTGTGTGTGTGTATGTGTGTGTTTGCATGTGTATGTGTGTGTGTGTTTGGATTTGATTCTATGTTTGGATTGGATGAAGTAAAATTAAGTTTAGTTAGTTTTGTGTTAATTGGATTGGATTATGTGTTTGGATTGGATGAAAAAAATAAATAAAGAAAAGTAAAAATGGAGTACCTTCACAAAGGGTTTAGTGTCTACATATGTTATTTCTTCAAAATGAATTATTTAGGCTTGCTATAAAAACTACTTTTAATTGGAATGATTCGTATATTCTTTAATATATGTGTGTGTTTATGTTTCTCAATCAGCATATGCATTTTTGTCCAAAGGTAAAAAAGGCAAATGTAATTTTGATATTGTCGTATTATACATACTTGTTGTAAAATGACCTATTTACCCTTGTTGTGTGTGTCTGTTTGTGTTTCAGTGTGTGTATGTGTGGATTGTATTTTGTGTTTGTATTTGATGATGTAAAATTCAGTTTAATTAGTTATGTGTTTGGATTTGATTCTGTGTTTGGATCGGATGAAAATAGAAATAAAGAAAAGTAAAAGTGGAATACCTTCCCAAAAGGTTTAGTGTCCACATATATTATTTCTTCAAAATGACTTATTTACCCTTGTAGTAAAAACTACTTTTTTTGGAATGATTCATATATTTCTTTAATATATGTTTGTGTTTGTGTTTCTCAATCAACATATGCTTTTTTCTCCAAAGGTAAAAAAAGGCAATGTACTTTAGATATTGCGTTATTATACATACTTGTTGTAAAATGATTTGTTTACATCAAAATGATAATGCAGGTGCCATCATCCTCCTACGTATGGCAAAGCTCAAAACTTGGGGTGGTAAGAATATTTTTTTATTCTAAATATCCATGTCATTAGATTAATATTTTATTTATAAGATAAATTAATTTATAACTTTAGTTGTTATTTCCAGGTCAGCCTCAAGTGGGTAACTGTTTGTTTGGGTCGAGATTGTATATTAATGATGACATGTCTCACATTTCAGAATTCAAAAAAGTTTATGGCTTTTATTATTAATTAATAGCTTAATGTTTGTTTTTCCTTATTCTTAATCATTAATTATTTATATTGTTTCATTTCTTCATTTTTTTTCTTCTTATATGTGGTATTGTTGATATGGATTTGAATGTTGAGTCTTCCATTAGTACTACACAGCTTAACACCGA
This sequence comes from Lactuca virosa, assembly GCF_052849685.1. Classification (NCBI taxonomy): domain Eukaryota; kingdom Viridiplantae; phylum Streptophyta; class Magnoliopsida; order Asterales; family Asteraceae; genus Lactuca; species Lactuca virosa. Next base: position 354,544,573 of record NC_136430.1, read on the forward strand.
TACTGTTGTGGCCAAGGCAGAGTATTACTACCTCCGTTTTCCAATTAAGAACATTGATGATATTCCAGATTACAATGAGGTATACTTACCAGTATCAATATTTGTCCATTAATTTTATAAATTTAAGGCACATAACACAATGAATATATATATATATATATATATATATATATATATATATATATATATATATATATATATATAGACGAAGGCTGGTATTCTTTTTATTTTCGTGAATGTTCAAAAAAAGTAAGTAAGAATGATGATGATACTAATGATGAACCATTTACTTGTGATGGTTGTGGTGGAGTTTTTGATGTTTACAGCAAGTAAGTTCATAATTTTACATTTGTAAAGTTCTTGTGCCATTAATCTATATTCGAATGTTTCCAATTTTATTTCATTGTCCATTAAAGTCTCATTTTATAATTTTTAGGGTAAGGGTCGTAATTCGTGTTCAATATAAAACTGGGTCTGCTTCTTTTGTATTGTTTGATCGTCATGTTAAAGATGTTATTCATCGTGGTAGTCAGTGGCTGATGGAAAAGATATCAAAGGTAACGTTAATTTTTTTTAGTCGTCAACTCATCTCTTATTTTGTTTTATGATATTAATTTTGTTTAATATACGTATTGAAGAATTGAATAAATTCATTTCAACCGATTAATGCATCAAATTCTTTTTAACATAAAAAGTTGTCTACAAATATGTCCTTCAACGATTTGTACTTTTTTTATGCATTCCCCCACGTTTAAAGCGGGTTATAATCTAGTTTTGAATAACAAATGAGAAGGTATTTTTAAGTCGAACTCATTATTGCATATAAAATTCGGTTTGGAGTTTCAATTTGGGTTGTTTGCTTTAGATGTCGAACAGCCTTGGTAAATCGCTATAAGGTTATTCTAGTTTGGATATAGAATGACTTCGCTATGGGTAGATTGAATTGGAGTTCACTATAGGTTAATTGGGTTTGATGTCGAACACAATTTTGCTATGGGTTGATAGAGTGTGTGATGTGTGGCTTGCTAGTTCGACATGCGAAGTTTTCTTTGTCTCGCAACTGGATTGCGAAGTGAAGAAGAAAGTGAATGTGTCAATTCGAATCCCTAAACTTTCAACGAATTGGAAATATTAATCCACTTTCGACAAGGGGTCAAAAATTATGCACAATGTTGAATTTCCATTTCACACACCTGCAGTTTTCGCAAGTTGGCAGAATTTACCCAGTTTCTACATTAGACCTAAATTTTTTAGAAACGATAATATTTTCGAAACAGGTCCCTGTTGTTAATGTGAATTGACACTTTATTCCCCGTTTCTCAATTAGGGTAAAGTTTCGCATTGGATGCTATTTTGGGCGCAACGGGTCACTGCATAATTTCGAAATTGACAGTTTCTACCCAAGTTTTTGAAAATTCGTCAAAGGCGGTCCGAGTAGAATCAAATTAAAAAATTGTGATATTTTTGGATTTTCCGGATTTATGAAAAACGTTTATGCCATGTGTTAAAGGGGAGTTTTGTATGAAAAATTCCGAATTGAGCGCTTTCTCATTCCTTTTTGATTTTATAATCATTTTTCGATTATAAAAAGGGGGAGAGAATTAAATATGAGCATTTGAAAGTTGAACTTTTCATAATATGCGGACTTGAAGATGTTGAGTTCGAATTTAGTTGTGAGGTGTCGAACTCAGTTGTAGCTTGTTAAGATTTGAAGTCTGTATGTTAGATTCGAATGTATGTATTTCGTAAGGGATGTTTAGATTCGAAGTTTTCATGTTTACACCCTTATGTACTTTTTGATTACTTCTGTCATTCCTATAAATAGGGATAGGTGCTAGAGATAGAGTAAATTTTGGTCCTTGTTCATTACTCTAAAACACTCTTGTATCTTTCAGAAGTATCAGTTGAGCCAAACAGATTTTATTTACAACTTGTGTTCTAGATTCAACTTGTACTCTGATTTCATTACGTTTACTCGATTCTCTCGAACTACATTTGGTATCAGAGTAGGATTCTCTCAATTGATTTTTTATTTTCTCGTTGTTTCAAAAGTTTTTGAGTCGCTGTTTTTTATTCAAATATATTCCGCACTTTTGATTCAGAAAATCTTTTCTAATCAAATGTTTTGATTCGATTCTACTGTTCGTTTGATAAATCGAGTGTTCAGTGTTTGATTTCTGAAAGATTCATTCCTTAGATTCCTCTTTCTGAAGCTTTTCATCACTTGTGTCCGTACAACAATGGAGAACTTCAACATGAACACAATGACTTCTTTCTCTCATTTTCTTGGTTCTTCAACCAAAATTCCAATGTTGATTCCTGAATATTACGAGCAATGGGTATATAGGATGGAAGACTATCTCAATGGGATTGATGAAGATCTATGGAAGTGCATTACTGGTGGAAATCGTCCTACAAATTTGCTAAAACAAGTTGGAACTGTTGGTTCAGATCCAGGTGTTGGTCAACAAACAGATAAACAAAAGATGAATGACAAGAGATGCTGTTGAGAACTTCGTGGTGCTCTTCCACTAGTGGTTTACAACTTTGTCCGTGGTTGTAAAACATCAAAAGAGATCTAGGATACTTTGAAAGAGAAGCATCAAGGAAGTGAGAAGACTAGAAAGTTTTGTTAAGCAATGTATGTTTGAATTAGGTGAGTTCAAACAGAACGAGATGGAGACCATTGAAATGTACTATGATCGTCTAAATGAATTAATCTTCAAGTGCATCGGTTATGGAATTATTCGTTCGACTATGGATTACAATCTTACTTTCTTGATGGGACTTCGAAAGGAATGGAGGAACATTAGTTTGATGATCAAGACGCAACAAAGTTTCAACAACTACTCACTTGGTGATCTTTATAATGTTCTGAAAGCCCATGAGAGTGAAATTAACGAGATAGCTGAAGAAGGAAAACCGAGTTTGGGCGTTCCTCTGGTACTGGTTTCGAAAATCTCTGGAAAAGAAACTGAAACTGAATCTGTTGGTGTTGATGGTTCTGATAATGAAGATTTTATCATGAACTCGGATGACGAAGCTTTGGCGTACTATTCGAACAATAAATTCAAGAAGTTTTACAAAAAGCCATTCAATCCAAAATTTAAAGGAAGTGATTTCAAGGGAAACTCATCTGGGAAGAATGTGAGAGAGGAAACGAAGGTGGAGAAGAAAGAAAACAAGTCTGAGGTTGAGCAACCATAAAATAAATTAAAGGGTGATTCTGGTTTCGATTGAGATTATTGCAATGGTGTGAACCATATGGATATCGATTGTATGTTGAGGAAGAGAGAATAGAAGAAGGAAATAGTGAAAGACGAAGCCTGTTATGTTGAAAGGATAGAAGAAGTGAGAGCTAGAATGAAGGGGATGTCTCTTGTTGGAAAAGGAAGTGGTGAAGGGGATGGAACTTACCAAATCTGGTCATCTGGATCAGATGATGAGGAAATATGAAGCCCAACACATGGAGCCATGTATGCAAAGTATGAAGAGAGAAGTGAGGAAGAGGAGAAGGTGACCGGAAGATGCTTCGTTTCTACTGCATCACACAAGTCTCCAATGACTTCGAAGGTACGTTGTCTTCCTGAATCCTTTAATATCCCTTCTAGTTCATATGATGTTGTTATATCTTATTTTGATGAGACTATTACATATGTTAATGAATTTATTATTTCTGTTAGTAGTGATGCTGAGAAATCAAAATCTTTACTGCTAGAAACTCAAAAACGATTGGAGTCGAAGAAGAGTAGAATAGACAATCTAGAATTGCAGTTAAATAATTTTACTTGTGATAGGGAAAAGTTGAGATTGGAAAATAGTATTTTGATGAAACAACGTAACATATACTGTAATTTGGCCAAACGATTGTATGCTAAATTGACTACTTTACATCATTCTTCTGACATAAGTAAGGAACAACATAGGAAACATTTTCCCATTTTAACATTTGAAAGGGAGAAAATAGATTCGACATCCTATGACTATGAGAAAAAGATTTCTGAGTTGGACAAAGTCCCAAAGGACTCATATACATATGGTATTGTTAAGATATATGAATGTTTAGATGCAAATGATCTGGTTCATATTGTTATTGAGACTTTAACTAAAAACAAACAAATGAAAATTTTGAAAAAGGCTGAGAATTCGACATCTGACTCTCAACACAATTTTGCTTAAATTGAAGATGATTCTGATAATATTAGTGAAATTGAGGCTGAGGAAGTTGTTTATTGTTTTCTCAGTTATCTGTCATTAATGTCACTTTGATAAGCAAGGGTAAAGAAATTTGTGATGATTCTTTGGTTAAAGTTAGCATGGACTAACCCTCAACATCGAAAGTTCATGACTATGATCGTGTGATTGTCGAAGATAGTCAAACTGATAGTGATAATGATGACGAAATATTCCGAGTGAAACAAATATTCCAAGAGTTGTTGTTGATCAAGTGTATGAGGAAACATATAAATTCGAAAAAAGTGATGAAAGAAAAAGGCCCTCATTATCTCGAATCGAACTCAGTTGTTTATCCAAATTTCAAATTCACCGATGATGTGGTGTTTCCCAATCAGGTGTTTGTCACCACATGCAATGGAGACAAAGTTAATCTTGAGATCAATAAAATTGTTGTTGAAGATAACAAAGGAGCTTCGAAAGAAGGATTTTTCTCAAATCAAAGCACTTTTGAAAATAATCTTAATAAGAACTCATCTACTTTTCAAAGACAAAAACCAAAACGAAATTGGGAGGTTAAGAAAGAAAAAGCAAGAAAAAATGTTTATCGGCAAAATGTCGAGTCTCGTAAGCAACAAAATGTTTTCTTAACAAAATCGTTTGAACAGAAAAAGGTTGAACAAGTTAAGACTTCTTCCCAAAATAAGTCTTTTGTTCAGAACAAACCTGCTCAAAAACAAAATGATTTTTTTTCTAAAAGTCATTCCAAAGTTCCAAAGCCAATTAAAAAAAACCGAATGTTCAAAAACCAAGCAATGAGAATTTTGTTCAAAACCAACGACAAAGGAATTTTGTTCCTAATCGTCAAAATGAAAGGTTTTCACAAAAATATTTTCATACGAATGCTTTTCATCAAAATAAACAAATAAATTTTCATCAATTTAACAATCAAATAATTTTTTCGAAAGGACAACAAGTTTATAATCAAACATCTGTTGGTTATAACAAGTTTTTCCAAAACCGTTTTCAAACTCATGTCAAACCATCATTTCCAAAAAGTGATTTTGAAAAATTAAATGTTAAAAGCACAAGAAAAATACCTTTTACACCTAAACAACCTCACTTTCCCAATCATGTTTGAAGTAGCCGGTCAAAGCTTCATTTGTAAAAGGGAAGTCTGACACAAAGAACATCAGTCATTGGCACAAAGGAAAAGGAAAGTCTTATCAATCTGGAATGTTTTCTCAAGAGGAAATCAAGTCTGCTTACGAAAGCTACTTGAATGAGTCCCAAAATGGAAGTTTTTCGTCATTGGAATCCAATCCTCCTGTTCTAAAATGGAAAGAAGTTCCCAAAGCAAAAGTTAAGGCAAAAAGGACTGCTAATGAAAAAGGGAAAGTCTGTGTTGAACCTAAACCATTGAATGATTTCACTTCAATACTTAAGTCTATCGAAGTTGATTTAATAGATCTTCGAATTCCAAAGTTCGAATTTGGGTTTTAGGTTCTTCATTTTATAATGCATTTCATTCTAATCACCAAGGACCCAAAAAGCATTGGGGACCTAAATTCTTTAATTGATCACAAGTGTTAAGTGACGAGAAATACGATGAACACTGGTACATCGATAGTGGTTGCTCTCGTCACATGATAGGTTGAAAGGAAAATCTGCGAGATTATCGAAGTTTGGAAAATGTTGGAGTCGTAAAATTTGGAAATAATCAGAAATGCAAGGTTAAAGGCTACGGGAAAGTTACAAATGGGAAGTTCATAGTTAATCGAGTGGCGTATGTCGAAGATCTTAAACAAAACTTGGTATGTGTTTCACAACTTGTTGTGGGCACTAGTAATCAAGTGGTCTTCGATGAGGAAGTTAGTGTCATTTCGAACAAAGAAACTAAAGAAGTTTTGCTCAAGTCTAAGAGAAAAGGCGATATGTTCACTCTCGACATCAAGCCGATTGTTGGTGTTCCCTCAATTTGTTTACTTTCTAAGGCATCATCTGATTTGAGTTGGTTGTGGCATCGCAGGCTATCACATTTGAATTTCAAAAGTCAGAACAAATTGGTGGTAAATTATCTTGTTCGAGGTTTACCTGTTTTAAAATTTGACAATGATTCGGTATGTGCAGCGTGTGAACAAGGGAAACAACATCATCAAGGTCATCCAGTTATTATAGATTCGAAGATCATTGAACCTTTGGAACTTCTTCACATTGACCTTTGTGGACCTTCGACTGGTGAGACTCTCAACAAGAAGAAGTACATACTGGTCATTGTCGATGATTTTTCACGGTTTACTTAGGTTTTCTTTCTTCATCAGAAGTCTGAAACTGCTTAAGTAATGATCGATTTCATCAAGCACAATAAACTTAGTTTGAGGAAGACAATCAGAAAAATTAAAAGTGATAATGGCTCATAATTCAAGAATCATGTTCTTGATTCATTTTTGGTTGATCGTGGGATTACACATAACTTTTCATCTCCTTACACACCACAACAAAATGGTGTTGTCGAAAGGATAAATAGGTCTTTATGCGAAGCAGCAAAGACGATGCTCACATATGCGAATCTTACACAGTATCTCTGGGCAGAAGCGGTTTTGACAACATGTTTTACTCAAAACCGATCATTTATTCATCGTCGTTTTAATATCACCCCATCTGAAATCATTAACAATCGTAAACCAAATGTGAAATTTTTCCATGTTTTTGGTTGTAGGTGTTTCATAATGAATCTCAAAGATAACCTTTCGAAATTTCAGTCCAAAGCTGATGAGGAGATATTCTTGGGATATTCGACTAACTCAGTTGCATATAGGGTGTTGAACAAAAGAACAAGGAAGATTGAAGAAACTTTCAATCTAACGTTTGATGATTACTATGTTAAGCGTGTCGAAAAGACTTTTGCACAACAGCCAATCATCACTGAAACGGATGATGGGTCACAAATTACGAACTCTTTGGATTTTGATTATGACTTAATCTTTGGTGTTCCTGACATAAGAATAGATGCAAAAATTAATGCTGATGATAATCAGATTCCTGAGGCATCGAACCATTATGATGATTCAACAATAACTCAAGACAATGTTGATTTACATTCTACAACAAACTCTCCAATACATGTTGAAAGTACAACGACGTTACAAGGTGATCAAGTGGAGGGGGAGCACTTGAATTCGAATAGTGATGTTGAGGGGGAGCATCGAAATTCGAATGCTAATGTCGAGGCGGAGTATGGAAGTTTGATTGCATATGTTGAGGGGAGCATTAAAATGCCAATTCAATCGTCGAGGGGGAGCAAACTGGATTTATTCCTTCGAATTCGAATGATCAAACTGATGTTTTTCATGATATGACTGATAATGTCTCTAATGCAGGTGAAGGTTCAAAAACATATGAAATGTTCGTAGATGAACCTTTGGATTTCAATCCTGCATATCCACCAATGGAGAGATGGACACGAAATCATCCAAAATAACAAGTTCTTGGTGATCCTCAAGCTGGAGTGTTGACAAGAGGTCAGCTTCTTGCTAAAAATGAGGTACTAAATATGCATCAAGAATTTTGTATGGTTAATGTTTTCATTTCGAAAATTAAACCAAAGTCAGTAAAGGTTGCTTTGGAAGATCCTGATTGGATTATTTCCATGCAATCCGACCTTCCTGAATTCGAAAGAAATAAGGTTTGGAGACTTGTTCAAAAACCTGATGATGTCTCAGTTATAGGCTTAAAATAGATTTTTAAAAATAAAACTGATAAAGAAGGTAATGTGGTTCAAAACAAAGCAAGGTTGGTTGTTAAGGGGTATTCGCAAAAGAAGGTATTGACTATGATGAAACCTTTTCCCCTGTCGTGAGACTCGAGGCTGTTCGAATATTTCTTGCTCATGCAGCACACAAAGACTTCGATGTTTATCAGATGGATGTCAAGTGCGCTTTTCTCAATGGAGTGTTAGAAGAGACAGTATATGTTGAGCAACCACCAGGTTTCGTAAATGACAAATTTCCTGATCATTACTATATTCTCGAAAAAGATGGTTATGGTTTAAACAAGCACCTCGAGCCTGGTATGCAACTCTTACCAATTTCTTAAAACTCTCAAAATTTAAACAAGGATATGTTGATCCCACTCTATTTCGAAAGAAAGTGGGGGATCATTTAATGCTTGTTCAAATTTATGTAGATGATATTATTTTTGGGTCGAATGATCCTTTATTGTCTAGTGAATTTGAGAATATGATGAAAAGTCAATTCGAGATGAGCATGATGGGCAAGATAAATAATTTTCTAGGATTAAATATTTGTCAAAGTAGAGATGGAATTTTTATAAATCAAGAGAAAGATACTCGAAATCTGCTTGAGAAATTTGGCATGACGAATAGTTCGAAATTGCGAGTACCAATGGCTGTCAACACATGCTTAGGGCCTTTGTTGGACAAGCCTGCTGTTGATATTACTTTGTACAGGAGCATGGTCGGTTTGTTACTATACTTACCTGCTATTCAACCTGATATTATGTTTACTGTTTGTAATTGTGCCAGGTATCAGTCGAATCCCAGGGAACCCCATCTAACAATTGTAAAGAATAATTTTCGCTATCTCAAAGGGACAGTTGCGTTGGGTTTATGGTACCCTTAGAAAACAGGGTTCTTTATTCAATCATTTTCCGACGCCGATCTTGGTGGATGTCAATTTGACCGAAAAATCACTAGTGGTAGATGCCAAGTTTTGGACGGGAAGTTAGTTACCTGCCAATCGAAGAAACAAACTTGTGTTTCGATTTCCACAGCAGAAGCAGAATATGTTGATGCTACAGCTTTCACTTCTCAAGTCATTTGGATACAAAGCCAACTTCGTGATTATGCAATCAACATGAAAAATATACCTTTGTATTGCGATTATTAAAGTGCAATACGTATCTGCCATAATCCGGTGAAACATTCGAAGACCAAGCATATCGTACTTTGATATCATTTCATCAAGGATCATGTCGAGGATGGAAATATTGAGGTTCATTTTGTGAAAACAACATATCAACTTGCTGACATCTTTACCAAATCTTTGGATGAAAAGACTTTTCTCAGGATTTTGTCTGGATTAGGAATGATTGATGCAACTGTTGTTCCCAATTTAACTTCGTCATGAAATAAAGAAGATTCGAAACTTCGCTGAATGATTCAGAAGTTACTGTTCACTATTCAACGTTCAACATGCTTCGTTTTCGACATTCCTCTGAATGATTCTACAAATACTTCGTTGTCTGAGCAGACTTGATGTTTAGAAGTCTATGTCACAATGTCGATGATCTTAATTTCGTTTGTCTGGTAACATTTTCTTGTGTTTCATTGTATGTTTATAAAATCAAAACACCAAAAAGATTTTATTTCTTCTGTTTTTATTTTTAAAAAATTCTGAAAATTCAAAAATATTTTCTTTCTTTTGTTTTTACATTTCAAAAACAAAAATTACAAAAAGATTTTTTTTTCATTTTTGTGTTTTTACATTTCAAAAACAAAAATTCTAAAAAGGTTTTCTCATTTTTTATAAAACAAAAATCCAAAAATATTTTTTTGTTATTTTGTGTGTTTACTCACTGTTTGTAGTGTTCAATCGACATACCTTGGTCGATTTTGCTTCGTAGCAATGGCGGAAGTGTAATTTCGAATCTTTGCACTAGTTACGTGTCCCTAGAAGCATGTTGTTGTATGTCGACCAAAGCCTCATAGACTCAATGTGTTTCGAAGCCTTAATGGATACCTCACTATGAGTGGTCCTTCCCAACTAGGCTATATTCGCATTGGTCGATGAGCTACCTTTTCTCTTCTCATGTCGAGTTAAGAGATTTCTGCATAGTCCTTATCATTTGCAGAGGTACATTTTGTTTCTTAACCAATCTTTTTCATCAACTCAATTCTTCACGGTTTACACACTTCACTTGCGTATCCTAGACATCTCTGGTAAAAACCAATCAGAATGTAGATACTACACAAGTCTGTGTTAATGATCTTGCTTCATGAGTCTGTGATGATAGTGAAACCCATAATTCCGAACTTTTGTAGGATTTAACGGTGAACTTTATGTTCAACATTCTAACGAAACACTTGTTTCAGTACTACACTTCGATATTCAAAATCATATTCTTTCGTTATGTATGGTCTTAATAAAATGTTCTATACCCAAGACATTTTTACCCTACAAGATCCAGTTTTTCACTTTTTTTAGGAATATGATTTTCATTTGAATATCAGTTTGAAATCTTGTTACTTTACAATCTTATCTCACCTTTGCTTGTCGTTGACTAAACTGGTTATACAAGACATTTTGATCATTGCATTCACACTTATGTTAAGTTGTGTTCATGAACAAAATTGAGCATACCTTTCGAAGCCTATCTAAAAGATGCCCTTCAATATTCCTTTACGAATATTCGATTGTAATTCACGGGATACCACACAAGCTGTTCGGCATCTCTCTTTATGTAGAACGAAATGATCTTTTCCTGGGGTCTTATTTCTTTTATTTCAATTCTTTAATTGACATCACAGAACCAAAAAAAAAAATTGTTCTCATCTCACTTTTTGGCACACATTTGCACAAGAAATCCTTGAGGTTTTGAATAATACCAACTCAAACCTAGATTTTGAAAGTCTGGTTATGATTTCGTTTCTCATCCCAAAAGAGAATGAGCCCTGCCTCAAAACAAAAGTTCAGTGACGAATCTTATCCTCTTGGGGCAATAGAAACGATTGATTGATGTGACGGTTTGGTTACTTCACTGTTTTCCAGGAAAAAGTGCTCATTACTTTTTAGACGTGGCGATTTTTACGGCTATAAGCCTAATTTTCAAGGATACACGTGGCATGATTTTATTGATAACCGCTTCAAATTCAAACTGTGTGTTAAGTATAAAAGGATTTTGGGGTTCACCAATTCAAACTTTACGTATCCTGGTTGAAAATTTTCCCCAAATTCTCTTTCCTTATACTTACCTTTTCTCTCAAACCTACAAACCCTAACAATGGCGGCAACCAATGTTCATGTTGATCCTTCTCAAACCACTGATGAAGCTACATCTCAACCCATGTTGAAGATCCAAGGTTCCGATTATAGGGTTCAACTACATGTTTTAAAATGCCCAGAAGAACTGCAGATTTTGATTGTTTCTCTAAATCATTCAGTTATTTCCACTGTGATGACTGCTTATTTCTCGGTTCCGATGACATGGTTATCGTTGGCAGGTTCTACAGCCGTCTTCAACAAAACTTCCAAAATGGTTACATTCCAGTTAACCAATGACAAGAAATATAAGCTCACGAAGAAACAGTTCTCTCAACTCTTGAAGATTCCCAATGTTGGACCTTTCTATGTGGTTACCAATGAACAAGTGATTCACATGTTCAATGAGATGGGTCATCAACCCCCACTAACCAAACACAGTCAGTTTAAAAACTCGTCTTTACCATGTGTGTGGAACTTTCTGTTTGGGATATTTCTTCGATGCTTAACAGGTCGAAGTGTTGGTTTGGATAAAGCAAAACTTGAAGTGTATGCTATGATTGTTGGACTCTATTATGATTTGACCGTTGCTTATGCTACTCAATTGTGGGAGGAGTTTGGTGCTAGTATCTCACACACCAATGTTGCCAATGGTGTGTTGTGTGCTAGATATTAGAGTCTGATTTTGCAACAAGTTATGAGACGGAAGGGATTGTTGTTCCTGCTGACGTTCCCAAAGCTGAGTTTGGAATTTATCAAAATCCAAAGACTGTTGAAGATGACTTAGAGGTCTTTTCCAATGTTTCCAGGATTCCAGATGCTATGCTTCGTAAGGTTGATCCAACGAACCCTGTTCTTGTTGCTTACCTTCAGACAATAAACCATGCTGTCAAAACAGAGATATTGTTCCCAAAAGGAATTGAAGGAACTTTAAAACGTGGCAAAAGCTCCAAGAAATCTTCAAAGCTTGAAAAACCTAAATCTGTTCCTGACACAGTCGAGAAGGAGGTAACGAACCATGTTCAAGAACCTATTGTCCAGGATGTTCAAAAGGAAGTGGCTCCCTCGAAAACTGGTGTTTTAAAATGGATGAAGAAGCTAACCCATAGGCCTCGTCATTTACCAGAACCAAGACTTATTATTGAAGACGTTCCTGAGAAGTCTATTTCCTCACCTAAGCAGGTTTATGTTTCGAAAGCAAAGAGGATTCAGAAACCACAACTTAGTTGCAAGGGTGTGGTTATTCACGACATCCCAGCTGCAGTTTCTCCGGCTTCCAAGAAACGAAGAGCTCAGGCCATGGTTAATAAGATCACGAAGAAGAAAAAGAAATTACAAGATCCACTTGATGCGGTTGTGGTGGAAACAGATTTCGAAGATGATCATGATCGGTCTCCGATTCACAATGATAATGTTGGCTTCGATTCACCTCAAAGGGACTCTCCAGTCAAATCGAATTTCGAGGAGACTGGAAGTCTTAGTGGCTCTGTGGAAGCATCTAATGTAGACACATCTACTAATTTGGGTGATCAATCAACTCAATCCATCCCTGAGCAGACCAGTGTCATACCACCCAAAGTCTCGATTGTTGAATCTGTTTCAGAGGAGGTTCGAACTTTAGGCATCCCTTTGAACATATCTAATATGGACACAAATGTCAACATGGGTGATGGGGTGTCGACTCATGAAGCCCAAGGTAACTCGAATACTTTAACTTTAATTATTCATGTTTCTCTTATCTTATCTTCCACTATCGAAACAACCATTATAGACACTTCTACTTCCTTACCTCCATTTATTACATCTACACCCACTTTGTTACCAGCTTCCACTACTTCACCCACTTATCACAACATTCTAAATCAACCTATTACCTAACTTTTTCTTTCACAATAAACCGAAGGTACCAAATCGACTCCAGAGGTTGATCAAGATGATGATGACATTATGGTATCGTTTGTTGATATCTAGTTTGGTCCTGAGGAGGATAACTTTCCTGATCATATGCTTATGTCAGAAAAGCAGTTCAAGATCTTGAATCTTAAGTTGAATTCCTTGCTACAACTTAAAGCTGACTCTGGAAATCGAAATGTTGTGTTTGGGATCGAAGTTGATGTGCTATTGAAGTCTCAAGAGCATAGACTGAATACTGCCATGGAACAAATTGAAACGAAGGACGAAGAACGGTTGAAACATCATGTTGAGAATTTTCAATATGAGGTCAAAGAGCTTTGTGAAGTTGCCAAAGAAAGGCATACTTTTTTTGTCGAAGAAGTCCATAAAGTGGAGCAGTCTGTTACTCTCAAGGTCGAGTCTCTTAAGTCTGAATTTTCGAACGAGGTGACTAAGCTTGAACAAAGTCATTCTTCTCTTCATCAAAAGTTGGATATTGTTTCTGAGTCCATTCGCAAACTTGTTGAATATTTCCATACTTTTTCAACTTTGGATTCAAGCGTGTTCCCCAAGATGGAAGATTATTTGGCAAGCTTGAAGGAGTTCGTTTCGAAGCTTGAATCTTCTCCGAAATCTTCTCTATATCCGTAGTGGTTTTCTCATATGTTTTCTTCGTTGGAGTCCAATTTAAAAGTTGAACTCCCTCCTCTTCTTAAATTGGTGGATTTGATACCAACTATTGCCCCACGTGTTAAAATAGGGGTGCAAGGGGGAGAAAAGGGGGTTGGCTCTGGTTTTTCGACAGGTGTTGGCTCTGGTTTATCGAAGGATACTTCTCAAGGAAAGGTTGTTGGGAAGGTGATGACTACACAGATTCCGACTTCACTTCCTAAGTCTATGTCAACAACCTCTACCACAGTAACTTCGAAGCCATTGACCAAAGTCATAGTCATTGGTTCAAGTGTTGGGGGTTCAAGTTTGAAGCCACCATCATCAAAGGAAGAAATGGAAGGCAAAGGGAAGGGTATCCAATTTGATCCTACTAAAGAAGACAAAAAGATTGCCTTGGAAAAGGAAATGGAAAAACAAAGGCAGATCAACAGCATCCTAAGACAAAGACAGAATGATCCTCCAGGTCTTGAGAAAGGTGATCCAACAAAGCCATTTTGTTACTAAACTATTAAAGATATAGTTTGCAATGGGATCACGTATGACTTTGAGAAGGTTCCTAAAAAGATATTTGATATTAAAAATATTGATTTCAATCAGTTGGATTTTTCTATCAATGAAATGATGTTTATTTCAGCTCAGTATCAGATTGTGGATAAGTTCGAAGACAAGGAAGAATAAAAAAGATTGAAGCTAAGATTTCATGCAGTACTTGGTAAAAGAGAAGAGGATATCTGATCGTTGGGGAGAATAGTGAAAGTTCTCAATATTTCGAAAGATGTTTTGTTCGAAGGGGTGTTGCAGAATTGTCGACTTCACGTGGTCAGAGCTAACAACGTAGCTTGTGACTTCTCAGTGGCAGATTTTCCTTTGATGAATCTCAATGACCTCATCAGTGTTGCGAAGATCTTAAGAAGTGTGGAACTTGCCTTAGAAATGGGTAGATTTTCCTTTGATGAATTTCAATTGACCAACAAAGAAGATTTTCTGATTGGGTTCGCACATATCAAGTTTTTTATAGAGAAGTATTATGATTGTCTTCCCATGACCGATGTGGAACTTGCCATAGAAATGGGTAAACAAGTTACTGTGCCACAATCTTTCCTAAAAGGTCAAACAAGATTGAAGAATTTCGAAGATGGAGAAATATGTGTTAAACCTTTGGGTGTTGTATTCGTTGGTAAGAATAAGAAGGATAAGATTACAAAGTTCTTATTCCAAGTTTGTGATGTGGAAAAGTATACGAATTCTCAGTACACGAATCTTCTGGTTCATATCAATAACTGAAAAAGAAATACAGAAGGAGATAAAGCAGATATTCGAAAGACAATCAGTTGGTACACGGAGATTCGAAGAGTACTTCATCAAGCTACAAAGTTGTTAATGCCTTAAGTTCAACACTGCTCACAAAAGGGGAGAATGTCGAGTTCGAATTTAGTTGTGAGGTGTCGAAGTCAGTTGTAGCTTGTTAAGATTTAAAGTCTATATGTTAGATTTGAATGTATGTATTTCGTAAGGGTTGTTTAGATTCGAAGCTTTCATGTTTACGCCCTTATGTATTTTTTGCTTACTTCTGTCATTCCTATAAATAGGGATAGGTGCTAGAGATAGAGTAACTTTTGGTCCTTCGTGTTCATTATTCTAAAACACATTTGTATCTCCTAGAAGTATCAATTGAGCCAAATAGATTTTATTTACCACTTGTGTTCTAGATTCAACTTGTACTCTTTCATTACGTTTACTCGATTATCTCGAACTACAAAAGACCGATGTGACCTTGAGCAATTGAAGTTTATGAAGTGATTCGATTTGAGATTCGGAAGTGATTTGGGTTTTCCCAGTTCATGATGGGTTTGGACTTAACGAAGATTTTTGGGGTGTGCTTTTATGCTCAAATTTGGGTAATTTTGTGGAGGTTTGGATACTCTTAACTACCTTTTCATGCTCGGTTTGTAATGACTCACACTCTAGAACCCGGATTGGAAGGACATTGAAGAATTGAAGACTTGAAGTTCATTTCTACATTTGTCACGCTTGAGGCTTGGTTCGTGAAGTTGCTCATTTTTGGAAGATTGAAGCGGGTCGTCCATTCCTAACTTTGAAGGGGAGAATGTTGGGGTGAAAAGTTATTCATGAATGACTTTGTAATGGTTTGGCTCTTGTAGACCCACTTACATGTGGTATTGATGCCTTGTGACATGAGATTTAGAGAGAGAGAGAGAGAGAGAGAGAGGGAGAGAGAGATGTAAGCACCTCTATATATAGTGGGTTGCATACCACTTGTATAGGTGTGCTTAAGAGATGTAGTTCATAGTGACTAGTGAGTGGGATATTTATGGAGTCCTAGATCTAGTTCCTTTTTGTACTCATTCCTATGATCGAATGCATCTTTTAGCACCCAAATCACCGTGTTCTTCGTGTTCTTTTAATTCCGCATGCCAAATCAAATGCTCATAATTCACTACAGAAACCTAAGTAATTGCTCGGAAATTTCATTTCTTTGATGGGTTGGAATGAACCTAGAATCTTGTACGATGCATGATGCCTATTGAAGTTGATTTGTACGTTGTGAATGTTTGTGTTTGTTTGTGATTTGTAGTTTAGGGTTCTATTGCATGCTAGACATCATAATATTGTATTTTGAAGTGAGAGGTGTGATAGGTTCATGTTAGAAAGAGGGTTTTTTCTTGATTGAGATTGATGAATACATGTTGTAATTTCTGAAATTATTTGTCTATGATGATTAACTTGTATTAACTTGTTTGCATGTTGTTGGATTAAGGGGTCTACGCCAATAACTAAATTGGTGTATACTTGATTTAAATCAAAGTCCTTTTTGGGTTTCCCTCAAAACTAGTAATTAAGTAAAATGACATTTGGAGACCAAGGTTGATTTATTTATTTACTATGTGATTAATAAACAGTAATAAATAATTTTCTAATATGTTATGAGATTAATATATTATTTAGAAATAATATTATTTAATTAATAATTAATCAGAAATTAATTGGAACTAATTTTTTTTTATTAATTCGATTAATTAAGAGTGTAGGGACTTAAGTTGTAATTATTCATTCGTTGAACAAGAGATGTTCCAGAACCTTCCTAGGAGGAGAAGGTTTTGGGGGAACCTTTTAGGGTTTCTAGAATAATCCCTATGGATAGTTAAGAAGTTGGATAATTAACTAATTTGAAATAATTTATATTATATTCAAATTAGGTTTCCAAGGCTCCATATATCAGCTATAAATAGGAACCCTTGGGGCCTTGTTTTCGTCGACCAACTTCTCCTCATAACCTAAGAGCTGAGATTTTTCTCTCACAACCTCTCTCCTCAAGTCTTCTTGTTACTAGATTTTGGGTACAAACCATCAGAGACATTAGATTTCAGGTGCTTGCTTTCCAAGGTTTTGATGAAAGGATTTGATTTTAGTATTTGCTATAATAATCAAAAGGTATGTAAACCCTAACCCTACATGATTTTCGATTATTGTAGACTGTCCTTAGGGTTCTTGATATTGAAAGATTATTTCTATCAATAGAGAAAACTTAGATCAAAATAGTTTGTTTGTAAACTTAAGGGTTAGGTTATTTCGCCTCATGCATTGAATTATAACCTATAGAACCTATTAGTGGTATCATAGCCTTATTTTTCTATTTGATTATGCATAATAATGAATACATCAAATTACGGTTTACAGAAATTAAACCATAAATGCTTGAATTTTCATAAATGGCTAGAGTTCTTGAAACCCTAACCTCCACCCCCTTAATTTCAAAAATGGATCTAGGGTTCCCTTAGGGTTTATCTTGTTTCCTAAATTATTATTTTAAATTCCTTAAAATTTGAATAATTAAAACCAGATAACCCCAAAGCCTAATTTTCGAAAATTAGTAGGGTTTTTGATTTGGATTAAATTAGAATTATTTAATTCATTGTTCAAAATAAAAATAATTATTTAATCCCTAAATGATTTAAATTAATTTAATTAATTGTTTAATTAAAAGATAAAGATTAAATATTAATAAGTTTAAATATTAATTAAAAGTTTAATTTAGATAATTAATATTTAAACCTTGTATTTTGCAAAGTTTTAAAATACACCTTATATATATATATATATATATATATATATATATATATATATATATATATATATATATATATATATATATATATATATATATATATATTAAAAGTTTAATTACTATATGTATAAAAAAAGTCAGTTGAATCGCTAGTAAGCCTCATTCACAAAGTCATGCTATAAAGAGGGTATAAGGAAATGACATATAAAATGATCATTGAATGGGTGTCCTTTTTACCCACCGCTCTCATGTGTGGTGAAGGGTCGTTAGTTGAATGGGTTTGATAGGACATAATCAATATTAAAAGTATAATCTATAAAGCATTAGAACCTTCCCTTAAAATCCGACTCTAGTTACTTTAGGAAAGTTGACGTGATGACACGTCATAATAGATTGAAATGATGGCACAACTCAAAATTATCATGAGAACGCACATCATTCTTTATTAGTCGTTAGTGGTGCGTGTGTGGCTAACCGGCACACTAATTTGGGACTATAAATTTTACATGATGGCACAACTCAAAAATTATCATTGTTAATGGGGCGTGTGTGGTTTACCAGCACATTAATTTGAGATGATAAATGACATCAAGGTTGTCAAGCGTGTTTGCATGGTTATTCACATCTTGTTTGTGATCCTCAGTATCCCAGTCACAAATAAAACATCATAATATGATATTAAACATGCCATTGATAAGATTCAATGAACCATAAAAGATCTAGGAATTTCATATTAGATTGAAATTGTTAAATTGTCTTACCTACCTTCATTAATTCACAATAAGACTACAACATCCCTCTTCTTGATTGTGAATTATATTTTGGATACGAGCCTTGAATATTATTTAGGGTTAAATATTAATGGTTTATGTCAACTAATTAAAACTATCTCTTTTATATATAATGTCTACTCCTGGAGATGCTACTGCTGCTCAATCATCAACCAACAACTCGAACTTCACTCTTCTATTGATCCTATTGAAATAGAAATTAGATGGTCCAAACTACATGGAATGGATGTGAAATCTCAAAATGAATCTTCGATACGAGGGCAAAGAATGTGTTCTCGATAAAACTCTACTCAAAGTCGACGAGTCAACTACTACTCCATAGGAGATTGCCATCTACAAGGAACACTATGACAATGCAACAAAGGTCACTTGTATCATGGTAGCAACCATGGTACCTGAGTTGAAAATTTTTCTATGAGGACTATTGTCCATATGAGATGTGCTTGAATCTTGCTGAAAAGTTTCACAAGAAAGCACGTCAAGAGAGGTATGAGGTCGTCAAGGCGTTAATGACATCCAAGCTGAAGGGGGGAGAATTTGTCTGTAATCATGTGCAGAGAATGTAGAGATACGTGCAGCGGTGGGAAAATCTCAATGTGTCCTTTAATAAGGAGTTGGCAATAGACATGGTCCTAAACGCCTTGCCTCCTATTATTGATCAATTTATTTGAACTGGTCATTTAAACAACATAGAGACCACATTGACCCAAATCCACAACTTGTTGAAATAAGTGGAAGGCTAATCCTCAATCAAACTAGAAGGGAAAAGACCATGCTTAAACATCTAGCAGTGGGTTGAAGTCAAAGCCCAATTCTGTTATTCCTGTTGTTAGTGACCCCAAAGAGGCCACTTGCTACTATTTTAACGAAAAAGGGCATTGGAAATGAAGATGCCCTAAATACTTGAAAGATTTGAAGGATGGCGAGGTCAATCCATCTTCGGCAGGTATGTACACTATTCAAGTCCATAACTCACAACTTACTCATTCTTAGTTCCTTTACAATGGATGTGGTTTCCACATTTGTTCTGATTTGCAGGGGCTTAGAGAAAGTGAGGAAGTGTAACATGGAAGAATAAATATGACCATGGGGAATTTGTGTAACGCCCACGTTTTCTTTCTAGGCATTAATAAAATGATGTAATTGTAATGGTCGATAATTGTAACTTTTTTATGAAGTAGATAAAGAGAATTATTTGGGTATTGTGTGATTTATGTGTAATTATATGTAGTATACATGCTTAAAAAAATATAATAAAATAGGAATAAAATACGCGTCTAAAATAGAATAATAAAAATTAGGCCGAATATCCTAGATGAAAGATGAAGTAGACGTGATTAGGATTTCAGAGATATAAGGAACGCTCCAATCCGACTTATAACGACGAAGTTATGATCGTTTGAAGTTTCGCGTTCGACCCGATATGGCAATGCGCGTCGTAAAATGTAAATTTTATATAGGTTGTTTATTATCCTAAGTAATCTAAACGAAAGTTGTAGTAATCGTAAAACCGAGAGCGTGGTTATAAAGAACACCTAAATCTGACTCTGTGTGAGGATGTAATGATTTTTTGAAGTTTTAGCGCAAAAGTGCGGACATAGAAATCGAACTTTAGATCGGTTGATTGTTAGCCGAAACAATCTAAACAAGAGTTGACGATCTCATTAATAGCATTTTGTCGATGTAAATATAGTCGAGAACGGATGACGTATGAAAAATATATGAATTTTAAACAAAAATTAACAGTCTAAGCATTCTAAAATAATTAATAAATAAATAAATTGCGAATTAGGTGACAAAGTCTAAATGAAAGTTGTAAATCTTGTCGATAGCTACGTGTGGGTATAAAGAACATAAAAAATGGAGTTCGTATGAAGAAGTTACGATTTTTTTAAGTTTCCCGAGTGCACCTCACACTAAAGAGGCGTAGCGTGCATGTTCTAGAAGGGCCACTTCGCATCATGCAACATTGAACATGTGCCAGCACCTCAGCAGCTGACAAAAGCCAGGGTGCGGCCTGCTCACGTGTTTTTTGCCTATAAATACCTTTGAGGTCCACGCTCGTTCCTCACACCCTGCAAATGATTCCCTCTCGATTTCTTTTAGTTTTGGCCCAATTCTCTCTTAGTTTTTGGTACTCTGATGAAGCCCTGCGACCCCTGGGTGTTGGGCAAGTAGTAGCTATCAAGTAGAATCTCTTCCAGTGCAATTTCCAGACTTTTATCTATGAAATCTTTGTAAGTTAAATTATACTTAACCTTATTTTACTGTAATATATATTTATATTCACAATTTTTGTTCTGAATCTATAAATAATATTTATCAGTAATTCCATGTCATTATACTGATTGATCTACTTACGGGAGAGGTTCCTAGAATGGTCATGTTGTCTTGGTTGTTGGATTTCAGAAAGACTATACGCCGAAATGGTCGTGCCTCCCAACTTTACTGCTTGGCTGATCATTCTTTGATAGAACTCTCGGTATACATTAGCGCTATTGAGGAATCTAGACTATTAATTAGTCATAAGAAATATTAAACTAATACTTACTGATAACTGAACCTAGGTCGTGTCAATGGAAACGCTAAGTGCTGAAACGAAACATTGCCCAACTTTCCAGTCATCTCTTTAACAAGTGAGTGCATAATTACTTTTAGTTGATACATAGATATAAAGTATCTAGTTGATTAAATGCTATATGTGTCTATTATCTGTATTACTTCATATATGTGATTAAATGGATTATATGGTTTTCTGATTTAATCCTATATGTATTTTCATATACTATTATATAAAATATATTGGGTAGTGATGGGTGATGAAATGATCATGAGAGGACTTTACTATTGATGAACTAGTCATCTAGTAGAGTATAGATAACGACCACAAACTATTATAGACAGTCCAGTGGAAACGCTAGCAAGCTCGCAACCTGTAGGTGTTAATAAACTATATGTTCATTTGATGTACTTTATCCCCCCCCCCCCCTCCTTAGTTTCCTTATTGACATATATTGCTAAAGGAATCCGTTAAGCAGTATTGTCTACATGTTGATGATGATAATCCTTAGTTTAGGTCCCTTGAGATTACTATTTTAGGATCAATGTGTGAGAAAAATGGGAATGGGTAATCGGGTAAATAATTTGATGTGAATTATATTTAAAGAAATTAATTTTTATAGGTTGAAAACCCTATGTGCTCACCTGGCCCCAAGCCTGACCTACTCAGTTTTCTTTGTATCACATGTAGCGGTAACGAGACACTTGTGTGATGAGTGATTTGAGAAGTTGTAGGCCATTAGTATAATAAATTATTCTAAGGAATATTAGGACTTTTTTATGCTTATGTATCTGTATTGACGATGACATCCCAAGGTTTTTATATATATCAATGAAATATGTTTCTTCGGAAACACTTTTAAATACTTTTGGGAACTAATTCCGCATTAATTTTTATACTCTGAAATAAATAAAGAATAAATAAAAAGTTTTAAAATGGCCATGAAAATAGGGATGTCACAGTTGGTATCAGAGCATTAGTTTAAGCGAACTAGAAATATTTGAGGATTTCTAGACATAAAATTAGAATGTAAGCTATGGTTGTAAGATGAGTGTTTGTTGTATGTTAGGTAGTATGCCTGAAATGAAACATGCACTAGCTTATTTTAGGAATGATGCCTAAATTGCTTTTATGTGTTAAATGATTTATGCTAAATAATGTTATAGCGATAAGATGGATTAACATGCTTTAGGTTACCTAGCTAGGATGCTAACTTACTTGATCAGATCTAAGGTCTATTGCCGACCTAGATTTGGAAATTTTATGTGTTCAGGATTCTAAACATTTTATTATGGTTTTAGAACTGCTGCATATAACTTTTTCAGCGTGATAAGGAACTCTTATGCATCTAAACATATCTAAAACCGTCCTTATCTTAAATTCTCGTTTCGATACACTGAACACCTGCCTTGGTGTATAAATCGACATGGTAAGAACTCGAAGGGGATTACAAAATGGTAACCAGCAGCCTGAGCCTCATGAAGTAGAGCATGCACAATGGGCAATGTATGCGCAAGAACCAATCAAAGTGATGGGAGTCCAAGGCATGATTCAGGCTATGATGGACGAACAACGGGAAGATATGAGGAATAAATCTGTTAAAATGGAAGAGAACCCAATGCACTTGTTAAGCAACCTAAGCTCAATGTGGAGCCAAAAAAAGAAGGAAACTATACTAGGATAGTTATTCTTGATGAACCCCCAATGGTTAGGAGGAATGATCCTAATGAAAGTATTGAAAATAATGGCTACAAGTATAAGGATTTTATGGAAGCCAAACCACCAAGCCTCTATGGAAGCCAACACCAGTACAAGTGATGGATTCGATCTCCGAGATTGAGATGGTGTTCGAGAGTTGTAACTGTAGCAATAGGCAGAAGACCATTCTCGTGGTCAGACAGTTGATGTAACACCCCATTTTTACCATTATTGTTGATTGTAATATAAAACGATTATTATAAATTTGATTTGGAGATACATTACTTATTAACCTTATTAATCTAACAAGTCGTAGTAATCGTAAAAGCAAGAGCATATATAGTTAAAAAGCCCAAATCTGACTTCGTATGAGGAAGTTATGACTTTTAGATGTTTCAGCTTACTAGTGCGCGACACAAAAACTTAAATTAAGATCGGTCGATTATTAGGAAAAACAATATAAACGAGAGTTGAAGATCTCGTCCATACCTATCCGTCAATATAAAGACAGTCTAGAACGGATATCGTATGAGAGAGTTATGATTTTTACACAAACTTTAACAGTCTAAGCTTGTTAAAAATATAGCTTTAAAAATTCGTTTTTTTATGGTTGGTATGGATATCCATATCAGATTTGGTGGATTTGGTTAAATATGGATGATATAGGATTATTTTGATTCAAATATTTAACCTAGTAATTTTCAAAAAGTTTTAAATTACACCCTTTAGGTTTTATAGTTTAAATTTGGAATTAAAAGTTTTAGTTTTTGAAATTTAAATAGTTAAACCCTAACATTTTGAAATGTTTCAAAATTTGTCCTCAAGTTTCGGAATTTAAAGTTTAATTAAAACTTTTAATTTTGAAATATTAAATTCTAAAAACCCTAGTATTTTGAATTGTTCAATTTACACCCTTATGGATTTTATTAAATTAATTAAGTGTTTAATTAAAAGAGAGAATTAATAAATCCATAATAATATGGTTTAAGTTTAATCAAATTAAAAGTATAGTTTTTAATAGATTAAAGCACTTAGTATTTTAAATGTATTAAATACACCCTTATACTATATAAAATTAAAAGTTAATATATTATATATGTATAAGTAAATGTCAGTCTTACCGTTAGTAGGCCTCATTCACGGAGCTGGTCTATAAGGGGTGTTTAAGGAAGCGGCCTGTAAAATGACCGCCATTGGGTATCCACTCTTACCCACCGCACCATTGACTAGTGGAGGGTCGTTAGCCGAACGGGTAGGATAGGACACAACCTTCCATTACAAGTATAATGATATACGAAGTAACTAAACACTTTTATAAATTCCCAAATCTTAGTTACTTTAGGAAAAATGTGAATTTGATGCTAATCCATGAAATTGCACTTTTCACCTTGTTGGTCGTTAGTGGAGCATGTGTGGTTAACCGACACACTAATATGGGACCAATGAAGGATGGCAATGGGTAGCTCATAGATTATCGTAGATCAATGGAGCGTGTGTGGTTATCCGGAACATTGTTTGGGCGATAAAACGTCATTGAGAGTACCAAGCTAATTTGCATGGTTATTAACACTTTGTTTGTGATCCTTGGCATCCCAGTCACAAACATGAAGGGCATAATCGAGATTAAACATGCCATTGCAAAGTTCAATAAATCTCAAAAGATCTTTGAATTTCAATTCATTTAAAACCTAATTTTTTTCGTTTTTCATGGTGGAAATTGGTAAATCGTCATTTACCTACCTTGAAATATTCTGCAATTAGATTACAGCATCCCTCTTCCGAATTGTAGAATATTATGTTGGGTCCTAGCCTTAATATTTCATTTGAGTGTTATATTAAGGATTGAATCAACTAACTTGAATTTCTCCCTTTTGTAGATGTCAAATTCTAACTATGGTCTTCCTGAATCCTTTGGAAAAAGCTTTCCACATGAAGATGATGTTCCACGATTGGATCATGGAAATAGAAATCATGCTTCACTTCCTCCACCTCCTCCAATAATTCTCCCTGACCCACGTGTTAGACGACTTGAAAAGTTCAATGTCACTCAACCCTATTGGCAAGCAAACACGAAGATGGAAAGTCGATATGTGCTCACGTCTTGGAGATGAAGTTGCATATTGACAAGTTGGGAATGTTGGGTGTCGTTGTCTCAAGGAAGTTGGCTGTTGACTTGGTTCTTTAATCACTTCCTGAATCATATAGTGAGTTCATCAAGGATTACTATATGGTGAACCACGACGTGACTCTCATTGATCTTACATATTTGCTTATTGCTGCTGAATCACCGATGATTTGGAGTATTGGCAAAGAAAATTTGACTGGTAGATCGACCTTCCAAACTTACATGGACATTGAAAATGGCAACATTGGAAGTCCAGAAAAGTCTTCTCTTCCCAATGGAAAGGGATCGGCCAAGGTCAAACCGTTAGACCGGATGGTAAAGAGAAAGGCTGAATCTGAGATTGTCTCGTATGTTATTCCAAAAGAGTCCATTTGTTTCTACTTCCAAGAGAAGGGACATTGGTTGCGAAGCTGCCCTATTTACCTGAAAGATCGCAAGGATAGGAGATTCAAGATGTATTATTCTGCTTCAGGTAAGTCCAATATCTAACTCTAGTAAGTTCCTATTTGTAGATTCTTAATACATGATGTGATAAGATTGCATTTTGATGTTTTGCAGGATCGAAGAAAAGAAAGGAAGCTTAAAGGAAGCGTGAGCTGAGTCTGGTCGCGAAGAGATGGATTTCGATCGCATGGTTCGATGATTGGATTTTTAAGCTGCTACTTAGGAGTTATGATAGATTTCTTAGGAATATTTAGTAACATAGTTTTCATTTGTACTTGTGTTGTAAGGACAAGTTTTTCCGCATTTTATAAATAAAGAAAATTTTGATTTTATCTTGTTTTATATTATCCTTGCAATGATAGTTGTGAAAAATGATGTTTATATGTTTCTATTGAAAAATGGATGTGATTCTTAGTTGTCTTATTTGTGGTAGTGTCGAAAATTTACCAAATAAGGAATGATTCTCATCACCCAAGTTTCAATTGGACGGAAACTTGGAATCATGCAACTAGGTATTGTATGATGAATGAGAACCTTCGTATTTGGAAAATTAAGACTAATTCCTTGTTCGCATGTAGATGTGAGTCAAGTGAAGGACTAGGGGATCTAGTACACATTGTTGTGCACTAGTCAAGTCCACCACAAAGAACGATAACACTATTCGTCATGATTTACTAAAAGTTTAGTAAATGTGGTTATGCTTAAAAGATTAAGTGTGATTCTGAATCATTGGAAGAGTTTCAATTAATGGCAGAACGAATAAGAAGAATCAATTAGGCAGAAAGATAAAAGTTTCTCCAATCTGAAAAGAAGGGAGAGTACTTGAGTATCGTGTTTTATGATCATCTTAGTGATTATGAAACCATATCACAATTGATCCTCTAAAGACACCTTAGTGCACTTGTATGGCTAAGTAGATGAATCAGTAATTGTTGAAATGGTTAAGTCAAGAAGATGAATCATACTTCGTTCCAAAAGGTCAAGTCTTAGAGTCATACTCCAAGATTGTGTATTGAGTGACATGTCTTGAGTAAGTAACACATTTTGAAATCGGTAAGTTGTGATGTCTTGGATAAGACAAAGACCAACTAAGACCAATTGTGTGTTGTGTTTTGTCTTGATAAGAATCCGCACTAACTCTTGGATATTTGTTTGTCGAGGAAATTTTTCTTGACAAGAGAATCTTATATATCAAGAGGTCAGAGGGAGTCTTAATGCTCTTGAATAGCTTCAGGAACTAATCAAGAATAAACCTATTGTCCATCACTAGCACACGACTTGAGGTCTATAACTTATCGGGATTGACATATTCTTGTTTCTATGCCATTCCATTTAAGTTAACTATGCATGTGAGTCCTAAGAGTTCTCAATTGATTGCATAACGCAAAGCACCTTGATCAATGAAAGTTCAATGATCTGTATGGGTGATCTGCTCAACAACTTGGAAAACATGGTAGGCCCGTGTGCTGCCAGGTGGCAAGAAATTAAGATTGGATAAGTTCAGTCCATATAAGTGTTGATTTGTCACAAACATTGTCTTGTGATAATGTTTATGACAAATTCACATGGATAGGAACACATACACCATAAAATCTAAGTGATAAGGTTTCTCTCCATTTCATGAAAATGATTGTGAGGAAACGCTTTCACTAGGAATATTTTAAGGAGATAGCGATTGTGTAAATTGCATTCTCAAATGCGATTATGATTACGACATCCCTCTTCATAGTTCGAATTGTGAGATTTGGCGATTAGTCTGAACATTTGGGACTTATTGATATAAGTTTTGAAATAGTTTAGACACACATATGAGCTTTCTAATAAAAGGTGTATGAGCTTAGATAAAGTCTTATCGAAGCATCACGTATCAGAAATATGAAGTTTAGAAAGAAAGTCAATAAGTATTGGTTTCTAGAAGTCCAGTTAATTTCTGAATACATGTCAAAGCTAGTGGGAGCATAAGTGTTGTGCTGGTAAGGAAATAATTATCATGTTAGTGGGAGCATGATTATTATGTTAAGTATTGCAAGTTAGCAATATTAATTATAGAAAACAAAAGTTTCAATTCGCAAAGTTGCAGAGGTTGAAAAGTTGTTTTGCTATAATTAAGGGAGAGAATATTATACTTCATTTCAAATCTAAAAGCTTAGATCGAGAAATTTTAATCAAATTTAGTCAAAGGACATATGTGAATGTTATGTTGAAAAGATTCAACATAAGGGAATTCTATATATGGAAATATTATAGTAGGAGACTGGTAAAGTATCATGTCTTTATGTAAGACATTATGTGTCGTATCCCATATGCTTCGAGTATAGGATCAATTAGATATGCTGTAATATTCAACCATTCTGTCTATTCCAAATGTCTAGGGCATTAAGAGGGAATAAGGAACCAGAACCGGATATGACTAAAGTAAGTTAAACAACTGTCAAGTACAATCTAAGGTTCGCCAAGGATTGGTCACTTGTGGGCAGTTGGAAGTATAGTAATGGATGGACCATATCGATATTATTATGAATAGATAGGATTCTATTTAGAATGAGTTGTCATATGGGAAATATGGAAATGTTTCCATTAATGGGAGTTGGATATTAAGAATTTATGTGTAGGTTAGGAACTTTTATGCAAGAAGGATGTTCAAAGGAATGTGCTTTGAATGTGAGACTTCGTATCTATGGAATCGTCTTGTAACAATGTCCAATGGTGCACTTTGTAATATCATTGGCAAAGTCTTTGTGACTTTTTTGCTGTGACATTACAAAAGAGTCATTGCATGAAATGTTAGTATCTAACAAATTCTAAAAGTGGCAAGAAATTGGTATTCTTACACTTATAGATAAGGATTGGGAATTGTGAAATGAGAATCATTGGAAATGTGTTCGATTGATCTATTTCACAAAGTAAAGACCATAGGTAAACGTAGTGATGCATGCTTGAAGCATGGGATGACTCTTGTTTTAATTCAAGTATTAAGTTGATTATTCGAAACATTATACAATGAATAATGTGTAATCGATATGGTGATTAAATAAAATGTTTTATTTATACTAAAAA
This sequence comes from Lactuca virosa, assembly GCF_052849685.1. Classification (NCBI taxonomy): domain Eukaryota; kingdom Viridiplantae; phylum Streptophyta; class Magnoliopsida; order Asterales; family Asteraceae; genus Lactuca; species Lactuca virosa. The sequence continues at coordinate 354,573,071 of NC_136430.1, forward strand.
GTTTTGAGGCCATATTGGATTCGATTATTCTTGTGTTTCACTTCGCATGTTTTGACTTCTGGAATAACTAGGTTATTCAAACATCCACAGTCGAATATACGTTTGAAGTAAGTACTGAGGCAAGACTGTCATGAATCCGACTGTAGATTGTCTAAAGTGCTTAGACATAGAAAAAGTTTGCTGCAGTGTTCATGAGTGCTCCTGAAATAAGATTTGAGTATTGGATTAAACCCACGCTCATGTGAATCACTTGATGGATTTTATCACGAGTGATTGTGAGACGATAATATCTTATATTCTTCAAACGGAGACATATAGTTGTTGTTTACAAGTCGGTTGCACATTGATAATGCGTAAACGCACCAGTAACTTGGTGTTATAAAACGTATTGTTGTGTGTGATTTGATGAGTGAATACTACAAGCATATGAGTCGAAGTTTATCCGTTCCTTTTACCTTAAAAGGGATAAAAGCGATTACTGTGGGCCCCTTGATGATTTAGTGATGACACCTAAGCGCTTGGCCAAGCCTGGACTAAGTTGATGTGTTCAATTGTAGTCTGTTGTCAGTCGTCATAAATCGGAAATCGGAAAACAACACGTAGACAGAGATAATGATTATAATCCATGTCTTATGTCTATACGATATCGAGAGAATGGAGGAATATATGATCCCTTATCTAAAGGACGCGTTACTGATAAGATCAGAGTTCGACAGCGGCTTTTGAAAGCTACGATTGCTAATCAGGTTCTGAAGTCGTACTTGCAATAATAGTTATTAGACTTATCCAAGTGGGAGACTGTTGGATTAGGTGTCTAAGCCCATAACTATTTTTGGTATGTACTTGATTTGATTATGAGCATGGTCCTTTTGGGTTGCCTTCACTCATGCAACTTGATAGGATGACAAGAGGAAAGAGAGTAGAATTTATTTTGTGAATAGTAAATTCATACTCAAAATGGTTTTATTAATATATTACATGATTAATATATTATTTGGAAATCATATTATTTGATTAGTATTGATCGGAAATTAATTTGGAATTAATTTAGTGGTCAAAAGAAACTGATTAAATAATTGAGGGACTGTTATGCAAATCATTGATAGCTGCATAAATGGGCTGATGGACTCCATAGAGTGGAGTGGACGAATTTCTATAAGGAAGCCTTATAGAATTCGTCCATGGGCTCTAAGGAAAGGAGTTCATGTGCTGCTTGTTGCCTAAGTCAGGTATTAGGGTTTCCACCTGAAAACCCTAGCAGCCACAGCTATATATGGAACCCTCTACTAAGGATTTTCGGCCCCTAAGTCTTCTAAGAGAACCCTAGCCTAAATCCTTCCCTCTCCTAAGTCATCTTGTTGCATTAGGTGTTTGTGACTCCATTAGAGGTGCAACACTTGGGGCACTAGGCTTTTAGAAGTCAAGATCAAGAAGGATTAAACTTGTTATTGCTACATAACAAGAGAGGTAAAGATTCTAACCCTAATCATATGTGTTTTCGGGTTTATATGCTAGTCATTAGGGTTTGTTGCTTTGGTATTCATAGTTTTATGTTTAATTTACAAAAACCTAGATCAAAGCAATTAGGGTTGCATGTACACCATAGGAATGATGTTTTGCTAATAAGCTAACATATAAAACCCATCTAAAATGGAGCTCGTGCGAAAAAGATAAGAATTTTTAAAGAAATAAGAATTCTTCGCTTGCACCCGCGCGGAACGACAAAGCACGTGATATGCACTAGCACACCACCCATAAGTTTCCACGTGTCACCACTCAGGAATCCCAATGTTACTCGGTCCGAGCAAGTACACACTGTGCACTTTGGTGTGTGGCGTGCAAATAAAAGTTTCGCCCTAGAAATATCAATCAGTCTCCCATTCGATCCCCTGACCCCTATAACCTTTATCTCTCGAGTTTTCTCAGCCTAAGACTTGTTTTCCCCTAGTTTTCTGTATTCTGGTGAATCTCTAGAAACCCTGAGAATGAGGGTAGTAGAAGCTCTCGAGTCGGAGTTTTGCCACTGCAATTCCCGACTTTTCGCTAAAATCTCGGTAAGTTAGGCTACGCTTCTAGTGTAACATATATTTATATTCATAGTCATTGTTATGGATATATAAATATGATTTATCAGTAGTTCCAGTTATAATGTTGATTGATCTACTTACGGGAGAGGTGGCTAGAATGGTCACGTTGGTTCTTGGATTTCAGAAAAGCTATATGCCAAAATGATCCTGGCTCCCAACTGTCCTGCCTAACTGATTCTTATTTGATATAAATATTGGTATTCCTTGGGATTAGTGATGGGTCTAACCTACATTACCAGATTGCCCTGAGGACTAATAAACTCTAGTAGTATAGGTTTATACTTATTAGATGTGTACTCGCCAATTGGATTACCAGGATAGTTGTTAAGCATTTGAGAAACAGTTAAGGTGAGTTCTTTACTATATTGTATGCTCTACTATGCATCCTCTGTATGCTAGGATATAGTTACCATGTTGTATGCACTTAGGTAATTAGACTAGGATAGTTAGTTGCATGTTATGTGGAATATTGCTATATGTTGGTATGCATAGATGGATTTGAGGGTAGATCAGACTTGTGTTGAAGGATAATAGACTCAGGCATACTAGCTTTATGTTAAAGGCCAAGGGAATGCGGACCAACCAAGTGCTGAAAGCTAAATTGGGCAGACCAGCTATATGTTGAAGGCCAAGGTGCGAACCAGCTATAAGTTGAAGGCCAATACATGTATTTATTGTATATATGTTATGGTATTTGGTATTTGGATAGAGTTCACTAAGCATCGGCTTAGAGTTGTTGAATAAATGTTTTTAATGTTGTTCTTCAGATCGAGGAAAGGCTCCGGCATGACTCCACTTGTATCGAAGGCAATATATATATTAATATAATACTTAAAACTGAGGATCTGAATATCTTAACTAATCTTTTTATATTAGAGACCTAGTTTGAGAGAACTGGATGAACACTCGTGTGATTCGAGACTCAAACTAAGGATCTAAATATCTTAACTAATCTTTTTATAAAAGAAATGATACAAGCAGTAAAAGATGCGATGCATACAGTCAGGCGGAGGTCCTAAAGGAAAGTAATTCCAAAAATACTCATACTGTTATATATATATATATATATATATATATATATATATATATATATATATATATATTGTTGATATATGACCTATTAGAAATGCATGCTAGAATATGGCTAAGCATCTTTTCAACAATTATTAATTAGAATTTCATGATATTTAGAAGTCCTTTTAGCCGCAGGAAGTTCTTGTATGTGCTACTTGAAGCATGTACTAATATCCTATAGTTACTAAGTGTATGCTTTAGAGTTGTGCCTAATTAGGATTATATAGCCTTAGAATGCTTAATTCAACCTTAATTCATGTTCCTTGTTTGGCTGTGGGCTTAGATTATAATTAGTTATTAGACTGACTATCCAATGGTGGACTACATATGACATGCATACACAAGGTGACTATCTGATATTAGGAACGACTTCTTATAAATACAAGAACCCGGATAGAAGAAACCCTAGTGAAAAGTCTATGAAAACATGTAGTTTGTCCCTTGTGACACTAGGTGTGTGAAAAGGCCTATCAATAGAAAGAGTGTGGTGGTTGAGAAATTTTGAGACAATTCTTGGATCTAGTATGGATAGGTGTGAAAGGTAGTATGGGCCTATACTACCGGAAGCACATGATGCATACAAGAATCCGGAAGAGTCGCAAAGTTACTAAGGACCTGGAAAGGATTGATTGATATCCCCATATAACTCAATGAATTTCATTAAAATATTCATATTTTCATCTTTAGCATCGTAATGATCACTCAAGCAAGCGACTCTGATTCTGGATCGGATGGGTCAGGTCCGAGCAAGACTGACATACATGATTGGATAGAGACAGTCGTAGCAACATCTGTAAAAGAGATGATTCCTGAATTGTTTGGAACCATCAAGAATGAACTAATTGCACTGTTTGATGAACAGTATATTGTCGTTGACAGTTGTGACATCCTAGAATTTAGGTCGAAGACTGTGAACGGTCAAGTTCACAGTAAATCCATATGTAATTTTATTCATTGTGCTTAAGTGCATCTAAAGTAAAATAAATGAGTTATTTCAACTATTATAGGATACCAGATGATATCTTACTTCTAAATATGTAATTTGGCAAACAAATCAAACGGTTCAAACGACAACCTTAGGAATGCGTCTGAAAAACTAAAATTTCGTATTAAGTCGTTGTGAGAAATCAAACACTCTAGCCTCGTAGTACGTGTTTTCCTGATTCTGAAAATATAAAGAACGTCCAAAATGAAGTTCGTATGCAAAAGATACGACCGTTTTAAGAATCAAAAACCGATATAATACTGATTTTCTTAAAATCATTAAAACCGTTTCTATCCGTTGAGGGACTTGCACACCTCAAATGGAAATTCCGAAAAGTTGAAAATTTAGATGTTTTCAGATTTATTAATCGCGAAAACTTTAAACGTAAATTCCCGGAGTTCAACAACTCGAAAAATTAATCCGTTCGAATTTTTAGAATCCTAGAATAAAAATCTATCAATCGGAACTATCAGAAAAAATTCCCAACGTCGAGTATTGGACACGAGAATCGAGGTATACATCAAGATAAATAAATATATATAAAAATAAATTGTAGTTATTATTGTGAAAATGTTTATAAGATATGTATTGGCAAGACCGCTATAAATGTAAATATACTTTTGGTGTCGTATTCAACTTCAAAAGATCCAAATTAATAGTATAATCACAATGTATATATGTTATATAATTAAATTTTATATAACAACACTATATATATATATATATATATATATATATATATATATATATATATATATATATATATATATATATATATTGTTAACGTTACCATAAGTGGTCACGTTAAATGTAACGGAGATCATAAACGAGATGTTATCTCGTCAGGACTTTGGCCAATGTCCAGTCTTGGCCAAGGCAATCTAGCACCGGGGTGGCAGTTCGTTAACTCACGACCAATCAGGACGTGACAGAAAGCTTAGGTGACGCCCAGAACTGACGTCACTAGGCAGTTAGTTAACGTGGGCGTGATCCTCCCAGTCAGAGGAGGCCACGTCTCATGCTCATCGGACGAGGTCCCCACGATCTTTTAGAAGCAGGTATAAAAGGATCTCTTCCGCCTCAAGGAAGGGATCCATCTTCTCTCTCACGAATATTACCCTACAATTACCTCTCTCATAAAACTAGCTTGATCGTCGGAGCGACGTCCCGGAAGAACACTCGGGCGTCCTTTAACGATTCTTCTCTGTGTTGTGTTCCCAGGAAAACTCTCAAGGCAGATCCATCATCTGGCATCCAAACCCCTGTTGAACATGTCATAACATTTGGCGCCATCCGGACGTATCCTCAGAGTGATACAACCAATAAACGACGTTGGTTCTCTGCAAAAAGGGGATCTAAACCCAACAGCATCGGGGACGGTAGTAAAAGATATGTGCAAAATACCGGTGACGTTAAACAATGACCATCATCGCGAGTGTAGAACACAGGCCCTAATACAGGTGCTAATAGCACAAGTCCCGCCGATTACTGAAAAAATAGCAGAGCCAGTAATCCAGAGCAATTTCCGGCAACTATCGTCGGATGTTCCACTGCCTCTGATGGCGATATCGCATCTCGATCTATTGCAGACAAATCCATATGACGGCAAACGGGTACTCACCATCTCTAACTCTCGTAAGAGGAGCACACCTCACTACCCAGAAGACGAGATTGAGGCGCTCTCGAGAAACCTACTCAATATTAATTAGCTTCTCGAGCAGCGATTCCAGACCATCGATCTGGGGTCAGCGAGACCCACTCCTTATATATGGATTCATTCGCAACATGAAAGTCCATCGAATATATATCGACAATGGTAGTTGCTCTGATATACTCTATGAGCATTGTTTCCGGCAACTACCAGATGCATGGAAGGACGTGCTACAGCCCCCAACCGGCGGACCATTGGTAGGATTCACCAGGCATAGCTTGTGGCCATTGGGCACTATTCGGCTGCCCTTAACATTGGTCAGTCACGACGAAAAGGACCGAATCACAAGGACAATCGAGTTCTCTGTGATCTGGTACCCAGCAGAACACAATATTCTGCTCGGACGATCGGCAATCTCCTTACTGCACCTCGTACCATCGACGATCCACAACATCGTTAAGTTTAGCACACGCCAGGGGTCAGCGGCGGTCCTCACCACAAACACCAGGGCACAATATTGCCACTAGATTATAGTCGCCCCAAAGCTTGTACGCTCACCAAAGAAGTCCAAGGAGGGGTGTTCCACCAAACAACACCAGATAAACATGGAGTATCCAGAATAGCTTGTGCGAATCGGCGCTCACCTATCAGACGAGACCAGGGCACAGCTGGTAGCACTCCTAAAGCAATACTCCACCATTTTTTCCTGGAAACCAACAGATCTGACAGGCGTTGATCGACAGATCATAGAACACAACCTTAATGTCACGCCCGGAAGCAGTCTGGTTAAACATGGAGGTAATATTCCCAACATGGATAGCAAATCCTGTCTTGGTAAAGAAAGCCAATGGGTCATAGCGAATGTGCATCGATTACTCAGACCTTAACAACGCCTGCCCAAAGGATTGTTATCCTCTCCCGGAGATTGATCAAAAGGTCCAATCGCTAGAAGGCTTTCAACTCAAATGTTTCCTCGACGCGTACAAGGGTTACCATAAAGTACATATGAAATGAGAGGACGAAGCAAAAACTGCCTTCCACAACGAAAATGGGACCTTCTGCTACCAGAAAATGTCGTTTGGACTCAAAAATGCAGGTGCTACTTCCCAAAGGCTCATGGATAAAGTATTCGCCGATCAAATTGGTAGGAACATTGAATTCTATGTCGATGACATGGTAATTAAGTGCCGTAATGAAGAAGCACTACTCCACGATGTGGAAGAAACTCTCCAGACGATAGCCAAAGCTAAGATGAAGTTAAAAACAGCTAAGTGCACTTTCGGAGTTGACGAAGGGAAATTCCTTGGGTACCAGATATCCAAGGAAGGAATTCTGCCCAATCCCACCAAAATCTAGGAGTTCCTCAAGTCGAAAACTCGTCACAACCTCACGGGCGTGCAGGAGATCAATGGTAGATTGACGGCTTTGGGAAGATTTATCGCCAAATCCGTAGAAAAGGCGCTCCCCCTGTACCAAACACTTAAAGGGTGCATAGACACAAAAAAGTTCAAGTGGACGGACAAAGCGGATGTTGCATTGCAACAACTCAAAGACGCCTTACACCAACTACCAGCTCTCGCCTGCCCGCTGCCAGGGGAAACGCTACAGATGTATCTAGCCGCTTCCGAAGAAGCTATCTCCTCTTTGTTAGCAGTGGAGAGGGAAGGCAAGCAGGTTCCCATATATTTTGTTAGCAGGGCCCTACAAGGACCAGAGATCAATTACCCGGCCTTGGAAAAACTGGTCCTCGCCCTGGTATATGCCGTCAGGAGACTACGAAGGTATTTTCAAGCCCACAAGGTGGATGTTTTGACCAGCTACCCAATAAAGCAAGTGCTGCTAAGGCCGGAAAAGTCTAGGCGCCTAGCCAAGTGGGCCATAAAGTTAGGTGAACATGATATCCATTATCACCCCCGGACTAGCATCAAGGCCCAGGCCCTCGCAGACTTCCTGGTCGAAATTCCAGATACCATTAAGGGAGTGCCAACAACGATCTCCGTCGACCCACTCGAACCTAAAGCTAGCAAAGAATTCTAGAAACTTTACACCGGGGGCGCAACAAGCAAGGAAGGTTCATGTGTAGGCCTGATCCTACAAAGCCCAATGGGCGAAAAAATCACTTACGCGCTGCGATTTGATTTCCAGGTATCAAACAACGAGGCAGAGTACAAAGCGCTCTTAGTAGGTCTGAGGCTAGCCAAGGAGGTTGGCGCGAAACAACTAGCGGCTCTCATCGATTCGCTACTTGTCACAAACCAAATAAATGGGACGTATGAGGCAAAGGATTCCAGGATGCAGAAATACCTAGATGCAGTCCGTAACTTGGCTAGCACATTCAAAAGTTTTTTAATAAAACAAATCTCTCAGGGAAAAAACGCAAGGGCGGATTCTCTCAGCAAGCTTGCCTCAACTTCGTATGATCACTTAACAAAGAAAGTGCTAGTTGAAGTACTCCCGGAAAGAAGTACCGATAACAAAAAGGTCAATACAATATCGTCCCCTCCAAAATGGACCTAACCCTTTGTAGACTAATTACGCCATGGCGCGCTTCCGGACAACCCAGAGGAGGCGAGAAAAGTCAAAATCAGAGCACTACATTTTGCAATCAGGGAAAATCAACTTTACCGAAGAGGATACTTAATCCCATGGCCCAAGTACATCTCTAAAACAGAGGGGCAAGCGTTCCTCGAAGAAATCCATTACGGGGACGGAGCAGCCAACGAAGAAGGGCGGTGCCAGGACCTGGACATGCTCGATGAAAAATGTGAGGCGGCACAAGTGTGTCGGGCACTATACAAATAACGGACTGAGAACTATTACAGCCGCCAAGTCCGGGTCAAGAACTTCAAAGTCAGAGAATGGGTGCTAAGAAAGAACGAGTCTAGCCATGTTGAACCATTGGGGAAACTCATTGTCACGTGGGAAGGACCATACAAAATCATGGAAGCCCATAAGAATAGTGCTTATGTCCTAGAAGCTCAGGATAGGCGTGCCATTCCAAGAACGTGGAATGTGCAGAGCCTGCGTCACTTTTACTCTTAAAACGAGTATTAAAGGTAGAATCAATGCCAGCAAAGGCATTGTGTATTAATTTTAACATGTAAATGTAATCAGCAAATATTACTTTACTACTTTCAATATTATTACATTCTAAACAAAACTAGAGTAAACAGAAAGAGCAATTCAGATACACCTTATTTTCAAGCTTGAAAACACAAAACAAAGAGGTTGTGTATATTTATCGTGTGACAACAAGGACTGATCATCCAACGTCACACGAGCGAAATCGTTACAAGGAGGCAGCCAGGGAGTTTGCATATTGAAGGCTCATAACCTTCCTCCCTAAACATGTTCATCTTTTACATCATAGCAAACATACAAAAGAACATGTGACATGTGTGTAGAAGGATCATAACCTTCCACCAATAAAACAAAAAAGCATAATCAGGTGAGCCTCAAGCTGACGATCTTGGCTACACCTAGGGTCTACAAGTAGCAAATTAGAACAAATTTCTCAAATACCAGCTTTGCTAAAGCATAAAGAGTTCAGCAATAACAGAACTCAAACCAAGGGTGCAAACAAACCCTACATTAATATCATGTGATGGCCAACATAAACCATACGTGAAGCAACCAAACAAGATAATATGTGTGGTAACAACAAACATTCATACGCACAAATATAAAGTAGAAATTGTCAGGTTTTCGGAATCCCGGACTTTCAGGCCACCCCTAAGGGCAGCAAAGACAAAAAACGAAAAAACAAGAAATAGAAAAATTGTTCATGGATATTACATCACAACAAATCAAAGAAACAACGCTACTTGTGGGTGAGGGTGTTACCATCACCAGGGGAAGAGCTTGGGCCAGGGCCCGATCCACCGTTCTGAGCATCTCGGCAAAGGTCACGAAGCCCGACCATATCCAGATCACCCAAGTGAAGATAGCCAGCGAAGTATGTCTCAGTAAAAGCAGCCAGGGCATCCTCTATCTCGTGAACCTTGGTGGCCACGTCCGCCTCAACCTCCGGGTTAAACTCCCCGACGATCACCAGCTCCTTAGCAGCCTTCTTCCCCTGCTCCACCCCCGTTGCTACACAAGCCACCCGCACCTGAACCAAACCCTGGAGAAACTGGGGGCTCTCGATTACCCGGTCCACCACCCGGATGATCCCGTCATTAAGGATCCAAGAAATATCCTTTTCCAGCGCTCCCCTTGCGGCGTTCTCAACAACCAAATCAACCTCCATTTCGGCTGTCCGCCCGCTCACACCGGCATTCCCCAAAGTTAGGACCCCCACACGATCGCCCAGGCACCCCACCTCTTCTTCATGCCTTGCCGCTTGATCCGCCAAGTTTGCCCTCTCGAGCAGCGCCGCCTCCTACCTTGCCTCCAAGCTGCTCTTGTCGGCTTCTAACTTTGCCACTTGGGCCTTCACTCTTCACATTCAATGCCCCTCCTATCAGATTCAGACTGGAGGGTCTCCATCTCGGAGATACGTTCAGTCGCCCTAGTTTGTGCCCCCTCCGGCAGTTTCGGAGGACCTTCATTGGGGGCACGTTTGGAATCCTTTGTACCCTCCAGTAAGAAACTCAGATTACGTTTCTTATGAAGAGGAGGCCCGGTGATGGCTGACTCAGCTCGACCACCGGAAGAGGCTTCCAGGAAAGCAAAACACCTCTTGACACGGCGAAGACTCCTCGGGGACCCGGAAGGTCTAAGATCCTTCTGAGAAGCACCAATGACAACAATGTCCTGCATATCTAGATCCTCGTCGGCGTCGGTGGCAATGTCAGAACCGACAGTTGCCTCGATTCCTCGTCCAGAAATAGGGGTGTAAGAGCCTCCACAAGATCAACGTCATGACACTGAAGCTCATCATTAAACTGACCCTGAAGAGCTCTCTCTAAAGAAACAACTTCCTCCACACCTGACAATAAAACAAGAGATAACGACGGTAAAACAGAATGCCGATTTAAACGTGCTTTGCCAAATTTTCAAAAAAAAAAGGGGGGGGGGGGAGAGTAACAAGAGAAATACCCTCTTTCTCAACGAAAAACTTGGGCATCTTTCCGCGAGCCCTCCAAGTTGCGCTCATTCCGCCGGTGGCCAAGAAGCAGTCAAGCCAATCTTCACCGTTGATGTTGATCTTCTCAAGGACATCGTCCAGTTCCTTATCAACACCAAAAAGTGTCGGAGCATGGTCGACGTACACCTTAGCCCTCAGGTAACCGAGCACCACGAGATCATTGTTCACCCACAAGAACTTCTCCTGCCAGTTCTTCTTACATTTCATATCATCGATAAGAGTAGGAACTCCCCTCCGTCTAGAGAGGGTACGAGTCCCCGACTGAGTAGATGCATTAAAGAAGTGCGTGAAATCTGGAACAGTACGCAGGCAGCCTAGGGCACGGCAGAGGAGTTCAAAACCCACTATCTTCTTTGTAGCGATATGGGTCAACTCTCTCACCGAAAACCTGTATTCCCGGATGATCAAGTTGAAGAAATCAGTGGTGGGCAAGCGCAGATCTGCCTTGAACAAAGCTATTGGGATACCGACTTTGCCATCAGGCGGACAGTAGTGTGATGCATCGGGTAGGGGGATTTGCACTCCGAACTAAAAAGATTCCCATTCTTCGGTGGTCAGATCTCTCCCTAAAGCGCGAGTGGTAGCCATGAAAAAAATATGAAGAATGGGTTGAAAGGGTTGAAAGGATTTTTTCTCAAGAACAAGAAGTCAAAGAGAGATGAATAGAAGGTAAGGAGGAAACGCCAGGAAGAACAGAGCCTTAAATACCACAAAAGGGGCAGCAAACCGTTTTCATGATGAAACCGCCGAACAAACGGCGATTTCGCTTTGCTAACTATGTAAGCTGCCAATAGCAGTCCGCCACGTGCCTGTGAATAGGCCAGAACAACTCTGCTACGTCACGAACGCAGAAGTCTACTGGCCTAAGGGACTTGTTAACGTTACCATAAATGGTCCCGTTAAATGTAACGGACATCATAAACGAGATGTTATCTCGTCAGGACTTTGGCCAAGGCCTGGTCTTGGCCAAGGCAGTTTAGCACAGGGGTGGCAGTTCGTTTTCCTCCGCGAGGGACGAATATCCCCCGCAATCTTCTCATTCACTCATGACCAATCAGGACGTGACAGAAAGCTTAGGTGACGCCCATAACTGACGTCACCAGGCAGTTAGTTAACGTGGGCGTGATCCTCCCAGTCAGAGGAGGCCACGTCTCACGCTCATCAGACGACGTCCCCACGATCCGTTAGAAGCAGGTATAAAAGGATCTCTTCTGCCTCAAGGAAGGGATCCATCTTCTCTCTTGTTAGAACAATGTTCTTTTAGGATCGTATGATTCTATGCAAGTTAATGAATAAGGAAGTAATAAAGAACACAAGAATGGCACTGAATATGTCGTATGATTAATACTTCAACACCTCAGAAGAGCTCGATAAAGAACTTCGACTGTAGAGGTGTTTTAGGGTTACAATGATAAACGTAATGATCAACTCAGTAATACGCATACATGCATGCATATTTATAGTAAAACCCTATTAGCTAATCTAGATAATCACAGATCTAATCTAGATAATCATGGATGGACAGGCCCAATCCGGATACAAAACTTAAGGTCCAAGACGCAACACAAATGGACTCAACAATCTCCCCCTTTGCGTCTTTGGAGCCGAAACCTCAATCCTGTTTAACAACAGAAGCCTTCTTCACAGTTTTAAACACCTTCGGTATGATGGCCAAAAGATGGTAGCGAAACGTAATGTACCACCGAAGCATGTCTGTAAAATTTTTCTTATCAGCCTCTGAATTCTGCTTGCACCGATGTATGATGTTGATGATGTGCTCCAAGCAGTCTGTTGAAAAGAGGTGCTTATCAACCAGAGCAAACAGAAACCTGTGAGCTTCGCCTTTCGTGAACATCACAGTAAGATTCGTTGAATCTATCTGTCCTATCTTCATCTTGTTCACATCCCCTGGTTTCGGTGTAGTCTTCACAGTCGGCTTTTTGTTCATCACTTTTGCTATCTCCTGATCCATAGTAGCAACTTCATGGATGTAGGAGGCCAACATTCTCTTCAGATGTTCTAAAATAGGCTCATATTCCTTAGGATTAGTGAGCAGAATGTTGAACAACAAAATCCAGTCATGGGGATTGAGATTAGAAAGATCTGCTAGAGAGATAGTTGACACCGTGTTTGCTGAACCACGAGTGATCTTGAAGTTAACGTTAATAAATCTCCCAGCAGGCGAGGGTTTGAGTACCTTGACTGTAATGATCTTCTGTGCACTCCAAGTCAAGTACTGCGGTTGCCCATACTTCAAATAGAAGTCTATCAGCTCACGGTCAACCTTAGGATGAGGAAAAGGAACCTCAGCAGTCGCATCAAAGCAATGAAACTTGAACGCTTTTCTTGTAATCGGCATGTCGAACTGCGAGTCCTTGGAGTTATCACAATCAAACGAAGCAACTGGTTCCAACCAATAGACATAAGGAAACTCAATCGCCTGATTGATAAGTGTCTCTTTCGTCCACAAGGGAAACAAAGCCTTCTTGTAGTTCAAGGCATCTTCTTCTTCTTTGTTTCTCCTTTCCCTCTCCTCTGCTTCCTTAGCAATTTTCAGATTTTCATCCAGCTCTCTGTCTCTTTTCTTTCGTTTGAGAGCTTCAACAATGGTTTCTTCTACATCACTTTCACTTTCATCAATGGTCTCCTTTGGCTTTGCTTGTGAACCAGAACCTGAAGCTACATTATCCTTCAGTTCGGTTGTGACTCTCGGTTGACCACCTTCTGTCTTCACAATTACTCTCGGTTGAACAACACGAGCACTACTTTCTCCCCCTTGTTTTGGAGGTACGAACCCCTCCGAAACACCCTTAATTTCATGCAGCATCGCAAGGGCAGGAAGTAGTTTGGATGTGAGGTGATTGCGGATAGTGAGAGTTAGAATGGGATCATGAGCACCAAGAAAATTGGTCAACATGTCCTTCACCTCACCTGCACAGCTCTTATACACAGCCCGTTGGGTCTTCAACAAAGAAATTTCTTTCTCAGCGTGGGCTAGCTGCACCTTCTGGACTTCAATAGTGGCTTTATGTTTGGCCAGATCCTCCTTCAAGGCACTTTCGGTTGCCAGGTTAGCATGAAGAGAGTCAAAACGAGAATCCACTGATCTTAAAAAAGAAGTGGTCTCGGTTTTGAGCGATGAGCATACAGCTTCAAACTTAGTGCTTTCTTCTTGAAGGGACTTAGAAAAGGAGTCCACAGAGGATTGTAGTTTCGCTGCATTGGTGTCAGCATGAGCTTTCAAAGAGTCAAGGAAGATCTGAGTTGTATGAACAACCTTAGTAACCTCTGTTGTTGCCTTTTTACAGGAAGATGTAGACGCATCAACTGCCTGACTAGATTTCTCAATGGCCTTTGTATATTGATCGATGGCAGTCTCGAGAAAGGCTTTAAGAACAACACCACTGTAAGCTTTACTATCGTCAAGTAAGCGATCGAGCTTCTCATGAATTCCCTGTAAATTTTGACTTGTGACTGGAGCATCATTATCATCATCAGTCGGAAGCCGGTATGGACTGAAATAAGTAGAATCAAATTCATCATTTTCTCCACCAAGGGTAGCACCAGAATCAGTGGAGTTGGTAGGGGAAAGAGGTTTAGTGATGACAGGAGTTTCTGTTACAGTAGTTTCCCCCGTATTAGATACGTTGACATTCACTGTGGGGTTAGGAATGGTAGTGGTTGTGGATTCTATAAGGATTGGAGATGATAAAGGAGTTGTGGAAATAGGAATGGAGGTAATGGGTGGTGGTGGTGGTAAAGAAGTAGTTGCTTGAGATTTGACTGGTGGAGTAACAACAGGAACTGAGAGAGGAACGGTCTGTTTCGGTGAATGAGGTGGTGTTGGAACTCTGTTGTGATTGGGAGATTCTGTTGGAGTAGGTGAACGGGGAGGAGTGTTCCCTCTCGGTGAGTCATGATGAATCTCTTCTTCCTCATTTTCCTCATCGTCATGTTCTGAGCTGGGAGGAGTTGGACTCTTAGATCTTCGAGCCATCTTCTTTATCTTCTTTTTCTTTTGCTGAGAAGAATCCCCTTCACCAGACTTGCGTTTCGTGGACTTGGAGGATTTAGACTTTCCCTCCTCAGTTGGCTCTTTCTTGGAGATCCTCTTCCCTCGGTTGGTAGGCCTGTCTAAGGCATCCAGGGCAGCCTGCTGTTCTGGAGACAGAACCCTCGGTCCAGTGGGAGGAAGTTTCCGATAGTCAGCCATAACATTGCTCTTTTCTGCAATCCCTCGATACATCGATTCAGGAATAGATCCATTGTGAGGGAACTTGATTGGATCGGAGATGATTATCTTCTTGGTGTGAAAAGTAGCGATAGAGGCAAGCAGAGCATCCTTCATAACAGGAATCTCCAATGTATTGATCGCTCTTCTTGTAATGATGGTCCAAAATCTTCCACAAGAGACTTCAGATTGCCTCGTTGAAGTATTGAGGTTCTGCACCACTTGAGACCAGATTATCGTCCCATAATCAAGATTGAGGCCGTTGTAAAGACCATAAAGAAGGGTTAGGAAACCCTTACTGGTGCCGTCGGAGCCACCACTCCGTTCTGCCAAACCCTTAATAAGTAGAGTTAGCAAACCATTCCACTGAGATGGTAAACAAGACTTCTTAACCTTTGTGATAGTAGTGAGCACATCCGTATACCCCATCTCGTACATCATCGAGAACAATTGAGTCGTCGTAATAAAATCTGGCGAGATGACTGAGGAATCTACGGCAAGATTCAAGATCGAACAAAATCTCACTTTTGAAATAGAAGCCTTCTTATCGTGTATCTGAAAGTAGATGCGTTCTTTGTTCTTGTCATACATGGCAGTCGAATAGACTTGAGATAAGAGCGACATTGGAACTGCTTCAACCTGCGTTAGGGCTAAAACGAGCGGTGAGTACTTCAAGCATTCTACAACGTGCATCATATATGCATCATACAAAAACGGGTTAAGTTCGATGATCATATTTTGATTGGGCTTGATCGTGAGCAAAGATGACGAAGCAGTCTGATCATGAACTGAAGAAGAAGTCGCCATTGTTGATCGAAGAAGGAAGAAGATGAACAGTATGTGCTGCGTTGGTATTTCAGAGAAAAAATGTTGCCAGTAAAAGACAAATAAAATTGGAAACCCTTTATATACCATTGCCAGGAGAGAGAAAAATCATGATGATAATGACGTGATCTCTGAAACGTCGCCTGAAAAAGCACGATGTGACAGTGTGGTTACACCTAGGTATTCGTCAGCACACATGGGTATATAAACCGTTCAAATTCACGCGCCTAAATCTTATCTTCAATCATCGTTTGAAATTATGCGTCGTGATAGGATAACCCCTCTTTAGTTCCAATAGTGAAACATAGATTGAACCAATTAGTAACCAGAATGTGGGAAAATAAAATTTCCGTGCAATAGGGTGACAAAGATAAAGAAATAAAGCAAATGTGTATGGGATGTGAGTGATGTCTCATTATAAGACAGAAAGCAGAGGATTCCGGGCAAGAATCGCTTCCTTCAATGTCAAGAGAGACTTGAAGTGCTTGTGTGGTTTCCCAAAAAATACGATCAACTGTTTGTTAATAAACATTGAAAGGCTTCTTTTAATTATAGGCTTAGGGTAGCTTATCTTCAACCGAACTTCGAGTCTTAACATAAAACCGAACGTTGGAAGAAGTACCTGTGAGACCGATGTGGTCTGTTGAACAGGTAGGTTGGATGTATTATATAATGACTAAAGAGGAAGCAGAAATTCAAAAAAAAAAATAAACTGGATCTTTTTGGGAAGAAACGCCTTGGTTTAGACAATTTCATAAAAGACCACTCAAAAGAAAAAGAGATTTCATAAGGTAACCAGTAAGTTCTTGAATTTAATAATTCACCATCAATTCATTATTTGAGTTGAATTTCGGGTTTCACTCAGCACGTGGTATACGTATCTAAGATCACAAACACAGATGTTGTGTAACCATAAACCTCAGTGGTAAGGACCGAGAGTCTCAAGGGTTACAATGGTGAACCGAAAGTAGATGGAGAATATAAGGGAGGTGGCTATAGAACCGAAAGTACCTTCTGCTAGATAGACGTGACAAAGCAGAAAAACTCTTAACTCATATGAGAAGTGTAAGGTAGCTCTAGACTGAGTTGTAGTTAATGGCCTAATTGGGAAGAAACGATAGGTATAGATCGAATCATTAAGGCCTGCTCAAAGTCGTAGAGGCTTTGGTCAACATGCAGCATCATGCTTCTAGGGACCCTTAACTAGTTCTTATGGAAATAATTATTCTTGCACGAGTTTCACATTCTGTTGGACTGGTACTCTTGTCACCTAATAAAAACAAGAAACACACCACACAAACCAAACAAACAAACAAACGAAACAAACAAAAAATATTTTTGAATTTTTGGAATTTTCTGAAAAAGAATAAAAACAGAAAGATAAAATACTTTTGGATTTTTGAAATTTTCTGAAAAAGAATAAAAACAGAAAGATAAAATATTTTTGGATTTTTGAAATTTTCTGAAAAAGAATAAAAACAGAAAGATAAAATACGAGAGAAAAGAGTGTACAAGATATACAACCGAAACCTTATCTTAAATGAGTGAAGCGAAATAGACCAAGCGATCGGTTCATTTCGGTTCCTTAAAATTCTAGAGCCGAAATAGACCGAGCATTCGGTTCATTTCGGTTCCCGAAAATTACGGAGCCGAGATAGACCGAGCGGTCGGTTCATTTCGGTTCCCTAGAATTCCAGAGCCGAAATAGACCGAGCGGTCGGTTCATTTCGGTTCCCGAAAATTATGGAGCCGAAATAGACCGAGCGTTCGCACCATTTCGCTTGTCTAATTTTTAGTGAGAGATTTGAGGATTCGGTACCGACTCTCCTTCCATCATGCCTAAGCCTTGTAAAATTTTGTTAAAGGTAGCTTCAGGTAAGGCTTTAGTAAAGATGTCAGCCAGTTGATCAGTAGATCGAACAAAGTGTACTTCCACGTTCCCATCTTCTACATGATCCTTGATGAAATGATATCTAAGTGCAATGTGCTTGGTTTTTGAGTGTTGCACTGGATTGTGACAAATCCTAATTGCACTTTCTGAGTCACAATAGAGACGGATCTTCTTCATACTTAGCCCATAGTCTCTCAGTTGACTTTGAATCCATACCACTTGAGAAGCGCAAGATGCTGCAGCTATATACTCAGCTTCGGCTGTGGATAGTGAAACACAGGTTTGTTTCTTGGACTGCCAGCTAACAAATTTCCCGTCAAGAAACTGACATCCACCTGTAGTGCTCTTTCTGTCCAGTCCACATCCTCCTAGATCAGCATCAGAAAAGGCTTGAATGAAGAATCCAGATCTTGCAGGATACCAGAGACCGAGAGATGAGGTTCGCTTCAGATAACGAAAAATATTCTTTACTACCACCATGTGAGGTTCTCTTGGATTGGCTTGAAACCTGGCACAATAACAAACAGAAAACGTAATGTCCGGTCTACTAGCTGTTAGATACATAAGGGACCCTATCATTTGACGATATAGTGTGATGTCCACAGCAGGTTTTTCCAGAGATGGTGTTAACTTAGTGCCAAAGGCCATAGGAACCTTCATTTTTGAATCACCCTGCATTCCGAATTTCGTCAGTAAGTTCTTTGTATAGGCCTCCTGGTTGATAAATATACCTTCTGGTCTCTGTCTAATATTCAAACCAAGGAAAAAATTAATTGGACCCATTGCGCTCATTTCAAATTTAGTCTCCATCAACTTCCTGAATTCAACTGTTAGGCTAGGATTCGTGGAGCCGAAGATGATATCATCAACATAAATCTGAACAATCATTAGATGTTCGCCTTCCTTCTTACGAAAGAAGGTTGGGTCAACCGAACCTTGCTTAAATTTCGACATTTTCAAAAAGCGAGTTAGAGTTTCATACCAGGCCCTCGGTGCTTGTTTTAAACCATAGACAGCTTTATCTAGCACATAGCAATGATCAGGGTATTTTTCGTTCACAAAACCTGGCGGTTGCTCAACATAGACTGTTTCTTCTAATTCTCCATTCAAGAAAGCGCATTTGACATCCATTTGGAAAACTTCGAAGTTTTTATGAGCAGCATATGCCAAAAAGATTCTAACTGATTCCAACCTAGCTACTGGAGCGAAGGTTTCCTCATAATCTATCCCTTCCTCTTGGCAGTATCCTTTCACCACCAACCGAGCCTTGTTGCGAATGACATTCCCCTCTTTATCTAACTTATTCCTGAATACCCATTTCAAGCCGACAACAGAAGCATCTTTCGGTGTAGGAATCAACCTCCAAACTCGGTTGCGTTCGAACTCATGGAGCTCATCCTGCATTGCTTGAACCCAATCAGAATGATCAAGTGCAGCATTTACAGTTTTCGGCTCAATTTTGGAAATAAACGAATTAAACATACAAAATGTAACTTTAGAGAATAATGCAGTTTGTTTCGCTTTCAGTTGAAAACGAGTAAGAACTTTTTCAGAAGATTTACCAATGATCTATGCCTTGGGATGGTTATTTGTCCATTTTACTAACGGAGGATAGTTTGGATCATATTCTGGATTTAATTCAGCTTCCACCTCTTCTTCAAATTCTGATTGATCATCCTCGCCTTCGTCAGTTGCATTCTCTTTCTCTTTCTCCCCCTCGACTGGCGAAGTGTAATCCCTGTCAGCATCAGAGTCTGCATTTCCTGTAGAAGTTGGTTTCTCCCCCTCGATTGAACTACTACTTGTTGGTTTTGGATCAGTACTTTCCCCTTTATTTAGACCTTTGTGTGTTGGGGAGGGAATGGGATTCTCCCCCTCAACAGAGACTTCGGTTGTCTTTGGTGTTGTAGAGCTCTCCCCCTTGAACGTTGAGTCTTTGTTTGGAGAGCCAGTTGATGATGTAGCACCTTTAGCTTCAGGAGGTTCACTTTCCATTTTTTTAGCAGCTTCGTCTATGACCTTTTTGAGATTATCGATTTTGTTATCTGCTGCTTTCGCCTCTGATCGAATTGCTTTCTCTGGTTCATCAAACAACCGAATGTATTCCTCGAACAAGTTGGATATTGGAACCGAGACTTGGCCAGATTCTGGAAATATTTCACCTAAGTCACTTTCACTTCTCTGAACCTTCTTCATATAATTGTCATCAAAGGTGACATAATAGGTCTCTTCAATCCGTTTTGAGCGTTTATTCAACACTCTGTATGCTTTGGATGATAGCGAATAACCCAGAAAGATTCCCTCATCGGCTTTGACATCGAACTTGTTTTGGTTCTCCTTAGAATTGAAAATAAAGCATCTTGAACCGAAAATGTGGAAAAATTTGACATTAGGCTTTCTATTATTTAAGATCTCATACGGAGTAATTGAGAATCTCTTATTGAGCAAGGACCGATTCTGAGTGTAGCAAGCAGTGGCAATTGCATCAGCCCAGAAGTATAATGGGAGGGAAGCGAAACTGAGCATGGTTCTGGCTGCCTCGCATAACGAACGGTTTCGTCTTTCAACAATCCCATTCTGTTGTGGTGTATAAGGGGCCGAAAAATTGTGAGTTATCCCCTTATCAGCCAGAAAGTCCTCAAAATCCTTGTTCTTGAATTCCAGACCATTGTCGCTTCTGATGTTCCTCACCGTCTTCCTCAGCTGTACTTCCACTTGCTTGATGAATGTCTTCAACTTAGGAGTTGCATCTGATTTCTGCTTAAGAAAGAAAACCCAAGTGAAGCGTGAAAAATCATCTACAATAACGAGAATGTACTTATTACCACCAATGCTCTCAATAGCCGAAGGTCCACACAAGTCAATGTGCAATAGTTCAAGAGCTTCAACTATCTTCGTATTTATGCGTGTAGGGTGGCTCTTTCTGCTCTGTTTGCCCATCTCACATGCAGCACATAGATGCTCTTTATCGAACTTGAGAAGAGGGAGTCCTCGAACGTGATCACCAAGCACCAGTTTGTTAATATCTTTGAAGTTTAGGTGCGATAGACGTCGATGCCATAACCATCTTTCATCGGTGTTCGCCTTTGACAGTAAACAGATTGCTGGTTTCCCTCGTATGGGATTGAGATTTAGAGGATACATCTCTCCTTACGTTCAGATTTTAGTAGAACTTTCTTGGATTGTTTTTCAATTATCTCAGAGCCTTCATCGTCGAATGATACCTTCAGACCGGTTCCCACAACTAACTGAGACACACTTATTAGATTATGTTGTAATCCTTCCACATATGCCACCTTTCTGATCGAGAAATCTCCATTGGTAATCATACCGCATCCCTTGATTGTTCCATAAGAGTTATTTCCATACTTTACACAACCACCATCTTTCAGGGACTGAAACTCCCTTAGCTCTTCCTTCCTCCCTGTCATGTGACGCGAGCAGCCACTATCTATGTACCATTCATCATCAAACTGCTCGTCACTGATTACCTGCAAATTCAAGCAGATTTAGGAACCCGAAGTTTCTTGGGTCCTGGTAAGTCTTTCACAGTGAAAGGAATAACAGCAGAAATATCAACCAAATATGTTCTTTTTACTAAAGTGGTTTTATCTTTTCTTTTAATTATATACACCTTGATTGTAGTTTTATCTTCTTTAATGTTTGGTGCATTAGTTGGTGTGTTGTTAGTTGGTTTATGATTTTTCTTTTTACTTCTAGGGTTAGCTGATGATTTCTTATTATCCAACTCAGAGTCTGGTACTAGCTTTCCCTTTCCTTTATTGTCCTTTATTGAATTTGTTTTGCTTTGGGACTTGGAGGGACCGAAACTAGGTTTAGGACCGAAAGTAGGTTTTGGACCGAAACTGGGTTTTGGACCGAAACAGGGTTCATGACCGAAACTTGGCTTTGAACCGAAACCAGACTGGGGACCGAAACTGGTCTTTCGGTTCTGAGTGATGGTATTTGAACCGACACTAGACTTTCGGTTCTGGGACTTGGAATAGTAGGAATTTGGACTGAAATTTTCCTTTAGTTTTTCCTTTCCTTTGTCCATTGATTCTTTCTTGGGAGGCTCATAGTTGGAGTTTTGAGAATTCCAGTGCCGTTTTCGCTCATTCAGATTCTTGGCATATCTTTGATTTCTCAAGCGTTTCTGTTCAGCTAGCTCCTTTTGTGATTTGTGGATATTAAAGCTGGCCTTTGGCTTCTCCTTTTGAGTTTCGGTTGTCTTGTTTGACACTTTCGATTCTTCAACTTTCTTGGTTAGAACTTTCGGTTCTTCACCATTCTTGGTTAGAACTTTCGGTTCTACCATTGGTTCCTCTGGGATTTCTTTGGTTCCACTTGTGCTTGGTTTGTCGAAACTCGAGGGTTTGTTGATGGGTTCAGCAATGTATCTTCCTCTAACCCTCCATGAAGTCTGCTCAGATAGCCCCACGGTTTCGTCTGCGTTGTCAATTGGGGCAGACCAGAAGTAGTCGTCGCATCCTTCAGCATTATCTTTGTCGACCAAGATTCTTAATTCTTCTGTTTGTCTTTGAGTAACCCCTGTAACTGCATAGACCTGATTTGGCACGGTTTGAACCTTTTGATAAACCATATCCTTTTCTTTGAGTTTCTGTTTCTGGTCTTTAGACAGGCGAGCGAATTCAACCGAATTTTCAGAAATTAGGGGTTTCTCATGCTCGGTTTCACTCTTCAAAAACTCAGAGCAATCAACAACGTCTTCTACTGAGATTTCACTCATCTCACTCTCCTCATCAAATTCAGACGTATTATCTAAGTTTATTTTATTTTCCACGACAAGTTTGGCGTTTGAAAGATCAAATGTTTGAATAGTTTCTAATTTAATTTTTAGCCTATCATTTTCATCTAAGATATCTTTTAGCATACTTTTGTGTTCCTTAGAATCGATGAAGGTTTCTATCTTGTCCAGACCAAGCCTATAAGACATGGACGTCTCTTCGGAGGACACTTCTGATTCACATTCTGCTATGACCTCATCTTCCTTAAATTCAAGAAAGGGCAATATCATTTTATGAATTTTCTTTCCAATTTCACAACTTAAATGTAATTGAGCAATATTAGTATATAAACGCTTAGAAATTAAACAGAAAACATTTCTTTGTTTTAAAAACTTTAAATTGTCTCTTTGCAAATAAATACTTTCGTCCCTAGCTCTAACTAACTCCGCTTCCTTCAGCTCAATCCACATTCTTCTTTCCTCACTTTTTGAAGACACCCTGCTGAGTTGGTCAGTTAGGTTAGAATTCGCTAAGCGAGTTTGCATGAGGCTACTACTTAGGTTAGAAAATTTAAAGTTTAATTCAGTTAATTCTTCTTCATAATCTGTTTTTGGAATTTTAAGATATTCAAGAATAGATTGTACCTTTTTGATCAGCCGATCGCAGTCGTTGATCTTCTCACTCACTGGCTTGGCTGCAAAGCACTTGTTCTCGGTCAGGTTCAGTTCCTTATCTGCACTTTCGATTGATGGGCCAGCAGTGACAATAAAACACCTTCCAGCCGAACCTTCTTCCTTTGCCACATAAGCCTTTCCATGAGTGGGCCTTCTAACCTCTTCATCTTCAGAGTCGGTTGACCACACTTCTACGCCACCGAACTCATCTTCCCCAGCATTTTCCAGTACAATCAAGGCATTCATTGAGCTGTTAGTCGCCTTCTTCTTCTTGATTTCTTCTAACTTGCGCATATAGTACGCCTCATCATCTTCACCCTCTCTCTTCTCAGCCATTTTCCTTAACATGCAATCTTTGGCAAAATGGTTCTTGCCGTGACAGTAATTGCAGTCGTATCCAGAGTCTCCTGCAAGCTTGCTCTCCTTCTTTTCATCATCCTTTTGAGAGGAGTTCTTCGCTTCATCTTTCACCTTCTCACAGCTGTAACGTCCCTGCCAGTTTCGGTTCTTGTTGACAAGGAATTTTCTTCTTGCAAACTTTTTCGGATTGGATATCATCAAAGCATATTCCTCGCTAGTCAGATCACACTCAGACATATCATTCTCTTCTTCATCTTCTGGGATACTTTTTCCTTTTGAGACAAGAGCCAGAGATCCCATACCAGAAACTACTTTCGCTTCTTTGGTTACCACGCTTTCATGGGACTTGAGTATTCCCACCAGTTTCGCTAGAGGGTAGGATTTGAACTGTTCATGTGCTTTCACAGTTGATACTACGGCCATCCATTCTGGTCTTAGCCCGTTCATGAAAGTTACTTTCTGCTCGATCAACTTCCTCTCTATTCCATGCTTGATCATCTTACTCAGGAGATGATTGAATCGATCGAAAGTATGTATTAGCTTCTCCTCTGGTTTCTGTTCGAAAACTCCAAATTCAGACAACAGCAAGGTTTGTATGGAATGTTCCAAATCTTCATCGGTCGAATAGAGTTCTTTCAACCTATCCCATATTTCTTTAGCCGTTGTGCATGAACCAACCAACTGAAAGGTGTCAGATTGCAAGGCGAATCTGATCATCCTCATGGCCTTTACATTACATAGCAATTTGTCTTTCTCGTCCTGTGGCATCTTGTCTACATCTGCCACCAGCTTGTTGTATTCCTTCTGGGACTTGACAGTAGTGTTCGTTCCTGAATGAACAAACGGCCCAAGTGTGATAGCTTCCCAGATGAGATAGCCATTGTCTTCAGAACCAACCACGTAGTCTTCGAAGTGATGCGCCCATACTTCGTAGTCTTGAGTGTAGAGAATGGGTATCCTGGTTGTTGATCCGATGCTGTTTGATATGTTGATGGGGTTTGTTTGCGAATCTTCGTGAGACATGGTGAGCTACTAGAATCAAACCTGTAAACTTGAGATTAGGGTTTTATCAGAAACAGAGTTACCGTCGATATGAAGAAGACGGCTTCTATTTATACGATAAAAGCGGAAACCCTAAAGTATTCGGAATACAGAAGGAATGTGTATTGATCACACAATCTCCTGCTCTGATACCAATTGTTAGAACAATGTTCTTTTAGGATTGTATGATTCTATGCAAGTTAATGAATAAGGACGTAAAAAAGAACACGAGAATGGCACTGAATATGTCGTATGATTAATACTTCAACACCTCAGAAGAGCTCGATAAAGAACTTCGACTGTAGAGGTGTTTTAGGGTTACAATGATAAACGTAATGATCAACTCAGTAATACGCATACATGCATGCATATTTATAGTAAAACCCTATTAGCTAATCTAGATAATCACAGATCTAATCTAGATAATCACGGATGGACAGGCCCAATCCGGATACAAAACTTAAGGTCCAAGACGCAACACAAATGGACTCAACATCTCTCACGAATATTACCCTAAAATTACATCTCTCAGAAAACTAACTTAATCGTCGAAGCGACGTCCCGGGAGAACACCCGCACGTCCTTTAACGATTCTTCTCTGTGTTGTGTTCTTAGGAAAACTCTCAAGGCAGATCCATCATCTGGCATCCAAACCCCTGTTGAACATGTCACAATATATATATATATATATATATATATATATATATATATATATATATATATATATATATATATATATATATATATATATATATATGTAGGTATGTAGGTTGTAGTGACAACGGTTTCATATATTATGCCATGCTACAATGAAAGAAATTATAATTAGGCATTTGTTGCATGTTCCAGACTTAAATACCTATGTTCCAGAGAACATTCTGGAACAATTGTAATTCCAGACTTGTTTTACATATTTTAGACATGATCTTCATATTTCGGAGTGGTACCGGAGAATAGGTTTTTTTTTGTTTCAAACTTGTTGTTCTAGTGCACACATATACCCACATATAATCCTTCACTAACCTGAAAACTACTAAAATTCGAAGAAAAGGATTAATACTTATGTAATTGCATCAAATTATACAAAAAAACAAAAATATCTACTTTTTAACATATAATCATAAATAAAAACATATAATTATAAAAATAATCGAGAGATACTCTTAAAAATTGAATCTCTTCGTTGCTAGAAGTATACATTGTTTGCGTTTGATGTTGTCTGCAATCCTGTCCGAAATGACGGTGAGTTTGAAATGATGTTCGAAATAAAAGTGAGTTCGAAATATTATTTATAGAGAGACCAAATTACCAGAGTAGATCACTATACCCGTTTTACCTATTTCGGAATACTGTTCCGAAATGATATTCCGGACCGAATGATCGTTTTTTAAAAGTAATTTTTTTTATAGTTATTTAGTTTAGAAAACAAATAAAAAATGGTTAGATTATTTAATTCCTCATTTATCATTTGTTGGTAACTTAAAACATTCATAATACTTTATTTTCTAAAAACAATATTAATATTAAAAAGAGATGATAATTATGTAAAACAAAATACAAAATATATACAATAAACATAGTTTGTCATTGTATTAAATCGTTAACCCGCGAGATGCCAATTAAGACTCAAAGTTATTACTAAGTCTTTGGTCTAACGGTAATGAATGATCTTTTCATTTGAATGGTCATGGATTCAAGACTTACTTGAGACATAATTAATAGTTAAGAATAGATTAATTTAACATTTCAAATAAAAGTCCTAGAAGGTTTTGAAACTGACAATCTGCCGACTCAAAGTTGTGCATCTAAAGTCTAGGCGTGTTTTGGGTCAAATTTATTTGTGAATGGGCCCAGTTGGATGGCTAGATTTTTGATGACCTTTATATGTTATTTTCTAATCAAGTCGTTATATCGTTATAAATAAAATATAATCTAATTAACTTATATTATTTGATCAAGTTAAGGGTTAATTAAAAAAAATACACACAAATTTGATGATTTTAGGTTTAAATCGAACACTTTTTTTCCTTTTCTCTTTTTATACAAAAGACCTACAATGTTTCTATTTTATTTATTTTAATTTCGCTTGATTTTCAGTTTTGCAAGTTAACTTTCAAAAAAATAAAAACAAATTGGGAAAATTGTTGGCATTTTTTGGAAAAAGGTATTGGATTAAACAGGAAAATCTACAAATTTATGGGTCTTTTATTGAAAAAATCGAACAGCTGAAAATATAGTAAAATGAACTAACAAGCTGTTAGAATAAGTAGTTGATTACAGATTGAAAATGAAAAAACATATAAAAAAAACACCAAGCTATCAATCTAAAGAAACAATAGTCATTAGGTAATACCACTCAGCAATCAAGCTAAATGAGACGGAGGGGGGGGGGGGGGGTCATGAGACAGTTCACCCGTAGGTAAAAGAGCATTTAGACATCGTTCTTAGGTGATTAGTGTCAAACATGATCTTATCAATGGATTTTTTGTTTTGAAGCATCGAATAGTCTATATGAAAGCAAGGGATATATATATATATATATATATATATATATATATATATATATATATATATATATATATATATGGGGTGAACTGTCTGATGACCCCCCCCTATATATATATATATATATATATATATATATATATATATATATATATATATATATATATATATATGGTGAACTGTCTGATGACCCCCCCTATATATACCCCCCCTATATATATATATATATATATATATATATATATATATATATATATATATATATATATATATATATATATATATATATATATATATATATATATATATAACTCTTAGGAACAATAATCTTTGGGGTTTGCTGTTTTTGGCTACCTAATTTACTGAACTTATCACTTTACTTCTCTTGTGTGGTTTTCTTTGATTTTACAGTACCGCCTTCCTTCATCTTATGTCTTCTCCGCCGAATCACCTTCTTACGTCTGTTCTCCACCGCTTTTGATGGATTCGTGCCGTCGTAGAAAAACATGGTGACTCCACGTTTCTTCCACCAACAATGTTCTCGATCTTCTGACCCTAATTTGTCGATATTCTCGTCTTCCAATTTATCCCCACCTTCTTGATCTTCTCTCAGTTCAATACTTACAATGAAATCCCATTCCATATGCAACAATCGAAAATGGTTTTCAGTCGTCGGACATTTCTCCACCTAATGTCTTCAATACTTACCGCTAAAAGGTTCATTTCAAACACTACTTTGGGTGATCCTTCTATCTGCCATGAATTTTTTGTTTTTTCTTTCTGTCTATACTCAATGTATTTTCAATCTATTCAGATTCTTAGTTCTTCAAGTTTCTCCTATAGAGAAAGCCGATTTGGCTTACATCTAACACTACTAATTGAGTCTGCTCTTTGAACTTCGAACAGTTTAGTCTTGTTGAATCCATTTTTCTCGATTGGATTGGTGCAGAAAGATAATATCAAGAAGATAATCGTATGAACAATGATGAAATAGAACATGTGAATAAACTGATAATAGATAGATAGAGAGATATCAAATGTTACATGAATAACTCACATGGCTAGGGAGAATCCCCCAGACAACACTCTCTCTAATCTATGTCTACATGGGTGCACAAATTAACAAATGACCACTCACCTCCACTTTATATACTAATAGAGGGAATATACTCTCATACAAGGGAATATTCTGCCAAAATAAATCACTCATCATTGTAGAGCATTTTCATGCTCCAACAATCTACCCTAAATGCTCAGAAATGGTGAGGGTAATAAGCAGTGATAAAAGGCAAAACATTCGACGGGTAGGCTTTGGTGCTGAAGTGTCTCGGAAAAGTTGAAGTTATCATGATCTCGGAATCTGACAATGGAATCTCCAGCATCAAAGGACATATACAGGTCCCAAATCTGAATAAAATATGAAATCCCAATCTTCGAAATTGATCAGTTCCCAACAACCGATCATGTTCATAGTCTCCCCTCAACTGTTAAACCGAAGAGCACAATGTCGAATCACACAACATCTTCAATATTTCGAACTCGAGTGATAATGCACCAATTAATCTCTGAAGAGTAATCCGCTGAAAATTTTAAGCATCCTAAAGTGAAGTCTAAACAATAAATAATATGAGTTCGAAGATATGGTGTAGCAATGCCAAAAATTTGATCGGAATATCAAAAATCAGTGTCACATCACAATACTAAATCGATATTCGTCTTCAAATGTCTCTAACGTTAAAACTCCAATAATAAACCCATAATGGATGCTCATGATTCTCCCCCTATTTTTGATCGACCATGCAATATAGATCAAAAATAAACATGAAATCGGGCAAGAGAATACGTCGGATATGATGGAGCATCACACGCTGCCCCTTGATGTGAGCATCTACCCATAAAAACGAGGATATTATTTTATAGTCATGGGTAGACTTGGTGATGTATTGTCAAACTGAACAAACATTGTAAAATATATATGATATAATTCGTTGCTGAAGAACGATAATGCTGAACTGAAATGATGTTGATAACCGAAATGCAAACCCGAACTCCCAAAACACAAGCAATGACTCATCAATCAAGGTCGAAGTGAACTAGTCTAAACCTCTAATCGGTCCAAATGATGGTCCGAGACCATATGTAACTAGTCCTAAGGAAGTAAAAATGTGAACCTCAGAAAAGATCCAAACTTCGGAAAACATTACTGATCAGACAAGTTTCCGAATGAAAATATGTGGATCCGAATCTCTGAAACATATAAATCGGAGGCTGCTAATGTGAGTCGCTCGAAAAGAGGAACAACACACAAAAAATAATCTCAGATATAAATGTGTCTTCACTCGTATTCAGCAAGAAGAAGAAACTCATGAACCATGGGGCTAAATTTGGTTTTCAAAAAAAATAATAATTGGTTTTAATAAAAAATTGGGTAAAAAATAATGAGTTTAAAATAAAAAAAATTGGATATAATTAAAAAAAATAATTGGGTAAACAAATAAAAAAATAAAATAATAAAAAAATAAATAATGGGTGTTAAATAAAATTAATTGGGTATAAAAAAATAAAAGAATGAGATTTAAGAAAAATTCTCGGAAATTGGTTATGGATTCAAAGATGGATGAGAGTCCGAGGTGAATCCATGAGTAAATGAAATGGGTAGGATGAGTGTTAGATGTCATTTTATGCATCTTTTAGGGTAGTTTGTATTATCATCTAGCATCATATTTTGTACATTTGCATGTCATTTATTTAAATAATGTTCAGCTCATGTATTTTATCAGAATTCCCGTACTACTAACATTTTTTTGTGTCAATTTCATATAGTTCGAGTGGAGTTGTGCTTTGGGAGCAGTTGGATGCATGTTTGGAGCTTAAATGGAGTTAGAATTGAAGAAGGATGCTAAGGAATAACAAGGAGTGCTTAAACTGAAGAATCGCGTGCAAAACGAGCCAAAAATTCATATATGCGATCGCATCTATCTTACATGTGATCGCAGGTATGATCGCAGGTGTGGTCGCATGTTTGTCCGCATAACAGTTTCGAGGAATTTCGTGTCGATAATTCAAATTTGGCTTCGGGCTTCATTTAGACGCAATCCTGGAGAATTTTCAAGTACCTACGATCGCATATACATGTACCTACGATCGCATGTTGTCCAAAAAAGCCTAGATAAGCAATGTTCATCATTATATCGGCCCGATACACAATTTTAAGAAAACCTACGATCGCATGTTAACAGTTTTTCTCCGAAAGTTTCCGCCTAGCCTATAAATAGAACCCTCATTATCAGATGCGAAAAAGAGACGATTCTAGACGACAAAATACCCTTCTGAAGACGATTTTTGATACCTTTCAGCGACTTTTGGTGATCTGAAGGCTGCGAATCATCTCAATAATTTAGTTTAGAAGATTAATCAGTAAATGTTTCTTTTTATTAGTTTAGTTTCGTTTTTAGCCATGTCTGACTAAACCTTTGTTTTCAGTTATGTATAGACTAGTACTTTTCATGTGATAGTTTTCAAATCTGGTTTTCGTTTTGTGTTTCTATCTAGATTTTTCAGTTTTGAGCTTAATGAATATTTGGTTTTAAATTCTTGTTAGTTTGATCAACTAGCTAGGGTTTTATCATTCCAGTTAATCAGTTAATAGAATCTGATATTTTTCTTGGTAACTGATAAAAAGCAGTGTTGTAAATATCAGCCTAGGCGTCCGCCTAGGCGGCGCCTAGGCGCTAGGCGGTCTGCAACTGATTACGATTAGGGGTGCTTGGCGGAAATTGGTCAATATCGGTCAAACTCGGGCTAGGCGGTCCTCGTCGGTCCTTGGCGGCCCTCGGCGGGAAGATTTTAAAATTTTCAAAATTTCAAAATTTCAAATATTACACCAAAATTTACAAATTTTCAAAATTTAAAAATTTTAAATTTTCAAAGACTATTTTTTCTTAGGATATATTAAGTTTTAAAATAGTTTTATTAGTAATTCATGGTTCCCGATTAATCCTCCGATTAATCCCCGTCAAACCGATTAATCGCTTGACCCCAACCAACCGCCGAGCTACCGTCGAACGATTTTTACAACCTTGATAAAAAGTAAAAAGTATCATATTGGTTCCGTGTTGGGATTTAACTCTGATATAAACTGTAAAAATCATACATTTATGCTTCAAAGCTTGTGAGAAGTATTGGATATTGCTGAGAATTTTACACATAACTTAATGCAATTTTCTGATAATTAAGAGCTTATTTAAGTAAATAGTAAAAAGTTATGGTTAATTCAAAGAGCTTGTTTTGGTTAACTAATTTAGGTAAAAGAGATCATATTAGAGCTTGTTAGTTTTTCTCTATACCAGCTTAGATATAACGCATCTCAAATAAACAGATCTGAACTGATTGCATGATTAGGAAAGTCACAACAGAACTGAAATCGTTTTTATATTGATTTTTGTTTAGTTTAATTTATTTTCACTGCAATATTTAGTTTTTAGTTTAATTTAAAAATCCCCTTTTATAATTTCTGCTTTGACTAGAATGTGCCTGATGCAAAAAGGCATTGACCATTAGGCTGTGTCCTTGAGGATTCGACCCTGCTTCCCTTTGCTATATTTTTAGTGCAACCAGCAGTGAAATTTATATGTTTAAATCGGGTGCGACAACCGGTCTATAAAATTGGCGCCGTTGCCGGGGACACAATGCTTTTTAATAGTTTTATGCCCATAATTTTTCGTTCAAGTACATCTTTAGTTTTTTATCAAGAAATTCAAAGAACTGCAAGGAAACTGAAGAAAGAAGCAGCAAAGCATAAACAATTAGCTAGTTTCTTTGGTTCATCATCATCCTCCCTACCACCAGAAATCACCACACCACAAGACAGTCCCTTGTGGAACAAACCAGATCCGAATTTTCAGTCTTTTCCAAAAGTACCCCCATCTTCTCCTTTAAACATCCCCTATAAAACATATTTCCCACACTTTTTCGTTAAATCTAAAACCACAAATTCTTCAGAATCTGAATCTGAAGAATCAGACATGAGTGGAGACGAAGCAGAAATGACTCTCAGAGAGTGGTCCACTCAAGAAGTTAATCAGCATCCCCTCTATATTACTTTTACGGAAGCCCAAAACTTCGAACTTAAATCTGGGCTGATTCATCTTCTTCCCACATTCAAAGGTTTAGAAAATGAAGACCCACATAAATTCCTCAAGGAATTTCATGTGGTTTGTTCAGGAATGGAGCCGCATGATGTTACAGAAGATCAGATAAAGTTAAGGGCGTTCCCCTTTTCAGTTCAAGATTCAACAAGAGAATGGCTATATGAACTCCCATCTGGTTCGATCAATACTTGGACAGAACTCGTGAAGCTGTTTTTAGAGAAATATTTTCTAGAAACGCGAGTTTCTAGTCTCAGAAGACAAATCATTTGGATCAAACAAGGAAAAAGAGAAGCTTTACATACTTACTTGGAAAGGTTCAAGAACTTCTGTTTCGGTGCTCCCAACATAGGATCAATGATTATCAGCTCCCCAATTTCTTTTATGAAGGTCTGACACCCATGGAGAGGCGTCTGATAAATGCTTCCAGTGGTGGTTCCTTAGGAGATATGACGCCAACTGAAATTCGGGAGCTGATTGAGAAGCTGACAATGCTCATTAATGACGAGTGGTATCCAGATCAGCCAAGGGGAGTCAAAGAAGTCAACAATGTTCATCTGGAATCCCAAATATCTGAGTTGACAAAGGTTGTACTGCTCCTGACAAAAGAAAAAGCAGTTGCGAAGAAACAATGTGGTATCTGCCTGAAGACCGAACATCCAACAGATATGTGTCCGTTACTGCAAGAGGATGTTGCTTCAGTCAAAGCTGTTGGAGGCTATCAAAACAATTATCAAAATAATTTTTAGTAGAAACAACAATATCAGATGCCACCTGGATTCCATCATCAACGAAATTATCAGTAGTCGGGCTTTCAACAGAACTTTCAACAACAAAATTTTCAGAACCCGAATTATCAGATCTTCAAATTAGCAACCCAGTATTTCCAACGTGGCCTTAGAAGATATTGTGAAGAGTCTTGCCATAAGCACCCAAGCATTCCAGACAGAAACCCGAGCTAGTATCAATAATCTGGAGCAACAGGTGTCTCAACTTGCCACTTTTGTGGGTCGTCTGGAATCTCAAGGAAAGTTACCGAGGCACACTGAAAACAATCCGAAGCAAAATCTGAGTGCTATTTCCTAGAGAGGTGGGAAAAGTAATGGAGACCCAGGCGCATCTGAACTAGAAAAAGAAGTTGAAGAGGAATACGAAGAAGTTCTGGTAGAAGCAGAAGATGTAAAATAGTCAAAAAAAGAATAGGAAGAATATGAAGAGGTGTTGGTTGAAGAAGGATCTGAAAAGCTGGAAGAAAAGAAAACCCAACACCAGTGAAGTCAAATCTGAAAGAATACAAGCCTTTACCTCCATTCTCATCAAGACTAAAGAATACGAAGCGCGAAAGAGAGAATGAGGACATCATGGAAATTTTTCGTAAGGTTGATGTAAATCTTCCACTTTTAGATGTTATCCAACACATCCCTCTATATGCCAAGTTTCTGAAAAATTTATGTATTTCTAGGAAAAAGTTCAAATTTAATGAAACTGCCAAAGCTAACGAAAACATTTCTTTAATTCTACAAAAG
Source organism: Lactuca virosa (assembly GCF_052849685.1). NCBI lineage: Eukaryota > Viridiplantae > Streptophyta > Magnoliopsida > Asterales > Asteraceae > Lactuca > Lactuca virosa. Next base: position 354,606,905 of record NC_136430.1, read on the forward strand.
GTTTACCTCCAAAGTGCAAGGATCCGGGAATTTTCTCAATTCCTTGTAAATTGGGGAACCTTAATTTTCCAAAAGCCATGCTTGACTTAGGAGCTTCAGTCAATGTCCTTCCCTTTTCTGTTTTTGAAAAATAAAAAATAGGAACTTTACAAAAGACCTGGACAATTATCCAGTTGGTTGACCACTCGACAGTACACCCAAAAGGTGTGCTGGAGGATGTTCTTGTCCAAGTGGAAAATCTGATTTTTCCCATTGATTTTTATATTCTGGACATGGGTTATTTAGACGTATCAGATATAAATTCTATCATTTTGGGAAGGCCATTTTCTAAAACTGTAAAAATGAAAATTAATGTTTTTAATGGCATGATTTCAATGGAGTTTGATGAGGAAGTGGTTAAGTTTAAAATTAATGATGATAATTTTTCTTCTGATATTATTTCTGTTAATTATATGGGTACCAGCAATCCTTTATCTGAGGGCTAGTGTGAGTTTTCTAATATCTCTGTGCAAGGAATATTTGTAAATAGGAATTTATCAGACACATCAGAAGAGTTGAAAAAGGGAAATCTTTGGGATGAAGAAAAATTAACTGCAAAAAAGAAGTTATCTGAAGGGGCTGAGATGGAGCTGCTCAGAGATAAGCTTGGGGAAGAAGAAAAGAAGATTTATGGAAAAATGATTGAAGAAAAAGTGATGATTTCTGCTGAGAAAGTTTCTAAAAAGAAGAATCTAAAAAGAAAAGAATCTGAGAAATTCAAAGAGAAGATTTCTAGAAAGAAAAAGAAGATCAGAAAGAGAAAGAAATCAAATCATCTGAAAGACTTATCTGAAGACAATCTGGAGTCTTTCCAGTTTGTTGAACAAGTTCCAGATCCACAAATATTGCGATATTTGAGGGGATCTGGAGTGATAAGGAAAAGAGTTAAGCTTCAGAGAAGCCCCAACCACACTAATTAATAATCTGGTTGGGCAAAGTCGAGCCAATGACTTTAAAAATGGGCGGCTTTCCGGAAGGCAACCCGATGAGTAGTTTTTAGTTTTTTTTTTCAATAAAAAGATGGTCGCAGTCCCATTTAAGCTTGGGGAAATCAGAGGATCGACAGAGTTGCTGAAATTCAAATTTTTCGCCACATCTTCGTCAAAATCAGAAATCTGCAAACTTATCAGGTACATGCATTCCTAGCTACACACTTTATACTTTTATATGATTTATTGAGCTGTTCATTCCTCTCTGAGCAATGGGGACAATGCATCATTTTAAGCTAGGGGAGGGGGTTAGTGTAAAATTTGCATTTTTTTAAAATTTTTTTAAATTTTTAGTTTTATTGGCTAAATTTTTCAAATTTTATTTTTCTTTTTTTCATTTTAGTTTATGCATGGCATTTGCATATAAAAATCTGAAAAATCTAAAAATAATTCTCATTTTTATTTTTTTCTGCATTCATAAAATATAAAAAAACCACCCAAAAAGATTTTTATTTCTAGTTATTTTAGTTTTTTTTTTATTTTCTGCATTTATAAAAAAAATGAAAAAAATCGAAAAAGTTTTGAAAAATATCAAATGAGATGAGGATATTATTTACATTCGATAGCTCTGTTAAGATGAAGTGTGATAGATATCGAAAATAATAGTCTCATTACAATCAATTTTAAGAATTATCTTTTCAAGTGCTTTAAATGTTTTCGATATGAACCAACATAAGAGTCAGATAATTTTTACAATAGAAGTGTGGGATGGAAAAACGAACAGTGTTTTAGAAATAATTTCCTTAGATGCCTTTAAAAGAACCCATATTGGATAACCCTTATCATTCCTTGAAATATTGAACGCTATAGTTTTTGCGCCTTTTGATTTTAGAAGGGAACACTTGTTACACCGACAATTTATTATCATTTTTGAAGTATTGAAGATATGATGGGCCTCAAAGTAAAATCCGCGCCTAGTCAATATATATGTTAGCAATGGTACATCAAGCAACTTGAAGAAATCTGAAATTCAAAGTCAAATCCAAGTCAAGTTCAAGCCGAAATCAAGAACCAAGCAAGTTAAATCTAAAGAGTTGATCAAGACAAAGAAGATGTGTGGTATAACGAGATAGATTCCTCGATAGTGGAATCATAAGGGTAAGCTTGAATTTTCTGTCCTTAATGGAGTTACCACATTTACTGGACGAGTTCGAAAAAAAAGAGGGGTTGGTCAAGCTAAGTTTTTATAAACGAATTTTCATGAAATTATTTATAAAAATACATTGTTTTCACAAATTTAATTCGGCGTAAAAATTATTTTCTCAAGCTTTGTTTAACTTACTAAATATGAATTCTGAATCGTCAATACTAAGGTATTGAGACTGTTTAGGTAGTGATTTCATTGGAGCTTCCTCGTTGTGAAATCTGATCATGTGGAAAAAAAAAGGGTTCAAGTATTTATTTTCCTTTATTTTATTCTAAATTCTTTTTAGGTCATCTACATCTTTCCATTTGTTTATAATGTTTTATATTTTTCTTACTTGAGGGCAAGTAAGGTTCAAGCTTGGGGAGATTTGTTAGATGTCATTTTATACATCTTTTTGGGTAGTTTTTATTATCATCTAGTATCATATTTTGTACATTTTCATGTCATTTATTTAAATAATGTCCAGCTCATGTATTTTATCAGAATTCCCGTACTGCTAGCATTTTTTGTGTCAATTTTAGATAGTTCAAGTAGAACAGTGCTTTGGGAGCAGTTGGATGCACGTTTGGAGCTTAAATGGAGTTAAAATTGAAGAAGGATGCTAAGGAATAACAACGAGTGCTTAAACCGAAGAATCACGTCCAAAATGAGCCAAAAATTCATATATGCGATCACATCTATCTTACCTGCGATCACATGTATGATCGCAGGTGTGGTCTCATGTTTGTTCGCAGAACAATTTCAAAGATTTTTCGTGTCGATAATTTAGATGGAAAGGAAAAAAAGAACATGCGATCACATAGGGCAAACCTGCGATCGCAGCTTTGGCCGCAACTCCATAAATTTGAAATTTGGCTCCGGGCTTCATTCAGACACAATCTTGGAGAATTTTCAAGTACCTATGACCGCATATACCTTTACTTGCAATTGCATGTTGTCCAAAAAAAAGCCCAGATAAGCAATGTGCGTCATTAAACCGGTCCGATACGCATTCTTAGGAAAACATGTGATCGCATAAGACCAACCTGTGATCGCATGTTACCATTTTCTTGCTCCGGAAGTTTCCGCCTAGCCTATAAATAAAACCCTCATTATCAGATGCGAAAAAGAGATGATTCCAGACGACAGAATACCCTTCTAAAGACGATTTTTGATACCTTTCAGTGACTTTTGGAGATCTGAAGGTTGCGAATCATCTCATTCATTTAGTTTAGAAGATTAATCAATAAATGTTTCTTTTTATTAGTTTAGTTTCGTTTTTAGCCATGTCTAGATAAACCTTAGTGTTCAATTCTACATGGACTAGGACTTTTCATGTGATAGTTCTCAGATCTGGTTTTCGTTTTGTGTTTCTATCTAGATTTTTTTAGGTTTGAGATTAATGAATGTTTGGTTTCAAATTCTTGTTAGTCTGATCAACTAGGTATGGTTTTATTCTTCCAGTTAATCAATTAATAGAATTTGTAATTGTTCTTGTCAACTGGTAAAAAGTAACAAGTATCAGAATGGTTCCGTGTTGGGATTTAACTCTGAAATAAACAGTAAAAATCTACATTTACGCTTCCAAGCTTGTGAGAATTATTGGATATTGCTGGGAATTTTACACAGAACTTAATGCAATTTTTCTGATTTAATTAAGAATTTACTTAATTAAACAGTAAAAAGTTAGGGTTAATTCAAAGAGCTTGTTTTTGTTAACTAATTTAGGTAAAAGAAATCATACTAGAGCTTGTTAGTTTTTCTCAGTACCAGCTTAGATAGAACACATCTTAAATAACCAGATCTGAACTGATTGCATGATTAGGAAAGTCGTAGCAGAACTGAAATCATTTGTTATATTGATTTTCGTTTAGTTTAATCTATTTTCACTGCAATTTTTAGTTTTTAGTTTAATTTAAAAATCCACTTTTATAATTTATGTTTTGACTAGAATGTGCCTGATGCAAAAAGGCATTGACCATTAGGCTGTGTCCCTGAGGATTCGATCCTGCTTCCATGTGCTATATTTTTAGTGCAACCAACAGTGAAAGTTTATTTATTTAATCGGGTGCGACAATCGGTCTAAGAATGAGGATGCGAAGTTGTAGTTGCAATAAAATCGAGTATGAATTACGAGATCAGAGTAAAGTATGAATGATGAACACAAGATCTAAATAATATCTTTTTGGCTCAATTATGTTTTCAGTGAGTACAAAGGGTTTTAGACAATTACACGAAAGTTCTTATCTGTCTCTAATACACTTCGCATATTTATAGGGAACATGAAAGCAAACAAAAAATACAAGGGACTAGACACTGAAATCTTTGAAACATAACGTGCCCTTGTAATAACATTACAAACTATCGAAACTAACTATGACCTTCGACACATCACAACTATATTCGACATCTACATTCTCCCCCTTTGTGAGCAGTGATGAATCAGTTCATCAAAATCTTCGCAGCTTGATGGATAACCCTTTGAATATTAGCATACCAGTTGACAATCTTCCGAATTTCATCCTTTTCCTTATCATTGTTCTTGGCACATCTATTCATCCGAACCATGAGATTTGTGTAATGAGGCATGGTATACCTTTCGACATCACACACTTGAAACAGGAATTTAGAGTTATTACCCTTCTTGTTCTTGCCAACAAAAACAATTCCTAAAGGTTTCAAGGGAATCTCTCCATCTTCGAAGTTTTTCAAACTAGCCTTACTCATAAGCATAGTTTGTGGAACTGTAATCTCTTTGTCTAAAGACTTAGCCAATTCAATATCAGTTAGAGCCAAAGCTCCATAGTATCCATCAATAAAAACCTTCAGATGAGCAAACCCATTCAGAAAATCTTCTTTGCTCGTCACTTGCAGTTTCGATACATCAACACTCTTCATGATCATTGCAACAACTAACAAATCATGAAGATTCATTAGAGGGAAGTCTGCAACCGAGAATTCAAATGCTACGTTGTTTGATCGGACTGCATGATATCGATAATTTTGTAACATACCCTCAAATAAAACATCTTTGGATATGCCAAGTACCCGAACTATCTTGACTAAGGACCATATCTCCTCCTCCTTCTTTCCAAGTACAGCATGGAAACGAAACTTCATGCGCTTGTATTCAAATTTATCCTTGTACTTGTCAGCAATTTTGAATTGTTCATCCAAGAACATCATTCTGTTCACTGGAAAGTCCAACTGATTCATATTCATGTTCATAGTGTCGAAGCTTTTCTTAGGAGCCTTCTCAAATTCATGCATCTCCCCTAAACAACCAAAGCTTCGATATACTCGTAATGATAAAGCTTTGTAGGATCATCTTTCTTGAGACCAGAAGGGTCATTTGCACGTTGTCGAAGAATACTTTGGATTTGCTTCTGTTTCTCCATCTTTGTTTCAAAGGCAGCTTTCTTTTCCTCCTTCGAAAGCTCAACACTAACACCTTTTACTTTGCCTTTATCTGCTTCAGTAGGCTTAGGTTTCGAAGATCCTGTTTCTCCACCAGCAGATCCAATCATAATACCCTTAGTTATTGGCCTTGCAGTTGTTGTTGTTGATGCTGTTACAGTGGGAAATTTTTGGTATGGATGTTGGAATTGGAGTAGTTAACACTTTTCCAACAACTTTCCATCATCATCATTTTTCCCCAAACCACTTCCTCATGTACCAACTTTCGCACCAATGCCAACACCACCCTTTTCTCCCCCTTGCACCCTTGTGTGAACATGTGGGGGCATCAGTTGGCATTAGGTTGATAAGCTTTAAAAGTGGTGCAAGCTCCTTGTGAATAGTCGATTCCAACATTTTCAACTTCTCAGACAGAAGTTCTGGAGTAATTAACAAAGACGACACAAAACTAGTCTTCAAGACCAACCCCTTTAACTCAACCAAGAGTTTATCAACGTTCTCAAAACTCTTAACTTCTTCTGCTGTCATTTTGTCAAACTTCAGAACGAGAGTTGTATACCATTTAACAACTTTCGTTACCGCATCAGCAAGTATATCCACCTTCTTATGAAGAGTAGAATAATTGTGATCTAAGGCTGCAACTTCTTTCACCATATCTGCATGAAGCTCCTCTATTTTGAGGTTGACATCTTCTCAAACCTTTTTAACATCTTGAACAAAAAGGGCATGTCCTTGCTTCACAACCACCTTCAATTCTTTAAGTTCGCCATTGAAGGAATCAAATTGAGTTTTAAACATTGACTCAATATCCCTATCTATCTGTTCAAGTTTATGCTGAATCCTATGCTCTTGAGCTTTCAGCATCGCATCCACTTCTATGCCTGACACCGAATGTTTACCCCTACATTCGCTTGTAATTGGAGTAAAGAATTGAGCTTTCTATTCAAAATCTTAAACTGTTTGTCGGGCATCAACATGTGATCTGGTATATTTTAATCTTCAGAATCAAACTCGATATCAGCAAACGACCCCGTGAACTCACCATCATCTGTTTCATCATCATACACGGTTTTTGGAGTTTCGGTGGATTGGGATGGGAATAAAGAAGTAATGGGTTGTTGCATGATATTATCAAAAGTAGGTGAATGGGTTGATGTAGGTATTTTGGATGAAGTAGGAATAAGAAATGGAGGTAAAGAGATTGTGGTATCAACAACAGAGGTTTTGAAAGTAGTAGAAACAAGAATAGAAGGATTACCTTGGCCTTCATTATTCGATACTCCATCACCCTTGTTGACATTTGCGTCCATATTAGATATGTTCGTAGTGATGCGTGAAGTGCGAACCTCCTCAATAATTGATTCGGTAGTCGACACTCTGAGTGGTTTGACAATTGTTTGCTCAGGAGTAGATGTCTTTGGTTGTTCATCGTGAGTAATGGTTGTGTCGACTGTAGAAGTTTCCACATTGCCATCAATATTTCTAGTCGCCTCTGTAACGCCCGTGTTTCTAGGCTAGGCATTAATATTGACATAATGGTCTAGGTTAACCTTTGTAACTCATTTAGAAGAAATGAAAAGGAATTATGTGAATTTTATGTGAATTATGTGTTTTATGCTTAATTATTAGGGTTTAATTAATTAAGAATAAAAATGAGCGTCAAAAATTAAATTTTAGATAAAGCCGATATCTATTAAGAAACTTGTAGTGGGCGTGACAAGGATTACGGATATATAAAGAATACCGAAATCCGAGTTATAACGAACAAGTTATGACCTGTCGAAGTTTCACGATAAACCGGCACGGTGCCGAATGTCGTAAAAAGTGAGTTTTTGATAAACTACTTTTTAGCCTTAGTGATCTAAATGAAACTCGTAGTGTTTGTTAAACCGAGAGTAGATATAAAAAGAACGCCCAAATCTGACTTCGTATGAGGAAGTTATGATTTTTCGAAGTTTCAGCTTAGTAGTAGACAGCTAAAAACTCGAATTCTAGATCGAGCGATTTTTAGCCGACACGGCCTAAACGAGAATCGAAGGTCTCGTTATTTATAGCACCACGGTAAAAAGTCTGACGAAAACGGACGTCGGATGAAGAAGTTATAAATTTTTAACGGATTTCCTGTCCCGGTCTGTTAAAAATAATAATTTAAAAATTAAAGTCAAATTAGCCAACGAAGTCCAAACGAAAGTTGTAGAGCGTAATTTTACCTACGCGTGCATATAAAGAACGTCAAAAACGGAGCCCGTATGAGAAAGTTATGGATTTTACAAGAATTGACACAATTTTCGAGAAAATTCGCAAGGAATGGTGTTGGCCACGTGATCCTCGCATGCATAGCCCGTGCGCAACACGCGTGTCGCTTGCTGATTGGACCGAGGGTGCGGTCCAATGATCTTCCGACGCCTCGCTTCTGACTCATCATCCGAGCCTCGCTGGCCCAATCCGAAGGCGCCGCGTGCCCTTCGCGTGTCCGAACCCTCGCATACGTGTCCTCCTCCGGATCCGACCACGTGTCCGAAGCTCCTGCTGCCGCGTGTCTCGCCTGCTGACTCTTCCCTTCTAAGCCGACCTTCGGACCCCTATATATAGAAGGCATGCGAGCCTTCTCGGCTACATTTGGGAAATTGCCATTTTTAGCCCCTTTCTCCATATTTTCTTCATCTTAACCTCCCCCGATGCCCCGAGATCAATTCCAATGCCCGGAACACATCCTGGAGTGCCCGAAGGCCCGGAAAATTTATCTTTTCGGTTTTGAAGCCCGACCTTTCGCAGAGCCCGGTTTCTCAATAAAACTCCCGGTTTTATTAGAAACGATCGTTTTAGGCAACGAAGTGCTGCCCGATTATCGTTAAATCAAGTGAGTGTATAGTGACTTTCACCTTACACATAGATATGAAGTATTTACCTTAAAATACGTGCTATGTGTAAACATATTAATTGTTTATTTGAGGTGACTGTTGAATTGATGTTTTATACAAGTTTTAAAATGTATATATATTTTTATGTACAAATATGTTGGGTAAAACATGGGTAGATGAATTAGATGATGTGTGATGAAATAAAAGTGACGAGAGGTATCGATGTTTAAGATGATCTAGTCATCTAGCAGAGTATAGACAACGGCCACAGACTATTTTAGATAGTCCAGTGGAACGTTAGTAGACTTGTAATCGGTACGTATGTTTGAACTATATGTTCATAAAGTGTTCTTGAACTATATGTTCATTAGGTGTTTTTGAACTATGTGTTCATACATTAGTTCTTCCTTTTGACACTATTACGTGTCGGGGTACGGAAGCGTACGGGAGTACTTTATCAGTATTTTCCCTATACTTTTATTTGGAAGAGCTTTGGAGTCTTCGTTCTTTTATGAAGTGATCGGACTAGCTTCATGAGTTAGTGATATAGATCATGAGTTAAATAGTGGGTGTGTGATGAAAGGTGAGTTGGATAGATGAGATGATCAGTGATATAGATCATGAGTTGAGAGTGAGTGGTGAAATATGGGAAAAGCTTTTACCCAGATGTTGGCGTGAGTGGTGCAATATGAGAAAAGCCCTTACCCAACGTTGACCCCTGTCATTCAGCAGAGTATGGATGACAACTATGGACTGTTTTGATGGTCTGTGGAACACTAGCAGGCTCGTAACCTGTAGGTGTTAATGGACTTAAGTGTTCATTCGCTGTACTCTAAAACCCCCATCATTCAGCAGAGTATGGATGACAACCATGGACTGTTTTGATGGTTTGTGGAACACTAGCAGGCTCGTAACCTGTAGGTGTTAATGGACTTAAGTGTTCATTCGATGTACTCTATTCCCCTCATGAGTGCCTTTAGGGCAAGTAAGGCTGGGGAAAACCCCTTAAGTATGTTCATCAGCTGTATGGAAAACCCATTGACATGTATTGCTGGGGAAAACTCCCGTGGGAAATACCATCGATGAATAAGAGCTATGGACTAGCACATGGCGACGATGTGACTTCGTGCCTATTTGACATAAATTGCTGAAGGAAAGCAATGTTGTCACCTTGTTGGTTGTTTTAATGTTAGGATGTCTTGTTTGATATAACTTGCTGAGGGAAAGCAGTGTTGTCACCCTGATGTTTGTTCTATTTGACATAAATTGCTGAAGGAAAGCAATGTTGTCACCTTGTTGGTTGTTTTATGTTAGGATGTCTTGTTTGACATAACTTGCTGAGGGAAAGCAGTGTTGTCACCCCGATGTTTGTTTTATTTGACATAACTTGCTGAGGAACCCCCAAAGCAATGTTGTCACCCCTAGCGATAATCCTTAGGCTAGATCCCTTATGATAGTTGTTTTAGGGACGTAAAGTGAGGATAATGGGAATGGGCAATTAGGGTTATTTTGGTTGATGGAATTAATAAATTTATTGTTGATTGAGAACTTAATAAGTTTATTATTTATTGTGTGTTGAAAACCCTATATGCTCACCAGGCTCCCAAGCCTGACCCACTCAGTTTATTTGTATCACATGTATCGATACGAAGTTGCTTTACACTGAGAGATTAAAATAGAAGTAGATCACTAGTGTAAATGAATGTAAGTTTTGTTTATGCTTATGTTTTTGTATTGACAATGACATCCCAATGGTTTAAGTGATTAAAATACATTTCTTCGGAAATGATTTGATAACATTTTATCATGTTTGGTTTTGGGAACAAATTCCGTAACACTTTTAATCAAATGATTACTCTGATTTTATTTTAAAAAGCATAAACAAAATCGGTCTTTTCTGGCCGTGAAATTGGGGATGTCATAGTTGGTATCAGAGCATTAGTTTAAGCGAACTAAGAAATTGTAGGATTTCTAGACTTAAACTTAGAATGCTAAGTGATGATTGTGAGATGAGTGTCTACCATAATTTAGGCACGAGCACAAGTTTATTTTAGGAAAGATGCCTAAAATGTTTTATGTGCTAAATGTTTTGTGTTATAGCTATAATGATGCTGTTATTTGTTCGGATCTATGGTCTGCTGCCGACCGGATCTGGAAACCTTATGTGTGTAGGATTCTAAGCGTATGATTACGAGATTAGAACTAACATGTAAACGTTTCGAAGTGATAAGGAGATTTATACGTTTATCGTAAATAAAGCTTTCCTATCTTAAATTCTCGCCCGATACACCGAACGTCTGCTTGGGTGTACAAAACGTTATGGTGAAGACTCGTAGAGAATTGAGTAGATGGAGGAAATGAAAAGCTTATGATAGTGGATGATACCTATCAGAAGATATCGTAAGAGTGGTATCTTGTCTTAGAATATGTTTGATAAAATAATGAAACGTTTAGAGGAGTATGGTACGTCTGAAGTACACCTTCGATTGGCAGGATGATGGAACGATTGGTGTAATTCCTGAAGTTGTCCCATCATTTGGAATTTCCATCACCAACCAAGTTGAAGTAGAATTGATGACTGAAGATACGCATGGAAGAAGTCCTAGTAGAGTCTAGGAAAATTCTATAATTAATTGGACACATTCGTATGTGTTAAATTGTTTTGTGATTTTAGGATTTTGGGACTGCGAGACAGTACTTGGGACGAGTATGAGTAGGTGTGAATAGTAGTAGAGATCTATACTACTGGAAGCACAGGACTCACACTTGGATCAGGGAAAGTCACAAGGTTACCAAGGAACTCGTAATTGATTCCGTCTTATTCTAGTATGCCGTTACCATCGTTTCGGTAATGACTAAGAAGATGATTGTTATTCCGACCCTAGTGGTCATATCGAATTGAGTCCGACTACGATGAGTTTGTTATGTGGTTCAGAGAACCAAGTTCGATGTAGCAGTTGACTTAAGCTGAATTGAAGTAAAGGCTGATCAAAGCGATCAATAGAAGTATCGCGTTCGTTGTTAAAGAAGTTGGGTTAGGTTGTGTTCTGACCCAAAGGGATAAAGTGATAGTGTATGCATTGAGGCAATTGAAGGAGCATGAAAAGAACTACCCCACTCGTGATCTGGAGTTAGTAGTGGTAGTATTCGCCTTAAAGATGGGAGGAGTAAGAGGTCTTCTGATGGAAGAAGCTCACAAAACCATGTACTCGATTCATCCCGGCAGTGCGAAAATGTATAGGGATCTAAAACCCTATTACTGGTGGCCGATGGTGAAGCTCGATGTTGCTAAGTATGTGGTTGAGTGTGTAACTTGTGCTAGGGTTAAGGCACAACATCAGATACCATATGGGAGTTTAGATCCTTTACCTGTACCCATGGGTAAATGGGAAGGTATCACTATGAATTTTGTGACTAAACTGCCCAGAACAAGGAACAGTCACGACATGATTTGGGTGGTCGTTGATCGCTTCACTAAGAGTGCGCATTTCATAGCAGCCAACGAGAAATGGTCTATGGATAAACTTGTGAATTCTTATGTAAAGGAAAGTGTGAGGCTTCACGGTGTTCCGTTAACGATTGTATCCGATCGTGACAGCCGTTTTACCTCAAGGTTTTGGAGGAGTTTATAAGCGGAATTGGGTACGAAGTTGTATTTGAATACAACTTACCATCCACAAACCGATAGTAAGAGCGAATGAACAATTAAAAAATTGGAGGATATGCTGAGAACATGTACCCTGGAATTCCAAGGTAACTGGGATGAACATTTACCTTTAGTAGAAATTTTCTAGGGTAATAGTTTCCACTCAAGCCTCAAGATGGCACCTTATCACGCTTTATATGGGGAAAAGTGTTGAACGCCGTCATGTTGACTGGAAGCTGGGGAAAAGCAGTTTATGGGACTTGAAATAGTCCATCAGACTGCTGAAAAGTTGAAAGTGATTAGGGAAAGGAGGTTAGCTGCTCAAAAGAGCTATGCTGACAAGAAAAGACAACCGATATCATTCGAAGTTGGAGATTCGGTTTTACTTAAAGTCTCACCGTGGAAGGGACTTATAAGATTTGGTAAGAAGGGAAAGTTGAGTCCAAGGTTTATTAGACCATTTAAAGTTCTTCAGAGGATCGGGAATCAAGCTTACGAGCTAGAATTACCGGAAGAACTGTAGGGTATTCATAACACCTTTCGTGTGTGTTATTTAAGAAAATTTACGGGAGATGTGCCCAACATAATTCCCAATTCTAAATTAAGGTTGGATGAAAACAAGAGGTTGATTAAAGAACCTGAGGCAATCGTTGACCATAAGACTAGGAAGTTGTGATATGAAAATGGTCGATTTAGTGCTTGTGCGTTGGAACATACGAATGGGCCAAATCTCACCTGGGAAACGGAGAGTGACATGAGGAGTCGCTACCCGTATTTGTTTGCTGATGTGTGATTCCGGGGACGGAATCATTCTAAGGGGGAGAGAGTTGTAACGCTCGTGTTTCTAGGCTAGGCATTAATATTGACATAATGGTCTAGGTTAACCTTTGTAACTCATTTAGAAGAAATGAAAAGGAATTATGTGAATTTTATGTGAATTATGTGTTTTATGCTTAATTATTAGGGTTTAATTAATTAAGAATAAAAATGAGCGTCAAAAATTAAATTTTAGATAAAGTCGATATCTATTAAGAAGCTTGTAGTGGGCGTGACAAGGATTACGGATATATAAAGAATACCGAAATCCGAGTTATAACGAAGAAGTTATGACCTGTCGAAGTTTCACGATAAACCGGCACGGTGCCGAATGTCGTAAAAAGTGAGTTTTTGATAAACTAATTTTTAGCCTTAGTGATCTAAACGAAACTCGTAGTGTTCGTTTTTCCCAAACGTTTGTATCAAACACCAACGTTTTTCCCAAACGTTCTTCCTTTCGTTCATTTTTCTTTAAAGCTTCCTCCTGAGCTTTCTTTATACTTTCCACAATTGTCGAGACAACTTCAATTCTCAACGCTCTTGGCCTTTTCTTTTCAAGATTTACCTTCCGACTGAGAGCATCAGCAACAAAATTTGCTTTACCAGGGTGGTAAAGTATCTCACAGTCGTAGTCCTTGAGTAATTCTACCCAGCTCCGCTGCCTCATGTTCAATTCCTTCTGATTAAAGAGATATTGAAGACTCTTATGATCAGTGAAAAGTTTGCATTTAGTACCATAAAGATAGTGCCTCCATATCTTTAAGGCGAATACTACCGCTGCCAACTCCAGATCATGAGTGGGGTAGTTCTTTTCATGCTCTTTCAATTGCCTCGATGCATACGCTATCACTTTATCCCTTTGGGTCAGAACACAACCTAACCCAACTCCAGAGGCATCACTATAAACTGCAAAGTCATCAACTCCTTCAGGTAACGAAAGAATCGGTGCTTCACACAATCTCTTCTTTAACTTCTCAAAGGCTTCCTTATGCTTCTCATTCCAAGTATAAGTAGCTCCGTTGTGGGTCAAAGCTGTTAATGGAGTAGGAATCGAAGAAAAGCCTTGGATAAATCTTCGATAATATCCGACTAATCCTAAAAAGCTTCGAATCTCCGTAGGACTTTTTGGTTGTTCCCACTTCGTCACGGCTTCAATCTTTGCTGGGTCAACCATTATTCCTTCTTGGTTAACCACATGACCTAAAAATTGGACTTCTTGAATCCAAAATTCACATTTGGAGAACTTTGCATACAACTTCTTCTTTTTCAAAACTTCTAGCACTTCACGCAGATGCTTGTCATGCTCCTGCTTGCTTTTTGAATATATCAAGATATCATCTATGAATACTATCTGTGACAAACCGAAATTTCTATTCTGTACAACCATTCACTTCAATAGAAGTCAGAACAGTTTCTGCTAACTTTCAAGCTTTTTGGAATAAGTTTGAGTGTTTTAAGATTAGTACTTCAGGAGATAACATGAGAGAGGATGCCCTAGGGTTTATTGTGCAACAATAATGTCCCAAAACTCCAAGAGTTTGGAGTTTACGGCCTAAACAAAGGTGTTTACGGCCGTAAACCCTAAAAAGGGGGTATAAATATGACACTTAGTCATTATTTACCACTTTTCACATTTTCAAGATCCAAAACCCATTTCTCTCTCAAGTATCATCCGACTTTTCTTCAAGATCTTCAACTTTGTAAGTGTTTCTAGCCCTAAAAAGTTGATATCTTACTTAATCTAGTGATCTTACATGATTCCATCCGTGAAATCATTCCAAAAGTGTAGATCTTCAAGTTTCACCAAGAACACCAAGAACACACACTAGTGTTCTTGGACTTTTAGCACCTTTTCAAGCTTCTACCTAGTAAGTACTCTTACCCTAGTGTATTATAAGACTTGTTACACTTCTAATCATCAAGAAAACACCCAAGAAACACAATATCAAAGGTGTTTACGGTCCAAGAACACCTTGGACCGTAAACCCTAACAAAGGGGCCAAAGTGGCCCTAGTCCCTTACCAAGCTTTGGTAACTAGCCTAGACCCCTTCCTTGATGTGCTTAGTACTTGAAAACATCAAAAGACCATAAACCATTTGGGTTTACGGCCATAAACCCAAGGAGAAGTGGTCCAAAGATCGTAAACTTCCTAAAGGAGTGAAATGGTGCCCTAATCTCTTCCTAAGGCTTAAACATGAAGTAGGAATGGTTCTTATGATCTTTATGTCTTCAAAACACAAAATGGTCAAGTACCATGAGTTTACGGCCGTAAACTCATGGGTTTGCGACCGTAAACTCAATGAGTTATGGTCACAAAACCGTAAACTCCAAGGGAGTTTACCCTTGAACCCTAAACTCAATAACAATGTCCTACAACCCTTAGATGAAATCCTTAGCACTTATAAGCACTAAAATCAAGTGTTTTACATGTCTTAGGATGTCTTAACTTGGTTAATTAGTTGTTTAATGACTAATTGGATACATATATGTGTGATTATATGTTAACTAGGATCCTTGTGTGTGTTCAAGTCTTCACTTGACACTTAACATCCTACATCATCCGTTCATCCAAACCACTCACTACAGGTGAGTTCATACCCCCTTAATCAATCTTTTAAATGATTTTAAATGCTTTCATGGGGGGGGGGGGGAATACAAGTAGAAAACAGGAAGTTATAGAATCAATCACATGTGATTTATAACTGTGTTTTCAAACAATTGATTTCACATACTTCAAAATGTGATAAATACAATGCTTTTCAATTATTTTTACTTTGTTATCAACAAATTACTTTTGAATTATTTTATAAACTGACATCAAGTCATTATTATTTATTGTTCAAAACTCTTAAATGTTTTACAAAACCTCTTTCAATTTACTGTTAAAAACCGTATCTATACACTTATGTTTCATGTATATATGTATTGATATGAGAGCTTTCATTCTTTCATCAGTTCCAACACTCTTGAGTAGCAAGGGTGTATAAACCTACTTGGACATTCAATTTACATTCCAGTAAACTATTATAGGTATATTTTAGGGGATACAAATTACTATTCCTATTACAAGGAATTACATAAGAGTTAGTTCATTCATGAGTCTATACTACTATATGAAGAGATACTATTACATGTTTTCCCGAGAGAAATACTATATCTATACAGAGAGAAATACTATATATATACTATACGGGACTGACCATCCTACACCTGGCTGCTAGCTACAGCGGGACCTGTTCATCGACGGATGATCTCGGTTGTACTGTTCGGCGAGTTTCCACGTCGTGTTTATCCTAAGGCAAAAGGATACGATTTCAATGATTATATAATTTTCCCTATTACTTTTATTTTGTGACACATTCACATAAACGATGAGGTAGACTATATTTTTATAATAATAGTTGTACAGGGAAAAATCTTCATTGATACAAAAATGCAAACCTTCAAGGCATTCGGGTCTTGGTAGAAGACTACTTTTTATACTAGTAGGAAATATGGGATTTTCTAGGGTTTTCACACTTATACTAAATGTTTCATCAAATATTTACAAGTCTTTCATAACAGCTTTTCAAATCAATGACACCATAATACTTATGAATTCACCAGCTTTATGCTGATCTACACTTTCAAAATAACTTGTATTCTCAGGTCACCAGTAGACAGGTACGATGACCAGGTTTTGAGAAGACGGAGCACAGACAAGACTCGTCTTTTATTTTGATTACATATTTTGGTGTCTTATTACAATGAAAGAACACTCATGTATTAAAACTTTACTTTTAATGCAATGGATGATGTTGTTGCTTGTTTACTACTTTGCACTGTTATGATACTTTACATGACGTCCTCCACCCCTGAACGTTTCCGCCGTTCTTGGTTTTGGGGTGTGACAGATTGGTATCAGAGCTTTGTTTATAGTGAATTGAGTATATCAACCCATAAAAGATATACTAACTATAAATACAATGGGATTAAAATACTCTAAGCAAGAGTTTATACTTTTAAATAATAAAATATTTAATTAAGTTTACATGCCTGCATTCATACTAAAATCAGTGTCACAACGACAAAAACAAAAGTATTACGATTGTTGGATATCACAGGTAAGCTCGGGGATGTATGGTCAGTCCTGGGAGTGACATAGACTGATCAACTATGCTGGTCCGAGGAGTGATTAGCATATGCCCAAGAATGGTTGTGATATGGCAACAAGTCTAAAAACTTACCGACATTACCACAATGAAATACCATAGGGGTATTTGGTGTTACTATAATTACTTATTTGAGAACTAAAAGGTCTTTATCAGTAGGTCAATAGTTGCTGAGTGGATACACTAAGGTTATATGCACCTAGGACGTCATAGACTTAGAATCTGTGAATCTTTGCTTTACTTCTTGTTCCTTGTTTGGTTGTGGGCTTAGAGTTAAGGTCACTTATTCGAAGGTCTATCCTGTCCTGAGTACATATAACTGGTATGCACTAAACAAGTATTGAAGTAACTGATAAAGATCATCTTATAATTATCTTAGTTAGTACATCTATTAATTTCTTCTTATATCCCTTTTCTCGCGTAGATATCATGGCTGGATTCCATCCCCACGACGACCCGTACTACCCTAACCACGGTAATGCTGGATGGCTCAGAGAATAGCCAGAGAATGATCACCCAATTCCTTTGGATGATCATGAAGCTGAAGGCTTTTCTGATAGTTCAGACTCAGAACCAGAAATCAACAATCTACCCCCAGCTGCTTATGACCCAAACCCTCGTCCAACATTTCAAGGACCCACACCTCTGTGGGCCACAAACTTGAATAGATGGAGTCAGGAACAGAGTCAACCCATCCCCTACAATGGAGACAGAAGCTTCTACAACCTCACTGAGGGAGGTTCAGCTGACAGGGTCCTACCCATCATGGTTCGTAGGATTTCCCGGAACACCGAACAGGGTTGAGCCGCTATCGACCGAGTCATGGAGATTGACGCCAACTCTGGCATTAACACAGTCCGCATTCGCCAACTAGAGTCTGCTCATGAAAGGACTCTGGTCCACAATGCAGCTCTGCAGAGAGAACTTGCTGGAACCCAAGCTGAAGTCAGGGAACTTCGAGCTCAGCAAGTAAGATCTGACAGGCGTGTGAGGGACATAGAACGCCTTCTGTCGGAATCAAGAACTCACTCTAGTAGTTCTCGTCGCCGATAGAATCTCATCGACTTCTCTTTTGGATATAACCTAGTTATGTAAAACTATGGTCTAATTTCCTATCTTTGTAAATCTTAGACCTGTTAGGTCTTGATTAGGTCGTAGTCCTGTCAAAATTTTCCCATCATGGTTGATGTAAGGCCTCCTACTAGGCCATTTTTCCCGAACTTGTTACATCTGTAATTCCAGTAATATTGACAGGTACCTGATCTCATGGAAATTATTATCCAAATGCTATCATCTGTTAGTTCTAGATCTACATTCAATCGTGCCGTTGGACTATGAAGAGTTAGTCCATGAGTCATTTTCATCAACTTTCCTATTGAATTCTTATCAATATCTTCATCTTTCTAAACTTATAGTTAAAAGATGCCTCCTCGCAGAAATCCGAGGCGTAACAATAATAACGAAACACCGATACCACCATCTCCTCTGTTTGACGCTGCTATGTTCCAAGCAGCTGTCACGGCGGCCGTAGCGGCTGCCATGTCACACATCAATACTCCTCTCCCTAGTGGATCAGGAACTGGTGCACCTATTTCTAACCATGGCGAGAGCCATGGGCACCCCCGGGAATGCACCTACAAGGATTTTACAAATGCCAAACCCAGAAATTTCAATGGAACTGGAGGGGTTATGATCTTAAGGCAGTGGATAGAAAAGACAGAATCAGTCTTTGAAATCTGCGCCTGCCCAGAGAACAATAAGGTCAAGTTTGCTACTTGTACCTTTTCTGACAGGGCTTTAACTTGGTGGAATGGCCACGTTAAGTCACTGACTCTGATAGTGGCAAATTCGATAAGCTGGGAGAGCTTGAAAGCCATGCTGATGAGAGAGTACTGTCCACGAGGGGAAATTCAAAAACTCGAGCAGGAACTCTGGGGTCTTGTAATGGTTGGTTCTGACATATCAACCTATACTAATAGATTCTGTGATCTGGCAATTCTTTGCCCTGATATGGTTGCTCTAGAGAGCAAGAAAATAGAGAGATATATTTGGGGACTGTCGCCCCAGATCCAGTCAAGTGTGTTAGCATCAAGGCTTGTTACTTTTGACAACGCTAAAGAGCTGGCACAATCTCTTATAGATCACAGAAACTACCAGAACCCAACAATTTCTACACCCGAGCAAGAAAATGGAAACAACAACAACAACAAGAAAAAGGGGTGGAACAAAAGGAAAAGCGGGACTTCGCAAGAATCCTCAAAGAGACAACAACTAGTTACAATCAATGCTGCCACAGTAACTCCTGTTGTCCTTGCTAATCCCTTACCAGCTAAGCCTTATGCCGGTAATCTTCCGAAGTGCAACAAATGCACCTTCCACCACAACGGACCTTGTCGGGAAATACAGTGCACTAACTGCAACAAAGGGGGCATACTGCCCGTTTTCTGCAAGACTCCAGCAAGGCCGACCGCTCAAGTTCCTAACGCTGGTGTGGGCCAAGCTTGCTACGGTTGTGGCGAAGTGGGCCACTACAAAAGGAACTGCCCTAAGGCAGGGATAGCTGGAGGAGTAGGAAGAGTTCTGGCCATAGGCCACGAGGAAGCCGTAGCTGATCCTACAATAGTTACTGGTACGTTTCTCCTCGATAACTAATATGCTTGCATACTTTTCGACTGTGGAGCAGAGAAAAGTTTCGTAAACCAGAAATTTGCACACCTGCTTAAACAAAAACCACGTGCACTAGATAAATCATTCACTATAGAAATGGAAAAAGAGAAAACGAAAAGTACTAACTGCACATACGTAGGCTGTACTCTAACTTTAGATGGTCATACTTTCAAGATAGACCTCATGCCGGTCCCAATTAAAAGTTTCGACGTCATTATCGGCATGGATTGGTTGAGTCTTCATCGCACCGACATCTTGTGCTTTGAAAAAGCAATTCGTCTTAACCTTCCTAACAGCGAAACTCTAGTTATCTACGGCGACAAACCTAGTACGAACCTTCGCATCATTTCGTGTATCCAAGCTCAGAAGTGCTTGCGAAAGGAATATCATGCATTCCTCGCACACATCGTCAATACGAGTCAAGAAGTGAAAGATATTCAGAACATCCCAGAAGTACGCGACTTTCTCGACATCTTTCCAGAAGAACTTCCAGGATTACCACCACAACGCCAAGTCGAGTTCAGAATCGACTTAGTGCCAGGGGCTACTCCAGTAGCCAAATCTCCATATCGTCTGGCACCAGCGGAGATGCATGAACTTTCCAGTCAGCTTAACGAACTTCTCCAGAAGGGATTCATTAGGCCAAGCTTCTAACCATGGGGAGCACCGGTCTTGTTCGTCAAGAAGAAAGACGGATCGTTATCCCTTACCCCGCATTGACGATTTATTTGATCAACTTCAAGGAGCCAACTACTTCTCGAAGATAGATCTACGATCCGGGTACCACCAACTACGAGTGTTAGAGGAGGATGTTCCCAAGACAGCCTTCCAAACTCGTTATGGGCACTACGAATTCGTAGTGATGCCATTCGGATTAACTAACGCGCCCGTAGTATTCATGGATTTAATGAATAGGGTGTGTCGTCCTTACTTGGATCAGTTCGTCACTGTCTTCATCGTTGACATACTCATCTACTCTCGTAGTAAGGAGGAACATAGTCAACATCTTCGTCAAGTCTTAGAAACATTACGATCGGAGAAGCTCTATGTGAAGTTCTCCAAGTGCGAATTTTGGATTCGAAGAGTCGAATTCTTGGGCCACGTAGTTAGTGAAGAGGGAATTCACGTGGACCCTTCCAAAAATCAAGGCCATTGAGAACTGGTCAGCACCGAAGACACCTACAGAAATTCGTCAATTTCTAGGTCTCGCTGGCTACTATCGCAGGTTCATTCAGAACTTCTCCCGCATTGCGAAACCTCTTACAACACTGACCCAGAAGGGCGTGGCCTTTGACTGGGAAGAGAAGCAAGAGAGAGCGTTCCAAACGCTCAAGCGAGCCTTGTGCACCGCACCAATACTATCCCTCCCCGAAGGGATAGAAGACTTCATTGTCTATTGCGATGCTTCAAATCAAGGGCTCGGCTGTGTTTTGATGCAACGAGGTAAGTGTTGGATAAGGTGTCTAAGTCCATAACTATTTCTGGTATGTACTTGACCCGACCCGACATGGTCCATTTGGGTTGCATGGCACCATGCAATTGGATAAACTAAAATGAGAGAAATAACACTTATGGTTTATTAATATATTATAAGTTCTAATATATTAATAATATTATTTAATTAGTTTGATCAAGAATTAATTTAGAATTAATTAAGTGATCAAAAGATAACTAATTAAATATATGGGTAGATTATGTAAATCTTCCATATCTTATATAGTGGGCTAAGAGGCTCCATGGATTATCAAGTTGGGTTCCACCCATAGGATGCTCCATGGAGTTAACCCATGGATCATGAAATGAAGAGTCATGTTACATTAGGGTTTACCTAATGCAACACACTATATAAACAAAGGTGTTCTCCCCAAAATCGGCGACACTAAGAAACAAGAGGGCTAGAGCCGATTTTGCAAGTGTAAGATTCTCTCAAAGTTTACTCCTTTGCATTTGGTGTTGTGTGAAGCATTTGAGGCATCACACTTGGGGTGCTAGGCTCACTAGGTTTCAAGGATCATAAGCAACAACAAGGTAAGTTATTCTATCTTTCATTCAAGTTAAAAATGTTCCCCATGTATGCTAGATAGGAATATAATCTTGGAATTCAACTTTGCATGATAATTAGACAAACATAGATCCAAGATTATTAGGGTTGCATGTACACTTAGGAAGTGTTAGAATGCTCAAAACCCATCAGTGGTATCAGAGCCTAGGTTTGTTTGTTGTTTTTTTGTGCAAGTTACTCGTCGAGTCTGTTCTTGCACTCGACGAGTAGAGGCTGCAGTTTTTAGAATTTCGACATTTGTTGCTGGAAATGGACTAGAAACATTACCCTAAACTGTTTTGGTGTTTTAAAACTTGTTTTAGATGGTGTAATGTTTATGCTAATCCATTTACAATGGCAATTATCAAAATTACAAGTTTTTTAAGTGTAATTTTTTATTCTTGAAAGTGTTCATATTCATGTTCTTGAACTTATGAAGATTAGATGATCATAGGAATTGTTTGTAACCTTCATGGTAGTTTAATTCATGATCATAATGTGTTTTAATGGAGTCCATAACTTGTTCTCAAGTTATGGAAAACCAAAAGTCTCACTTTTATTAAAGCCATTAAAAGAACACGAGAGTTATAAAAATGAAGAGTCTTCATTTTTATTACTCAATTAATTCATAAGTTATAAGAAATGAAAAGTTTTTGGAGTTTACAAAACTTGCCCTCAAGTTTTGGAACAAGTAAAGTCTTGGTTAAAACTTTAGTTCCAACCCTTAGAATTTTAAAAGTTAAAATTCAACCCTTATACTTTATAATATTATAAGTTACTTATATATATATATATATATATATATATATATATATATATATATATATATATATATATATATATATATATATATATATGTATAAGATCAAGTCGTCTTACCGCTAGTACGCCTCATTCACGAAGCCGGTCTATAAGGGGGGTATAAGGTTGTTGCCTATAAAATGGCAACTTAATGGGTGTCCACTCTCACCCACCGCTTCCTTGATCGGTGGAGGGTCGTTAGCCGAACGGGTAGGACAAGGACTTATAAATTCTCATTAAAAGTATGATGAATATTATAAAGTAACTAAATGCTTTTATTAAATTCCCAATTTTAGTTACTTTAGGAAAAATGTGAATAAGGTGCTAATCCATGAAATTACACTTTACACTTTGTTTAAGTCGTTGGTGGAGCGTGTGTGGTTAACCGGCACACTAACTTGGACTTAACAAGGTAGGTAAAGGGTGACTTAAAGTTTATTATAGGTCGGTGGAGCTCGTATGGTTAACCGGCACATCGATTGAGTAATAAACATTGAGTGTACCAAGTGATTTGCATGGTTACTTCACACCTCGTTTTGTGATCCTCGGTATCCCAGTCACAAAACTTGGAGGGCACACTCGAGATTGAAACATGCCTTTGAAAAGTTCATTGAATCTCAAAAGAATCTAGGAATTTCTAAGAACCAATTAAAAACCAAATATCTATATTTCGTTTTTCATGGTGGAAATTGGTGAATCGTCATTCACCTACCTTTCAAATATGTTATAGCTTAGATTACGGCATACCTCTTCTAAGTTATAATATATTGTGATTGGATCCTAGCCTTAATATTACATTTGGGTGTTTTATTAAGGACTCCCTTAATATCTAAACTAATCTTGTTCTCTTCTTTCAGATGTCTTCAAACAATGCTGCTTCTGGCTCTAATCCTAATGGCTCCTTTACCCTTATGAACTTGTGTGGGAAAGTCATTTTTGATGGATCCAACTTCAATGAATGAATCAGAAACATCAGGATGATTACCCGCTACGAGGACAAAGAATATGTCCTGGACAAGGAGCTTAAGGAGATTGATGAGACCACTGCAACTCCCCAGGAGATCGCTGACTTCCGGGCACATGAAAGGGATGCTACAAAAGTGGTATGCATCATGTTGGCCACCATGACAGCGGAACTCCAAAAGTCCTATGAGGACTTCTACCCTTTTGAAATGCACCAAGATCTGATGGAAAGATACCATCAAAGTGCACGACAAGAGAGGTATGAAATCATATGCTCTATCATAACAACCATGATGAAGGACGGGGAATCCGTCACGAGCCACATACAGAAAATGCAAAGGTATGTGGATCGGTTGCTGAAGCTTAATGTGAACTTCCCTGAGGAGCTTGCAATAGATATCATTTTGCACTCCTTACCATCGTGCTATGATCAATTCCGCATGACATATCACATGAATAAGGAAGAGGTCACACTCAGCAAACTTCAGGGACTCCTCAAGACCGTAGAAACGGGTCTTAAGGGTAAGTCGGTTGTTAACACTCCTACTCCAAACTCCCCCCGGTTTTGGCAATCAGGAAAGGTCGAGGGAAGAAGAGGAAGAGCTCTTCGAAGGGTACCAAGGCTAGGACCCTTGATGGCTCTTCTTCAAGTGGAACCAAGAAAGGTTTCGTCACTCGTTCTTCTGACCCTAAAGAGGCTGAATGCTTCTATTGCCATGAAAAGTCACATTGGAAGCGGAACTGCCCAAAGTACCAGCAAGATGTGAAGGATGGGAAAGTTAAACCCAACCATGCAGGTATTTACACTATCTTATCTAATAAATCACCCCATTCTAACTCTTGGGTCCTTGATACCGGTTGTGGTATTCATATCTGTTCTGATTTGCAGGGACTAAGAAGAAGTGAGAATGTGGAGCATGGAAGAATAAACTTAATCATGGGGAATAGGAAAGCTTTACCTGTCACCAAGATTGGAGTTTATACTTTATCGCTAAGTAGTGGGTTTAGTTTAGATTTGAATAAATGTTGTTATTCGCGAGAAATGGCAAGAAATATTATTTCCTTTCATGCATTGTATAAACAAGGTTTCACCTTTTTATTTGATAATGAAGTTGGTTCGATTAATGCTTTCTTTAATAATGTTCTTTATTTTAAAGCATTACCTTGTGATGGTGTGTATGAAACTGTATTTGTGGTTGATAACTTAGGAAATAATGTATTGTGTATTGATTCTGTTAATGATAATAACTTGGATAAAGCATCATTATGGCATTGTCGTCTTGGACATATAAGCAAGAAACGCATAGGCCAACTCTAAAAGGATGGAGTATTGGAGTCATTTGACCTAAAGTCAGATGATAGTTGCGAATCATGCTTACTTGGAAAAATGACAAAGTCACCCTTCACAGGTTCTTGTGAGAGGGGTGAAGGTTTGTTGGATCTTATACACACGGATGTGTGTGGGCCCTTCAAACATGCCACAAGGGATGCTAAACGTTATTATTTGACTTTTACTGATGATTACAGTAGATATGGATATGTCTACTTAATCAAGCATACGTCAGAGACTTTCGAGAGGTTTAAAGAGTTTAAACAGGAAGTCGAGAATCAATTGGGCAGGAACATTAACATGATTCGATCCGATCGAGGTGGTAAGTATCTTAGTTCAGAGTTCCTCGACTATCTTAGGGAATGTGGGATTGTCTCACAATTGACACCTCCCAGGACACCGCAGTTGAATGGTGTAGCTGAGAGGCGTAATCGAACGTTGTTGGATATGGTTCGTTCCATGATGAGTCGAGCTTCGCTACCAATCTCATTTTGGGGGTATGCCTTAGAGACTGCCGCCCATATCCTTAATCTAGTTCCCACAAAGAAAGTTGCCAAAACTCCTCATGAGATGTGGACTGGTAAAGTACCCAAACTAGACCACATTAAGATTTGGGGTTGCGAGGCTTTTGTGAGCAGCGAGACTGATGATAAGCTCGAACCTCGAAGTGAGAGGTGTATTTTCATCGGCTACCCACATAAATCCTTTGGTTACCTCTTCTACAGACCTAGTGAGAATGTGGTTTGCGTAGCTAGGAGGGCTTTCTTTCGAGAGAGAGAGTTCATAAGCCAAGGAGACAGTGGGAGGCAAGTTGACCTTGAAGAAATTCAAGAGTCAAGTGGTGAAGGAACTTCAAACCCTAGCACTCAACTTGAGGAGGAAACTCTTGTTGAGCCAATTGACAAGTCTGTACCTCTGAGGCGTTCCACAAGGGTTAGGAATGCACCTGAGCATTACTATGGATTCCATATTACTGCGGAAGGTGATACACTTATCAGTGATGAGACACTGATAGGTCTGGATGAACCTAACAGTTACGTGGAAGCCATGGCAGGCCCTGAGTCAGCCAAGTGGAAAGAGGCAATGGACAGCGAGATACAGTCCATGTATGACAATCAAGTTTGGAACTTGGTTGAGAATGTACCAGGTCGTAAGACTGTAGGGTGCAAATGGATCTTCAAGAAGAAGACCAACATGGATGGTAATGTACACACTTATAAGGCACGATTGGTTGCAAAGGGTTTCTCACAAACTCCGAGAGTTGATTATGATGAGACCTTTTCTCCAGTGGCCAAGATTAAGTCTATTAGGGTTCTATTAGCCATAGCTGCATTTCATGACTATGAAATATGGCAAATGGATGTCAAAACCGCTTTCCTTAATGGAAAGTTGACTGAGGATGTTTACATGAGTCAGCCAGAGGGTTTTGTCAATACAGAGTACCCTAATAGAGTGTGCAAGCTTGAGAAATCCATTTATGGGTTAAAGCAAGCACCTCGCAGATGGAATCTTTGCTTTGATGAGAAAGTCAAAGAATTTGGCTTTTCTAGGAGTGAAGATGAATCTTGTGTATATGTCAAGGCTAGTGGGAGTATAGTCAGCTTTTTGGTATTGTATGTGGATGACATACTACTCATAGGAAATGACATCCCAACTCTGCGGGAAGTTAAGTCCTGGCTTGGGAAGTGTTTCTCTATGAAGGACCTAGGAGAAGCTGCCTATATTCTAGGGATAAGGATCTTGAGAGACCGGAGTAAAAGACTAATTGGACTTAGTCAGAG
This sequence comes from Lactuca virosa, assembly GCF_052849685.1. Taxonomy (NCBI): domain Eukaryota; kingdom Viridiplantae; phylum Streptophyta; class Magnoliopsida; order Asterales; family Asteraceae; genus Lactuca; species Lactuca virosa. Next base: position 354,633,534 of record NC_136430.1, read on the forward strand.
TACCTACTTGGATAAGGTGCTGAAGAGATTCGGCATGCAGGACTCCAAGAAAGGAGAGTTACCCATCCAGAGTAACGCCATATTGAGTAAGACACATAGCCCTAGTACTGAGGCTGAGATAGCAGAAATGAGTCGAATACCTTAAGCTTCGGCTGTAGGATCGATCATGTATGCTATGACGTGTACTCCACCTGATGTAGCCTTTGCTTTGAGCATGGTTAGCAGGTATCAGGGGAACCCTGGCAAGGCACACTGGACTGCGGTAAAGAATATCCTCAAGTACCTACGGAGGACTAAGGACTGGGTCCTTACCCTCGGTGGGAGTGAAGACTTGAGAGTTGTAGGGTATAGTGATGCTAGCTTTCAGACTGATAGGGATAATTTCCGCTCTCAGTCAGGCTGGGTCTTTACCTTAAATGGAGGAGCAATTTCTTGGAAGAGTTCCAAGCAAGAGACAGTGGCTGATTCAACTTGCGAATCAAAGTATATAGCAGCTAGCGAGGCAGCAAAGGAGGCAATATGGCTGAAGAACTTCGTTGGAGACCTTGGAGTTGTACCAGCTATTAAAGAGCCAATGGAAATTTTCTATGATAGTGAAAGTGCAGTTGCCTTAGCCAAGGAACCAAGGGATCACGGGAGATCCAGACACATCGACAGAAAATATCATTTCATCAGACATCGAATAGAAGAAGGACTCCTCGTGGCAAAGAGGGTATCATCGGATGAGAATCCAGCAGATCCCCTCACGATGGGACTGACTCGGGTTAAGCATCTCCAGCATGCTCGGAGCATAGGGCTGAAGGATGATATTAGATTTAGTAGTTAGATAACCTTGAAATTTGTAAAGTGTAATTGACATTAGATGATGAATAAAAGGTGTTTTATTTATGAGTAAAGTGTTGCTATCTCTTGTCGATCGTTTACTATATTTCTTTTGCATGTTTTGACTTCCAGAATAATTATGTTTGGTATATCATATTATTCAAACCTCCACAGTCGGTCATATGTCGGAAGTAGGTATGAATCAAGACTGTCATGATTGGTTGCAGAGGTCTAAGTTGTTGGACATGGCTACAACACTCATGAGTGCTCATAAGTTATGAGCATTGGACTCAACCCACGCTCACTGGAATCACTTCATGGAATTTATCTCGAGTGATCGTGAGACGGTAATATCATATAAGTCTTCAAACCTAGATATATGATTTGTTACTTAAGAGTTGGTTATGCATTGATTGTACGAAAACGCATTGGTAACTCGATGTTATAAAACGTGCTCTTGTGTATAATTCAATGAGTAGTAGACCAAACATATGTGTCGAAGTTTATCTGTTCCTTCTTGGATTAGAAGCTGATATCTGGGCCCCTCGATGATTTTGTTTTGACCTATGTACCGGGCCCGGTCAGAACTAAGTTGATGTGTTCAATTAAGTTCTTTGTCAAACAAATCGGAAATCGGGAAACAAACTGCTGGACAATAAGTAAGACATTGTTCCATGTATTTGTCCGGCTGATATCTAGAACAGAGGATTATATGATCACTTCTCTTAAATGGCGTATCATCATCTTCTCAGTTCCGAGAGACCTTGAAAGAGCTACGATTGCCGATCGGTTCCTGAAGTATTGCAGTTATAGTTATTAGACTTATCCAAGTGGGAGACTATTGTATAAGGTGTCTAAGTCCATAACTATTTCTGGTATGTACTTGACCCGACCCGACATGGTCCATTTGGGTTGGATGGCACCATGCAATTGGATAAACTAAAATGAGAGAAATAACACTTATGGTTTATTAATATATTATAAGTTCTAATATATTAATAATATTATTTAATTAGTTTGATCAATAATTAATTTAGAATTAATTAAGTGATCAAAAGATAACTAATTAAATATATGGGTAGATTATGTAAATCTTCCATATCTTATATAGTGGGCTAAGAGGCTCCATGGATTATCAAGTTGGGTTCCACCCATAGGATGCTCCATGGAGTTAACCCATGGATCATGAAATGAAGAGTCATGTTACATTAGGGTTTACCTAATGCAACACACTATATAAACAAAGGTGTTCTCCCCAAAATCGGCGACACTAAGAAACAAGAGGGCTAGAGCCGATTTTGCAAGTGTAAGATTCTCTCAAAGTTTACTCCTTTGCATTTGGTGTTGTGTGAAGCATTTGAGGCATCACACTTGGGGTGCTAGGCTCACTAGGTTTCAAGGATCATAATCAACAACAAGGTAAGTTATTCTATCTTTCATTCAAGTTAAAAATGTTCCCCATGTATGCTAGATAGGAATATAATCTTGGAATTCAACTTTGCATGATAATTAGACAAACATAGATCCAAGGTTATTAGGGTTGCATGTACACTTAGGAAGTGTTAGAATGCTCAAAACCCATCAGTAAGGTCATCGCCTATGCCTCGAGACAGCTGAAGACACACGAGGTCAACTACACCACCCACGATCTTGAACTAGGAGCAATTGTGTTTGCTCTGAAGATCTGGAGACACTACCTGTATGGTACAAAAAGTACTATCTTTATAGATCACAAAAGCTTACAACATATATTCGACCAGAAGGAGCTCAATATGAGACAATGACGGTGGGTCGAGCTACTCAGTGATTACGAATGTGAAATTCGTTATCATCCAGGTAAAGCCAACGTAGTAGCCAACGCCCTAAGTCGGAAAGAATACTCTGGTCGTAGAGTCAAATCTTTGACTCTAACTATCCATTCACACTTGTCCACGCAAATTAAGGAGGCTCAGCTCGACGCTTTGAAACCTGAAAATGTGGCGAGTGAATCCCTGAGAGGGATGGATAAGAACTTGGAAGTCAAGGGTGACAGAGCCTTATATCTCATGGATCGGATCTGGACACCGAAACACAGTGGTTTCAGAGACTTGGTCATGAACGAGGCGCACAACACTCGTTATTCCGTCCACCCAGGTTCAGATAAGATGTATCTGGATCTTAAAAAGCTATATTGGTGGCCTAACATGAAAGCAGAGATTGCTACCTTCGTAAGTAAATGCCTTACTTGCGCCAAGGTCAAGGTCGAATACCAGAAACCCTCCGGTCTTCTACAACAACTAGAGATACCAGAATGGAAGTGGGAGCGGATCACTATGGACTTCATAACCAAGTTGCCCAAGACAACGGGTGGACTTGATACCATATGGATCATCGTCGACAGATTGACCAAGTCCGTACACTTCCTGCCTATCAAAGAAACAGACAAGATGGAGAAGCTTACAAGAACCTACATTCGTGAGATTATACGACTGCACGGTGTTCCCATATCCATTATCTCAGACAGAGATAGTAGATTCACTTTGAGGTTCTGGCAGTCGCTACAAAGTTCCCTAGGAACTAGGCTGGACATGAGTACAGCCTACCATCCATAGACCGACGGACAAAGTGAGAGAACTATCCAAACCTTGGAAGATATGTTGCGAGCCTGTGTGATCGACTTTGGGAAGGCATGGGATACTCATTTACCACTTGTCGAATTTTCCTACAACAACAGTTATCACACGAGCATAAAGGCTGCTCCATTCGAGGCCCTCTATGGCCGAAAGTGCAGATCCCCTCTGTGCTGGGCTGAGGTGGGTGATACCCAGTTAGCTAAAGGAAGAGTTCCTGAAAGCACTCTTACAGGTCCGAAGATCATTCGAGAAACGACAGAGAAGATCGTTCAGATTCGTGAACGATTGAAAGCCTCTAGAGACCGACAGAAAAGCTACGCTGATAAACGAAGGAAACCGTTGGAATTCCAGGTGGGAGACCGTGTTCTATTGAAGGTCTCACCCTGGAAGGGCTTGATACGCTTCGGAAAGCATGGAAAGCTAAATCCAAGGTACATAGGGCCTTTCGAGATTCTTGCCAGAATCGGCCCTGTAACTTACAAACTTAACTTACCGCGCGAACTCAGTAACGTACATTCTACTTTCCACGTCTCGAACTTGAAAAAGTGTCGGTCCGACGAGACTCTTGTAATCCCACTCGACGAGATCGAGATCAACGAGAGCCTCAACTTCGTGGAAGAACCAGTAGAGATCATGGACCGGGAGGTCAAGCAAACGAAACAAAGCCGTATCCCGATAGTGAAGGTTCGCTGGAACGCCAAGCGAGGACCTGAATTCACTTGGGAACGAGAGGATCAGATGAAACTGAAATATCCTCGTCTTTTTACTTGGTTATTTGTAACTACTTATTTGCTTAAACTCTAATTTCGGGACGAAATTCCTTCTAACGGGGGGATGATGTGACAACCCGAAATTTCTATTCTGTACAACCATTCACTTCAATAGAAGTCAGAACAGTTTCTGCTAACTTTCAAGCTTTTTGGAATAAGTTTGAGAGTTTTAAGATTAGTACTTCAGGAGATAAAAGGAGAGAGGATGCCCTAGGGTTTATTGTGCAACAATAATGTCCCAAAACTCCAAGAGTTTGGAGTTTACGGCCTAAACAAAGGTGTTTACGGCCGTAAACCCTAAAAAGGGGGTATAAATATGACACTTAGTCATTATTTACCACTTTTCACATTTTCAAGATCCAAAACCCATTTCTCTCTCAAGTATCATCCGACTTTTCTTCAAGATCTTCAACTTTGTAAGTGTTTCTAGCCCTAAAAAGTTGATATCTTACTTAATCTAGTGATCTTACATGATTCCATCCGTGAAATCATTCCAAAAGTGTAGATCTTCAAGTTTCACCAAGAACACCAAGAACACCCACTAGTGTTCTTGGACTTTTAGCACCTTTTCAAGCTTCTACCTAGTAAGTACTCTTACCCTAGTGTATTATAAGACTTGTTTCACTTCTAATCATCAAGAAAACACCCAAGAAACATAAGATCAAAGGTGTTTACGGTCCAAGAACACCTTGGACCGTAAACCCTAACAAAGGGGCCAAAGTGGCCCTAGTCCCTTACCAAGCCTTGGAAACTAGCCTAGACCCCTTCCTTGATGTGCTTAGTACTTGAAAACATCAAAAGACCATAAACCATTTGGGTTTATGGTCGTAAAACCAAGGAGAAGTGGTCCAAGGACCGTAAACTCCCTAAAGGAGTGAAATGGTGCCCTAATCTCTTCCTAAGGCTTAACCATGAAGTAGGAATGTTTCTTATGATCTTTATGGCTTCAAAACACAAAATGGACAAGTACCATGAGTTTACGGCCGTAAACTCATGGGTTGGCGACCGTAAACTCAATGAGTTATGGTCACAAAACCGTAAACTCCAAGGGAGTTTACCCTTGAACCCTAAACTCAATAGCAATGTCCTACAACCCTTAGATGAAATCCTTAACACTTATAAGCACTTAAATCAAGTGTTTTACATGTCTTAGGATTTCTTAACTTGGTTAATTAGTTGTTTAATGACTAATTGGATACATATATGTGTGATTATATGTTAACTAGGATCCTTGTGTGTGTTCAAGTCTTCACTTGACACTTAGCATCCTACATCATCCGTTCATCCAAACCACTCACTACAGGTGAGTTCATACCCCCTTAATCAATCTTTTAAATGATTTTAAATGCTTTCATGGGGGTGAGGAATACAAGTAGAAAACAGGAAGTTATAGAATCAATCACATGTGATTTATAACTGTGTTTTCAAACAACTGATTTCACATACTTCAAAATGTGATAAATACAATGCTTTTCAGTTATTTTTACTTTGTTATCAACAAATTACTTTTGAATTATTTTATAAACTGACATCAAGTCATTATTATTTATTGTTCAAAACTCTTAAATGTTTTACAAAACCTCTTTCAATTTACTGTTAAAAACCATATCTATACACTTATGTTTCATGTATATATGTATTGATATGAGAGCTTTCATTCTTTCTTCAGTTCCAACACTCTTGAGTAGCAAGGGTGTATAAACCTACTTGGACATTCAATTTACATTCCAGTAAACTATTATAGGTATAGTTTAGGGGATACAAATTACTATTCCTATTACAAGGAATTACACAAGAGTCAGTTCATTCATGAGTCTATACTACTATATGAAGAGATACTATTACATGTTATCCAGAGAGAAATACTATATCTATACAGAGAGAAATACTATATATATACTATACGGGGCTGACCATCGTACACCTGGCTGCTAGCTACAGCGGGACCTGTTCATCGACGGATGATCTCGGTTGTACTGTTCGGCGAGTTTCCACGCCGTGTTTTTCCTAAGGCAAAAGGATACGATTTCAATGATTATATAATTTTCCCTATTACTTTTATTTTGTGACACATTCACATAAACGAAGAGGTAGACTATATTTTTATAATAATAGTTGTACAGGGAAAAATCTTCATTGATACAGAAATGCAAACCTTCAAAGCATTCGGGTCTTGGTAGAAGACTACTTTTTATACTAGTAGGAAATATGGGATTTTCTAGGGTTTTCACACTTATACTAAATGTTTCATCAAATATTTACAAGTCTTTCATAATAGCTTTTCAAATCAATGACACCATAATACTTATGAATTCACCAGCTTTATGATGATCTACACTTTCAAAATAACTTGTATTCTCAGGTCACCAGTAGACAGGTACGATGACCAGGTTTTGAGAAGACAGAGCACAGACAAGACTCATCTTTTATTTTGATTACATATTTTGGTGTCTTATTACTATTAAAGAACACTCATGTATTAAAACTTTACTTTTAATGCAATGGATGATGTTGTTGCTTGTTTACTACTTTGCACTGTTATGATACTTTACATGACGTCCTCCACCCTTGAACGTTTCTGCCGTTCTTGGTTTTGGGGTGTGACACTATCACGGGTTTATCAAGGTATGGTTTACAAACCCTGTTCATCAAATCCATGAAAGCTGCTGGAGCATTGGTTAGTCCGAACGACATAACCAAAAATTCATAGTGTCCATATCTTGTTCTAAACACAGTCTTTTCGATATCCTGCTCTCTTACCTTTAGTTGATGATATCCTGACCTAAGATCGATCTTCGAGAAATAGCTCGAACCTTGCAACTGATCGAACAAGTCATCGATCCTCGGCAACGGGTACTTGTTCTTTATTGTTGCTTTATTCAGCTCTCTGTAATCGATGCACATTCTCATGCTCCCGTCTTTCTTCTTTACAAATAACACCGGGGCTCCCCAGGGTGATGAACTAGGTCGAATAAAACCTTTGTCCAATAACTCCTGAAGTTGTGTCATAAGTTCTTTCATCTTTGTTGGTGCTAGTCGATATGCTTTTGCTATTGGCGTTGTTCCTGGTAACAAGTCGATACGGAATTCTACTTATCGATCAAGGGGAAATCCGGGAAGATCTTCGGGAAAGACTTCCGGATAGTCACACACAACTGGAATATTCTGCACCTCCTTCTTTTCCTTCTTAGCATCGATCACGAACGCTAGATACGATGTACATCCCTTGGCCAAACACTTTATGGCTTTCATTAGGGAAACGATTGCAGAGTTTACTCTGCGTTTGTCTCCATACACCATAAACGACTCTTTCCCTGGCGGGTTTACTTTTACTATCTTCTTCCTACACAATATTTCGGCATCATTGGCGCTAAGCCAATCTATTCCTAAAACTATGTCGAAACCATTTAACTAGATAGGTAATAATTCCTCGTGGAACTTATTCCCATTCAAGTCAATGAGGATGTTTTTCATACGATGGCTAACATGTACAAACTTGCCACTAGCAATCTCGACTAATAAAGCATTAACTAGTCTATCAACATGCAAAGCTAGTTTTCTACCAAATTCATGCGAAATAAAGGAGTAATTGGCTCCAGAATCAAAAAAAATTTGGGCAGGCAATTCGTTTACGAGAAAAGTACCAGAAGCGACATCGGCTTCTTCTTTCGCAGCTTCAAATGTCATCTGAAAGGCTCTCGCCTTCGGCTTTGGTGGAAGATTGGGTTTTGCTACGTCCTTCTTCTTCGGGCAATCCCTCAAAATATGCCCTTCTTCATTGCACAAAAAAAACGTTCTTATTGAAGGTGCATTCATTGGCATAATGCCCTGGCTTTCCACATTTGTAACAAGTGACTTCTATGCTGCATTTCCCAGCATGTTTCTTCTTACACTTGTCACACCACTTGGCTTCGGCTCCTCCTCCGAATTTTCTCGAACCAGTCTTCGAGAATTTCTTCTTTTTATTGGAACCTGAAGTTCCTTCAAACTTTCTCTTTTCGCTAACTTCAACCTTCCTGGCGGCTCTCCCCTTAATCATATCTTCAACAGACTTGGCAGCCCAGACAACCGCCTCCAATATAAGTGTCTGACGTACTGGCACCGCATACTCCCATGGAAGTCCCTTTGTGTATCTGTCAATTTTTGTCAGCTCATCTGGGACAATACGCAAAACAAACTCCATTTTGTTTGTGAAGCTATTTGTGTATTAATCAACGGTCATACTCCCCTTCTTCAACGTTAGATATTGGTTTTCTAGCTCAAGAACATTTTGGGCCGAGCAGTACTTGCGCTTGAAGTGCACCAAGAACTCTGCCCAAGTCAGTTGCAGTGGCTCATTAGGGCTTAGGGTTTTCCCCAGAGTGTTCCACCAACGAGCAGTACTACCCCTAAACTGACGCACTGCAAATGTGGTTTGTAACTTGCCTTGGCAACCACAAGTGATGAAAGCCAATTCCATTTCCGAGATCCAATCCATTACTCCGATGGGATCTTCTTTTCCAGTGAAGGTCGATGGCTTGCAAGTCATAAAGTCCTTATACTTGCACCCATTTCTCTCCAATCTATCCTCGTGGTTATTTCTCCCAACCACAAGCGGTTCACTATGACCAACAGATCTACTGTTGTTTCCTTCTTCTGATCGATCGTCATTTAATTCAGGTCGTTCAACAGCAATTGAAGGTTTATTCCGGTCGTTCAGCAACATTTGCCTCATTCCTCCCTTTGTTTAGCCATCATGGTCTGAATCATGGCTCGTACTCCAGCCATGGTGATGGGTTCTGGTGCAGCTCCTACTATAGGCACCTGTTCCACCACTTGGGGTTGAGGTTGTTGGTTTCTGTTTGCATTTCCCGCTCCCATTCGAGTTCTTGCCATTATAATCTATATACCAAATAAGGCAAATTTAGGTCTTTATCCTTGATAGATATTTCAATTCCCTTATCACTCCGAAACGTTTACATGTTAGTTCTAATATCGTAATTGTACGCTTAGAATCCTACACACATAAGGTTTCCAGATCCGGTCGGCAACAGACCATAGATCCGAACTATTAATGGCATATATGACAAACATATAACATTTAGCACATAAAATCATTTTAGGCATCTTTCCTAAAATAAACTAGTGCTCGTTTCTAAAATATGGTCGACACTCATCTCACAATCATCACTTAGCAATCTAAGTTTAAGTCTAGAAATCCTACAATTTCTTAGTTCGCTTAAACTAATGCTCTGATACCAAGTGTGACATCCCCTAATTTCTCGGCCAGAAAAGACCGATTTAATTTATGCTTTTAAAATAAAGGCATAGAAATCCTTTTAAAAGATGTTGCGGAATTGGTCACCAAAACAAAACATGATAAAAATTTATCAAAACCTTTCTTTAAGAAAGTATATATTTTCCTTTTATATCAAAACCTCGGGATGTCATGTTCCGATACAGATCAAAAGCATAAAGAAGACATTATAAGCCTTACAACAGTTATTTACAACTACTGGCCTATAATCCAAAAATCTCTCATCATCCTCCGACTATGCTCGGGGTCCACTACCTGTAATAATAAAAAAGCTGAGTGGGTCAGGCTTGGGGGCCTGGTGAGTATATAGGGTTTTCAACCCACAATAATAATAAACTTATTAAGTTCATCAATCAACAATAACCCTGATTACCCATTCCCGTTATCCTCACTTTACGTCCCTAAACACCAATCACATGGGACCTAGCCTAAGGAATATCATCGGGATGGACACTATTGCTAAGGGGACTCCTCAGCCATACACGTCCTAAAGGCAACCATGAGGGGGATGGAGTACGCCAATGAACATTTAGTTCACCAACACCTACAAGTTGCGAAGCTGCTAGTGTTCCACTGGACTGTCTAGAAAGGTCCGTGGTCGTCATCTATACTCCGCCAGACGACTACAACAACAACAACAACAACAACAACAAGAACATCGAGGCCTCTCACCATTTTAACACACATCAACTATTTCGTCTACCCATGTTCTACCCAACATATTTGTAGATAAAACACATATACAGTTTAAAACTTGTATAAAACATCTATTCAACAGCCACCTCAATTAAACAATTAATATAATTACACATAGCACGTACTTTATAGAAAATACTTAATATCTAGGTGTAAGATGAAAGTGACTACACACTCACTTGATTTAATGATAATCGGGCAGCACTTCGTTTCCTAAAACGATCGTTTCTAATAAAACCAGGAGTTTTATTGAGAAACCGGGCTCTGCGAGGGTCGGGCTTCAAAACCGAAAAGATAAATTTCTCGGGCTCTCCGGGCACTTCGGGGCGTATTTCGGGTGTTTGGTATAATATCGGGGCTTTGGGGGAAGTCGGAATGAAAGAAATATTGAAAGAGGGGTGTAAAATGGCGAATTTCCAAATTATCCCCGGGAGGTCTCGCAAGCCTTGTATTTATAGGCGAGGCCCGAAGGTCGGCTGATAAGAGTGAGTCAGCAGCGAAGGCGCGTGGCAGCAGGAGGCGAAGGCATGCAGATGGCTCACACGTGCGAGGGTCCAGGTGTGGCCTTCTGATTGGACCGAGGTCTAGGTCCGAGGGGTGCAAGGTGGCGCGCCATGCGAAGCTCGGATACGTCAAGCGGGGCACGCGTCGGACCGCGGTTGGACCAACACTTCGGATGCAAGGGTTGCGACACGCCTCGCCAGCTGGATTCGGTGAAACAACATTTTCGGACACGTGGCGCGTTATGAGCGAAGGTGACGTGGCCGAAGTCCCACCATGCGAAATTTCTCGGATTTGGTATTTTTTTCTCGATTTTTGTGCAAAAACTTCTAAAATCAATAACTTTTGCATACGAGCTCCGTTTTTGACGTTCTTTATATGCACGCGTAGGTAAAATTACGCTCTACAACTTTCGTTTAGACTTCGTCGGCAAATTTTGATTTTAATTTTTATATTATTATTTTTTAACAGACCGGGACAGGAAATCCGTTAAAAATTCATAACTTCTTCATCCGACGTCCGTTTTCGTCTGTCTTTTTACCGTTGTACTACTATTTACGAGACCTTCGATTCTCGTTTAGGTTGTGTCGGCTAAAAATCACCCGATCTAAGATTCGAGTTTTTAGCTGTCTACTGCTAAGCCGAAACTTAGAAAAATCATAACTTCCTCATACGAAGTCAGATTTGGGCGTTCTTTTTATACATACTCTCAGTTTGACGAACACTACGACTTTCGTTTAGATCACTAAGTCTAAAAAGTAGTTTATCAAAAACTCACTTTTTACGACATTCGGCACCGTGCCGGTTTTGTCGCGAAACTTCGACAGGTCATAACTTCTTCGTTATAACTCGGATTTTGGTATTCTTTATATATCCGTAATCCTTGTCACGACCACTACAATTTTCACATAATATTCACATAATTCCTTTTCATTTCTTAAAAATGAGTTACAATGGTTAACCTAGAATATTACGTCAATATTAATGCCTAGCCTAGAAACACGGGCGTTACACCAACTTAAATGTTGACACTTTTTCTCGAATAACTTGTATTCTCAGAAAATCAGTAAAGACAGGTTAGCAACAGCTTTTGAAGATTTGACGCTAAGACATTAAACAAAACTTTTGAGCATCATATTGTAATAGACTTTTGGAAACATGTAATGTTTACAATGATACAACTTTTCTATTATGTGTATGATGGTTGTGTTTATTTTCTTTACTATTCAATTGTTATGATACCGCACATGATGTCCTCCGCCCCGAACGTTTCCGCCGTTCAGGTTTAGGGGTGTGAAGATTGGTATCAGAGCATTGTTTATAGTGAACTAAGTATATCGAACCATATGATATACAACTATAAATACAATGAGACTCAAATACTCTGACCAAGAGTTATACTTTTTAAATATAATAATATTTTTATAAAAAGTATACATGCATACATACTAAGAACAGTATCGTAATAAAAACAAAACAAAAGTATAACTTTCCCTAGACTCTACTAGGACTTCTTCCATGCGTATCTTCAATCATCAATTCTGCTTCAACTCGGTTGGTGATGAAAATGTCAGACGATGTCATAACTTCATGGATTATACAAAAAAAATCTTTCTTTCTGCTAATCGAAAGTGTACTCCTCCCGTACTAGACATATTATTTTTTAGACGCGTTCTAAAGGCAAGATATCACTCTTAAAATATTTTTCGATAGGTATCAATAAATATCGTAAGCCTTCTCCTTTCCTCCATTTGGTTAGTCTTCCACGAGTCCTTATCATGACATTCAATACACCAAAGCAGGCGTTTGATGTATTGAGACGAGAATACAGATAGAGGAAGATTTAGACGCGTATTCCTCCTTATTACTCCAAAAAGTTACATGCCAGTTCTAATACCGTAATTAAACGTTTAGAAATCTGAGCACATAAAATTTCCAGATCCGATCGGCAACTGACCATAGATCCGATCAAACGATAGCATCATATAGCATCGCAAATCATTTAGCACATAAAAGCAATTTAGGCATCTTCCCTAAATGAGCTAGTGCTCGTGTCTATTCAGGTGTACTTCCTAAAATATATTAGACACACTCCTCACGATCGTCGCTTAGCATTCTAAGTTTAAGTCTAGAAATTTCCTAAAATTCCTAGTTCGCTTAAACTAATGCTCTGATACCAACTGTGACATCCCCATTTTCACGACCAGAAAAGACCGATTTTGTTTATGCTTTATAAAAATCAGAGTACCTCTTTTAATAAAAATATTGCGGAATTTGTTCGTAGTAAAACATGATAAATACGTTATCAAGGCATTTCCGAAGAAAAGTATTTTTACTCATTTTAAAACATTTGGGATGCCATCGTCAATACAGAAACATAACTATAAACAAAACTTACATTCATTATCACTAGGGATTTATATCTCCTTAATCTCTCAGTGTAATGTAACTTCATATCGACACCCGTGATAGAAATGATCTGGAGTGGGTCAGGTTGAGAAACCTGGTGAGTACATAGGGTTTTCAACCCACAATAATATAATTATTATGTTTAAACATCAAAGAATCAACCCAATTACCCATCTTCATTTTCTTCTTTACTCTTAAGGATCTACCCTAAGAATCAACTATTCCTAATTCATTCATTCCTAAGGATCATCCTAAGGAATCGGCACGAAGTCCATCGTTGCCATGGTTTACTCAATAGGCACTAAGTCTCATAGTCGCCAGGGTTATTCTCTTTTATCGATTCCGAGACTCCTCTCACAACACATGTCAAGGGGTTTAGGCACTACGTTGCATAGTCGCCAGGGTTAATCTCGTCTATCGACAGTGTCGTTTCCAAGACTCCTCTCACAACACATGTCAAGGGGTTTTTAGAGTACAGCTGGTGAGCACACAGTTCAAAACACCGACATGTTGCGAGCCTGCTAGTGTCCACTGGACTGTCTAGAATAGTCAGTGGTTGTCATCCATACTCTGCTAGATGACGGGCCAACACTTGGGTAAAAGGCTTCTCTCATGGATCACCTCTCACCCTTATCTCATGGTCTATATCACCTCTCATCATTTTGTTTTTGTCACACAACAACTATTTCATCTACCCATGTTTTACCTAACACATTTTGTAGATATAAAATACATATACAGTTTAAATCATTAAAAACATGTATAAAAATCTTTTACCCAGCACAGACGGCAAGTATACAGACAATATGCACACATAGCACGTAATTTATATTAAATACTTCATATCTATGTGTAAGATGCAAGTAACTATGCACTCACTTGAAAAGGTGGTGACTCGGTACTCGGACAGCACTTCGTTATCTCAGAACAATTTTCCCTTGACAAAACCTAGTATCAATACCACTAGGGTTTAGTCTAACGTTAATCGCGACTAATTAATAGTCTAGCTATTACTACTATTATATGAGCGATAAGCAACACTCTTATATAGCTCATAATAATAGCCCAAATAATTATTTTAAGGTCCTAATAATGTTACTATAATTAATTGGAAGCTATATTAAAAATAGCGTAGGCGTAGGTCACTTACAGCGGGTTTTCTAGAAAACCGGGTTTCGCTTGGAGCAGCGTTTCCGAACCGAAAGACCCTTTTTTTCTCGAGACTCCGGGAGCATCGGGGCTTCCTTCGGGTGCTAGGGGGTTTACCTTGGCTTAGGGGGGGGGGGGGTTAGGGACCTTAGAGAGAGAAAGAAGTTAGAGAGAGAAGTGGAAAATGTGTGATTTCTTCGACAACCCTCGCAGCCTATTTATAGGCGCGGGCCTTCTGTTGTACGTTGGGTGTAGAGCAGCACTACGCGGGGCGTAGTTCGAATAGGGACACCAACTGGCTTCGTACGAGGCACGTGGCAAGGTTTCGATGGTGCGACGTGGGCAAAGCTGGACCGAGGAAGGGTAAGGCGTACGCGGCGCGTTCCGAGATCGGACGTTTGGCATACCGAGATGCGACGTGTCTTCATCCGAAGCATGTTCTGAGACCATCATCGAACGGCTGTGGTTCGGCCACGTCACCATCTTCGCAACAGGTCTCGCAAATTTACTTTCCGACTTCTAAAAATCATAACTTTCGCATACGAACTCCATTTTATACGTTCTTTATATCCACACGTAGGCGGGAACGTACTCTACAACTTTTGTATAGACTTCGTCGGCTAATTTTGAATTTATTTTAAAAGTTATATTTTTAACAGGCCGGGACAGGATTGGTCCGTTAAAATCGGACATCTGTTTTCGTCTGTCTTTTTATCGTCACGCTACTATTAACGAGATCTTCGATTCTCGTTTAGGTTGTGTCGGCTAAAAACCGCTGTATCTAATATTCGAACTTCGGGCTCTACACTGCTAAGCCGAAACTTCGAAAAATCATAACTTCCTCATACGAAGTCAGATTTGGGTGTTCTTTTTATGCACGCTCTCGGTTTAACGTATTCTACGACTTTCGTTTAGATTGCTAAGGCTAAAATTCTCTCTATCGTAAATTCAGTATTTACGCTTCCCGGTGCCGTGCCGGTTTTGCCGTAAAACTTCGACAGGCGATAACTTCTTCGTTATAACTCGGATTTCAGCGTTCTTTATATGTACGGAACCCTTGTAACATATACTACCACTTGGTTAAGATTATTCCTTCTAAATAATCTTCCATCAAAAAATCATTTTGATGCTCATTGTCTCTAATTTGACTAGCCCAGTTCTATGGTCGTTACAATTATCTCCCCCTTAGGATGATTACGTCTCGAAATCATCAACGAAACAGGGCTCACATGATGACTCCATACGTTATCTCTTCATCCTAAGTAATAACCGTAACTTTGATGTTTCTTCGAACGAGTATCTAACTCTAAGACTTCCTGACTGCAGGCGGTGCCCGATCTTGGAACCGCGCTCTATCTCATGTTAGACTTCCAATCATGATCTTCATGTCACGATCTCGATCTTTATTGGAGACTCCTTTAACAAACTTGAGATAAGTTTCTTCCTTCGATTATCATAATAGACCGATGGGTCATGTTCTAATGACCTCTCATCGTATGATGCATTGCTTGGACTCAGGTCTTTTAGAGTCAAATTCCAGAACAGACTATACCTTCCTTCATGTTCTAATCATATCTTAAATGGTAGCATTTATAGCTACAAGCAACTATCGCGATACCTCTACCGATCGCTTTGATTATTTTTTATTTCAATCTTCCGGCTTAAGCCAGATTTTACATCAAACTTGGTTCTCCGAACCACGTAACATACTCCTCGTAGTCGGACTCAATTCGATATGACCGCTAGGGTCAGAATAACAACAATCTTCTTAGTAATTACCGAAACAATGGTAACGACATACTTGAATAAAATTGTATAAATTACTAACTTCTTGGTAACCTTGTGACTTTCCATGATCCAAGTGTGAGTCATGTGCTTCCGGTAGTATAGGCCTCTACTACCTTTCAAACCTACTCATACTCGTCCCAAGTATTGTCTCGCAGTTCTCCAAGTCATTATCACAAAAACAATTTTAACACATACAAATGTGTCCAAACAATCATATAACTTTCCCTAGACTCTACTAGGACTACTTCCATGCGTATCTTCAATCATCAATTCTGCTTCAACTCGGTTGGTGATGGAAATGTCAGACGATGGGATAACTTCATGGATTATACAAAAAAAATCTTTCTTTCTGCTAATCGAAAGTGTACTCCTCCCGTACTAGACGTATTATTTCTTAGATGCGTTCTAAAGGCAAGATATCACTCTTAAAATATCTTCCGATAGGTATCATTAAATATCGTAAGCCTTCTTATTTCCTCCATTTGGTCAGTCTACCATGAGTCCTTATCATGACATTCTATACACCAAAGCAGGCGTTCGATGTATTGAGACGAGAATATAGATAGAGGAAGATTTAGACATGTATTCCTCCTTATTACTCCGAAAAGTTACATGCCAGTTCTAATACCGTAATTAAACGTTTAGAAATCTGAGCACATAAAATTTCCAGATCCGATCGGCAACTAACCATAGATCCGATCAAATGATAGCATCATATAGCATCGCAAATCATTTAGCACATAAAAGCAATTTAGGCATCTTCCCTAAATGAGCTAGTGCTCGTGTCTATTCAGGTGTACTTCCTAAAATATATTAGACACACTCATCACGTTTTTGTGGCCAACTGTGACATCCCCATTTTTACGGCCAGAAAAGACCGATTTTGTTTATGCTTTATAAAAATCAGAGTACCTCTTTTAATAAAAATATTGCGGAATTTGTTCGCAGTAAAACATGATAAATACGTTATCAAGGCATTTCCGAAGAAAAGTATTTTTATTCATTTTAAAACATTTAGGATGTCATCGTCAATACAGAAACATAAGCATAAACAGAACTTTCATTCATTATTACTAGGGATATATATCTCCTCAATCTCTCAGTGTAATGTAACTTCATATCGACACCTGTGATAGAAATGAGCTGGAGTGGGTCAGGTTGGGAAAACTGGTGAGTACATAGGGTTTTCAACCCACAATAATATAATTATTATGTTTAAACATCAAAGAATCAACCCAATTTCCCATCCCGATTATCTTCTTTACTCTTAAGGATCTACCCTAAGAATCAATTATTCCTCGTTCATTCATTCCTAATGATCATCCTAAGGAATCGACACGAAGTCCATCGTTGCCATGGTTTACTCAATAGGCACTAAGTCTCATAGTCGCCAGGGTTATTCTCTTTTATCAATTCCGAGACTCCTCTCACAACACATGTCAAGGGGTTTAGACACTACGTTGCATAGTCGCCAGGGTTAATCTCGTCTATCGACAGTGTCATTTCCGAGACTCCTCTCTCAACACATGTCAAGGGGTTTTTAGAGTACAACTGGTGAGCACACAGTTCAAAACACCTACAGGTTGCGAGCCTGCTAGTATCCACTGGACTGTCTAGAATAGTCCGTGGTTGTCATCCATACTCTGCTATATGACGGGGCCAACACTTGGGTAAAAGGCTTCTCTCATGGTTCACCTCTCACCCTTATCTCATGGTCTATATCACCTCTCATCATTTTGTTTTTGTCACATAGCAACTATTTCATCTACCCGTGTTTTACCCAACACATTTTGTAGATATAAAATACATATACAGTTTAAATCATTTAAAACATGTATAACAATCTTTCACCCAGCACAGACGACAAGTATACAGACAATATGCATACATAGCACGTAGTTTATATTAAATACTTCATATCTATGTGTAAGATAAAAGTAACTATGCACTCACTTGAAAAGGTGGTGACTCGGTACTCGGACAGCACTTCGTTATCTCAGAACAATTTTCCCCTTGACAAAACCTAGTATCAATACCACTAGGGTTTAGTCTAAAGTTAACCGCGACTAATTAATAGTCTAGCTATTACTACTATTATATAAGTGTTAAGAAACACTCTTATATAACTCATAATAATAGCCCAAATAATTATTTTAAGGTCCTAATAATGTTACTATAATTAATTAGAAGCTATATTAAAAATAGCGTAGGCGTAGCTCACTTACAGCGGGTGTTCTCGAAAACTGGGCTTCGCTTGGAGCAGCGTTGCCGAACCGAAATAACCTTTTTTTCTTGAGACTCCGGGAGCCTCGGGGCTTCCTTCGGGTGCTAGGGGTTTACCTAGGCTTAGGGGGGGGGGGGTTAGGGACCTTAGAGAGAGAAAGAAGTTAGAGAGAGAAGTGGAAAATGTGTGATTTCTTCAGCAGCCCTCGCATCCTATTTATAGGCGTGAGCCTTCGGTTGTACGCTGGGCGTACAGTAGCACTACGCGGGGCGTAGTTCGGATGGGGACACCAGCTGGCTTCGTACGAGGCACGTGGCTGGGTTTCGATAGTGCGACATGGGCGAAGCTGGACCGAGGAATGGTAAGGCGTACGCGACGCGTTCCGAGATCGGACGATGGGCGTACCGAGATGCGATGTGTTTTCATCCGAAGCGAGTTCTGAGACCATCATCGAGCGGCTGTGGTTCGGCCACATCACCATCTTCGCAACAGGTCTTGTAAATTTACTTTTCGACTTCTAAAACTCATAACTTTGGCATACGAGCTCTGTTTTCGACGTTCTTTATATCCACGTGTAGGCGGGAACGTACTCTACAACTTTCGTTTAGACTTCGTCGGCTAATTTTGACTTTATTTTAAAAGTTATATTTTTAACAGGCCAGGACATGATTGGTCCGCTAAAATCCGACATTGGTTTCCGTCTGTCTTTTTATCGTCACGCTGCTATTACCGAGATCTTCGATTCTCCTTTAGGTTATGTTGGCTAAAACCGCTCGATCTAATATTCGAACTTTGGGTTGTACACTACTAAGCCGAAACATCGAAAAATCATAACTTCCTCATACGAAGTCAGATTTGGGCGTTCTTTTTATGCACGCTCTCGGTTTAACGTATTCTACGACTTTCGTTTAGATTGCTAAGGCTAAAAGTCACTCTATCATAAATTCACTATTTACGCTTCCCGGTGCCGTGCCGGTTTTGCCGTAAAACTTCGACGGGCCATAACTTCTTCGTTATAACTTATATTTCGGCGTTCTTTATATGTACGGAACCCTTGTAACATATACTACCACTTGGTTAAGATTATTCCTTCTAAATAATCTTCCATCAAAAACTCATTTATGATGCACATTGTCTCTAAATTGACTACCCGGATCTACGGGCGTTATAAAAGTCATGGACACCCCAGAGAATGTTCATACAAAGATTTCATTAATGGAAAGCCTAAAACCTTCAACGGAAGTGGAGGTGTTATCGCACTAATGACTTGGTTTGAAAAGACAGAATCAGTCTTCAAAATATGTGCGTGTCCAGAGACAAGTAAAGTTAAATATGCAACGTGCACCTTCTTGGACAGAGCTCTTACTTGGTGGAAGAGCCACGTCAAAACATTAACCCTCCTAGTGGCGAATTCCATGAATTGGGAAAACCTGAAGGTATTGATGCTAGAAGAATATTGCCGAAGGGGCGAAGTGGAAAATTTGGAGCATGAGTTGTGGACCCTTAAAATGACTGGATCTGACCTCGCCGCCTACACGGCCAGATTCTATGATCTCTCAGTATTGTGTCCCGGAATGGTTACCCTAGAGACGAAGCAGGTGGACAGATTTCTATGGGGATTGTCACCCCAGATCCAAGGGTATGTAATAGCTTCCAAACCTGCTACCTTCGACAGCGCAAAACGTTTGGCGCGACAACTCATTGATCATGGAGTCTGTCAGGGGATGATAACAGCCGCTCCTGAACAACCAAAGGAAAGTGACAACCGAATGAAACCTTGGAATAAGAGAAAGGGCAAGACAACAGAGGAAAACCCCAAAAGGCAACAAGTGGTGGCAGCTCACGCCATCACTGCCCCAGCAACCCCAACCCCAGCAAAACAATATATTCTTGGAATCTACCGAAATGCAATAAGTGTAACTACTACCATGTAGGTGCGTGTCGGGAAATGTATTGCACGAAGTGCAACAAGAAAGGACACACAGTCCGTTTCTGCAAGGAACCACTACAACAAACTGTCCTAACCGCGAATACAAGAGTCAGCCGCACTTCCTACGGATGCGGAGAAACAGGGCACATTAAGAGGGATTTCCCGAAGACAAGGAATACAGGGGGAGTAGGAAGGGTACTGACAATGGGACAGGAGGAGGCAATGGCAGACCCAACCTTGGTCACGTGTACGTTTCTCCTCAATGACTCTTATGCATGCGTACTGTTTGATAGTGGAGCGGAGAGGAGTTTTGTGAGCCACCAGTTTAAACATTTACAAAATCAAACACCAAAATCATTAAACGAAACATTCACCGTCGAAATGGAAAATGGAAAGACGG
Organism: Lactuca virosa; assembly: GCF_052849685.1. Taxonomy (NCBI): domain Eukaryota; kingdom Viridiplantae; phylum Streptophyta; class Magnoliopsida; order Asterales; family Asteraceae; genus Lactuca; species Lactuca virosa. The sequence continues at coordinate 354,654,131 of NC_136430.1, forward strand.
AAAACACTAACGACATTTACGTAGACTGTATCCTCTCACTAAACAATCGTTCTTTTCAAATCAATCTCATGTCAGTCTCAATAAAAAGTTTCGATGTCATCATCGGCATGGATTGGCTATGTCCCCATCGTGCTGATATTCTATGCTATGAGAAGGCCATTCGCCTTAATCTGCCAAATGGCGAAACCCTCGTCATTTACGACAATAAACCCAGTACGAACCTTCGCATCATTTCTTGCGTCAAGGCTCGGAAATACCTTCGCAAAGAATACCACGTATTCTTGGAACATGTCGTGAATGAAAAACAATAAGTAAAAGACCTCAATAGCATTCCTGAAGTCTGTAATTTTGCTGACGTATTTCCTGAGGATCTTCCAGGAGTACCTCCTACGCGACAGGTCGAATTTAGAATCGATCTTATTCCTGGAGCTACCCCCGTAGTCAAATCACCATATCGTCTAGCCCCAACTGAGATGCAGGAATTATCCAGCCAACTAAACGAACTACTAAGTAAGGGATTCATTCGACTGAGCTTCTCACCTTGGGGAGCATCGGTCCTGTTCGTAAAGAAGAAGGATGGATCGTTCCGAATGTGCATCGACTATCGTGAACTAAACAAACTCAACATTAAGAACTGATACCCACTACCACGAATAGACGACTTGTTCGATCAACTCCAAGGAGAAAACTATTTTTCAAAGATCGACCTGAGATCCGGATATCACCAATTACGAGTCCAGGAAAGCGATGTTGCCAAAACGGCATTCTGAACGCGTTATGGTCACTACGAATTTGTAGTGATGCCCTTCGGACTAACCAATGCACCCGTAGTGTTCATGGATCTAATGAACAGTGTATGTCATCCTTTCCTAGACATATTTGTGATTATGTTCATAGACGATATACTCATTTACTCGCGAGGCAAGGAGGAGCACAGTCAACACCTTCTACAGGTCTTGGAAACATTGCGAGTGGAAAATCTTTATGCGAAATTCTCAAAATGCGAATTTTGGATCCGGAAAGTAGATTTCCTAGGTCACGTGGTCAGTGAAGAAGGTATACACATGGACCCCTCTAAAATTAAATCAATCAAGAACTGGTCAGCACCAAAAACGCCAACGAAAATCCACCAATTCTTATGGCTATTACCGCAGGTTCATACAAAACTTCTCAAGGATCGCTAAACCACTTACTACCCTGACTCAGAAGGGTGTAACCTTCAACTGGGGAGACAAACAAGACACGACATTCCAAACTCTAAAGCAAGCTCTGTGCAACGTGCCTATTCTGTCTCTTCTAGAAGGGACATAAGACTTCGTTGTATACTGCGATGCATCCAACCAAGGACTGGGATGTGTACTTATGCAGCGAGGAAAAGTTATCGCCTATGCCTCACGACAACTAAAAACTCACGAAGTTAACTACACTACTCATGACCTTAAACTGGGAGCAGTAGTGTTTGCTCTAAAGATTTGGAGACATTACCTCTATGACACTAAGTACACCATCTTTATAGACCACAAAAGTCTTCAACATACATTCGATCAAAAGGAGATGAATATGAGGCAACGACGATGGGTTGAACTACTCCATGATTATGAATGCAAAATTCGTTATCATCCCAACAAAGCCAATGTAGTAGCAGATGCTCTCAGTCGTAAAGAGTACTCAAGTCGCAGAGTAAAAGCAGTAACCATGACTATCCATTGTCACCTATCCACAAAAATCAAAGAATCTCAATTGGAGGCCCTGAAACCCGAAAACGTGATCGGTGAAACCCTAAGAGGAATGGATAAAACTTAGAAATCAAGGGTAACGGAATTCGTTATCTCATGAATCGGATCTGGACATCGAAGTTTGGTGGATTCAGAGAAGTTGTCATGAACGAAGCACACAAGACTCGATATTCTGTTCATCCAGGTTCAGACAAGATGTATCTGGACCTCAAGCAATGGTATTGGTGGCCGAACATGAAAGCCGAAATTGCTACCTACGTGGGCAAGTGCCTGACTTGCGCCAAAGTCAAGGTAGAATACCAAAAGCCCTCAGGTTTATTACAACAACCAGAAATACCTCAGTGAAAGTGGGAACGGATTACAATGGATTTCATAACCAAATTACCCAAGACGACAAGTGGACTCGACACAATCTGGGTAATCGTCGACCGGTTAACCAAGTCCGCACACTTCCTACCAATCAAACAAACAGACAAGATGGAAAAACTGACCAGAACTTACATCAGGGAAATAGTACGATTACATGGAGTACCAATATCTATTATCTTTGATAGAGCTAGCCGATTTACCTCTCGGTTCTGGCAGTCACTTCAAAAATCCTTAGGAACTAGGTTGCACATGAGTACAGCCTACCACCCACAAACAGACGGACATAGTGAGAGAACTATCCAGACACTAGAAGACATGCTGAGAGCTTGTGTGATCGACTTTGGTAAAGTGTGGGATACCCATTTACCACTTGTCGAGTTCTCATATAACAACATTTATCACACCAGCATCAAGGCTGCTCCATTTGAAGCCCTCTATGGCCGCAAGTGCAAATCACCTGTATGCTGGGCGGAAGTGGGTGATACACAATTAGCTAAAGGACAAGTTCCTGACAACACTCTCACTGGTCTGGAGATCATCAGGGAAACTACCGAGAAGATTGTTCAAATTCGTAAACGACTGAAAGCCTCTAGAGATTGAAAAAATAGCTATGCAGACAATAGACGAAAACCCTTGGAATTCTAGGTTGGCGACCGTGTTCTGTTAAAGGTGTCACCCTGGAAGGGCATGATACGCTTCGGAAAGCGTGGAAAACTAAATCCAAGGTATATCGTACCATTTGAAATCCTCGCAAGGATTGGTCTGGTAGCTTATAAACTCCAACTACCTCAAGAACTTAGTAATATACACCCTACCTTCCACGTGTCCAATCTCAAGAAATGTTTGTCAGACGAAACTCTGATTCTCCCACTCGATGAAATCGAAATAAACGATAATCTTAACTTTGTGGAAGAACCAGTAGAAATCATGGAGATGGAAGTCAAACGAACGAACCAAAGTCGCATACTATTAGTGAAGGTTCGTTGGAATTCCAAGCGAGGACCGGAATTCACTTGGGAGCGAGAAGACCAGATGCAAAAAAAGTACCCGCATCTTTTCCCTAGTCCATGAGTACTCACCATAGAAATAATTTCTGGACGAAATTACCTCTAATGGGGGGATAATGTAACAACCCATTGTTTTGAATTAATAAAAGTCCAGACTACAACTATGTACAAGTAAATTCACAACTTAACTTGTTATTATAGGGACTTTTAATATCAAGAGTACAAACTTATTTAAATTTAAGTTAAATTAGGGTGTTATAAATAAACATAAGTTGAAAGTCTAAGGGTTTAAATCATAAATAAACCTCATATATGTGTTTTCGCCCAAAGTAATTAAATGAATGTAGAGTTTACGATTTGGAAATGTTCCAAGTGGTGTTTTCGTTGACTAAATCCAAAAACACCCCATCATTTAATGCCAAATCCGAAAACCCCCTCTTCTAGAAGGCCTAGGGTGTAAACCCTTTTCACCATTGACCCTAAATCCGAAAACACCTTTTCCCTTTGACCTTAGGAGCGAAAACTCCTTTCCTTTGGACTTTAAGGGCGAAAAACCAATAAGGGGGCCCATTATGAGGCGTAAACCCCTTCCTTGTGGACCTTATGGGCGAAAACTCATTCCTTAGGATTTATCAGATTCGAAAACCCCTTTAATATATATTGTTTCATACGTAAACACCCTTAAAATATCTAATATCTTATCCTAATTCAGCTTCCCTAGGTGGTAATTCCAGTTACCAATGTAAACGTCAACTCAACCTCCTCATTAAGCTTCCTTTATATATAAGGTGTATATTAGATCACTTCTTCATTTACCACATCCAGTAAACAAGAATAATCCCATTCTCTCTCAAAGTATCAACACATTTCCTTTCATTTACAAAGTGCAAACTACTCCAGGAGACATTCTCTTCTTCCTTACAAGTATAAATTTTAGTAAGCTTCCATTAGAATCCATGTATTTTTCAACACCTGTTATGATTGTTATCAAATATTCACACATTAAAATGTGTTTAAACATTAGGATACGACTATCGTTACGTGTTCTAAATCGAAGTCTTCGTTTCAATCTCGTTAACAAAAACCGTTATCACACTCAAGGTGAGTTCATACCCCTACATTTTTATAACTTTTTCTATGTTTTAAGGGGGAGAATACAAGTATAACACAAGAGACTTGTGTTAATATACAAATTATGGTTTATATTTGCTTACGTATAAATATCTTTATGTAAGAATATCAAACATGCGACCTAACGTATTTCCAAATTACAAACGGTTATATGCAAAACATGTTAAAACGAAACAGTTATCATTTTCAACATAACGATATCTTTTAAACTATATTACGTATAGTTTGAGAAACATTCACATCATTTTACCCTTTTAGGTAAAAGAAACGATTATATAAAAATACGATTATTTTTATATATTATATACATAAGGAAAGGAGTAACAAATTTCATGTATGAATACTTTCATTAACAAAACACGTATCACGTTGGAAATTTGTGAGTCATTCGTCTTCATCGTACTTACCAAAGGTATCCATGGAAGTCCTGTTTTATTGTAGAGATAAAAACTTAGAGACACACTTGAACAAACGTTAGAACAAGTATATTGCGGAATAGTTAATCTCGAAGGATCTAAAAGCTCAACAATAATATTAATAAGTTAGAGTTAGATAGTTAGAGAATTAGTTGCGGAAAAGTACAGAAATAGAAATGACAACAATTGTTATATCAAGTATACACATAAGTTGATTCATAACAAGGAATGCATTCAAACCAAGTTAATAAGGAAGATCAAACTTAGTGATTAAGTCACAAAAGACTTGCTCCGTAGAGAGGTTATAATTAGTTGTATGAGAGTAAGAAGGGATGAGTAATTAGATAGAGAGATAGAAAATATAACTTCAGAAATGTGTATTCAGAATAGATAGATGCGTAGATATGAATACAAGAGAATGAGCTCTATTTATAGAGACTCACGAAGTACACTAGATTACGTCTTTATCAGTAGCCATGCAAGGCATACTGGACAATAGAGAGTGTTACAATAAAAGACAAGTAAAGTAATCTAGTAAAGTGACTGCGGTAGGTAGAGACTCCGGATGCGGTTGCTGATGAAGGAGCTTGACTGCGGGTGCTTGACGGCTGCGGTAGCTGAAGTTCAAGAGGGTCACTTTTTATGATTCAACAATTTCCCCCTAAGTGACCTCTTCAACTTTTGTTCAGCTATCAAGTTTAAGAAACTTGATCAGGATCCACCAAAACTTCCTGATGTTTTCCAACCAGATGATTCTCCTTAAGATCTCGAACTTGACTTTTGTAGTAGTGTGCTTCGATTTTTCAACTGCGGTTCGGCAGATGTCAAGTTGCTTCCTGGTGAGGCGATGCATGGCAGTCATAGGAATGAAGTATTTGACATTATCGATCTTCCTTTTGAAAATGACTCCAAGTTCAGGAAAGTTGGTTGCACCTAAGGATCTTTCTTGATAGCCTTCGGTAGGCATTGGTGCAGGATCGAGTGGTGGCAGATCAAATTTATTGGCAATGGTGGGGTAGATGTCTGCATCGATTTTAGCAAAATCACAAACAGTTTCCTTCAAGAAAATATTAGCCCTTTCAAGCGCAATCTTCATATTCGGATGCTTCTCCGACTTGTTCTGGAACACCTTTGCAATGAGAAAGACTTCTTCCGGATTCATACAAGGGAAGTCAGCTTGGGTGCGAACATAGTCGTGTTCCCTTCTAGTGAGGGTGTACTGGATGAAGTCAGCCTTCATGAACTTCCGAATCTTGTAGTTCTTGACTGCGGATGGTCTATCATTAGACCATATTTTCTCAATGGGAGAGGCATGCTTAGCATAGAAATGACTAAGTCTCTCAAATTCCATTGGCAGTCTTTTGTGATCTGGAAGGCTACGGTCGAACTGTTCAAACACAGTGAAGTATTTGGCATTAGGGGAGATTGGAACATCCCAGTAGCCATCCAAAGGGGGTTCAACATATGTGAGGTGAGGGTTGATCCAAGAATTTATCAAGGATTCGTCCATGATGGTGTCAAAACCGCATTCTCTCCATATGAGCTCAGCCAGTTTCGCTGTCTTCCAATCTTTTTTCCTTTGGGTGGTGGCAGGAGAGTCGTTTGAGCTTGGAGAGGACATGTGCTCAACCAGGTTTTTGAAGTGAGGGGGAGTCTCTGGTTTCTCAGGATTGATCTCCTCTTGCGGTGGAGTGTTATGAGGAGGTGGAGTATGATGAGATGGTTGCGGTGAGGGTTGCGGTGTAGGAATTTTTTCGTTGATGATGGGGGGACTCTGATACTGTGAGATGGAATGATTGGAGTGATGGACTTCATCTTCACTGTGATGGACTTCATCTTCACTTCCCCCTCTTGAGGAATGCAACCCAGGGGCTTCCTCAAGCCATTTTCGAAGGCCATCAACTTTGGCAAAAACGTCTTGAAATTGAGCTTTGAGGGCATCGGCCAACCGTTGATTATTGGGAATGGAGGAGTTGAAGAGCAGTCTATGAATTTCCTTGGTGAGCTGAAGAATCTCGGGACCATGGAAGTTGGAGGACAGGGATCGTTTCAGTCTATTGATTGTGGCTTGAAGGACTGAGATAGTGGACTCATACGCAGTGTGAGTCTCAGCTATCAGTTTTTGAGACTGTGTGGCTTGATCCGCAATTGCTGCATGGAGATCTTTCTTGATGCGGTCACCTCAGAGATGAGGCATTCCGTAGTAGCCATGAAGTCCTTGTGATCGGCCTGTCGATTGTTGTCAAGGGACCGGATTCCCATTTCAACTTTGAGAGATATTCTCTCAGCAGCCAATCGCTCACGTGTTTCCAAGCGCTCTATTCGTTCGATCAAGGAATGCGGTCCTGGGGTGTCTTCTGGTTGCGGTTGAGTTGGCTTGACCGCAGGTAGGATTTGATCAACTTTTGCTTGTAAGCTCAGAAATTCTTTCCTTGTGATAGCATTCTTCTTCTTTTTCTTCTTCTCTTTGGGTTTTGAAGTTGAATGGTGAGAGCCACTGGATTCCTCTTCTTCATCGAACATCATAAGGTCATCATCAGAGGGAGAGGGTTTTTTTACCTCCTGAATGTCATCATCATCAAGACCGAAGGTGGGAGCAGAACTGACTTCTATTGCAGTTCCTTCGTCTTGTGATTCATGAACTATTGGAGTTGGAATCGGATTTGGAGTTGGAGTTGGAGTTGGAGTTACTCTGGAGGGACCTGCACCTTCACCTGTTGCTTGAGCTTGAAGGATTGTTTCAGCCATCTCGGTCATCCAGTCTTGAACCTTCTGAATGCTGGCTACGGTATTGGCATTATTGATTGCATCTGCCCAATACTTTGCCACTGACTGGATTTCTTGCTCCTTTTGTTGTTGTTGCTTGATCTGTTGTTCCTTGCGAGCTTGGAATGCCCTTCTGAAAGCGGCATATTTCTTGATTTCTGACTCAGTCACCGGAGTGTAGTTCAACCACGAGTCATTAGATTCATCCCCGTCAAATCCTTGGAAACGCACCGAAGTGTCCTTTGGGTCCACGGATCCTTGCACATTTGTGCTCACCATGCCTAAACCACCTGCTGCGGATGTAAGCAGAGTAGGATTTCCTGAGCTTCCTTGGTCTCCTTGACCCGTAGTCAAGTTTGGCCTCGGCTCAGTTCTGGCTAGGGCGGAAGAGGTGCCCTGCGGTTGGGGAGGTGTTTGAAGTGTTTGGGTTACGTTCAAGAGGATGGAGTACAACTCCTCAGAAGAAAAGAAATGCAGTCGGGAAGCCCTGGAGACCTTAGGGTGTGCACCAGTTTCATCCTCGTGGGAGTGAACTGGGGGGGAGTCTCCACGATGTGGTGAATCAGACTCACTTTCTGAGTCCGATTGGAAAAGGATAGTGGTGTTGAATGGGTTTGCGGCCACCCCAAGGAGTACCGGAGCCTTTTGAGAGGCTTCAGGATTGGTCCGGTCACGCATTTGGCCAGAGGTATTGGTTTTTCGTTTCTTAAGGATGGCAATGGGTTGCGTATCCTCATCTGAATCACTGTCATGTGTGGTTGCGGTAGGTTTAGTTTTGCGTTTCTTGGAGGGTGCGGTTGGTTTGGGTGCATCCTTCTTGGGAGTTCTTTGTTTCTTATTGGTCGCCAATTGCTTTCTTCTTTGAGAAAGATTGGAGAGAGTAGTGGAAGAAGGGACTGCGGTACCTTCAGGGTTGATGATTGTGGATGGGTTTTGAAGAGGCGGGGTAGGAGGGTATGGGGCAATACCTTCCGTAGCCTCAATATGATCTGAGACAGCAGCAGTCTCAAGACCAAGAGTGGAAAGAATGTGGGTAGGAAGTCTTCGAATTAGTCCAAAAATAGATTGATCAGAAGAGGGATTGTACCTTTTGAGATCCTTGGTGACAAAGAAATTGATGTCACTGCCCATGTTGATCCCCGCATCCGCATGGAGGTCTGAAATGCAGAGGGACCAGAACCTTGCGAAAGTGAGTTCGGTTGGGTTCTCCCTTGGGCTCTCCTTGGGAATGTATTGAAGAAAGTCGTCCCATAGGATCTGCCCGTAGTTCATGTCATGACCTGTGAAGATACTCTACACCAGCTCCAGAAGTTTGATTCCCATATTATCCGTGCCTCCGGTTCTGCCGGATAGATTGCGGATGACGAAGTGGCAAACAAATTGCCAGACCGCAGGGAGTTGGTTTTTCTGGAACTCCCCAATTCCTTTAATCTTCTTCTGATATCCCATTTGGTAAAGTGTAGAAGTAACGTCCGCCATGGATGGGGTGAAAATCTTGATGGAGGGATGAACAAGGAGGTTAATGGCAGAAAGAAATTTTTCTTTGGACAAAATGACCAAAGAATCGTCAACAAGGTTAAGATGAACTTCTTGAGGGTTTTCTATTGGGCGATAGGCTGAGAAGGCACATTTGAATAGGGTTGAGATTGGGACAACGTCTGTGAAAGCATCGAAGGGGCCAAACATGAGGTGATTCTTCAGAAACTTGATCATCAGCTTGATTAGAGCATTGTAGGATGGATGCTCTTCAAACACTGCTCTGAAGTTGCTTGAAGCAATCGTGGGAGAGTCTGAACCAATAGGGTTCACTGATCCAGATGCCTTGGATTGTTTCTTGGAAACACCTGATTTCACCATTGTAGAAGCTTGAGAGAAAGAGTAGAAAACTGAGTGCTTGTAGGAATTTGGAAGATTGAATGTTCAGAGAGCGTAAAGTGATTTTGGGGAAGAAGAAGGGTTTATATAGGGATTAATTGGAACAGTAACTATTTTTTACCCTAGGTAAAAAGAAAGGATAAGGTAAAAGGTCGTTTGGGGGGAATCTTTTGAATTGGAAATTAAATCTCAGCCACAAAATATGAAACGGTTTAAAAACGTTTTTGAGATTTACCAAAAGAGGGTTTGCATTTAATGAAAAGTCAGACGTACATCATCACGTCAGGTGATCGTGTGGTGAGGGGAAAGGAAGTTGTAACGGATGGGACGTGCTGGGTAAGAAGAAAAGACAGATTAAGGATGTGTTTATGGAAAAACGTTCTTTTTGTCATCATACCTGAAATAGGTCTGACACAAGGTTTATTCAAAAAGGAGAATGAGACAGTTTCTCAAGGAATGTTTTTATTTAATGAAGGATCATTAAATAGCACACCATGATTCAAGGGTTGATGAAACAGTTGAGAAATTATCAATGTGATTGCGAATGGAAACTTCATTGCGGATGATCAGATGTCATTGCGGATGAACAGGTGAATGTCTGCAGTATAGAAACTGAGGAGAGCACTTGTACAAAAGGTTAGTAATAACAAACAATAAGGACCCATGAAAGACAAGTATGATATATGGTTACGGTACATAGACTGCGGTACCAAAAACCATCTATCATAAGTAACTTTCAGTTAGAACCGCAACGGAGACCAAGGATGGTCTGCGGTATCTATCAATTCAAAAAGAATTGCGGGTCTGGATTCATCATTCCTAACATTTGCAGGAAGGTGTTAAGTTTTGTGGAGTCGAGAGCTTTTGTGAACACATCAGAAATCTCTTCATGAGTATGGACAAAGATGAGTTCAATGTTACCTTTCAAGATGTGGTCTTTGATGAAATGATACCACAGTTCAATATGCTTAGTCTTGGAGTGTTGAATAGGATTATGAGAAATCGCTATGGCACTTTCAGAGTCACAGTAAATTGGTATCCGCAACATTCTGTATCCGTAGTCCATAAGTTGTGTCTTCATCCATAGGACCTGTGAACAACAGCTGGCTGTGGCCACATATTCAGCTTCTGCGGTGGACAGAGATACACAACTTTGTTTCCTTGATGACCAGCTGACGAGTCTTCCACCCAGAAATTGACATCCACCTGATGTGCTTTTTCGATCTAGTCTGCATCCGGCGTGATCCGCATCTGTGAATGCTTGACGGCTGAAATCATTGCCTGCGGGGTACCATAATCCAAGAGACTTGCTTCCTTTCAGGTACCGTAGTATCTGTTTGGCTGCGGTCATATGTGACACTTTTGGGTCAGCCTGATACCTTGTGCATACACATGTTGCAAAGACAATGTTTGGCCTGCTTGCGGTGAGGTACATCAAAGAGCCTATGATACCTCTATAAGTCTTGTGATCCACATATTCGCCTGAGGGATCAGCAGAGATCTTATATCCGAAGGCCATGGGGACCTTAGCCGAAGAACAGTTGTCCATAGAATATTTCTTTAACAGTTCAGTGGTGTATTTCTCTTGATGAATGAATATCCCTTGAGGAATTTGTTTCACTTGAAGTCCTAGAAAGAAGTTAATTTCTCTATTCATGCTCATTTTGAACTTGTTGGTCATGATCTTAGCAAATTCATCCACCATTCCTTGATCAGTCGATCTGAAGATGATATCATCCACATATATTTGTATAAGCATAAGGTGGTCATCATTTGCTTTTCTAAATAAAGCGGGATCAATCACTCCTCTTTTGTATCCGAACGAGACCAGAAATTCAGAGGGAGACTCATACCATGCTCTTGGGGCTTGCTTCTGACCGTAGAGTGCTTTTTCAAGTTTGTAGCAGTGGTCTGGGAATTCAATACTTTCAAAGCCTAGAGGTTGCTGAAGATAAACCTCTTCTTTTAATTCCCCATTGAGAAATGCACTCTTGACGTCCATTTGGTGTACCTTGACGTTTTTGTGAGCTGTGTATGCTAAGAAGATTCGGATGGCTTCCATTCGTGCCACCGGAGCATACGTTTCATCATAGTCAACACCTTCAAGTTGACTGTATCCCTTTGCAACTAGCCTTGCCTTGTTTCTGACTACCGCACCAGATTCATCCAGCTTGTTTTTGAATACCCATCTAGTGCCAACAATGGTGTGACCACGTGGCTTCGAGATGAGCTTCCATACTTTGTTCCTTTTGAATTCTTCTAGCTCTTCTTGCATTGCAGATATCCAATCAGGTTCTAGTAATGCTTCTTTGATCGTTCAGGGCTCGACTGAGGACATAAATGCTGCGTAGTGATAATGATCAGATAAGTCCTTGGAAGATCAGATAAGTCCTTGATGAAATTGATGAGAATCTGCAGTGTTTCTGACTTGAGTCTAAGGAAGAAGACCCATGTGAAGCGTGTAAAGTCATCTACAATAACCAGTATGTATTTCTTGTGATGGAGACTGGCTATTGTGGATGGACCGCAGAGATCAATGTGTAAGAGCTCTAGAGGTTCAGAGATTGAAGAATCAATCACCATGGGGTGCCTTGCTTTGGATTGCTTTCCACATTCACATGCAGGACAGAGAGTATCGTTGCTGAATTTGAGAATAGGGAGACCTCTGACTAGTTCTCCGGTGACCAAATTGTTGATGTACCTGAAGTTGAGATGAGCTAGCATGCGGTGCCATAGCCAGCTGACTTCGGATACGGCTTTGGATAGGAAACACAACTGCGGTCTACCAATGATCAGAGAGACATCCAAAGGATACATGGTACCTTCGGATCGAGATTTGATCAAACATGTGCTCCTATCACTTGTCATTACATAACAAAATTGATCATCAAATTCAACTCGATGTCCTGCCTTACATAGTTGGCCAAAACTGATGAGATTGTGTTTAAGGCTTTCTACATAAGCAACCTTCTGAATAGAAAAGTTCCCTGTAGTGAGAACACCGTAACCTCGGATGACTCCATTCACATTGTTGCCGAATGTGACATTTCCACCATTACATATTGGCCTGAAATCCCGAAGGTATTCTAACCTTCCGGTCATGTGCAAGGAGCAGGCACTATCAATTAACCATTCATCTTCTTGTTCCTCCTTGCACAAAGCCTGAGAATTACACGGTTAGTTTAGGCATCCAAACTAGTTTGGAGCCTGGGGCAATTGGTGAATTTCTGAATGATGCATGGACCGAGGTTGCAGGGACGGGTCTCTTGTCAACTTTTAATACTAGTCCTGGGTGTTTGTGCAGATTTGGAGTGTTGTGAGTTTTTGAAAAAGTACGAGGTTTCTGACTCCGACTAGATTTGACATAGGATGAATCCTTTTGACAACTACACTGACATTTGCAAAAAGAGATTTTGTCTTTTGTTCTGACACCACGTTTGGTCAGCGGTCTAAAGGATGAGTTGGACTTGTTACCGGTCCGAGGTTGAAAAGATCTGACATGAGTGTTGTTTGGTTTCTGAAAAGTTTGTTTTGAAAAAGGTTTAGCACGTGTAGATCTTTGTGTTCTTTTTGTTGGATTTGGTAGGATACCCTTCCACCTATTAAGATTTTGATGTGACTTTAAAAGTGTTGGAGTGGGTAAAATACCTTTCCATTTCGGATCATCTGAGGAATAGATTTGAAAACCATTGTTTTGAAAAGACTTTACACCCTTTTGGGTTGTGTCAGATGAAATGGGAATGGCTGTTGAAACTGCACATTCCTTTTTGTACGTTTTCCTGATATGAGAGTTTTTCAAAAAGTAGTGTGAGAAAACAAATTTTTCTGGACTTTTGGACTTTGGAAGTCTGACAGGCTTCTTGTTTTTGGAAAAGATTTCTATATTTGTGCCTCGGGAGCGAATTTCCTCTTTGAAGGCCTTTTTTGCTAAAGTTTTTGGAGAACCGCAGTCCTTGATGTTCAACTGCGGTTTCCTGGAATTCTTAGAAATTTTTTGAAAACGTGGGCTTGAGTCATCCGAACTTGAAGATTCAGGGGTTTGAGAGCATTAACCTACTTCAAAGTTTTCTATGGGTAATTCATGATGAATTGGCTGAAGGGTCACAGTTCCTTTTACTGATGACTGCGGTAGTGATGATTTGACTACTGCAGAGTAAGTCTGAGTTGGGACTGCAGTGGGACTTTTGTGGAACTTTTGATTACAGTGTGAGACACTGCGGTCTGAGGACAGAGATGGAAAGTCTTTCGAGACTTCGGGGCCCTCAATGAGAATTTCTTCATCAACTACGGATGAGGTTTGAGAATTTGGGTAAATGGTGCCACAGATAGGAATTTGATCACATGTGTGACCCGAAACCTCAGGCACAATTTCCTCAATGACACAATTATTGCTTAGATTATGCAGTCTACCGAAGTGAGTTTTGTTGTCTTCGGGAAAGGTCTTGTCTTTGACTGGGAAATGAAATTCTCGGTCTGGAGGGACATACAGTCTGTCTTTGTTGAACCGGGGTGAGGAGTCCATTGCGGTAGGATATCCATTGACCAACCCCAATTATATGTATTGTCCACGGTTCCATTGTTTACCAAATTTTCAATAGCTTCACTTTCATTAAACAATTTTTCGATTAAGAGATTTAAGCGTACAATTTCACTCTGAGCTAAATCTCTCTGGCTTAAAGCTATCTCTAATTAGGTTTCACTCAACATTCTTGCATCTTTTTCTAACTCTAAGTCCTTCTCTAACATAGCCATTTTGAGTCTTTTGTTATCCAGTCGTCCTCTCACGTGGAACATATCTTGGGACGCAATGTTCTTCTCATCTAAGGCTTTATTATAGTCTGTAAGGACGGCAGCACAAGTTTCATTAAGATCATCTATGTAGGGTTGACAGTCATGCATGCTATAGTTTAGAGTTTGGATCATAAGTTTTACCTGTTCGACGATGCTTAGAGTTCCATCCTTTGCCCTGTAGCAGTAGTTGTTGTCCATCTTTGTAGACCCATCGTCATCCGCAGTTGCCAGCATGCAGATTTTCCCTTTTCCTTTGACACTGCTGATGGCATCATCTTCGTCTCCGGATGACCAAACTTGATGGTCTCTTTTGACATGGGCTACGTATTCCCTTGCCTTTTCCTTATCTTCCAACTCTTGAGCCATTCTAAGGTAGAATGCTTTATCTTTCACTACATTGGCCTTACAATCTCTTGCAAAGTGATTCTCTTTGTTGCATTTGTGACAAATTACAACATCAGTCTTGTCTTCTGAGGGAGTACGGGAGTCAGTGGTTTGAGTAGACTGCGGTGCCTCCTTTGGTTGATTATTTTGAGATTGCGGTGGTGGATGAGAACTTTTGGGATATAGAGGATGGTTATTCTGGGAACCGAAGTTACAGTTGAATGGAGGTTTGTTGAACTGTTGATTCTTGCGGAAGGAAGGAGGTGGTAGACGGTTGAACTGTTGGCTAACCAGAGCAATAGCCTTCTAAAATTCTTCTTCATCATCATACTCTGAATCAGCTTCGTATGACTGCGGTGGAGTGTCATACGAGGGAGAGTAAGATTGATTATGTGGAGCTTGTGCTATGAGAGCAAGTGGTCCTCCGAAGTCAGCACAGTCTTTGAGTACGGTGGATTCTTGTGCTTGCAATTCTCCATAGAGCTTGTAGAGTGACAAGGACTGAATCTTTCTATCGCATTGGACTATCATCTTAGCCGTAGTCCAATGTCTTCCCAAACCATTAAGAAACTGAAGATTTGTTTCATGATTACTGCGGATGGTGCCCGCATTGGATAACTTGGTGACTATCAGGTTGAACCTTTTTAAGGAGTCTTCCAGGCTTTCGCCGATATGAGCTTTGAAGTTGTTAAACTCGTTGAGTGTGGTAGTAAGCTTCTTGTCTTGTGCTTGTTCTGAGCCTTCGTACAGATTCTTGAGAACTTCCCAGATCTCTTTTGTTGATTTGCAATTTATGATAATATCGAAGTTGTCAGGAGCAACTCCACAGGAGATTTCATAAAAAGCAACAACATCATTTTCCATTTTATCGAGATCATCCTTGGTGGGACGGCTCATGACTGGTTGTCCTCCTCCTAGTCTGGTTGTAGCGCCGTCAGTTTTGACTGGTGTAAGGACTGGGACATGTGGTCCTTTTTCTACGGATCGCCATACATCTCTACCAAGTCTCCTTAAGTATCTTTCCATTCTTTGTGACCAGTGATGATATTCATTTGCTACCAGTATTGGGGCTCGGTTAGAACCACCAACACTGTTGGAAACATTCAGAGATAACGATTGTGCCATTTTTGAAGTTTTTTTTTAAAGAAATGAGCTTTAGTGGTATAGAAGGCTCTTTGAAAATCAGAGTTCCGTTTTCAAAAAGCAATCACTACGGCTCTGATACCAATTGTAGAGAGAAAAACTTAGAGACACACTTAAACAAACGTTAGAACAAGTATATTACGGAATAGTTAATCTCGAAGGATCTAAAAGCTCAACAATAATATTAATAAGTTAGAGTTAGATAGTTAGAGAGTTAGTTGCGGAAAAGTAAAGAAATAGAAATGACAACAATTGTTATATCAAGTATACACATAAGTTGATTCATAACAAGGAATGCATTCAAACCAAGTTAATAAGGAAGATCAAACTTAGTGATTAAGTCACAAAAGACTTGCTCCGAAGAGAGGTTATAATTAGTTGTATGAGAGTAAGAAGGGATGAGTAATTAGATAGAGAGATAGAAAAGATAACTTCAGAAATGTGTATTCAGAATAGATAGATGCGTAGATATGAATAGAAGAGAATGAGCTCTATTTATAGAGACTCACGAAGTACACTAGATTACGTCTCTATCAGTAGCCATACAAGGCATACTGGACAATAGAGAGTGTTACAATAAAAGACAAGTAAAGTAATCTAGTAAAGTGACTGCGGTAGGTAGAGACTCCGGATGCGGTTGCTGATGAAGGAGCTTGACTGCGGGTGCTTGACGGCTGCGGTAGCTGAAGTTCAAGAGGTTCACTTTTTATGATTCAACATTTATAACTAGAGTCTCCTCCCGGAGAGCGTGATACTTGTGTATAGATCTATACGGGATTGATGATCTCGCACCCTGGCTATTAGCTACAGCACGACCGGCAGGTTATGGGTGACAAACGTCATATCATTTCGACGCCTGAAGAACGTCGAGGCAGGCAATTCATTAATAGCACGGTTATGAAAACTCACATGATAAACGACAATACGTTATTTTTACGTGAAATCGATAATACGTTTATTTTACATAAATACCAATCTCTTCAAAAGGTTTTATTCAAGAATAAAACTACATGTTATTAAATTAAGTACGACATTTATACTTGTACTTTCGGTCTTGGAACAATATAAGACAACAGTTCAGTTTACAAATCAGATTTACGGAAAATATAAGATTTTTCGGGATAGATACGATTACTTTACAAATAAACAGTTTACAAATCAGCTTTATGGAAAATATAGGATTTTCCGGTTTAAACACTCTCATTTTTACAAACGAACGAATTACAACTCATTCTATATAAAATATCGGATTTTCTAGAAACAAATGTGATTTCATCTCATTGAATGTCATACATTTATTCATACAAATGCTTATGAACTCACCAACTTAAATGTTGACACTTTTTCTCGAATAACTTGTATTTTAGGAAATCAGTAAAGACAGGTTAGCAACAGCTTTTGAAGATTTGACGCTAAGACGTTAAACAAAAATTTTGAGCATCATATTGTAATAGAGTTTTGGAAACATGTAATGTTTACAATGATACAACTTTTCTATTATGTATATGATGGTTGTGTTTACTTTCTTTACTATTCAATTGTTATGATACTGCACATGACGTCCTCCGCCCCCGAACGTTTCCGCCGTTCAGGTTTAGGGGTGTGACACAATGTGAAGAAGTTCCAAAGGTTCAAGAATCTTTGAATCAATGATAATCGGATGACCTTGTCTGTGTTGTTTTCCTTGTTCACAAGCTGCACACAAAGTATCATTATCAAATTTTAACACAGGTAAACCTCTAACCAGATCATTTACCACCAATTTATTCAGATTTCGAAAATTCAAATGAGAAAGTCTTCAATGCGAGATCCAGCTAACATCAGATGAAGCTTTCGAAAGTAAGCACACCGAGGGAATCCCAACTATTGGTTTGATGTCGAGAGTAATCATATCGCCTTTTCGTTTTAATTTAAGCAATACTTCCTTTGTGTCAATCTTCGAAATCACACTGCCTTCTTCATTAAACACCATTTGATTGCCAGTGCCCACAACAAGTTGCGAAACACTTATCAAGTTATGTTGAAGACCTTCGACATAAGCTACCCTGTTCACCGTGAATTTCCCATTTGTTACTTTTCCATATCCTTTGACTTGACATTTTTTATTGTTGCCAAACTTCACCACTCCAGCATTATCTAAACTTCGATAATCACGCAAGTTTTCCTTCTTTCCAGTCATGTGACGAGAGCAACCACTATCAATATACCATTTTTCATCATATTTCTTGTCACTCAAAACATGCAATCAATGAAAGAATTTAGGTCCCCAAGGTTGTTTGGGTCCTTAGTTATTAGACTGAAAAACATTGTGAAAAGAAGATCCTAAAATCTAATTTCAAACTTCAGATTTGAGACTATCGATTACGTCAACTTCGTTAGTTAAAGGCACAGAAAAGTAAGTATTCTCAGGTTTAGAATTTTCACGGAATTTCGCCTTTAGCTTCTCAGTTCGTTTCTCAGTAACCTTTTCTTTTGGAATGGCTCTCCATTATTTGACTGAAGGATTCGATTCCATGGAGGAAGAACTTCCATTCGAAGATTCATTCATATACTTTTCATAAGCATCCTTGATTTGTTGTTGAGAAAACTTTCCTAATTGAAATGATTTCCCTTTTCCTTCAAGCCAATGGTTAATGTTTTTCACATCTGACTTTCCTTTGACATACGAAACTTTGGGAACATGTTTCGTAGGAGGATTTGGAAAATGTGGTTCAGTTGGTTTGAAAGTCACATTCCTTTTAGATTGAAATTTATCAAACTTTTGAGTTGAAAACACCAGTTTTGTTTGAGAGGAAAAATGATTTTGAACATTCGTTGGTTTATTTAAAAATCGGTTTTGTCGTGAAAAATGGTTTTGTGAAAACCTTGTTTGTTGATTTGAATTGAAATTCCTTGATGATTGATGATTTGTGAACTGCTTTTCATTTGATGTTTGAGAATTAGGTTTTGTGTAGGATTTTGACTCTTAAGTTTTAGACTTCGAAAAATCATTTTGTGGTTTATTCGAAGTCAAATCTTTTTGATTTAGAGCGAGATTTTTCTTATTTTCAACTTTTTTTTGAAATGAACTCTGAACCGATTTAGACTTTTTCTGTTCAGATGATGTACTTAGCATAACATTTGGTTTCTTTCGAGACTCAATGTTTTGCCAAAAAACTTTCTTTCGTGCTTTTCTCTTTGAAATACCACTTTCTTTCAAAATCTTATCGATTTGTTCCTTAAACTCTTGAGAATTATTTTTTACATGTTGAGAAACAATGTCATCTTGTTTTGAGACATCTTTTGATTTTTCAGATTTTTCAACCCAAACTCGTAGTGGTTTTTCTCTTTGAAAAGTGTAAGAATTCTTTGTTAAATTATTTTCGATAGTACTTTGATTTGAGAAAAAACCTTCTTTTGATGCTTTCTTGTTATCTTCTTCAACCAATTTATTAAACTCAGGTTTAACATTATCACTATTTCCTTTTGTGTCAAAAACCTGATTCGGAAAGATAACCTCGTTTGAGCATTTGAAATTCGGATACACAGTTGTATTTGTTTCAAGGTAATGAGAATCTTTTTCCTTCATTATTGTGTCGAATTTCTCTGTTTCGTTAAAAACCTGATCAACTACAACCTTTGGAATTGTTGTTTCTTTCGAAACATCTTCATTGTCATCATCGCTGTCTGTTTGACTATCTTCGACGGTCACATAGTTACGATCATGAACTTTCGAAGTTGAGGGTTTGTCAGTGTCAACTTTAACAGGAGAATCATTACATTTTTCTTTGCCTTTAGCCATTGAAGTGACATTAATTACAGACAACTAAGAACAATCAATAACTTCCTCCTCTTCAATTTCACTAATATCATCAGAATCATCTTCGATGTCAACAAAATTAGTTTGAGGGTCAGTTTTCGAATCCTCAGTTCTTTTCAAAATCTTAATTTGTTAGTCTTTGGTCAAGGTTTCATTTACAATATCAACTAATTCATTAGCATCCAGACATTCGACAATTTTCACTATTCCATATGCATATCTATTATCTGGAACCTTATCTAATTCAACAATTGTTTGTTCACAATCATATGAAATATAGTCAATTTTCTCCCTTTGGAATGCTAAAAAGGGCAAAAGTTTCCTATGTTGTTCTTTGCTAATATCTGAAGAATGATGCAAAGCTATCAATTTATCATATAATCTTTTGGCAGATTTACAGTAGATATTTCTTTGTTTTAATAACATTTTAACATATGCGCTTAAACTATCCCTATCACACATCATATTTGTTATTTGCATATCTGAGTATTCTATTTTCACTTTCTTCAATCCAACATCCTCCGAGTTTCTAAGAGTTGTATGTTTGACTTCTTAGCATCATTGCTAGCAGAAATAAGTAAATCGTTAACGTAAGTAATAGCTGCATCAAACGCAAATAGAATCGAATCATATGCACTAGAGGGAATATTAAAAGATTGTAAAAGAGAACGTACTTGAGAAGTCATTGGTGATTTGTGTGAAGATGTCGAAACAAAGCACTTCCCGGTTATTTTCCCTTCCTCTTCTTCCTCATACTTCGCGAAAATTTCCCCGTGTGTAGGGTTTCGCATCTCGTCGTCGTCAGAACCAGATGACCAAATCTGGTATGTACCATCTTCTTCATCTACACCTTTGGCCACCAGAGACAATCCTTTTTCCTTTGCACGCACCTCTTCCAACTTCTCAGCATAATAGGCTTCGTTTTTAACCTTGTTCTTCTTCTCATCATGCTTCCAAAGCATACAGTCATTTGCCATATGATTCGCCCCGTTGCAGTAATGGCAGTCAAATCCAGCATCACCTTTTAGCTTTTTCTCTTTCTTCTCTTCCTCAGTACGAACTTCCTTTTTCTCAACCTTCTTCTCATCACTCCCAGATCTTCCAGTAAAACTTCCCTTCACATCACTTGTTTTCGAATTTCCATTGAATGGCTTCTTGAAAAATTTCTTTACTCGATTGTTAGAGTAATATGCAACAGCCTCATCATTAGAGTTTTCAATCAGAACTTCATCATCTGAGTATTCCTTCTATGTAGCCTCTTTCTCAGCTTCGCTTCCAGTAAATTTTGAAACCAAAGCAAGCGGACCACCCAGACTGATCTTCGCTTCTTCAGCTATTTCATTTACTTCAGATTCATGAGTTTTCAACAGAT
Organism: Lactuca virosa; assembly: GCF_052849685.1. Taxonomy (NCBI): domain Eukaryota; kingdom Viridiplantae; phylum Streptophyta; class Magnoliopsida; order Asterales; family Asteraceae; genus Lactuca; species Lactuca virosa. The sequence goes on from NC_136430.1 coordinate 354,674,920, forward strand.
TGCAAAGATCATTCAGGGAGAAATAATCGAAACTTTGTTGAGTCTTCACCATCAGACTAACATTTCGCCACTCTTTGTGAAGCCCCATAATGAATGTGAGATTAAACTCCATTGTTGTCTTGGTGATCCCATATCGATTGCACTTGTATATGAGCTCATTCAAATGATCATAGTACAATTCGATGGATTAACCTTATTTCTGTTTAAATTCTCTTAATTCAACCAGAAAATGTTTCACTAAATTGATTTTTGTCTTTTCACTTCCTTGATACTTTTCCTTCAAAGTATCCCAAATCTCTTTAGCAGTTTTACAGCTATGAACGTAATTGTAAAAAATAGGAGGTAGAGAAGCTCTGAGTTCTCTCATACACTTCTTCTTATTCTTCAACAATCTTTCAGTTTGTTCATTGACATTTTGATTGTTGGAAAAAGTTCCAATACTCTGAACAGCAGGAGGTGGACGAACATGACCGAGAATACACTTCCACAATTCTTCATCGATTCCGTTCAAGGAATCCTCCATGCGATCAACCCACTGATCGTAGTACTCGGGAATCAACATCGGAATCTTCTTTGATGAACCAAGGAGATGAGAGTAAGACGCCATCGTGTCCATGTTGAAGTTCGCCATTGTTGTACGGAAAGTTTTTGAGAAAAGTTTCAGGAATTTGAAAATTAATGGAAGAAATCAAACACTCGATTATACAACTAGAACGCAGAATCGACGCACAACAGAAGATCTAAGATGATTTTCTAAAGCAAAAGAGCGGAAAACTGAGATCTAACATGAGACTCAAAACTCTTGCAAAAACTCAGAAAATTAGAACAATTCTGTATGAATCTTCCTCTGATATCAAATGTAGTTGCAATGAACTCGAGTATGAATTACGAGATCAGAGTACAGTATGAATGATGACCACAAGATCTAAATAATATCTCTTTAGCTCAATTATGCTTTCAGTGAGTACAGAGAGATTTAGACAATTACACGAAAGTTCTTATCTATCTCTAGTACACTTCCCATATTTATAGGGAACATGAAAGCAAACAAAAAATACAAGGGACTAGACACTGAAATCTTCGAAACATAACGTGCCCTTGTAATAACATTACAAACTATCGAAACTAACTATGACCTTCGGCACCTCACAACTATATTTGACATCTACGGAAGCGGATCCAAGGAAAAGGAGTTCAAGAAATCAGCCGTTTCGGGCTTATGGACCATCTTGATGCACCTCATTCTTAAAGCTTTGTCTGGTAAGCATGGTGGTACAGACACCATGAGCAAAGATTGGTTGTACGTGGTATACAACATCTTCACCGGAAAGGCTAATGTCGTCAACCTACGGAGGTTCTATGGAAAGATTTTAGCAAGTTTACAGTCAAGAGGAAACCTAACAAAATTCCGAGTCCGAGATTCTGGGCTCTGACTCTGCAAAAACTCTACTCCGAGAGATGTGAAGTTATTCCACTCAACTCGGACATCCGAGATGTATACTGCTCTTTCAAAACTATTAATACTTATAGGTTACCGAGTCAATCTGCTTTCGGACCTATTAGATGTCTACCAGAACATATGTTGTCCACTATTCCATCCAACTCACCACATCTCAAACATCATCTTGAGATCTCGGTTGTGTTTGTCCCAACACAACCTGTCCTGATCTCGGATGATACAACCTCGGATGAGAACAAATCCACCATATCTGGAGGACACATCAAACAGATTGCCAAACGGAAGGCATCCCTTCAAAAGTCAGAGCCAAAAAGAGAACCAAAGCTGGTGAATCCTCTCAAAAGGATTCACAAATCAGCATTTGACCTGACTCTAGGTCACAGCTTACCCCACTTGGCCACTCTTTCAAAGTACCCTTCAGAGCTTCAAAATCACTTGCACACACACGGGGATGAGAACAAAGACCCTTGAAGCCCCCTGGGACACACTCACGAGTCATCTTTGAAATCCCTCTTGTTTCTACACATGCACAATCAGGAGTCCCTACCTCTTATTCCAATCTTTCCGAAGTTGGAGTAGTCCTTCCTTCTTCGAAAGCAACAACCGGTGTGATACTTGTTTCAAGTGCAGGACGATCGAGTATTTTTGACAAATATTGGTCAAATTTTGTAGACAAGACTCATATGAGGCATCCAGAGCTCACCAGAGAACAAGTTGACTACACGCTCATTTCCATGCATCAACGAGCTCTCCAAAGTCGTATTCCTTTCACTCTTCCAATAATCGAAAAGACGAATCAAGAGCTTCAACCTTTCATCGATTCCATGAAAAAAAACTCTGTGTGAAGATGTTCCAACTCCTGACAATACAATAAATATTTCTCCTCGAAATGTTGTCACTACAAAAGGAGATGTAATAGATTCTACCAATGTTTGGGATGATCCTACAACGTTTACTAGTGTAGAAATTCCCAAGCCTGATGTCGTAGATGATATTTATGATGAGATCATGTTTGAACATGACAACACTACAGTTGGTGCTATTCTGATTCCCAATGCCTTCAATCTTCTGCAGAAACCTTCTTCCTCAAAACCACATTTTGACTTTGGTCTCTCCTCTTCCTCCAAGGAATATGAGGAAGAAGGAAATTTTGAAGGAAACAAGCACTCATCTCCTCCTCCTCCTGAATGTACCTTGAAAGGTGATCAAGATGACAAAACTCAAGATACTCCAATTGATGATTCCAAGCCTACAGATCCAAGTGATGATGACAATAAAGATGATAAGAAATCTGAAAGTTCCATCTTGGACACATGATCCTCCAACTAGAACATTGAAAATCCTTTTGCCTAGTTGGAACTCCGAGATAACATTGCCTCAGCCAACTCCAGATTCGATACAATTGATCAAAAAGTAGCAGGCGTTGATACAAAACTTGATCAGAAAGTCGCATGTCTTAATTCCAAGCTCGGTCTCATCCTCAAGTGTGACACCAGTCAAATTTAGGTCAAAAATAAATTGATCAATAATCGTAATTGGGATGAACAAAGTGGTAAGATTGTAACAAGGTTTCCAAAAATATAAAGAACACTGAAATCCGAGTTATAACGAAGAAGTTATGACCAATCGAAAATCCACGACAAAACCGGCAAAACACTGTTCAGTGTAAAAAATGAATTTTCGATAAAAGGTTTTGTAGCCTTAACAATCTAAATGAAAGTTGTAGAATATGTTAAACCGAGAACGTTCATAAAAAGAACGTAAAAATCTGACTTCGTATGAGGAAGTTATGATTTTTCTAAGTTTCGGTTTAGCAGTAGACAGCTAAAAATTCGAAATATAAATCGATCGATATTTAGCCGACGCAACTTAAATGAGAATCGAAGGTCTCGTCAAAAGTAGTACAATGGTAAAAAGACAGACGAAAACGGACGTCGGATGAAGAAGTTATGAATTTTTAACGGATTTCCTGTCCCGGTCTTTTAAAAATAATAATATTAAAAATAAATTCAAAATTAGCCGACAAAGTCAAAACGAAAGTCGTAGAGTATAATTTTACCTACGCGGGCATATAAAGAACGCCAAAAACGGAGCTCGTATGCGAAAGTTATGAATTTCGCAAGTTTTTGGCACAAAAATCAAGAAAATGTTGAAAACCACGAATTTTCGCATGGACCCTCTTCGGCCACGTCACCCTCGCATGCGAGGCTTCCACAGGTCTGCTACATGGCGTCTTCTGATTGGACCTCAGGCTCGTGTGTCACCTGCTGATTGGTCCGAAGTCGTCATGCTCCCTCCCCATTGGACCGAAGTTCGGTCCACTCAGAAGCCAACACGCGCCTCGCACCGGGTCCGAGCTTCGCAACCGCCTTAGACTTCGGCCTCGTGGCCTTCGCAGCTGATGACGCGTGTCCTGCTGACTCCTCGCCCTCGCCACCTGTCCGATGAGTCAACCCTCGGCCGAACCCTCGCACCCCTATATAAAGGGTGCGAGACTTATCGGATTTGAGAGGTTTTTCACCCCAAATTTCACCATTTGCACCTTTTCACCCCCTAAACTTTCTCACGACCCCCCAAGGCCCCGGTATCGTGTCTAAAACCCGAAGCAAGCCCCGGAGCCCCGAAATTCTCGAGAAGATAACCTCTTTCCAGTCGTAGTGCTGCCCGCATAAAGCCGGTTTTTACTCAAAACTTGCGGTTTCTTCGAGAAAGATCATCAATAGAAACGAAACGCTGCCCGAATCACCGCTTATCAAAGTGAGTTCATACCCCTATAATTTACCTTTTTAATGGTTTTTAAATGCTTTTTAGGGGGGGGGGATACAAGTTTAACACATTAATAAATTGTGTTAATAACTATATGTGATAATAATCACACAAAGGGTTTCCGTATGCTTTTAAGAATTACCAAATACTTCCAAAATGACTTAAAGCCATGTTAAATCTTTAAAGTCATGTAAACTCCGTTAAACTCTTTGAAAAAGGTTTTATAAACTATTTCAAATTATAATTGCCAAAATCAGGTTTATATATGTATAAATATATAAATAAGATTTGAAGGGCTTAGGACTAATGAATTATCTTATTCCTTTTCCTTGTTTGGATGTGGAATTAAGGTGATGTTATTTGTCCGAAGGTCGTTTCCTTCTTAATTATATATATATATATATATATATATATATATATATATATATATATATATATATATATATTAAACATATATGAATATTAAAGGCTACTCCATTCGGTATCATTACCTTTGTATCATGCTGAGCAAAGGTGTTCATCCATGAGAAATCATGCTAATCAGATAGAACATATAAATAATAATAGGTATAATTTATGATTCAGAACTAAATAAACAAGTATGATTCACGATTGTATACTTTCCAAGGAAATTACCAAAATTCATTTAAGTATACCAGGATATGTATAATACCTTTAATATATGAACAACATATTAAAGAAGTAATAATACATCATACCGGGTTTGCATTAACAATGGTACAAATACAACGTACCAGGGTTAGCAATCACAGGGTAATAATACATCATACCGGGTTTGCATTAACAAATGTACAAATACAAAGTACCGGGGTTAGCAATCACGGGGTAATAATACATCATACCGGGTTTTCATTAACAAAGGTACAATACCGAGTACCAGGGTTAGCAATCACGGGGTAATAATACATCGTAAATCTCGTTGAAACAATAAATTTGTGAGACCCTTCATGGTGTACTTATCAAAGTACGACCTTAAGTCCTGACCTATTAACCAGAATCTCTTGTAGGGAGAGCGTGAATTTGTGTATAGATCTATATGGGACTGACAATCCCGCACCTTTATTGTTCGCTACAGTTTGGCCGGCAGGCCTAGGGTGTCAAATATCATATCATTTCCGACGCCTGAAGAACGTCGTTGCAGGCATATCAGTCATATTAGTATGGTTAATAGAACTCACATGGATAAAACAACGAGTAAATTACTAGGTAATATACTTCTCTTAAAACAGTAAGAAAAGATAATTACATCCCGACCAAATATACCTTCTATAGTTTTTACTTACAGTAGAAACTATGTATCATGAAATCAAGTATGGTAATTATACTTGTACTTCTGGTTTTGAACATTTAAAAACCACAAGGCAGTATTATGGATAATATAATATTTTCCAGGATTCATACATAGGTTTTTACTATAGAACAGATATAACTAAGAATACTTTTACATAGGAAACGGTTTATGGAATAAAACCACTCTTACAAATAAAACGGTTTATGGAATTAAACCACTCTTACAAATGAAACGGTTTATGGGATTAAACCACTTTTACAAATGAAACGGTTTATGGAATTAAACTACTTTTACAAAAGAAACGGATTATGGGATTAAACCACTTTTACAAAGGAAACAGTTTTTGGGATTAAACCACTTTTACAAAGGAAACGGTTTATGGGATTAAACCACTTTTACAAATAGGAACTTAGTCATTCACTTTCTGTAAACTAGTATAACATAAAGGACCTTTAGTGGTTAATTCTATAATTCCTTAGTTTTTACATCAGAGTTATACATAAGTAATATCTGATTGACAGTGAAATGTGTGACTTCCGCCTTACTTCCTGTTCCTTGTTTGGTTGTGGGCTTAGGGCAGATACACCCATTTAACTGTCCATTCGATATTGGGTTATATATAATCAGTATAAACTAAGTAATTACAGAGGGAAACTATTGAGGTTATCAATCTATCACCTCAGGAAATATAGGATTTTCTGGAGAAACCAGTGAACTTATCCAAAGAACTTAGGGTATACTTAACAGAACTAAAATACTTATGAACTCTCCAGCTTAAATGTTGATCTACTCTTTCCAAATAACTTGTATTCTCAGGAATCCAGTAGACAGGTAGACTCCCGAAGCTTTTGAGAAGACTACCTAGTATCGTACCGCGACTCTTGTCTTCTATTGTACCTACTTTGGTGTTTGAATATGTAATGTTTAAACACTTATGTAAAACTTATACATATTAATGCAATGATTGTTTGTACTTTGATTACTATATTACATGTGTTGTGATACTTACCTGAAGTCCTCCGCCCCCAAACGTTTCCGTCGTTCTGGTTTGGGGGTGTGACATCAAGTCTGTTTCCACGATTCAAGTTGCTGCTCCCTTGGAACTTAACCGAGCCAACTAGTTAGATCAGCTTATTTCACTTCATCTCAGTCGCACTCTTGAAGATGTCGAAACACGCTAGAAGGAAAACATGGATTATCACATATCCATTGTCACCACAATGCTTAAAGTTCACGATGACATGCTTTCTGCCACCAACACTCTAATCAAGCAAACTCACGTCCTACATGAAAAACAAATTCATAGGTTGGAGAAAGAAATTCGTCACAGAGATGAAATGAACATAGTTATGCAGGAAGTCCTCATCAAGGTTATTCATGCAACTCAACATCACCTCGATATTTCGAACTACAAGTTCGATGAAATGCTTTGCAGCCTTGATGAAACCTTCGATCATCTAAAAGCTCAAGCTCCTACTGGGGACGCCTATGATTCGATTTCTAAGCAAATCTGTTGGTTTATGAGCATTCTAACACTCCTAAGTATACATGCAACCCTAAATACCTTGGATCTATGTTTTCTCTATTATACATACAATTATGAACATCCAAGGTAATATCCTAATCTAGCATACAAAATAATAAATATAACAAGATAGAATACATACCTCTTTGATGTAGAATGTCTTCATGAAGCTTGAGTGCCTAGTGCCCCAAGTGTGACACCTCAAATGGTTTACACAACACCAAATACACTTGGAATAACTTGAGAGAAACTTGAACACTCCTTGAAATCGTCTAGCCCTCACACTCACACATTAGTGCACGATTTCTTGAGCCATGGGATTCTTTTATATGGTGGCTATTAGGGTTACACCATGTAACTCATAACTTTACCCATTCCTTATGCTCCATGGATTTTAACCTCCATGGAGTATCCATGGGTCACCCCATGGACTTAGTCCAACATAAGGAATCTTGGATCACAAGCCCACATATATAAGAATGAATGATTTACACAATCAACCCATATATTTAATTAGTCTCCTTTTGATCACTTAATTAATTCCAAATTAATTCTTGATCAATACTAATTAAATAACCTTATTAATATATTAGAACTTATAATATATTAACCAACCTTAAGTGTTATTTCTCTCATTATAGTCTATCCAAATGCATGATGCCATGCAACCCAAATGGACCATGCCGGGTCGGGTCAAGTCTTACCAATTATAGTTATGGACTTAGACATTAATCCAACAGTCTCCCACTTGGATAAGTCTAAAACTATTATTGCGTATGACTTCAGGAACCGATCAGCAATCGTAGCTCTCAAAAGCTTCTGTCGAACTCTGACCTTGTCGATGAACTCTGACCTTTGTCAATGACTTGTCCATTAGATAAGGGATCATATATTCCTCCATTCTAGATATCATATGGACTGAGACATGGATTATCAATCATTCTCTCTGTCCATTTGTTGTTTCCCGATTTCCGATTCATGATGACTGACTGATTGAACAAATCAAATCAGTCCTGGCTTGGCCAAGCACTCACATGTATCATCTTTAAATCATCGAGGGGCCCACATATATCGCTTTTATCCCGAAGGTAAAAGGAATGGATAAACTTCGACTCATATGGCTTGTTCTACTACTTGTTGAATCATACACAAAGGCACGTTTTATAACATCGAGTTACCAATGCGTTTTCGTGCAATCAATATATAACCAACTCATAGTAACAACTCATATCTCTAGGTTTGAAGAATATAAGATATTATCGTCTCATGATCACTCGTGATAAAATCCATGAAGTGATTCAAATGAGCGCGGGTTGAATCCAATACTCAGAACTTATGAGCACTCATGAGTGTTGTAGCACCACTTTGTCCACCAACTTGGACCTCTACAAACCAACCCATGACAGTCTTGATTCATATCTACTTCCAACATATGACCGACTGTGGATGGTTTGAATAACTTAATCATTCAGGAAGAGCGACTTAGTTATTCTGGAAGTCAAAACATGCAAAGTGAAACACAAGAATAAATGAATCAAATATGGTATCAAACCGTATAAATATAAATAAACACTTTTATTTATCACCATACTGATTACTCATTATTCATTGTTTCGGTTTTATCAACTTTATACTTGAATTTAAAACAATAGTTGTCCCATGCTCCAAGCATGTACACTATGTTTTCTAAACACTAGTCATGCCATACACCAAGTATGCATACTATGTTTGTCTATGATCTTTACTTTGTAAAATAGATCAATTGAACATCACTCCAATGATCCTCTTTTCACAGTCCCAAATCCTTACTGCAAATGCAAGAATTCCAAATTCATGCCATTTACTGAAATCTGTTAGATTCTAAACTTATATGCATTGATCCTCTTAATGATTATGCACGAAGTCAGAAAGACTTGACAACAATCATTACAGAGCATTCCAAAGGAGATCAGCTCCTTGGAAACATCCTTCTTTCATTAAGTTTCCTAATCTTACACAGATTGAATAATTTCTAACTTTTAAACATTTCCATATTCCATTTTGACTATCACTTCTGAACAAGAGTTGCCTCCTTACAGATTATGTCAATATGGTCCTTCCAGAATTAACATTATACTTCCAACTGTCCTTGAGCAACCAATCTTTGGTAAACCTTAGATTGTCCTCGACAATTGCTTAATCATTTTAGTCATATCCAATTCTAGACCTTTTCCCTTCATAATGCCCCAGGCATTTGGAAAATTTTAGAAAGGATGAATATAGCACATGTAATCGATCCTATATCCGAAGCATATGGGACACGATTCATGATGTCTCACATAAAGACTAAACCAGTCTTTTGCTATAATATTTCCATTTCAATTTGCCAAGTTCTCAAAATTCAGATTATGAAAAGGGATGCCGTAATCATAATCGAATTTTAGAACGCAAATAATGGACCCATATATAGAATTTCCTTATGTTGAGCCATTCCAACATGAAATTCATATATATCCTTGATTAAATACGATTAAAATCTCAATCTAAGCTTTTACAATTGAAATGAAGTATAATTTCCTCTCCCTTAATTATAGCAAAACAACTTTTTCAACCCCTGCAACCTCACGAATTGAAACTTTTGTTTTCTATAATTAACATTGCTAACTTGCAACCTTTGTCATAATTATCATGCTCCCACTAACATGATGATTATTAGCATAACACTTATGCTCCCACTAGCTTTGACATGTATTCAGAAATCAGCTGACTTTCTTACCAAAGTTCAGATTTCTGATACTAGATTGTTTTGATAAAACTTTATCAAAATCATACACCTCTCTTACATAGCTCACATGTGTGTCTAAACAATTTTAGAACTATGAAAAGGGATGCCGTAATCATAGTCTCAATTGTTTAGACCTTTGCCACTTCTCATAAGTCCATGTTAGTGTGCCGGTAAACCACATACGCTCCAGTAACGACTTTGAGAATGCAAATATCACAATTACTATCTAGCTAAAATCTACTTTGTGAAAGTGTTTCCTCACCATCATTTTCATAAATTGGAGAGAAACCTTATGACACTTAGATTTAATAGCGTATGTGTTCTTATCCATGTGAATTTGTCAAAACCATAATCACAAGACAAGGTTAGTGACAAATCCAAACTCATATTGATTAAACTTGTGCAATCTTAAATTCTTGCCATTTGGCAGCTCAGGTGCCTGCCATTGCTTCCAAGTAGTTGTGCAACCAATTGAGAACTCTCAGAACTCCTATGCAAAGCCAACTTGAATAGGCACAAAAATTTCAACACGATAGGTTATAAACCTCAAGTCGTGTGCTAGTGAAGGACTTTAGGTTTTATTCTTGATTAAGTCTTGAAACTTTCAAGAGCTTTAAGACTCCCACTGTCCTCTTGACATATAAGACTCCCTTGTCAAATATTCAAGAGATAGTGCGGATTCTTTATCAAGACTAACACTTTACATAATTGGCCTAAGTTGGTCTCTGTTTTATCCAAAACATCACAACTTACCAATTTCAAATGTACAAGATTAGATAACCTTTTACTCTTACATTTGACTAGTGTTAACAAACCCTCTTTAAGATATGTCACTCAAGTTACAATCTTGGAGTATGACTCTAAGAATTGTTTTGGAACGAAGTATGACTCGTCTTTTTGATTTAACCATTTCAACAATTCATGACTCCTCTTCTTAGTCATAAGAATGCACTAAGATGACTTTAGAGGACCAATTGTGATATGGTATCTTAATCATTAAGATGATCATAAACATGATACTAAAGTACTCTCCCATCTTTTCAGATTTGAGAAACTTTTATCTTTCTGCCATACTTTGATTCTTCTTATTCGTTTTGTCTCACATTGAAACTTCTCCAATGCTACAGACTTATACTTAAACTTATAAGTATAACCATATTTACTGAACTTAAGTAAATCATGACGAATAGTCTTCTTGATCTTTTGTGGTGGACTTGACCAGTGCATAAGAATGTGTACTCGATCCCTTAGTCCTTTCCTTATTCACATAAGGAATTAGTCTTAATTTTCCAAGCTGAAAGTTCTCATTCATCATACTATACAACTTGCATGATTCCAAGTTTCGGTCCAATTGAACCTTGGGTGATGAGAATCTTTCCTTATTTTGTAATATTAGACACTACCACAACCGAAAGAATCAAATCCATTTTTCCAATATTGCTATCAATGGAATCTTATAAGCAACAACTTTTCACAAATGCCATTGTAAGGATACTTAAAATAAATAAAATCAAAACCTTTTTCTTTTATTTTAAAACTTTGCGGAAAAACTTATCCTTACAATCCATATGAAAACCTTGTTGTTATCTATTCCTACACAATATAAATATCATCACTCTTAAGTAATAGCCCAAAATGCTGATCACCGAACCATGCGATTGAAATCCATCTTCGTGATCAGAATCAGCATGTACTTAATAGAGTTAGACAATGGACTTTACCTGAAGTAGAGCCAAACTTATTGACTTTAACATCCTTAGGTAAATTTGGCAGCTTCGTAACCAATGCCCCTTCCTTTGGCAATAGTTACCTATGCCATTGGGTCAACCGAGTTGACTATGGCCGATCCCTTTCCATTGGGAAGAGAGAGCTTTACTGGATATCCAATGTCATCATTGTCAATGTCCATAGCGTTTTAGGAAGTTGATCTTAGCAAATAGATAAGATCATTAAGGGTCTTGTCTTAGTCTGTTTCATAGGATTCCCAAAAGAACTCACTATGTGACTTAGAAAGTAGTTGAGCCACCAACTTTCTCAAGACTTTGACACCCAACTCTCCCGGCTTGTCAATATGTGACTACATCTCCAAGATGTGATCACACCTAGACCTTGCCTTGCCAATAGGGCTTGAGTGACCTTAAATTTTTTAGGAACTTGTGGGTTAGGGTGAATAATTGGAGGAGGTGAAAGAAGTATGATATCCATGGGACATCATCTTCATTTAGGAAAGCTTGTTTCAAGAGATTTGGGAAGATCATAAATGTCTAGACCAGACATCAACAATGGGAGAAATTCACGTAAAGTTGATTTAAGTCCTTAATATAACACCCAATATGATATATTAAGGCTAGGACCCAACAAACTATTTTATAACTTGGAAGAGGGATGCCGTAATCCAAGCTATAAAATATTTGAAGGCAGGTGAATGACGATTCACCAATTTCCACCATGAAAAACGAAATAATTTATTAGGTTTTAATTGGATTTGAAAGTCCTAGATCTTTGAGATTCATTGAACTGTTCAAAGGCATGTTTCAATCTCGAGTGTGCCCTTCAGGTTTTGTGACTGGGATGCCGAGGATCACAAAACAAGGTGTGAATAACCATGCAATATACTTGGTACCCTTAATATTTACCCCTTAATCAGTGTGTCGGTTAACCACACACGCTCCACCGATACTATGATAAATATTAAGTTACCCTTTGCCTACCTTGTTAAGTCCAGGTTAGTGTGCCGGTTAACCACACACGCTCCACTAACGACTTAAGCAAAGTGCAAAGTGTAATTTCATGGGTTAGCACCAAATTCACATTTTCCTAAGTAACTAAGATTGGGTATTAATAAGAGTTTAGTTACTTAGTATTTATCATTAATACTTTTAATGAAAGGAGTATTATAGTAGTCCTTGTCCTACCCGTTCGGCTAACGACCCTCCACCAGTCAAGGAAGCGGTGGGTGAGAGTGGACACCCATTAAACTGCCATTTTATAGGCAGTAACCTTATACCCCCCTTATAGACCGGCTTCGTGAATGAGGCCTACTAACGGTAAGACTGACTTTACTCTTATACATATATATAAATATTATTAACTTATAATATTATAAAGTATAAGGGTTGAATTTTAACTTTTAAAATTCTAAGGGCTAACTTGGAATTAAAGTATTCATAAGTGAAAACTTTTCAAATTCCAAAACTTGAGGGCAAGTTTTGAAACTATTCAAAACTAATTAATTCCATAACTTATGAGTTTAAAGTAGTTTTAATTAAAAAAAAAACAAAAAAAAAAAAAAAAAACTCTTCAAGTTCTATAACTTGAGGACAAGTTATGGAAGACTTTAAACTAATTAATAAAAAAAAATAACCTTTTTTTATTGTAACTTATGGAACTAATTAAGGTTACACTTTTTTTTTTAATTTAATGAAGAGACTCTTGAACCTCCATAACTTGAGGACAAGTTATGGAGTCATAAAACCATTTAATTAGAACTAGACTCTTCATTTTGTAACCTTTGCCAACTTTTATGAGTTTTATGATTCTTAAATGTGACTTTTCATATAACTTGAGGACAAGTTACAAAAACACACTTTGGAATCAACTCTTAGATTAAAATGGATTGAAAACAACTATTTCACACAACTTTTCTATTAATCTAAGAACCTCATAAGAACAAGATAATTCAAATCATCAATCTTCAAGAAATTAGCATGAACATACAAACTAATACAAATCTTGAAATTATGACAATTATCTTAGAAATTGGATTAGCATGAACATTACCACATCAAAAACAAGTTTATAAGTCCAAAAACATCTTAGGGTAATGTTCCTAGTCCAATTCCAGCCAAAACAATCGAATATATGCATCCAACTCGATTTTTCAGCTACTTTTGCAAGTATAACAAGAAAACAAGCCTAGGCTTTGATACCACTGTTGGGTTATGAGCATTCTAACACTCCTAAGTGTACATGCAACCCTAAATACCTTGGATCTATGTTTTCTCTATTATATATACAATTATGAACATCCAAGGTATTATCCTAATCTAGCATACAAAATAATAAATATAACAAGATAGAATACATACCTCTTTGATGTAGAATGTCTTCATGAAGCTTGAGTGCCTAGTGCCCCAAGTGTGACACCTCAAATGGTTCACACAACACCAAATACACTTGGAATAACTTGAGAGAAACTTGAACACTCCTTGAAATCGTCTAGCCCTCACACTCACACATTAGTGCACGATTTCTTGAGCCATGGGATTCTTTTATATGGTGGCTATTAGGGTTACACCATGTAACTCATAACTTTAACCATTCCTTATGCTCCATGGATTTTAACCTCCATGGAGTATCCATGGGTCACCCCATGGACTTAGTCCAACATAAGGAATCTTGGATCACAAGCCCACATATATAAGAATGAATGATTTACACAATCAACCCATATATTTAATTAGTCTCCTTTTGATCACTTAATTAATTCCAAATTAATTCTTGATCAATACTAATTAAATAACCTTATTAATATATTAGAACTTATAATATATTAACCAACCTTAAGTGTTATTTCTCTCATTATAGTCTATCCAAATGCATGATGCCATGCAACCCAAATGGACCATGTCGGGTCGGGTCAAGTCTTACCAATTATAGTTATGGACTTAGACATTAATCCAACAAAATCAACATCAACTTTTAGAAAGTTTTTGAAAGATTAAATGAGCTTAAGTCTGATCAAATGCTTGCATCAGAGGCGGGGCCTTCCTATACAAGCGGGGGAGAACAAGAACAAAAGCATGTGTAATGGAAACCTATCTCGGATTATACGCTTCGTGATGAATCAACCGATGATGAAGTCCTGCATATAGAAACTCTTGAAGCTCTTGAAATAGATGATGATGATGAAGATTTGGTTGAAAATGTGATTCTTGGACTATAAGCCATCAAGGAACCTCTTATCAAAATCGTTTCCGAAGCAGAAAAGATTAAATGGTCCTTAGTTTCTTGGCCATCATCTGTATACGAAACCTTTCAAAGGAATCGTGACATGGCTAAGGTAAAAACCAAGTTAACAATTGACGCCTTCTGAGCCACTCAATCAATGCTTCCTCCAAATCCTGCTCCAATGATTGTTCAGATAGATGAAGATTCTCCCACCAGGAAACCTGATGAGATTCCTGAAGAGCCTCTGATTCCTCCTCCATCTGATCTATTCATCATTGAATCTAGTCATCAAATCATCTCCTCTATTTTTGACAAAAGTGACAATCCCCAAGACAAAGGCAAAAAGATTGTTGTAGGTTCGGACCACCCAACGAAGTCTTTTAGAAAGTCGAAGGGTTGGTCCAACGATCAAATTCAATAAGACGCGGAAGAAAACATCCGAATTTAAGCTCACAAAGATAATCCAAATCCGATGTTGGGCATTTCTCCTCTCTTCCGACAAGGAATTATTTGTGATATACATTATGTGCCCTTCATGTATTATGATCTTCCAACTCAATATGTTGATCAATTCGACTTGCCAATCTCTCCTCGTGGACACTACTATATCAAGTTTGCACCTCTGCATCCAACCGATGATCCTCAAACAATCATCCAAACTGAGCGTGAGAGATTAAGAACCTTTTATTCCATCAATGCACGACCCCAAAAGGAAGTGTGGTTTTGGAAAAGGATTACCAAGATCGTTGGATACGGTAATAAGGTTCAAAGTAAGTTCGATTTAGACTGTCTTTTGCATAGATATTTCACATCTCGGAACAGAGAATCCACCATCACCATCTCGGATGCAGACTTTCCTTCGATGAATCCCAGTGATATTCTCACTTTAGCTGTTCACTTGTGAGATCGTCAAACCAGTGAATCAAGCATTGGAGCCTACAACGCTGCAATTAGCTTCCTAAAGGACTACAATTCTGAATTTTGTAGATCCGATGTAGAGTTTTCTCATCTCTTCAGAACGGAATATCACTTAACCAAGATCACCACTGAGGTTCCTGAAGCCCAAATCTTAGCAGAAGAAATAATCGAAGAATCAGAACTTGGTTACATCTACCTCAAGAAAAAGACCAATCAAAAGGAATTTTTCCGAGTGCTTGACAAACATCTTATTCCTACCAAGATTCTTCAAAAGTTTATCTTAAATGCTGCTAAGAGTGATTCTTCCAAACATGTCAAAAAGAAATTTATTAAGCATCTCAGATGGTACATCGAGGTCCGAACTTGGCTCCAAAGTGCTTATCTATTTGTGTTTGATGAATTTAAGTGATGAATCAAATGATTGCTAAAATCACATAGGTAAGATTGTTGATATATGAAAAAGTGATACTTCAGCAATCCGAGATAGAGAATTCCAAAGTGAGATATCTTCCGAAATGGAGCTGATTTCGAAGTGAAGATCAGTCAGAGATACATCTTTTGTTTCTTGTTATTTTGAGTCTGTAATGTGCATTAAATGTTCCTTGTACTATTTTGTCTTATAGTTATTGTTTTATAGTATAGTATATGGGACAAGATCAACAGAGTTGGCTGCGTCAGTCTGTTAATCTATAGATGTATTCTAGTCCATCCACTTTCTGGGATTTGTCTTTTTATCACTCCTTGTCTATTTAAGGAGATCAAAACTTCATTCTATGTGCGTATGAGTGAAAACATTCACCTTTATCATCAATACCAAGAATCATTCAGTCAATCATTCTCTTTATCATGCTTATTGTTCTTGAATCTCTTTACATTGTTCATACTTATTATTTAAAACTCTTTGAGCACTTTGTTGAACTTCTTAATTTTCGAGACAAGACTGGTTTACTAGACTTGACTGGACCATAATCATTAGCGGCATACATTAATCTTAAGTTAATTCAAGGTTTGAGTTTTTAAACCTTGTCCATGCAGATCTTTTTCCTTTCATAGGTCTTCTACCTTCATCTGGTCAACATCTAACACCAACATGTTTGCTTGGCATCCTTGTGCGATTTACAGTTGTATTGCGTCGATGTGATTCAACTAATATTCTTTGGTTTTCTATTGTTCTTATCTGCCATGAATTTTTTTTATTTTTTTTTGTCGTCTATACTCAATGTATTTACAATCGATTCCAATTTCTTCAAGTTAGTCCTATAGAGAAAGCCGATTTCGATTACATCTAACACTACTAATTGGGTCTATCTACAAAAAGTGGTTGGTTCTGTTTTTCTACGTCTATCTGGTCAACATCTAACACCAACCAGTCTGCTTAGCATCCTCGTGCGATTTAGGTTGTACTGGGTCGTTGTGGTTCAACTGATATTCTTTTGGGTTTTGTTCTGTTCTTTTAGTCATTTTACATGGAGTCTGTTCAATTTCTGTTGTCGTATTGTAATCAATGGGTTTTTTTTATGTGGAAGTTACTCAATTTCTGATCGACTGCAACATGTAAGATGCATTTTCGATGTTCAAATTTCTGCTGTCGAATTGGAATCTATTTAATTGTTCATATTCAGACGAAAGGGATGGATGTTTTATTGTTAAAATTGTTCAATTTGTGTTGTCGTATTGGAATCTGTTCAATTTTTTCTCTGTTGGTGTTCACCATTCTGATTCTTTAGATGTTCTCTCCACCATAACAACCCTAGTCAGGTAAGTTATTGTCTTTTGTGAGCAAAGAAACATATCCTATGCGATTGATCGTTGGTAACAACATCTTTCAAGTAGCTATTTATACAAAACAAAAGCATATATAATTAAAATCATGAAATTTTAAAATATGGTGCCATTAAATATTTTATTAATAAAATTGAGTTATAATCCATTATTTATTCATCCCATTTCCATCCCATGATAGAATGAAGAAAAACACCCCTTGCCTTGGAAATGCAAATTGATAAATGGCAAGAATCAGATTCATTTAGAAGTCAGGCAAAACAGGCAAACCTTTACATTTCTATAAAAGGAAGGATTGGAAATATGAATTGATGAGATTTTGTTTGTGGGCTATGGTTACGGTGAGAATTGGAAATCTGAATTCATAAGTTTCTTATTAATTGATTTCAGGGATGAATGCTGGAATTCAAGATGCTCATAAGCTTGCATGGAAACTGATTGCAGTTATGAAGGGTATTGCACCAATGTCTGTTCTTTCCACTTATGAGATCGAGTGTAGACCGGTACTCTACTTTTTTATATATATATTTACATTCACACTTTAAGTATAAGTTTAACTATTTGTTAAATATCTAAAATACCAGGAAGGAATCTTTCTATAAAAGGAAGGGATTGCGAGTTTTATGGAACAAGTTTGCAGGGAATTGGAATTTGCGATTCCATTCCACACTCTTTTTATGGAGCAACTGAGAACTACCTTCAATATCTATATTTGATGATGTAACGAATTCTGTTCTATTGTTCATTTTTAAATAAGGACCAGAATACCTTTTTCTTATATATTGAAATAAATAAATACCTTCCACAAACATTCTATAAACCAAACACCCCCTCCCTAATATTTAATTTTTAGAAATCTAAAAAACCAAACAAACACATGATTCTTTTTTATTAACTGTGACAGATTTCACTCTTCAATACTGCTCTCGGCATCCAGAAGTTTAAAACAGCAATGGCAGTTCCTATTTCACTTTATCACCATCCAACCATTGCAAATTCAGGTGACATTTCAAAATTCCTTTTTTACCCTCAAACATACAATCCACTTGATAGTTTCATTTTATTTACTTCTTTTTATAGTTTATTTTAACATATTTCATTCACATTTTAGTTAATTTTCATGCATATTTTCCTTTTTGTTATTTTATGACCACTTTCGGGTACTTTCTAGTTTCGTGAGTATAATTGTAGATTTTAAGGAGACTAGCAGAGCGGGATTTTTGGGAAGCAATTGGACTTGGAGGACAATGAGGATTTTGGGCTTGATGGCTATGGAGGTGATGCATGGAGTAGGCTTGTCAATTACTTGAAGGCTTGGAAGAATTAAACTTTAAATTTGCAAGATGCGGGAGAAATTTCGAGTATGCGAAGATTGATGATCGGGCGATTACGGAAGCTATGGATCATTTAGAAAAAGGCTAATTGGGTTTAAAATGAAGTGAACTTAAAGAAATGGGCTAGAAGTTGTTTGGACTCGAACTGTGCCAAAGGGCTAAGCTGTGGAGGCCTAACATTTGAAGAAGCCCAATCTCCGTCGCACATACGCGGCCCGCGTAAGATACCCATGCGGCCCGCGTGGGTTCTTGCTGGGGGCATTTTCAGAATTTTATTTGAAGCTCTATATTGGGAAGGATGGTGTGCCACTTTAGCCAACTCTTGGACATCCGAAATTTGAACAATCCTCTAGAGATTTTGGAGCTTTTGGAAGGCCAAGAACCCTCAAGAACTTCATCGTTTTTGCTCTTAATCTTATTGGATGTTTGGTACAATCTCTTATAACTTTGTTTTCTTGTGTTTAGCCATGTTAGGCTAAAGCAAAATTCGTTGACTTTGGTGAAATCCTTTGACTAGTTGTTGAATATTGAAGACTCCATAAACTTGTTCTTGAATATTTATGGAATGTTTTGTGTTTTAACATATTAACACTACTTATATGTTTTTATTCATGAGTTCAAATGTGTTTGTGGTGATTAGTTGGCTAATTTCTTGATTAAGTAAAAGATCCTCAAATTAGCAAGCAACAAATGATTTTTGTGTTAGTTTTGCTTCACACAATCATAAAAACATTTCCTCCAACATGGTGGTGAAAGCATTTGACTCCTCTTGGATTTGGTGACTTTTTGGTTCTTAATGCTAGTTGATTTTCACTAATTACATGCTTAATGGAAATTGTGACTTTGACTAAGGAAATTGTTATGAGCTTCTCTAACTATTTTAATAACTAAAAAAAGTCTAAGTAATCTCAAGCTTCTTGGATTATTATAGCCAAATTAAGGATTTGAAACAACTATTGCACCATTGGATTATAATGATATGTTCATCAAAAAGTCAAAGTGAGGAAACCTTTACTCAACCATCATTCCTTTATTGATTTTACATCAACCTCTTGTTTTTGTTGAAGTTGTCTATTTAAATCTTAGTTTAATCCTAGTTTATTTCAATTATTTCAAAAGACCAACCCCCCCCCCCCCCCCCCATTTTTAATTTATTGTTATTTTACAAGTATTTTTACAAAGAGATTTTCATAGAGTTATAAAATTGAACCAATCTCCGTAGATACGATCCCTTTACCACTATACACTATTTTAGTGTACAAGATTTAGGGTTATTAATTTTGTTGGCCTCGACAACCACCACCACTCAGTTGTTAATTTTATTTTAAACAATTTGTAGTACATGAAGCTATCAATAACACAATAAGTAGTACGATTTCACCCTCGACGCTACAGAAGACTGCTAAATGGAATTTTCAGTTTAGGGCGTGCACAATTCTCGGATTTAATGTTAAACGAAAAGAATACTCTTGGATCTTATAGGCTTGCTAAAGTAAGATGCATTTTTAAACAAGGAAAAAGCCTTCGATTATAATTCGCTGCAGAAGATTTAGGTTTCAAGGATCCATCCAAAAACTCTTTTCCCATTAACTCCCAAGTAACTTTTTACAAATTTGCCCTCGATTTTTAAACATCAATTCAATTATCCATACACCACTTTATTCAGACAAATAAAGTAGTTCATTTTATATACTATGAAGGAGGCACCAAAGTTATTGCAGATAAGCAAGAAATGCCAGTTGGACGTAGGCCAGAACCGCCAGCTCGACATAGGCGGGAGTATATTGCTTTAGGAGATCCTGACTCAAGGTTGCCTAATATGAATATTATGGTATTGACACAAGTCAAAACCAAAAGGTTATGTTTCTTTTTTTTTACTTAATTAAGTCCTAAATTTTATTACAAATTTGCTAATGTCACCATTTGTTGTTTTGAGTCCCTCATCAAAATGGAAATAGTTGGAGGCATTCGATGATCCTTCTCTTCAAGCTCAATAGAAAATGTTAGGTAAAACTTTACATAATTCCTCTTATGTCACCTCCTTCCCGCTTCTTTATTATTTAAAAATATTACAAACCTTAATCATATACCTTTTTAAGTTGCAAGGAATACTTTTATATTAAGTTGATACCCACAGTCCAAAGTAGTAACAAGAGAAATTAATGAGCAATGAAATTTGGGTCAGAAGTGGAATGCACATGATACCTTTTTAAGTTTCAGATTCCATTTCTAACCCTGATATACCCCATGAAAACTCTATGCCTACCACTGAATCAACTATATTATCATGGAAATGTTTGTTTATATATATAATCATTATTTACGCAAGAAATGATTTAATTTACTACCATAAACCTTACAATGTGAATATATATGTCATTATATTGATATGCTTCAGTGGTGCTATTCATGTCTTATTTGGAGATGGTTTAAGTGTAACAATTGGTATTACTCGACCAACTGTTGAAGCTAATGTAAAATTTTCACTAAGCTAATGTACAAGCAAAGAATTTTAGCAATGTTGATTCTGGTTCCAACTGATTGATTGGTATCAAAATAAGTAATAGGAATTGGAAATAATTTTATAAAGATTGATTGTTTTGGTTCCTCTGCTATAATACAATGTCAAAATAAAAGAAGTTGAAATACATAAACTCATCACGGTTTTTTACTAGAGAAGGTATATGTGTGCTCAAGCAGATGTAGAATGTTACTACTATTATAGTAACATGTCTGAATGTCCCTCTTCCTTTCATATTTTCATTCTCTTACAATAAAAAGACTCTAAAAACCTTTTTCTTTGCTTTATTTTATAAAATTCAACCAATAAATAATGACCAAAAAATACTCTGAAAAATCCAAACCCCACACCAACGGGACACCATGTCTTCATGTAGTTGGTATTGAAGGATAGATTCACATGAAGAGGCAATTTTGGATAGTTAGGGGCACTAGAGAATCAATTTTATGAAGTAGTATGATTGAAGTAATTTCTCTATATTCATTCAGTGTGGTATACATGAGTTTATATACAGAAGTAGAGAGCCCTAACTCCACATAAACAGGAGATTCAAAATATGTGAGAATAATAGCCTAAAGAATAGGACTAAATGACTAAGTTACAAGACCAATTCAAAACTAATATAATTCTTTATGATGCTGAATATTTCTGTTATTACCCCCCCCCCCCCCCCCCGCAAGCTCAAGAGGAGGACGCACTTGAAGCTTGTGTCTGAGTTCAGTGACTCGATTCTTTCGCAGAGGCTTTGTAAAGATGTCAACCCATTGATCAACAAAGGAAACTTGAAAGATTTGAAGAGCACCTGCATCTACTTGTTCTCTTACAAAGTGGAAATCAAGAGCTATGTGTTTAGATCGTGTACTAATAACTGGATTTTTGCATAAAAAAGTTGCTCCAACATTGTCACAAAGAAGGATAGGCGGTTTGGGGAGTTCAACATGAAGATCACGAAGAAGTTGTTGAATCCATAATAACTCGGCTGTGGTGTAGGCTAGGGCCCGATATTTCGCCTCGGTGCTGGACTGTGCCACCACTTTTTGTTTCCTAGATGCCCAACTGATCAAGTTTGGGCCATGAAAAATGGCAAAACCATATTGGGACCGACTATCATCTTTGTCGGACATCTAACCTGAGTCCGAGTATGCTAAAAGAGAAGTAGCAGCATGAGACCTGAAGTGAAGACAATGATGTAAGGTGTCATTAAGGTACCTTAAGATGCGTTTTACTGCTTGCCAGTGAAGGGTGGTGGGAGCATGCATGAATTGGCATACGCGGTTGACTGCATAAGCAATATCGGGTCGTGTAATTGTCACATATTGCAAAGACCCAACTGTTTGTCTATACAAGGTTGGATCAGTGAATGGGTCACCAGCTTTAACTAATGGAATTGACGAATCTGCTGGTGTGGACACGGGTTTGGAGTCAATCATTTTATTTCTTGTGAGGATGTCATGAATGTACAGGTGTTGTGATAATTGAAGACCCGTGGCTGTCTTGGAAATTCCAACACCTAGAAAGTAACTGATCGTCCCCAAGTCTTTAAGTGCAAAAGTGTTGTGCAGCTCATTGATGACATTTTGAACCAGCCTTGGATTAGTTCCTGTAATAAGTAAGTCATCAACATAGACTAAGATATAAATGGTGGCAGTAGGAGAGTAATGAACGAAGAGGGAAGTATCCGAGTGACACGCACGGAACCCATGAGTGACAAGATGCCGTTTGAGCTGATTGAACCAGGCTCTTGGAGCCTGTTTCAACCCATAGAGTGCTTTGTTGAGTTTACAAACAGCAGTGGGACGAGCCGGATCCTCAAATCCTTTAGGTTGATCCATGTAGATTTCCTCCGATAGTATACCATTTAAAAATGCATTGTGGATATCGAGTTGTCGAATCGTCCACCCTTGGGAGAGAGCAATAGAGATGACCAGGCGGATAGTTGTCGGTTTAATGACGGGACTGAATGTTTCAAAGAAGTCAACTCCTTCTTCTTGAGTGAACCCTTTAGCAACGAGACGGGCTTTATACCGTTCAATTGAGCCATCCAAATGTCTTTTAATTCTGAAAATCCACTTGCAACCAACAATGTTAGCATTAGAGGGACGGGAGACAAGTGTCCATGTCTTATTTCTCATTAAAGCATCAAATTCATGTTTCATTGCATTGAACCAATGGGGGTTCTTAAGGGCTTGAGGAACAGTACGTGGTTCTGAGGTGGGTGGAGATGTAGTGGTGAGTGAGAGAGCTTTAGGATGTAGGGAGTTGGTTTGAGCCCTAGTAACCATTTTGTGTTGAGTATTTGGAGCGGGTCGGAGAAAACTGAGTGGGTTTTGTTTTGCCCGTGAGCTAATTGTTGGGCGTTGATGTGATGGACAGGAGGGCGGGGATGGAACTGTAGTAGTGTTGCTGGAGGAAGAAGTAGATGATGGTGAGTGGGCAACAGGTGAAGGTGTTGGTAGATCTGGAGTATTTAGGCAATTTGCATGATCAAGAATACCTGTTGAGATAGGAGTTTGAGGCATGTGGGGAAGAGATGTTGAGAGGTTGGGTTTAGGATTAGTGGAGAAAGGGAAAACATCCTCGTTGAAGACCACATGACGAGAAATATATATACGTGAGGTGGGTCGATGAAGACAGAGATATCCCTTGTGAGAGGCACTGTAGCCTAAGAAGACACAGGGAAGTGATCTAAAATCCATCTTGTGGGAGCTATATGGGCGTAAGAAAGGGTAGCATAGGCAACCAAATGTTCGCATGAAAGCATAGTCTGGAGATTTGTTGTAAAGGGTAGAGTATGGGGATTGATATCGTAGGGTAGGGGTGATGGTACGATTGTGAATATATGTGGCTGTTTTGAAAGCGTTTTCCCAGTACTCATGAGGTAAAGACGAGTGTGCAAGGAGTGATAAACCTTTTTCAACAATAATACGATTCCGACGTTCTACCGCGCCGTTCTGTTCAGAAGTGTAAGGGCACGAGATGCGATGGTGAATGCCATTGTTTTTGAGGTAGGTGGAGAGGGTGCGATATTCTCCACCCCAATCTGATTGAAAAGATTTTATGTCACTGTTAAACTGAGTTTTTATCATGGTGCGAAAATTGATGAATGTGGGAAGCACCTGAGATTTGTTAGATAGGAAGTAAATCCACACAAATTTGGAAAAATCATCAATGAATAATATGAAATAACGACTTCCATTTATTGATAACATAGGGGATGGACCCCAAACATCTGAATACATAAGTTCAAAAGGTTGAGAGCATGAAATATGACTAGAAGAAAGATTAAATCTGTGACTTTTGCCTAATTGGCATGGTTCACAAACAGGTGAAAGTTTATTAGAAGAAACTGGAAGTTGAAAAGTGGAGATCAGGCGCCGAAGTATGGCTTCATGTGGGTGAGCAAGACGATTATGCCAGCCTGATAAGGAGGTGCGAACAGTAGAGAGAGCCATAGTAGATGTTGAGTTATTGGATGGAAGGTCGAAGCGATAGAGGCCATGATCAACGTGACCTTGAAGAATTGGCTTGCCCTGCAATGTCTTAACAATGCAACGATTAGGCCAGAATTCCATAAACACATTGTTGTCTTTTGTAAGCTGTGAAACACTTAACAGATTTTTAGTAAGACGTGGGACAACAAGAACTGTAGGTAAATGCAATGAAGACAAAGAAGAGGAGCCAAAATGAGTAATAAGTAAATTTGTACCATTGCCAACTTGTAGCTTATCCTCTCTAGTGTAGGGTTCATTGATGTGGAGTTTATTCAAATCGGGGGTGACATGATCTATCGCCCCTGTATCAAAGTACCATGAAGGGTCCATAATAGTGGAGGGACTGTGTAAATTGACAACATTAGCCTGACGAGGCTGGGCACGGGGAGGAGGCCGGCGAGAAGGGTAGTCAATTTGGTTTCCCCGTTGCCAACAGTTGATGGCCTCATGGCCTGGTTTATTGCAGAGTTGATAGTGGAGACGACTGCGTCGGTTATCTGGACCACCATGAGAATTCGAGTGGCTTCCCTGAGAAGGCTGAGAGTAGCGGTTGGTGGAGGGAGTACGTGAAGCTTGATTTGCTACAGGGAAGGGAGAGAGCTGTTGAGAGGTGGTGGATGTAGGTACTTGAGTGAGAGCCTGGCGAGTGAGTTCTTGCTCAAGTCTTGCCTCTTCTTGAAGAAGAAGACCAACGAGGTCATCAACAGTGGTGAAGTCAGCTTGCATAAGGAAAGCAGAGGTGAAGGAGCTGTACGAAGAATCCAATCCGTTGAGAATGCAACCCATTAATTTTTCGTCAGTCACTGGGGTGAGATTTTCAGCCAAACAATCAGAAATTCGACGCTTCTTTTCTAAATAGTCGATCATAGAGAGTGAGCCCTTGGGCATAGTTTGGAGTTGGGTATTTAGGGCCATGCGTTGAGCACGTGTTTGGGCCTGAAAGTTGCACTCAAGTGTTTGCCAGGCCTGGTGAGAAGTAGTAGCCCTAGCGACGGTAGCAAGGGATTTATCAGTGAGGGTGGACTTCATCCACAGAAGGACGAACCGATCTTTTTTCTTCCAAGTGGTGAATTCTGGATTGGTAACAGGGGCAGCGTTGGAGGGTCGATCTTCTTCGGTATCAGCAGTGGGTGCGATTGTTGCAGGTGGTGGGGAAGGGTTGAGAATGACGAGTCCAATTCAAAGCATTCAAGAGTGGAGATGATGTTTGTACGCCAGAGAGAATAATTGTCACGATCAAGCTTGACGCTAACAGGGGGAATTTGAAAATTAAGGGTGGTAGAGGCAAGTTGGGCGACAGCAAGAAGTTGTGCAGGAGTGGCCATGGTGGAATTGCTCAAGTAAAGAAAGAGAAAAAAAAATTGATATGTGACCTTAAAGCTCTGATACCATAATAAGGTATGAAGTAGTATGATTGAAGTAATTTCTCTATATTCATTCAGTGTGGTATACATGAGTTTATATACAGAAGTAGAGAGCCCTAACTCCACATAAACAGGAGATTCAAAATACGTGAGAATAATAGCCTAAAGAATAGGACTAAATGACTAAGTTACAAGACCAATTCAAAACTAATATAATTCTTTATGATGTTGAATATTTCTGTTATTAAATTTGAACCAAACTTTTGAAGCGGTGGGCATTATGGGAACAAGATTGGCTCGAATTCACACGGTTCACCACATAGTTTAAAGGAGAAATTAAATGAAATGTCCATCTTTTGCAAATTCACCGTCATTGGTAGTTTATAAAGATGGGTCCACCATACTAATAGGTTGACTGCGACAGGAGAAAATTTGATACAGTACTATTACAATAAATTTTGTTTGAAAATTTTCATGTCGAAGACCATCCTAACAGAAGATATCGTGAATGATATTGAGTTGTCAAGAACCCACCTCACCTGAGCGTCTTTTCTCAAATTAACCTACACAAAAAATCTATAACTTTCCCTCAATAATGAAAGGGTTCAAAAATGTGTTGTATAATGTGGTCCCCTCAGGATGCTTTGAATATATAAAGGGTCCTACTTTGGACACACCACTCTACACAACACCAACCTATATATTAGGTTTGCTTTTTAGGTGAATGAGGGTAATTATCATCATATAATTATTATTGACTTTACTTTTTAAATCATCATCACAATATAATTATTATTTGACCAACTTTTATTATTAGTTCATTATTACATAATCTATAAATCATTATTATTTAATAACTACATTTTTTACTAACTTAATTAATATTAATAATTTTATATTTATTTTTTATTAAGATAAAAAAAATATAGTTTTTATAATATAATAACCTATATAATATTATAAAAAATAAATTATAAATAAATTTTCGTCAACCTAATATCATTGATATTATAAATAATATTATAAGAAATAAAATCCGAACAAATCTTCATCATTTTTTTTTAATTTTAAATATTACATAACAAAAATCTGAGACAAAAATAAACAACAATTAATCATCTATAGTCATAAAAGATCTTTCCGTAGGTCTGAGTCGCTTATAAAATTCTAGACGCGACTTATACATAGTTTGCCATTCGGCTGCGGACGTGTCTTTGTGGCGGATCCATAATGCTGAAATAGGAGGCATCGGATACTCTCCTTCTAACTGTACCATCACATAGTGATTGATGTATACAAGTGCAAATGTAAGGACATGATGATTTTGAAACTCACTAGGACCTCTCCATAGAGGAAAAAAGGTTACAGGGCCCACTGTGGTCAAAAATTGGACAATCACACCAAACCTGTTGGCTATCAGGATACCTGTCTCAGGCATAAGCATATAGTGTTCTGGTGGTGCTGTCCTATCTGTCATGAAGAAAGACAATGAATCAAGTACTCCATTGCATCCAATGAAAACTCTAGAATAGTCTTCATATGACGTCAATAACTCATCATACAATTGCTGGCGAATGAAAAGCCACTCATTTTCATCATACCCGAGACAAACAGCTACCGATCGAAAACCACAATTTCCATCACCCCTTACATTTTGTATACGCGTGATGTATGGATGAAATATTAATGGAATTTCCTTCAACAATGAATTATGTTCCTTCGTTGCTTTCTCTTTCAAGTCAAACCGGTACGACCATTGTCATGTTGGTTCCTCATTCAAGTCAAACTGGTACGAACATTTGTCTATTGGTTCCTCGTTCATGCCCATGAAGAATGAACTATGCCTAGCTGGTTCATTGTTCAAGTCAAAGAATGATGAATTATGATTAGTCGGTTCATCGTTCAAGTCAAAGAATGATGAATTATGCCTAGTCAGTTCATCGTTCAAGTCGAAAAATGATGAACTATGCCTAGTCGGTTCATCGTTCAAGTCGAAGAATGATGAACTATGCCTAGGTGGTTCCTGATTCAAGTCTGAACAACTGTATCGGTGAGGAGCTTGACTTTGATGGTGACCACGCTTCACTTTTGGGCGTCCACGGTTATTTTTCTTAACCGAAGGTTCATTGATCATAATTTTTGAAGGATCGATTATCTCTTCCATCTTTCTTATATAACTGTATTTGACATGATCTGGTTGATTGTTGAATTTTTCCTTCCATCTTTGCATATGATCATCAACATTAAGATTTCCATAATCCACAAATACACAAGGCTTAAAATCAAGCGTTCTCCAAAAAATATCAATTGAATCCAACGGAATAGGTGAACCTATAGTAAAAAAGTCAAAATGTTATAAAGTGATTATACATATAAAACTTGTCAATTTAATACAATACATTTGACATACCTGCATCGACATACATCGCAAGTTCGTGAGCGAATGGTAAACCAAAACATGTTCGTAGTTGACAGCCACAATTCTCAGGAGTTGGTGCAAATCCTTTTAACCGATGAAGCTCTTCTAAGATTTTATCCAAAGCATGCTCTGAAACATGATTTCGTAGTGAATTGAATATCTCATCCTTAAATTTTGGTTTATGAATGATTATGCTCCTTGTGAAACTCTCTTTGATAGCTGTGTCTTGCGACTGTACAACTGTTTCAATAACATATATGAATTTATCCAAATCACGTTTTCGAGATGCTAGGTGTTTTTTTAGCTTAGCGTGCTGACTCTCAACTCTATTTGTTGTTGAATTTCCAAAATTGGTACTTTTATCGGTCCACAATGATACAAATTTGTCGGGATACTTCTCCAACCAAGTATTGTAAAGATACCCAAAAACAACTAAAATATGAAGAAAAATCAAATTAGTATGATTGAATGAATAATAATTATTAAAGAAATTAAGAGTTTGGGATATATATTAATGATACATGGATCTCTGGACAATAACGATTGAAGGTCTGCATACGCTTGCATATATGCACTCGGTGTCGGAGATTCGACTAATTTCTTCCACATTGGATGAAGAGAACCCCAAGTCTTATCTGATTTGATACGTTTCCTACAATGCTTTGTTATATCGTTGAATATATGCCACCTACAAAGTAAATGATTACTTTGTGGAAAAACATCTTCGCACGCCTTCATCAACGCCAAATCTCTATCGGTGACGATGACACGAGGACAAAAAGAATCGTTAATCGTCAATTTCAAACAAGTCAATACCCACCTGTAGTTGCTTGTTTTTTCGCTATTCATGAATGCGAAGGCTATGGAAAACGTCAGTCTCGTAGAAGTGATCATCACGTACGACTTGTAACTTCCAACCATCTTGTGCCTTCAAATACTTTGCTATCAATTCGAATGGACAATTAATTTTTTTTGTTTTCGCATTTTTGCTTCTGGATATACCACTACGATCACAACAAAGAAATACTTTAGATTTAAATCCAAAAGTCGCTGCCTTCGATCGTTTAGTGACTGTACCCAATTCTTCAAATCTTCAAGAGATCTAAAAACCTAAAAATTAAGAGAAAAATTTAATGTTAAAAAATCGATAAATATATCAAATAAATATACACATATAAATATAAGATTAGAAATTATACTTCATCGGTAGAAAAATCCGAAATAGTAGCCATTTTTTCCTGCAAAATTGAAATAAAACAAAAAAAAACTTAATAAAAACCGATTAAAAAAAATTAATTAAAAACTAATTAAAAAAATAATTAAAAAATGATATCGTAAATACATGCCATATAAACTAATTATGCTACCATATTTGAGAAAATGATTGTCATATAAACTAATTTGCATGTAAGGTGGTCCATGGTGGTTTTTTTATCCATAAAATTCATATTAACAAATTGATTTGTATGGTATGTAAATAAAAAATAATTCAAACTTTTTATTTTCAAACTAGAATTTAGTTTTAAAAATTTAGTGAATATGGAATCATCAAATTCAAAATTGGACGTCCATTAATTTTCGATTTCAAAATTTAAATTTATGGTTAATTTATTCATTATTATAATATTAATACTATATTTAATGTTTCGTTGAAATTCCTTTTATAGATAATTTTTGAAAGTAAATAAAATAATGCAGAAAGTATAAAAAGGTTTAAATTTAAGGTGTCTAAAATGAAACATATTCAAATTTTGGGGGGCTGTTTATATAAAATGATAAGATATAAAGGCTTACTTTGATCGAGCCCTAGCAAAAATGTTTCAGCCGCCAAAACTGAGAGCCAGAGATGTCCGATGCGATTTGCAGCGATGATGCTATTTCCGGCGACGACAAAATTTCTGGCGACGACGGTTGGTTTCACGGTGCAACATTCATAGCCACTAGCCACTCGTTTGATGCTTCGACGGCGGACTTTCTCACGGTGCTATTTTTCTCGTTCTTTCTTTCCGGCGATCTATTGTTTTTTCTCCGACGTAAATGATGATTCTCTCGCTTTTCTCAATCTGGTCTAGATGGTTCACGATGGTAAATGGTGGTTCCGGTGGTCTTTTCTCACGATCTCTCTTTCTCTCGTTTTGTCTCCGGCGTTATTTGGTTACCGCCGGTTAGTTGTTGCCGGCGGCAGTTCTTTGGTTGAAGCTGATTCCGATGGTGAACAGTTTTTTTTTTTTTTTTTTTGAATATTGTTAATATACTGTTTAAATGATTCATTTTCTGTTTATATAAAATGTCGTGGTTTATTGGAAGTTTAAATGGATTAATGATGTTCAGTGTTTAATATAACTATATTTTGTAGTTTGTTCATATTCTGATAATTTAGTTTTTTTAGAAATAAAACACAGTCTTCAAAACATAAATATTGGGAATATACAATAAAAAGGTGAATAAATCTGAATTGAATGCTTTCTATTTAATACTTGCCCATTGGATACAAATCCTTGAAATAAGAAAAAGCTGTCAAAAAAAATAAGATAAAAGTCAAAATATGTTAGATTGATGTGTGGGATAGATTGTTGTGTATAAAGAAATAGCCATATATAAAACATGAACAATCTTAGTAAAAAAAGTCCATGTGATGAAGACTAGACCTTAATATTATCTCTCTGATACACTCGGGATTTACACCATGCATAAAAAAGAACCATACGACAGCTGCTAACCCCATTCAATACTATCATCCTATTATTAAAAACCACACCATTATCCTGTTCTATGTCGGTGATGCAATTTTTATCGGAGAATGAAATAGCCACAATCTTAGGAACTTGGCGAGAATTCTTAAGTGTTTTCAGGTGGCGTCGGGTCTCAAAGTCAATTTCAATAAATTGCGTGTCTGTGGTATTCTTACAACATCAGTTTAGGTTAAAAGATGTGCTAGAACCTTATTTTGTTCACATGGTGAATTTCCTTTCCTTTACTTGGTTGTTGCCATCGGTGCGAATATGAACTTCAAGAGACATTGGTTGCCCTTACTCCAAAAGTTCCAGTCCAAGTTATCCGTACGGAAGGCCAAGGCACTATATTTTGATGGGAGGCTTACTCTTGTGAACGTCGTTCTTGGAAGTCTGCCCACTTACTATTTGTCACTATTCAAAGCCTCATTGTGTTTCATCAACAACCTTGAAGGTATTAGACGAAAATTCCTTCGGAGTGGAACAGAAGGTAGGAAGAAAATACATTAGATCACCTGGTCAAAAATTCTGGCATCTAAGAGCAATAGAGGACTGGTGGCAGGGTCTCTCGAGACATAAATAAAGGCGTTGTTAACCAAGTGGTGGTGGAGATTAAAAGTAGGGGAATCGGGACTTTGGTGTGACTTAATGAAAAACATTCACAATCTGAATCATAAAGCTCTTGATGTAATATCTTAAAAAGCGTATCCGGGTGTTTGTCTTAAACTAGATCTCGAAGGCTCTTTTCAACACTTGTGATATCAATTTTCATGATATCTTTTCGGTTTTAGTTCCGAATGGAAGGGCCAATCTATTTTGGAAGAACATCTGGTTAGGTTCAACCTCATTTCAAGATAGATTCCCTCATCTTTATGCCTTAGAATCGCAGAAATCCTATTATGTTGTTGATAGATGCTCTCCTGCTGGTTTCTCGTGGTCTTGGACTCACTCCCTAAATACTCTCGAGCCTCTTGCAGAACTATTCTCATTAACTGTATTGGTTGAAAACTTCCACTTCTCTAACAACCTATATTTAATTCAATTTCATGTTACCTCAAATGGTAAATTCACGGTTGACTTGATGTGTCATTACTTGGACTTCAGGCCTCATCCTTACATTGGTCCTACCCTTTGTTGGATCAAAATGGCCCCTCTAAAGGTGTTGTGTTTTATTTGGCGGGATCAATTAGGTGGTATCCTTGTGGCAATGAATCTACATCACAGTTACATTTTAGTCCAATCATCTCTTTGTCCCATTTGTAGCTGCGATGATGAAACCATTGATCACTTATTGATCAATTGTACTTTTATCAAGACTGTAGTGTACTGGATATTCAAGTGGTGGTGACATAGCCATCCCTCAAGTTTCGACTCTGGTGGAACTCCTTTGTTACGCATCTCTTTGGCGGGATCAATTACCCCAGAAAGAGACTCAAGTTTACCACGGTGATCTATTGCTTCTTATGAAGCATTTGGACAGCGCAAAATAGAAAGGTTTTTAATAGAATTCCCCCTCGACTTCTTTGGTGGCAAACAATATTATATCTCTATAGTTCTCGTGGTGTAAATTTTGGGGAAAAGCTGGAGATTTAAGTTGGAGTATATGGTGTATTTCTCCTTTTCTATTGTAATTGTTTCCTTTTTGTACCTTGCAACCTACACTTTAGTTACTTGCTAATCAGTGGTGCTTTCTAATATATATTTTCTGTTTCCAAAAAAAACATCATACCTTATCAACTAAATCTATATACAACCATTAACCTTTTAATGCTTATTGGTCTTCACAGATACAAATATTACTCTTTTTCGTTTTAGTTTCTCGATATTATTTTAGTGGATAATCTGGTAGACCAATAGGGGGCAATAAGTGGGATTGTTGATAGGTATTTATTGCACTAGTTTTTAAATATAAATCTGAATCTATATAAACTAGCTATCATATACTAGGTAGTGTACCTAATCGTGAAATAATATTTGTGGCAAGAAAATGGATCTAACACTTGAGGAACGATAGTGAATTAACATTATAGTATGAATCAATAACTAAACTAACAAGATACACTGATTGGAAACAAATCACTTCATGTGCTTTGGTTTAAAGTTAATTATGTCTCAAAATCAAGTTTAATTCCTAAAGTATGAAGATTATTTATTCATTATTCACTGATTTCTAAATTATCGTGTGTATTTGGTTCGTACACGAGTACTAATGATTCTAAGGAGTTTTAATTTCATTTTCATGTTATTAATTATCCCTAAATTTATTGTTCAATTCATATCATGCAAGATTTGGTTTTTATTAGTCCTAATAGTCATTAGAATTACATCATCCATAGAGTGGTCATCTAAACATACACACACATTAAAGTTCATAACTTTATTAACCTAACCCTATGTTTTAGTCCAACACTAGTCACAATTATTTTGATGTTATAAAACTACTATGATTCAACTAGATATAAGTAAATTCGTTTTCTAACGACATAATCTCATCAATAAGTAATAAAGTAATGATCAATAACACATATGGATCTTCAATCGAACTTGACAAAATAAATTAAATAAGAATAAACAATCCTAATAGAACATTAATCCATAATCTCAATGATTCTTCTATTTTATTTACAAAGAAAAAGGGTTTAAAGCCATAAATTAGAAAGTAAAAGCAACAGGAAAAATAATCAGAATACTAATTATGGTTAGAACAGGAAACCAAATGATTTTCATCATGAATCAGCTCTTCAATCATTCAGATCTTTGATCCATATTAGTTTAACGGCCCTCCGGCCGCCTTCTAGCCCCTAAAAATGACATTTTGAAGGTTCCTTGTCGACCAAGTTGTATTGGGGTATCAAATATATCATTAGGGTTATTTTCCACAACTATTTAAAGATTTCAGCAGAAACCGCGTCGCGGTAATACCTAATTCGCATCACGAGTAAGAATTTGATATGTGCCCTCCAACTTGTCGGAGGGCACGATCCATTTGTAGAGAGGCGTAACGCGTCTGACGTAATTCACCATCTTCCGATCCAGCTCCATTCTAGTCAGTTTTGCTTCTTTTTGCTCCAACAACATGTTAGTAATAACTTAAAATTCAATAAGCACCTTTTTATCAAATATTATCAAAACATAGCATAAAACAATAAGATAACACCATAAATATATGTATTAAATAGGTGTTATTAAAATACCCCACAGTAATATTTTGTTGGTCCCCAAACAAACATATAATCAATTCAGGTCATAATTTCTATTTCACTCAATACACCACATCAAAACTTTGCTCACCAATATCACATAAAATAACCCAATTCGAATTCACCAATTATGTCTAGCCTCAATGTGCATATTTGAATCTAAAATCCTAATTAATTTCCATATTTTAAGTACTTACAACCCTCATAAATGTTTATCACTCAATTTGAGTAATATTCATTTCTGCATTTCTTCATTATATACCCTTTAATTACCCATTGTCCTCAAAAGTTATTACCAAGTTCTCAAGTTACAAAACCAAAAATAAAATACCATATAGTAGATATTCTAAAATATAACTACTTCATATCTTACCTCTCTTTTTTTGGAATTTTTTCTAATTTTTCACTTTTTATTTCTTTTTTCATAACTTTTCTCACTTTTTTTCACAATATATTGACTTTCATAGCTCTATTCACATATAATCACATGTAAGAAACAAATAAACTTAATTTATTTTTAATATTAATATAGTTCGCGACTTTCTAAAAGACTCATTGGAGTACTCAGAGTCTCATAGGCCATTAGTGGAGTCCATGACTTTCGATGAAACCCATGTAACGACATTCTTCCCGATCCAATCCAAGTTAATGTACATCAAGTGGATAGATGTAAAACATCACTCCAGAACTGTTACTTATTGAATATATAACTACGATTCTACAATTAAGACTCAAAACAAGCAACACTTAGAAACTTGACTCACTCTATTTAAGCAAAGACTCGGTTGAGTATTAGGAACTAAAAAGTATTTTTGAGAATACTTGTCAACTGATATACTTTCAAGGGGTTTATTTCTTTACATAATGCAAAATGTATTATATCCCACAAACTACATAAGATTGCATTTTTTGCTCATGATTTACTAAAACTAGGAAACCACAAATATACTAGAACATATTAGCCAAATAAAACCTTAGAATCCGTTTCAAATTGTCCCACACAACATTAATAAACACAATTTCAATGCAATAATATCATAACAACATTTTAAATTTAGACCTAATTTTTCATCTATATTCATTTTTCCTAATTCATAAATTTTCATCTAGTATGCATTTTTGTCACACCCCCAAACCGTAACGGCGGAAATGTTCGGGGGTGGAGGACGTCATGTTAAGTATCACAACACATGCATCATAGTAATCAAAGTAACAACAACCATCGTATTGATAATATAATATTTACATTATGTTCAAAACATTACTTGAAATCCATAAAAAGTACAACAAAAGTTAAGACGTAAAGTTCCGTCTTCGCAACACCTGGGAGAGAGTACCCATCTACTAACGACCCTGAGAATACAAGTGGTTTGAAAAAGTGTCAACATTAAAGTTGGTGAGTTCATAAGTATTTTTGTTATAGAAAGTATATCCTTTATTCTTTTGAAAAAGTTCGCCAGTTCCTCCAGAAAATCCTTTATTTTATGATGATATATGATAAGTAAAACGACTCATGATTGTTCCTTCTACGAGTACTTAGTCAATACAAGTCATATACATTCAGATCGAACAGACAGTTGACTGTGTGGTTCTGCCCCAAGCCCACAACCAAACAAGGAACAGGAAATGAGGCGAAATCCACACATCCCACTATCTGTCGGATCCTCATGTATATAACCCTGACGTATTCACTAAGTACTTTTAACAATAAGTTTAATGATCCTTTATATTGAAAACGTCCCTTAAGAAAATCCTATATTTTCTTAATAAGTAAAATGACTGTAGTTAATCCTTCTGTAATCATTCGGTGAATACTAATTATATATAATACAGATGGATTAGACAGTTGAATGTGTGAATCTGCCCTAAGCCCACAACCAAACAAGGAACAGGAAATTAGGCGGAAGTCACACATTCCACTGTCTACCGGATCTTTATTATATATAATCCTAATGTATTCATCAAGTAATTACATAATTAACGAATCTCTGGTAAAATAGTAACCACAATAGTTCCTTCTATAATCTCTTAGTTTATACTAACTATATATAACATAATATCGAACGAACAGTTGAATGTGTGAATCTGCCCTAAGCCCACAACCAAACAAGGAACAGGAAATGAGGCGGAAGTCACACATTCCACTGCCTATCAGATATTATTTATATATAATTCGGATGTATAAACTAAGGAATTATAGAATTAACTATAAAGGTCCTTTATGTAATACTAGTTTAATAATATAATATTAAACCTTTTGTAAATAAGTTTCTAATTTCAGTAACTCTATTGTGAAACATTGTTTTCGATGATAATTATTATTGTTTTCATAAAGTTCTATCGAAAACAATTTATCTTCCAAAATAACGATGTAAACCATAGAAAATCCTATATTCTCTATAAAACCAATTTGTAGTCTTAAACACTCCAAGACAGAGAAGCACGAGTATAATTACCATACTTAGCTTAATGATACCCAGTTTTTTTATCAGTAACCCTATCTGAACATGTAATTACCCTGAAAACTCGACGTGACGATACTACCCTCCTATGATCACATAGTACACACGAGTTGTATAATACCGAGATCGAATAGACAGTTGAATGGGTGAATCTGCCCTAAGCCCACAACAAAAAAAAGGAACAGGAAATGAGGCGGAAGTCACACATTCCACTTTCTATCGGACTTCAATTTTATCTAACCCTATTGTATATACTGAGAAATCATATAGTTAGTATTCCTTGGGAAATTTTAGGAAAAACATATCTTTATGTAAATAATTAGTTAATACTATTGTGAATATTCATTATAACCATACTAATGCCAGGTTAGTCTCGTATAGATCTATACACCAACTCACGCTCTCCCTTAAGAAGACTCTGGTTATAATTAAGATTCTAACGGGTACCCTGAGTGGTACATCGAGTGGTTCACAATCTTGTATTAATTATTTACATAAAATGTAAAACCTTTTTATAATTTAACAAGTAGTTTTGTAAAAAGATTTCCTTTTGTTTCATAAACTATACTTATTATAGTTTATAAGTTCATTTCCATGTTTTAACATGAATTTTTGTAAAATAATTCCTATGATCCATAAACCATACCTATTATAGTTTATAATTTGATTTCTATGATTTTAACAAGTTTCAAGCTTAAATACATTTAAACAGTAAAAAAACATAATAAGTAAATTATGATTTTAAACACAAGCAATCTTGTGTTTTACTTGTATCCCCCCCCCCCCCCCGCCCTAAAAACAGTAAAAACTATGAAAATATGGGGGTATGAACTCACCTTTTTGTGAGTGATTCGATTGAAGGTTCGGTTTAGAATGTTTTCCACTAGTTAGATCTCGGGACAAAAACAAGGCGTAAATGGCAATTTATGCAACATATATGTATTCTATTAATGACTATTATCATAATAATGATATGATTTCAATCTAATCTGTAAGTATAACTTACAATAAGGGTGTTAGAAGCAAGTTTGAAGGTTGCAAGAAGGGTTCACGGCCAACTGGGTGTTCACGGCCCAAGAACACCATGTGTTCTTGAGTTCACGGCCCAAAGTGTAAAGATTAGAAGTGTTTGGAAGCTGATTTCAAGATCAAAGTGTGATTCTTACAAGTTTCTAGGAAGATTTCTCATGTTCTTGAGGAGAGGGGAGGTTTTTGGTTGATGATACTTGAGAGAGAATTGAGTATTTGCGGCCAGAAGAGGAGAAGTGAAGAAAATTCTTGTCAAATCTATATATATAAGGAAGAGTGTGGGACCCGAAGGAGTTCACGGCCGAAGTGTTCACGGCCGTAAACTGGAGGTTCGTGGTCTGAGGTTGGTTCATGGCTGCGAGGCATGTTTACGGCTCGGAGTGTGTTTGCGGTCCGAGCTTCATTTGCGGTCCCCATGCGAAGTTTCTCAGTTTGGAAAAATGTTCTTTATATTTCACTTCTAATTCAACAACTCTTCAATTTTAAAGTTTTAAACCAAGTTAGGAGTTAAATCTATTTAAATAAGATAGATCAAAATGAGGAGGTTGACTTTTATAAGAATAAAAATTTTGGGTTGTCACAATTTTTCCAAATTTGATCCCCTACCTCACACTTATTTCAAACAATTTCCTCATTGTATGCGTAATAAAACTAATGCACATAAAAGATGAAGGGAGAAAAAGGAATAGATTCCCCTATAATAGTAGTGGCAAGATCAAATCGAATGTTGTGGATTGCTTAAAAAAATTTGTTGTTGCTGAATTTTCCAGAAAACTAAAATTGAATATGCTACGTGTTTTCTATTAATGTCAAAAGTCAGTGCGTGAAACGATTGGAAAAAACATCATATAAAAAAACCAATAATAAATATGGGATCAGTTGAAGTATGGCGCCCCATATGGAAGAGCGTGACTCATATACGTAATGTTAGGAATTCTGATCGCAAATGTAATATCGTTGCGACACACATATGTATGGTACGCATCGAGAATATTGAACAATGAAACTTCTTGTGAATAAAAATCAACCCGAGTTGTGTTGGCCAAACACACATCTTTTCTCTCGTATATGCTCTTCCCTCTCGTGTCAGTAATGAATTTTAATATATCCTCGATCCTTCTCTTGTGTGGGCAAGTGATCCCACACTTATGTGATGCAACACCTCTCGTGAAATATCTCTCCAGATGAAATCTTACTTGGTCCTAATCAGCTGAACTTATTGTCAGCATCCTAAGAGCAATAATTCTACAAATATCTAAAACATCAAATAGCAACAACATCAAGGTTGTAGAACTCGTTACTCGGTACATGTTAGGCCAACTGTAGCGCCCGCAGATTGGGGCTTGTCAATTTAGAGACGATAAGCGTCAAAAATGATTTTTTATAGATGATTATTTATAAAAATAATCTTAACAAAGTTGTATTATATGTCACAAGGTTTCCGTACATATAAAGAACGCCGAAATCTAAGTTATAACATAGAAGTTATGACCTGTCGAAGTTTCACGACGAAACCAACACGACACCGGGAATAGTAAAATGTGAGTTTACGATAGAGTATCTTTTAGCCTTAGTGGTGTAAATGAATGTTGTAGAGTATGTATCCATCTACGCGTGGATATAAAGAACATCAAAAACGGAGCTCGTATGCAAAAGTTACGACCTTTCGAAGATACAGCTGTCTCAGAGCATGACAGGTGTCAGAAACCCTAAGCTGACTGGACTTACGACGTGAGCATTAATTCTCATGACGTGAGGAGTCAAACGGACACTAATCGAGCCTAGAAAACACCTGGGAAGTCTACAGGATGACTCTTGGAAGCTCACAACGTGAGCATATCATTCTCACGACGTGATAAGTCATCCGAACACCTTTCGGAGTTATAAACGCAAATGGCGGGTCTACGAGGTGAGCAGGATCGAGCTCACGACATGAGCATGTATGGATTACGACATGAGAGGCCAAAAATCAGCCTATAAATACCCATTTCGACCCTAAGCTTCCTTACACCACATTCTTTTCTCTCTCTCTCTCTCGTTTGCTGAAGGCGTTCCGCGTCCCGAGCCCGACGATCACGAACCGCTGACCGTTTCTAGTTACATTCTATCAAATCACGCTACTAATGTGAGTGCATAGTTACTTTCATCTTACACATAGATATGAAGTATTTAATATAAATTATGTGTTATGTGTACATATTATTTGTGTTCCTGATATCTATGTTGGATGAACGTTTTATACATGTTTTAAATGATTTAAAATGTATATGTATTTTATATCTACGAATATGTTCGATAGAACATGGGTAGATAAATAATGAGGGATGAAAGATGATATAGATGAATATTGGCAGCTGCTCCATAACCCGTAGGTATTTTTGATTTAAGTGTTCACCAGATGTACTCTAAATATCCTGGCAGCTGCGCCTAAAGGATAATATCAGCAGCTGAGCCTAATAGAGAACATCATAATCCTGGCAGCTGCGCCTAAAGGATAATATTAGCAGATGTGCCTAATAGAGAATGTCATAATCCTGGCAGTTGTGCCTAAATGATAATATTGGCAGTTGTGCCTAATAGATAACATTAGCAGTTGTGCCATAGGCAACGATGGACTTCGTGCCTATTCCTTAGGAGAATCCTTAGGAATGAAAAAGTGAATGATAGATGATTCTTAGGGTAGGTCCTTAAGAATAAAGAAGATAATGGGGATGGGTAATTGGGTTGATTGTTTGATGATTAAATATAATAATTATATTATTGTGGGTTGAAAACCCTATGTGCTCACCAGGTTTCCCAACCTGACCCACTCATCTTATTTGTATCATAGGTGTCGATACGAAGCTACATTCCACTGAGAGATTAAAAGAGATGTAGATCACTAGTGTAAATGAATGTAAGGTCTGTTTATGCTTATGTTTTTGTATTGACAATGACATCCCAAAGTTTTACTATAAACAAAATACATTTCTTCGGAAATGCTTTGATAATATGTTTATCATGTTTTTCTGGGAACATATTCTGCAATACTTTTCTTTAAAAGGATACTCTGATTTTCAAATAAAGCATAAACAAATCGGTCTTTTCTGACCGTGAATTTGGGGATGTCACAGTTGGTATCAGAGCATTAGTTTAAGCGAACTAGGAATTTGTAGGATTTCTAGACTTAAACTTAGAATGTTAAGCGATGATTGTGAGATGAGTGTCTATTATAATTTAGGTAGTACACCTGAATTGGCACATGCACTAGCTTACTTTAGGATTAGATGCCTAAATTGCTTTTATGTGCTAAATGATTTATGTTATAGCCTTATATGCTTTATGATGCTATTTGATTGGATCCATGGTCTATTGCCAACCGGATCTAAAAATCTTATGTGTTCAGATTTCTAAACGTTTAATTACGATATTAGAATTGGCATGTAACTTTTTGGAGAGATAAGGAGATTTATACGTCTATCGTAAATAAAGCCTTCCTATCTAAATTCTCGTCACTACACACCGAACGTCTGATTTGGTGTATACATTGACATGGCAAGAACCCGAAGCGGAATCGGAAACGCCAATGGTAATCAGTAGCCTCAACCCCAAGTGATTGAGCGTGCACCAGAAGTAGCAGTTGCACCTGAACCAATCACTATGGGAGGAGTCCAAGCCATGATTCGTGCAATGATGGCCGAACAACGGGAA
This sequence comes from Lactuca virosa, assembly GCF_052849685.1. Taxonomy (NCBI): domain Eukaryota; kingdom Viridiplantae; phylum Streptophyta; class Magnoliopsida; order Asterales; family Asteraceae; genus Lactuca; species Lactuca virosa. The sequence continues at coordinate 354,716,638 of NC_136430.1, forward strand.
GAGATGAGGTAGATGTTGCAAAACAATAGGGATAAACCTACTGTTCCTGTTGAATAGCCTGATTTGAATGAAGGTCAGTCAGAAGAAGGAAACTCTAGTAGAACCGTTGGCCAAGCTGAACCACCAGTGGTTTAAAGAAATAACCAAGACGAAGAGATAGAAAGGAACGGATGCAAGTACAAAGACTTCACGACTTGAAAACCATCGAATTTCACTAGGAAAGAAGATCCAATCGGAGTTATGGATTGGATATCTAAAATGGAGCTAGCTTTCATAATGTGTGGTTGCAAGGGCAAGCTACAAACCACTTATGTAGTGTGTCAGTTTAGGGGTGGGGTTGTTCGTTGGTGGAACACGTTGGGAAAGATCATGAGCCCCAATGAGCCACTACAACTGACTTGGGCAGAGTTCTTGGTACACCTCAAATGCAAGTTCTGCTCGGCCCAAAACCTGCTAGAGCTAGAGAACCAATTTCTGACGTTGATAAAGGGCAGCATGTCCATTGATGAATATACCAATGCTTTCACGGACAAGATGGAGTTTTCTTTGCGCATCGTCCCTGACGAACTACCGAAAGTCGATAAGTATACGAAGGGACTACCATGGGAATATGTTGTGCCAGTACGCCAAGCACCTACTCTTGAGTCGGCTATTTGGGATGCTAAGTCTGTTGAAGAGATGATCAAGAGTAGAGTCGCCAACAAGGTCGAAATTGGCGAGAAGAGAAAATTTGAAGGATCTTCAAGGTCCAACAAGAATAGAAAATTCTCAAAGTCTGGTTCTAAGAAGTTCGAAGAAGGAGGAGATGAAGCAAGATGGTTCAATAAGTGCAAGAAGAAACACTTTGGAAAATATGGCGAGAAGGTGACATGTTTCAAGTGTGGAAAGTCTGGGCATTACGCCAATGAGTGTACATTCAATAAAAGGGTGTGTTACGAATGTAACGAAGAAGGGAACTTCAAGAAAGACTGCCTAAAGAGGGAAGGAGCTACAAAACCAAATGCACCACCAAATCCAAAGGCAAGAGCATTCCAGATGATCCTTAAAGAAGCAGGCGAGGATGCAAGGGATCATGAGTGAGGATCTGTATGTCCAAAGATCGAGATATGAAGCAGCCACATAGATAGTATCATATGGTGTAGCCCAATATAAGAGGCCTCGTGTAGTGTGAACTTGAACATCAATGTAATCATTTCAAGAAATAATATAAACTTTAGTTATGTTATCCGATGTGTTAAATAACTATGTGAAATTCTCGTGTGGTGACTTGGAAAACTGCGAGACAATACTTGGGATGAGTATGAGTAGGTGTGAATACTAGTAGAGGCCTATACTACAGGAATCACAAGACTCGCACTTGGATCGGGAAAAGTCGCAAGGTTACCAAGAAGCTAGTAATTGATTTTGTTTTGTTCAAGTATGTCATTACCATCGTTTCGGTAATGACTAAGAAGATGATTGTTATTCCAACCCTCGTGGTCATATCAAATCGAGTCCGACTAAGACGAGTATGTTACATGGTTCAGAAAACCAAGATCGATGTAGCATCTGACTTAAGCCAGAAGATTGAAGTGAAAGATAATCGAAGCGATCAATAGAAGTATCACGACCATTGTTTAAGTAAGAAGTCTATAGCTAGAAATTCAACATGCTAAAATGTGATTATATCACATTAGAAAATGAAGGAAGATATATTCCATTCTGGAATTTGACTCTAAGAGACCTGAGTCTAAGCGTTGCATCATACGATGAGAGGTCATTAGAAAATGACCCATCGGTCTGTTACGATAAATGAAGGAAAGAACTTATCTTATGTCTTTTAAGGAGAAGAAGAAGGAGTCTTCAATAAGGATTATGTAACTCAAAGGTCACGATTGAAAGTCCAACGCGAGATAGAGAGCGGGTGCAAGATTGAGCACCACCTGCAGTCAAGAAGTCCAAGAGTTAGATACTCATTCGAAGGAACATAGAAGTTACGGTTATTACCTAGGATGATGAGATAATGTAAGGGTCGAATTGTTGTAATTAGTCGAAGTATGTTTTGTACTCTTCGAATATTTTGTAATGTATTTTACTAGGGCACTTTTATTCGAAGCTTTAGTGTCTATGCCTTAGTATATTTTTTGTACGCTTTCAGTTCCCTATAAATAGGGTTATTTACTAGAGTTAGATAAGAACTTTTAAAGACTTGTCTCTTGTACTCTGTAAAGAATTCGAAAGCGTAATAGAGCATAACTGATCATATTTACATTCCGTGTTCAAATCTCGCACTCTTACTTGAATTCATACTCTGATTAATTCATTACTCGATTCTTTGATTCATCAATTGGTATCAGAGAAGGAATCATATCTCTGATCTGATTTTCACGCTGTTCAAAAAGTTTTTGAATCAGTTTTTGATTAAAAAGTTTCTGCATTTTTTTTTAAAGTGAAAATTTGTCAAGATCTTAGTCTGTGATTCGATTCTGCATTTGAATTGTTGAATCGAGTGTTATTCTCATCAATTCGATTTGATTCATCTAGTTTGTTTTCAAATTCTCAAATCTTTTCAAACTTCTCAAAATCTTCTTCCGTACAACAATGGCGAGTTTCAATCTCAATTCGATGACCTCGTTTTCTCATCTGGTAGGTTCATCAACCAAATTTCCAATGCTAATCCTAGAATACTATGATCAGTGGGCTGATCGGATGCAGGATTATCTGAATGGTCTTGATGAAGAATTATGGACATGTATAACTGGAAGTATCAATGTTCCAGTGAATGTTCAACCAATCGGATCTTCTTCCATAAATTCTGGTGTTGATAATCAAGGTGATCGTCTGAAGAAATTGAAGAAAAGGTGTATGAGGGAATTACGAGGTGCTTTACCTCCAGTTGTGTACAATTACGTTAGGAGTTGTACAACTGCAAAGGAAATCTTGAACAATCTGAAAGATAAATTTCAAGGAAATGAGAAGACAAAAATCAATTCAGTTAAACAATGTTTGGTTAAGCTGAAAGACTTCAAACAAAAAGAAGGAGAAACAATTGAAGTTTACTATGATCGTCTGAATGAGCTAATCTATCGATGCAATCGCTATGGAATTACCAGGACTTCAATGGAATTCAATCTCATCTTTGTAATGGGGCTTCGAAAATAATGGAGAAGTGTGAGTATGATGGTGAAAAATCAGCAAAGTTTTGATACATCAACTCTCAATGATTTGTACAATCAGTTGAAAACACACGAAGTTGAAGTAAATGAAATTGCTGAGGAATCGAAGTTGAATTTGGTAGGTCCATTAGCTTTTGTGTCAAAGATTTCGGAGAAAGAAGCAGAGAATGGTGATTCTGAGGAAGAAGGAGGATTCATCATGAATTCGGATGATGAAGCAATAGCATTTTACTCGAATAATCGTGTCAAGAAATTTTTCAAAAAGCCGTTCAATTCGAAGACTAAGCTTGCTGAGGTGAAAGGAATTATTGTGAGTAAAAATTTTGTTGAGGAGAAAAAGAAAGTTGAGAAGCAAGATTTGAAGATAGCTGAAGGAAAGGGTGAGAAGAAGTTGAAAGGTGATGCTGGAATAGATTGTTATTATTGCAACGGTGCGAATCATCTTGCAAATGACTGTATGCTTCGAAAGAAGGATGAGAGGAAGAATAAAGTCATGGATGAGGCATACTATGCAGAGAAGCTTGAGGTGGTTCATGCTAAAGCCAAGAATTTGTCATTGGTTGCAAAGGGTGAGCATGAGGATGAAGAAGGAACATATCAAATCTGGTCATCTGGATCAGATGATGAAGAAATGCGAAATCTGACACATGGGGCATTGTATGCGAAAATGGAGGAAAACTCAGAGGATGAGGAATTCGAAGTGAGGGGACGATGCTTCGTATCCAAAGCTGCTGACAAATCTCCGATGACTACAAAGGTACGTAAAATTCTCGAATCTTTTAATATTCCGACTCATGCTTATGATTCTGAACTAATATCTTTTGATGAGACGGTTACTTATTTTGATTCAATTGTTGTGTCTGCTAGTAATGAGGCCAACAAATTGTCCATGGAGTTGTTAGAGACCAAAAAGAGATTAGATTCGAAAATAAGCAAAATTGAATGTATGGAATTACAAATAACAAACATTATGTGTGATAGAGATTCTTTAACGAGTGAAGTTAAACTTTTACTAGCACAAAGAAACATTTACTGTAATTCTGCGAAAAGACTATATGGCAAATTAACTGATTTACATCATTCAAGTGACATAAGTAAAGAGCAACATAGAAAATTACTACCTTTTCTAGCATTCGAAAGAGCTAAGGTAGATAATATTTTGTATCATTGTGAGCAGATAATAGCTGATTTTGACAAAGTTCCTGATGATAGATATAAATATGGAATTGTCAAAATTGATGAATGTCTTGATGCGAAAGAATTAGTTAACATCGTGAATGATACTTTGACTAAATCTGAACAAATTCAAATTTTGAAAAAGACTGAGGATTCAACATCTTATTCTCAATCTAATTTTGCTGATATTGAAGATAATTCTGACAATATTAGTGAAATTAGTGAACTAGAAGATGTTGATTGTTCTCAGTTGTCTGTTGTTAATATTGCTTTAACATCTAAAGGGAAAGAAAAAGTTAAGGATTTGATGGTTGAAAATGAAACTGATATACCCTCAACTTCGAAAGTTTGTGATATGAACTTTAAAGACAGCCAAACTGATGATAGTGATGATGAAGATGAAGAGAAAATTTCGAAGGAAAAGAAATTTACAAAAGAAGAAGAAACTCCTCGAATAGTGGTTGATCAAGTGTATGGTGATACACAAAAGTTCGAAAAAGTTATGAATGAAAAAGGAGAACACTATCTTGAAACAAATACAGTGGTTTATCCGAATTTCAAATGTACAGATGATGTCATTTTTCCAAATCAAGTTTTCGTAACTATTGGAAATGTTGAGAATATAAAACCAGAATTAAAGAAGTTAGTTGAGGAGGATAATTCAAAAACAACTGAAGAAGGTTTTTTCTCAAATCAAAGCACTGTTGAAAACAACTTAACTAAGAATTCGTATGAATTCCAACGTCAAAAACCAAAAAGGCAATGGGTTGAAAAATCAAAAATTGAAAAAGAATTTTCAAAACAAGTTGTAAAGGAAAATGAAAAGGTTGTCAAGTTAAACTCTAAAAAATTTAAAGATCAAATTGACAAATGTTCGAAGGAACACAACATTTCAAAAAGACAAGCAAGAAAGAAAATATTTTGGCAAAATGTTGAGTCTCAAAAGATGTCTGAATCACAATCAACCAAAAGTGTTTTCAAAGCTAAAAATTCCTCTTTTTCAATAAAACCTCAACAATCATCTCATACAAATCATTCAAGCTCTGAAGTGAATAAACACACAAGGTTTTCGAAAGTTCAAGCTACTAATAAATCAAGAGCATTTTCAAATAAATCTAAATCAAAATCAACAATTCTTTCAACGTCAACATTTTAAATCAACTGTTGATTCATCATACGCTCAATCATTTTTATCAAATCCAAAAGTTGATTTTGTTCTTCAAAATCCAAATTTTCCTAATCATACGAAGAAAGAAACAATGAAAACTTCACGGGAAAAAGGAATGACTTCAAGGAAGAACATTGATCATTGGCTTGAAGGCAAAGGAAAGATGTATCAGTCCAATAAATATTCAAAGGATCAAATTCACGATGCATATGAAAAATATGTGAATGCTTCATCAAATGGTAGTTCATCTTCTAAGGATTCGAACATTTCAGTCAAAGCTTGGAAACCAGTAATAAAAGCAAAGAATGTTCATTCACAAACTCAGAATTCGAAGGGTAATGTCAGTGAACATTCGAAACCATCAAAAACTTATGTTTCGGTTCCTTTAAATGAAGAAGTAAACTTAATTGATAGTCTCAAAACCAAAGTTTGTGATTGGGTTAAAAGTTCTTCATTACATTCGAAATTGAAATCTAATTTCCAAGGACCGAAAAAGCCTTGGGTACCTAAATTTTTCAATTGATTGTAGGTACTATGTGACGAGCAATATGACAACAAGTGGTACATCGATAGTGGTTGCTCTCGTCACGTGACTGGGAAGAAGGAGAATTTACGAGATTTTCGAAGTCTCAAAAATGCTGGAGTAGTGAAGTTTGGGAACAATCAAAAATGTCAAGTCAAAGGATATGGGAAGATCGCGAATGGTCAATTCACAGTGAATCGGGTGGCATATGTTGAAGGTCTTCAACATAACTTGATAAGTGTTTCTCAACTTGTTGTGGGAACTGGTAATCAAGTTCTTTTTAACGAAGAAGGGAGTGTAATTTCGAATGTCAACACAAAAGAAGTATTACTGAAATCCAAAAGGAAGGGTGACATGTTCACTTTGGATATCAATCCGATAGTAGGGAAACCTGCTATATATCTTCTTTCGAAAGCAACAGCAGACTTAAGTTGGTTATGGCATCGAAGACTTTCTCATCTCAATTTTCGAAACATCAATAAACTTATGGTACAAGATCTGGTAAGAGGTTTACCTGTACTTCAATTTGAGAATGATTCTTTATGTGCAGCTTGTGAAGTTGGCAAGCAACATAAACAAGGTCATCCAATTACAATAGATTCGAAAATAGTTGCACCTCTGGAGCTCTTACATATTGATTTGTGTGGTCCTTCGACTCTTTCAACTCTCAACAAGAAAAGGTACATTTTAGTGATTGTTGATGATTTTTCCAGATTTACGTGGGTTTAGTTTCTCAGGCTTAAATCCGAAGTTGCACAAATCATGATCGATTTTTATCAAAAAGATGGAGACAACATTGAAGAAAATTGTTCGAAAAATTAAGAGTGATCATGGAACTGAATTTAAGAACAATGTTCTTGATTCATTTTTAGTGGACAAAGGGATTTCGCATAATTTTTCATCTCCATACACACCACAACAAAACGGTGTTGTTGAACGAAGAAATAGGTCTCTATGCGAAGCGGCAAGGACTATGTTGGCATATGCGAATCTTCCACAATATCTTTGGGCTGAAGCAGTATCAACCGCATGTTTCACTCAAAACAGATCGTTTATTCATCGGCGTTTCAACATTACTCCATATGAAATTCTCAACAATCGAAAACCTAATGTAAATTTCATGTTTTCGGATGCAGGTGCTTTATTATGAATCTCAAGGATAATCTTACGAAATTTCAAGCAAAAGCAGATGAAGGGATTTTCTTGGGATATTCGCATAATTCAGTTGCATATCGTGTGTTGAATAAAAGAACACGAAAAGTTGAAGAAACTTTTAATCTTACATTTGATAATTACTACATTAAACAAACAACAACTCAGTTTGAAAATCATCCAATTCTGAAAAACATACAAGATGAATCTGAATCCTCACAACCATTAGATATTGATTATGATTTAATTTTTGGAATTTCAGATCATGTTGTTGATGCTGAAATAAATGCAAGTGATAATCATATCTCTGAACTAACAAAGCTTAATGATGCTTCAACATCAAATTCTCAAGAGAAAAGCGAAAGTAGCAAAACAATCCAGTGGAGGGGGAGCACTTGGATTCGAATACATTAGATGACAGCATGCATTCTTTCGAGGGGGAGAAAGAAAGGATGAATGATGATGTTGAGGGGGAGCATAATGTTGAGGGGGGAGCATAATGTTGAGGGGGAGCATTCAGAAAATATTGAAAATAATAATGATTTTGATGATGCTTGTTCGATTGTAGGCTCAGAACACGGTGATATATACGAAGATGCACCTTTGGAATTTGATCCAGCATATCCACCAATGGAAAAATGGACAAAAGATCATCCGAAGGATCAAGTAATTGGGAATCCACAAGAGGAAGTCTTAACAAGAGCTCAAATTCGTGCAAAGAATGAGGTATTGAATACTCATCAAGAATTTTGCATGTTTAATGTTTTCATCTCTAAAATTGAACCAAAAACAGTTAAGATTGCAATGGAACACTCAGATTGGGTTGTTGCAACGCAATCTGAATTGTCTGAATTCGAATGAAACAAGGTTTGGAGATTAATTCCTAAACCTGAAAATGTTTCGATTGTCGGGTTAAAATGGATTTACAAAAATAAAACCGACAAAGATGGAAATATTGTTCGAAACAAAGCCAGACTTGTTGTCAAAGGATATTCACAACAAGAAGGAATCGACTATGAAGAAACTTTTGCCCCTGTCGCAAGACTCGAGGCGGTTCGTATATTTCTGGCTTATGCAGCTCACAAGGACTTTGATGTTTATCAAATGGACGTGAAGTGTGCATTTCTAAATGGAGAGCTTGAAGAAACAGTATACGTGGAACAACCTCCAGGTTTCATTAACAAAGAATTCCCAAATCATGTTTATATTTTAGATAAGGCAGTTTATGGTTTGAAACAAGCACCACGAGCATGGTATGCAACTCTAACCTCATTTTTGAAACAATCTAAATTTAAACAAGGATCAGTTGATCCCACATTATTTCGAAAGAAAGTGGGGAATCATCTAATGCTTGTTCAAATTTATGTTGATGATATTATTTTTGGCTCAACTGACCCTGCTTTGTCTAGAGAATTCGAAGATTTGATGAAGAGTAAGTTCGAAATGAGCATGATGGGAAAAATCAATAATTTTCTTGGTTTGAATATTCGTCAAAACAGAGAAGGAATTTTTATCAATCAAGAAAAATATACGAAAAATATGCTAGAAAAGTTTGGATTGACGAATAGCACGAAGTTACGAGTTCCAATGGCAACTGGCATAAAATTAACACCTTCGTTAGATAAACCTGCAGTTGACCTAACTCTTTACAGAAGCATGATTGGTTCATTACTTTATCTTACTGCAAGTAGACCTGATATCATGTTTTCTGTGTGTAATTGTGCAAGGTATCAGTCAAATCCACGAGAACCACATCTCACTGCTGTGAAGAATATATTTCGTTATCTCAAAGGAACAATTTTGTTAGGATTGTGGTATCCTTCGAACACTGGGTTCTTTGTCCAAGCATATTCGGATGCAGACTTGGGTGGTGGTAATCTTGATCGAAAAAGCACAAGTGGTGGATGTCAATTTCTGGATGGCAAATTGGTGAGCTGGCAGTCAAAAAAGCAAACATGCGTATCAATCTCAACAGCTGAAGCAGAATATGTGGCTGATGCTGCTTGCACTTCACAAATAATATGGATCCAAAGTCAATTGCGTGATTATGCAATAAATATGAAAAAGATTCCATTATATTGTGATTCTCAAAGTGCGATAAGAATTTGTCGTAATCCTGTGCAGCATTCGAAGACTAAACATATAACTCTTCGTTATCATTTTATCAAGGATCACGTGGAGGATGGGAATATTGAAGTACATTTCGTGAAAACAACTGATCAGTTAGCTGATATTTTCACAAAACCTTTAGATGAAAAATCCTATGTAAGAATTATAGAGGGACTTGGAATGATCGATGGAAATTCTATTCCATGCGAAAAAGAAGAATGATGCATGATAAGGAATGAATCAGAGGCGCTTAATAAAAGACAAGGCAAAGTCATTCAGCATTCAGTTGTTACTGTTCATAGTCAACGCTTCGACCCCTTCGAATTCGCACATTTGTTACTTAGTTTAAGGGTTGATTCAGCTGTTACTGTTCATGGTCAACGCTTCGACCTCTTTGAATTCGTGCATTTGTTACTTAAAAAGGGAATGATAAAATTTCGCATCTTTACAACAAGTATTCTTTATTTTCGAAAATTCAAAAATCCAAAAAGATTTTAGTTTGTTTTGTCTCAAATTTCGAAAATTCAAAAATCCAAAAAGATTTTATTTAGTTTTGTAATTCAATTTTCGAAAATTCAAAAATACAAAAAGATTTTCGTTTGTTTTGTCTTTATTTTCGAAAAATCAAAACAACAAAAATATTTTGATTTTTATTTCTTTTTAGTATGTTGTTGCAGATTATCATGCAGATTCAGAGGGAATTACGATTGCAGGACTAAGGTAAGGTACATTTTTCGTATGAATTGATAAATTTTTCATCATTCGCACTAGTTAGGTTGTCCCTAGAAGCATGCTGCTGCATGTTGACCAAAGCCTCCATGACTCAATGTGTGTGTACGAAAGCCTTAATGAAATTATTCATACGAAGATTTCTTCCCAATCAGGATTATATTCACATTAGTCTCTAAGCTACCTTACTCTTCTCAAAATGAGTTAAGAGTTTGCTGTTTGGTCCAAACATAACAGAGGTACTTTTCGTGTCTTACATCAATCTTTTTCATCCATAAAATTCTTTCACGATCACACACAAAGACATATGTCCGAGAGGTCTCTGATCAAACCCATCGAGACTTAGATATATCAAAACTATGTGTTTATGATCTGACATCATGAGACCGTGGTGAAAGTGAAACCCAATTTTCATTAACTTTTAAGGAATTGATGGGAAACTAAGTTCCAGATTTTCACGAAACTTTTGTTTCTGTTCCAAGATTCGAAACTCCAAATCATATTCATTTCGCATGAGTGGTCTTGATCAAACATTCGAAACCCACGATGTTTGTTAACCAACAAGATCCAACATATAAATTTTTTCTTGAATATGATTTCCGTGTGAGTTTCATTCGAATGTCCTAGTCATTTCAAAATTTTTCAAAGCCAACTTGTCACTGACTACACTAGTCAAACAAGTAATTTCTGTTACAATTTCTCACCTTATGTTTAGGATGACATGTAACGAAATTTTAAACCATCCTTGAAGCATTATAAAAGAAGCCCTTCGATACTTATCAACAAGTATTCGATTGTAATTCACGGGAACCCACACAAGCTATTGATCATTTCTCTTAATGATTAATGACGTAATCTTTGCCCGGGATTGAATTTGCTTTTGTGTCAATAGTTTGACATCACACTATCCCATATTTTTCTTATATTTGTTTCACGTCTCTATTCTTTGGAACACAGCACTCACGAAATCCTTGAGGTTCTGAGTAATACCAACTCAGGCTGATGATTTCGAACTTCTGGCGTATGACTTCGCTTTTCATCCCAAAAGTGAAAGAGCCTTGCTTCCATTCGAATGGTTCTGACGGTTACAATACTCTTGGTGATCACAAGACAGACTGTTTATAAATGACGTATGGTATTCTGTCCGGTTTTCAAGGTGATGTGACAACTACTTTTTGACGCATGGCTACTTTTCAGCAGTAATGGTCCGACTTTCAAGGTGCCACGTCGAATTTCATTAAATACACATTCCGCTTCAAATTCAAACTTCAGGGTTACATATAAAAGGGGATTCAAGGGTTCATTGTCCGTTTACGCGATCAAAAAGCAAATTTCCCAAAATTCTCTATTCATCATCTTTTTCAAACCCTAACAATGGCGACTTCTGCTCATGTTGATTCTCATACAACTGAAGATGCCTCTTCATTACCAATAATGAAGATTCAAGCAACAAACTACTACTTGGAGGGTGAAGTTTCTCAGTACCCGGAAGAATTAAAGATGCTCATTGTTACTTTGAAGAACTAGGTTTTGGCTAAAGCGATGTTCAACTCTTTCTCTGTTCCATTGTCCTGACTTTCTCAAGCAGGATCGACTGCAACATACAACAAAGCATCTGATACGATTACATTTCATCTGGTGAACGATAAAAAGGTCAGGCTAACCAAAAAACTATTTTGCCAAATTCTTGATATTCCCGAATTCGCCTCCATATGTTTCATTTACTTTTCCACAAATCGTTCACATGTTCAATGAGATGGGATATCAGCCACCATTGTCCAAGATTAGTGATTTTAAGAAATCTGGACTTCCACGAATATGGAATTTCTTATTTGGAATTTTTCTAAGATGTTTGACTGGGCGATCCGCTGGTCTTGATAAAGGAAGGATGGAAGTTTATGCCATGGTTGCTGGCATATATTATGATATTCAAGTGGACTATTCTACTCAATTATGGAAGGAATTTCAAAAGGGTGTAGAACATACGAATGCTATTCATGGCATTTCGTGTGCAAGATACTGGAGCTTGATCTTGCAACATTTCTACAATAAGGAAGGTATTTTAGTACCCAATGATGAAGAAAGAGCAGTTTTTCAACCATACCACTATCCTAAGGATGTCACAGACAGTGCTGAAATTTTTCCATCAGTGGCTCGTATTCCAGATGCTATGCTTAAAAGAGTTGATCCGTCGAACTCTGTCTTGGTGGCATATTTACAGACTATCGATACTACAATTGAAACTGGCGTACTATTGGATAGAGAAGATACGAAATCCAAGAAGACGAAGAAGAATGAAACTGAGTCAAAATCTTCGAAATCTCCCAAGAAGAAGCCTGAAACTGTTGAAGTATTTGTTGCTGCGACTCAAGTGGTTGAGTCCATTCTTGAGGAAACACAAGAAAATGTTATCATTCCTTCGAAGACTGGAATGTTTCGAAGAATTAAAATGAAGTCTTCCCATAAACGCAAGTCTCCCACAAACAAATGATTCGAAAGCCTCAAATCACTCATCAAGGCGTTTTAATTAGGGAAGTGCCAGCACCTATTTCTCCTGTGTCAAAGAAACAAAGGGCTGAAGATATGGCAAAACGTTTGTCGAAGAAGAAGAAGAAGAAGAAGACTCGCAAACTTGTGATTTCTACTGAGTCAACCGAAGATGAAGGTGAAAGAATTCCAGAAACTCCAGAGTTTAATCTTATCACAGAAAGTTCTACTCCTGAGAAGACAGTTGTCATACCACCGGAAGTTTCGATTGCCAAATCAGTTTCTGAGGAGGTTCGAACTTCAGGCATCCCTGCACACGTATCTGATACGGATGCAAATGTCAATATGGGTGAAGGAGGTTCGAAGAATGAAGCTACAGGTCCATCTACTTCTGCTCCTCCTACTTCAACAACAGATTCCCAACATTCGAACACATTCTTGATCAACCCTTTACTTCTATTTTTTCATCTCAATCTACTGAGCCACCCAAACCAATTTCACCTGTTGAAGAAACTGTTTGTATGGAGACAGAGACTGATAATGAGGGGTTTGGCGGAATGTTTGAAGATTTGGAGTTTCATGAAGAAGAAGAGCAGTTTCCAGATCACATGCTGATGACCATGAAGCAGTTCAAGATTTTAAATCAAAAGTTGAATTCTGTCATTCAATCTCAAGAAGATGTAGGGGTTGGTTCGTCTGTTTCAAGTCTTGAAGTTGATTCATTGCTGAAGGTGTTTGAATCCAGAATCATCAGTCAAGTATCGGGGATGCTTAAAGATTCTGAATCTCGAGTCTTGGAGAAGATTGATCATAATGATCAAAACAATGAACTTCGGATCAATTCTCAAAATTCGAAATTTACTGGTGATCTGAGAGAGTTGAAGAATGTTTCAAAGGAAAGACACGTTCTTTTTATTCAAGATGTGAAGAAAGTTCGAGAGGATGTAAACTTGCAAATTCACGAACTTCGTGAAGATATGAAAAGAGAAATAGCAACTGTTCAACATGACTATGCATCATTGCATCAAAAAGTTGATATCATTTGTGACGCAGTCACTCGATTTGTTAAGTTGTATGAAAATTTGAGTCCTCAAATTACTCAACTTTTAACATCCGAAAGTACAAGCTTTGAGGAGGTGCTTAAGTTGCTCAAGGAGTTAAAGGAGATTTCTGATAGGCCAATGTCTTCTTCATTGATTACTCCTAAATTTTTATCTCAGAAGTTTATACAATTCGAAGCCATTCTCAACAAACAACTTGCTCCTTTCTTTCACATATCAAGCCTTCTTCCAACAATAAATACCCCGCCTGTTTTCACAGGGGTGCAAGGGGAGAAAGAAAAACTACTGAGTCGAAGGCTAGTGGTGAGGATGCGAAAGTGGTGGGAAAAGTTTTTTCTTCGAAAATCCCTACAACAAAATCAATAACTGTTTCTGCTGAACAGGTGATGTCAACAGTCGTAACAACAATACCAATTGCAAGACCAATTTCGAAAGGAATTGTGATTGGTAAATCTTCGGAGACTGGTGGGAGTGGTTCGAATCCAAAAGAAACAATTGATAATCCAACCTTGAAAGATAAAGGGAAATCAATTCTTGTGGAAAAATCGAAAAAAGAAAAGAAGGCTGAAGCAGAAGCTGAAATTGAAAAACTGAGGATTATCCAAAGCATTATGACTCAACGAGCTAGTGATCCGAAGGGAATGGATAAAGGTGATCCAGCCAAACATTATAATTACGAAACAATCGAGGCCAAGGTTGCGTTCAATCACATGTATACATTCGAAAAGAAACCAAAGCGGAGCTATTTGGTCACAAACACTGATGCAAGCCAGCTGGATTTTCCCATAAATGAAATGATGTTTATCATGCCTCGGTTCAAAACAGAAGGGAATTTTAAAAATAAAGATGAAGCTACACACATGAAAATTCGTTTTCATGCTGTTCTTGGAAAAGCCCCTGAGGAAGTATGGTCATTGATTAAAATCAAGAAAGTGATCAGTTTGAAGAAGGATGTGATTTTCGAAAACACAGTCCAGAATGTTAAGTATGTGGTTGCCAGGGCAAATGGAAAGATTTACGAATTTACGATTGCTGATTTTCCTTTGATGAACTTGTATGATCTCATACAAGTTGCATTGCTCTTAAAAGACAAATCATTTTCATTCCTTCAAAACACTGAACCGGATGAATTCAAGCTTGGAGTTGCTCACATAAAGATTTTTATCGAAAATTATTATGAGTGCTTGGCACTAACAGATGTGGAGTTAGCTACTACCAAGGGAATGGAAATAAAAGCACCTATGGCTCCTACGAAGACTCAGGTTGAATTGAAAAAGTATGCTGATGGTGAAATTTGCCTGAAGCCTTTTGGAATGGTCTTCGCAGGAAAAGACAAAGCTGGAAAAGATAAACGGTTTTTATTCCAGGCAAGTGAAGTGGAGAGGTATTCAACGTCACAGTATACGAACTTAATTGTTAGTATGAATCATTGCAAGAAGAATAATGAAGATGATAAGAAAGAGCTGAAGAAGATTATCTCCTGGTACACGGAGATTCGAAGAGTGTTGCTGTATTTCATCACGCTTCTTACAAATTAAAGACTTTGACTATGATTACAAAGGGGGAGATTTTAAGGGTCGAATTGTTGTAATTAGTCGAAGTATGTTTTGTACTCTTCGAATATTTTGTAATGTATTTTACTAGGGCACTTTTATTCGAAGCTTTAGTGTCTATGCCTTAGTATATTTTTTGTACGCTTTCAGTTCCCTATAAATAGGGTTATTTACTAGAGTTAGATAAGAACTTTTAAAGACTTGTCTCTTGTACTCTGTAAAGAATTCGAAAGCATAATAGAGCATAACTGATCATATTTACATTCCGTGTTCAAATCTCGCACTCTTACTTGAATTCATACTCTGATTAATTCATTACTCGATTCTTTGATTCATCAGATAATGTATGGATTCATTATACAAGCCCCGTTTTGTTGATGATTCCGGGACGTAATCATCCTAAGGGGTAGATAATTGTAGCGCCAGCAGGTTCGGGCTAGTCAATTTAGAGACGATAAGCGTCAAAAATGATTTTTTTTTGTAGATGATTATTTAGAATAAATAATCTTAACTAAGTTTTAGTATATGTAACAAGGTTTCCGTACATATAAAGAACGCCGAAATCCGAGTTATAACATAGAAGTTATGACCTGTTGAAGTTTCGCTACAAAACCGAGACGACACCGGGAATCGTAAAAAGTGAGTTTACGATAGAGTACTTTTTAGCCTTAGTGGTCTAAATGAAAGTTGTAGAATACATCTCCACCTACGCATGGATCTAAAGAACGTAAAAAACGGAGCTCGTATGCAAAAGTTAAAACCTTCCGAAGATACAGCCGTCTGAGAGCATGACACGTGTCAGAAACCCTAATCTGACTGGACTCACGATGTGAGCGATAATTCTCACGATGTAAGGAGTCAAACGGACACTAATTAAGCCTAGAAAACACCTGGGAAGTCTACGGGATGACTCTTGGAAGCTCACGACATGAGCATATCATTCTCGCGACGTGATAAGTCATCCGGACACCTTTCGAAGCTATAAACGCAAATAGCGGGTCTACGAGGTGAGCAGGATCGAGCTCACGACGTGAGCATGTATGGCTCACGACGTGAGAGGCTAATAATCAGCCTATAAATAGCCATTTCGACCGTAAGCTTCCTTACACCAAGTTATTTTCTCTCTCTCTCTCTCTCTCTCTCTCTCTCTCTCTCGTTCGCAGAAGGCGTTCCGCGTCCCGAGCACGACGATCACGAACCGCTGACCGTTTCTAGTTAGATTCTATCAAATCATGCTACTAATGTGAGTGCATAGTAACTTTCATCTTACACATAGATATGAAGTATTTAATATAAATTACGTGTTATGTGTGCATATTATTTGTGTTCCTGATATCTATGATGGATGAACGTTTTACACATGTTTTAAATGATTTAAACTGTATTTGTATTTTATATCTACAAATATGTTGGGTAGAACATGTGTAGATAAATAATGAGGGATGAAAGATGATATAGATGAATATTGTCAGATGCGCCATAACCCGTAGGTATTTTTGATTTAAGTGTTCACTAGATGTACTCTTAATATCCTGGCAGCTGCGCCTAAAGTCTAATATCGGCAGCTGAGCCTAATAGGGAACATCATAATCCTGGCATTTGTGCCTAATAGAGAATGTCATAATCCTGTCAGTTGTGCCTAAATGATAATATTGGCAGCTGTGCCTAACAGATAACATTGGCAGTTGTGTCATAGGTGTTGAGAGAAAAACTTGAGTAACACACTTGAACAAACGTTAGAACAAGTAATAATGTAGAATGAAGTTTAACTCAGTGGATCATAAAGCTCAACAATAATAATAAGTTAGAGTTAGATAGTTAGATAATTAGGTGCGGAAATATAAGGAAATATAAATGACAACAAGTATTATATCAATAAGACACTATAAGCTGATTCTTAACAAGGATTGCAGACAATCCAGGTTAGTAAATGAGATCAAACTTAGTGATTAAGTCTAGCTGACTTGCTCCGAAGAGATAACGATCTTAATATTAGAATCTGAAGATCTTTGAGATGAGAGCATAAATAGAATATGATACTCAAGAGAGAGATAATTGAGAGATATGTTTCATTCAGAATAAGAGAACTCTATTTATAGAGTCTCGAAGATTACAAAGTTAAATTTGTCTAAGGTGGCCATGCAAGGCACACTGGACAAAGGAATGTAAAGACATAAAACAGATAAAACTAAGGCTAAGCTTGATGACTTCAACTGCGGATGCAGTTCTTGATTGCGGTGTGGAGCTTGACTGCGGATCTAGGTGACAGCTTCGGATCTCTTCAAGTTTAAGAGGGTCACTTTTATGTTTCAACAATTTCCCCCTAAGTGACCTCTTCAACTTTCCTTTCATTTGTCGAGCTTTATAAACTTGATTAGAATCCACCAGAACCTCCTGACTTCCTTAAGCCACGCATATCTCCTTGAGATTTCAAACTTTACTTCAGCAGTTGTGTGTTTTCATTTGTTGACTGCAGTTTGAGTGATCTCTAATTGCTTCCGGGTCATGCGGTTCATGGCAGTCATTGGAATGAAGTATTTTGTTTCATCATTTAAGCGTTTGAAAATCACTCCAAGATCTAGGAAGTTAGTTGCTCCAAGGGATCTTTCTTGAAAACCTTCAGTCAGGACCGGAGTTGGTTCAAGAGGAGGAAGGTTGAACTTCTGAGAAAGTGCTGGGTGGATGTCCGCATCAATTCTTGCAAAGTCACACACAGTCTCTTTTAGAAAGGTACAGGCCCTTTCATACGCAGTCTTTATCTTTGGGTGCTTCTCAAACTTGTTCTGAAATACCTTTGCAATCAGGAAGATTTCCTCCAGGTTCATGCAAGGGAACTCAGCTTGGGTTCGGATGTAGTTTGAATTTCTTCTGGTGAGGGTATATTGGATGAATTCTGCTTTCATGAATTTTCTGGGCTTGTAGTTCTAGACTGCAGTGGGTCTGTCGTTTGACCAGATTTTCTCGATTGCAGATCCATGGTTGGCATGAAATCTGTTAAGTCTTTCAAATTCTAGTGGCAACCTTTGATCATCTGGGAGGTTGCGGTCAAAAGATTCAACAACGGTAAAGAACTTTGCATTGGGAGAGATGGTAATGTCCCAATAACCGTCTGCTGGAGGTCCCACAAAGGTGAGATAGGGCTTGTAGTCATCATTGAGTAATCTTCGGATGGGATTAACCCATGAATTGACAAGGGATTCATCCAGAGTGATGTCGAATCCGTGATCTCTCCAAATTAATTCTGCAAATTTAGCTGCTCTCCAGTCAGCTTTCTTTTGTTTTGTTTTGGGAGAGTCGAAAGAGTTTTCGGATGACATTTCTGGGACTAAGTTTCTGAGATAAGGGGGAGTCTCTGGATGTTGTGAAGAAAGATGTTGAGCATCTTGAACTGGAGACTGATGAGGAGATTGAATTGGACTTTTCTGAGGAGAGGGCACATGAGTTTTCTTTTGTGGAGATGGTTGCGGAGAAGGTTGCGGGGTAAGAACCTTGTGTTGAGTGATAAGTGTTGAAAATATTGGATGCTGACCAGAGTGGATGGGAGTCTGTAAATGTTGATGCGGATGTGATTGTTGAGGTGAAATGTGGTCTGATCCATGGTCTTCACTTCCCCCTCTTAAGGAAGGAACACCAGGTTCCTCCTCAAGCCATTGCTTAAGACCATCAATTTTGGCACAGACTTCAGTGAACTGAGCTTTGATAGCCTCACTTAGTTGTTGATTGGTGGGGATTGCGTTGTTGAAAAGCAATTTGTGGATATCCTTTGTAAATCTTAGAATCTCCTGGCCATGGAAGTTGGAGGATAAAAAGCGTCTGAGGTTGTTGATGGTTGATTGAAGGACAAAAATAGCAGACTCATAAGCATTGTGAGTTTCCTCAACAAGCTTCTTTGAATGAGCATGATGACCCGCAATGACAGTTTGAAGCTCAGTTTTGATTGCGGTCACTTCTTTTATAAGTCGCTCTGCAGTGGTGATAAATTGTTGATGATCGGCTTTCCGGCTTGTATCCAGGGCTCGGATACCCATTTCAACCTTGAGAGAGATTCTCTCAGTAGCAAGTCGTTCTCTTGCTTCCAGACGTTCTATCCTGTCGATCAGGGATTGCGGTCCAGGCATATCTTCAGGTTGCGGTTGGCAGGATTTTACTACGGCTAAGATCTGATCGATCTTGTTTTCCAGACTCAGAAATTCTTTCCTGGAAACAGCCATTTTCTTCTTCTTCTTCTTTTCTTTGGGCTTTGAAGTAGAATGTTGGGATCCGCTTGATTCTTCTCCTTCGTCAAAGATCATCATCACGTCATCTGATCGTTCCGGTTGGTTGACTTCATTCATATCAAAGTCATCAAACCCAAATGTAGGCCCGGAACTGACTTCGATTGCGGTTCCGTCATCTTGAGAGTCATGAGCAGCAGTTGTTGGAGGGGGTCTGGATGAGCCTGCACCATCTGGAATGGACTGAGCTTTGTGGATGGTCTCAGCCATTGCGGTCATCCAGTCTTGAATTTTGATGATGTTGGTTACGGTGTTGCAATTGTTGATTTCATCTTCCCAGTACTTAGCCACCATTTGAATTTCATTTTCTTTTCGTTGAAGCTGCTGCGTTTGCCTATCTTTTCGATCCTGAAAATCTCTGCGAAAAGCTTCATATTTCTTGATACCAGACTCGATAGTGGGACGATCCCCAGTAAAGGTATCATCAGATTCATAACCGTCAAAACCTTGATTTTGCACCGAGGTGTCCCTCAGGTTCACGGATCCTTGCACATTTGTGCTCACCGTGCCTAAACCACCTGTATGTAAGGTAAGGAGAGTAGGATTTCCTGAGCTACCTCGGTCTCCTTGACCCGTAGTCAAGTTTGGCCTCGGCTCAGTTCTGGCAAGGACCGAAGAACTGTCCTGCGGTTGGGAAGGTGTATCAAGTGTTTTGAGTACAAAGTCAAGTATGGATCGCAACTCTTGTTCCTGAAAGAAATGAAGTTTTGAAGCCCTGGAGACCTTAGGGCGAGAAGAACCAATTAAATCCTCTTGGGATTTAGCTGGGGGAGAGTCTCCACGTTTATATGAAGCAGACACACTTACTGTGTCTGAGTGGCTAGGAAGGGTTGAAGCAAATGGGCCTGCGGGGACCCCAAGGATTACTGGAGTCTTTTGAGAGACTTCAGTATGAATCTGGTCACACATTTGGCTAGAGCTTTGGTTGGTTTTGCGTTTCTTGAGAACAAGGAGGGGGACTGAATCATCATCGGACTCATCTCCAACATTGACTGCGGGGGTTTGAACCGGATCAGAGTCTTCATCTGAAGAGACAACGTGTTTGAGTTTACGTTTCTTGGATGGTTCGACTTCTTTGGATGGAGTGTTTCTCTTGGACTTCCCTCGAGAGGTTTTTCTTGAAGAAAGCTTCTTGAGTCTTTGGGCTAATTGAAGATTAGAGAGAGTAGTGGAAGATGGAGCTATGGTATGTGTAGGATCACGGGGTGCGGTAGGTAGAGGCGGGGTAGAAAGCTATGGTTCAATACCTTCCGTAGCCTCAATGTGATCAGTGACTATTTTAGTCTCAAGGCCAACAGTAGTCAAAATATGAATGGGTAAACATCTTAGAGGTCCAAAAACAGATTGATCTTTGGAGGGAGGGTACCTTTTGAGATCACGGGTGACGAAGAAATTGATGTCACTGCCCATGCTGATCTTTGCATCGCGGTGAAGGTCTGAGATGCATAAGGACCAAAACCTTGCAAAAGTGAGTTCGGTAGGATTTGCCTTTGGATCCTCCTTAGGGATGTACTGAAGGAATTCATCCCATAAGATCGGACCGTAGTTGACGTTGTGGCCTGTGAATATACTCCAAACTAGCTCCAGCAGTTTGAGGCCCATGTTATCAGTGCCTCCGGTTCTTCCAGATAGACTGCGGATCACATAGTGACAGACGAACTGCCAGACCGCAGGGAGTTGGTTTTTCTTGAACTCCCCAATCCCCTTTAGCTTCTTCTGGTAACCCATTTGGTAGAGGGAGGAGATGATGTCCGTCACACTGGGAGAGATGAACTTGGTAGAGGGATGAACCAGTAGGTTTATTGCAGTTAGAAACTTGTCTTTGGTCAAGATGACCAAAGAATCATCCATCAAGTTCAGATGAACTTCTTGCAGATTGTTGAGGGGACGATACGCCGAGAATGAACATTTGAAGAGGGTTGAAATTGGAACAACGTCAGTGAAGGAATTAAAGGGTCCAAACAGTGGGTGATTGGTGATGAACTTGATCATGAGTCGAATAGACTCATTGTAGGAGGAGTGATCTTCAAAGATTGCCCTAAAGTTGCTTGAGGAAATGGAAGGCGATTGGTTCCTCGTGGCAGAATCAGAACCAGTGGGTTGAACAGAACCAGAAGCTTTGAACTGCTTCTTTGAGATGCCAGACTTCACCATTTTGAAAAAGATTTTAAAGAACTTGCAGAAAAACTTGAGTGCAAGAGGGTGAAGAAGATGAAGATCGTTTGAGAGGGTTCAGAAAGCGTAAAGATTTCTTGGATGAGAGAAAAAAGGTTTTATAGGGGCGGATTTCAAAAGTTTATTGTTTTTACCCTATATGTGGCGGTTAAAGATAAAAACCCTTGAGTTTTTATTTTTAACGAAAAGGTTAATTACCAGCCACAGAAAACGATTGAAAAACAGAAAAGATTAAATGTTTTTGATTTTCCAAAAAAATGTGGCATTTAATGAAATGTCAGGCTCATTATCACACGTTTGAGGATCGTGTGGTGAGGGGCTTAAATCCGTTGAATAAAGGTGGAATTGGAACAGATTTGACAGCTTGGAGCAAGGTCGATAAGACAGTTTAATGAAAAAGATTTCTTTTATTGGGAAACTGTTTTATTTGATTTCAAACCCAAAATAGGTCTGACAAAAGGATCATCTGAAAAAGGAGAACTGAAACGATGATGTGCTATACAAAGAATGTTTTGAGAATGTTTTTCTAATTTAATTAAGGATCATTAAATAGCACACAACGTCCTTTGGAATTTATGAAGTAGTTGAGAGTTCATTCAATGTGAATGTTGATTGGTCAGTCATTGCGGATTGATACATCAATGTTGAGAGGTTTTTCATTGCGGTGGATGGTTCTCTGACTGTGGTAGAATGAACTGAGATAAACACTTTGAACAAGATCAGAAATAACAAAGAATAAGGACCGTAGAAATATAGGTATGATATATGGTTGCGGTACACAAAGTATACTGAAACCATGTATGATAGATATATTTTGTTAGGACCGCATTGGGGACCAGAGATGGTCTGCGGTACCTATCAATTCAAAAAGAACTGCGGGTCCGGATTCATCATTCCTAACATTTGTAAGAAACTATTGAGCTTTGTAGAGTCAATTGCTTTTGTGAATACATCAGCAATCTCTTCATTAGTGTTAACAAAAATCAGTTCAATGTTACCTTTCAGAATGTGGTCTTTGATGAAATGATACCATAATTCAATGTGCTTCGTCTTATAGTGATGAATTGGATTGTGAGAAATTGATATCGCACTCTCTGAGTCACAGTAAATCGGTATCCTCAGCATCCTGTATCTGTAGTTCATAAGTTGTGTTTTCATCCACAAAACTTGTGAACAACAGCTGGCTGTGGCCACATATTCAGCTTCTGCAATAGATAGTGAGACACAGTTTTGTTTCCTTGATGACCAGCTGACGAGTCTTCCACCAAGAAATTGACAGCCACCGGAAGTGCTTTTTCTATCCAATCTACATCCAGCATGATCTGCATCAGTGAAATCTTGTAGGCTGAAGTCATTCCCTGCGGGATACCAGAGGCCTAGAGTCTTGCTACCCTTTAAGTATCTGAGAATCTGCTTGGCTGCGGTCATGTGAGATACTTTCGGATCGGCTTCGTATCTTGCGCATACACTTGTTGCAAAGACAATGTATGGTCGTCTTGCGGTGAGGTACATCAGAGAGCCAATTATTCCTCTATAAGTTTTGTGGTCTACTGATTCTCCGGAAGGATCAGCATAAATCTTATATCCGAAGGCCATAGGGACCTTGGTAGAGGAACAATTGTTCATTGAGTATTTCTTCAGTAGTTCAGAGGTGTATTTCTCTTGATGGATGAATATCCCTTGAGGGACTTGTTTCACTTGAAGTCCTAGAAAGAAATTAATCTCTCTATTCATGCTCATTTGGAACTTGTTGGTAATGAGCTTTGCAAATTCATCCACTATCCCCTGATCAGTTGATCCAAAGATGATATCATCCACATATATTTGTACAAGCATAAGGTGATTACCATTTTCCTTTCTAAATAAAGTGGGATCTATCATTCCTCTTTTGTACCCGGACGAGACAAGAAATTCGGAGAGAGTCTCGTACCATGCTCTTGGTGCTTGCTTTAGACCATAGACTGATTTTTCAAGCTTGTAACAGTGATCTGGAAATTCAAGGCATTCGAAGCCCGGAGGTTGCTGAAGATAAACCTCCTCTTTCAATTCAACATTCAGTAAGGCACTCTTTACATCCATTTGATGTACATTGATATTCTTGTGAGCAGCATACGCTAAGAAGATGCGTATGGCCTCCATCCTGGCTACTAGGGCGTATGTTTCATCATAATCAACACCTTCAAGTTGACTATACCCCTTAGCGACTAGTCTCGCCTTGTTTCGGACGACCGCACCAGATTCATCCAATTTATTCTTGTACACCCATCTGGTACCAACAATAGTGTGACCTTTTGGCTTAGGAATGAGTTGCCACACTTTGTTTCTTTTAAACTCTTCCAGATCCTCTTGCATTGTAGTTATCCAGTCGGGCTCCATTAATGCTTCTTTGATGGTTCTGGGTTCGACCGAACACATAAATGATGCATAGTAACAATGATCAGATAAATCTTTTGAGGATCGAGTTTGAATACCTGCGGACAGGTTGCCGATGATTTGTCCTGGTGGGTGGTCCTTCGTCCATACATGTAGACGTGGTTGAAGATGACCAGCAGCTGCGGTGGATGGAATATCTTCAATATCTAAAGACTCTGCGGTAGAAGATGGCAGTTCCCCCTGGACTTGTGAGCAGCCTGCTGAATTGTCTTGGTTTTGGGAAGTGGGAATAGAGTTTTCTTGAGCAAGTGAGAGAGGTTCCCCCTGGATTGCGGATGGGAGTTCCCCTTGAACTTGAGAAGGTTCCCCCTGGATTGTTGAGAGAGTGATAACCCTTGGATCGGTTTCTGTGTCAATGTTTTCTATATCTTCATCGTCTGAATCTAAGGAGACATTTGACGGAAGAGTAATTTTGAGAATAGGGACCAGAGCTGTTTCCTCAGGTACTGGAACCTAGATGGTTGTCATTTGATCTGGAGTGGAACTTTCCCCCTCAACCGGCGAGATGGAAGTATTGAGTGACACATCATCAAATAAAGTAGGTGCAGAAACTTCGGCATGCTGCTGTTGAGTTTCTGGAGACACAAGAACTTCGGAGAGTTGAGCAGTCTCTACGGGGTCGAAAAGATCATCATAGTTTACTTCAACTATGTTTAGAGGACCCGAGGAGACTGGGATATCACTTTCCAGGATTGCTTTGGTTTCATCTGAAGGAGCAGTGTTGCGGACGTAATAGTCATCGAATTTGACATCGAAGCTTTCCACTATTTGTCTCGTGCGTCTGATGAGAACCCTATAGGCTACTTTGTTTGTTGAGTAGCCAAGGAAAATGCCTTCATCCGACTTTGGTGCAAATTTTTTTAGATCATCCTTATTGTTTATCACAAAACATTTACACCCAAAGATGTGAAAGAATTTGACATTTGGTTTGCGGTTGTTAAGGCCCTCATATGGAATTTTGTTGATACGATTACAGACAATGCTTCGGTTTTGAACAAAGCATGTTGTGGCCACTGCTTCGGCCCAGAAGTAGAGAGGAAGATGTGCGAAGTTAAGCATAGATCTGGCTGCTTCTACCAGAGTTCAGTTTCTTCGCTCTACTACTCCATTCTACTGCGGTGTGTAGGGAGCTGAGAAATTATGACTGATGCCTTTTGAAACCAAGAAACTGTTTAGAAGATGATTAGTGAACTCGGTTCCATTATCACTTTGGATGCGGCGCACTGGTAATTTGATTTGGAGTTCAATTTCTTTGATAAAATTGATCAGCATCTGCGGAGCTTCGGATTTGAGTCTTAGGAAGAAGACCCAAGTGAAATGAGTGAAGTCATCAACTATAACCAGTATATATTTTTTGAGGTGGAGACTGGCTACGGCAGATGGACCGCAGAGATCAATATGTAAGAGTTCCAGTGGTTCAGAAATTGAAGAATCAATCACCATAGGATGGCTTTCTTTTGATTGTTTGCCACATTCACAGGCTGAGCAGAGAGTGTCATTGTTGAATTTGAGAATGGGAAGACCTCGGACGAGTTCTCCGGTAACCAGATTGTCGATATACCTGAAGTTTAGATGGGCTAGCTTACGGTGCCATAGCCAGCTGACTTTAGATCCTGCTTTGGATAGAAAGCATAGCTGCGGTGTCCCAATGATCAGAGAAACGTCCAAAGGATACATGGTCCCTTCGGACTTCGATTTGATCAAACAGGTGCTTCTATCGCTTGTCATTACGTAGCATTATTCGTTGTCAAATTCAACCCAGTGGCCTGCTTGACACAGTTGGTCTACACTGATGAGATTGTGTTTGAGGCTTTCTACCTAAGAAACCTTTTGAATAGAGAAGTTTCCTGTAGTAAGTACACCGTAACCTCGGATTATTCCATTCTCATTGTTGCCGAGTGTGACGTTTCCACCATTGCAAATAGGCCTGAAATCTCGAAGGTACTCTAACCTTCCAGTCATGTGCAAGGAGCAGGCACTATCTATTAACCACTCCTCTTCTTCATCCTCCTTGCACATTGCCTGAAAATTACACGGTTAGTTTGGGCACCCAAACAAGTATGGAGCCCGAGGCGAGTGGTGGTTTTTTCAACGATGCATGAACCGAGGTTGCAGGGACACGTTTTATGTCAATCTTGAGACCTAAACCTGGGTGTTTGTGAACTTTTGAAGTGTTGTGAGATTTGGAAAAGTTACGAGGTTTTTGAAAAGTGCGAGATTTGACTTGAGATGGTCCCTTTTAACAATGACATTTACATGAAATATTTTTGTCATTTACCCTGACATTCTGCTTGGTCAGCGGTCTGAAGGGTGTGGGAACAGTTTTGTGACTAGTACGAGAAGTGTGAGATTTGACAGCGGTGCTCTTGGAATTTGAAAAAGTTTGATTTGAGAGTGTGTGAGCACGTGTAGATTTCCTTGGATGTGATTTCTTAAAAGTTTGAGGTGACTTTAAAAGTGTTGGAGTTGGTAAAATCCCCTTCCATTTTGGATCACTGAGGAATAAATCTGAAAACCATTGCTTCGAAAAGACTTTACTTTCTTTTGGGTTGTGTCAGAAGAGTTTGAAAAGGTTTTAGGAGCTGTACATCCCTTTTTGTTGGTTTTCTTGACTGCAGAGTTTTTAGAAAAGTAATTTGAGAAAACAAGTTTTTCTGGACTCTTGGGCTTCGAAACTTTGATTTGTCTCTTGTTTTTTGAAAAACTTTCCCGCTTTTTACCACGAGATTGAAATTCCTCTTTGAAGGCCGTTTTTGCCTGAGTTTTTGGAGAACCGCAATCATTGAGATTCAACTGCGGTTTCTTTGATCCATTAGATTGCTTTTGAACAAGAGGACTGGATTCATCGGAACTAGAAGGTTTAGGATTCTAGGAGCATTGACCATACTCGAAATTTTCTATGGATAACTCATGATGAATTGGCTGAATTGTCACTGAACTTTTAACTGCGGTCTACGGTAGGGAAGATTGGACTACCGCAGAGTAGGTCTGAGTTAATTTCTTTGTGGGACATTTGATAAGAGGTAGATGGTCTGACTGCGGTTCAGAATTGCAGTGAGTGGTACTGCAGTCTGAAGGTAATGATGGGAAGTTCATGTGAACTTCGGGTTCCATAATAATTTCTTCATCAACAATTGATGAGGTCTAAGAGTTGGGATAAATTGTGCCAAAAATAGGAATGTGATCACATAAGTGGCCCGAAAATTCAGGAAGAATTTCCTCAATGACACAATTATTACTCAAATTATGGAGTCGACAAAAATGAGTTTTGATGTCCTCGGGAAAGGTTTTGTCATTGACTGGAAATTGGAACTCTCATTCTGGAGGGACATAAAGTCAGTCTTTGTTAAACCGGGGTGAGGAGTCCTTTGCGGTAGGGTACCCATTGCACCAACCCCAATTATAGGTGTTATCTGTGGTTCCATTGTTCACTAGATTCTCAATAGCTTCACTTTCATTGAACATCTTTTCTATTAGAAGATTTAAACGTACAATTTCAGTTTGAGCTAAATCTCTTTGATTTAATGCTATGCCTAATTGAGTTTCACATAACATTCTTGCATCCTTTTCTAATTATAAGTCCTTTTCTAGCATGGAAACTTTGAGTCTTTTGTCTTCTAATCGTCCTCTAACATGGAACATTTCCTGGGACGCAATGTTCTTCTCATCTAAGGCTTTGTTATAGTCTGAAAGGACGGCAGCACATGTGTCATTAAGGTTGTCAAGAAAAGGTTGACAGTCATGCATGATATAGTTAAGAGTTTGGATCAGAAGTTTTACCTGCTCAACGATGCTTAGAGTTCCATCCTTTTCCATGTAGCAGTAATTATTTTCCAGATTGGTTGATCCATCCTCGTCCGCAGTAGCCATCATGCAGATTTTGCCTTTACCCTTAATGTTGTTGATATCTTCATCCTCATCTCCGGATGACCATACTTGATGGTCTCTCTTGACTTGGGCTACGTATGCCCTTGCTTTCTCTTTTTCTTCCAATTCTTGAGCCATTCTGAGGTAGAATGCTCTGTCTTTCACTACGTTTGCTTTACAATCTCTAGCAAAATGGTTTTCCTTGTTGCACTTGTGACAATTTACAACATCAGATTTTTCTTCTGCTGAGGTACCGGACTCAGTTGTCTTTATAGGTTGCGGTGCCTCTTTGGGTTGAGTGTTTTGAGATTGCGGTACTGGGTGAGGATTTTTGGGATATCGAGAGTGATTATTCTGAGGGTTGAAGTTGCGGTTGAAGGGAGATTTAGTAAACTGCTGATTTTTGCGGAATGATGAGGGTGGTAGCCTGTTAGATCAATGGCATTTTGGAATTCCTCTTCATCATCGTATTCTAAGTCGGCTTCGTATGACTGCGGAGGATTGTCATACGAGGGTGGATAAGATTGAGTGTGAGGTGCTTGTGCTACAAGAGCGAGTGGTCCTCCGAAGTCAGCACAGTCTTTGAGTACGGTTGATTCTTGTGCTTGCAGTTCACCATAGAGCTTCTAGAGAGATAGATAACTTTATGACAATTAGATGTGGTCCAATGTCTACCCAATCCATTGAGAAACTGAAGATTGGTCTCATGGTTACTTCGGATGGTGGCTGCATTAGATAACTTTATGACAATTAAGTTGAACCTCTTGAAGGAGTCTTCCAGACTTTCACCAGCATGAGCTTTGAAGTTGTTGAATTCGTTGAGTGCAGTTGTAAGCTTCTTATCTTGAGCTTGTTCTGTGCCTTCATATAGGTTCTTGAGGACATCCCAGATTTCTTTAGCTGACTTGCAATTTATGATGATGTCGAAGTTGTCAGGAGCAACTCCACAAGATATCTCATAAAAGGCAACAACATCGTTTTCCATCTTATCAAGATCATCTTTGGTGGGACGATTGATGGCTGGTTGACCTCCTCCCAGTCTAGCTTGTGTGCCATCGTTCTGAACTGGAGTAAGAACAGGGACATGAGATCCTTCTTCTACAGATCTCCATACATCTCTTCCAAGTCTTCGTAGATACCTCTCCATTCTTTGAGACCAGTGATGATATTCATTTTCTACCAGTGTTGGAGCTCTATTCGAACCTCCAACACTGTTAGAAACATTTAGAGATAATGTTTGTGCCATATTTCCTTGTTTTTGAAAAGATTTGTTTTTTTTTAAGAAATGAGCTCCAGTGGTATAGAAGGCCTTTTAAAATCAGAGTTCTTGTTTAAAAAGCAACCACTTTGGCTCTGATACCAACTGTTGAGAGAAAAACTTGAGTAACACCCTTGAACAAACGTTAGAACAAGTAATAATGCGGAATGAAGTTTAACTCAGTGGATCATAAAGCTCAACAATAATAATAAGTTAGAGTTAGATAGTTAGATAATTAGGTGCGGAAATATAAGGAAATATAAATGACAACAAGTATTATATCAAGAAGACACTATAAGCTTATTCTTAACAAGGATTGCAGACAATCCAGGTTAGTAAATGAGATCAAACTTAGTGAATAAGTCTAGCTGACTTGCTCCGAAGAGATAACGATCTTAATATTAGAATCTGAAGATCTTTGAGATGAGAGAGTAAATAGAATATGATATTCAAGATAGAGATAACTGAGAGAGATGTTTCATTCATAATAAGAGAACTCTATGTAACGACGTAAAATTTCCAAAACAATTTTTCTTTTGTAATTCATACTTTTAATCATTAAAAACAATATTCCAACAAAATGTATCCAATGTTATCATCACAGAACAAATCCCAGAATCTCAAAACATAATCTCTATGAGTGTGTAGGGATCATGCAGGCACCTTCCCGCGATCCTCGCTAGTACCTGAAACACATAACACAACAACTATAAGCATAAATGCTTAGTGAGTTCCCCAGAATACCACATACAACACATACGCCACTCGAGGCTACAATACGACCCTCCGGTCGATGTGTCTCAGTGGGACCCTCCAGTCCCGTAGCTCGTTGGACCCTCTGGTCCGGTCATAGCTCGTCGGACCCTTCGGTCCAGTATGTGTCGTTGGACCCTTCAGTCCGGTCTATATCGTTGGGCCCTCCGGCCCGGTCTGTTCAACACATAGCATACATATAACACAATGCACATAAACTCATATATACACATAGCATACATGACCCTCTGGTCTACACGTAAATACCACTCTAGGTAATGTATAGTGAAAAGACTCACCTCAATGAAGTCGGATAAACTCTCGTGCTCAACGTCCCGACCTAGCCTCCTCCTATTAATCAAATAGCATCCCCGATCAATATTCTCTCATAGTCTCATCTCTACAGATTGGGTAGAAGGCCATTCTACCCCTCCCTGAACTCTCTTGAATCAGTCTTGACCAGAACCCTAAGGTCAACGAAAGTCAACGGTCAAACTTTGACCGACTCGTCGAGTGGACAAGAGTGACTCGGCGAGTACATGCATGTCCTCTTCGCTTCTGGTCCCCCACTGACTCGCTGAGTCAACCCAACACTCCACGGGTCGACACAGGTAACAAGTTGCGGGGCAACCCGACTCGACTCGTCGAGTCCCTTATGGGCTCGGCGAGTTCCTCCCATGAAAACACTCAAAAGATCCTTTGAGGTCAGATCTGCTTCACCAACCAGTAGATCCAACCTTCTAACACTCGAAAGTCACGTAAAGGTTCAAACTTTACGTTCATGCAATGCTTATAAGACCAAAAACGGAGAAATAACCTCCAAAACGGGGTTCTACTCTCAAGGCTCACATGAAACCTCATAAAGTTGGAAGCTTGGGACCTTTTGGACCTCTCAAGGTCCTGATCTATCATCTCTACCCAAAGGGACCTCAAATACTTCACAATCTAACTCAAAATGGTGCAAAGGAAACCCTAGATTCAAGGAATCTATCCAATACACGAAATGGGAAGGAACTTGTACCTCAAAACGTGAATTCTGATGTGAACAAATTAGATCCAAGCTCCACAATCGATCTAGCTTGAATTTCTCCACTCCTTCTTGCAAGATCACACCAAAAGATGAAGATTTAGCCTCCAAAGTGCTCTCTAAGCTCTCTTTGCTCTCTAGGGTTTTTACAGGGGAGTAGTGGTCGCAAATGACGGCCATAAGGGCCTTTAAATAGGGCTCAGGCCCTGAGATTTAGGGTTTCACTTAACAGCGCGGACTCGCCGAGTCCACGCACCTACTCGTCGAGTCCGGTCATTAATCCAGACAATAACTCACGGTCCTACTCGGCGAGTCTGAACGTCTACTCGTCGAGTCCCTCCATAAAACTCAAGATAAATGAACTTTATAAAATACCTGGAAATCCGGATGTTACAATTCTCCCCCACTAGAATCAGACTTCGCCCTCGAAGTCTTGCTCCGCAAATAGCTCTGGATGCTGCTCCCGCATCTCCAACTCCGACTCCCAAGTCAGCTCGGACCCTCTCCGATGTTGCCACTGGACCTGCACTAGGGACACCTCCTTGTTCCTCAGAACCTTGATCTTCCGATCCCGGATCACGATTGGTCTCTCAGCATAATTCAGGCTCGCATCCACCTGAATATCCTCCAGCGGTACCACCGCCGACTCGTCGGCTATACACTTCCTCAATTGAGACACATGGAAGGTATCATGAATCTGGCTCAACTCCGCAAGTAGCTCCAACCGATATGCTACCCTGCCTACCCTCACGATCACCCTGAACGGACCGATATACCGGGGCCCCAGCTTGCCCCTCTTCCTGAATCGGATCACTCCTTTCTAAGGAGACACTTTCAGGAGTACGAAGTCTCCCACCTGGAACTCAAGCTCGGATCGTCGCCTATCCGCATAACTCTTCTGACGACTCTGAGTCGTCGACAACCTCTGTATAACCTGTTGTATCTGCTCGGTCATGTGAAGCACTATCTCAGTGCTGCCCCTCACGCGCTGCCCTACCTCTCCCCAGCAAATGGGAGTCCGACATCTCCTCCCGTGCAACAACTCGAAGGGAGGCATACCAATACTCGAATGGTGGCTGTTGTTATAAGAAAACTCAGCCAACGGCAGATACGTGTCCCAACTTCCCCCGAAGTCCAACACACATGCTCGGAGCATGTCCTCGAGCGTCTGAATCGTCCGCTCACTCTGTCCGTCCGTCTGGGGGTGGTACGCGGTACTGAAATGCAGCCTCGTGCCCAACTCCTCGTGGAACGTCTTCCAGAACCTGGAAGTGAAACGTACATCCCGATCTGACACAATCGAGATCGGCACTCCATGCCGCGATACCACCTCCCTCACATACAACTCTGCCAACCTCTCAGCAGAAGAGCTCTCACTGATAGCAAGAAATACGCGCTCTTTGTCAGCCGGTCGACGATCACCCAAATTGCATCGACACCCCTCGCGGTCCTCGGCAATTTGGTGATGAAATCCATAGAAATC
Source organism: Lactuca virosa (assembly GCF_052849685.1). NCBI lineage: Eukaryota > Viridiplantae > Streptophyta > Magnoliopsida > Asterales > Asteraceae > Lactuca > Lactuca virosa. The sequence continues at coordinate 354,749,021 of NC_136430.1, forward strand.
TGTTCCCACTTCCATTGGGGAACCTCAAGTGGCTGCAACTTGCCATGTGGACGCTGGTGCTCGGACTTAACCCTGTGACAGGTCAAGCACCTCTCAACAAACCATGCTACATCCCTCTTCATACATGGCCACCAATAGTCCCTCTTCAGGTCCAAATACATCTTAGTGGCCCCGGGATGGATCGAGAACCTCGATCGGTGCGCATCCTCCATACGGCACCCAAATCCGACCCTAAAAGGTCATAAGCCCACGACTATCGGTAACGAACTCAGGTATCTGCCCAATCACCCGCTCTCTCTTGCGGTTCTCCGGTCTCACGGCCTCTGCCTGGGCCTCCCGAATGGTCTCCAACATTGGAGTCATCATTGTCAATCGCATACAAGTGTCTCGAATCGGGGCACTCTCCGCCCTACGGCTCACCGCATCAGCTACAACATTAGCTTTGTCGGGGTGGTACAGGCTCTGATACCAACTGTTGAGAGAAAAACTTGAGTAACACCCTTGAACAAACGTTAGAACAAGTAATAATGCGGAATGAAGTTTAACTCAGTGGATCATAAAGCTCAACAATAATAATAAGTTAGAGTTAGATAGTTAGATAATTAGGTGCGGAAATATAAGGAAATATAAATGACAACAAGTATTATATCAAGAAGACACTATAAGCTTATTCTTAACAAGGATTGCAGACAATCCAGGTTAGTAAATGAGATCAAACTTAGTGAATAAGTCTAGCTGACTTGCTCCGAAGAGATAACGATCTTAATATTAGAATCTGAAGATCTTTGAGATGAGAGAGTAAATAGAATATGATATTCAAGATAGAGATAACTGAGAGAGATGTTTCATTCATAATAAGAGAACTCTATGTAACGACGTAAAATTTCCAAAACAATTTTTCTTTTGTAATTCATACTTTTAATCATTAAAAACAATATTCCAACAAAATGTATCCAATGTTATCATCACAGAACAAATCCCAGAATCTCAAAACATAATCTCTATGAGTGTGTACGGATCATGCAGGCACCTTCCCGCGATCCTCGCTAGTACCTGAAACACATAACACAACAACTATAAGCATAAATGCTTAGTGAGTTCCCCAGAATACCACATACAACACATACGCCACTCGAGGCTACAATACGACCCTCCGGTCGATGTGTCTCAGTGGGACCCTCCAGTCCCGTAGCTCGTTGGACCCTCTGGTCCGGTCATAGCTCGTCGGACCCTTCGGTCCAGTATGTGTCGTTGGACCCTTCAGTCCGGTCTATATCGTTGGGCCCTCCGGCCCGGTCTGTTCAACACATAGCATACATATAACACAATGCACATAAACTCATATATACACATAGCATACATGACCCTCTGGTCTACACGTAAATACCACTCTAGGTAATGTATAGTGAAAAGACTCACCTCAATGAAGTCGGATAAACTCTCGTGCTCAACGTCCCGACCTAGCCTCCTCCTATTAATCAAATAGCATCCCCGATCAATATTCTCTCATAGTCTCATCTCTACAGATTGGGTAGAAGGCCATTCTACCCCTCCCTGAACTCTCTTGAATCAGTCTTGACCAGAACCCTAAGGTCAACGAAAGTCAACGGTCAAACTTTGACCGACTCGTCGAGTGGACAAGAGTGACTCGGCGAGTACATGCATGTCCTCTTCGCTTCTGGTCCCCCACTGACTCGCTGAGTCAACCCAACACTCCACGGGTCGACACAGGTAACAAGTTGCGGGGCAACCCGACTCGACTCGTCGAGTCCCTTATGGGCTCGGCGAGTTCCTCCCATGAAAACACTCAAAAGATCCTTTGAGGTCAGATCTGCTTCACCAACCAGTAGATCCAACCTTCTAACACTCGAAAGTCACGTAAAGGTTCAAACTTTACGTTCATGCAATGCTTATAAGACCAAAAACGGAGAAATAACCTCCAAAACGGGGTTCTACTCTCAAGGCTCACATGAAACCTCATAAAGTTGGAAGCTTGGGACCTTTTGGACCTCTCAAGGTCCTGATCTATCATCTCTACCCAAAGGGACCTCAAATACTTCACAATCTAACTCAAAATGGTGCAAAGGAAACCCTAGATTCAAGGAATCTATCCAATACACGAAATGGGAAGGAACTTGTACCTCAAAACGTGAATTCTGATGTGAACAAATTAGATCCAAGCTCCACAATCAATCTAGCTTGAATTTCTCCACTCCTTCTTGCAAGATCACACCAAAAGATGAAGATTTAGCCTCCAAAGTGCTCTCTAAGCTCTCTTTGCTCTCTAGGGTTTTTACAGGGGAGTAGTGGTCGCAAATGACGGCCATAAGGGCCTTTAAATAGGGCTCAGGCCCTGAGATTTAGGGTTTCACTTAACAGCGCGGACTCGCCGAGTCCACGCACCTACTCGTCGAGTTCGGTCATTAATCCAGACAATAACTCACGGTCCTACTCGGCGAGTCTGAACGTCTACTCGTCGAGTCCCTCCATAAAACTCAAGATAAATGAACTTTATAAAATACCTGGAAATCCGGATGTTACAATTCTCCCCCACTAGAATCAGACTTCGCCCTCGAAGTCTTGCTCCGCAAATAGCTCTGGATGCTGCTCCCGCATCTCCAACTCCGACTCCAAAGTCAGCTCGGACCCTCTCCGATGTTGCCACTGGACCTGCACTAGGGACACCTCCTTGTTCCTCAGAACCTTGATCTTCCGATCCCGGATCACGATTGGTCTCTCAGCATAATTCAGGCTGGCATCCACCTGAATATCCTCCAGCGGTACCACCGCCGACTCGTCGGCTATACACTTCCTCAATTGAGACACGTGGAAGGTATCATGAATCTGGCTCAACTCCGCAAGTAGCTCCAACCGATATGCTACCCTGTCTACCCTCACGATCACCCTGAACGGACCGATATACCGGGGCCCCAGCTTGCCCCTCTTCCTGAATCGGATCACTCCTTTCTAAGGAGACACTTTCAGGAGTACGAAGTCTCCCACCTGGAACTCAAGCTCGGATCGTCGCCTATTCGCATAACTCTTCTGACGACTCTGAGTCGTCGACAACCTCTGTATAACCTGTTGTATCTGCTCGGTCATCTGAAGCACTATCTCAGTGCTGCCCCTCACGCGCTGCCCTACCTCTCCCCAGCAAATGGGAGTCCGACATCTCCTCCCGTGCAACAACTCGAAGGGAGGCATACCAATACTCGAATGGTGGCTGTTGTTATAAGAAAACTCAGCCAACGGCAGATACGTGTCCCAACTTCCCCCGAAGTCCAACACACATGCTCGGAGCATGTCCTCGAGCGTCTGAATCGTCCGCTCACTCTGTCCGTCCGTCTGGGGGTGGTACGCGGTACTGAAATGCAGCCTCGTGCCCAACTCCTCGTGGAACGTCTTCCAGAACCTGGAAGTGAAACGTACATCCCGATCTGACACAATCGAGATCGGCACTCCATGCCGCGATACCACCTCCCTCACATACAACTCTGCCAACCTCTCAGCAGAAGAGCTCTCACTGATAGCAAGAAATGCGCGCTCTTTGTCAGCCGGTCGACGATCACCCAAATTGCATCGACACCCCTCGCGGTCCTCGGCAATTTGGTGATGAAATCCATAGAAATCTGTTCCCACTTCCATTGGGGAACCTCAAGTGGCTGCAACTTGCCATGTGGACGCTGGTGCTCGGACTTAACCCTGTGACAGGTCAAGCACCTCTCAACAAACCATGCTACATCCCTCTTCATACATGGCCACCAATAGTCCCTCTTCAGGTCCAAATACATCTTAGTGGCCCCGGGATGGATCGAGAACCTCGATCGGTGCGCATCCTCCATACGGCACCCAAATCCGACCCTAAAAGGTCATAAGCCCACGACTATCGGTAACGAACTCAGGTATCTGCCCAATCACCCGCTCTCTCTTGCGGTTCTCCGGTCTCACGGCCTCTGCCTGGGCCTCCCGAATGGTCTCCAACATTGGAGTCATCATTGTCAATCGCATACAAGTGTCTCGAATCGGGGCACTCTCCGCCCTACGGCTCAGCGCATCAGCTACAACATTAGCTTTGTCGGGGTGGTACAGGCTCTGATACCAACTGTTGAGAGAAAAACTTGAGTAACACCCTTGAACAAACGTTAGAACAAGTAATAATGCGGAATGAAGTTTAACTCAGTGGATCATAAAGCTCAACAATAATAATAAGTTAGAGTTAGATAGTTAGATAATTAGGTGCGGAAATATAAGGAAATATAAATGACAACAAGTATTATATCAAGAAGACACTATAAGCTTATTCTTAACAAGGATTGCAGACAATCCAGGTTAGTAAATGAGATCAAACTTAGTGAATAAGTCTAGCTGACTTGCTCCGAAGAGATAACGATCTTAATATTAGAATCTGAAGATCTTTGAGATGAGAGAGTAAATAGAATATGATATTCAAGATAGAGATAACTGAGAGAGATGTTTCATTCATAATAAGAGAACTCTATGTAACGACGTAAAATTTCCAAAACAATTTTTCTTTTGTAATTCATACTTTTAATCATTAAAAACAATATTCCAACAAAATGTATCCAATGTTATCATCACAGAACAAATCCCAGAATCTCAAAACATAATCTCTATGAGTGTGTACGGATCATGCAGGCACCTTCCCGCGATCCTCGCTAGTACCTGAAACACATAACACAACAACTATAAGCATAAATGCTTAGTGAGTTCCCCAGAATACCACATACAACACATACGCCACTCGAGGCTACAATACGACCCTCCGGTCGATGTGTCTCAGTGGGACCCTCCAGTCTCGTAGCTCGTTGGACCCTCTGGTCCGGTCATAGCTCGTCGGACCCTTCGGTCCAGTATGTGTCGTTGGACCCTTCAGTCCGGTCTATATCGTTGGGCCCTCCGGCCCGGTCTGTTCAACACATAGCATACATATAACACAATGCACATAAACTCATATATACACATAGCATACATGACCCTCTGGTCTACACGTAAATACCACTCTAGGTAATGTATAGTGAAAAGACTCACCTCAATGAAGTCGGATAAACTCTCGTGCTCAACGTCCCGACCTAGCCTCCTCCTATTAATCAAATAGCATCCCCGATCAATATTCTCTCATAGTCTCATCTCTACAGATTGGGTAGAAGGCCATTCTACCCCTCCCTGAACTCTCTTGAATCAGTCTTGACCAGAACCCTAAGGTCAACGAAAGTCAACGGTCAAACTTTGACCGACTCGTCGAGTGGACAAGAGTGACTCGGCGAGTACATGCATGTCCTCTTCGCTTCTGGTCCCCCACTGACTCGCTGAGTCAACCCAACACTCCACGGGTCGACACAGGTAACAAGTTGCGGGGCAACCCGACTCGACTCGTCGAGTCCCTTATGGGCTCGGCGAGTTCCTCCCATGAAAACACTCAAAAGATCCTTTGAGGTCAGATCTGCTTCACCAACCAGTAGATCCAACCTTCTAACACTCGAAAGTCACGTAAAGGTTCAAACTTTACGTTCATGCAATGCTTATAAGACCAAAAACGGAGAAATAACCTCCAAAACGGGGTTCTACTCTCAAGGCTCACATGAAACCTCATAAAGTTGGAAGCTTGGGACCTTTTGGACCTCTCAAGGTCCTGATCTATCATCTCTACCCAAAGGGACCTCAAATACTTCACAATCTAACTCAAAATGGTGCAAAGGAAACCCTAGATTCAAGGAATCTATCCAATACACGAAATGGGAAGGAACTTGTACCTCAAAACGTGAATTCTGATGTGAACAAATTAGATCCAAGCTCCACAATCAATCTAGCTTGAATTTCTCCACTCCTTCTTGCAAGATCACACCAAAAGATGAAGATTTAGCCTCCAAAGTTCTCTCTAAGCTCTCTTTGCTCTCTAGGGTTTTTACAGGGGAGTAGTGGTCGCAAATGACGGCCATAAGGGCCTTTAAATAGGGCTCAGGCCCTGAGATTTAGGGTTTCACTTAACAGCGCGGACTCGCCGAGTCCACGCACCTACTCGTCGAGTTCGGTCATTAATCCAGACAATAACTCACGGTCCTACTCGGCGAGTCTGAACGTCTACTCGTCGAGTCCCTCCATAAAACTCAAGATAAATGAACTTTATAAAATACCTGGAAATCCGGATGTTACAATTCTCCCCCACTAGAATCAGACTTCGCCCTCGAAGTCTTGCTCCGCAAATAGCTCTGGATGCTGCTCCCGCATCTCCAACTCCGACTCCCAAGTCAGCTCGGACCCTCTCCGATGTTGCCACTGGACCTGCACTAGGGACACCTACTTGTTCCTCAGAACCTTGATCTTCCGATCCCGGATCACGATTGGTCTCTCAGCATAATTCAGGCTCGCATCCACCTGAATATCCTCCAGCGGTACCACCGTCGACTCGTCGGCTATACACTTCCTCAATTGAGACACGTGGAAGGTATCATGAATCTGGCTCAACTCCGCAAGTAGCTCCAACCGATATGCTACCCTGCCTACCCTCACGATCACCCTGAACGGACCGATATACCGGGGCCCCAGCTTGCCCCTCTTCCTGAATCGGATCACTCCTTTCTAAGGAGACACTTTCAGGAGTACGAAGTCTCCCACCTGGAACTCAAGCTCGGATCGTCGCCTATCCGCATAACTCTTCTGACGACTCTGAGTCGTCGACAACCTCTGTATAACCTGTTGTATCTGCTCGGTCATCTGAAGCACTATCTCAGTGCTGCCCCTCACGCGCTGCCCTACCTCTCCCCAGCAAATGGGAGTCCGACATCTCCTCCCGTGCAACAACTCGAAGGGAGGCATACCAATACTCGAATGGTGGCTGTTGTTATAAGAAAACTCAGCCAACGGCAGATACGTGTCCCAACTTCCCCCGAAGTCCAACACACATGCTCGGAGCATGTCCTCGAGCGTCTGAATCGTCCGCTCACTCTGTCCGTCCGTCTGGGGGTGGTACGCGGTACTGAAATGCAGCCTCGTGCCCAACTCCTCGTGGAACGTCTTCCAGAACCTGGAAGTGAAACGTACATCCCGATCTGACACAATCGAGATCGGCACTCCATGCCGCGATACCACCTCCCTCACATACAACTCTGCCAACCTCTCAGCAGAAGAGCTCTCACTGATAGCAAGAAATGCGCGCTCTTTGTCAGCCGGTCGACGATCACCCAAATTGCATCGACACCCCTCGCGGTCCTCGGCAATTTGGTGATGAAATCCATAGAAATCTGTTCCCACTTCCATTGGGGAACCTCAAGTGGCTGCAACTTGCCATGTGGACGCTGGTGCTCGGACTTAACCCTGTGACAGGTCAAGCACCTCTCAACAAACCATGCTACATCCCTCTTCATACATGGCCACCAATAGTCCCTCTTCAGGTCCAAATACATCTTAGTGGCCCCGGGATGGATCGAGAACCTCGATCGGTACGCATCCTCCGTACGGCACCCAAATCCGACCCTAAAAGGTCATAAGCCCACGACTATCGGTAACGAACTCAGGTATCTGCCCAATCACCCGCTCTCTCTTGCGGTTCTCCGGTCTCACGGCCTCTGCCTGGGCCTCCCGAATGGTCTCCAACATTGGAGTCATCATTGTCAATCGCATACAAGTGTCTCGAATCGGGGCACTCTCCGCCCTACGGCTCAGCGCATCAGCTACAACATTAGCTTTGTCGGGGTGGTACAGGCTCTGATACCAACTGTTGAGAGAAAAACTTGAGTAACACCCTTGAACAAACGTTAGAACAAGTAATAATGCGGAATGAAGTTTAACTCAGTGGATCATAAAGCTCAACAATAATAATAAGTTAGAGTTAGATAGTTAGATAATTAGGTGCGGAAATATAAGGAAATATAAATGACAACAAGTATTATATCAAGAAGACACTATAAGCTTATTCTTAACAAGGATTGCAGACAATCCAGGTTAGTAAATGAGATCAAACTTAGTGAATAAGTCTAGCTGACTTGCTCCGAATAGATAACGATCTTAATATTAGAATCTGAAGATCTTTGAGATGAGAGAGTAAATAGAATATGATATTCAAGATAGAGATAACTGAGAGAGATGTTTCATTCATAATAAGAGAACTCTATGTAACGACGTAAAATTTCCAAAACAATTTTTCTTTTGTAATTCATACTTTTAATCATTAAAAACAATATTCCAACAAAATGTATCCAATGTTATCATCACAGAACAAATCCCAGAATCTCAAAACATAATCTCTATGAGTGTGTACGGATCATGCAGGCACCTTCCCGCGATCCTCGCTAGTACCTGAAACACATAACACAACAACTATAAGCATAAATGCTTAGTGAGTTCCCCAGAATACCACATACAACACATACGCCACTCGAGGCTACAATACGACCCTCCGGTCGATGTGTCTCAGTGGGACCCTCCAGTCCCGTAGCTCGTTGGACCCTCTGGTCCGGTCATAGCTCGTCGGACCCTTCGGTCCAGTATGTGTCGTTGGACCCTTCAGTCCGGTCTATATCGTTGGGCCCTCCGGCCCGGTCTGTTCAACACATAGCATACATATAACACAATGCACATAAACTCATATATACACATAGCATACATGACCCTCTGGTCTACACGTAAATACCACTCTAGGTAATGTATAGTGAAAAGACTCACCTCAATGAAGTCGGATAAACTCTCGTGCTCAACGTCCCGACCTAGCCTCCTCCTATTAATCAAATAGCATCCCCGATCAATATTCTCTCATAGTCTCATCTCTACAGATTGGGTAGAAGGCCATTCTACCCCTCCCTGAACTCTCTTGAATCAGTCTTGACCAGAACCCTAAGGTCAACGAAAGTCAACGGTCAAACTTTGACCGACTCGTCGAGTGGACAAGAGTGACTCGGCGAGTACATGCATGTCCTCTTCGCTTCTGGTCCCCCACTGACTCGCTGAGTCAACCCAACACTCCACGGGTCGACACAGGTAACAAGTTGCGGGGCAACCCGACTCGACTCGTCGAGTCCCTTATGGGCTCGGCGAGTTCCTCCCATGAAAACACTCAAAAGATCCTTTGAGGTCAGATCTGCTTCACCAACCAGTAGATCCAACCTTCTAACACTCGAAAGTCACGTAAAGGTTCAAACTTTACGTTCATGCAATGCTTATAAGACCAAAAACGGAGAAATAACCTCCAAAACGGGGTTCTACTCTCAAGGCTCACATGAAACCTCATAAAGTTGGAAGCTTGGGACCTTTTGGACCTCTCAAGGTCCTGATCTATCATCTCTACCCAAAGGGACCTCAAATACTTCACAATCTAACTCAAAATGGTGCAAAGGAAACCCTAGATTCAAGGAATCTATCCAATACACGAAATGGGAAGGAACTTGTACCTCAAAACGTGAATTCTGATGTGAACAAATTAGATCCAAGCTCCACAATCGATCTAGCTTGAATTTCTCCACTCCTTCTTGCAAGATCACACCAAAAGATGAAGATTTAGCCTCCAAAGTGCTCTCTAAGCTCTCTTTGCTCTCTAGGGTTTTTACAGGGGAGTAGTGGTCGCAAATGACGGCCATAAGGGCCTTTAAATAGGGCTCAGGCCCTGAGATTTAGGGTTTCACTTAACAGCGCGGACTCGCCGAGTCCACGCACCTACTCGTCGAGTCCGGTCATTAATCCAGACAATAACTCACGGTCCTACTCGGCGAGTCTGAACGTCTACTCGTCGAGTCCCTCCATAAAACTCAAGATAAATGAACTTTATAAAATACCTGGAAATCCGGATGTTACAATTCTCCCCCACTAGAATCAGACTTCGCCCTCGAAGTCTTGCTCCGCAAATAGCTCTGGATGCTGCTCCCGCATCTCCAACTCCGACTCCCAAGTCAGCTCGGACCCTCTCTGATGTTGCCACTGGACCTGCACTAGGGACACCTCCTTGTTCCTCAGAACCTTGATCTTCCGATCCCGGATCACGATTGGTCTCTCAGCATAATTCAGGCTCGCATCCACCTGAATATCCTCCAGCGGTACCACCGCCGACTCGTCGGCTATACACTTCCTCAATTGAGACACGTGGAAGGTATCATGAATCTGGCTCAACTCCGCAAGTAGCTCCAACCGATATGCTACCCTGCCTACCCTCACGATCACCCTGAACGGACCGATATACCGGGGCCCCAGCTTGCCCCTCTTCCTGAATCGGATCACTCCTTTCTAAGGAGACACTTTCAGGAGTACGAAGTCTCCCACCTGGAACTCAAGCTCGGATCGTCGCCTATCCGCATAACTCTTCTGACGACTCTGAGTCGTCGACAACCTCTGTATAACCTGTTGTATCTGCTCGGTCATCTGAAGCACTATCTCAGTGCTGCCCCTCACGCGCTGCCCTACCTCTCCCCAGCAAATGGGAGTCCGACATCTCCTCCCGTGCAACAACTCGAAGGGAGGCATACCAATACTCGAATGGTGGCTGTTGTTATAAGAAAACTCAGCCAACGGCAGATATGTGTCCCAACTTCCCCCGAAGTCCAACACACATGCTCGGAGCATGTCCTCGAGCGTCTGAATCGTCCGCTCACTCTGTCCGTCCGTCTGGGGGTGGTACGCGGTACTGAAATGCAGCCTCGTGCCCAACTCCTCGTGGAACGTCTTCCAGAACCTGGAAGTGAAACGTACATCCCGATCTGACACAATCGAGATCGGCACTCCATGCCGCGATACCACCTCCCTCACATACAACTCTGCCAACCTCTCAGCAGAAGAGCTCTCACTGATAGCATGAAATGCGCGCTCTTTGTCAGCCGGTCGACGATCACCCAAATTGCATCGACACCCCTCGCGGTCCTCGGCAATTTGGTGATGAAATCCATAGAAATCTGTTCCCACTTCCATTGGGGAACCTCAAGTGGCTGCAACTTGCCATGTGGACGCTGGTGCTCGGACTTAACCCTGTGACAGGTCAAGCACCTCTCAACAAACCATGCTACATCCCTCTTCATACATGGCCACCAATAGTCCCTCTTCAGGTCCAAATACATCTTAGTGGCCCCGGGATGGATCGAGAACCTCGATCGGTGCGCATCCTCCATACGGCACCCAAATCCGACCCTAAAAGGTCATAAGCCCACGACTATCGGTAACGAACTCAGGTATCTGCCCAATTACCCGCTCTCTCTTGCGGTTCTCCGGTCTCACGGCCTCTGCCTGGGCCTCCCGAATGGTGTCCAACATTGGAGTCATCATTGTCAATCGCATACAAGTGTCTCGAATCGGGGCACTCTCCGCCCTACGGCTCAGCGCATCAGCTACAACATTAGCTTTGTCGGGGTGGTACAGGATCTCACAATCGTAATCCTTTACCACATCCAACCATCTCCTCTGGCGCATATTCAGGTTGGGCTGATCCATCAGATACTTCAAACTCTTATGGTCCGTTTATATGGTACAACGAACCCCATACAGATAGTGGAGCCAGATCCTGAGGGCGAACACCACTGCCCCCAACTCCAGATCGTAGGTGGGATACCTCGTCTCATGAGGCTTCAGCTGCCTCGATGCATACGCTATCACATGCCCCCTCTGCATAAGCACCGCACCCAACCCCGATATAGATGCGTCACAATACACCATAAACTCCTCCATCCCTTCCGGGAGGGCTAACACCGGGGCTTTGCATAACCTCTGGCGAAGTGTCTCAAACGAGGTCTGCTGCTCCGGACCCCACGAAAAAGTAACGCCCTTCCGGGTCAACCTAGTGAGAGGCACGACGATCTTGGAGAAATCCTTGATAAATCTCCGATAGTAGCCGGCCAACCCCAGAAAGCTCCTGATCTTGGTGGGAGATCTCAGCACCTCCCAACTCATCATTGCCTCAATCTTGGCCGGATCGACCAATATCCCTTTCTGATTGACGAGATGCCCCAAGAACTGGACCTCTCGCAACCAGAAATCACACTTGGAGAATTTGGCGTACAGCCTCTCCGATCTCAAAACCCCGAGGATCTCCCTCAAATGCTCCTCATGCTACCCTCGAGACCTCGAATACACCAGAATATCATCAATGAACACGATCACCGATCGGTCCAACATCGGTCTGCACACCCTGTTCATAAGATCCATGAACGCTGTCGGTGAATTGGTGAGCCCGAAAGGCATCACCACGAACTCGTAATGCCCATAACGAGTCTTGAACGCCGTCTTCTGGATATCCTCATCACGCACTCTCATCTGATGATATCCAGACCTCAGATCAATCTTGGAGAACCAAGACGCTCTCTGCAACTGATCGAACAGATCATCAATCCTTGACAGTGGGTAACGGTTCTTGACCGTTAACTTGTTCAACTCCCGGTAATCAATGCACATCCGGTGTGAACCATCCTTTTTCTTGACAAAAAGGATCGGTGCTCCCCACGGTGAGCTACTCGGCCGAATAAACCCCTTCCCCAGCAGCTCCTGCAGTTGTGAGGATAACTCCTGCATCTCTGGTGGCGCAAGGCGATAGGGCGCCTTGGTGATAGGCGCTGCCCCCGGAACCAAATCGGTACGGAACTCTACCTGCCTCTCGAGAGGCACACCCGACAACTCCTCGGGAAAAACATCCGGGAACTCTCGCACTATCGGGACCTCATCAACCGACCTCGGTTTCTCCGCATCTACTCTCGTATCCACCATATAAGCCACAAACCCACTACAGCCCTGTTGTAGACTCTGCCTCGCTCTAGCGGCCGAACAAAATGCTGACCCAGAACGGGTACCCTCGCCATAAATCATAAGAACTCCCCCACTAGGGTCTCATATGGTCACTAATTGTCGCTCACAGTCGATAACCGCTCCAAACCTGCTCAACCAGTCGATAACCGCTCCAAACCTGCTCAACCAGTCAAATAACACCAACGCAGATACAGAACTCACAAGAAAAGTACCGGCCATGACATCGGGCGCTGCACGGACCTCCTCCGCTGTCAACTAGAAGGCTCTCCCGCGAGCCTTCGGTGCCTCGGCCTTCGCTGGCCGGACCTCGGTAGCTCTAGCAGCAGGTGCAGATCCCTGTGCTGATCCCTGTAGTAGCTGAGGGAACTCGGCCTTCTGATGGCCGGTCTGGTTGCAATGAAAGCAAACCGAGAATCCCTTGGGGCAATCCCTCGCGTAATGCCCCTCCTTCCCACACTCGTAACACACCCCAGCTCTGCACACCCCCTCGTGACTCTTGCCGCACTTCCCACAAGTGCAGCCCTTCGGACCCCCAGATGTCGAATCAGCGGGCTTTGCCCGCTTGGCTGCCGGCTGCGCCTGTGCCGGTCGCCTGTCCCTCCTCTGAGACTCGGCCTCCTCCCTGACCTGAGTCTCCAGCTCAATCTCTCTCTTCCGGGCATTTGCCTGGAGCTCGGCAAATGTCCGGTATGACGAGTTCGCCACGAACTCACGGATATCCCTCCTCAGTATGCTCAAGTACCGGCTCATACGTGCCTGCTCAGTCGACACGTGCTCAGGGCAAAACAACGCCCTCTCATGAAACATCCTCGTAATCACCGTCACAGACTCAGTTCCCTGCTTGAGGGATAGGAACTCCTGGGCTAGACGTTTCCTCTCCACAGGGGGAACATACTCATCTCGAAACATCATGGTGAACCTCTCCCAGGTCACCGCAGTAAGCTCTGCCGTAGTGAAGTCTGCCGTCACAAACTTCCACTAGTCCTTCGCTCCCAAGCGAAGCTGGTTCAGCGCAAACCGAACCCTCAGATGCTCCGGACATGAGCAGGTGTAGAAGCATCCCTCGATATCAGAAATCCACCTCATCGCAGCAATCGGGTCCTGCGTCCCATCAAACTCTGGTGGCTTCGTGTTGCTGATCTCTCGGTACAGCAACGAGTCATCCCCCTGTGGCCTGGCAGCAGCGACGGTTGCGGTGGCCGCAGCAACAGCAGCATCAGTAAGAGCAGCGTACCGCTCATCAAAAGTCTCGATCAGCGTGGTCTTGATAGACCCGAACATCTCTGGTATCTCAGCTCGAATGGCCGCAGTCACCTCCTCATGAATCATCCTACGGATCTCCTCATCACTGGTACCACTGGTACCACTGCCTCATGGGTGGTGGCGCGTCCCAACCATGATGTCTCTGAAATACAACACAAAAGAAATCAGAGACTCGCTCGAGTATACTCGCACTCGATACCCAACCCTACTTGCTCTTTAGTACCCTGAGGATTCTTACTTGGACTGCTCACTGATCCGGTGTTTCCAGTAGTACGGGCCCTTATACTACCTTCCACAGCGCATCAGTATTCACCCCAAGTCCTCCTCCTAGGATCCCAGATCAGAAGTACTCTATATCTCACTAAACTCAGGCTACTCTCAGCTAGACCACTCATAAGTTCCTCGCTGCTACCTACTTACTCTCGAAGTATCTCATAGTAGCAGTAACTCCTAGGCTAAGGCATCACAAATCAGGCCCACTCTAGTCCTAACCATGAATACCTAGCCTACTCTAGCATGCATAACATATCACATAATATCTCATAACACATAATGTAAGGGTATTTTGGGAAATCACCGTTCGGGCGCTGGCTGATCGTACACACTGCTTCCTTCTGCCTTACTCAAATCTTTTACTCTCTTAGAAAAATTGTTTATTTTATGAAAAACTTTCTCAAGTCCTCAGTTTGAGTTCAGATACATCCGAAGATGCATCCGAATCCCTCAAACCAAGGCTCTGATACCAACTTGTAACGACGTAAAATTTCCAAAACAAATTTTCTTTTGTAATTCATACTTTTAATCATTAAAAACAATATTCCAACAAAATGTATCCAATGTTATCATCACAGAAAAAATCCCAGAATCTCAAAACATAATCTCTATGAGTGTGTACGGATCATGTCGGCGCCTTCCCGCGATCCTCGCTAGTACCTGAAACACATAACACAACAACTGTAAGCATAAATGCTTAGTGAGTTCCCCAGAATACCACATACAACACATACGCCACTCGAGGCTACAATACGACCCTCCGGTCGATGTGTCTCAGCGGGACCCTCCAGTCCCGTAGCTCGTTGGACCCTTTGGTCCGGTCATAGCTCATCGGACCCTTCGGTCCAGTCTGTGTCGTTGGACCCTTCGGTCCGGTCTATATCGTTGGGC
The DNA here is from genome assembly GCF_052849685.1 of Lactuca virosa. Taxonomy (NCBI): domain Eukaryota; kingdom Viridiplantae; phylum Streptophyta; class Magnoliopsida; order Asterales; family Asteraceae; genus Lactuca; species Lactuca virosa. The sequence continues at coordinate 354,764,174 of NC_136430.1, forward strand.
CCTCTGGCCCGGTCTGTTCAACACATAGCATACATATAACACAATGCACATAAACTCATATATACACATAGCATACATGACCCTCTGGTCTACACGTAAATACCACTCTAGGTAATGTATAGTGAGAAGACTCACCTCAATGAAGTCGGATAAACTCTCGTGCTCAACGTCCCGACCTAGCCTCCTCCTATTATTCAAATAGCATCCCCGATCAATATTCTCTCATAGTCTCATCTCTACAGATTGGGTAGAAGGCCATTCTACCCCTCCCTGAACTCTCTTGAATTAGTCTTGACCAGAACCCTAAGGTCAACGAAAGTCAACGGTCAAACTTTGACCGACTCGTCGAGTGCACAAGAGTGACTCGGCGAGTACATGCATGTCCTCTTCGCTTCTGGTCCCCTACTGACTCGCTGAGTCAACTCAACACTCCACGGGTCAACACAGGTTGCAAGTTGCGGGGCAACCCGACTCGACTCGTCGAGTCCCTTATGGGCTCGGCGAGTTCCTCCCATGAAAACACTCAAAAGATCCTTTGAGGTCAGATCTGCTTCACCAATCAGTAGATCCAACCATCTAACACTCGAAAGTCACGTAAAGGTTCAAACTTTACGTTCATGCAATGCTTATAAGACCAAAAACGGAGAAATAACCTCCAAAATGGGGTTCTACTCTCAAGGCTCACATGAAACCTCATAAAGCTGGAAGCTTGGGACCTTTTGGACCTCTCAAGGTCCAGATCTATCATCTCTACCCAAAGGGACCTCAAATACTTCACATTTAACTCAAAATGGTGCAAAGGAAACCCTAGATTCAAGGAATCTATCCAATACACGAAATAGGAAGGAACTTGTACCTCAAAACGTGAATTTTGATGTGAACAAATTAGATCCAAGCTCCACAATCGATCTAGCTTGAGTTTCTACACTCCTTCTTGCAAGATCACACCAAAAGATGAAGATTTAGCCTCCAAAATGCTCTCTAAGCTCTCTTTGCTCTCTAGGGTTTTCACAGGGGAGTAGTGGCCGCAAATGACGGCCATAAGAGCCTTTAAATAGGGCTCAGGCCCTGAGATTTAGGGTTTCACTTAAGAGCGCGGACTCGTCGAGTCCACGCACCTACTCGTCGAGTCCGGTCATTAGTCCTGACAATAACTCACGGTCCTACTCGGCAAGTCTGAACGTCTACTCGCCGAGTCCCTCCATAAAACTCAAGATAAATGAACTTTATAAAATACCTGGAAATCCGGATGTTACACTCTATTTATAGAGTCTCGAAGATTACAAAGTTAAATCTGTCTAAGGTGGCCATGCAAGGCACACTGGACAAAGGAATGTAAAGACATAAACTAGATAAAACTAAGGCTGAGCTTGATGACTTCAACTGCGGATGCAGTTCTTGATTACGATGTGGACCTTGACTGCGGATCTAGTTGACAGCTTCGGATCTCTTCAATTTTAAGAGGGTCACTTTTATGTTTCAACAATAGGCAACGATGGACTTCGTGCCTATTCCTTAGGAGAATCCTTAGGAATGAAAAAGTGAATGATAGATGATTCTTAGGGTAGGTCCTTAAGAATAAAGAAAATAATGGGGATGGGTAATTGGGTTGATTGTTTTATGATTAAATATAATAATTATATTATTGTGGGTTGAAAACCCTATGTGCTCACCAGGTTTCTTAACTTAACCCGGTCAACTTATTTGTATCATAGGTGTTGATACGAAGCTACATTACACTGAGAGATTAAAAGAGATGTAGATCACTAGTGTAAATGAATGTAAGGTTTGTTTATGCTTATTTTTCTGTATTGACAATGACATCCCAAACTTTTAATATAAAAAAAATACATTTCTTCGAAAATGCTTTGATGATATGTTTATTATGTTTTTCTGGGAACAAATTCCGCAATACTTTTCTTTAAAAGGATACTCTGATTTTCAAATAAAGCATAAACAAATCGGTCTTTTCTGACCGTCAATTTGGGGATGTCACACCGACTACCGAGTAGCGAGTACTCGGGGAGTACTCGGATTCGTTAATTCATGTAGAAATATTTTTAGGGAAATTATATATGTCAAAATCATAAGTTAAAATCGTAATTTGATTGAAATATAGAATAAAATTAGATACATGTAAATACACAAAAAGTGAAAAACACATAATGGTCTCACTTCGTGAATAAATACTGAAAATCTAAGTTATATATGTAGTAATAATCACATGTGTTTGTTAAATAATAAATCATTAAGTATATTATACATATTAATCACCGAGTTGACCGAGTTTTACAACACTGCTCAGTTTAGTAAGGGGCTGATCGGGGAGTAATCAGGATTTTCTAACTCGCCTTGGTAAGGGGCCGAGTAGCGAGTACTCGGAGGAGTAATCGGCCAACTCGGCGAGTTTTACAACACTGATCAACATGGAAAACAAAATTACATAAAAATAAAAAAATACCAAATCATTTTAACAAACAAAAAAAACATCAAAATAAAAATACTATAATACTAATTCTAGTAAAATAAACACAAAATAAACTAAATATGATAACATGGTCACATGTCATCCTTGTCATGCTATTATGTACCATATGTAACAACTCCATCACCTCGTTGTGGAAAAGGAAGATGACCGATCATATAGTGGAAAAGTAATATACTCATGGTGTCACCTAAACACTAATGTTGTCTCTTAATTCCCTCGATGCGTCAAGCAAGGTAGCGATTATCAACTTTTGGCTCTGGCCCCTGCCGCACTGCTGCTAGAGAATGTATTCGCCTCCATTTTCTCTATTGTGCTACCTCTAGCTCTAGCTGAATAGGGTCTTCTGCAGGATTCCTATACACCTAATTTAGGTCCCTCTCTACCACTTGCATCTGCTCAAGTGCTCTGACATCCAAATTTCTAGCAGCGAGCCGAATCATCACCTGAGTATCAATATCATAAGATCTGGATAACTTTCTTACAAAGTTCTATCCATATATCTTTCTCTCTACTGTTGAACCAACGACACTGCTAGCTAAAAAAATCGAAAGTTTATATAGATGGTTAAGGTAAACCTCAAGATTTATGAGGCACCACATATAGAACAAATCGTTGGTCGCTACTTTGTCTCTCTCAGATATGTGGTAGATTGTGGTAGCAATAAACCTATGGAGCAATCTAATAATAGGTGATCTAAAGCTTCACTTCGGGGGATGCATGACCATGTAAATCCCATGTTCTAATGGAAGAACATATGTCGCTCTGTACTTGTCTGGCTATAAGGTAATACTACTCTCTAAATATATCTGAAAATGTGGACTGGCTACGTCCTTTGCAATATATGTACCAAGAGCATTATATCTCACAGATCTAGGAAACGATAGTGATTTGGAGTCTTTGCTTGAAGTTGGGTTTTTATTACATCTTTGACCTAAATATGGGAAGGACATGCATAGGGTATGCATGTTCATAAAGCTTATATTTTTTGGGTTCAAAAGGATCCCTAAAGTGTTTTTTGGAAGTTTTGGTTTGAAGATTTCATGAATTAGGTGCTTATTGGTCTAGTCCCATGCATTAAGTTGCCATTTTGGGCTTTAAAATTTAGTTATAGACTTAAAGGGATGTATTAAGGGATAAACTTGAAAACTTTATCCATTAAGACCTTGGAAAGGATCACATATGAGCTTTGGAGCTCTTAAAATCGGACGAAAATGATTAAAGCTCGTTTGAGCTGTTTAGACCGGACCCCCATAACGTTGCCTTAGGCTGGCACGATGTAGCAACTAGGGAGTCATCGATTGTTTTGTCACTTTGTGCCATGACATGGCCAAGAAAGTCCACGACGTAGAGGACTGTTGTTGGCAATTTTGACCTTAGTTTTGACCGTTGACTTTGAGAGTTGACTTTTAGGTAAACTTCTAACTTTAGAAAGTTGGCATAAGTATTTATCTTATGTGCCGATATAGGTGGCGTTTAGCACCTGTCTCCTGTTTTTCGAGCCATTGACCTTTGACTACATTAGCAAGGTGAGTCTTCTCATTGTACTTGTGGGTTGAAGGCACCAATGTTGGCCTACTAGATTGTGTTATGTAGGATGCTAGCTGTCTTTGTGGCTCTTTCATGTATGATTGGATTGAAATATACCCCAGGGCTGGGCCCAGGATTTTATGTTTGGGTTGAAATAAACCCCAAGGCTAGGCCCATTATTGCATGTTCGGGTTGAAACATAGCCCAAGGCTGGGCCCGTGATTGTATGATCGGTTGGAATATACCACAGGGTTGGGCTCAACTATATGTATGGTATGTGGTATTTTGGGGAACTCACTTTGCGCTTATGGTTTTATGTTTATGGTTTCAGATACTTCCGGTACGAAAGGGAAGATCCTGACGTGATCGCACAGCATCCCCCTTATGTTTCCACATTGATTCCCATTTTACTCTAATGTTTGTTGTACACTGTTTTGTGATGGATTTTGTGACACCGATTGTATGGAATGATGATTTTTACATTGAAAAATTTTATCTCAGTTTTTGGGATGTTACAAACAAATACACATTTTTTCATAAAATATTTTCCATTAGAATTGAAGTTACAACAAACACCATTACAATTAAACCATTACATCACCAAAAGACTACATACTAAATATCCTTAAATAAAACAAGATTTCTACATAGAAACTTCCTTCATACAAACTTCTTCAACTTTGAAAAACATGAAAGAAGAAAAACACCCAACTGATTACTTGAAATATCTTCAACACCATTGTTTCATGTGTGTGTGTATGTTTTGTTTTTTTAGGGCTTGCTCAAGTAAAATGTTTTGAGTATAAAAGACATGGAATCATACCAACTACCCTTTGACATATAGTGGGTCGGACCAACCAACGGATCGACATTGTGATCAAGGTTTAAAGCAAGTCCAGAACCTCCTTCTAGTATTTAAATCAGTCGAAGAGGTTACAACAATCGTAGGTCTTCCAGAAACACACAAAACCATGTTTTGTGTTTTTAAGAGAAATTGAGCAGAAAATAGAAGAAGTTTGTATGTAGGAATCTTGAGTAAATTTGATGACAAAAGAGAAGAAGTTTGTATGTAGGAATCTTGAGAGAAATTTTGGAGAAAAGTGAAGAAGAAGTTGTTAGGAAAAACTTGACATATTTTGAGAATGTATAAGGAAGGAAGAAGGATTAAAATCACCCAAATTGACATTATAAATATGGAATGATGAATTTGCCCCTTATGTGAGGGGCATGTGTTAGAAAACCGAGGTCAAGAATATGTAGATTACTGAGAGTCGTGAATTATGCTTTTTAGATTAAAACATTTCGATGGTACACTTTAAATATCCAATCGAATAAACTCAATATGATATCAAGAATAGAGAATGTTGGATGTTATGTCTACTGTGTACCTAAATAATGACCAAAACAGGAATATCACCCTTTTCTGAAAACTGACAAAAAAAACTATCTTAAAACTCTCATAAAACAGTTTAATAACCGTTAATTAATTATCATAAAACTATCATAAAAAAAGGGTTCAAGATAAGAGTCAAAACCGAATCTATTTTCTCAAATTAGGATTTCTATGCATAACAAAGCAGTAATAACCCAAATAAAAATTTCTATGCTGACCTGACAGCTCGACGCTAACCAGGGGCTCTACCTCTTGTATCATGTCAGGGGTTGCTACCCCTAGGACCCACGTACCAGGCGCACTGCAACAACTTTTTGCCAACACACCCAATGTATATTTCTTTTTTCACCTGTGCCACCCCATAGGAATCTGCGCCTGAGTTGTTCAAGAGAATCTAAAATACCTTGTGGTGCTTTGAATAAATATAGATAATAGGTAGGAAGGCTTCCAAGTACGGATTTGATGAGTGTCAGTCGCCCCCCGAATGGCAGTGTATTTGCCTTCCAAGAGGAAAGTTTTGCCTGAAATTTCTTCATTACGGTTCCCAGTTCTTTTTAGCAACATGTTGGCGCCAACAGGTACGCCGAGGTATGTTAAAGGAAGAGAACTCTTTAGACATCCAAGAACTTGAGCCATACTTTGTAGTTCAATATCCGTAGTGCCAATTCCGAACAGACAAGATTTGTCGAAATTTACTTTCAGTCCTGAAGATATTTGAAAGCATTTGAGTATACGTGAGAGATTTTGAATGCTGCCTCTATCCCAATTTCCTACAAAGATGGCATCGTCGGCATAAAATAAGTGTGAAATGGTTGGCCCTTCGTGAGGAAGTTTGACACCTTGAATTAGGGATTTGTTGCAAGCACCCTTGATGGCCACATGTAGACCCTCCATGGCAAGTATGAAGAGAAAAGGGGAGAGAGGGTCTCCTTGCCTTACCCCACGTAAAATTGGGAATTCATCTGTAGGTGTGCCATTTACAATAACTGATGCTCTGGAGCTTGATAGACACTCGCGAATCCAGTTTCTCCATTTGCTCCCAAAAGCCATCTGCTCCATCACCTCCATCACTGAGTCAAGATAACCCCAGTTCACACATTTGGAAGGCAAATACACTGTTATTCGGTAAATACTTTTTCAATAATCTTATTTTATTTAGTCAAAAACTCGTAAAAGCTTACATAGATATAAGTTATATTAAGACCTATTGGGTTGGCGGGGATGGACATTCGAGACAGGTGGGTGCAAAAATCGTCGGAACCTGTCTAGACACATTTGGATTCTGCGTGTCTCTGGTTTAGATACATGTGGCATGAAAAAGAAATGTTACAATATTATTTATCGAGGTAGAATGTTGAAAACATGATAATACTAATAAATTTAATCCTAATAATAATACGACAAAAGTGCAAAGTTCTAAGAGGTGGCAAAAGCAAAGCCGCATAAGAAAAGTGGCCAGTTGGTTTTTTTTTTTTCAACAATTACTTCATGGATATGCTTTATTATTTGGTACCCCATATGTAAATTGAATAATCTAACCTTTTTTCTGTGTATTTTTTAAAAAAAATACAATATTTAAATTGTTTTCTTAAAATAACTTTTTTACTCGGAATGGGCCGTCCTGAAAACAATTTTGGACTCTATTCCGGAGTAACAGTACAAATTCCAAACTTCAATTTTGAAATTCATTTTTTGGAATATATTCGGAAACAATCCGGATCATGATTTACAAACGCATTCAGACTTTCCGATTCCGATCTCCGACACGTTCTTCAGCAATCCGACACACTCCGACTTTCCAATTCCAATCTCCGACATACATTTCGAACTCCGACTTAAGATATGGAAGACGATCACTATGACCATGTTGTTTTACATGTAAGTCATTTACTCTTATATTGTTATTATTTTAGTATTAAAGACTTTTTGTTTATAGAACTTCCTCCGAAATGGGAAGAACATATCCGAAGTGAACTGACCACGTTCCAAAGTAACATTTAGATGATGACAGTGCATTAAGATTAGTTTATTTGTTTATATAATGTTATTATACATTGAAAACTACTGTTCCGGAACAAAAATTTTCCTTCCGGAATGTGAAGAACACATCTGGAATGAATTGACCACATTTCGGAGTAACAATTTATGATCACAGTTCATTAGGACCAACCCAACAATGCTTTAGTTTTTTATATAATGTTATTATACATCGAAAAATAATGTTCCGGAACAAAAAATTGCATTCTGGAAGGCGGAAAATTGGTCTGGAACACATAGAACGTCTCCAAATGTCAAGAACATGATCCAGAATGGTCGTTGTTGTTCGTTCCAGAGTTGCGAGACTATTACACTGTCCACCCAAAGTTTTCTATTATAACAAGTTTTCTCTCTGCTGTACGATAGGGTTTTTGATGCATCCATTACACTGTCTTGTAAACCCAAACATTGTGTAGATATTCTTGGGACAGTCAAAGACAGACTGGCATACGAGAATATTTTCCGAAATTCATGTTTTGGGAGGTGGTTTGACATTCCTAAGGTAGATGTGAATCCTTTACATCTACATTTTGGGTTTTGCCACGAAGTTATCATAGACCCCCGAAGCGAAGTAGAGGAAATGATTTTTGAGATTGGGGGTTACGAGCTATCTTTTGGGAAAAAAATAAATTTATCTTGTCACTGACTTCTGCTTTGGAGATATTTTTCAGCCTCTAGTTCTGTCGCCGTCTTCCGTTCTCGTGTGTTTCCTATAGTCGCGAGGAATATATCAGTGAAATTAGACGACGTGGTGAATGTGTTTAAACATTCGCTTAATGACTTATCAGATGAGGATGTGGTCTGTTTATGTCTTTTACATCTGTTAGCGAAGGGTTTCAATGGGCAGTTGGCTAAACAACCTATTTTAGAAGGGTATATCGCTTTGGTATCCAACCTTGACGAATTCAACATGTTTCATGTCGTTAATTTATTATTAAGAATTATAATTATCATTAGTAATATTTTCTAAAATTTAATTTGGAATTATTTATGTCACAAATATCCGTGGGGAGGATAATTTGGAATCATTTGTACTCACAACTAGTATTCAATAAGGTTGAGAAACATATACATCAAGTCGATATAATTATGTTTGGATTACATTACCTAAGTAATAGTAACTTATAATATAATGGGATTTTATGATCGATTAATTCCAACTTTTTGCGTAGCTTTACATCCCAATCAACATATCTAGTACTCACTGGTTTTTTGGTGTTTTGGATTTGAAGACATTCAAAATGACTATATACGATAGTTAATGGAAGAACGGTTATTGTTGGGAAGATGATGATTGGTTTATAGCTATGCGAGCCCGCATCCACAGACTGCTAGTGGGTATCAACTACCGGGGTACCGAACCAACTGATGTAATCCCAATTGAGAGTTTCAACATGATCATTGATAAGACCCCAGATGTACCACAACATATTGACAGTAGAGGGGATTGTGACGTGTTTTTGTGTTGGTTCCTCGAGATGTTGATCGTCGGGAAATTGTATTTTATAGAGGTAAAATCGATCCATCGTCCATTTCATATCGTAAACGATTGGCGGTAATTTTTTGGGGTACGAGGACAAAGTCCATTTGAAGATTATAATATGGTTTATTAAAAATTAAGTTTACGAATTTTTTTTTGTAGATTTTAAGATTCCATGTACTTAGATTATATATATATATATATATATATATATATATATATATATATATATATATATATATATATATATATATATATATATACAAAATCACCAAACACATATTATACATAAAAAAATGACTAAGCTGGAACGATTTTCCGGAATCAACGCTCCAGAATAGATTATTCTGGACAAAGTGGTTGTTTTACAAAAATAAAAAAATTTAGGTTATTTTCATCAAAGACTTCGTTTATATAGGTTAGATTACTCAATTTCCCTTTTTAATATGGCTTATGATATGTTTGGTTAAGCTGTAAATTATTTTAATTTTTTATATAAATAATCAATATATATATATATATATATATATATATATATATATATATATATATATATATAACCTATTATACATAAGACAAGGTTGGATAAAACAAAAGTTATAGGATTTATCTATAGAACTTCTACTTATAAAAGACTTAATTATAAACAACTATTAGTATTCTATAAGTTACAACTCTCTCCCTTGGATGCTTAGATCTAATACCAAATAATAGTTGTACTTTTTTATGTTGTATCTTCAGACAATAAATTAAACATTTGCATCATTAAAAACTTTGTCGAACAAAACCATTTGAGACAAAACTCTAGTCGAAGGATAAAAGAGTATGAATTGAATGTCTTGAACGAAGGAAATAACCATACATGATGTGCTTTATTAAAACCTTAAATAAAACTCAGTGGGACAAAAACTCTAAACAAATGACAAAAGAATGTACTATGGTTAAAGAAGTATTCAACTAGACACTCCCTCTAATTTCATCAATCCTTAGTGAGAATGGGATACAATGCATGTCTCATTATAAACGACTTTGTCAAGGTAAACCCAATGGGACAAAACCATTAAATTAAAGATAAAAAAGGTACACAAGCATTGTTTGGGATCCCCCCACCCCCTCCTCACTTTCACTCAACATGGTACTAAACATACATCAAGATGTAATCCTTACTTGCACACAATTGGATGCATGATACATGTCATTTAGGTAGATAGAGAGCTTCCTAAGTCCAATGGTCCCGACATGTTTTTGGAACGCATACTATGACCGTGACTTGGGTGTCTGTTTTTTCAGAGGTAAAAGGTTTGTAGTTTGTAGACCATGTATGTGGACCACATCTGTAGACCTCTGCAGCAGAAGAGGTAGACCAAATGTTTGTAGTAAGCAAGAAAAAGATGGTTTGTTTGTTAACGTCTACATACTGCTAAAATAAACTAAAATTTAAATAACCTGATTTTTTATACTTAAAAATAGTTTTTTAATGGGTAAATTACACCATTCGTCCCTCGTACATGTGCCAAAAAGCACGTTTAGTCCCTATTTACAAAAATTAACTCGGACCGTCCCTTATATCATAAAAAGGTGCACGCTTCATCCCTCGTTAGTTTAAATTATCATGTTTCATCCCTTGTGAGACTTGAAATGACCAAAATGCCCTTTCCAATTTCTTTTTCATTTATTTTTAATATTTTTGATTATTTTGAATTACTAAAAAATATTTTAATTAAATTTGTGGGTCCACCTAACACTTTTACATGCTCTTTCTCTTATTTTAAAGAACACTAAACCACCACCCTCATCGGACATCTGCAGCACCACTGAAAACCTGCACAACCACCATTGGAAACATAGACAACCACCACCAGAAATCTGCTCTCAGCTCACCCCACCCCCTTCGAACACCACCTGTCATTGCTCAATCATTACTACCGAAAAACCCAAAAAATATAAGCAAACCAATTATTATGCAAACAATCCAGAATTAGGGCAAAATCAAAATGGGGAAAACAACGTTCTTCTCCGACCAGACGTCGTCGTCCCCCTCCGTCTCCGACCAAACTTCACTAACCCCCTCTGTCCCCTTCTTCATCTCTAAACCTGACGTCTCGTGTACCAGTACCTAGAAGAGTTCGAAGAGACGATCTCTAGCGTGCATATCGACAGAGTGCAGATCCATGAAGTGCAAATCCATGGATTACAACTTCAGTAGTGGCTTGCAGGGGAGGACGGTGGTGGATTGGAGGCGACACATGGAGGATTTTATTTCAGTTCCGTAAAACCGATCTCCTTGATATCCTCTTCCTCTTCCTCTTCCTCTCATCGATTTTGTTTCCCTCGACTTCTTTCTCTCTCTGATCAGTGGGTTTAGAGGAGAAAGTATGAGGGTTTTTTTTTACCGGAAACCACCCTAAACACCACCAGCTCCACCGGATATGAAACTCCCATCTGAAACTCGTGTTTGAACCGCCACCAGCTTCTTTCTCTCTCTGTTGTTGCTTTTGTTCTACATCGTGCATTGAGTGTGGATGGTTTCATTATCTCATCAGAGTAGCTTCAGGGGTGCCAATCATTAGAGAGGAAGATGAGTTCGAAAGGAAGATGAATAGGTGAGAAAGAAGGATAGAATCTGGGAAAGGGAAAGGAGGGGTGGGTGGGTTTGGACATAATATTTTTTTTTCTTTTTTTTATTAATTTAAAATGATAAATAAATTAAATTAAAAAATAATTTATTAAGGGCAAAATAGTCATTTTATGTCAATAGGGACTAAGCGTGCAAGAAAAAACAAACCCAGGGACGGTCCGAGTTAATTTTTGAAAATAGGGACTAAACGTGCTTTTTGACACATACACGAGGGACGAATGGTGTAATTTACCCTTTTTTAATACTGAAATTTAAATATTTTTAGCTTTACAACTCTGAAAGGTTCCAATCAAATTCAAATATTTCAATTCATTTAAGAGATTCCACATTGGAATCATATAGACCCTTTGTCTTTGGTCAATATTTTAGATAACAAAATTCTCTTTTAAACTAAGCACTTTTATGACTTTATTATAAATAGTTAACAAATCTAGATAAAATTTTATATATTATTGTATAAAACTTTCGTTTTTCATAGTCAATTTTTTATTTTATTTATTTATTGTGACATTATATTATGGTTAATGCGCCTGCCTAAATTATTTTGTATTTTAATAACAATAGGATAATTAGGTTATTTTTCAAACAATGTGTTGTAATATAAAAAATGAAAGTAAATGATATGATTTAACATATATATTTGATATTTATTGTATTTCATTGTAGCCAAAATGAGGAAATATTACAAAAAAATTGGCATTTGAACAAAATATATTAATGCCTAAAGAGGTTACAAAAAAAGAAGCATTTAAAAAAATTCATTCGAGAAAATGTAAATATTCCATTTATATAAATTGGTTAAAATAAGAAGAGTGTTTTTTTAGTCTAGATGATGCCTGAAGATGTTAAAAGTCTCTAGTCCACATCTGCGCAAGAATGTACATACCTTTTTAGGTCGGCTGTCTTCTAAAAACCAAATAGTCTGCAAAGGTTAAAGTCTGTGCATGGTCTGTGTGGCGTTGATAAAAGAGATCAAGAAGATCTATAGAAAAAAGAAACACCACCTTGGTGAACAAGTGTGCATTGTAACGTCCGTAGATCCAGGCTACTAAGTTTACGGATGATAGGGGTCGAAAACGACTTTTCGACAAAAAGATTATTTAGAATAAATAATCTTAACCAAGTTGTAGAATATGCCTCAAGGTTTCCGTACATATAAAGAACGCCGAAATCCGAGTTATAACGAAGAAGTTATGACCCGCCGAAGTTTTTCGGCAAAACCGACACGACACCGGGAGACGTAAAAAGTGAATTTACGATAGAGCGACTTTTAGCCTTAGCAATCTAAACCAAAGTCGTAGAAAACGTTAAACCGAGAGCGTCCATAAAAAGAACGCCCAAATTTGACTTCGTATGAAAAAGTTATGATTTTTCGAAGTTTCGGCTTAGTAGTGTACAGCCCGAAGTTCGAATATTAGATCGAGCAGTTTTTAGCCGGCACAACCTAAACGAGAATCGAATATATCGTTAATAGTAGCGTATCGATAAAAAGACAGACGAAAACGGACGTCGGATGAAGAAGTTATAAATTTTTAACGGACCAATCCTGTCCCGGCCTGTTAAAAATATAAATTTAAAATAAATTCAAAATTAGCCGACGAAGTCTAAACGAAAGTTGTAGAGTACGTTTCCGCCTACGCGTGGATATAAAGAACGTAAAAAAGGGAGCTCGTATGCGAAAGTTACGGATTTTAGAAGATAATTAGTTTTTGGCGTAATATGCGAGTGACACGTGGCACAATCTGGGCCACACCTTCTTCCCCACGGCTTTGCATGAGATCGCGACACGTGGCACATTACGCTCAGCGTAACTTTAAGTACGCTTAGCGTAACCATTAAAACCCCATTACACTCATCGTAACTTTTGAGTACGCTCAGCGTACTCGGTGCTAGCAGGCTATAAATAGAGGCGTTTTTCCTCATTTTTCTTCACACCTTTCTCAACTTCTCTCCCAAACACCCCCAAAACCTCATGGCTTTTCTCTAGCCTTTCTTAGGAATTAGTAGCGAGTCCTGAAGCGCCAGAAGGCCCCGAGAAGAAGAGCTTTCGGCTCAGAAGTTCTGCCCGAGCAGAGCCCGGTTATTCGCTAAACCCCAATATAAGTGAGTTATGCTTACCCTACTTTAAGTATAGCTTATGATTAATATTAGTATTGTTGATAGGACCTTATAATAAATATTTGGGCTATTATTATGAGTTATATAGAGTGTTGTTTAACGCTTATATAATAATAATAATAGCTAGACTATTAATTAGTCGCGGTTAACGTTAGACTAAACAGTAGTGGTATTAATACTAGGTTTTGTCGAGGGAAACTTATTTTGAAGTAACGAAGCATTGTTCGAGTGCAGAGTCACCACCTTTCAGGTGAGTGCATAGTTACTTTCATCTTCCACATAGATATGAAGTATTTTATTTAAATTTCGTGCTATGTGTGCATATTGTCTGAATACTTGTTGTCTATGCTGTGTGAAAGATTTTTATACATGTTTTAAATGATTTAAACTGTATCTGTATTTTATATCTACAAATATGTTGGGTATAACATGGGTAGATGAATGATGAGGGACGAAAGCTGATATAGAGGAACATTGGTAGTGTGGATATAGTGCCCTATAGGTGGACATTAGCAGCAATGGACCTAGTACCCTATAGATGAGCATTGGCAGATGCGCCATAACCTGTAGATGTTGTTGGATCTACGAGGTACTCTAAACATCCTAGCAGCTGCGCTCTAAGGATAGTATCGGCAGTTGCGCCTAATAGAGGACATTATAACCGTGACAGTAGTGTTTAAAGGACAATACCGACAGAAGCGCCCCATAAAGAATGTCACAATTCTGGCAGATGCGCCTAAGTGATAATATTAGCAGTTGTGCTTGACAGATGTGTCATTAGCAACGATGGATTTCGTGCCTATTCCTTAGGATAATCCTTAGGAATGAATGAACGAGGAATAGCTGATTCTTAGGGTAGATCCTTAAGAGTAAAGAAGATAATGGGGATGGGTAATTGGGTTGATTGTTTGATGTTTAAACATAATAATTATATTATTGTGGGTTGAAAACCCTATGTACTCACCAGGTTTCCCAACCTGACCCACTCAAGCTTATTTGTATCAGAAGTGTCGATACGAAGTCACTTTACACTGAGAGATTAAAGAGATGTAGATCACTAGTGTAAATGAATGTAAGTTCTGTTTATGCTTATGTTTCTGTATTGAGCATCCCAAATGTTTTGAAAATGAATAAAAATACATTTCTTCGGAAATGCTTTGATAACGTATCTATCATGTTTTTCTGGGAACAAATTCCGCAACATTTTTTTATTAAAAGAGGTACTCTGATTTTTATAAAGCATAAACAAAAATCGGTCTTTTCTGGCCGTGAAAATGGGGATGTCACAGTTGGTATCAGAGCATTAGTTTAAGCGAACTAGGAATATGGATTTATTTCTAGACTTAAACTTAGAATGCTAAGCGATGATTGTGAGGAGTGTGTCTAATAAAATTTAGGTAATACACCTGAATAGACACAAACACTAGCTTATTTAGGGAAAATGCCTAACATGTGCTAAATGATTTGTGATGCTTTATGCTATCGTTTGATCGGATCTATGGTCTGTTGCCGACCAGATCTGGAAATTTTATGTGCTTAGGTTTCTAAACGTTTAATTACGTATTAGAACTGGCATGTAAATTTTCGGAGTAATAAGGAGGAATACGCGACTAAATCTTCCTTTATCTATATTCTGGTCTCAATACACCGAACGCCTGCTTTGGTGTATAGAATGTCATGATAAGGACTCATAGCAGACTGAGCAAATGGAGGAAATGAGAAGGCTTACGATATTGAATGATACCTATCGGAAGATATTTTAAGAGTGATATCTTGCCTTTAGAACGCGTCTAAGAAATAATACGTCTAGTACGGGAGAAGTACACTTTCGATTAGCAGAAAGAAAGATTATCCGTGAAGTTATCCCATCGTTTGACCCTTCCATCACCAATCGAGTTGAAGCATAATTGATGATTGAAGATACGGATGGAAGAAGTCCTAGTAGAGTCTAGGGAAAATTATATGATTGTTTGGACACACTCGTATGTGTTAAATTGTTTTGTGATTTTAGGACTTGGGGACTGCGAGACAATACTTGGGACGAGTATGAGTACGTGTGAATGGTAGTAGATGCATATACTTCCGGAAGCACAGGACTCACACTTGGATCAGGGAAAGTCACATGGTTACCAAGAAGCTAGTAATTGATTTCGTTTTATTCAAGTATGTCGTTACCATTGTTTTGGTAATGACTAAGAAGATGATTTTTGTTTCGACCCTAGTGGTCATATCAAATCGAGTCCGACTAAGATGAGTATGTTACGTGGTTCAGAGAACCAAGTTCGATGTAGCATCTGACTTAAGCCAGAAGATTGAAGTGAAAGATAATCGAAGCGATCAATAGAAGTATCGCGCTAGTTAAAGAAGCTGGTAGCTAGAAATTCTACCATTTAAGATATGATTAGAACGTAAAGGAAGGTATAGTATGTTCTGAAACTTGACTCTAAAAGACCTGAGTCCAAGCAATGCATCATACGATGAGAGGTCCTTAGAACACGACCCATGAGTCTATTATGATAATCGAAGGACGAAACTTATCTCAAGTTTGTTAAAGAAGGAGTCTCCAATAAAGATCGAGATCGTGACATGAAGATCATGATTGGAAGTCTAACATGAGATAGAGAGCGGGTCCAAGATCGGGCACCACCTGCAGTCAGGAAGTCTTAGAGTTAGATACTCGTTCGAAGAAACAAAGAAGTTACGATTATTACTTAGGATGAAGAGATAACTTATGGAGTCATCATGAGAGCCCTGTTTCGTTGATGATACTGGGACGTAATCATCCTAAGGGGGAGATAATTGTAACGTCCATAGATCCGGGCTAATCAGTTTAGGGATGATAGGGGTCGAAAACGACTTTTCGACAAAAATATTATTTAGAATAAATAATCTTAACCAAGTTGTAGAATATGTCTCAAGGTTTCCGTACATATAAAGAACGCCGAAATCCGAGTTATAACGAAGAAGTTATGACCCGCCGAAGTTTTTCGGCAAAACCGGCACAGCACCGGGAGACGTAAAAAGTGAATTTACGATAGAGCGAATTTTAGCCTTAGCAATCTAAACGTAAGTTGTAGAAAACGTTAAACCGAGAGCGTCCATAAAAAGAACGCCCAAATCTGACTTCGTATGAGGAAGTTATAATTTTTCGAAGTTTCGGCTTACTAGTGTACAACCCGAAGTTCGAATATTAGATCAAGCGGTTTTTAGCCGACACAACCTAAACGAGAATCGAATATCTCGTTAATAGTAGCGTATCGATAAAAAGACAGACGAAAACGGACGTCGGATGAAGAAGTTATAAATTTTTAACGGACCAATCCTGTCCCGGCCTGTTAAAAATATAAATTTAAAATAAATTCAAAATTAGCCGACGAAGTCTAAATGAAAGTTGTAGAGTACGTTTCCGCCTACGCGGGGATATAAAGAACGTAAAAAATGGAGCTCGTATGCGAAAGTTACGGATTTTAGAAGATAATTAGTTTTTGGAGTAATGTGCGAGTGACACGTGGCACAATCTGGGCCACACCTTCTTCCCCACGGCTTTGCATGAGATCGCGACACGTGGCACATTACGCCCAGCGTAACTTTGAGTACGCTTAGCGTAACCATTAAAACCCCATTACACTCATCGTAACTTTTGAGTACGCTCAGCGTACTCGGTGCTAGCAGGCTATAAATAGAGGCGTTTTTCCTCATTTTTCTTCACACCTTTTCTCAACTTCTCTCCCAAACACCCCCAAAACCTCATGGCTTTTCTCTAGCCTTTCTTAGGAATTAGTAGCGAGTCCTGAAGCGCCAGAAGGCCCCGAGAAGAAGAGCTTTCGGCTCAGAAGTTCTGCCCGCGCAGAGCCCGGTTATTCGCTAAACCCCAATATAAGTGAGTTATGCTTACCCTACTTTAAGTATAGCTTATGATTAATATTAGTATTGTTGATAGGACCTTATAATAAATATTTGGGCTATTATTATGAGTTATATAGAGTGTTGTTTAACGCTTATATAATAATAATAATAGCTAGACTATTAATTAGTCGCGGTTAACGTTAGACTAAACAGTAGTGGTATTAATACTAGGTTTTGTCGAGGGAAACTTATTTTGAAGTAACGAAGCATTGTTCGAGTGTAGAGTCACCACCTTTCAGGTGAGTGCATAGTTACTTTCATCTTCCACATAGATATGAAGTATTTTATTTAAATTTCGTGCTATGTGTGCATATTGTCTGAATACTTGTTGTCTATGCTGTGTGAAAGATTTTTATACATGTTTTAAATGATTTAAACTGTATATGTATTTTATATCTACAAATATGTTGGGTATAACATGGGTAGATGAATGATGAGGGACGAAAGCTGATATAGAGGAACATTGGTAGTGTGGATATAGTGCCCTATAGGTGGACATTAGCAGCAATGGACCTAGTACCCTATAGATGAGCATTGGCAGATGCGCCATAACCTGTAGATGTTGTTGGATCTACGAGGTACTCTAAACATCCTAGCAGCTGCGCTCTAAGGATAGTATCGGCAGTTGCGCCTAATAGAGGACATTATAACCGTGACAGTAGTGTTTAAAGGACAATACCGACAGAAGCGCCCCATAAAGAATGTCACAATTCTGGCAGATGCGCCTAAGTGATAATATTAGCAGTTGTGCTTGACAGATGTGTCATTAGCAACGATGGATTTCGTGCCTATTCCTTAGGATAATCCTTAGGAATGAATGAACGAGGAATAGCTGATTCTTAGGGTAGATCCTTAAGAGTAAAGAAGATAATGGGGATGGGTAATTGGGTTGATTGTTTGATGTTTAAACATAATAATTATATTATTGTGGGTTGAAAACCCTATGTACTCACCAGGTTTCCCAACCTGACCCACTCAAGCTTATTTGTATCAGAAGTGTCGATACGAAGTCACTTTACACTGAGAGATTAAAGAGATGTAGATCACTAGTGTAAATGAATGTAAGTTCTGTTTATGCTTATGTTTCTGTATTGAGCATCCCAAATGTTTTGAAAATGAATAAAAATACATTTCTTCGGAAATGCTTTGATAACGTATCTATCATGTTTTTCTGGGAACAAATTCCGCAACATTTTTTTATTAAAAGAGGTACTCTGATTTTTATAAAGCATAAACAAAAATCGGTCTTTTCTAGCCGTGAAAATGGGGATGTCACAGTTGGTATCAGAGCATTAGTTTAAGCGAACTAGGAATATGGATTTATTTCTAGACTTAAACTTAGAATGCTAAGCGATGATTGTGAGGAGTGTGTCTAATAAAATTTAGGTAATACACCTGAATAGACACAAACACTAGCTTATTTAGGGAAAATGCCTAACATGTGCTAAATGATTTGTGATGCTTTATGCTATCGTTTGATCGGATCTATGGTCTGTTGCCGACCAGATCTGGAAATTTTATGTGCTTAGGTTTCTAAACGTTTAATTACGTATTAGAACTGGCATGTAAATTTTCGGAGTAATAAGGAGGAATACGCGACTAAATCTTCCTTTATCTATATTCTGGTCTCAATACACCGAACGCCTGCTTTGGTGTATAGAATGTCATGATAAGGACTCATAGCAGACTGAGCAAATGGAGGAAATGAGAAGGCTTACGATATTGAATGATACCTATCGGAAGATATTTTAAGAGTGATATCTTGCCTTTAGAACGCGTCTAAGAAATAATACGTCTAGTACGGGAGAAGTACACTTTCGATTAGCAGAAAGAAAGATTATCCGTGAAGTTATCCCATCGTTTGACCCTTCCATCACCAATCGAGTTGAAGCATAATTGATGATTGAAGATACGGATGGAAGAAGTCCTAGTAGAGTCTAGGGAAAATTATATGATTGTTTGGACACACTCGTATGTGTTAAATTGTTTTGTGATTTTAGGACTTGGGGACTGCGAGACAATACTTGGGACGAGTATGAGTACGTGTGAATGGTAGTAGATGCATATACTTCCGGAAGCACAGGACTCACACTTGGATCAGGGAAAGTCACATGGTTACCAAGAAGCTAGTAATTGATTTCGTTTTATTCAAGTATGTCGTTACCATTGTTTTGGTAATGACTAAGAAGATGATTTTTGTTTCGACCCTAGTGGTCATATCAAATCGAGTCCGACTAAGATGAGTATGTTACGTGGTTCAGAGAACCAAGTTCGATGTAGCATCTGACTTAAGCCAGAAGATTGAAGTGAAAGATAATCGAAGCGATCAATAGAAGTATCGCGCTAGTTAAAGAAGCTGGTAGCTAGAAATTCTACCATTTAAGATATGATTAGAACGTAAAGGAAGGTATAGTATGTTCTGAAACTTGACTCTAAAAGACCTGAGTCCAAGCAATGCATCATACGATGAGAGGTCCTTAGAACACGACCCATGAGTCTATTATGATAATCGAAGGACGAAACTTATCTCAAGTTTGTTAAAGAAGGAGTCTCCAATAAAGATCGAGATCGTGACATGAAGATCATGATTGGAAGTCTAACATGAGATAGAGAGCGGGTCCAAGATCGGGCACCACCTGCAGTCAGGAAGTCTTAGAGTTAGATACTCGTTCGAAGAAACAAAGAAGTTACGATTATTACTTAGGATGAAGAGATAACTTATGGAGTCATCATGAGAGCCCTGTTTCGTTGATGATACTGGGACGTAATCATCCTAAGGGGGAGATAATTGTAACGTCCATAGATCCGGGCTAATCAGTTTAGGGATGATAGGGGTCGAAAACGACTTTTCGACAAAAATATTATTTAGAATAAATAATCTTAACCAAGTTGTAGAATATGTCTCAAGGTTTCCGTACATATAAAGAACGCCGAAATCCGAGTTATAACGAAGAAGTTATGACCCGCCGAAGTTTTTCGGCAAAACCGGCACAGCACCGGGAGACGTAAAAAGTGAATTTACGATAGAGCGAATTTTAGCCTTAGCAATCTAAACGTAAGTTGTAGAAAACGTTAAACCGAGAGCGTCCATAAAAAGAACGCCCAAATCTGACTTCGTATGAGGAAGTTATAATTTTTCGAAGTTTCGGCTTACTAGTGTACAACCCGAAGTTCGAATATTAGATCAAGCGGTTTTTAGCCGACACAACCTAAACGAGAATCGAATATCTCGTTAATAGTAGCGTATCGATAAAAAGACAGACGAAAACGGACGTCGGATGAAGAAGTTATAAATTTTTAACGGACCAATCCTGTCCCGGCCTGTTAAAAATATAAATTTAAAATAAATTCAAAATTAGCCGACGAAGTCTAAATGAAAGTTGTAGAGTACGTTTCCGCCTACGCGGGGATATAAAGAACGTAAAAAATGGAGCTCGTATGCGAAAGTTACGGATTTTAGAAGATAATTAGTTTTTGGAGTAATGTGCGAGTGACACGTGGCACAATCTGGGCCACACCTTCTTCCCCACGGCTTTGCATGAGATCGCGACACGTGGCACATTACGCCCAGCGTAACTTTGAGTACGCTTAGCGTAACCATTAAAACCCCATTACACTCATCGTAACTTTTGAGTACGCTCAGCGTACTCGGTGCTAGCAGGCTATAAATAGAGGCGTTTTTCCTCATTTTTCTTCACACCTTTTCTCAACTTCTCTCCCAAACACCCCCAAAACCTCATGGCTTTTCTCTAGCCTTTCTTAGGAATTAGTAGCGAGTCCTGAAGCGCCAGAAGGCCCCGAGAAGAAGAGCTTTCGGCTCAGAAGTTCTGCCCGCGCAGAGCCCGGTTATTCGCTAAACCCCAATATAAGTGAGTTATGCTTACCCTACTTTAAGTATAGCTTATGATTAATATTAGTATTGTTGATAGGACCTTATAATAAATATTTGGGCTATTATTATGAGTTATATAGAGTGTTGTTTAACGCTTATATAATAATAATAATAGCTAGACTATTAATTAGTCGCGGTTAACGTTAGACTAAACAGTAGTGGTATTAATACTAGGTTTTGTCGAGGGAAACTTATTTTGAAGTAACGAAGCATTGTTCGAGTGTAGAGTCACCACCTTTCAGGTGAGTGCATAGTTACTTTCATCTTCCACATAGATATGAAGTATTTTATTTAAATTTCGTGCTATGTGTGCATATTGTCTGAATACTTGTTGTCTATGCTGTGTGAAAGATTTTTATACATGTTTTAAATGATTTAAACTGTATATGTATTTTATATCTACAAATATGTTGGGTATAACATGGGTAGATGAATGATGAGGGACGAAAGCTGATATAGAGGAACATTGGTAGTGTGGATATAGTGCCCTATAGGTGGACATTAGCAGCAATGGACCTAGTACCCTATAGATGAGCATTGGCAGATGCGCCATAACCTGTAGATGTTGTTGGATCTACGAGGTACTCTAAACATCCTAGCAGCTGCGCTCTAAGGATAGTATCGGCAGTTGCGCCTAATAGAGGACATTATAACCGTGACAGTAGTGTTTAAAGGACAATACCGACAGAAGCGCCCCATAAAGAATGTCACAATTCTGGCAGATGCGCCTAAGTGATAATATTAGCAGTTGTGCTTGACAGATGTGTCATTAGCAACGATGGATTTCGTGCCTATTCCTTAGGATAATCCTTTGGAATGAATGAACGAGGAATAGCTGATTCTTAGGGTAGATCCTTAAGAGTAAAGAAGATAATGGGGATGGGTAATTGGGTTGATTGTTTGATGTTTAAACATAATAATTATATTATTGTGGGTTGAAAACCCTATGTACTCACCAGGTTTCCCAACCTGACCCACTCAAGCTTATTTGTATCAGAAGTGTCGATACGAAGTCACTTTACACTGAGAGATTAAAGAGATGTAGATCACTAGTGTAAATGAATGTAAGTTCTGTTTATGCTTATGTTTCTGTATTGAGCATCCCAAATGTTTTGAAAATGAATAAAAATACATTTCTTCGGAAATGCTTTGATAACGTATCTATCATGTTTTTCTGGGAACAAATTCCGCAACATTTTTTTATTAAAAGAGGTACTCTGATTTTTATAAAGCATAAATAAAAATCGGTCTTTTCTGGCCGTGAAAATGGGGATGTCACAGTTGGTATCAGAGCATTAGTTTAAGCGAACTAGGAATATGGATTTATTTCTAGACTTAAACTTAGAATGCTAAGCGATGATTGTGAGGAGTGTGTCTAATAAAATTTAGGTAATACACCTGAATAGACACAAACACTAGCTTATTTAGGGAAAATGCCTAACATGTGCTAAATGATTTGTGATGCTTTATGCTATCGTTTGATCGGATCTATAGTCTGTTGCCGACCAGATCTGGAAATTTTATGTGCTTAGGTTTCTAAACGTTTAATTACGTATTAGAACTGGCATGTAAATTTTCGGAGTAATAAGGAGGAATACGCGGCTAAATCTTCCTTTATCTATATTCTGGTCTCAATACACCGAACGCCTGCTTTGGTGTATAGAATGTCATGATAAGGACTCATAGCAGACTGAGCAAATGGAGGAAATGAGAAGGCTTACGATATTGAATGATACCTATCGGAAGATATTTTAAGAGTGATATCTTGCCTTTAGAACGCGTCTAAGAAATAATACGTCTAGTACGGGAGAAGTACACTTTCGATTAGCAGAAAGAAAGATTATCCGTGAAGTTATCCCATCGTTTGACACTTCCATCACCAATCGAGTTGAAGCATAATTGATGATTGAAGATACGGATGGAAGAAGTCCTAGTAGAGTCTAGGGAAAATTATATGATTGTTTGGACACACTCGTATGTGTTAAATTGTTTTGTGATTTTAGGACTTGGGGACTGCGAGACAATACTTGGGACGAGTATGAGTACGTGTGAAAGGTAGTAGATGCATATACTTCCGGAAGCACAGGACTCACACTTGGATCAGGGAAAGTCACATGGTTACCAAGAAGCTAGTAATTGATTTCGTTTTATTCAAGTATGTCGTTACCATTGTTTTGGTAATGACTAAGAAGATGATTTTTGTTTCGACCCTAGTGGTCATATCAAATCGAGTCCAACTAAGATGAGTATGTTACGTGGTTCAGAGAACCAAGTTCGATGTAGCATCTGACTTAAGCCAGAAGATTGAAGTGAAAGATAATCGAAGCGATCAATAGAAGTATCGCGCTAGTTAAAGAAGCTGGTAGCTAGAAATTCTACCATTTAAGATATGATTAGAACGTAAAGGAAGGTATAGTATGTTCTGAAACTTGACTCTAAAAGACCTGAGTCCAAGCAATGCATCATACGATGAGAGGTCCTTAGAACACGACCCATGAGTCTATTATGATAATCGAAGGACGAAACTTATCTCAAGTTTGTTAAAGAAGGAGTCTCCAATAAAGATCGAGATCGTGACATGAAGATCATGATTGGAAGTCTAACATGAGATAGAGAGCGGGTCCAAGATCGGGCACCACCTGCAGTCAGGAAGTCTTAGAGTTAGATACTCGTTCGAAGAAACAAAGAAGTTACGATTATTACTTAGGATGAAGAGATAACTTATGGAGTCATCATGAGAGCCCTGTTTCGTTGATGATACTGGGACGTAATCATCCTAAGGGGGAGATAATTGTAACGTCCATAGATCCGGGCTAATTAGTTTAGGGATGATAGGGGTCGAAAACGACTTTTCGACAAAAATATTATTTAGAATAAATAATCTTAACCAAGTTGTAGAATATGTCTCAAGGTTTCCGTACATATAAAGAACGCCGAAATCCGAGTTATAACGAAGAAGTTATGACCCGCCGAAGTTTTTCGGCAAAACCGGCACAGCACCGGGAGACGTAAAAAGTGAATTTACGATAGAGCGAATTTTAGCCTTAGCAATCTAAACGTAAGTTGTAGAAAACGTTAAACCGAGAGCGTCCATAAAAAGAACGCCCAAATTTGAGTTCGTATGAGGAAGTTATAATTTTTCGAAGTTTCGGCTTACTAGTGTACAACCCGAAGTTCGAATATTAGATCAAGCGGTTTTTAGCCGACACAACCTAAACGAGAATCGAATATCTCGTTAATAGTAGCGTATCGATAAAAAGACAGACGAAAACGGACGTCGGATGAAGAAGTTATAAATTTTTAACGGACCAATCCTGTCCCGGCCTGTTAAAAATATAAATTTAAAATAAATTCAAAATTAGCCGACGAAGTCTAAACGAAAGTTGTAGAGTACGTTTCCGCCTACGCGTGGATATAAAGAACGTAAAAAATGGAGCTCGTATGCGAAAGTTACGGATTTTAGAAGATAATTAGTTTTTGGAGTAATGTGCGAGTGACACGTGGCACAATCTGGGCCACACCTTCTTCCCCACGGCTTTGCATGAGATCGCGACACGTGGCACATTACGCCCAGCGTAACTTTGAGTACGCTTAGCGTAACCATTAACACCCCATTACACTCATCGTAACTTTTGAGTACGCTCAGCGTACTCGGTGCTAGCAGGCTATAAATAGAGGCGTTTTTCCTCATTTTTCTTCACACCTTTTCTCAACTTCTCTCCCAAACACCCCCAAAACCTCATGGCTTTTCTCTAGCCTTTCTTAGGAATTAGTAGCGAGTCCTGAAGCGCCAGAAGGCCCCGAGAAGAAGAGCTTTCGGCTCAGAAGTTCTGCCCGCGCAGAGCCCGGTTTTTCGCTAAACCCCAATATAAGTGAGTTATGCTTACCCTACTTTAAGTATAGCTTATGATTAATATTAGTATTGTTGATAGGACCTTATAATAAATATTTGGGCTATTATTATGAGTTATATAGAGTGTTGTTTAACGCTTATATAATAATAATAATAGCTAGACTATTAATTAGTTGCGGTTAACGTTAGACTAAACAGTAGTGGTATTAATACTAGGTTTTGTCGAGGGAAACTTATTTTGAAGTAACGAAGCATTGTTCAAGTGCAGAGTCACCACCTTTCAGGTGAGTGCATAGTTACTTTCATCTTCCACATAGATATGAAGTATTTTATTTAAATTTCGTGCTATGTGTGCATATTGTCTGAATACTTGTTGTCTATGCTGTGTGAAAGATTTTTATACATGTTTTAAATGATTTAAACTGTATATGTATTTTATATCTACAAATATGTTGGGTATAACATGGGTAGATGAATGATGAGGGACGAAAGCTGATATAGAGGAACATTGGTAGTGTGGATATAGTGCCCTATAGGTGGACATTAGCAGCAATGGACCTAGTACCCTATAGATGAGCATTGGCAGATGCGCCATAACCTGTAGATGTTGTTGGATCTACGAGGTACTCTAAACATCCTAGCAGCTGCGCTCTAAGGATAGTATCGGCAGTTGCGCCTAATAGAGGACATTATAACCGTGACAGTAGTGTTTAAAGGACAATACCGACAGAAGCGCCCCATAAAGAATGTCACAATTCTGGCAGATGCGCCTAAGTGATAATATTAGCAGTTGTGCTTGACAGATGTGTCATTAGCAACGATGGATTTCGTGCCTATTCCTTAGGATAATCCTTAGGAATGAATGAACGAGGAATAGCTGATTCTTAGGGTAGATCCTTAAGAGTAAAGAAGATAATGGGGATGGGTAATTGGGTTGATTGTTTGATGTTTAAACATAATAATTATATTATTGTGGGTTGAAAACCCTATGTACTCACCAAGTTTCCCAACCTGACCCACTCAAGCTTATTTGTATCAGAAGTGTCGATACGAAGTCACTTTACACTGAGAGATTAAAGAGATGTAGATCACTAGTGTAAATGAATGTAAGTTCTGTTTATGCTTATGTTTCTGTATTGACGATGACATCCCAAATGTTTTGAAAATGAATAAAAATACATTTCTTCGGAAATGCTTTGATAACGTATCTATCAT
This sequence comes from Lactuca virosa, assembly GCF_052849685.1. NCBI lineage: Eukaryota > Viridiplantae > Streptophyta > Magnoliopsida > Asterales > Asteraceae > Lactuca > Lactuca virosa. The sequence goes on from NC_136430.1 coordinate 354,790,721, forward strand.
GTTTTTCTGGGAACAAATTCCGCAACATTTTTTTATTATAAGATTTACTCTGATTTTTATAAAGCATAAACAAAAATCGGTCTTTTCTGGCCGTGAAAATGGGGATGTCACAGTTGGTATCAGAGCATTAGTTTAAGCGAACTAGGAATATGGATTTATTTCTAGACTTAAACTTAGAATGCTAAGCGATGATTGTGAGGAGTGTGTCTAATAAAATTTAGGTAATACACCTGAATAGACACAAACACTAGCTTATTTAGGGAAAATGCCTAACATGTGCTAAATGATTTGTGATGCTTTATGCTATCGTTTGATCGGATCTATGGTCTGTTGCCGACCAGATCTGGAAATTTTATGTGCTTAGGTTTCTAAACGTTTAATTACGTATTAGAACTGGCATGTAAATTTTCGGAGTAATAAGGAGGAATACGCGACTAAATCTTCCTTTATCTATATTCTGGTCTCAATACACCGAACGCCTGCTTTGGTGTATAGAATGTCATGATAAGGACTCATAGCAGACTGAGCAAATGGAGGAAATGAGAAGGCTTACGATATTGAATGATACCTATCGGAAGATATTTTAAGAGTGATATCTTGCCTTTAGAACGCGTCTAAGAAATAATACGTCTAGTACGGGAGAAGTACACTTTCGATTAGCAGAAAGAAAGATTATCCGTGAAGTTATCCCATCGTTTGACACTTCCATCACCAATCGAGTTGAAGCATAATTGATGATTGAAGATACGGATGGAAGAAGTCCTAGTAGAGTCTAGGGAAAATTATATGATTGTTTGGACACACTCGTATGTGTTAAATTGTTTTGTGATTTTAGGACTTGGAGACTGCGAGACAATACTTGGGACGAGTATGAGTACGTGTGAAAGGTAGTAGATGCATATACTTCCGGAAGCACAGGACTCACACTTGGATCAGGGAAAGTCACATGGTTACCAAGAAGCTGGTAGTTGATTTCGTTTTATTCAAGTATGTCGTTACCATTGTTTTGGTAATGACTAAGAAGATGATTTTTGTTTCGACCCTAGTGGTCATATCAAATCGAGTCCGACTAAGATGAGTATGTTACGTGGTTCAGAGAACCAAGTTCGATGTAGCATCTGACTTAAGCCAGAAGATTGAAGTGAAAGATAATCGAAGCGATCAATAGAAGTATCGCGCTAGTTAAAGAAGCTGGTAGCTAGAAATTCTACCATTTAAGATATGATTAGAACGTAAAGGAAGGTATAGTATGTTCTGAAACTTGACTCTAAAAGACCTGAGTCCAAGCAATGCATCATACGATGAGAGGTCCTTAGAACACGACCCATGAGTCTATTATGATAATCGAAGGAAGAAACTTATCTCAAGTTTGTTAAAGAAGGAGTCTCCAATAAAGATCGAGATCGTGACATGAAGATCATGATTGGAAGTCTAACATGAGATAGAGAGCGGGTCCAAGATCGGGCACCACCTGCAGTCAGGAAGTCTTAGAGTTAGATACTCGTTCGAAGAAACAAAGAAGTTACGATTATTACTTAGGATGAAGAGATAACTTATGGAGTCATCATGAGAGCCCTGTTTCGTTGATGATACTGGGACGTAATCATCCTAAGGGGGAGATAATTGTAACGTCCATAGATCCGGGCTAATCAGTTTAGGGATGACAAGGGTCGAAAACGACTTTTCGACAAAAATATTATTTAGAATAAATAATCTTAACCAAGTTGTAGAATATGTCTCAAGGTTTCCGTACATATAAAGAACGCCGAAATCCGAGTTATAATGAAGAAGTTATGACCCGCCGAAGTTTTTCGGCAAAACCGGCACAGCACCGGGAGACGTAAAAAGTGAATTTACGATAGAGCGAATTTTAGCCTTAGCAATCTAAACGTAAGTTGTAGAAAACGTTAAACCGAGAGCGTCCATAAAAAGAACGCCCAAATCTGACTTCGTATGAGGAAGTTATGATTTTTCGAAGTTTCGGCTTACTAGTGTACAGCCCGAAGTTCGAATATTAGATCAAGCGGTTTTTAGCCGACACAACCTAAACGAGAATCGAATATCTTGTTAATAGTAGCGTATCGATAAAAAGACAGACGAAAACGGACGTCGGATGAAGAAGTTATAAATTTTTAACGGACCAATCCTGTGCCGGCCTGTTAAAAATATAAATTTAAAATAAATTCAAAATTAGCCGACGAAGTCTAAACGAAAGTTGTAGACTACGTTCCCACCTACGCGTGGATATAAAGAACGTAAAAATTGGAGCTCGTATGCGAAAGTTACGGATTTTAGAAGATAATTAGTTTTTAGAGTAATGTGCGAGTGACACGTGGCATAATCTGGGCCACACCTTCTTCCCCACGGCTTTGCATGAGATCGCGACACGTGGCACATTACGCCCAACGTAACTTTGAGTACGCTTAGCGTAACCATTAAAACCCCATTACACTCATCGTAACTTTTGAGTACGCTCAGCGTACTCGGTGCTAGCAGGCTATAAATAGAGGCGTTTTTCCTCATTTTTCTTCACACCTTTTCTCAACTTCTCTCCCAAACACCCCCAAAACCTCATGGCTTTTCTCTAGCCTTTCTTAGGAATTAGTAACGAGTCCTGAAGCGCCAGAAGGCCCCGAGAAGAAGAGCTTTCGGCTCAGAAGTTCTGCCCGCGCAGAGCCCGGTTATTCGCTAAACCCCAATATAAGTGAGTTATGCTTACCCTACTTTAAGTATAGCTTATGATTAATATTAGTATTGTTGATAGGACTTTATAATAAATATTTGGGCTATTATTATGAGTTATATAGAGTGTTGTTTAACGCTTATATAATAATAATAATAGCTAGACTATTAATTAGTCGCGGTTAACGTTAGACTAAACAGTAGTGGTATTAATACTAGGTTTTGTCGAGGGAAACTTATTTTGAAGTAACGAAGCATTGTTCGAGTGTAGAGTCACCACCTTTCAGGTGAGTGCATAGTTACTTTCATCTTCCACATAGATATGAAGTATTTTATTTAAATTTCGTGCTATGTGTGCATATTGTCTGAATACTTGTTGTCTATGCTGTGTGAAAGATTTTTATACATGTTTTAAATGATTTAAACTGTATATGTATTTTATATCTACAAATATGTTGGGTATAACATGGGTAGATGAATGATGAGGGACGAAAGCTGATATAGAGGAACATTGGTAGTGTGGATATAGTGCCCTATAGGTGGACATTAGCAGCAATGGACCTAGTACCCTATAGATGAGCATTGGCAGATGCGCCATAACCTGTAGATGTTGTTGGATCTACGAGGTACTCTAAACATCCTAGCAGCTGCGCTCTAAGGATAGTATCGGCAGCTGCGCCTAATAGAGGACATTATAACCGTGACAGTAGTGTTTAAAGGACAATACCGACAGAAGCGCCCCATAAAGAATGTCACAATTCTGGCAGATGCGCCTAAGTGATAATATTAGCAGTTGTGCTTGACAGATGTGTCATTAGCAACGATGGATTTCGTGCCTATTCCTTAGGATAATCCTTAGGAATGAATGAACGAGGAATAGCTGATTCTTAGGGTAGATCCTTAAGAGTAAAGAAGATAATGGGGATGGGTAATTGGGTTGATTGTTTGATGTTTAAACATAATAATTATATTATTGTGGGTTGAAAACCCTATGTACTCACCAGGTTTCCCAACCTGACCCACTCAAGCTTATTTGTATCAGAAGTGTCGATACGAAGTCACTTTACACTGAGAGATTAAAGAGATGTAGATCACTAGTGTAAATGAATGTAAGTTCTGTTTATGCTTATGTTTCTGTATTGACGATGACATCCCAAATGTTTTGAAAATGAATAAAAATACATTTCTTCGGAAATGCTTTGATAACGTATCTATCATGTTTTTCTGGGAACAAATTCCGCAACATTTTTTTATTAAAAGAGGTACTCTGATTTTTATAAAGCATAAACAAAAATCGGTCTTTTCTGGCCGTGAAAATGGGGATGTCACAGTTGGTATCAGAGCATTAGTTTAAGGGAACTAGGAATATGGATTTATTTCTAGACTTAAACTTAGAATGCTAAGCGATGATTGTGAGGAGTGTGTCTAATAAAATTTAGGTAATACACCTGAATAGACACAAACACTAGCTTATTTAGGGAAAATGCCTAACATGTGCTAAATGATTTGTGATGCTTTATGCTATCGTTTGATCGGATCTATGGTCTGTTGCCGACCAGATCTGGAAATTTTATGTGCTTAGGTTTCTAAACGTTTAATTACGTATTAGAACTGGCATGTAAATTTTCGGAGTAATAAGGAGGAATACGCGACTAAATCTTCCTTTATCTATATTCTGGTCTCAATACACCGAACGCCTGCTTTGGTGTATAGAATGTCATGATAAGGACTCATAGCAGACTGAGCAAATGGAGGAAATGAGAAGGCTTACGATATTGAATGATACCTATCGGAAGATATTTTAAGAGTGATATCTTGCCTTTAGAACGCGTCTAAGAAATAATACGTCTAGTACGGGAGAAGTACACTTTCGATTAGCAGAAAGAAAGATTATCCGTGAAGTTATCCCATCGTTTGACACTTCCATCACCAATCGAGTTGAAGCATAATTGATGATTGAAGATACGGATGGAAGAAGTCCTAGTAGAGTCTAGGGAAAATTATATGATTGTTTGGACACACTCGTATGTGTTAAATTGTTTTGTGATTTTAGGACTTGGAGACTGCGAGACAATACTTGGGACGAGTATGAGTACGTGTGAAAGGTAGTAGATGCATATACTTCCGGAAGCACAGGACTCAGACTTGGATCAGGGAAAGTCACATGGTTACCAAGAAGCTAGTAATTGATTTCGTTTTATTCAAGTATGTCGTTACCATTGTTTTGGTAATGACTAAGAAGATGATTTTTGTTTCGACCCTAGCGGTCATATCAAATCGAGTCCGACTAAGATGAGTATGTTACGTGGTTCAGAGAACCAAGTTCGATGTAGCATCTGACTTAAGCCAGAAGATTGAAGTGAAAGATAATCGAAGCGATCAATAGAAGTATCGCGCTAGTTAAAGAAGCTGGTAGCTAGAAATTCTACCATTTAAGATATGATTAGAACGTAAAGGAAGGTATAGTATGTTCTGAAACTTGACTCTAAAAGACCTGAGTCCAAGCAATGCATCATACGATGAGAGGTCCTTAGAACACGACCCATGAGTCTATTATGATAATCGAAGGAAGAAACTTATCTCAAGTTTGTTAAAGAAGGAGTCTCCAATAAAGATCGAGATCGTGACATGAAGATCATGATTGGAAGTCTAACATGAGATAGAGAGCGGGTCCAAGATCGGGCACCACCTGCAGTCAGGAAGTCTTAGAGTTAGATACTCGTTCGAAGAAACAAAGAAGTTACGATTATTACTTAGGATGAAGAGATAACTTATGGAGTCATCATGAGAGCCCTGTTTCGTTGATGATACTGGGACGTAATCATCCTAAGGGGGAGATAATTGTAACGTCCATAGATCCGGGCTAATCAGTTTAGGGATGACAGGGGTCGAAAACGACTTTTCGACAAAAATATTATTTAGAATAAATAATCTTAACCAAGTTGTAGAATATGTCTCAAGGTTTCCGTACATATAAAGAACGCCGAAATCCGAGTTATAACGAAGAAGTTATGACCCGCCGAAGTTTTTCGGCAAAACCGGCACAGCACCGGGAGACGTAAAAAGTGAATTTACGATAGAGCGAATTTTAGCCTTAGCAATCTAAACTTAAGTTGTAGAAAACGTTAAACCGAGAGCGTCCATAAAAAGAACGCCCAAATCTGACTTTGTATGAGGAAGTTATGATTTTTCGAAGTTTCGGCTTACTAGTGTACAACCCGAAGTTCGAATATTAGATCAAGCGGTTTTTAGCCGACACAACCTAAACGAGAATCGAATATCTCGTTAATAGTAGCGTATCGATAAAAAGACAGACGAAAACGGACGTTGGATGAAGAAGTTATAAATTTTTAACGGACCAATCCTGTCCCGGACTGTTAAAAATATAAATTTAAAATAAATTCAAAATTAGCCGACGAAGTCTAAACGAAAGTTGTAGAGTACGTTCCCGCCTACGCGTGGATATAAAGAACGTAAAAAATGGAGCTCGTATGCGAATGTTACGGATTTTAGAAGATAACTAGTTTTTGGAGTAATGTGCGAGTGACACGTGGCACAATCTGGGCCACACCTTCTTCCCCACGGCTTTTCATGAGATCGCGACACGTGGCACATTACGCCCAACGTAACTTTGAGTACGCTTAGCGTAACCATTAAAACCCCATTACACTCATCGTAACTTTTGAGTACGCTCAGCGTACTCGGTGCTAGCAGGCTATAAATAGAGGCGTTTTTCCTCATTTTTCTTCACACCTTTTCTCAACTTCTCTCCCAAACACCCCCAAAACCTCATGGCTTTTCTCTAGCCTTTCTTAGGAATTAGTAGCGAGTCCTGAAGCGCCAGAAGGCCCCGAGAAGAAGAGCTTTTGGCTCAGAAGTTCTGCCCGCGCAGAGCCCGGTTATTCGCTAAACCCCAATATAAGTGAGTTATGCTTACCCTACTTTAAGTATAGCTTATGATTAATATTAGTATTGTTGATAGGACCTTATAATAAATATTTGGGCTATTATTATGAGTTATATAGAGTGTTGTTTAACGCTTATATAATAATAATAATAGCTAGACTATTAATTAGTTGCGGTTAACGTTAGACTAAACAGTAGTGGTATTAATACTAGGTTTTGTCGAGGGAAACTTATTTTGAAGTAACGAAGCATTGTTCAAGTGCAGAGTCACCACCTTTCAGGTGAGTGCATAGTTACTTTCATCTTCCACATAGATATGAAGTATTTTATTTAAATTTCGTGCTATGTGTGCATATTGTCTGAATACTTGTTGTCTATGCTGTGTGAAAGATTTTTATACATGTTTTAAATGATTTAAACTGTATATGTATTTTATATCTACAAATATGTTGGGTATAACATGGGTAGATGAATGATGAGGGACGAAAGCTGATATAGAGGAACATTGGTAGTGTGGATATAGTGCCCTATAGGTGGACATTAGCAGCAATGGACCTAGTACCCTATAGATGAGCATTGGCAGATGCGCCATAACCTGTAGATGTTGTTGGATCTACGAGGTACTCTAAACATCCTAGCAGCTGCGCTCTAAGGATAGTATCGGCAGTTGCGCCTAATAGAGGACATTATAACCGTGACAGTAGTGTTTAAAGGACAATACCGACAGAAGCGCCCCATAAAGAATGTCACAATTCTGGCAGATGCGCCTAAGTGATAATATTAGCAGTTGTGCTTGACAGATGTGTCATTAGCAACGATGGATTTCGTGCCTATTCCTTAGGATAATCCTTAGGAATGAATGAACGAGGAATAGCTGATTCTTAGGGTAGATCCTTAAGAGTAAAGAAGATAATGGGGATGGGTAATTGGGTTGATTGTTTGATGTTTAAACATAATAATTATATTATTGTGGGTTGAAAACCCTATGTACTCACCAAGTTTCCCAACCTGACCCACTCAAGCTTATTTGTATCAGAAGTGTCGATACGAAGTCACTTTACACTGAGAGATTAAAGAGATGTAGATCACTAGTGTAAATGAATGTAAGTTCTGTTTATGCTTATGTTTCTGTATTGACGATGACATCCCAAATGTTTTGAAAATGAATAAAAATACATTTCTTCGGAAATGCTTTGATAACGTATCTATCATGTTTTTCTGGGAACAAATTCCGCAACATTTTTTTATTATAAGATTTACTCTGATTTTTATAAAGCATAAACAAAAATCGGTCTTTTCTGGCCGTGAAAATGGGGATGTCACAGTTGGTATCAGAGCATTAGTTTAAGCGAACTAGGAATATGGATTTATTTCTAGACTTAAACTTAGAATGCTAAGCGATGATTGTGAGGAGTGTGTCTAATAAAATTTAGGTAATACACCTGAATAGACACAAACACTAGCTTATTTAGGGAAAATGCCTAACATGTGCTAAATGATTTGTGATGCTTTATGCTATCGTTTGATCGGATCTATGGTCTGTTGCCGACCAGATCTGGAAATTTTATGTGCTTAGGTTTCTAAACGTTTAATTACGTATTAGAACTGGCATGTAAATTTTCGGAGTAATAAGGAGGAATACGCGACTAAATCTTCCTTTATCTATATTCTGGTCTCAATACACCGAACGCCTGCTTTGGTGTATAGAATGTCATGATAAGGACTCATAGCAGACTGAGCAAATGGAGGAAATGAGAAGGCTTACGATATTGAATGATACCTATCGGAAGATATTTTAAGAGTGATATCTTGCCTTTAGAACGCGTCTAAGAAATAATACGTCTAGTACGGGAGAAGTACACTTTCGATTAGCAGAAAGAAAGATTATCCGTGAAGTTATCCCATCGTTTGACACTTCCATCACCAATCGAGTTGAAGCATAATTGATGATTGAAGATACGGATGGAAGAAGTCCTAGTAGAGTCTAGGGAAAATTATATGATTGTTTGGACACACTCGTATGTGTTAAATTGTTTTGTGATTTTAGGACTTGGAGACTGCGAGACAATACTTGGGACGAGTATGAGTACGTGTGAAAGGTAGTAGATGCATATACTTCCGGAAGCACAGGACTCACACTTGGATCAGGGAAAGTCACATGGTTACCAAGAAGCTGGTAGTTGATTTCGTTTTATTCAAGTATGTCGTTACCATTGTTTTGGTAATGACTAAGAAGATGATTTTTGTTTCGACCCTAGTGGTCATATCAAATCGAGTCCGACTAAGATGAGTATCTTACGTGGTTCAGAGAACCAAGTTCGATGTAGCATCTGACTTAAGCCAGAAGATTGAAGTGAAAGATAATCGAAGCGATCAATAGAAGTATCGCGCTAGTTAAAGAAGCTGGTAGCTAGAAATTCTACCATTTAAGATATGATTAGAACGTAAAGGAAGGTATAGTATGTTCTGAAACTTGACTCTAAAAGACCTGAGTCCAAGCAATGCATCATACGATGAGAGGTCCTTAGAACACGACCCATGAGTCTATTATGATAATCGAAGGAAGAAACTTATCTCAAGTTTGTTAAAGAAGGAGTCTCCAATAAAGATCGAGATCGTGACATGAAGATCATGATTGGAAGTCTAACATGAGATAGAGAGCGGGTCCAAGATCGGGCACCACCTGCAGTCAGGAAGTCTTAGAGTTAGATACTCGTTCGAAGAAACAAAGAAGTTACGATTATTACTTAGGATGAAGAGATAACTTATGGAGTCATCATGAGAGCCCTGTTTCGTTGATGATACTGGGACGTAATCATCCTAAGGGGGAGATAATTGTAACGTCCATAGATCCGGGCTAATCAGTTTAGGGATGACAAGGGTCGAAAACGACTTTTCGACAAAAATATTATTTAGAATAAATAATCTTAACCAAGTTGTAGAATATGTCTCAAGGTTTCCGTACATATAAAGAACGCCGAAATCCGAGTTATAATGAAGAAGTTATGACCCGCCGAAGTTTTTCGGCAAAACCGGCACAGCACCGGGAGACGTAAAAAGTGAATTTACGATAGAGCGAATTTTAGCCTTAGCAATCTAAACGTAAGTTGTAGAAAACGTTAAACCGAGAGCGTCCATAAAAAGAACGCCCAAATCTGACTTCGTATGAGGAAGTTATGATTTTTCGAAGTTTCGGCTTACTAGTGTACAACCCGAAGTTCGAATATTAGATCAAGCGGTTTTTAGCCGACACAACCTAACCGAGAATCGAATATCTTGTTAATAGTAGCGTATCGATAAAAAGACAGACGAAAACGGACGTCGGATGAAGAAGTTATAAATTTTTAACGGACCAATCCTGTGCCGGCCTGTTAAAAATATAAATTTAAAATAAATTCAAAATTAGCCGACGAAGTCTAAACGAAAGTTGTAGACTACGTTCCCACCTACGCGTGGATATAAAGAAGGTAAAAATTGGAGCTCGTATGCGAAAGTTACGGATTTTAGAAGATAATTAGTTTTTAGAGTAATGTGCGAGTGACACGTGGCATAATCTGGGCCACACCTTCTTCCCCACGGCTTTGCATGAGATCGCGACACGTGGCACATTACGCCCAACGTAACTTTGAGTACGCTTAGCGTAACCATTAAAACCCCATTACACTCATCGTAACTTTTGAGTACGCTCAGCGTACTCGGTGCTAGCAGGCTATAAATAGAGGCGTTTTTCCTCATTTTTCTTCACACCTTTTCTCAACTTCTCTCCCAAACACCCCCAAAACCTCATGGCTTTTCTCTAGCCTTTCTTAGGAATTAGTAGCGAGTCCTGAAGCGCCAGAAGGCCCCGAGAAGAAGAGCTTTCGGCTCAGAAGTTCTGCCCGCGCAGAGCCCGGTTATTCGCTAAACCCCAATATAAGTGAGTTATGCTTACCCTACTTTAAGTATAGCTTATGATTAATATTAGTATTGTTGATAGGACTTTATAATAAATATTTGGGCTATTATTATGAGTTATATAGAGTGTTGTTTAACGCTTATATAATAATAATAATAGCTAGACTATTAATTAGTCGCGGTTAACGTTAGACTAAACAGTAGTGGTATTAATACTAGGTTTTGTCGAGGGAAACTTATTTTGAAGTAACGAAGCATTGTTCGAGTGTAGAGTCACCACCTTTCAGGTGAGTGCATAGTTACTTTCATCTTCCACATAGATATGAAGTATTTTATTTAAATTTCGTGCTATGTGTGCATATTGTCTGAATACTTGTTGTCTATGCTGTGTGAAAGATTTTTATACATGTTTTAAATGATTTAAACTGTATATGTATTTTATATCTACAAATATGTTGGGTATAACATGGGTAGATGAATGATGAGGGACGAAAGCTGATATAGAGGAACATTGGTAGTGTGGATATAGTGCCCTATAGGTGGACATTAGCAGCAATGGACCTAGTACCCTATAGATGAGCATTGGCAGATGCGCCATAACCTGTAGATGTTGTTGGATCTACGAGGTACTCTAAACATCCTAGCAGCTGCGCTCTAAGGATAGTATCGGCAGCTGCGCCTAATAGAGGACATTATAACCGTGACAGTAGTGTTTAAAGGACAATACCGACAGAAGCGCCCCATAAAGAATGTCACAATTCTGGCAGATGCGCCTAAGTGATAATATTAGCAGTTGTGCTTGACAGATGTGTCATTAGCAACGATGGATTTCGTGCCTATTCCTTAGGATAATCCTTAGGAATGAATGAACGAGGAATAGCTGATTCTTAGGGTAGATCCTTAAGAGTAAAGAAGATAATGGGGATGGGTAATTGGGTTGATTGTTTGATGTTTAAACATAATAATTATATTACTGTGGGTTGAAAACCCTATGTACTCACCAGGTTTCCCAACCTGACCCACTCAAGCTTATTTGTATCAGAAGTGTCGATACGAAGTCACTTTACACTGAGAGATTAAAGAGATGTAGATCACTAGTGTAAATGAATGTAAGTTCTGTTTATGCTTATGTTTCTGTATTGACGATGACATCCCAAATGTTTTGAAAATGAATAAAAATACATTTCTTCGGAAATGCTTTGATAACGTATCTATCATGTTTTTCTGGGAACAAATTCCGCAACATTTTTTTATTAAAAGAGGTACTCTGATTTTTATAAAGCATAAACAAAAATCGGTCTTTTCTGGCCGTGAAAATGGGGATGTCACAGTTGGTATCAGAGCATTAGTTTAAGGGAACTAGGAATATGGATTTATTTCTAGACTTAAACTTAGAATGCTAAGCGATGATTGTGAGGAGTGTGTCTAATAAAATTTAGGTAATACACCTGAATAGACACAAACACTAGCTTATTTAGGGAAAATGCCTAACATGTGCTAAATGATTTGTGATGCTTTATGCTATCGTTTGATCGGATCTATGGTCTGTTGCCGACCAGATCTGGAAATTTTATGTGCTTAGGTTTCTAAACGTTTAATTACGTATTAGAACTGGCATGTAAATTTTCGGAGTAATAAGGAGGAATACGCGACTAAATCTTCCTTTATCTATATTCTGGTCTCAATACACCGAACGCCTGCTTTGGTGTATAGAATGTCATGATAAGGACTCATAGCAGACTGAGCAAATGGAGGAAATGAGAAGGCTTACGATATTGAATGATACCTATCGGAAGATATTTTAAGAGTGATATCTTGCCTTTAGAACGCGTCTAAGAAATAATACGTCTAGTACGGGAGAAGTACACTTTCGATTAGCAGAAAGAAAGATTATCCGTGAAGTTATCCCATCGTTTGACACTTCCATCACCAATCGAGTTGAAGCATAATTGATGATTGAAGATACGGATGGAAGAAGTCCTAGTAGAGTCTAGGGAAAATTATATGATTGTTTGGACACACTCGTATGTGTTAAATTGTTTTGTGATTTTAGGACTTGGAGACTGCGAGACAATACTTGGGACGAGTATGAGTACGTGTGAAAGGTAGTAGATGCATATACTTCCGGAAGCACAGGACTCAGACTTGGATCAGGGAAAGTCACATGGTTACCAAGAAGCTAGTAATTGATTTCGTTTTATTCAAGTATGTCGTTACCATTGTTTTGGTAATGACTAAGAAGATGATTTTTGTTTCGACCCTAGTGGTCATATCAAATCGAGTCCGACTAAGATGAGTATGTTACGTGGTTCAGAGAACCAAGTTCGATGTAGCATCTGACTTAAGCCAGAAGATTGAAGTGAAAGATAATCGAAGCGATCAATAGAAGTATCGCGCTAGTTAAAGAAGCTGGTAGCTAGAAATTCTACCATTTAAGATATGATTAGAACGTAAAGGAAGGTATAGTATGTTCTGAAACTTGACTCTAAAAGACCTGAGTCCAAGCAATGCATCATACGATGAGAGGTCCTTAGAACACGACCCATGAGTCTATTATGATAATCGAAGGAAGAAACTTATCTCAAGTTTGTTAAAGAAGGAGTCTCCAATAAAGATCGAGATCGTGACATGAAGATCATGATTGGAAGTCTAACATGAGATAGAGAGCGGGTCCAAGATCGGGCACCACCTGCAGTCAGGAAGTCTTAGAGTTAGATACTCGTTCGAAGAAACAAAGAAGTTACGATTATTACTTAGGATGAAGAGATAACTTATGGAGTCATCATGAGAGCCCTGTTTCGTTGATGATACTGGGACGTAATCATCCTAAGGGGGAGATAATTGTAACGTCCATAGATCCGGGCTAATCAGTTTAGGGATGACAGGGGTCGAAAACGACTTTTCGACAAAAATATTATTTAGAATAAATAATCTTAACCAAGTTGTAGAATATGTCTCAAGGTTTCCGTACATATAAAGAACGCCGAAATCCGAGTTATAACGAAGAAGTTATGACCCGCCGAAGTTTTTCGGCAAAACCGGCACAGCACCGGGAGACGTAAAAAGTGAATTTACGATAGAGCGAATTTTAGCCTTAGCAATCTAAACTTAAGTTGTAGAAAACGTTAAACCGAGAGCGTCCATAAAAAGAACGCCCAAATCTGACTTTGTATGAGGAAGTTATGATTTTTCGAAGTTTCGGCTTACTAGTGTACAACCCGAAGTTCGAATATTAGATCAAGCGGTTTTTAGCCGACACAACCTAAACGAGAATCGAATATCTCGTTAATAGTAGCGTATCGATAAAAAGACAGACGAAAACGGACGTTGGATGAAGAAGTTATAAATTTTTAACGGACCAATCCTGTCCCGGCCTGTTAAAAATATAAATTTAAAATAAATTCAAAATTAGCCGACGAAGTCTAAACGAAAGTTGTAGAGTACGTTCCCGCCTACGCGTGGATATAAAGAACGTAAAAAATGGAGCTCGTATGCGAATGTTACGGATTTTAGAAGATAACTAGTTTTTGGAGTAATGTGCGAGTGACACGTGGCACAATCTGGGCCACACCTTCTTCCCCACGGCTTTTCATGAGATCGCGACACGTGGCACATTACGCCCAACGTAACTTTGAGTACGCTTAGCGTAACCATTAAAACCCCATTACACTCATCGTAACTTTTGAGTACGCTCAGCGTACTCGGTGCTAGCAGGCTATAAATAGAGGCGTTTTTCCTCATTTTTCTTCACACCTTTTCTCAACTTCTCTCCCAAACACCCCCAAAACCTCATGGCTTTTCTCTAGCCTTTCTTAGGAATTAGTAGCGAGTCCTGAAGCGCCAGAAGGCCCCGAGAAGAAGAGCTTTTGGCTCAGAAGTTCTGCCCGCGCAGAGCCCGGTTATTCGCTAAACCCCAATATAAGTGAGTTATGCTTACCCTACTTTAAGTATAGCTTATGATTAATATTAGTATTGTTGATAGGACCTTATAATAAATATTTGGGCTATTATTATGAGTTATATAGAGTGTTGTTTAACGCTTATATAATAATAATAATAGCTAGACTATTAATTAGTTGCGGTTAACGTTAGACTAAACAGTAGTGGTATTAATACTAGGTTTTGTCGAGGGAAACTTATTTTGAAGTAACGAAGCATTGTTCAAGTGCAGAGTCACCACCTTTCAGGTGAGTGCATAGTTACTTTCATCTTCCACATAGATATGAAGTATTTTATTTAAATTTCGTGCTATGTGTGCATATTGTCTGAATACTTGTTGTCTATGCTGTGTGAAAGATTTTTATACATGTTTTAAATGATTTAAACTGTATATGTATTTTATATCTACAAAGATGTTGGGTATAACATGGGTAGATGAATGATGAGGGACGAAAGCTGATATAGAGGAACATTGGTAGTGTGGATATAGTGCCCTATAGGTGGACATTAGCAGCAATGGACCTAGTACCCTATAGATGAGCATTGGCAGATGCGCCATAACCTGTAGATGTTGTTGGATCTACGAGGTACTCTAAACATCCTAGCAGCTGCGCTCTAAGGATAGTATCGGCAGCTGCGCCTAATAGAGGACATTATAACCGTGACAGTAGTGTTTAAAGGACAATACCGACAGAAGCGCCCCATAAAGAATGTCACAATTCTGGCAGATGCGCCTAAGTGATAATATTAGCAGTTGTGCTTGACAGATGTGTCATTAGCAACGATGGATTTCGTGCCTATTCCTTAGGATAATCCTTAGGAATGAATGAACGAGGAATAGCTGATTCTTAGGGTAGATCCTTAAGAGTAAAGAAGATAATGGGGATGGGTAATTGGGTTGATTGTTTGATGTTTAAACATAATAATTATATTATTGTGGGTTGAAAACCCTATGTACTCACCAGGTTTCCCAACCTGACCCACTCAAGCTTATTTGTATCAGAAGTGTCGATACGAAGTCACTTTACACTGAGAGATTAAAGAGATGTAGATCACTAGTGTAAATGAATGTAAGTTCTGTTTATGCTTATGTTTCTGTATTGACGATGACATCCCAAATGTTTTGAAAATGAATAAAAATACATTTCTTCGGAAATGCTTTGATAACGTATCTATCATGTTTTTCTGGGAACAAATTCCGCAACATTTTTTTATTAAAAGAGGTACTCTGATTTTTATAAAGCATAAACAAAAATCGGTCTTTTCTGGCCGTGAAAATGGGGATGTCACAGTTGGTATCAGAGCATTAGTTTAAGGGAACTAGGAATATGGATTTATTTCTAGACTTAAACTTAGAATGCTAAGCGATGATTGTGAGGAGTGTGTCTAATAAAATTTAGGTAATACACCTGAATAGACACAAACACTAGCTTATTTAGGGAAAATGCCTAACATGTGCTAAATGATTTGTGATGCTTTATGCTATCGTTTGATCGGATCTATGGTCTGTTGCCGACCAGATCTGGAAATTTTATGTGCTTAGGTTTCTAAACGTTTAATTACGTATTAGAACTGGCATGTAAATTTTCGGAGTAATAAGGAGGAATACGCGACTAAATCTTCCTTTATCTATATTCTGGTCTCAATACACCGAACGCCTGCTTTGGTGTATAGAATGTCATGATAAGGACTCATAGCAGACTGAGCAAATGGAGGAAATGAGAAGGCTTACGATATTGAATGATACCTATCGGAAGATATTTTAAGAGTGATATCTTGCCTTTAGAACGCGTCTAAGAAATAATACGTCTAGTACGGGAGAAGTACACTTTCGATTAGCAGAAAGAAAGATTATCCGTGAAGTTATCCCATCGTTTGACACTTCCATCACCAATCGAGTTGAAGCATAATTGATGATTGAAGATACGGATGGAAGAAGTCCTAGTAGAGTCTAGGGAAAATTATATGATTGTTTGGACACACTCGTATGTGTTAAATTGTTTTGTGATTTTAGGACTTGGGGACTGCGAGACAATACTTGGGACGAGTATGAGTACGTGTGAAAGGTAGTAGATGCATATACTTCCGGAAGCACAGGACTCACACTTGGATCAGGGAAAGTCACATGGTTACCAAGAAGCTAGTAATTGATTTCGTTTTATTCAAGTATGTCGTTACCATTGTTTTGGTAATGACTAAGAAGATGATTTTTGTTTCGACCCTAGTGGTCATATCAAATCGAGTCCGACTAAGATGAGTATGTTACGTGGTTCAGAGAACCAAGTTCGATGTAGCATCTGACTTAAGCCAGAAGATTGAAGTGAAAGATAATCGAAGCGATCAATAGAAGTATCGCGCTAGTTAAAGAAGCTGGTAGCTAGAAATTCTACCATTTAAGATATGATTAGAACGTAAAGGAAGGTATAGTATGTTCTGAAACTTGACTCTAAAAGACCTGAGTCCAAGCAATGCATCATACGATGAGAGGTCCTTAGAACACGACCCATGAGTCTATTATGATAAT